>NC_091985.1:37396533-38878554 GCF_044704955.1 Pristiophorus japonicus | reverse complement strand
GCTCGGTGTGCCATTGGTGTGTCCGAAGCCGGTGCCGAGGTCGATGCCGGGTGATCCGTCGGGTTTTATTCTTGTTATTGTTTCTCGTAGCGGTCTGTTACAACTGAGTGGCTTGCTAGGCCATTTCAGAGAGCAATTAAGAGTCAACCATATTGCTGTGGGTCTGGAGTCACATATAGGCCAGACCGGGTAAGGACGGCAGATTTCCTTCCCGAAAGGACAGTAGTGAACCAGATGTTTTTTTTGACAATCCGATAGTTTCATGGTTACCATTACTGATACTAGCGTTTTATTCCAGATTTATTTAATTAATTGAGTTGAAATACCCTAGCTGCCGTGGTGGGATTTGAACATGTCTCTCAATCATTAGTTCAGGCCTCTAGATTACTAGCATAACCACTATGTACCCGCAGTAACCGAGTTTTAGGCCACCAGTGGGACCTGAAGGAACGGGCCCCGGCACTCAGCTAAGTTGTTAGGAGGAAGGTCGGGAGGGCATCATGGTCGGGGGAGGGAAGCCCGTGCTAGGGGAGGCCCAAGATTTCTCTGTGGCACCCAGAGGAACACTCCTGTTCCTCCAGGCCCACAAGAATACAAAGAAACACTTACCGTTCTCGGCATCGTCTGGTCCCAGCTCCTCCTGCCGCCAGGTTGGCCTTGCAGGGGAGTTACAATGGTTTCCTCGCGCAGGCCCCCAGCTAAAACTGTAGATGAGCCCTGATGATCAGAATCCAATCTGCATATTTAAGGAAGGACCCCGCGGCATTCTGCCGGGTTTCCCTCTCACGTCTGCTGGACGGGCAGGGTGAAAATCGGCCCTTAGGTAACAGTTAATAGCAGTCTTACTGCTGACATATTTTGATTCGTTTAATGAAAAATGTAATCTGAATTAAGGAATGCATTAACAAATGTCAACAGACTCATTAACTTTGATAATAATAGAGAATACATCATCATGTATTGTTACATCAATTGTGTCAGTGATTTAAAAAATCATAATGAGAAAAATAGCCAACATGAAGAACGTCAATTTACAACAATTCTGGACAACAAGAAGTTGTCTTTTGGCACACAGTCTATGATTAGATTCTCCCCCAGAATTATACAATAAAATTATACAAAAAATCAAACACCTTACCTTATAGAAGAGGAGAATGAAGTTAATTGCAAAGGCTACAAACAATGCCAGCATCCTCATGTTGTAGAAGTTACGTGCAAAGTAATTCTATAAAGATAGGAACAAATGTATTGTGCAATGTTTTAATATAAACAAAATTCTAATGATGTTAAATATACCTCAAAATATAGTGTAATTATTTTAGGAAAGCAACACTTCAAATGGTCTGAACTTAGGACAATTTTAAGGAAAAACTTAAAGACAAAAAAAAAGGTTGTCTGCCCAACAGCTCAGTGATAACCCAGGAGGTTCCACGTTTGATCCGCGGTCTGTACTTGAATATCTGATCTCACCTGGACTAGTACTAGGAGCCCAGCCACCCCTGCTGGAGGTGCACATCTGTGAGTGTTGCCTGGGGACAGAATTAGACTTGCCTGTCATGTCCTCTCTGATTGAACATAGGAACAGGAGTAGGCCATTCAGCCCCTCAAGCCTGTTCCGTCATTTAATTAGATCATGGCAGATCTGTACCTGAACTCTATTTACAGGACTTTGCTGCATAATCCCTTGAAACCCTTAATGTAACAAAATCAATTAATGATCAATCTCAGTCTTGAAAGCTTCAACTGTCCCAGCAATTTCTTGCCAAGGTCAGGAATAAATAACGGATAGTAAGGGAAGTGCGCCTGGTGTACTCCAAAAATAAATCAACACGTTCAGGAAATGACGCAAGAAAGCTGGTAGTTAAAAAAAAAGGCAAATAGGGAATAAAAATTAAATTCTCAGAATAAATACGGAAGAGCGCAGGGGTAGCTTTCAGTTTGGGCACGGGCGGAATACTGAGAGTTGTAGGTTGGCCGCCCATTATACACCTGGCCTGATTTTCCTTTCAATCGACTTCAATGGAAATAAAAGATAGGTGGGGTGTACAACGGGTGGGCGATCAGCAACTGCCAGGCTTTCCTTTTGTTCTCAAACTAAAAATTACTTCCCACCTCACACTTCCTTCCTTCCAGAAGCTTTGAAATGAATGGACATCCATAAATTGAGATTATTTTCTAACCAAAATGTTGCGTTTAACATTGCTTTGTGTGACTAGAAATAAACTATCTTCATGTGAGTAACTTTACTGCCCAATTCATTTTATTCACTGGTCACAAGTACAGAGTGAAATAATATGAACAATTTCCTGTGTGTGGTGAATTGCTGGCTTTTTATCATAATTGAAGATTAATTGCAGTCCTTACTTTTACCTTGCCTTAATTTGGCAGATTGTTGAAATAGCAAAAGTCGTGCAACCTTGTCATACTTACTGCATGGAATTTGAAGTATGCCAAGACAAAAGATGCAGGTAGAAAATAGTTTGTAACAATCAATTTTTGAAGTTGAACTGGGCAAAGAATCCACTGAATCTACACTGATGTCCTCACCATAACTAAAATATTACACTTACGAGTAGCTTCTGTTGGTATGCTGTGATTTTCTTCCAGAAGGCAGATTCCTGTACGTCTGGTTCTTCTACTTTCTGTGTGTGCCGCTGCCTCCTTCTTCGTCGAGGTTTCTGTTCTGTAAATTTTTCCACTTTTTCTCCATCTTCTCCGCTATAATCCAGACAGCAAATAGTTATTTAATAAGCCAAAATCAAAATATTCACTATCTCAAAGTTTAGTGTGACACATCTTACATAAAATATTTACAACTACGCACTAGTCAGTCTCGAGTGACATTATACACCAGGAGTCAAAACAGAGTGTAGTCTTCTGTTGAGGTGTGGTTAGAGAGCAGAGGATAATTGGACCAGAGGGTGAAGATATTATTCCGTCACCATTTTGAAATCAGATTTTTTTTAAAATACAATATTTTAATGTACTTTTACATGGCAAGACACAGAGCAATTTGGGAAGCAGAGAGGTAGAGGTGGTTGGAACATAAGGGTTTTTCTGCAATATCAGCTGATAACATGGGAGATGGAAAACTAAGACATTACTCCACTGGCATGAGGGTGTAATTAAAACAAAGTTAACATTGGCAGTTTCCATTATAAACATAGACAGAGGAATTTGGTATAGAGCCAGCAAAGATCAAGACGGCTCTAGGTTCAATCCCACATTTATATGGGGTTACTCAACTTAGCTTGGCAGTAATACAAATGGGCTAGGGAGGGGTAAAAAAATAAGCCAAATAGAAAGAGTAGGGGCTGGATTTTCGGCTTATAGGATTTGGGCACGCAAATCGTGGCAGTCTGCCCGGGAAACAGTTTGCGTCCTGGTCAGGAATTTTCAACAAAAAAGTGATATAGAATCATCAAAATTTACAGCATGAAAGGAGGCTATTTCGGTCTATCGTGTCCGCGCCGGCTGACCAAGAGCTATCCAGCCTAATCCCACTTTCCAGCTATTGGTCCGTAACCCTGTAGGTTACGGCACTTTAAGTGCACATCCAAGTATCTTTTAAATGTGGTGAGGGTTTCTGCCTATATCACCCTTTCAGGCAGTGAGTTCCAGACCCCCACCACCCTCTGGGTGAACACATTTCCCCTCAGATCTTCTCTAAACCGCCTCCCAATTACTTTTTAAATCTATGAATTCCATTTGCCACTGTTGTGCCCATCTGACCAGTACATAGATATCTTCCTGCAGTCCGCAGCTTTCTTCTTCATCAACCACACAGCCTATTTTAGTATCATCTATAAACTTCTTATTCATGCCCCCAACATTTAAGTCTAAGTCATTGATATATAGCACAGAAAGCAAGGGACCCAGTACTGAGCCCTGCAGAACAGCACTGGATACAGCCTTCCAGTCACAAAAACACCCATTAACCATTACACTTTACTTCCTGCCTCTGAGCCAATTTTGGATCCAACTTGCCACTTTGCCCTGGATCCCATGGGTTATTACTTTCATGACCAGTCTGCCATGTGGGACCTTATCAAAAGCTTTGCTAAAATCCATGTAGACTACATCATATGCACTGCCCTCATCGACCATCCTGGTTACCTTCTCGAAAAATTCAATCAATTTAGTCAAACACGACCTTCCCTTGACAAATCCATGCAGACTGTCCTTGATTAATCCATGGCTTTCCAAATGAAGATTTATCCTGTCCCTCACAATTTTTTCTAATAATTTTCCTATCACCGAAGTTAGGCTGACTGGCCTGCAATTACTCGGTCTATCCCTTTTGTAATGACTCAAAGAGTCTTGTTACTGTAAACGGCCTCAGGTGTAAACCTGATCCAACTTTATTCGTGCTCAAAGTACCCACGTGACATAGTACCCACGTGACATAGTACCCGCGCTTATATACCAGTGACCGCACACATGCGTGCACAGCCCGATGACCTACGACAGTGACGCCCCCTGGTGTCTGGTAACCTCAAGCATCAATACATAACATCATCCCCTTTCAAGATTTTAATATCAGTCTCTTTACAAATTAAGACGGTCTGGGACTTTCCTCTCACGAGTTGATCGTCTCAGTTCAACTTTAGTTCTAGGCGAGCGTTCTGAGTCAGTTGTGACTGAAGGCTAAGTAACCGATCTGATGGGAGTGGTAATGACCACATCAGAGACTGGAGGTCCAGGTTCAGTAATGATAGCGAAGTCCTCTGATGAATGAACATTGGTTGGTTGGTCACTGATTGCATCTTCCTCAAACGGTTCTTCATCTGTGTGCCGCAGTTTTACCTGATCAACATGTTTCCTGCATGTTTGCCCATTCTTGAGCTTGACAATAAACACTCTGTTACCCTCCTTGGCTGTAACAGTGCCGGCGATCCACTTTGGACCTTGACCAGAGTTCAGTACATAAACCGGATCGTTGACAGAGATGTCACGTGACACAGCAGCACGATCATGATACCATTGCTGACTTTGACGTCTGTTTTCAACATGATCATTCAGATATGGATGAACAAGAGAAAGCTTGGTCTTGAGATTTCTCTTCATCAGTAGTTCAGCAGGGGAAACCCCAGTAAGCGTATGAGATCTTGTCCTGTAACTGAGCAATATATGTTACAGACAAGTCTGCAGTGAACACTGAGTTACACGTTTCATACTCTGCTTGATCGTTTGAACAGCACGCTCTGCTTGACCATTAGAAGCAGGTTTGGATGGAGCTGACCTCACATATCTGATACCATTGAGTTTCATGAACTCCTGAAACTCAAGACTTGTGAACCAAGGTCCATTGTCGCTCACAACAATGTCAGGCAAACCATGAGTAGCAAACATGACACGAAGGCTCTCAATAGTAGCTGTAGATATACTGGTGACATCATAATACACTCTATCTGTTTGTGTATCTGTAAAGCATGCACTCCCCTGTTCCGCGACCAGGGAGCTCATCCCCTGAAGTCCCAAGGGATCCCAGTATCCCTTGGGAGCATTGTATATAAGCCGGCCCCTAAGGCCTGTTCCTCACTCTGGAGTGTCTTATTAAAGACTGAGGTCACTGTTACTTTAACCTCCCTGTGTGCAGCCTCATCTGTGTTAGGAACACAATTACTGGCGACGAGGATGGGATGATGTTGTTAATGGAATGGAATGTTGGCCTTCATTGCGAGAGGGATGGAGTACAAAAGCAGGGAGGTCCTGCTGCAACTGTATAAGGTATTGGTGAGGCCGCACCTGGAGTACTGCGTACAGTTTTGGTCACCTTACTTAAGGAAGGATATACTAGCTTTGGAGGGGGTACAGAGACTATTCACCAGGCTGATTCCGGAGATGAGAGGATTGCCTTATGATGATAGATTGAGTAGATTGGGTCTTTACTCATTGGAGTTCAGAAGGATGAGGGGTGATCTTATAGAAACATTTAAAATAATGAAAGGGATAGACAAGATAGAGGCAGAGAGGTTGTTTCCACTGGTCGGGGAGACTAGAACTAGGGGACACAGCCTCAAAATACGGGGGAGCCAATTTAAAACTGAGTTGAGAAGGAATTTCTTCTCCCAGAGGGTTGTGAATCTGTGGAATTCTATGCCCAAGGAAGCAGTTGAGGCTAGCTCATTGAATGTATTCAAATCACAGATAGATAGATTTTTAACCAATAAGGGAATTAAGGGTTACGGGGAGCGAGCGGGTAAGTGGAGCTGAGTCCACGGCCAGATCAGCCATGATCTTGTTGAATGGCGGAGTAGGCTCGAGGGGCTAGATGGCCTACTCCTGTTCCTAATTCTTATGTTCTTATGTTATCTATAAAACATGCACTCCCATGTTCCGCCACCAGGGAGCTCATCCCCTGAAGTCCCAAGGGATCTTCCTTGGGAGCACTGTATATAAGCTGGCCTCTAAGGCCTGTTCCTCACTCTGGAGTATCTTATTAAAGACTGATCTCACTGTTGCTTTAACCTCCCTGTGTGCAGCCTCATTTGTGTTAGGAACACAATAACTGGCGACAAGAATACGAATCCAACGCAAAGATGCAGCAAACTGTGGGCATCCTGGAGAAGTTCTCGGAGGGTGAGGACTGGGAAGCCTATGTCAAACGGCTAACCAGTACTTTGTAGCCAACGAGCTGGATGGAGAAGGAAGCGCTGCAAAAAGGAGAGCGGTCCTCCTCACAGTCTGCAGGCTGCGCCACCTTCAACAAGGTTGCAGGCTGCGCCATTTCCACCCCCGTGGTGGGCAATGGTAGCCGACTGAGAGCATCCGCACAGTTCTCGGTGCCTGGCCTGTGGCGGATGGTATAGTTATACGCTGATAGCGGGGCACCGACCTACAGCCTCATGAAGAATCTTCTGGCTCTGGTGAAACCCACAGATAAGTTGTATGAGGAGCTGTGTACACTGGTTCGGGAGCATCTTAACCCGAGGGACAACGTGCTGATGGCGAGATATCGGTTCTACATGTGGCAGCGATCTGAAGGTCAGGATATGGTGAGGTACGTCGTTGAGCTAAGGCAACTTGCAGGACAATGTGAGTTTGATGCCGACCTGGAGCAAATGCTCAGAGACTTTTTTGTACTGGGCATTGGCCACGAGACCATCCTACGAAAACTTTTGACTGCAGAGACATTGACCCTCAGTTAAGCCATTGCGATAGCACAGGCGTTTATGTCCACCAGTGATAACACCAAACAAATCTCTCAGCACACAAGTGCTAGCAATGTTCATAAATTAACCGGAACTGTGTTTGCGAGCAGAAATTTACAGGGCAAAACCTACGAGTCTGCAACTGCCAGTCGGCCTCAGGTAACCCAGAAGACTCAGAGTCTGCAACAAAGGATGAATGCAAAGCAATTCACACCTTGTTGGCGTTGTGGTGGCTTCCATTCAGCCTATTCATGCCGCTTCAAAGGGTATGTTTGCAAAAGCTGTGGGAACAATGGGGCACCTCCAACGAGCTTGCAAACCAGCTGCAAGCTCTGCAAAACCTGCTAACCACCACATGGCAGAGGAAGATTGGTTCATGATGGATCAAAGCAATTTCAAGCCTTAGAGAGAGGAGGCAGATGCTGAAGTACACGGGGTGCACACATTTTCGATGAAATGTCCACCTATAATGCTAAACGTAAAATTGAATGGCTTACCCATAGCCATGGAACTGGACACTGGCGCTAGCCAATCCATCATGAGTAAAAAGATGTTTGAGAGAATGTCGTGCAACAAGGCACTCAGACCAGCCCTGAGCTCCATTCACACGAAATTGAGAACGTACACCAAAGAGCTTATCACTCTCCTGGGCAGCGCCATGGTCAAGGTCATCTACGAGGGCATGGTGCACGAACTGCCACTCTGGATTGTCCTGGGCGATGGCCCCACACTGCTTGGAAGGAGCTGGCTGGGCAAAATCCGCTGGCACTGGGATGGCAGCCGAGCGCTATCACATGTCGATGAGGCCTCATGGTTCTTAACAAATTTCCTTCCCTTTTTGAGCCAGTCATTGTAAACTTTTCCGAGGCGAAGGTGCAGATCCACTTGGTCCCAGAGGCACGACCCATTCACCACAAGGCGCGAGCGGCAGCTCACATGATGAGGGAGAGAGTGGAAATCGAACTGGACAGGCTGCAACGCGAGGGCATCATCTCCCCAGTGGAATTCAGCGAGTGGGCCAGCCCGATTGTTCCAGTACTCAAAAGTGATGGCACGGTCAGGATTTGCGGCGATTATAAAGTAACTATTAATCGTTTCTCGCTACAGGACCAATACCCGCTACCTAAGGCAGACGACCTATTTGCGACGCTGGCAGGAGGCAAGACGTTCACCAAACTCCACCTGTCTTCGGCCTACATGATGCAGGAGCTGGAGGAGTTTTCAAAGGGCCTCACCGGCATCAACACGCACAAGGGACTGTTCATCTACAACAGATGCCCGTTTGGAATCTGGTCGGCTGCAGCGATCTTCCAGAGAAACATGGAGAGCCTATTCAAGTCAGTACCACACACGGTGGTCCTTTAGGACGACATATTGGTCACAGGTTGGGACACCGCCGAGCACCTACAAAACCTGGAGGAGGTCGTCCAGTGACTGGATCACGTAGGGCTGCGGCTGAAGAGGTCGAAATGCGTCTTCATGGCAACAGAAGTGGAGTTTTTGGGGAGAAAGATCGTGGTGGATGGCATTCGGTCCACAGACCCCAAGACAGAGGCTATCAGGAACGCGCCCAGGACACAGAATGTCACAGAGCTGCGGTCGTTCCTGGGACTCCTCAAATATTTTGGTAACTTCCTATCGGGGTTAAGCACCCTTTTAGAGCCCCTACATGTGTTATTGTGCAAAGGTGAGAACTGGGTATGGGGAAAAAAACAAGTAATTGTTTTTGAGAAAGCCAGAAACATTTTATGCTCCAACAAGCTGCTTGTATTGTATAACCCGTGTAAAAGACTCGTGCTAGCATGTGACGCGTCGTCGTACAGAGTCGGGTGTGTATTACAACAAGCTAACGTTGCGGGGAAGTTGCAACCTATCGCCTATGCTTCCAGGGCCTGTCTAAGACCGAGAGGGCCTACAGCATGATTGAGAAACAGGCATTAGCATCTGTGTTCGGAGTAAAGAAAATGATGAGTGCCTGTTTCGCCTCAAATTTTGAGCTGGAAACCGATCACAAGCCCCTCATATCCCTGTTCGCTGAAAACAAGGGGATAAATATTAATGCCTCAGCCCACATACAATGGTGGGCACTCGCGCTATCAGCGTATAACTATACCATTCGCCACAGGCCAGGCACCGAGAACTGTGCGGATGCTTTCAGTCGACTACCATTGCACACCACGGGGGTGGAAATGGCACAGCCTGCAAACTTGTTGATGGTGGCGCAGCCTGCAGATTTGTTGATGGTGGCGCAGCCCGCAGACTTGTTAATGGTCATGGAAGCGTTTAAAAATGATAAATCACCTGTCACAGCCCGTCAGATTAGGACTTGGACTAGCCAAGATCCTCTGCTGTCCCTAGTAAAAAAACTGTGTACTGCATGGGAGCTGGGCCAGCATCCCTGTTGAAATGCAAGAGCCAATCAAGCCATTCCAGCGGCGAAAGGACGAGCTGTCCTTTCAGGCAGACTGCCTGTTGTGGGGTAACCGTGAAGTGCTACCCAAAAAGGACAGGGAGACATTCATCTCGGATCTCCACAGCACACACCCGGGTATAGTAATGATGAAAGCGAAAGCCAGATCCCACGTGTGGTGGCCCAGTATCGACTCTGATTTAGAGTCCTGTGTACGGCAATGCAGCGTATGTGCACAGTTGAGCAACGCATCCAGAGAGGCACCACTATGTTTGTGGTCCTGGCCCTCCTGACCATGGTTGAGGATTCATGTCGACTATCCGGGCCCGTTTCTCGTTAAAATGTTCCTGGTGGTGGTGGGTGCTTTTTCAAAATGGATTGAATGTGAAATAATGTCGGGAAGCACCGCCACCGCCACCATTGAAAGCCTGAGGGCCATGTTTGCCACCCACGGCCTGCCTGACATACTGGTCAGTGACAACGGGCCATGTTTCACCAGTGCCGAATTTAAAGAATTCATGACCCGCAAAGGGATCAAACATGTCACCTCGGCCCCGTTTAAACCAGCCTCCAATGGGCAGACAGAGCGGGCAGTACAAACCATCAAACAGAGCTTTAAACGAGTCACAGAAGGCTCACTCCAAACCCGCCTGTCCCGAGTACTGCTCAGCTACGAGACCCCACTCACTCACAGGGGTGATCCCGGCTGAGCTACTCATGAAAAGGACACTTAAAACCAGACTCTCGCTGGTTCACCCAAACCTACATGATCAGGTAGAGAGCAGGTGGCAGCAACAAAATGTAAACGATGGTCGCGCCACGGTGTCACGGGAAATTGATCTGAATGACCCTGTGTATGTGCTAAATTATGGACATGGTCCCAAATGGATTGTGGACACAGTGATAGCTAAAGAAGGGAGTAGGGTGTTTGTAGTCAAACTAGACAATGGACAAATTTGCAGAAAGCACCTGGACCAAACGAGGCTGCGGTTCACAGACTGCCCTGAACAACCCACAGCAGACACCACCTTTTTCGAGCCCACAACACACACCCAAAGGATCAACGACACCACGCCGGACCAGGAAATTGAACCCATCACGCCCAACAGCCCAGCAAGGCCAGGGCTCACCTAGCAGCCCTGCAGGGCCAACAACACGCCAGCCCAGCGAGGGCACAGCCAACACACCAGAACAGACATTTGTACCGAGGCAGTCCACCAGGGAAAGAAAGGCTCCCGACCGCCTCACCTTGTAAATAGTTTTCACTTTGACTTTGGTGGGGGGGGAGTGATGTTGTGTATCTGTAAAGCATGCACTCCCATGTTCCACCACCAGGGAGCTCATACCCTGCAGTGAACACTGAGTTACACGTTTCATACTTTGCTTGATCGTTTGAACAGCACGCTCTGCTTGACTATTAGAAGCAGGTTTGGATGGAGCTGACCTCACATATCTGATACCATTGAGTTTCATGAACTCCTGAAACTCAAGACTTGTGAACCAAGGTCCGTTGTCGCTCACAACAATGTCAGGCAAACCATGAGTAGCAAACATGACACGAAGGCTCTCAATAGTAGCTGTAGATATACTGGATGACATAATAATACACTCTATCTGTTGTGTATCTGTAAAGCATGCACTCCCCTGTTCCGCCACCAGGGAGCTCATCCCCTGAAGTCCCAAGGGATCCCAGCATCCCTTGGGAGCATTGTATATAAGCCGGCCCCTAAGGCCTGTTCCTCACTCTGGAGTGTCTTATTAAAGACCGAGGTCACTGTTACTTTAACCTCCCTGTGTGTAGCCTCATCTGTGTTAGGAACACAATACTATCCACTTTGAATATGCATCCACCATGACAAAAAACATCTTTCCCATGAAAAGGCCCGCAAAATCGATGCGGATCCTCGACCATGGTTTAGATGGCCAAGACCAACGACTCAGCGGAGATTCCGCTGGTACTTTACTTAGCTGCATGCAAGTAATGAACTGATGCACACATGATTCCAGATCAGAGTCAATTCCAGGCCATCATACATGAGATCTAGCAATGGCTTTCATCATGACAATACCGGGATGAGTGCTATGTAGTTCACGTACAAATATTTCTCTACCTTTCTTAGGTATGACACGATTACCCCACAGTAAACAATCTGATTGAATGGCCAGCTCATCTTTGCGATGGTTGTAAGGTTTAGTCTCATCACACATCTCCATAGTTATCGCGGACCAATCACCACTGAGGACACAACAATTCGCAACCGATAAAATAGGGTCATGGCTGCTTCAGATCCTAACTTGTTGAGCAGTGACAGGAGTTGCTTCACTCTCAAAAGCATCCATTACTAACAGTAGATCTGCAGGTTGAGGCATCTCCACTTCAGGTGGGGGCAATGGCAGAAGACTCAGTGCATCGGCACTATTCTCAGTGCCAGGTCTATGACGAATAACTTAATCATAGGCAGACAATGTCAACGCCCACCTATGGATTGGTATTAATACCTTTGTTTTCTGAAAACAATGAAATGAGTGGCTTGTGATCCATTTCGAGCTCAAAACGAAGACCAAACAGGTACTGATGCATCTTTTTGATCCCAAACACACAGGCCAAAGCTTCTTTTTCTACAATTCTTTCCGTCTTTTGCAAGCTTCTCGAAGCATACGCAACAGGTTGTAGCTTACCCGAATCATTTGCTTGTTGGAGTACACACCCAACCCCATATGATGAAGCATCATAGGCCAATACAAGACACTTACTCGGATCATAATGAACAAGCAACTTGTTTGAACAGAGCAGATTCTTAGCTTTCTCAAAGGCTCTATCTTGAGACACACCCCAGATCCAGTTGTCGCCTTTTCTGAGTAGCATGTGCAGTGGCTTTAATAAAGTGCTCACTCTGGATAAAAAATTAGCAAAGTAGTTGAGTAGCCCAAGGAACAAATGCAGCTCCATCACATTCTGAGGCCTGCATTTTTGATGGCCTTGGTTTTCGAATCAGTGGGCCTGATGCCATCAGCAGCAATCTTCCTCCCCAGGAATTCAACTTCAGGTGCCATGAAGACACACTTCGAACGTTTCAGCCTGAGTCCCACTTTGTCCAGACGATGTAGGACTTCTTCAAGATCATGCAGATGTTCAGCAGTGTCGTGACCTGTGACCAGAATGTCATCTTGAAACATGACAGTTCTAGGAACGGACTTCAGTAGACTCTCCATATTCCTCTGAAATATGGTTGCAGCCGAACGAATTCCAAAAGGCTGGGAACTCAACATCCAAGGGTATTCAATATTCAGGAAGGATAGACAGAAAGGAAAAGGAAGTGGGGTAGCGTTGCTAGTTAAAGAGGAGATTAACGCAATAGTAAGGAAGGACATGAGCTTGGATGATGTGGAATCTGCATGGGTAGAGCTGCGGAACACCAAAGGGCAGAAATCGCTAGCGGGAGTTATGTACAGACCACAAAACAGTGGTAGTGAGGTTGGGGATGGCATCAAACAGGAAATTAGGGATGCGTGCAATAAAGGTACAGCAGTTATCATGGGTGACTTTAATCTACATATAGATTGGGCTATCCAAACTGGTAGCAATACGGTGGAGCAGGATTTCCTGGAGTGTATAAAGGATGGTTTTCTAGACCAATGTGTCGAGGAACCAACTCGAGAGCAGGCCATCCTAGACTGGGTCTTGTGTAATGAGAGAGGATTAATTGGAAATCTTGTTGTGCGAGGCCCCTTGGAGAAGAGTGACCATAATATGGTAGAATTCTTCATTAAGATGGAGAGTGACACAGTTAATTCAGAGACTAGGGTCCTGAACCCAAAGAAAGGTAACTTTGAAGATATGACATGTGAATTGGCTAGGATAGACTGGCGAATGATACTAAAAGAGTTGACAGTGGATAGGCAATGGCAGACATTTAAAGATCACATGGATGAACTTCAACAATTGTACATCCCTGTCTGGCGTAAAAATAAAACGGGGAAGATGGCTCAACCGTGGCTAACAAGGGAAATTAGGGATAGTGTTAAATCCAAGGAAGAGGCATATAAATTGGCTAGAAAAAGCAACAAACCTGAGGACTGGGAGAAATTTAGAATTCAGCAGAGGAGGACAAAGGGTTTAATTAGGAGGGGGAAATGAAAATATGAGAGTAAGCATGCAGGGAACATAAAAACTGACTGCAAAAGCTTCTATAGGTATGTGAAGAGAAAACGATTAGTGAAGACAAATGTAGGTCCCCTGCAGTCAGAATCAGGTGAATTTATAACGGGGAACAAAGAAATGGCAGACAAATTGAACAAATACTTTGATTCTGTCTTCTCTAAGGAAGACACAAATAACCTTCCGGAAATACTAGGGGACCGAGGGTCTCGCGAGAAGGAAGAACTGAAGGATATCCTTATTAGGCAGGAAATTGTGTTAGGGAAATTGATGGGATTGAAGGCCAATAAATCCCCAGCGCCTGATAGTCTGCATCCCAGAGTACTTAAGGAAGTGGCCCTTGAAATGGTGGATGCATTGGTGGTCATTTTCCAACATTCTGTAGACTCTGGATCAGTTCCTATGGATTGGAAGGTAGCGAAAGTAACCCCACTTTTTAAAAAAGGAGGGAGAGAGAAAACAGGGAATTATAGACCGGTTAGCCTGCCATCGGTAGTGGGGAAATTGTTGGAATCAATTATTAAAGACGTAATAGCAGCGCATTTGCAAAGCAGTGACAGGATCGATCCAAGTCAGCATGGATTTATGAAGGGGAAATCATGCTTTACAAATCTTCTAGAATTTTTTGAAGATGTAACTAGTAGAGTGGACAAGGGAGAACCAGTGGATGTGGTGTATTTGGACTTTCAAAAGGCTTTTGACAAGGTCCCACACAAAAGATTAGTGTGCAAAATTAAAGCACATGTTATTTGGGGCAATGTATTGACGTGGATAGAGAACTGGTTGGCAGACAGGAAAACATAGAAAATAGGTGCAGGAGTAGGCCATTCGGCCCTTCGAGCCTGCACCACCATTCAATAAGATCATGGCTGATCATTCCCTTAGTACCCCTTTCCTGCTTTCTCTCCATACCCCTTGATCCTCTTAGCCGTAACTCCCTCTTGAATATATCCAACGAACTGGCATCAACAACTCTCTGCGGTAGGGAATTCCACAGGTTAACAACTCTCTGAGTGAAGAAGTTCCTTCTCATCTCGGTCCTAAATGGCCTACCCCTTATCCTAAGACTGTGTCCCCTGGTTCTTAACTTCCCCATCATCGGGAACACTCTTCCCGCATCTAACCTGTCCAGTCCCTTCAGAATCTTATAAGTTTCTATGAGATCCTGTCTCATCCTTCTAAACTTCAGTATATAAAGGCCCAGTTGATCCAGTCTCTCCTCATAGAGTAGGAATAAATGGGTCCTTTTCAGAATGGCAGGCAGTGACTAGTGCGGTACCACAAGGTTCAGTGTTGGGCCCCCAGCTATTTACAATATGCATTAATGATTTGGCCGAAGGAACTGAATGTAATATCTCCAAGTTTGCCGATGATACTACGCTGGGTGCAGTGTGAGCTGTGAGGAGGATGCCAAGAGGCTGCAGGGTGACTTGGCAAATGCATGGCAGATGTAGTATAATGTGGATAAATGTGAGGTTATCCACTTTGATGGCAAAAACAGGGAGCCAGAATATTTTCTGAATGGTGACAGATTAGGAAAGGGGAGATGCAACGAGACCTGGGCATGCAGGTACAGCAGGCGGTGAAGAAAACAAATGGCATGTTGGCCTTCATAGCGAGAGGATTTGAGGTTTTGAGTATAGGAGCAGGGAGGTCTTACTGCAGTTGTACAGGGCCTTGGTGAGGCCACACCTTGAATATTGTGTAAGTTTTGGTCTCCTAATCTGAGGAAGGACTTTCTTGCTATTGAGGTAGTTCAGCGAAGGTTCACCAGACTGATTCCCGGCTTGGCAGCACTGACATATGAAGAAAGACTGGATCGACTAGGTTTATATTTACTGGAATTTAGAAGAATGAGAGGGGATCTCATAGAAACATATAAAATTCTGACGGGTTTAGACAGGTTAGATGCAGGAAGAATGTTCCCAATGTTGGGTAAGTCCAGAACCAGGAGTCACAGTCTAAGGATAAGGGCTAAGCCATTTACGAACGAGATGAGGAGAAACTTCTTCACTCAGAGAATTGTGAACCTGTGAAATTCTCTACCACAGAAACTTGTTGAGGTCAATTCGTTAGATATATTCAAAAGGGAGTTAGATGTGGCCCTTACGGCTAAAGGGATCAAAGGTTATGAGGAGAAAGCAAGAATGTGGTGCTGAAGTTGCAAGATCAGCCATGATCATATTGAATATAGGTACTCCTGCACCTATTTTCTATGTTTCTATAACACCTGTTGTCGACAAATAGTCCTTTATGGGTGTTGATGCAGATGAGTTTCTTTGAAGTGCCGACAAACTCCTGTGTCAAATAGGCCGATGTCATATCTAGTTTAATGAATGACTTTCCACCAGCTAACATGGCGAACAAGTCATCAGCCTTCGGTAACGGATAATGATCCTGTTTTGAAAATCCGTTAGTTGTAACCTTGTCGTCTCCACAAATCCTGACAGTGCCATCCCTCTTCAATACAGGAGCAATGGGACTGGCCCACTCGTTAAACTCGACCGGTGATATGATCCCTTCACGTTGGAGTCTGTCAAGCTCAATTTCAACCTTCTCCCTCATCATGTAAGGAACAGACCAAGCTTTATGATAGACAGGCTTTGCATCAGAATCCAAGTGAATCTGCACCTTGGCTCCAATAAAATTACCAATGCCCCGTTCAAACAAAGATGGAAACTTCTTCAGCACTTGAGCACACAAAGTGTCATCCACCGAGGACAATGCTTTGACATCATTCCAGTTCCACTTGACTTTCTCAAGCCAATTCCTGACGAACAGCGTTGGACCATTATCTGGGATGATCCATAATGGTAGATCATGAACCACACCATCATATGGCACTTTGACTACTGTACTGCCAATCACTCGTATGAGATCCTCAGTGTAAGGACTCAGCTTAGGCTTCACAGCCTCAGTGTCCCACAGCTTGTCAAATGTCCTTTGGCTCATTATCGACTGACTCGCATCCGTGTCCAGCTCCATTGATACAGGCACGTCATTCAGCTTCACATTAACGATTATTGGCTGGCTCTTTCCAAAGAACGAATACAGACCATACACTTCCTCCCCGGGTTGCGTATCCGGGCCAGCACTGGACTGGTCATCATCAACAATGCGATGAGTGGCAGCACACTTGCTCAGTTGTGGGCACATTCTCTGAAGGTGCCCCACTTTCGAACAGCCATTACAGGCATAGTGTTTAAACCAATACTGATAAGGCCGCTGATTGCCCCCACAACGCCAACAAGGTGAAATCAGATTCATACCATGTGGCGGACTCTGAGCAGCTATAGGTTTCACATAAGCAGTCGAGTCGGCCCTGCCATAAGCAGCTCTGCCAGAAGATGACACAATCTTGTTTACAGTACCTACTGTGGAGCTCCGACTCTTCAATGATATCTGCCTCAAATTATCATCAGTCGTCATGCATGCCTGGGCAGTCGTGATGGCCTTTCTCAAATCCAGCCTCTCTTCGGCCAATAACTTCCGAAGAATCACATCATGGTTGATGCCTATTATGAAGAAATCTCGCAACATGTCTTCCAACACGTTCCCGAACTTACACGGCTCAGCAAGACGTCGTAGGTCGGCGACGAATCCCGACACATCCTGGCCCTCAGCATGTATATTCGTCTGTTGTTTTCTACTTCCAGATGACCAGAGGTGCAGCCTCCCTTGAGGGAGTCTTCCACTTCAGGCCATGCGGCCGACAACGAGGTACTGGAGGACACTGCTCCGGCGGAGCATCCGAGCCCACCAGTTGCCCCATCGGGGTGAAGTACTTCTGGCGATGACGCTGACTTCCTGGACTTTGAGGATTCGGAGGCTCCTGGCGCCTGTGGCGTGCAGCAACGCCGTGCTGGGGTGGAATCCCGCAGGCCAGCTCTCCGGAGTGTGAGTCGGCAAAGTCGGTCTGCTAACATTCAGGCAGACACTGAAGTGGACCTGGTGGAAATGTCCAGGAAAACCACAGTGATGCACAGTGATCTTATTAATGAATTGGGAGGAATCCCAGCGAGCATTGATAAGCTCACTGCGACTGTTGCGGAGGCAGCATCGCAGATTGTCATCGCGAGTCGGGAGTCCAGCGAGGCCATCATTGCCCTCACACAGAGGCTGATGGCCTCGAGCAGTGCCATTCAGACAGTGGCGTTCCATAGAGTGTGGCACGTGCCGCTGCAGACTCGGGCGCATCACAGGCACAAACTTTGCTTGAGCTTGGGCAGGTGATGCCGTCCGTGTCTGCATCCATACTCTCTGCGTTCCCCACTGTCCCACGGGGAAGTGACGGTGCCGAAGCAGGCCAGCAAGTTGTTTGTAAATATCGTGTTCTGGTTGCTAAGACCCAGCCCCGTCGGAGAGTCAGTGGCTCCAGGGAAATGGGAGGTGGTCTCATTCCTCAGGATGACAGCATTTCGGCTCCCACCACTCACTCGCCAACCATGCCCCATAGATGGTTGACACCCCAGCCACCTGTGACTGCTAACGCCGAGGAAGAAGTGCACCAGTCGAAAGCCGGGCCTTCCAGACCAGGAGCTGGTCCAGTGCCTATTCAGACACCGTCTCCATTGTCTGTCCCCCCAACACAGCAGCCTTGCTGTACGCCCTGAGACCCCATTGAGGAGTAGCACGGATGGGAGGGGGCTGAAGGGAAAGTGGTTAGGGGGCGCGGGACAGGGAAGTTTGTTTAAGACCCACTAAGGGCTGGCAACAATTCATTGTCCCTTTAGATGTTGCTCACTGCAAGAAGCATTTTTTTTTTCTCTTTAAATGTTGTGCACTGCAGGATGCAGTTTTTTGTTACTTTCGATGTTGCTGATTGCAGGGATCCGTTCTGTGTCCATAAGTGTTTCACTACTGTATCATTTAGGTTTTGTGGGGGGGGGGGGGGGCGGAAATTGAAACTGTTCAATGTTGGTAAAAATTGTTGTTTGACCTTTGACATTGCTGTCTTGTGTCTGATTTGCACAATCTCCCCTTCCCCGTTCAAGCAAACTGGTCAATGATGAGCTGCCAACATAAGGCTCTTGCACCAGCCACATCTCCACGCTGCCTCCCTCGTGGTTGTGGTGATCGGGGTATGGGTTCCTCAGCAGGCTCCTCTTCCTTGTCTTCCTCCTCCTCTTGAGGTGGTCCTGCAATCCCCATTGGCAATGCCTGTCCTTTCATGATGGCTAAGTTGTGTAGCATGCAGCGCATGACAATGAATTCGCAGACCTGCTGAGGGGAGTATTGAAGGCTGCCTCCAGAACGGTCCAGGCATCGGAAGTGCTGCTTCAGCATGCCAATTGTCTGTTCAATGATGTTGTGAGTGGCTGCATGGTTGTCATTATAGCACCGCTCGCCGTCTGTGGCAGGGTTCCAGAGTGGGCGGGGATCATGAGTCAGGTGGCCAGGCCGTATCCTTTGTCCTCAATCAGCCAGCTCTGACCTTATCTTTGTCGCTGAAACATTTGTGTGATACTGCTCTCACGTAAGATGAAAGCATCATGTATGCTCGCTTGATAGCGGGCATTGACTGTGAGGATCACTGAGTGTGGTCGCACACCAACTGAATGTTTAGGGAGTGATATCCCTTTCTGTTTCGGAAAACCTCTGTGCTCCATTCTGTGTTGGTGCTCGCAGGGAAGCCTACAAATCATCCAAACACCATAGCCCTCTCATTCCGGCTGTCCCTAATCATCGGGAACTTTCTGAAGGCCATTCTGCATGCGTACAGTGCCATTGTCACTTAGCGAATGCAGCAATGTGTAGCGTGCTGCGAGATGCTGCACATTACTGACCTTGAAAACAAAGGGTTAAATTGCGTAAAAGTGCTGCTTTAAATTCTAGCCTCACGAAACCATGGCAGTCACTGAAACTGCGATATAAGATCATCCAACCTCCCTTTAAATATACCGCCAATTGTGCTTGCTGCACCCTGGGACTGCCTGGTTTTTTCGATCGGGTTCTAGGCCGGTCGCTAAATCAGGTGTTAGGGCCAAAAGTTTCCTCCCGGGGCGCTAGTGCAGCCTTGTACGATGATTGATGTCATCATGACGTTCAAAACGGAGGGCGGGGCGGGAAGTTTTTGCGCCACTGCAAAACCATTGCCGAGACTTCCGGCCGAGCGCTAAATCCTGGACGCCCCGTTTGACGTCCACAGCGCCACAACGCGAAACGAGGCACAAATTAGCAGAAAATCCAGCCCTAGATGCTTGCATGTTGAGTGATCACAGGTTGTGATGTCTCCCTCCCCTACCCCACCCAGATGAATAGGCCATTGATAATCACATCAAGACATGTGGACATAACTCCCCAGCACCTCTGGAGTTAAACCAAGTTCTGATGTTCCCACTTGGGACAGTAGCAGAGGAAATTGGAAGAGAAAAGGTAAACACCAGAATGATCAATCAAGTTTTATCAAAAGTGCCAATGTTTGTCAACTGCATGTGAGCCAATCGCACCAAGGAAACCGTTGGGGAAGATTGCCATCCTCACTGCCTGGGTAGTAACACGGCAGTGCAGAATGAAAATTGGACGGGTTCAATAATGGTGGAGTGATCCACTCCACCAGATTACTGCCCAAGCAGTGAAGTTGAAAATTTACCTATTTTTTTCATGGTGTAATTTCTTTTGATAAAAGTCCCCTGTGTGCATCCTCACCTCGTTAAAGGAAAGTAATATGGAAAGGGTTCTGATTCATCAAAATACTCACTCAGCTTTTTCTGATTCAACTTTATGGTCTTCTTTCTCATCTGTCTTATCTTCTTTTGTTATTTCATCCTAGGAATACATTCGAGTATACAATGATTCAAGTAAAACGGGTCTTTTTATTATTAAATCGTGATTGTGTGAATGTTTAACCCAAGGAAAATTTTAACACCAAGACGAATGACCAAGGGGGTAAAATTTTAGTGGATGTAAAGAATGGGATTGGATCAGATTACGAGTTAGATCATGTTTGAGATGGTGGTAAACAAAGATTTAGGTATTAAAGAGAGGGTCCAGCTGAAAGTGGGTAGTTGATGAACTGGAATAGTGAGCAAGAATTTAGGGCAGCCATAGGTAGATCTGTGTAGCTGTGAACATTAACAATCTGTAAACCTATGCCCATGAGGGTATAGTAGCATAGTGGTTATGTTACTAGACAGGTAATGAGGTCTGGACTAATGGTCCAGAAATATGAGTTCAAATCCCACCATGGCAGCTGGGGAATTTTTAAATTCAGTTAATTAAATAAATCTGGAATTAAAAAAAACTAGTATCAGTAATGGTGACCATGATGTCAATAATTGTCATAACTGTTATAAACCCACCTGGTTCATTAATGTCCTTCAGGGAAGGAAATCTACCGCACTTACCTGGTCTGGCCTATATGTAACTCCAGACCTACAGCAATGTGGTTGACTTTTCAGTGCCCTCTGGGGCTCATCACCACCTTCTCAAGGGCAATTAGGGTTGGGTAATAAATGCTGGCCTTGTCAGTGGCGCCCACATCCCATGAACAAATTTTAAAAATAGCATGGCTAGCGACATTTAATTTAATTCCACTGGTTATGTTGAAAAATGTCATAATATGCTTTTAATCTTAATGTGTGCAGTTTCCATATAAACTCAAGCGAGTGGAATGGAATGAGTAAATAAGAATACTGGATTTATTCTGATGTCTCTGATGTTAATGATATTGATAAACTATAAAAATTCAAATCAAAAAATTATAAATTTCTTCACAAGTATATATACGGGTAAATTTAGCAATCCCACTCTTCCAGCAGAGAGCCACATTCAAAACAAGTGCTGGGTGAAGAATTAGATCTACAATGTTGTAGCCCTAACTCTGATTCACCTTCGCTTTGAGCATACGATTGCTGAATTTACCCGATTGATTGCAGGCAAGGAAGAACTAGAAACTCTGCCGCAACTCTTTAGGAACCACCGTAAGAGGATAGCTAGTGTTATGCATCACCTGGTGGCTGCTTTGAAGTTCTGGAAGTGGTACAGTAGGAGAGGGTGGACTAATTAGATCACTCATGCTCGCGTTTGGATTATGTGGTATTAGCTTGTACTGGCCTCCCTCGCGTCGTAGGTCTAAACCAAAGATATCAGATAGGAAGTCACTCTCCTCGGTGATAGCTGTCAGATCAGTCAAGTCTTCAGAAGGCAGGGTTGATCGTGTAACTTTCCCCTCTCCTTCTCCAACTTCACCTCGTACCTCATCATGCGTTGGATCTGGCATGTTGGCTAAAAGTTCAGTCACTTTAATCTTCTTGGCTCCCTCAACAAGGCTTCCACCCAAGAAAGTGCTATACATGATGCGGAAGAATCCACGGAAAACACTGAATACAAAATGGGAGAATCCGATCAATAAACTCCAGTAGAAAGAGAACAAGGTCATAATCATGTCCTTCATTGTCATTTTTTTCATTTTCTTCATCTGCTTTTTGAGGCTTTTAGTTGTGAGCAACTTCATGAGCATCATCACATTGTACCTGAGAGCCAATAAGGCAGATCGAATTGTTGTCATGGAAAAAAAGCTCATTTTGGGATCTTCTTCCTCCATTTTATCCTTTTGAGTCTCCTCTTTACTTACAGACCTCTCAGTGGAATCAGACTCTGAGATTTGTGCTGCTAACTGCATTTCGAAGATAGTGTCTTCACAGAAATTCACAAATAGTTCCATCTTTTCTTTCTCTCCTCCTTCATTTACAACATCAAAGATGAATTGCCTCTTAGACTCCTTTACTTGAGGCTTCTCCCACTGAGTCCTACTAGACTCACTGATCTCAAAGTATACCCTCTCAATCCGCTTGGCACTTCCCATAATCTCTATACGGCCTAGAAATGGTTGAAAATAGTTGAGAACACTCTCTGCCAACTCAAGGAAGGTCTGCAGCCGAGTGTCGTGGGGCATGTGCTCCGACAAGTTGGTGAGCAGAACCGCAACATTGAAACCAATATCTTTTGCAGGTTCATGAAACCTTTCAACAAATTCTTCATAATCCAGCATCTCATTCTCATCAGTCTCTGCGCAGGAGAGTAGGAATTCAGTTTCTGACTGCGTGTAGTGTTTATGACTCTCCATGGCCTTCTGGAAGTCCCTCTTGGAGATCAGCCCTTTGCTATCAGGATCGTATTCTTTGAATGCATCAGATGAGGTTAGGTTCTTTAGCTTAAGGAACATGTCAAAGAATTTGAGAATCATTTCCACGTTGTTTGAAGACTCCACCAACATGTCCACCATCTGCTTGCCAATAGTCCCGTTGACGACATTGCCTGAAGTAAATAATTCATATAACGTTACATTTGGTCCATTATCTATTCTTTAGTAACAACATTTCTTCACTAGTAAATTAAGTAAGTGTTTGCTTTGTTTAGTATTGCATGATTTAATTGATTTGATCTAATCAGACTTTGTCACCCCATAGTTGTGCATAATATTTTATAAACCAAAGGCTCGATTGTAACCCCTGGTACCCGATGAGAACAGAGTGTGCAGGAGGTTAAAATAGAGACATCGCCCTTCTCGCCAGAAGGATGCTGCACTGATGCCCCGCACCATTTTTACAGGCACATTTGGGGCAGTCTTGGAGGCCTTTGCCACCCTGCGGAGAATATACAACGGTCAGGGTCCCATGACGAATTGCAGATCTTGATGCGAGTGCAGGCCTCGCCAAGGAAACCTGCCACCAAGGAGGAACATGCCCATGGATCCTAGAAGGTAATCTTATTTAAATGTTATTAAAGGTTTTCTTGTAGACCGAGAGGAGCAAGAGTACTTCCCTGCACCCCACACCTTTGAGCCTTTTGCCAACTACCATCCAGTTCCAACCTCGCTTTCTTCCCCAAGGTTGTTGAAAATTTCATCATCAATCATCGTCATCATCATGCCTAACTCTCCCATAACACTCTACTAGAACACTTATAGTCCTCTATTCTCACAGTCCCAAAACTGTCCCGAGCCAAAGTATTATCCCATCTTGTGCTTCTCAATTTCTCAACAGCATTCAACATGGCTGGGCAAACTTCCTATAACATGTTTCCATCATGGGACTGCCTTTGCATGGTTCCTTACTACCAATCTGAACATAGCCAGAGCAGTTGTAGCAATGATGTCTCCTCCCTCCCCTGCACCAGCCTCTCCAAAGCCCCAGGACCTATCCTTGGCCTCCTCCTCTTCTTCATCTACACGCTGCAATTTGGCCACTTCATCTGCAGTCAGTTTCAATATGTATGTCAATGATACACAACTGCTGCCTTACGACTGAATTCAGCACCCTTTCCAGCCACTATCTCAGGCTGAGCCAGATTTTTGACAACCTTAGCATCCTGTGTGACCCTGAGCAAAGTTTCAGACCCAGTATCCTCTACATCACTTAAGATCGCTCATTTCTACCTTCTTCTTGCTGGTTTCCTATCTCTATAAAATCTAATTTGTGCAAAACTCTGCTACCTGCTTCTTGTTTATCAAACTCACCCATCACCTCTGTCCTCGCTGATCTACATTTACTTCCTACCCCTCAACAACTTAAAATTTAGATGCTCATTTTTAAATCTCTCCATGGCCTCACAACTCCCTACTTCCACAAGCTCATCCAGTTTGATTACCCACAAAATTCTTCATCCTTTTGATTCTGGCTTTTTGTGCATCCACCTTTCCTTCAGCCCAACATCAGCAGCAAAGCCTTCCAACCCTTGGCTCCTCTTCCCTAAACCACTCCACCTATCTATCCTCCTTTAAATAATCCACTCAAAACCATCTCCTCAACTAAGCTTTCACTTCCCCTCCCCACGTAACATATTCTTCCCTGGTTCAGGTCCATTCGCTTAACTATAAATCACCTTGAAATGTTTTTAACTTTAAAAATGCTGTATAAATGCAAGTTGCTGTTGTCATTGTCCATCAGCAGGCCCCTGCTGTTTTGACATGTTACAATGCACCAAAGATGGACATAGTTGCTGGACTATGCCAATCAACTTTTCTAGCTTTCAATTGGCCAAAAGGTGGCCTTCAGAGATATTTTTTAGCCAATTAAATCCGCTTTTTTAATAACAGTTTCCCTCATCTTCAATTCTTTTTTTGAAGACATGCCTGTTTGAAGAGATAAAGGGAATGCAGTAGATGTAGTATATATGGCTTTCAGAAGGTGTTCGATAAGGTGTCTCACAACAGACTCAGAAAAATTCAGGCATATGGTATAAGTGAAAATGTAGCAGAAATGTAACAACATTTGTTGATGGACTGGGAATAAAGAGTTAGAGTCAAATGGGGCTGCATGGATAGGAGAAGGCTTGGCAGGTGTGTACCCCAGTGGTCAGTGTTTTGGGTCCACTTTTGTTCTTAGTATATACAGATGATTCAGACATGGGTTTGGGAAACATAATCTCAAAATTTGCTGGTGATACAGAAGGAGGTGTTTTATACAGTGAGACATTTCAGAAAGACACAAACAGGCTAGCAGAATGGGCAGTTAATATGGTAGTTGCAAGTTAATATGGATAAGTAATTGGAAGGAAAAACAATGGATAGAAGTATACACAATGTAAAGATAGAGAAGGACGTGAAGGCACAAGAGACCTAGGGGTTCAAATGCATAATTCCTTGAAAGTACGAGTGAGGTTAGATAAAGCCATAAAAAAATGTCAATACAATGTTGGGTTTTATAAATAAGTTACCGAGCACAAGAGTAAAAAAGTAATGGTAAATTAATACAAAACATTTAATCCACAGTTAAAGTATTGTATGCAGTTTTTAGTGCCCCATTATAGAAAGTACATTAAAGAGAGTGTACAGTATAGGGTCACCAAAATAATTCGAGGGATGGGAAACTGTAGTTCTGAGGAGGAACGTGAGATATTAGGACTATTTTTACTGGAGCGGAGAAGGCTAGAGGAGGTCTAATAGGATTTTTTAAATCCTAAAAGCTTTTGATAACGTGAACAGAGAAAGACTACATCCTTTGAATGGGGACTCAGTGATGAGGGGTCATTAATTTAAAATTATTACTGAGAGTGCGGAGAGCTGCTAAGACAAATTTCCTTATGTACAGGGTGGTTGGTGCATGAGATTCTTTGCCACAGAGAGTGTTTGGGGCAGAGACCATTACATCCTTTAAGGGAAAATTGAACAGATATTTATAGCAGTGAAAAATACAGCGCTACAGGCCAAATGTGGGACAGTGGGATTAGCCTTGGATTACTCTAGCACAGAGCTAGCACAGCAATGATGGGCCGAGTAGCCTCCTTTTATGCTGTAAAGTTCCATGGTTCTATTTTGGAGAAATAAGGAATAGAGAAGACAAGATTAGATCATTTCAGGTAGAAAAAAGCAGAGTTAAAAATGGGACAGATTAAGAATGGGTGGAGAGGCAAAAGAACAAGCAGAATTAAGAGTAATTGTAGTTATTTAAATGGTGACTACAGAATGCTGCAGTACAGAGGAGTCTGGGTGTTCTCCTACATGAAACACAATAAGTTAGTATGCAGGTACAGCAAATAATTAGAAAGGCAAATGCAATGTTGGCCTTTATTGCAAGGGGGATGGAGTATAAAAGTAGGGAAGTCCTGCTACAACTGTACTAGTATTGGTGAGACCACACCTGGGGTACTGTGTACAATTTTGGTCTCCTTATTTAAGGAGGGATATACTTGCATTGGAGGCAGTTCAAATAAGGTTCACTAGGTTGATTCCTGGGATGAAGGGGTCATCTTATGAGGAAAGGTTGAGCAGGTTGGGCCTGTACTCATTGGAGTTCAGAAGAATGAGAGGTGATCTTATTGAAACATATGAGATTCTGAGGGGGCTTGACAGGGTAGATGCTGAGAGGATGTTTCCCTCATGGGTGAATTTAGAACTAGGGAGCATAGTTTCAGAATAAGGGATCGCCCATTTAAGATGGAGCTGACGAGGAATTTCTTCTCTCAGAGGGTTGTGAATCTTTGGAATTCTCTGCCCCAGAGAGCTGTGGAAGCTGAGTCATTGAATAAATTCAAGGCTGAGATAAACAGATTTCTGAACTATAGGGGAGTTAAGGTTTTGGGGGAACAAGCAGGAAAGTGGAGTCGAGGCCAAGATCAGATCAGCCATGATCTTATTGAACGACGGAGCAGGCTCGAGGGATCTACTCCTGCTCCTATTTCTTATGTTCTAATTCTGAATTCAAAAATGTATTAAATATTTATTTTTTTCAATTGTTAATTACAATTATTTGTGTCTCATCTTATCTCACTAACCCGTACCCACCTTCTAGCATTGAAAGCAGCATAACCACCATGTCCTTTTGAAGATCCATCAACTCCTTCAGTAGTTCGATTTGGCTAGAATCCTAGAAATTATAAAATGCAGACACTGTAATAAATCATCTTAAGCCTCATATCATGTTTAATTTTGAATTATATTGCTAAATTTCTGGAATTTTAGTTGAATACCAAGGATCAAGTAATGGCAGAATGCTGTATGGAAACAACTGCAGGAACCACTTTTTACATTTATTGTTCAGTATTGTTCAGTCAATTTATAACAAAAAAAACGTCACTTTATTGTAGTTTTTCCTGTTAAATTATCCCTCAGTTTTTCAGATCTTTTTGTCCTTTAGAAATCTATTGCCTGGAGATGGGCACATGCCCTAAGTCTAGAGTAAATGCCAATACCCTCCTTTAGGTGGCCACCTCCTTACTAACCTGGGACAGTTTCATTTGCATGTGGGCAAAGACATGAAGAAAGCCAACTACTGCATCCCATAGCCTGCTGTGTGCCAGGCTCTGCTGATTTCCAGTGCATGGGCCCTACAGAAGTAAACAAGATTCAGTATAATTGCAGTATCATTTACAGGGATCATTTCAGCTTACAATACTTGATTACTAAAACTGGCACCTTCTAAACCAGAATAACATTTCCATATTTCATTGAAGAAACTTGACTTATAAATGTTAACTTGTTTTACTTGATTTGCCCTCTCACCTCTAAGTCAGATGGTTGTGGTTGTGAGTTCAGGTTTCACTTCAGAAGGCCGAAATTCACCCCTGCCAGAAATGGGTTGCACCTACCATTTATTTCTCTTGTGTTTTGGCCACTTGCAAAATTCAGCTCTTTGTCGTTTTTTTTTGAGCAGGGCGGGAGTCGGTCATAATGGGGGCGGAAGTGGAGGCAAGCAGAGTGTTCGCCACTGTCAGTCATCAGCGCACTGGCACGTTAACACATCTCTCCCCGTCACTTAAAGGGGAGGGCCGCTGCGAGCTCTGCAGCTTTTTACGTTAGATTCACCGGGCCACCAGGGAGGGTTTCGGCCGGGCACTCAAGAGGGAGTGCCAGGCCGACAAAAATAAATAAGGTAGCAGCCGCTTCAGTGCGCCCTCCCGTTTTAATGGTGGCCACACCGCCATTTTACACACACTGCAAACACAGCGCACCGATGGAAAAAACTATCGAGGGCACCGAGTTACGGCCGGAAGATTTTCTATGGTAAATTTTGCTTGTGGGACATTGCGGTGCGCACGATGATGACGCACTTAGGAGGGTTCGGCAGTAGTGGGTTGGAAGTGGGGACTGGCGGAAAAACCACCGGGGAAAATTTCGCCAGCGGCAGCTATTCGACTACCAATTGGCGGCCATTCGACACGGCATCGTGAGCTGCTTTCCGGCAGTAACCGGCCTTATCGGGGAGCTGAATTTCGGCCCCCAGGACTTCAGTTCATAATGGAGGCCGACACTCCTGGGGTAATCAAGGCAAGATAGCTCATCCAGTCAAGTATCTGACACTTGGAACCACACCAAAAATTGACCAGAACTGTATCCACTTTTAACTAGTGTTGTATACAATTCTAGCATAATTTCCCTGCTCTTATATTCTATGCCTCGGCTAATAAAGGAAAGCATTCCGTATGCCTTTTTAACTACCTTATCGACCTGTCCTGCTACCTTTAAGGATCTGTGGACATACACTTCAAGGTCCCTCTGTTCCTCCACACCTCTCAGCCAATGAAGTACTTTGTTTGGAGTGTAGTCACTGTTGTTTCCCACATTACACTCCAAAAATGTACTTCATTGGCTGTAAAGCACTTTGAGACAGCCAGTGGTCATGAAAGATGCTATATAAATCCAAGTCTTTCTTTTTCTTAGTATCCTCCCATTTATTGTGTATTCCATTGCCTTGTTGCACCTCCCCAAATGCATTACCGCACACTTCTCTGAACGAGACTCCACACTTGTAAATGTTAATTTTCAGTGCCAGAGAGGTTGTTGGTAGTAATTAAGACTTATCCCGCCGTTAAGCTTACACTTGAATGGACAATCACAAACTTTTTCTGGCATGTTTAGTGGGTATCTAGTTGATAAGTACAGCAACTTCACGCCCTTCTTGTGTTTGAATGCCAAATCTCTCGGCGAAATGCTGATACAATGAGGAGCAGAGCAAATCAGAGTGCGCCTTCGTGATTGCCACATTTAACTGCGCATGTGCGGATGTTGGAAGTTGCTGTCTGATTTATTCCTCAATAATGGTGAGCGCTGATAGCCTCACTGTTATTTCTTAATGCAAAATCCAGGCCATGTGATAAAACCAATATACAGCTTATGTCTGTTCCTGTCACCAAACAAGTCTAATTCTAGAATAGTATTGACTCTTTTCTTGACTCTACCTGAATGTATTCTGTAAGTGTGTTGAACACTTGCTTTGCCACATTGATTGCCTTTGAGAAATTGCGCTGGCCCTGTTCATCAATGATGTCCTTCCCAGAATAAAACCAATAGAAATCACTGATCGATTCCTGCAAACAAAATAAAAATATTGGTCATAATTGCAAACATCCAGAGTAAATTATCTTCAGAGATACAAATGATGCTCCAAGATCTAAGGAGTTTAATGTGCTCTCAATGCCCTGGAAGGTGGGATTATGTATTAAATCAGAATTAACTGCTTTTTCCTAGTATTTTTAGAAATTCATAGGGCTAAACTTTCCAGTTTGTGCCACCACTGCCCGTATCTCGGCGGTAACTGGGCGTTTAGAAGAAAAGGATTAAACAATATTGCCCGATCTGCGCTGAGAATTAAAGCATTAATTTTCACCTGATGGTATCTCACACTGGCGGCAGCCTGTGGCAGCGGGCGGCCTTAGTCCTCGTGTAAGGCCGGTTCGATCCAGACCGGCCTTACTGCGCATGAGCCAAAAAAAATAATTTCTTCTCTTTGTGCGCATGCGCAATGGTTGTGTGGTTTCTTTTGCGCACGCGCAATGGATTCGGGATTTTTTTGCGCTTGCGCAGTGGATTTTATTTTTACCCGCGTTTCGGGATCAAGGGTCATCCCACACATGCGCGATTGAGTAAGGGAGGGCTAACGAAAAGAGTAGACTTCAATACAATTGAAGATTAAATCTAATTAACACTAAAATGGAACAAGAATTAACGGTCGTGATGAAGGTGGAGCCCGAGGCGAACTTTGGAGGGAGGAAAAGTGCTCAACACTTTTCAATGGAAACGCAAGCTGCGCTAGTGCATAAGGTGGAAGCGTGCTGGGACCGCTTGACCTGAGGTGGTCATGGCAAGCCCAGCCCTCAAGTATATCAGCGTATATGGACAGAAATTGCCGAGGTGGTGTCCTCGGCCGCCCAGATCGGCGGGGGCCAATGCAGTGCAGAAAGCGCTGGAACGACATTGTTTCGGTCACAAGAGCAAGTCAAAACTTTAATAAATGTAATAATTAAATGATTCATTCGTTAAAATTTGAAAGTGCCACACTATGCATTTCTTAACATCGCTAAATTTGGAGTTACAGGTGAAACCTCGGGACCGAAGCCGTAACAGATTCTGGGTATTTCCGGATTTCAGAACATCCATCTGACGTCCCGAATCCAGAAACACCGAGCCGAGGTTCAGGTATTTCCAGATTTCGGAACGTCTTTCCGGCGTGCAAGGCTGGACTCGCAGCGGTAATCGGTATGGCAGGGCGTCCGGATGTCCGAATATTTTTCGGATTATGGATGATCCCACCATGAATCAGCCCGGTGTCTGGATTGCAGAACATTCCGAATTTCAGAACTCTGGATTTTGGATGCACAACCTGTAGTTTAAACGATGGTATTATATTGTTTTGTTTTAATTAATAAGATGTGTTTATCATGCATAACTTGGAAGGTGACGATGTCTTATTGGGACAGTGTTGAAAAGCATTGGGGATGCTTACTAGTACTTGTGCAATTATATTAAATCATGGTTTTGTCGTATTTTCAGAAAAAAAATCGCTTTCAACCGAGGCGAGTGTCGCCGAACTGGGGAAGGACCAGCAGAGCTGCAGGAGCTGAGCGACCTGGAGGAATAGGCCGCAGCCCTCACTGGGGCACATGATTGCTCGGCCACTCCTGGTGGTGCTGATCCGGTGATGGCGCGACGTGAGTAATGCATGACCACCGGGATGTGCATAATGCATAAATTATACTGCACTCTAAAGCTTGTACCTTTATGTAATATTATGAGAATGCCATGCAGTTTCTGTAAATTCTGTACATGTTCATTTCATGTAGTGTGTATTGGTGAAATATAATGCAGTCATGTTGTGCCTCCTCATATTCATGTACACTAAGTTATGAAATGTAACCTTCACCCTCCCTCCCTCCTTCCCTCTCCCACCCCGCCCCCCCACCGCCCTCCTTCCCTCACTTCCTTGCCCTTCTGCTTAGCTATTCTGTCTTGTTTTATAGCTGAAGAGGAGCATGTAGTAGTGTTTACAGAGGAACAGGAGGATGTACTTTCTCAAATGCACCTAGTGTTCGACCTACTGCAGGAAGTAGACATCGAGGAGGTGCTACAGTCCATTGAAGGGTCCCTCATGCCTGCGACAACCTCTTCCGCAGTCGAAATCAATTTTTCATGGATTCGTCTGCGAGGAAGTGGCCGGACCAAGCATTGTGCAGCAGTGCACACCAAGTGTCGTAGTTCCCATGCGCAATCCGAGGCGGCTGCTTCGGAATGAGATCCGTGTTACAAGACAAGCAGACGCACAGATGGACATGGTTGCACTGACTAGGGCGAACGTCGACATAGGTCAACACCTCCTCGAGACAATTGGTGCACTCACACAAGAGGTCGCATCGCAATCAGCGCGCCACTCGGAGGAGGCAGCGGCACAGATTGCGGTGATGCAGCGAATCGCTGATTCCGTGGACGCCTTGAGACGGCCAGTGGAATCGGGGAACGACACTGAACCCCAAGGTGTCATACCAATTTTGCCAGCAGCACATGGGAGTCAGGAGAATGCAGATTCTTCTGACTCTGGGGACGGGTCATCAGACCCGATCACCTCTCCACATTCCCCACACTAGGTGCTGCCACGGTCACCCCGCCTTCTGCAGCTGTGCTCAGGGTGCACTGCTGCACAACGCCCTGACATTGATGCAGGCAGGGATGGGGGAAGGGGCAGGAGTATGCGCAATCCAAATAAAAATGTGGGTGTCAGGTGGCGGGGCGAGGGGGAGGCGGTGGTCGCAAATGAATTAAAAATATTTCCTGTCTCGTTCAATGACTGTGGGGGTGGGGGGGGGTGGTGTCGCTGTCGGTGTGCGTTGTCTATTGTTAATATAAAAATGTATTCTGTTCTGTTAGCTATCAGTGGGTGGGTGGGTAGTTGGTTGGTTGGTTGAGGGAGTGGGTGGGTGTTAGTTTATTATGAAAACTTGTTTACTGCTTGGGGTGTTGTGCTGTGTGTTAAAAGTGCATTGTTGACTTATTCAAATCTTGTTCATTTTTTTAAATTTTAAGTATTTATCATTATTTAATAATTATTTATTATTTATTAACTATTTATTTTTTTCTTAATTTACTTCACACTCAGCCTTTTTCAAAATTATAACTTTTATTGAACTTCATTTTTTGTGATGTGTCTCACTCACTTTCAATAAATGAGGAGTCAACAATCAATACAATCAATGTAAGGGTTACAAACAATGGACTATTGAACTGAACTCGTACCCGTTCAAGCAAAGCATTCACTTATGTGTTGCTGACATAACAGTCTGGCTGCTGTGTAAGTGCCGCAGGTCTTCTCCAGCGGTGCTGGGGTGGCTGGTATCATGGTTTCATCGCCAGACTCCTCCTCGACCTCCTGTTCCTCACTTTCCTCTTCCACTTTTCCAACTGGCTCATCCACTATATCCTGAGGTGGACCTGCAGTTCCCTGTGGCATTTCCTGTCCCCTCTGATTGCCAAGTTATGCAACATGCAACACACCACAATGAACTCTGCGACCTGCTCCGGATGGTATTGCAAATTGCCTCCAGAGTGGTCCAAGCATCTGAAGCGCTGCTTCAGCTCTCCAATTGTCTTTTCAACTTTATTGCATGTGGCTATATGGCTTTGATTGTAGCGATGCTCGGCTCCTGTCTGTAGCTTACAGAGGGGGGTCAAGAGCCAGGTGGCGAGGCTGTATCCTTTATCACCAAGCATCCAGCACTGACCTTGTGGCTGACTTTTAAAGAGGTCGGAGATAGTGCTCTCAGGCAAGATGTGTGCATCATGAATGCTCCCTGGAAAATTGGTATTTACTGCCATGATTCTTTGATTGTGGTCGACAACGAGCTGCATGTTCAGGGAGTGGAATCCCTTTCGGTTACGAAACACCTCTGCATCCTGTAAAGGTGCTCGCAGGGCGATGTACAGACAGTCTATTGCACCCTGTACCTTAGGGAAGTTTGCTATTCTTGAGAATCCCAACGCCCTTTCACTCTGTGCCTCCCTGGTCATAGGGAAGTTCATAAAGTCCATCCTGAATGCGTAAAGCACTTGTGTCACCTGCCGAATGCAGCAATGTATGGTGTGCTGAGAGATGCAGCAAATGTCGCCAGTTGATGCTTGAAAAGAACGCGATGCATAGAATGAAAGTGCCGCAGACACCTTAATCTCAATGGGCAGTGTAGTCCTAATGGTGCTGGTAGGCTACAGGTCTCCCTTAATGAGCTGGCATATTTAATTGACGATCACCTTTCGGAAGCGCAGCCTTTTAACGCATGTGTTCTTGGAAAAGTTCAGGTATGACTGCTTATCCTTGTAAATGCATTGTGGGTAAGATCTCCTCCTCCTCAGCAGTCTACCACCTCTTTGAATGGGCACATAATGTTCTCCAATAACCTTCTTCCAGATTCACTCTGCAGCATGTAATTAGTAGCCAGCATTGGCAGAGAAATTACAGGCCCCATTTTTTTTTTAAAGGTAAATTTATTGAGAATTGTTCTAAAATTAATCAAATTTTATTAATCTCTCAAATCTCTCCTCAAATTAAAGAAGATATTTTTATAAACCCCTGAAATTATAAATATTCCTCAAAAACAACAATAAAATGTTCCAAAAAGCGATTGAAGTTTAAACAGCTGAAGTTTATACAGCTGCAGCTCCAATTTCAAAATGGCGTCCACATCGCTAGGTCAGGGGCACTTAAGTGCACCTTTTACACTGTGATGCTGATAGCGGGCGGTATTCTGAGCGATTTTTTTAAATTCGAAGTAACGCTGGGTGATCTTGCAGGCAGTAAACGGGCGGTGCACGACATTATTGAGGGAAAATTGATGCCAACTACTGGGCGGGTAGCTGGAATTACCGCCGGCGATGATTTGAACCTGAAAATACCACTGGTGGTAATCGGGCGATGTATGGGTGAAAATTTGCATATGGACCTAAAAACGGGCGGCAAGGCCTTAAAAATGATAAAACGGGCACTAAATCGGGCACTAACTGAACAGTTAAAAACCCGAAAGTTTAGCCCAAAGGAATGTGCAGCTTCATTCAATATACTTTCAGATAGGAGGGCTGTGTTATAATTATTGCACAACTAAGAAGGCAATCAGAAGTGATCTGAAAATAATCCTTCTAAATTACTTCATAAATTGATAACAATCCACTAGGGCCCAAGTTTCAGCTCGAATTGCCCCTATTTTTTTGGAGCAACTAGTTTAGTATGGAGTATCTTAGAAATAGCAATTCTCGGCATTTAGTTTGCTCCAGTTCTGGTTAGTTGGAATAGTTTTGTTTTAGTACAGTTTTTTTTTTCAAAAGGGGGCGTTACCAGCCACTTACGCCTGTTTTGCAAGTTTAGGCAGCGAAAAGTTACTCCAAACTAACTTAGAACGGAGTGTCGATTTCAGTACGCTCAGAAAAATCTTGCTTACACTTTAGAAATTAGGCGCAGGTAGCGAGAGATTGGGGGGGCGGGGTGGGGGGGAGAAGGGGAGTTAGGGGATTTTACAAAGCATTACACACTTCACTTTTACCAATAAAGAGCCATCAATGATAAATGATAAATAAATCAATAAATCAATCAATAAATCAATCAATCAAAGATTCTACTCACCTACTGCAGCACCGGGAGCCCTCCAGCAGCCTGCCGAAGAGCTGGTCGGGTGGGCCCCACCACCGAGGGGGCATTCGGGTTGGCCTCGCCGCCGAAGAGCTGCAGTTCAGACAAACCCCGCCACCGAGGAGGAGTTCGGGCGGGCCTCGCCGCCGAGGCGGTGCAGTTCGGGCGGGCCCCGCCACCGGGGAGGAGTTTGGGCGGGCCCCGCTACTGAAGAGGTGCTGGTCGGGCAGGCCCCACTGGCAAAGAGGTGCTCGGGCGGGCCCCGCCACCGAGGAGGAGTTCGGGCGGGGCCCGCTACTGAACAGCTGCTGGTCAGGTGAGGTCCGCCACCGAAGAGGTGCAGTTCGGGCGGGCCCCGCCGGCAAAAAGGTGCTCGGGCGGGCCCCCACCACCGAGGAGGTGCAGTTCGGGCGGGCCCCGCCGGCAAAGAGGTGCTCGGGCAGGCCCCGCTACCGAGGAGGACTTCAGGCAGGGCTCGACACCGAAGAGTTGCAGTTCGAATGGGGCCCACCACCGGGGAGGAGTTTGGGCGGGCCCCGCCACCGAAGAGTTGATGGGTGGGCGGGCCCCGCCGCCGAGGAGGTAAGGGCAGTGGTGACGAGGCGAGGCGAGGGACGGTGAGGCAGGCAGGCCACTCAGCCCGGGATAGGGGTGGTGAACAACGCGATGTCCCTTCAGCCAGGGATAGGGTTGCCTGGTGACAGAACGCACTGGGAGGGCCAGGGGCTACTGCGCATGCACGCAACTGCCGGCACTCTTTTTGGCGCAGGGCTGTAGCTCCGCCCCCAACTGCTTGTGCTGCGCTGTGTTGACTGTGAAACAGGCCTGCTGGACTCGGAGAATCACGAGGTAAGTTTTAGGCGCTTTTTTTATTCTAAAAAATAGGCGGGCCTCTCGGAGTGCGCCGTTCTGGGAGGATATCCGAAACTTGGGCCCAATGAGTTCATTCCTAAAAAGATTGGGTAATTCTCTAGTGCTTTTTGTGCTAATTGGCTGAGGTTAAAGTGCGGGAGGTCTAATCTACCCAGAAGTATTAGTTAACTGTAATGGCAACCTCTTTGCTTTTTACTGACTTGTTTTACACCATCACGCATAGGAAACACAATGAAATGTTAAAAAAGTAGTAAGAGTGCTGGTAATACACAAGAGATCCACTAACATCTAAAAGGAGATCACATATGACAATGTTTTGGATAGAGTCTTTTCATCAGCTCAGACAAGCGATCCCCCATCCATAAATGGTGGCTATTTTTCTTTTCAGCTGCATATTACCAACATTTTCCACTTTTATTCCCATTAAGTAGTGCTTGGCATACGGGCAATGCCTTATAAACTCAAGTACATATTTGTAAACTTACTTTTTAACTCTGCAACTAATGGAAAAGTGACAAAGTATGCAAGCATTCCTGAACTGGCAGGAACAGTAACTAAGTACTGTAGGTCCCTTGCAGTCAGAATCAGGTTAATGTATAATGGGGAACAAAGCAGTGGCAGACCAATTGAAGAAATACTTTGGTTCTATCTTCACTAAGGAAGACACAAATAACCTTCTGGAAATACTAGGGGACGGAGGGTCTTGTGAGAAGGAGGAACTGAGGAAAATCCTTAGTAGTCAGGAAATGGTGTTGGGGAAATTGATGGGATTGAAGGCCGATAAATCCCCAGGGCCTGATAGTCTGCATCCCAGAGTACTTAAGGAAGTGGCCCTAGAAATAGTGGATGCATTGGTGATCATTTTCCAACATTCCATGGACTCTGGATCAGTTCCTATGGATTGGAGGGTAGCTAATGTAACGCCACTTTTTAAAAAAGGAGGGAGTGAGAAAACAGGGAATTATAGACCGGTTAGCCTGACATTGGTAGTGGGGAAAATGCTGGAATCAATTATTAAAGATGTAATAGCAGCACATTTGGAAAGCAGTGACAGGATCGGTCCAAGTCAGCATGGATTTATGAAAGGGAAATCATGCTTGACAAATCTTCTGGAATTTTTGAGGATGTAACTAGTAGAGTAGACAAGGGAGAACCAGTGGATGTGGTGTATTTGGACTTTCAAAAGGCTTTTGACAAGGTCCCACACAAGAGATTAGTGTGCAAAATTAAAGCATATGGTATTGGGGGTAATGTATTGACGTGGATAGAGGACTGGTTGGCAGACAGGAAGCAAAGAGTAGGAATAAACGGGTCCTTTTCAGAATGGCAGGCAGTGACTAGTGGGGTACCGCAAGGTTCAATGCTGGGACCCCAGCTATTTACAATATATATTAATGATTTTGACGAAGGAATTGAATGTAATATCTCCAAGTTTTCAGATGACACTAAGCTGGGTGTGAGGAGGATGCTAAGAGGCTGCAGGGTGACTTGGACAGGTTAGATGAGTGGGCAAGTGCATGGCAGATGCAGTATAATGTGGATAAATGTGGATAAATGCCACTTTGGTGGCAAAAACAGGAAGGCAAAATATTATCTGAATGGTGACAGATTAGGAAAGAGGGAGGTGCAACAAGACCTGGGTGTCATGTTACATCAGTCATTGAAAGTTGGCACGCAGGTACAGCAGGCGGTGAAGGCGGCAAATGGCATGTTGGCCTTCATAGCGAGAGGATTTGAGTATAGGAGCAGGGAGGTCTTACTGCAGTTGTACAGGGCCTTGGTGAGGCCTCACCTGGAATATTGTGTTCAGTTTTGGTCTCCTAATCTGAGGAAGGACATTCTTGCTATTGAGGGAGTGCAGCGAAGATTCACCAGGCTGATTCCCAGGATGGCAGGACACATGTGGATAGATTGGATCGACTAGGCTTATATTCACTGGAATTTAGAAGAATGAGAGGGGATCTCATAGAAACATATAACATTCTGACGGGATTGGACAGGTTAGATGCAGGAAGAATGTTCCCGATGTTGGGGAAGTCCAGAACCAGGGGTCACAGTCTAAGGATAAGGGGTAAGCCATTTAGGACCGAGATGAGGAGAAACTTCTTCACTCAGAGAATTGTGAACCTGTGGAATTCTCTACCACAGAAAGTTGCTGAGGCCAGATCATTAGATATACTCAAAAGGGAGTTCGATATGGTCCTTATGGCAAAAGGGATCAAGGGGTACGGAGAGAAAGCAGGAAAGGGGTACTGAGGTGAATGATCAGCCATGATCTTACTGAATGGTGGTGCAGGCTCAAAGGGCCGAATGGCCTACTCCTGCACCTATTTTCTATGTTTCTAATGCACACTACAGTAAAGTGCTGACAGTCATGCTACCTATACTTTAGCAGTGGCCATATTCACTGGAGTTTAGAAGGATGAGAGGAGATCTCATAGAAACATATAAAATTCTGACAGGACTGGACAGGTTAGATGCAGGAAGAATGTTCCCGATGTTGGGGAAATCCAGAACCAGGGGACATAGTCTAAGGATAAGGGGTAAGCCATTTAGGACTGAGATGAGGAGAAACTTCTTCACTCAGAGAGTTGTTAACCTGTGGAATTCCCTACCGCAGAGAGTTGTTGATGCCAGTTCATTGGATATATTCAAGAGGGAGTTAGATATGGCCCTTACAGCTAAAAGGATCAAGGGGTATGGAGAGAAAGCAGGAAAGGAGTATTGAGGGAATGATCAGCCATGATCTTATTGAATGGTGGTGCAGGCTCGAAGGGTCGAATGGCCTACTCCTGCACCTATTTTCTATGTTTCTATGTGCCTTATACAGATCATGAAACAAAGCGTGTTGATTGTATGTTTGATTTTATTTCCCGCAGTCGGTAAGAATGGAGCATGCGGGGTGGGGGGATGTGTTAAAATATCGACAGCGTTCCACTCACCACAGCCACCCTGCATATGTGTCCCATGTCATTTTAACAGGTGCATTTCGAGCAAACGCCAGGCCCTCTCTTGGGGCCTGGACAAGTAGGAGTGCTCCACAAGGAATCCTGGGACCCTTTTTCCCACTTTTCACCTACCGTGTTGGGGACCATTCCTACAGGTCTCCAGCTGCAGCCTCCTGCTGCAGTCACCTGACTTCCGCGTACCAGCCTGATGGCATTGACAGGCAAGTTTGGGTGGGAGTTGGGCCTGGTCTATGTAAACAAGGCCCGGATGTTAAAACAGTGAGGCTCCGTGCTCACCGCTCACCCAGAGTTATAATCAGGGCTTATGGGCTCAATTTCCCCCAGTGATTTGCACTGTTTTTTTTGGAGCAGGGTGCTTTTTTTGGCCTAAGTTAAAAAAACTAGTTTCCCCAATCAATTTGCACCAGCATAACTCAGTTAGTTATGATTTTTTTAGGTTAGTTTTTTTTTCAGCCAAAGCGGGTGTAACCTGCCACCCTGCGCCACTTCTGGCCATTTAGGCAAGTTTGGCCAGCTGAAAGTTACTCCAGTTCTGCTTAGGCCAGCATATGGGGCCTCTGCAGAAAAACCTTCTGGAGAGTTAAAGAAATTGGCGCAGCCAAGTGCAGCAGATGGAGAGAGAGAGACCATTTTTGGGGATGTCGGGTGGGGGAGCGGACCGGCAGGTAAGTTGCTGCAATGTATATTTTTAAGTTGATGCAATGTGTTTTAATGTGGTGCGAGCTGGCTGTATGTTTCACTTTGCAGCCTCAGCTCGCATTGTGTCCCTAGTTACCATGGCAGCCCGATCTTTTTGGTGCAGATCAAGGCTCCACCCCCAAAAGGACAGGTTAGACCATGCCAAAATGAAGAAATCCAATGGGGAAACTTAGAACTTTTTTTTTTTGGCGTACTTAGGCCCCCAAAAGAAAGCTTTGGGGAAAATTGAGCCCTATATCTTTTTAAGTTAGCAAGTGAAACTTTAGCAGGATTCAGATGATTGGAAGATCAGTTCACTAATGGGTTCTAATTAACCGGTCTTCTTCCTTTTTGAATCACATGGGGCGTTTATAACTCTACCCGGCTTGCAGAAACCAGGTGGGTAGGCACTTAAAATCAGCTGGGTGACTCACGCATCATTGTCCCACAGTCTTCCAGTCTAACCTCCTTAGCTGAAGCCGGTAGGGCCCTTCTTTAAATATGCAGATGATATCATCGGGTCATGCCTGCGATTTTAACTGTGGCCTAAGCACGGAAGTTAGTGTGGTTTTCAGCCAGTTGAGAACAGGGGGAAGAGCATCCAAGACCAGAAGAGGCCTTTTCAGATAAGTTATTTTAATTTCCTTGTTCGGCCACTAGGATCAGGTGTGCTCTTCAGAGATCCCACAAGAAAAACGCAGGCCTTCCCTATCCTAGGCTACCCCCTTCCTTCCTGCAAGACTCTCCCAAAACTCCCTGACCGCAATTTACCTTCTTGCCGATGAGTCTCCTGCCGCTCAAACAACCGTTCCCGTCCGCCAGTCAGCTGTTGCGCTTCTCCCGTTTTGGGTGGGCAGCCGACCACCGGCATATCCTCCAATTATCAAGATCCACGGCGCGGACCTCGACAACGTGGACCATTTTCCACATCTCTGGAGCCTCTTATCAACAAAGGCAGACATTGATGCGGAGATTTAACATCGCCTCCAGTGCAGCCTTCGGCCGTCTGAGGAAAAGCGTGTTTGAAGACCAGGCCCTTAAATCTACCACCAAGCTCATGGTCTACAGGGCTGTAGTAATACCCGCCCTCCTGTGTGGATCTGAGGCATGGACGATGTACAGAAGGCACCTCAAGTCGCTGGAGATATATCACCAACGATGTCTCCGCAAGATCCTGCAAATCTCCTGGGAGGACAGGCGCACCAACATCAGTGTCCTCGACCAGGCCAACATTCCCAGTATTGAAGCACTGACCACACTCGCTCAGCCTCGCTGGGCAGGCCACATAGTGCGCATGCCAGATACGAGACTCCCTCAGCAAATGCTTTATGTGGAGCTCCTTCATGGTAAACGAGCCAAAGGAGGACAGCAGAAATGTTATAAGGACACCCTCAAAGCCTCCCTGGTAAAGTGCGACATCACCACTGACACCTGGGAGACCCTGGCCGCAGACCGCCCGAGGTAGAGAAAATCCATCCGGGAGGGCGCTGAACTCTTCGAGTCTCAATGAAAAAGACCGTGAAGAGGCCAAGCGCAGGCAGCAGAAGGAGCGTGCGGAAAACTAGCCTCACCGACCCCTTCCCTCGACGAATGTCTGTCCCACCTGTAACAGGGTCTTTGGCTCTTGTATTGGACTGTTCAGCCATCAAAGAACTCACTTTGGGAGTGGAAGCAAGTCTTCCTCGATTCTGAGGGACTGCCTATGATGATGACAGATGAGTGCCGGGAGTTTCATTTGCTCAAGCCTCATGCTGCTGAGGATGATGATGTTTCCCACTTGCCCAGACCCACCGCCCACCCAAATCCCCACTCCTGCTGAAAATCGGGACTGCAAAGTGTGATACTTAAGTTTTACTTCACTTGCACATTCTCTCTGCACAAACCAAAACTGAAGATATGCGCATATCTCTGACAGACAGTACCTGAACTCTCAAGAGGTAGTCCACAGTTGAAATTATGATATTGACTGTTGTGTTGTTGCCCGTCTGGGTTCGGAGGTAATTCTGGAAATCTTGAGACAAAGAAATCAGAATTTAATGAACAGGGATCCAGAATATTGCATGCTCTATTGCTACAGCTCAAGGGGAAGTTATGTATAACAATCTGATAATCAAATAGCAACCAATAGGTAATAAGAGCTATCAATGATAGTCTGATCTGGAGTGTCTAAAACATGGCCTGTGAGCTTCACTTTTTTTGCGTACGGGCTTCGAGTTTGTGTGTATGGGAGGGTCTTGTGTTTGTGTGAGGAAAATCTCACTATTTTTATATATTGGGATCTTATTTTTGTGTATGGAAAGGTTTTGATATTTCTGGGTATGGGAGGTCTTGCTACTTTTGTGTATGGGAAGTCTCACTATTTTACTGTATAACAAAGTATTTTTTTTTGTTAATTGGTGGCCTTGCTTTTTTGTGCTTGGGTTGTGTCACTTTTTTGTGCGTATAGGGATTTCAAATTTTGTGTACATGAATAGTTGCTTTTTTGTCTATGAGGGCTTGCATCCTTCTGTGCATGTGTTCCCACAATTTTGTATTTACTGGTCTTGTATTTTAATGTTGGTTGTCTTGCATTCGGACGCTTTGTGCTATATGAGTTTGTTATTTTGTGCAATGGGTTGTGTGCATTTTCTGTGTATGAGAGATTCACATGCTTACATCTTGAGTAATCATAGGCGGCCAACCGACTGGTTGTGAAACACGTAACTGGCTTCCAATACCAAAAAGTTGGATATTTCTGGTCTCAATGACTTTGTTACAAAATCCTTTCCATTGTAAAGTAGGTTTCTACAACAGTTTCTATGGCAATAGTCCACCAGTTAAAAGGTAAAACTGAATAAAATGTGAATATGATAATAGGCAGGCATTAGTTTTTCCAAGTGTGGTGTAAGTGTGCTGTGCCATGTCCAGAGAACACATCGAGTCTTTGTTACATACCTGAGTTGTGACCTTCACAGAGCAGCTGGAGAAATCGAAAGAGATCACACGTAAACTCATCATCCTGCATCACCTTCTCACCTATAAGATGCCAGTGAGAGCGAGAGTGTAGTGTGTCAGTATCAGGACCCTGGCATCTTAAATCTAAAAAGCTTGCACTTTTTTCATTAAATTACAAATATATATCCCTCCTATATTCCCAATAGTTGCTAATCATAGCTACTGTTCTATCAGAAGCCCACGCAGTGCACTTCACAGATAGAGAACAAATGAAAACAGCCACGCACGAAATATGCCTACCAAAAATGAAATCTGAAAACACTCAAAATAAAACACACAAACTATTTTAGAAGTTGACATGGCTGTCGCCAATATTTATTGATTTTCCTAAAATTGTGTTGAAATATGTAGTCAAGTTGGCCTGGTATATGTGTGCATGAACGCAAATCGAACCAAGCTCCACTGCAAGACCGTTGTTGCAATCAATAGCAGCAAAGCCCGACAGGCGTTCAGCCACCCACTCTCGCGATCACAGACTGCGCATGGCCCAGTCACCTTTTCACATAGTGAAAAAAAAATAAAGGGTTCTTGTATGATAAATAAAATTTGGTTGTGTGTTCAAAATTTCAGAAAATGTTATTTTGACTTATGGAATTGTTCAAACGGAATAATCACACAATATCACCAACTTCAGCAATGGAGTCAAGACAATTGCAAAGCATATCCGAGCTCAATTTTTTAATCATTGAAACTAGACACTAGAACCAAATTTGTTAAGCTGTGGGCATGAACCATGTCAACGCTTCTAAAATATGAAGACCACTGACAAGTCGTCATGGCAGATGGAAAAAGCGAATGCTGAATGGCTTTATGACTTCACATGGGACTTTTCAGATGTCTACCACAGATGGAGTACAGTGAGTGAAACGAGAACATAGGGGAAAGAAAAACAAACAGTGCTGATGGTTATTTTAATGTGAATTCATTTACTGACTAGGCTTAAATGACCTGGCTAAAGAAGCATACTGGATCCAGAAACACTGGGAATTATATTTGTTCTGTGGCCTTTAATTCCTATGTAACACAGTGAAAGATGATATTGTTGTTATTGAATAGAAATGGGGCTGTAATTTCCGCTGAGTTTTTCTGACCTCCCACCGTAACATCAGCGGCAGATTGGTGGAAACTGCAGAAATGGAATAAACGGCATTGGTATGTAAATGGAGCATAAAATATATCCAGGAGAAATAACAAATACATAATCTGCTTCAGAGGTTGAGGGGGAAAGAGGGTCAGCTAATGTCAGAATCTCATGCATATGATATTGAAGCAGTTTATGACTGTCATCAGAACTCCAAGATGACAGGCATTACAACTATTCAATCATTCCAAAGATTTTCTTATATATCTATCAATAAGGTGCAGAAACAATGTACCTATCTTAAACCTGTGTTGCTCTTTTCAGGTGCTGAAGCACTTGCTGTGTACTTTGTTATTTTTTAGAATTCATGGGGATAGTTCTTTTCAATTTGGGGAAAAAGTTATTTTTTTTTTGCTGACTGTATACTCCATGCAAAACAACATCCACACTGAAGTACTGCGTCAATCCCTGAGAACTTAATTGAGAACTTAATTGAGACCGTAATATGTCTGATGCGTGTTATAAAGCATTATTCCATTTCTGCAGCCAGTATGCAATTCTGATTTCTAGAGTTTTATCTTTAGCGGGCTGAACCTAAATAGCCAAAACAATGTAAAGGCCCTCTGCGACAAGCCTGAACCCAGTTGCAAAAAAAGGTAGATAGTTAAACACACAGTAAACTCACACAAAGAACGTCATCTGCATCACAACAAATAATCAGCGCCATTGCACATCAGTTTTTAAAGCAACTGAAAAGTTAAATTAGGTACAAACTTAAACACTAAAAGTCCCTTAGGTGTTACTTGCACATTGACAGGTGCAGCCATAAAGCCACATTGAATACACAACAAGTACTACAGTAACTGTACACCACAGTTTGGCACATCCAACCACTGCAAAACTACGCCACTTAACGGCTCACAGTTCTTACATCTAGTGTGCCAGTTACTGTGCAAATCCTGAGAGAGAGGCAAAACAGACATGAAGTTGGCTAAAAGGCTTAAACTTTTCTAAAGCAAAAATAAAAAATATATATATATTTTTCTTTTTCATTAACAACTATGCACAATGTCTAAGAGTGCAAATTGGCAGAGTTCAGGACCTGTACAGTGCTGACACAAGGTAACAAAGGAAATGGCAGAGTTATAATTACCGCGCTCATGAGTGATGACTGAGGAGGGGAAGACAGAACAATTGAAATCAAAAGAAAAAAAAAGATGAGATTAGGTAGTTAGAAATTATACTCAACTTCATTCTAAATTTTATAAGAATCGGGTAGGTTGAAAGAGGGGAAAACAGAATTGTAAAAGTCACACAAAAAGAAAACCATATATTAAAAAAACAGAGAATATACACATCTCCTTGGTTTTTTTCTAACTAAATAACAAAGGGTTTATGTCATGTAAAACAAAGAAAGGTACTTTCAATAACTAACAAACCCTACGTTTATTTCAACATTTATTTATGCAATGAATTCAAAATGAACAATTCAACACTTGATTTATTTTTTTACAAACACGCACATGAATGCACACACACATGTCCTAGTGCACAGGTACATACGTTTAATACATACTGGTGCTGGTAAAGTACTTGAAAAATCTGTGCAGTTCAAATGGCTTCCTCATTTTTCATTTAATATTTGATCCTAGTGTCTGCATAAAATTTAATTTCGCTGATTGTCATTTGTAATTTGGTAAATGATGACGCATTTTTCAAAGAGCGATATTTGGTGAGTTATTTGGTTTTCATGAAACACAACACTTTCTTTTTTGGTAACACAGTCACATGACATAACAAGCAAACAAGTGATAGATAAATCACAACTAAATGACTACTGCTGCTGAACGATATACAAGACGATTGTAATGAGGAATGTTTCAAAATCAAGCGGAAGGATCAAATAAAAATTGATGGTTACAACGTTTGAAAGATGGAAAATGCAGCAGTATGATTGGCTTCTCAAAAGAGAGGCTTCCAGATCAAGCAGTATTTACATTTGTAATTGATAATTTTTTTGCAGCAGTTAAGCTTTTGACTGTCTATAAAGGATACCTCTAAAAAAGACTTGCTGGATACATCAAAAGTTGGATTAAGCAGGATATCTTTATTGCTGAAAAAGTAAAATGCATTATCGTTTGATAACTGCAGTGGCACTGCTGTTTTTGCATTACGAATATATAACATGACCGTTGTTGGTTAGTTGGGAGAATAATAAGTCAGAACGTATTTCTGACACCTAGCCCACAAATTACTGTTTGTGATAATGTATCATATGACAGTCATCTGTCTGTTATTTTAACAGAAGAATTTCCCATTTTATTCTAAAATAAAGGGATTCATTTTTCTATTAAAGTAATACATAGAGGAATGCCATACAAACAGTTAAATGTCCATATGCTAATGTCACAAACAGTACTTAGGAACAGGAGTAGTCCATTCAGCCCCTCACGCCTGTACCACCATTCAATGAGATCGTGGCTGATCTGTGACTTAACTCCATCCCCTCGTCTTGATACCTTTGGCTAGAAAAAATCTATCGGCCTCAGATTTAAAATTATTAATTCAGCTAGAATCTACTGCTTTTTGTGGGAGGGAGTTCCACACTTGTACCACCCTTTGTGTGAAGAAGTGTTTCCTAACTTCTCACCTGAATGTCCTGGCTCTGATTTTAATGTTATGTGCCTTTGTCCTTGACTTCCCCACCAGCGGAAAAAGATTCTCTCTATCTACCTCAGCAATTCCTTTCAAAATTGTAAAGACCTCAATCACATCACACCTGACCCTTTCTATATTCCAGGGAGTACAAGCCTAGTTAATGTGATCTCTGGTCCTAATTTAACCTTTGGAGCCCTGGTAACATTTTGGTGAATATGTGCTGCACTCCTTCTAAGGCCAATATATCCTTTCCAAGGTGCGGGTGCCCAGAACTGTACACAATACTCCAGGTGTGGTTAACCAGGGTTTTGTATAGCTGTAGAAAAACTTCCTCCCCTTGCTATTCTAGCCCTCTAGTTATAAAGGCTAAATTTACATTAGTCTTTTTGATTTTTGTTTTGTACCCAACTACTACATTTTAATGATCTGTGTACATGGATTTTAAAATATCATTTGACCTCCACCGTTACTAGCTTTTCACCATTTAAAAAATAGTTGGAAACTATCCCTTTTTGGTCCAAAATGGATGATCTCGCACTTACCTGTGGTGAAATCCAGCTGCCACAGTTTTGCCCACTCACTTAATCTATCAATGTCTCTTTGTAATTTTATGCTCCAGTCTACACTACTTACTATGCCACCAATCTTTGTGTCATTGGCAACCTTGGATATACGGATCTCTATTGTGTTATCCAAGTCATTAATAAATATAGTGAATAGTTGAGGCTCCAGCACAGATCCTTGTGGAACACCACTGGTCACTTCCTTCCAATAATCATTCTCCCTACTCTCTGTCTTGTACTACCTAACCCATTTCCTAACAATGTCAATAATTTGCCGTCAATTTAATTTTAGCCATCAGTCTTTTTGGTGGAAGCTTGTTGAAAACCTTCTGGAGGTCTATTAATAATAATTTTTTTTATAGACTTGCATTTATATAGCGCCGTTCACAACCTCGGGATGTCCTAAAGCACTTTACAGCCAATGAAGTACTTTTGAAGTGTAGTCACTGTTGTAATGTAGGAAACACGGCAGCCAAGCAAGCTCCCACAAACAGCAATGTGATAATGACGAGATAATCTGTTTTTTAGTGATGTTGATTGAGGGATAAATATTGGTCCGGACATCAGGGATAACTCCCCTGCTCTTCTTCGTAATAGTGCCATTGGATTTTTTACCTCCTAGACGGGGTCTTGGTTTAATGTCTCTTCTGAAAGACGGCACCTCCGACAGTGCAGCACTCTCTCAGTACTGCACTGCAGTGTCAGCCTAGATTTTTGTGCTCAACTTTGGAATTGGGACTCGGACCCACAACCTTCTGAGTCAGAGGTGAGAGTGCTACATTATTTACTACTGTAGTTACTTCCTCAAAAAATTCAATTAGTTTGTTAGACATGATCTACCCTTTGCAAGTGCATGTTGGCTCTCTCTCATCAACTCAAATGTCTCTAAGTGCTCAATCACTCCTTAATTATAGATTCAAATAACTTCCCCACAAAAGATGTTAACAGGTCTATAATTTCTATGGGCCCGAAGCTGATGAAGGCCAAGGCCCGCCCAAGTGCTGCCAATGGCTGCCGAGAGACCGGGTGGTACTTTGCCAGGAAGATTCCACTAAAAGTGGTGGCAGTACCGCCCGGCGGTGAAATAATGGCTTACGCTGTCAGTCTGGGCGGCAGCTCTCAATCTTAGTGGCAGTGGGCGGTAAGACCACCAATATCGGAGCCTTAGTAACTGGGTTACATTTTTTCTAGTAATTTGTAGGCTTATATTTTTTAATTACACTTTGTAACAGGAAAATAAATGTGTTGGTAATTATGTGAAGAGTGTTTTTTAAAACAATCTGTCACATTAATTCAGGTTTCATTTCCATTCAAAGGTTGGCATTTGGGATGCAGAAATAGTCACTGTTAAAGACACATGTCCCTCAAAGTAGACCATAACTGAAGATCTTACGATATACAAAATTAAATTTATTGATTTTAGTATGATTGTTGATATTTTTCTCTAAAATCATGGTTTATCTAAATCAAGCCTTTGAAATGTAGATACTTCAAAGAATCCCAGTTTTGATAAAGACTTCAGTTTTACTCTGACTTTGGAAATGGACGAAAATGATGAACCTTTCTTGGTGAAATAGAACCTTATATTTAAAAGGGTAGGGTTGCCTTTTGGACAGTGAGGGTGGCAGACTTAGTTAGTGGGGCTGAACAATCAGTGGTAGAGCCACTGCTGTGCTTGCATTGCAACATACACTGGAGGAGCATGGGGAAGGGGGAGACCTCATGGTAGGGTTTGGAGGCCTGGTGCGGGAATTGGAAGCCTGGGGCCGGTTCGGCAGCCTGGAGGGGGAAATCAGAGGCCTGGGGGAGGGGGGTGGGGGTATAAGAAGCTTTGGGTGGGGGGGAGGGTTATGGGAAGCCTCAGAGGGGGGATCGAAAGCCTCGGGGGAGGGGGGTGGTTATGGGAGGCCTCGAAGGGTGCCGGGGGAGCAATGGGAGGCCCTGATTTCGGGGAGGTGGGGTCAGCAGGGATACTGGTTTCAAGACATCAGTGTAAGGGCAATTACCTCCTGGATCCAGCAGTCCTCACCTTCCATTAGCTGGCAGGTTTCACGAGGCGTGCAAAACTCGACCAGTTAAAGTTACATTCAAAATGGAGGTTAAAGCAACGGCTTCCAGCCTCATTATAATATTTAAATAGATGAACCACCTCCTGGCAGCGGATTGGTTGCCCATCCACCCACCCCCCCCACCCCCATCCCGCCTCCGTTCAAACTGGAAGTGGGCGGGTTGCAGGCGAGTTCAGGTCGGATTCAGATTTTCAAATTTTAACTTCCAACTCACCCATTTTTTTTTAGGTTAAAATTTCCCCCTACAACTGCTGCTTTGCAAATCTATCAACCTAGTTTTCATTTTAGTTTCAAAAATGGATATGTCTGTGCCACCTAGACAACTTAAATAAACCTCCAATAAATCAGTGTATTACTTCTGATTTGTAATGACAAGATCTACTGAAATACTGAAATAATAAAAATGCTTTTCAGGAGTCTTTACTGGATCCTTCTGAAAGGATTTTGTTTTATTAGATTCTAGAATTATTTATTTCTGAGTATTTTAGTAGAATAAGAAACTTAACATCATTTGTAATTATATTTTGTTTGAAACAACGCTACTATTTGTCAGTTTGTGAAATACAATTGCTAAAAGAAACCTTAACATGTTATCCCATGTTTAGTTTAATACAGAATTATAAATTAGTATTCCCCCAAAATTGTGCATTTAACTATTATCAAATACCACTGACTGGCTTTAAAATTGTGCCATAAGATACTAGCACCTGTATGTGAATGCTTAACACATTCGTATGAAATGCTTTCATCTCTAATGGAGGTAAGAACCCATTTAAAGCAAACAGGTTTACACCTCTGTTAAGGGAGACCTTTCATACAAATTAATCGCACTAAGCATGCTAGTATTCCATAACATAATTACAAAGCAGTATGCCTTTCTCCTTATTTTTATTATAAAGCTTATAAAAGATGACTAGAATGCCATAAGGTGCTTCAACATATACCTGATCCCTCTTCTGTCACCATGCCGAGTCCCTCTGCTTTGTTTTGCCGTTCAAATGCATTTAGATCAAGTACACTGTAATTAACAGAAATAAATAAATATTATTCTGCTGTTTAGGCTTTCTGAAAAGAAAAATTCTTTGAAGTATAAGATTGTAAAGGTAATGATAAAACTCGATGGACCCACAGAAGGTGAATTCTCAATGACACGTTCAAATGGTATGTTGTGCTTTATCGTTTCATGTAACATCACGAATGACACAGACACAAATGCATATTTTGAATTGTGTCGTGTTCACATTAAAAGGAGACTCCAGACTCCAAATGGTGCATGTTGAATATTTAACTCCTAACGTAAGCTCTTTTTAAAAATAATTTAATGCCGATGGTAAAATCAAGCCTGAAATTGAAGATTTTCCATTTTTGTTGTCGAAGCTATTACCTACTTAAGTGCAACAGAAATGGGTGAGGAGAAAAACAATAGCAGCTTTTCATTACCAGGAGACTACTCACTGTTGCCTGAAATATTGTACATGGAAAATATGGAAAACTAGAGCTATCGACATTCACAAAAAATGGTTAACAGAAGAAAAGTTAACAAGCATTCCATATATTGCTGACAAAAGTTGTTTCTCATATATTGTATGTAGTCAGGTCAATACCACGGCCAGAGGAGCAGGGAAGAGGCTGGGTATTTTGCGATGGGTGATTCACCACCTGATCCATCAATGGCTCTCCACCATCTGCAAGGTTCAAGTAAAGAGTGTGATGGAATGCTCACCACTCACCTGGGTGGGTGCAGCCACACAACACTCAAGAAGTTCAGTACGTCCCAAGACAAAGACGTCTTGGTCAGCATGTGTGCCACTAAACTCAATATTCACCACCTCCACCATTGATGCACTGTGGCTGCAGTATGGACTATCTGCAGAATGCACTACAGGCTTATTTTAACAGCATCTCCCAGCCATGCGACATCTACCATCGAGGTGGGACAAGAGCAGCAACGTCACGAAAACACCATCACCTGCAAGTTCCCTAAAAGCCGCACTGCCCTCAAAGTCACACAATTGAATATATACCACCATTCCTGCATTGTCACTGGGTTAAAAGCCTGAAATTTGCTGCTCACCCCAGTCAGGGAAGCATCATCACCACAAAGACTGTTACGTATCAAGGAGAAGGCCCACCACCAACTTCTCAACTAGGATCAGCAATAAATAATAAACTGGTCTCGTCAGCATCACCCATAACCCAAAAATTACAACAGTGACTACACTCCAAATCTATTTAATTGGCTGTAAAGTGCTTTGAGATGTCCGGTAGTCGTGAAAGGTGCGAAATAAATGCAAGATTCCTTTTCTTTCAAAACAATTTTTTTTTAAATCCCAAATCTCAGGCTTTCTTCATCAGCTATATGGTTGATATCCAGTTTCAGAATGGTGGAAGGATCTAGGCAGAACTACACGCAATGTACCTGCCACTTTGAATTTCTGGACATTCAGGATTCATATCACGTAACTGACTTGCTCGTCATTTGCTGCTTGGTCCAGCTGCAGTGTTATGGTGCAGTGCATATTCTCAAGCTAATCCATGCCAACATACAAACTGTAAACTAAGGACGCCAAGCACTGTGAGCCAGACTGTCCCCGAACAGTGGGAGGTGAGCAAAGTGCAATTTCTAATTACTAAACTGTTGCTAAACACTCTATGGTTCCCTCCCTCGGGGAGGACGTGTCAGTATGCCAGAGTTTCAAGAGCTGGCTAAGCACATGGTAGAGCACACTAGAGAGATTAAAATCGCCACCTGGAAGGTGAAGAGAAATGACACAAACACTCGTTTCCACTTGGCGGTATGCCAAGAAAGAGTATGTGGAACAAGGGCTCCACAGCATTCAAGAAACCCTACAATATGTATTTATGAAATACTGCATATCTACACAATGTAGTCCAGGTGAAGGCAAATTGGTAAAATTGCCCCTAACATTTACATCACCCATGAATTCACAAACTGTGCTACCATTATTACCATGGTTCTTAGTCTTTTAACAATAATAAAGTGTAGCAGCTGCAAAATCTGACAACTGGCTGTGGCTGTGAAATCAGACTACAAAAATGTAACTGACTGCTCTATTTCCAAAAATCTAGAAATAACTATAGCATCAGATTACTGAAAACACCAAACTCCTAATAAATCAATGGCCTAGAATTTGCTGGTGCGCCCTACTAGTTAGGTTTGTTCCTGCACCCTTTAGTTCAAAATATTTTTGCCCACAAAGTCACTGGCAGTGCGAGCTGATAACAACAACAGGGCATCTTGCATCTTGGAGAGCAAGAGGACAAACAGGACATTCTTAACCAATGAGCATAAAGGACTGAGAAATAAACAAAGGAAGGACTGAGAAGGCGGGTGAATTAAAAGGTGTGAATTCAATATCAAATCAGGTACAAAAAGAGAAATAGAGAGAGAGAAAGATTGGATTAAGAGAGAGAAAAAAAGAGACAGAAAGGAAAAGAAAACATTCTTAGGGCTAGAACCTCCACTTTTGTGCTTATCACTCAAAAAATGGGAGTTATTTCCAGCTTTGGCGTTAAAAAAGGGTTTTCAGATCACTGGCTTCTTGCCCATTCTCAAAACACCCAGTTTCCATTTTTGAAAATGGGCATTACCACGAGTGATATCGCAAGGGCGGCAGTGTTAAATTATTTTGACCTTCTGCCGTAAAGTGTGGCCGTCCTTAGCAACGGCATGGCAACGCTCGATTCCCGTGATTCAGGAGGTCAAGGGTCATCATGACGCACAGAAGAGGAGACAGAGAGAGAAAGAGAGGGAGCTCAGAGGCACTGAAAGCATGCGTGGCTGTGGTGTGTGCTTGCCTGGCTGTTGTGGGAGGCACGACGGAGATTCACCAGTAGCAAAAAGCCTACTAAGCATCAAGAACATAGTTGGCACCGAGTTTTTATCCAACAAATAAGATATAACATGGAAGGGATGTAGGAGGCCCTGGAGCTGGTAGCCAGGAACACTGGTGGCAGAGGGCTCCCAGTGGTCCCGGAGTGCCGCACTGCACCCCTGCACCCCAAGGTGCTGCACCCCCATTGCTAACCACACGAGAGCCAGCAGCAACATCTTGCTTCTGGTTCAGAGCATGTTCCCACCTCGGGACCATCTTCTCCCATATCCATCCAAGCAGCGCTTCGGTAGTCACACCCCCCGCCAAATGAAGCATCGCCTGAGGACCTCCTCAGCCAGATGGTTTGGAGTCAGGAGAGAAAGAGGAAGGAGTAGAGGTGGGGAGGAGAAGCGGGGGGGGGTGGGGGGGGGGTTGAGGATTGAGGGTTGAGGGTTGGTTTGTACAGAAATACTGATGATTTCAGACTAATGTTCGGTTTAAATATTTTTTATTTAACGAAACTTTGTAGCGCATTGGCTGCACCATTACACGCTGGTGATTCCTTAACATCAAAGGGTCTAATGACACTTAACTTCAATCAACTTAAACTTTAACTGTCACCAAGGTGATTCCCACTATTGATGTATGACCTGCACACCCAGCAACTTTGTAAATAACACCAATGTTCTTTCAGTCAAAGCGATCATTGATGAGCTCCTGACGTAAGGCTATCATGCCACCATGGGCCCTTTCATGCAGTCTAGAGGGGGGGTGGGGGCATGGCTTCAGCATCAGCCTGATTGTCTGGGCCGATGTCAGCGTCTGCCTCCTCATCCTCCTCTTCCTCTCTCTGGTGAGGTGGACTATCAGACTCATCAGGCAATTCTTGTCCCCTCCTGATAGCCAAGTTGTGTAGCATGGAGCACACCACCACGAATTGAGCTACCTGCTCAGGGTGGTATTGGAGCTCACCTCCTGAGTGGTCCAGGCATCTAAAGTGCTGCTTCAGCACTCCAATGGTTTTCTCCACTATATTGCGAGTTGCTCTGTGGCTCTCGCCATATCGCCTATCAGCTTCGGTGTGGGTGTTACACAGGGCGGTCATCAGCCAAGTGGCGAGGCCATATCCTTTGTCACCAAGTATCCAGCATTGACCTTGTGGCTCATTGTGAAACAAGTCAGAAACTGTGCTCTCACGCAGGATGTGAGCATCATGGATGCTGCCCGGAAATTGAGCATTCACTGCCAGTATAATTTGCTGGTGGTCGACAACCAGTTGGACATTCAGGGAGTGGAATCCCTTGCCGTTCCTGAAAACCTCTGCATCCTGAAAAGGTGCCTGCATCACGATGTGCACACAGTCTATTGCTCCCTGCACCTTGGAGAAGTTTGCAATTCTGGAGAATCCTAGAGCCCTCTCACTCTGTGCCTCCCTGGTCATAGGGAAGTTGATCAAGTCCCTCCTGCGTGCGTACAGGGCTTCAGTTACCTGTCTAATGCAGTGATGTGTGGCATGCTGAGAAAGTCCACAAATGTTTCCAGCTGTGGCCTGAAAAGAACCTGAGGCGTAGAACGACAGTGCCGCGGTGACTTTGACCTCGACGGACAGTGCAGTACTGATGGTGCTGGCAGGCTGCAGATCTCCCCTTATCAGTTGGCATACCTCAGTGATAACCTCCTTGTGGAAGCGCAGTCTCCGAAGGCAGATGGTGTCGGTCAAGACGAGGTAAGAATGCTTCTCCTTGTACTTCTGGGGGGTGTAATGTCTGGTCGTCCTCATCTGTCACGTCTTACATTGGGCACATAATGCAGTGGAGCGTTCCTTCAACAATGTCGAGTCTGCTGCATGTAATTGGTCACCAAGAGAGGGTGAGAAAGGACAGGCCCCATTGCAGTAGCTCTCTGTTTTCCATCAATTGATCACAAACAAAGTGTTTGCAAGTGCAGTTGGTGAGGAGTTAAACTAATATAGCAGGGGGATGGGAACCAATACAGGGAGACAGAGGGAAACAAAAAGGAGACAAAAACAAAAGACAGAAAAGAGATGAGTGAAAGTGGAGGGCAAAGAAACCAAAGGCAAGAAACAAAAAGGGCCACTGAATATAAAAGGGCTGCAGGAGGGCTAAAAACTAAAAATCATGGTTTAAAAAGTAGGATGAAAACACTCTACCTAAATGCACGCAGCATTAGAAATAAAGTAAATGAGTTGACGGCACAAATCATTACAAATGGGTATGATTTGGTGGCCATTACAAAGACATGGTTGCAAGGTGGCCAGGACTGGGAATTAAACGTACAGGGGTATCTGACGATTCGGAAAGATAGGCAGGAAGGGAAGGGAGGTGTGGTAGCTCTGTTAATAAGGGATGATATCAGGGCAGTTGTGAGGGATGATATTGGCTCCAATGAACAAAATGTTGAATCTTTGTGGGTGGAGATTAGAGATAGTAAGGGGAAAAAGTCACTGGTCGGCGTAGTTTATAGGCCCCCAAATAATAACTTCATGGTGGGGCGGGCAATAATCAAGGGAATAATGGAGGCATGTGAAAAAGGAACGGCAGTAGTTATGGGGATTTTAACCTACATATCGATTGGTCAAATCAAATCGCAGGGGGTAGCCTGGAGGAGGAATTCATAGAATGCATACGGGATTGTTTCTTAGAACAGTATGTAACAGAGCCTACAAGGGAGCAAGCCATTTTGGATCTGGTCCTGTGTAATGAGACAGGAATAATAACGATCTCCTCGTAAAAGATCCTCTCGGAATGAGTGATCACAATATGGTTGAATTTGTAATACAGATTGAAGATGAGGAAGTTGTGTCAGAAACGAGCGTACTATGCTTAAACAAAGGGGACTACAGTGGGATGAGGGCAGAGTTGGCTAAAGTAGACTGGAAACAAGGACTAAATGGTGGCACAATTGAGGAACAGTGGAGGACTTTTAAGGAGCTCTTTCAAAATGCGCAACAAAAATATATTCCAGTGAAAAAGGGCGGCAAGAGAAGAGATAACCAGCCTTGGATAACCAAGGAAATAAAGGAAAGTATCAAATCAAATACCAATGCGTATAAGGTGGCCAAGGTTAGTGGGAAACTAGAGGATTGGGAAGATTTTAAGCAACAGCAAAGAATGACTAAAAAAGCAATAAAGAAAGGGAAGATAGATTACGAAGGTAAACTTGCGCAAAACATAAAAACAGATAGTAAAAGCTTTTACAGATATATAAAACGGAAAAGAGTGACTAAAGTAAATGTTGGTCCCTTAGAAGATGAAAAGGGGGATTTAATAATGGGAAATGTGGAAATGGCTGAGACCTTAAACAATTATTTTGCTTCCGTCTTCACAGTGGAAGACACAAAAACCATGCCAAAAATTGCCGGTCATAGGAATATGGGAAGGGAGGTCCTTGAGATGATCACTATCACTAGGGAGGTAGTGCTGGACAGACTAATGGGATTGAAGGTAGACAAGTCCCCTGGTCTGATGAAATGCATCCCAGGGTATTAAAAGAGATGGCAGAAGTTATAGCAGATGCATTTGTTATAATCTACCAAAATTCTCTGGACTCTGGGGAGGTACCAGCGGATTGGAGAGCAGCTAATGTAACGCCTCTGTTTAAAAAAGGGGGCAGGCAAAAGGCAGGTAACTATAGGCCGGTTAGTTTAACATCTGTAGTGGGGAAAATGCTTGAAACTATCATTAAGGAAGAAATAGCGGGACATCTGGATAGGAATAGTGCAATCAAGCAGACGCAGCATGGATTCATGAAAGGGAAATCATGTTTAACTAACTTACTGGAATTCTTTGAGGATATAACGAGTATGGTAGATAGAGGTGTACCGATGGATGTGGTGTATTTAGATTTCCAAAAGGCATTCGATAAGGTGCCACACAAAAGGTTACTGCAGAAGATAAAGGTACGCGGAGTCAGAGGAAATGTATTAGCATGGATAGAGAATTGGCTGGCGAACAGAAAGCAGAGAGTCGGGATAAATGGGTCCTTTTCCGGTTGGAAATCAGTGGTTAGTGGTGTGCCACAGGGATCAGTGCTGGGACCACAACTGTTTACAATATACATAGATGACCTAGAGGAGGGGACAGAGTGTAGTGCAACAAAATTTGCAGATGACACTAAGATTAGTGGGAAAGCGGGTTGTGTAGAGGACTCAGAGAGGCTACAAGGAGATTTGGATAGGTTAAGCGAATGGGCTAAGGTTTGGCAGATGGAATACAATGTCGGAAAGTGTGAGGTCATCCACCTTGGGAAAAAAAACAGTAAAAGGGAATATTATTTGAATGGGGAGAAATTACAACATGTTGTGGTGCAGAGGGACCTGGGGGTCCTTGTGCATGAATCCCAAAAAGTTAGTTTGCAGGTAATCAGGAAGGCAAATGGAATGTTGGCCTTCATTGCAAAAGGGATGGAGTACAAAAGCAGGGAGGTGTTGCTGCAACTGTATAAGGTATTGGTAAGGCCGCAACTGGAGTACTGCGTGCAGTTTTGGTCACCTTACTTAAGGAAGGATATACTAGCTTTGGAAGGGGTACAGAGACGATTCACTAGGCTGATTCGAGAAATGAGGGGGTTACCTTATGATGATAGATTGAGTACACTGAGTCTTTACTCCTTGGAGTTCAAAAGGATGAGGGGTGATCTTATAGAAACATTTAAAATCATGAAAGGGATAGACAAGATAGAGGCAGAGAGGTTGTTTCCATTGGTGGGGGAGACTAGAACTAGGGGGCATAGCCTCAAAATACGGAGGAGCCAATTTAAAACCGAGTTGAGAAAGAATTTCTTCTCCAAGAGGGTTGTGAATCTGTGGAATTCTCTGCCCAAGGAAGCAGTTGAGGCTGGCTCATTGAATGTTTTCAAGTCAAAGATAGATAGATTTTTAAGCAATAAGGGAATTAAGGGTTATGGGGAGAGGGCGGGTAAGTAGAGCTGAGTCCACGACCAGATCAGCCATGATCTTATTGAATGGCGGAGCAGGCTCGAGGGGCTAGATGGCCTACTCCTGTTCCTAATTCCTATGTTCCTATGTTCCTAAACAAGGAATGTCCCGACGAAGACACCTATTCAATTCCAATCGGTCACAGTATGGTCAAGATGTTTTTTACAGATGTTCACATCAACTGCAACGACCTGCAGAGTACATCTGAACTCCACTGAGGTTGAAGCACAGCAGCTTTTTAAAGGACGCGACATGTGATCTAGAACATGGCGTCCATAACCCTGTGATTAGTTCTGGTGAGTTCCACTTTTTCTGGGCATTTTTTGGGCGAGCGATATGTGTGCGAGGTGGTTAAATTGACGGTGGGCAATCTCATTGCCGCTAGTTTCAGTAAATATGCTCTTTACAACAAAAAAAAGTGGGCGGGCGTTAATATTGAATCTCGGCATTAAATCCGTGCGGAAAGTAACGCTGGGTGATATTATGGGCATTGAATTCGCCCATTCTGATGATTCCACCCAAAAAACGTGGGCGGGCAGTAATATTTTTTCCCAGCGTTAAGCACATGGGGAAAATAATGCTCGCTGATAAGTTTCCAAAAAATGCCTGCCAGTTTCCATTTTGTGCCAAAATGGGCGATATCTGGACATTATACGTCATTTCAGCAGTAAAATGGGCGTTAAGTGGGCGTTAAGCATGCAAAAAAAGTCGAGATTCTAGCCCTTAAAATTAAAAAATTTGACATGAGTCTCCACACTTTAAATTATTCACTTTTGGGGCAAGAGAGTGATTGATTTTATTTTCAATTCGTTCTTGGCCAGCATTTATTGCCCATTCCTATTTGCCCTTGAGAAGGTGGTGGTGAACAGCCTTCTTGAACCGCTGCAGTCCTTGTGGTGAAGGTACTCCCACAGTGCTGTTAGTGAGGGAATGCCAGTATTTTGACCCAGCAACGATGAAGGAATGGCGATATACTTCCAAGTTAGAACAGTGTGTAACTTGGAGAGAACTTGCAAGTGATGGTGTTCCCACACGCCTGCTACCCTTGTCCTTCTAGGTTATAGAGGTCGCAGGTTTGGGAGGTGCTGCCAAAGAAGCTTTGGCGAGTTGCTGCAGTGCATCTTGCAGATGGTTCACACTACAGCTACGGTGAGCCGGCGGTGGAGGGAGTGAATGTTCAAGGTGGTGGATGGGGTGCCAATCAAGCGGGCCGCTTTGTACAGGATGGTTTCGAGCTTCTTGTGTTATTGGAGCTGCACTCATCCAGGCAAGTGGAGAGTATTCCATCACACTCCAGACTTGTGCCTTGTAGATGTTGGAAAGACTTTGGGGAGTCAGGAGATGAGATATTTACAGCACAATATCCAGCCTCTGACCTGCTCTTGTTGCCACAGTATTTACGTGGCTGGTCCAGTTAAGTTTCTGGTCAATGGTGATGGTGGGGGATTCGGCGATGGTAATGCCGTTTAATGAAGGGGCGGTGGTTAGACTCTTGCTTGTTGGAGATAGTCATTGCCTGGCATTTGTGTGGCATGAATGTTACTTGCCCAAGCCTGAATGTCATCCAGGCATGGGCTGCTTCATTATCTGAGAAGTAGCAAATGGAACTGAACACTGTGCAGTCATCAACGAACATCCCCACTTCTGACCTTATGATGGAGGGAAGGTCATTGATAAAGCAGCTGAAGATGGTTGGGCCTAGAACACTGCCCTAGGAACTCCTGCAGTGATGTCCTGGGACTGTGATGATTGACTTCCAACAACCACAACCATCTTCCTTTGTGCTAGGTATGACTACAGCCAGTGGAGAGTTTTCCACCTGATTCCCATTGACATCAATTTTACTAGGGCTCCTTGATGACACACTCGGTCAAATGCTGCCTTGATGTCGAGGGCAGTCACTCTCATCTCACCTCTGAAATTCAGTCATTTTGTCCATGTTTGGAACAAGGCTGCAATGAGGTCTGGAGCCGATTGGTTCTAGCGGAACCCAAACTGAGCAGGTTATTGCTGAGTAAGTGCTGCTTGATAGCACTGTCGATGACACCTTCCATTACTTTGCTGATGATTGAGAGTAGACTGATGGGGTGGTAATTGGATTTGTCCTGGTTTTTGTAGACAGGACATACGTGGGCAGTTTTCCACATTGTCGGATAGATGCCAGTGTTGTAGCTGTACTGGAACAGTTTGGCTAGATGTGCGGCTAGTTCTGGAACACAAGTCTTCAGCATAACAGCCGGGATGTTGTCGGGGCTGTATCCAGTGCGCTCAGCTGTTTCTTGATATCACGTGGAGTAAATCGAATTGGCTGAAGACTGGCGTCTGTGATAGTGGGGACCTCAGGAGGAAGCCGATATGGATCATTCAATCGGCACTTCTGGCTGAATATGGTTGCAAACGCTTCAGCCTTGCCTTTTGCACTCGTATGCTGGGCTCTGCCATCATTGAGGATGAGAATATTCATGGACCCTCCTCCTCCCATTAGTTGTTTAATTGTCCACCACCATTCTTGACTGGATGTGGGAGGACTGCAGAGCTTTGATCTGATCTGTGGATTATGGGATCGCACACCTTTGTCTGTAGCAAGCTGTTTCTGCTGTTTAGAATGCATGTTGTCTTGTATTGCAGCTTCTCCAGGTTGGCACCTCATTTTTAGGTACGCCTGCTGCTGGTCCTGGCATGATTGACAGTCACTAACAATCATCACATTGTTAAAAGGATACTTAAGCTGTTAATTACTAGATTAAACTTTCTGTGGTGAGTTTAATAGCCAATGAATGTGAAAATGAACTTACCAGGAAGTTAATCGAAGATATCGTTTTCACAAAGCTAACGGCAGAGTGGTGCAAATCGGCCAGCAATTTGCAGCGATTCGCAACTCACGGGTATCTCTTCCTCGCCACAAGCTGCCGGCCGATTTGCACATTAACGTATCTTGTTCACATGCCATTATTTTTTCAGCAAATTCTGGGCCCATAAATTAGTGCTTGTAACAAACAGCTGATATTGACTGACCACCTGGGATGAAATTGTAAGTAAATACTTCAGAATGTGAAGTATGAGACTCTCAAATATGTCTCCAAAATTACACAAAAGCAAAAGCAAGAGTGCATTCTCAAACCGCTCAACCGAGGCTACCTCCTGATGCCACGCATGTAAAATTACTCAGTCGGTGAGTTCATCAACAACCTGCTAAATTAAATTTAACTAAAACTGGACTCAAAGTACATGGAAAAGAAACATGCATTTATATAGCGCCTTTCATGACCACCGGACATTCCAAAGCGCTTTACACCCAATGAAGTACTTTTTGAAGTGTAGTCACCATTGTAATATAGTAATGCGGGGGAATGTTAACGGCAAAAAACAGGTGGGTTGGGGTCATGTGCCAGGTTAATCTGTTAAAAATCTGAATCTCGACCCCCAACCCACCTACTTCCGCTGTTCATGAAGGCAGTGTTATATATGTGGACTTGTATTTACTCTGTACCGCCACCAGAGGGCTCATTCCTCGGAGTCCCAAGGGATCCCATAATCCCTTGGGAGTACAGGTATTTAAGGAGGCTTCACCGGTTGTAGAGGCACTCTGGAGACCTGCAATAAAAGACTAAGGTCACACTTTACTTTGAGCTCACAGTGTTCAGTCTGACTCTTTCTCCATACACAACAACTGGCGACGAGATACAGATAGCGAACCCAAAGATGCAGAGAACAGTGGGCATCCTGGAGAAATTTTCGGAGGGAGATGATTGGGAAACTTTTGTGGAGCGACTCGACCAATACTTCGTGGCCAACGAGCTAGATGGGGAAGAGAGCACTGCCAAACGTAGAGCGATCCTCCTCACCGAATGTGAGGCACCAACGTATGGCCTCATGAAGAATCTGCTCACTCCAATGAAACACACGGAGAAATCGTACAACGATTTGTACACACTGGTCCGAGAGCATTTGAACCCGAAGGAAACTGTTCTGATGGCGAGGTACCGGTTCTACACCTAAAAAAGGTCTGAAGGCCAGGAAGTGGCGAGTTATGTCGCCGAGCTGAGACTCCTTGTAGCACATTGCGAATTTGAAGGACATTTGGAACACATGCTCGGAGACTTTTTCGTACTTGGCATTGGCCACGAAACCATACTTCGCAAGCTTTTGACTGTAGAGACCCCAACCTTGAGTAAGGCCATAGCGATAGCCCAGGCGTTCTTTGCCACCAGTGACAATATTAAGCAAATCTCTCAGCACACAAGTGTCGCTACAAGTACTGTGAACAAAGTGATGTTGTTTTCGAATCGTAACATACAGGGCAGGTCACATATACCTGCAGCTACACGTCCGCATATGTCTCAGAGTCCACCATTAAGGGTGATGAATGCAAGGCCATTAACACCTTGTTGGCGCTGCGGGGGTGATCATCGTTTCCATTCATGCTGATTTAAAGGATACGTTTGCAAGGGCTGTGGAACAATGGGACACCTTCAATGAGTGTGCAGGCAAGCTGCTAAGCCTGTTAAAGCTGCAAACCACCACATTGCAGAGGAGGACAGATCCACGGAGGATCACTACGAACCAGAGCCTCAGACAGAGGAGGCAGAGGTACATGGGGTGCACACATTCACCACGAATTGTCCCCCGATAATGCTGAATGCTGAATTAAATGGACTCCCGGTGTCAATGCAGCTGGACACGGGCGCGAGCCAGTCCATCATGGGCAAAAAGACTTTCAGAAGGTTATGGTGCAACAAGGCCTCAAGGCCAGTCTTAACTCCAGTTCACACGAGACTAAGAACTTACACTAAAGAACTGATTCCTGCAATCGGCAGTGCTACCGTAAAGGTCTCCAACGATGGAGCGATGCACAAGCTACCACTCTGGGTGGTACTGGGCGATGGTCCCACGCTGCTCGGCAGGAGCTGGCTGGGAAAGATACGCTGGAACTGGGACAACGTCCGAGCGCTATCGCCCGCTGACGACACTTTGTGTGCCCAGGGCTTAAACAAATATCCTTCGCCGTTCAAAGCAGGCATTGGGAAAATCTAAATAGCAAAAGTGCAGATCCATCTAATTCCGGGGGCGCAACCCATCCATCACAAGGCGAGAGCAGTACCGTACATGATGAGAGAAAGAGTAGAGATCGAGCGAGACCGGCTGCAACGAGAGGGCATCATTTCACCGATCGAGTTCAGCAAGTGAGCCAGTCCTATTGTCCCAATCCTCAAGGGAGATGGCACCGTCAGAATCTGTGGCGATTACAAAGTAACTATCAATCATTTCTCCCTGCAAGAACAATACCTACTACCAAAAGCCAACGACCTCTTTGCAACGCTGGCGGGAGGAAAGACGTTCACGAAGCTAGATCTAACTTCAGCCTACATGACGCAGGAACTGGAGGAATCGTCGAAGGCCCTCACCTGCATCAACCTTCACAAAGGTCTTTTTGTTTATAACAGAAGCCCGTTTAGAATCCAATCAGCGGCGGCGATATTCCAGAGAAACATAGAAAGTTTACTGAAGTCGGTGCCGCACACCGTGGTCTTCTAGGATGACATTTTGGTCACAGGTCGGAACACAGTCAAACAGCTGCAGAACCTGGAGGAGGTTCTTAGTCGACTCAACCACGTGGGGCTCAGGTTAAAACGCTCAAAGTTTGTATTCCTGGCGCCTGAAGTGGAGTTCCTGCGAAGGAGGGTTGCGGCGGACGGCATCAGGCCCACCAACGTGAAGGCGGAGGCAATCGAGAATGCACCGAGGCCACAGAACGTGATGGAGCTGCGGTCGTTTCTGAGACTCTTGAACTACTTTGGTAACTTCTTACCGGGTCTCAGCATCCTGCTAGAACCACTACATGTCTTCCTATGAAAAGGGGGTGAATGGGTTTGGAACAAAAGCCAAGAAAATGCCTTTGTAAAAGCGAGAAAATGATTATGCTCAAACAAATTGCTTGTGTTGTATGATCCATGTAAGCGTTTGGTATTAGCATGTGATGCGTCGTCATATGGTGTCGGGTGTGTATTGCAACAAGCTAATGATTTCGGGAAACTGCAACCGGTTGCTTATGCATCCAGGAGTCTGTCTAAGGCTGAGAGAGCTTACAGCATGATTGAAAAAGAAATGTTAGCGTGTGTCTATGGGGTAAAGAAAATGCATCAATACCTGTTTGGGCTAAAATTCGAATTGGTAACTGACCATAAGCCACTTATATCCCTGTTTTCCGAGAGTAAAGGGATAAATACCAACGCATCGGCCCGCATCCAGAGATGGGCGCTCAAGTTGTCCACATACAACTATGCCATCCGCCACATGTCAGGCACAGAAAACTGCGCCGATGCTCTCAGTAGGCTGCCATTGCCCACCAACGGGGGTGGAAATGGCGCAGCCCGCAGATCCAGCCATGGTTCTGGAAGCATTTGAGAGTGAGCAATCACCTGTCACTGCCCGGCAGATCAAAACCTGGACAAGCCAGGACCCCTTATTATCTCCAGTCAAAAGTTGTGTGCTTCACGGGAGCTGGTCCAGTGTCCCAATGGAAATGCAGGAAGAGATAAAGCCGTTCCAGCGGTGCAAAGATGAAATATCTATACAGGCAGACTGTCTTCTGTGGGGCAATCGAGTAGTGGTCCCCAAGAAGGGCAGAGACACCTTCATCAATGACCTCCACAGTACCGACCCAGGCATCGTAATGGTGAAAGCGATAGCCAGATCCCATGTGTGGTGGCCCAGTATCGATGCGGACTTAAAGAGTCCTGCGTTCACAGATGTAATATGTGCTCGCACTTAGCAATGTACCCAGGAAGGCGCCGCTCAGTTTATGGTCTTGGCCCTCCAAACCGTGGTCTAGGATACACGTTGACTATGCAGGCCCGTTCTTGGGTAAAATGTTCCTTGTGGTTGTAGACGCGTACTCCAAGTGGATTGAATGTGAGATCATGTCGGCTAGCACATCTGCTGCCAGCACTGAAAGCCTGCTGGCCATGTTTGTCACATACGGCTTACCCGATGTCCTGGTGAGCCACAACAGGCCATGTTTTACCAGTGCTGAGTTCAAAGAATTCATGACCTGTAACGGGATCAAACATGTCACATCTGCCCTGTTTAAACCAGTATGAATGGTCAGGCAGAGAGAGCAGTGCAAACCATCAAGCAAGGCTTGAAGAGGGTAACTGAAGGCTCACTGCAGAGTCGCCTATCCCGAGTCCTGCTTCGCTACCGCGCGAGACCACACTCACTCACTGGGATCCCACCTGCTGAACTGCTCATGAAAAGAGCACTTAAGACAAGGCTCTCGTTAGTTCACCCTGGTCTACATGAACAGGTAGAGAGCAGGCGGCTTCAACAAAGTGCATACCATGATAGCGCAAGTGTGTCACGCGAGATTGAAGTCAATGATCCTGTATTGGACAAGGTCCCAAGTGGCTTCCCGGCACTGTCTTGGCCAAAGAGGAGAGCAGGGTGTTTCGGGTCAAACTTTCAAATGGACTCATTCATCGGAAACATTTGGACCAAATCAAACTCAGAATCACAGACTACCCTGAGCAACCCACCTTGGACCCTATCTTTTTTGATCCCCCAACACACACACCAGTGACAACCGACACCACGGTTGACCACGAAGCAGAACCCATCATCCACAGCAGCCCTGCAGGGCCCAACACACCAGGCAGCCCAGCAAGGCCAACTGCATAGCAGCCCAGCGAGGGCCAAACAAATGATTCAACAACACCAGCTTTCACATCAAGACGATCAACCAGGGCAAGAAGGGCCCCAGATCGACTCACATTGTAAATAGTTACACTACAGACTTTGGCAGGGAATGTTGTTAGATATGTGGACTTATATTTTCTCTGTACAGCCACCAGAGGGCTCATTCCCCGGAGTCCCAAGGGATTCCATAATCCCTTGGGAGCACAGGTATTTAAGAAGGCTTCACAGGTTGGAGAGGCACTCTGAAGACCTGCAATAAAAGATTAAGGTCACACTTTACTTTGAGCACACAGTGTTCAGTCTGACTCTTTCTCCATACACAACAGGCAGGACAAGGGGGTGTGTGGCCAACCCACTCCCAGGAGGCGGATTGGCACTTTAACTATTATAATGAGGCTGTGTGTCTCATTTTTAATTTAACTCTGGACGGCAGGGTTTCCTGGGCCTTGGGGAACGAGGAAGTCGAGGACTGTTGGATCCAGGAGATGAGTGCCTTTCTACTTATCTGCTGGATCTGCTGTCCCAACCCACGGCAATCAGGCACACCCCATGGACCTTTCCAATCTCTCCCTGACCTCCACCCCAAGGCCTCCAACTTCCCCTCACGAAGCCTCCCATCTCCCACCAGAAGACCTACGACACTCCACTGTTTCCCACTGGCCCCAACTCCGGCCTCCGATTCTCGGGCTCCAGCACCCCGACATCCCTCCCCCCCCTCGGCCTTCCGACTCTTGGCCACCTCCGATCCCCAGCCTTTCTGCCCCTCCCTGATCTCCAGTCTCCTCCGATCCCTGGCCTTCCAACCTCGTCCTCCCCAATCTACAGTCCCTCCCTCCCTCCTCTCTGCTACCCATCCAACAGGCAGCCAGCCTCTCAATAATGCTGGCTGCAGGCGGGAAACAAAATGTTAATCAGGCCCTGCCATTAAATTCGGCCAGGCCTGAGGGGAACCCATTCTCCTGGGTTTCCTGACCGCATTCAAGCCTTCCCTGCTCGACTCCTGCCTCCAAGGTAAAATCCTGCCCCGTATCTCCGAATACAATAATCAGAAACTTAAAACATTACATTAATGCGTGCTGAAATCCTCCTCACATGGAACAAAGTATTAATTGGAGGAGGACAGGCGGCATCCTTACCTGCAAGATTGCATGAGACCGGCAAGACTCTGAAAGAAACCCACATCCTTCTTCTCTTTGAGACAGTCAAGCATTTTCTGTAGAACATGAAAACCAGACTTCATGTAATGGATTAAGGGCTACATGTTGCAGTTTTAACCTATATACGCTATACTTTCATATATGGCAAATACCATTTTCTGATATAGTCCACCATGTTCCAAGAGGTAGAAATTACTGTGGGAGATGTTATGGGTCAATGGGTCAATGGGTCATTGTGCTCTGGGGTACTGAGTACAGTTCTTTTATTTTATTCATTCATGGGATGTGGGCATCGTTGGCAAGGCCAGCATTTATTGCCCATCCCCAATTGCCCTCGAGAAGGTGGTGGTAAGCCGCCTTCTTGAACCGTTGCAGCCCGTGTGGTAAATTCTGGGCACCGCAGCTTAGAAAGGCCTTGAAAGGAGTGCACAACTTATTCACCAAAATGTTACCCATGTATCTTTAAATACTGACTAACTTTATCTGGAAGAACTTAATAACAACTATTTGGTTTCTTCCAAATCCATTTTTTAAATAAAAAATGAATTTTGAATATAAAGGTACGGGGCTGGAAATTCATGAAAAAATGCTATCACCTGTTTTTTGGCGGTAGTTGAGGATCAAGTTTGTTTTTACCGTCGAAATACCGCTATGATGGAAGGCAGCTAGCTTGGTCAAATGGTGACCGGCGGTGTTTTTTTTAAGCCTAGCACGATGGGATTTTGGGTGCCGAAAAAAAACCGGACCTTCTGCGCATGCGCAATTTTTTTCCCGCGATTCTGGTCAGGGTCAGGGTGCGCCTGTGCAGTACACCCAGCTCTCAGCCATCCATTTTTGAAAGAAAGGAGAAGATACAGCACGACGATCTCAGCAGCCAGAGGGCCAGGAAGTTCAGTCTGGGTGCCCAAGAGGCACTTGTGGCTGCCATAGAAAGTAGGGGGGAGTTTAGTAGGAGGGGTCGAAGTAACCCCCATCCCCCCGCCCCCACCCCCAGACGTTGCAAGGAGGTTATGGACTGTTATTGCTGAGGAGGTATCCTCAGCAGATGATATACCCAAGGACTTCCAGCAATGCAGGAAGAGGTGGAATGACCTTTGCGGGGTCGCGAGTGTAAATAATATTTTTACTCATGCATGTCTTGATTAGTTACATTGTAAATCTGACACATGTTGCTGTAGGTAGGCTTAGTGTTGCACATTATTTGCCATGAATGATCTTTACACATTATTAAGATGGCTTTCTGAGATCTTAAATGATGTTTCTGCACTTCGATGACTTCCTCATGGACCACGTGCAGCTTCCAGGGCCATTAAACAGAGGACTGTATTGAATGCATACAGTATAGTATAAGTGCTTTGATGGCTATGTGTGTGTGCCACAAGAGCAGAAGGGCAATTCGGTTAACCATTGCTATTTTCATTTTTGCAGAAAAAGCTGGCTCACAATCGGAGCGAACAGCGACAGACAGGCGGTGGTCCACCCAACACGTCACCTCTGGGGGAATGCGTGACAGCCCTGATTGGTGCCCATGGAAGATTAACTACCCGTGAGGGAGCTGATCCCATGGTTGGAACTGAGGGTAAGTCCTGCAAAATCCCCGGGCTGGGTTGGGGTCATGTCATGTAGTGTCTGCGGACTCAGGTTCAGGTAATGTCATGTAGTGTCTCTCGACGACATATAATGCAATAGTGGTGGTCCTTCAAATAAGCCTGCGCTATGTGACCATACTCATGTCACCCTGCCCCCTCCCCTGCTGCTAACCACTTGTCTGTTGTTTTTTATTTTGCAGATGAGGAGTCGCATAGGCCTCATCGCCACATGCAAGCCTCCACCTCGGCCCATCACGTGTGGGTCCAAGAGGAAGAGGAAGATGAGGGGCATGCTGAGGACCCATTGGAGGAACAACATGCTCAAGCTGTTGCGGGAGGGGGTGGGAGGGTTGTTGTCAGTGGGGGTGTAGGAGGTGGTGGAGGAGGGGTTGGAGGTGGAGGGGGTGGAGGCAGCATATCTTTTAGCTGCGGCCACAATTTCCTCGGCTTTGTCCCATCCGAGGCATCGGGTCCAAATCATGTCCAGCAAGCAACCCCAGGGTTGGACCCCGTATGCCGTCTCTGCGGAGGTTGAGTCGGCAAAGCCGGTCTGCTGAAAGTCACTCAGACGCAAACCTGGACATGTGAGACTGTCAAGGGAGAGTGTTGAACTCGGTCGAGAGCTCCTCCAGACCCTGGGTGGCATTTCCGGCAACATCGCCGCACAATCTGGGACACAAGCTGCGGACATGTCGCAGATTGCTGCTGCGATCCGGGAGCACACCGAGGCTGTTAATGCCCTGCGACAAGTGATGGTCTCGATTTTTGGCACTGCAGCCCCCAGTGCCATACCACCCAGACCGACAGCACCTGTGAGTGGAGAGGCAGAACAACATCCTGGTCTCAACTCGAGTAGGGGGAGGAAGTGAATTGGGGGGGGGGGGTGTGGGAGGTGGCTGCAGTTATAAAGAAGTTTGGTGCGGGGGAGGGGGGGGAGGGGTGTTGATGTTGCTGTTTTGTTGTTTGTTTTCGGTTATTTGATAAAAGCATTACAAATTATTTGAAGAAAATGTTTTATTTGACTATCAAAATTAAAATTTACAAAGTTTTTAACAATGTTCAAATGTTTCAAAAATGTAACAATGTTTTATAAATCCTTTTGTTCAACTTAACCATTCTTGTGTCGTGTCTCATTTTTAGAATAAGAGGGGTAATGGTCAACATGGTGGGATAGAATGGGCAGGCAAAGGTGAAACGTAACTTTCACTGTTCAAGCAAAGTCTTGATTTATGAGCTGCTGACATAAGACTTTTACAGTGACGAAAGCTCCACGAGGCCTCCCTTGTCATGGTGGTGGGTGTGGTGACATGGGTTCATTGCCAGGCTCCTCGTCCTCCTCCTCGTTGTTGTCCTCCTCCTCCTTCTCCCCTCTCTCCTGAGGTGCTCCTGCAATCCCTAGTGGCAATTCCTGCCCCTCATGATGGCTAAGTTGTGTAGCATGCAGCACACCACAATGAACTCAGCGACCTGCTGAGGGGAGTATTGCAGGCTGCCTCCAGAGTGGTCCAGGCATCAGAAGCGCTGCTTGAACACTCCAATTGTATTTTCGATGATATTGCATGTGGCTATATGGCTGTTATTGTAGCGATGCTCGGCTTCTGTCTGAGGGTTCCAGAGGGGCGTCATGAGCAGGTGGCGAGGCCGTAACCTTTGTCGCCTAACATCCAGCTGTGGCCTTGTGGCTGACACTAGAACAGATCAGAGACAATGCTCTCATGCAAGATGAAGCATCATGGATGCTCCCTGGAAACTGGACATTGACTGCCATGATGAGCTGCATATGGTCGCAGGCAATCTATACGTTCAGGGAATGGAATCCCTTTCGGTTTCGGTAAACGTCTGACTCCAGTAAAGGCGATGTGCATACAGTCAATGGTATCCTGAGCCTTGGGAAAGCCAGCAATTCGTGCAAAACCCACAGCCCTCTCATTCTGTGCCTCCCTGGTCATTGGGAAGTTTATAAAGTCCATCCTGCATGCATATCATGCAGTAGTCACCTGGCGAATGCAGCTATGTGCAGCGTGCTGGGAGATGCAGCACATGTCCCCCGCTGATGCCTGAAAGGAGCTGGAGGCATAGAAGGCAAGTGCCGCAGTCACCTTCACCTTGACAGGCAGTGTAGTCCTGTTGGTGCTGGTGGGCTGTAGGTCTGCCTTTATGAGCTGACATATCTCTATGAGCACCTCTTGCAAAAGAGCAGCCTTCTAATGCACTGTGCCTCAGAGAGCTGTCGGGATGAGTGCTTTTCCCTGAAAGCTCGTGGGGGTAAGGCCTCCTCCTCATACATCTGCGAGCTCTTTGATTACGCTCACAATGTTCTTGAATAAGCCTTCTTCCAGCTCTATGCTGCATAGAAAAAGTAGCCAGCATTATTGGCAGAGATAGCATAGGCCCCATTCTTTTAAATATCCTCAAATGTCCTCCAATGTCCTCAAATAGCCTTTAAAACGAACTATGAACTCACATAAAGCTCACTGTGTAAAATGCAGCCTTCTCTCAAAATCCTTTTGTGCACTGAACTTCTGCTCTGTTTTTCAAAATGGTGTCATTACTGCTGAGTGCATTGTGGGTCCGAGCAGGTTTCACGGCGGTTTTTTTGCCCAGCGGTAAAAATGGCAGTATTGACAAAATTATCGCTGGTGGCAATTTGTGGCGTTGCACACCGATTGACATCATAAAAACGGTGAGAAAAAGGGCCGGCAGTATTTTTTACTGCTGGCGGATTTTCCACCGGCAGTAAATTATTTTATCCGATGAAAGATGGCGGTAAATGGGTGGAAAGCTGATGAATTTCTAGCCCACAATCAGCAAAAGATATAAAAGAACAATACATTTATTGAGTTTTAATTCTTCAAATGGTACCTTCAACACTTAAAACTTTTATATGAAGTCATTTTCTCCACTAATTAAAGGCAAATACTAACATGTTCATTTTCAATTGAGTTATCACCTCTGTTAAAATAACAGCGAAAGTTAAGTACATTAATATTGAAAGATACTTGGCTCACATGATTGTGAAAGATCATTAAGCAGCTTTTTGGTGCAAAGATTTTGTGACAGCATCCAGGAACAGCTGGATTACAGTAATTAACTTGAAAGAAGGATAAAGGTAAATTTCAACCTTCAAACAATAGACTAGGAACAAGACCATCATTTGGACCATCAAACGTGATTTAGCTTGTCTTATCCAGTACATAATGAATCACGGTGTCAATTAAATAACTGTATTTGAGCAAGGCAAAGTCAAAAGGACAATGCTAAGAAAATAATTATTTCTGGTGGCCTGTCTTATATATTTCTTGTCCATTTGGCTCATCATGCTGGTACAGATGTGAGCAATATTGCAAATGAAATAAGGAAATGACAGAGTTGTTGAATAACTTATGTCAGTCTTCACAGTAGAGGAAGAGTTTATATATCTGTCGTTGCAAGAAAACTAATAATGAATCCAAGACTGGAGCTCACTAAAGTTAGCGGAAGCAAGAGAACAGTATCAAATTGTCAAATTTATTGGTTTTGTCTTGCAACACTGTTGTGAAGCGCCTTGGGATGTTTTACTACGTTAAAGGCGCTATATAAATAAAAATTATTATTATTAGAAACTAAAGATTGACAAATCCCCAGAACTTGATGGATTCTACCCTCGGGTTTTAAAAGAAGTAGGTGAGGAAATTATAGCTGCTTTAGACATAATCTTCCAAAGCTCTTTCGATTCAGGAATTGTCCCTTTAGATTGGAAAGCTGCAAATATAAGAAAGGCAAGAGAGAGAAACCATAAAATTATAGACCTGTTAGTCTAGCATCTGTTGTGGGGAAGTTATTTGAAATCCAAAGTTAAGGACCGAGCGACTGAGCACTGAGAGAGATTTGAGCTAATTAAAAAGAGCCAACATGCATGTGTAAAGGGTAAGTCATGTCTAACAAAACTCATTGAATGTTTTGTGGAACTGAAGTCGCATATAGGGGAATGCCTGTGGATGTAGTTTTCTGGACTTCCAGAAGATATTCAATAAGGTTCCACCTAAGAGACTGTGAGATAAAATTAAAGCTCATGAAATTAAAGGCTAGTTATTGACCTTGTTAGTTGATTGATTAGGTGGTAGAAGACATAGAGTGGAGATAATGAGTATGTACTCGGATTGGGAGGAAGTGACTAGTGGTGTCCCACAAGGATCTGTGCTGGGGCCTCAACTATTCACTATATGTATTAATGACTTAGATGACACAATAGAAAGCCATATATCCAAGTTTGCTGATGACACAAAGATTGGTAGCATAGTAAGTAGTGTAGACCAAGAGCATAAAATTACAAAGAGACATTGATAGATTAAGTGAGTGGGCAAAATTTTGGCAGATGGATTTCACCACAGGTAATTGTGAGGTCATCCATTCAAACTGAATTCTGTACTCCAATTATGACCTAACATCTGGTATAGATTAATCATCAGTCCCTTGCTTTTGAATTCAGTCTGATTTACCTGCTGAACTGTGGAGTTCCCGCCATTTAGAATCGCAATCCCAAGCTTTAGCGTGGATGCAACCATTGGCCCCATTTCGCCTAAGAAAAACAAAAGTAATTGTTAAATGCACTTATTTACAAACCCATTTTAAACAATTGTAGACATTACACGGGTCTGCTAGTAAACAACGTAATAATTTTGCCATCCATATTTCTAGATGCATCATTCTAATATTTTAAGCAGCAAATCTTGTATCTATATCTGGCATCAATAAAAATGCTAAATGTTTGATCTCTTTGTTATTGTACATTATAATGCTGGTCGATTCAAACAATGTAAAATAGCAACAACGATATGTTGTAAATAAATGGCCAATCCCACCAAGACTTTTGTGATCAATCTAACTTCATTAGGCAGAGCAAGGTCCCAACGTAGAATGCTCTTACAGATGAGATCTCACTCCAGTGGAGTAGTGAAATATCCTGTGCTGCTGCAGCTATTTAAAGGGACGGGCAGAAGAAAATCTAGCTGCCAAATGCCATAAAGGGGCTGGCACAGCTCTGGGTGGCAGAAAAATTGTGGTAACAAGAAAAGGAACACCAAAAAACTGAACGAGAATAAACAAAAAAAACTGAGAAACAAACTGCAAAAGAAAAAAGAATAATCATATCCCTTCAAGATTTTCCTTCCACATCCAGCATACTTTAATGCCGAGTTTAAATGGACAAAACTGATACTGGTGGAATTTTCACGTGGAGTTTAGGACATCTTTCCAAGCTGTTTTCATTTTTCTTGCAGCATGCATACTGAATAAAGCTCTTCCAAATCCTTCGGTCATTAAACCCAATGACCAAATCGCAATGGGGCTTAGTGCCTGCAGGGATCAGAAAAGATTGAGAGAGATCCCATTTCTTGGACCCCACATCACACTGATGGGAATGATACATTCTTCATGGAAGAAACAGCACAGAGCACTTTGAAAGAGCCAGGGAACAGTGTACCTTGAACAATAACCACCTGACTGCCAGAGAACCAGACGCAATATTGGCCCCGATCTTTACTGGGGTGAGATTTCCAGGCAGGGGGAGGAGTTCTGATCAGGTGGATTTTCCCAAATGCTATTTTATTCCCTTTATCGATACAATCAGCTACTTCTTCAAAAAGCTCATAAATTTGTCATAAATGCTCACTGTCCTAGATTATCCCATGCATCTCTAAATGTTGACTCATTTTATCTTGGAGAACTTGCTTACAACGATATGGTTTCTTTTGAATTCTACGTTTTAACTAAAAATGAATTTTGAATGTAAAGGTAGTCAGCAGAAGATATACAAGAACAATAAATCTATCAAGTTAAACTGGGATGCGATCTCTGTGCGGGAAGCCCCCTTACATACTATAACACAATTAAGGAGGCCATTATCAAGTTCAATCATAAATAAAAATTCTTCATTTTTGTCACAGTTTAAAACTAGATTATCCATTTCTCTCAGAGCAGACATGATGTATGTTTTTATTTTAAATGCTCAGACTTCAATGAAAGCAAGTTCGATTCGCTGAATCTCCATTCATAACTTACAGCCTGAAACCAATACATTGATATCCTTTTGAAGATAGGGTGCTCGGAACAGCTCTGGTTGGAGGTAGGTCCTTTTGTTTTTTATGCAGTGAAGCTCTGTGTAACCCTTAGCTCCTTTACCTTTGCTGGCACTTATCATCTGCAGAACCATTTCGGCAGCGCCTCGGTCATGAAGTCTTGCTTGCTGATACAGAAGCTTTTGCTTTTCCATTTCTTTCTCCTAAACAGAAAATCCAAGCAATTGAATGGAGGTAAATAAAGTATTTTCTTTTCTCCAACAAGAACATTTTTTGTTTTTAAACCTAGGGCTCTATGCTAACTTCTCAAGCTGTCCATATTTGAGGCCTAAATTGAGGAATTTCAACTATTCTGTTACCTGTATAGAGTCCATCTTTGCAGGATGCTGACAAAAAAATGTCAAGACATCTGCCCCACCATTTTTGAATAATGTTACTGGTTTCTTCAACCATCTTAAAGATGAAGTATCCTTTTTTGAGGAGATTACGCAAGCAAAAAATGGATCCAAAATAAAGCCCTTTCGAGCAGGAACCTGGCGTTCCCTTCAGGTTCTGTGGGGGATGTACAACAATACGAGTATTCAGAGAATGCAACTTGCTGTAGGATGACATTGTCAGAAAATATTTGTTGTGCTTTTAAGCCTGTTTCCATCAACCCCATTGTGGTTCACAGCTACTTTCAGTGCCTGCTTGGAGTATATTTTAGGTTATTTATAGAGCATAATTGATATTTCTCATTATTTGGAAAATCGATGATAGACGGCACAAATATTCTCGAAATTTCATTGGTCTGGTATTTCCTAAACTGTCCCATATTATAAAAAATGCAACCACTTGGCCGGTTGTTGAAGCCGACTGGTACAAATGCACAACGCGTGCCTGAAAACAGTATTTTTGTCAGTTGAACCACGACTAATGCAGATCCCCGAGCAGGCAAACGCACCGTGAATGGGTGCTTGTGAGGAACACCACAGCGGGTAGTTTCAGCAGCTCGGAATGGAAACAGGCTTGAAAAAATCCCTGGGGCAAATGTGGATCGACAAATTCAAATTCCTGATAGATTCGAAGCTTGCAAGTCAACTAAAAAGAGGATACCACAGCTCGGATGGGACAAGAGTACCAACAGAAGACAGTTTAGAGCCCTACAACAAGAACAGTGTTGGGCGTTTAATGGCGCAGCTCAAAGCTGAGAACATGGGGCGTGAAACAATTAAATCTGCATCATGTCCAGACAAAAGAAATTTTGGGAGACATGTGTGGCTTATGAGGAGCAGCAGCAGCAACAAAAGCAGCCCGTTATGAAATTGGCTTTGCTGTTTTATATTCTATTGGAACTACTGAGAAACATGTTGGAAGAACCAAAAATTCAGATGAGAGGTTTAAAAATAATGAAGGCTTTTACGGGGATATATATATAAAAAAAAGCAAGAAATTACACAAATTAACAAGGTAATGGATTCAAAACAAAATGAAAAGTATTTGAAATACTGTAGATGACACTAACACAGAACAATTAGTGCGTTTTTAGTTTGCTTTCTTTTCTTGTTTTTTTTGTTTTACCAGAGACGTTTCCCAGAAGCTGCCAAATTTGTTTCGTAAATCTTTGATTATATCACGCTGCAAAAACAAAATTAATCAGTTTTTTGTCATTTTCACGTAGCGCAAAAACTCTTAGTCTGGGAGAGGATGGTGATAAATCTAAAGTGGGGGCGTAAAGTAATAGTGCAGCCTTGCTTCACTTAGCCATGCCAAAATCTGACAGTTTTGCCTTCATTTTCAACCTCTTCCTTAGTAGCTACAGAGTGAAAGAAAACAAAATGCTGTCAGTTCACCAGTCTTTGTTTTTATTAAAGCTGCATTCCTTTTGTGGCCTTAATAGGATGGATTTGGCATTTTTCACAACCTCTCTTCCTTAAGTTATTTTTACACCCTCTCATCTAGGTACAACTTCCCAACTGTAAAGGCTCTGGCTATAGCAGCAAGGAAACAAATGACATTTTCCTTTCTTACTTTAGGCAGTGAATTGGGGGGGGGGGGAGGGGGGAGGGGTAGAGTGTAGCACTGGTCACCATTTTGCATCTTACCATGTTAACTTGCTGAGACTTGTAACTTACTGTTTTGGCAGTTGCCTTGCATTTTGTCAATCATAAAAAAAAAAGGCTATGCAATTAATGGCACAAAAATTCCCATAACCAGTCAATTAACAGTGCCCACCGTAAGTTAGACTTGCCCAAGCCGGTTTAATCTCCATGATATTTTGCCCTGCAAGTTGTTGGAAGAGGGAGATGGAAGTGGCCTGATTGAGTAGACTGGGTCTTTACTCGTTGGAGTTCAGAAGGATGAGGGGTGATCTTATAGAAACATTTAAAATAATGAAAGGGATAGACAAGATAGAGGCAAAGAGGTTGTTTCCACTAGTCGGGGAGACTAGAACTAGGGGGCACAGCCTCAAAATATGGGGGAGCCAATTTAAAACCGAGTTGAGAAGGAATTTCTTCTCCCAGAGGGTTGTGAATCTGTGGAATTCTCTGCCCAGGGAAGCAGTTGAGGCTAGCTCATTGAATGTATTCAAATCACAGATAGATAAATTTTTAACCAATAAGGGAATTAAGGGGTATGTGGAGCGGGCGGGTAAGTGGAGCTGAGTCCACGGCCAGATCAACCATGATCTTTTTGAATGGCGGAGCAGGCTCGAGGGGCTAGATGGCCTACTCCTGTTCCTAATTCTTATGTTCTTATATTCTTATGGCCTGGCGCCCTCTACAGGGCATCTGGGATTTGAGTGACCAGGGAAAGCAACTGTGTATCTCCTTAACCAATCTGATTAAAGGACTGTGAAATGAACAGTGCAGATTCTGAACCAGGAAGTGTAAGTTGGAATAGTGAATTTAATGACAAATCAGGTACCGAAAGAGGAATAAATAGAGGGAAAGAAAGATTGGATTAAGAGAGAGGGAAAAGAGACAGAAGTAAAAAATAAGAAAAGTTATTTATATTTTAGAAAATCTCCAATAATTAAAAGCTGGATGAATGAGTTCCATACTTGTAATCTTTAATTTTCAGTGCCAGAGCGGTTGACTGGCATTAATTAACACTTATCTCACCGTTAAAAAAGGTACTTAGACTGAAAAAGACAAGCCCTAACTTTCTGCAATGAGTTTAGTTCAGACCTGCCGCGCAAGTACAGGAATTTCCCAGTGTTCGAATCGTGAGTCAGAATGTGAGATGCCATTTTCGTGAAGGTAACGGTGGAGCGATGAAATTCGGACAGCAACTTACGGATTTTCACATTTAAGCACACCCCGGCCCTTGCCTGAGGTTGCTGTATGATTTGCACATAAGTAACGGTGAATATCGTTAGCCTCACTATTACTGACAGGAAAATCTGGGCCAATAGGTACAGAAATTAACATTATTTCATGCCTTCATTTATTCTTGTAGATGAAATGGCTTATATGGATGTGTTCTGTTTGTTTACTTGTTCACCTTTTGTATATAAGTTGCTAATCAGTGAGACAACGCCTGTATTTTGTGACAATCAATACTTAAGAGCATGTTAAATTCCTTGCTAAATGTTAAAAGTGCCACTAGGATATCCTAAAATAGCTGCCTACTATCAACTGATCGCCGCAATAAACTGTAGCCAGATTTTACAAAGATCAAAATTAAAAATTTTATTAAGTTAAATCATGCTAAAAGGAATCACCATTTGATTTTTTATCCAGTTTTGAAATCCATCCTTTGTGGTTCAAAAAGGGGCACTGCAACCTTAAGAACACTAAACGACAGGGACTGTAGATGTGCTGGGTTACAATTACCTTCGGAGGCAAACCATGAACATTTCTACTGAACACCAGCATTAGATTACACTTTATCAGAGATTCAGCCAGTAACTGATACACTCTGTGGCTCTTTGTTTGATTCTTATTACCATTTACTCTCTGTATGATGATTTTATGGCTGGTCCTCACTGGTATCCAGTGATGGTTAGATTGGGAAAATGAAGTGTGAAAGATCTGAGAATCTGCATTGATGTAATCTAATTTCAAGAATAAACCAAAGTATCTCTGTTACTGAGGGGGCATGTATCCTTAGGACCTTTAATCTATGTGTGGCCATTGAGCTGCCAAACAAATGCTGTTCATAATTAATTAATTGTGCATGATCGCATTGCTGGAGTTGAACATCACATCCAACTTAAAATAAGCAGCCACTTCAAAGGGAGGCAAGCTCAAAGCACTTGGAATTAAGCAAGGACGTCTCCAAAAGAAAATTAGTTTCGACATAAAAACTGAAAGTTATTCTAAGACGTAGCGCCTGAGAGATTAATGGAGGAAAGTCTTACTTCAAAACTTTTGACTTCTTCCTCGCCATCCTCATCTTCTTCCACATGACAACTCTGCAGGAAAAGAACATTAAAATGCCTCACTGATTTGTGATTCAATTTAACACATCTGGCATTTTAAACAGCTATTACCATAGTTCCTTACGCATGATTTCTTAACTCGAATTCAAACCTGACCCAACTCTGTCAATTTCATTTCTCTTGCTCCAAACCACATCTCATTTGCGACTCAATAGCCTCAAGTTTTCCAGTGCAGGTTTTGTTACTGAGTTTCTGTCAACAGGACGCTGAACAATCTTGTCCAATAAAGGGGTAAACGTGTAGGGGTCGAAATTTCCCCTTTTAAAAAGGCCTGTTAGCGCCTCTGGCTGGTGCTAACAAGACGATTAAATGGTTTGCGCCGGGGGCAAATGTCGGTGGCGAATTGCCGGAATTGCCTCCGGGATGCCGGGGCCAAAATCAGCTTTGCGCACACAGCGAGGAAGTCACCGCCGTGCGTGCCGACCCCTTATCGCCTCGCATTGACCCCCTTGCGCCCTGTGGGGGGAATTGCCCCATGGGAGCGCGGTCGGCGCCGGGCGTTGACACCGACAGCTTTGCGGGCCGCACAGCTGTGGTGGCTGGGGCGCTGCATCCGCCCTTAAAGGGAAGGGCCTAGCACCACGGCCGCCAGCTTACTTTAATTGTCGGCCGACTCTGGAGTCGGCCCGACAATGGCGACCGTTGGTTCTGCCAGGCTGCCAACAGGTAGCCCGCCATCCCCTCTTGCGTGCCGGGCCACTGATCCAACCATTTCACTCTTCCAAATCTGTAATCTTGCTTGGCTGAAAAAACACACTTTCAAGCAGGTTTTCAGCCAATGAAAATAGTTTTTCCAACATACTGAGCTCCCATTCCCCCCCAAAAAACTGAGGACACAAAAAAGAAAGAAAATAAGATAAGAAAAAGTTTTTTTTTTAAAGTTAGGCCGGGAAATTCCTTGCAGCTGCTTATTCTTCTCATGGCCCCACAAAAGTAGTCTGGCCTACTGCTAGTTACCCCCCCCAGGGTCGCCTCCCAACCTCCCACCAGCCCCCCGCACCCCCCTCCCTCCTACCAGGTCCATTCTGTCGGCCCTCTTAGTGCAAGATTATATATTGTCAACCACTGCAAATTCTTCCACTGTACAAGAAAAATAAAGCAACAATTCTGTCCTAAAACCATTTGTTCGTCCCATCATAGCTTCGAAAGATTTATCCAATACAAATTATTTTACTATAAAAAGAATTGATTTTTATTTTTTATATAAATAATTTGTACAGAACTCATTAATTAATGTAATTCAATCATTACCTTTGCCATAATGTCAGCATAAGCCATGTAGAGGAAATCTTCTTCCAGGTTACTGAAGAGATCAGAAGAGAATGCTCTAAGTATAATTTCAAATCATATCTGAATTATTTAATTAATTCTTTTTATGGTTGTATCTTAATTTACTTTAAAGAACATGGGCTAGAATTTTCAAGGGAGTTCTCCTGATCTTCCTCCTTAACTTCGGCAGACCATCAGTAGAAACCCCAGAGAAACGGTATAAATGATTACTTGTGCCATTTCTCCAGGTTTCCCACAGAAGTTACAATGAGTTATCAGGAGAGCCATCACAGAAATTCTACCACTATAGTCATACCACCTACCTATTAATTTAAATTACATTCGGCATGGTACGAGCATAGCAACCCAGGGATAGTGAATTAAAATCTTGCCTTGTCAAGTTGTAAGGTTGAATTCAATAAATCTGAACAATTGTGAGGTATGGGGGAAAAAAAATGACCATGAAAGATGCGATATTGTCATAATACCTCAGCTGGTTTCGTCATTCACTGAAGGGAAGTTGTCACCCTTACCATGTTTGGCCAACATGTGACTCCAGCCTACACTTTGTGGTTGAATCTTAATGTCCTCAGGGCAACTAGAGATGGCCAGTAAATGCTACCCTGCCAGTTTACCTCTCAAGAACAACAAAAACGAGCAGTAAATATGGGCCCAGAGTGTCCTCGGAGTCGCTCCTATACCACGTCATAATTTGGCCACTTAAGAACATAAGAACATATAGGAGCAGGAGTAGGCCATTTGGCCCCTCGTAACTTGGCCATGTACATGCAAAGTTAAGATGGCCGTGTGGGAGCAGCTCGAGGAAATCCCAGGCCTCTGTAACTAAAATGATAGCTGACATGGATTTACTGACAAAAGATGAGGTTCTGGCTCATCCATTCATAGAAGCCTATGTCTCATCACAGCATCTGACAACCTCTTTTAATGAGGTTAGAGGTTTTGCTTCGCGAAGATAATTGCAGGGGTTAATCACTTGCATCAGTCCAGAACTTGCCTTTTACCACTTTGTACCCAGTTCTGTAATTGTACTTTAATATGAAATAGTTCATGGTACCTTAGTAGCTTTTCTTTCCACTTAGTATTATATGTACCTCTATAAGGTCCCCCTGTCACTCACCTCCTTGCAAGATGAAGAGTCCAAATTTTTCTAACATTTCCTCGTCACTCAGACCCAAGCAGTGCACCTTAGTCTCGCCCAAAAGCTTTCCTGTCTGTTCGATAGCAACATGGCAGGATAGATTCAATGAGCTATTTCAGCAATTTTCAGTTTAGAAATTTCAATACCATAAATGGCAGCATTCCATATGCTGAACTGTAAGAAAATTCTTTGATCACAAGATAAAGAAAGGTGAGGACCGAAGGCCATTTAGCCAACCTTAGCTCATTCATCCAGAAAGATGCCGTAGTCCTCCCATTAAAACACCCAAATGTTTCTGGGTTTTTACCTCACTTCCCAGAAGCCAATTTCATACATTGATCACTCTTCATGTGAAGAACCGCAGCCGGCAATGTCAATTTTCGTGTCCCCACCACCCCATCTACACTGATAAAATGGAGCGGTGGGGCAGTTATTTGGAAATTAATATATTGACTCAACACAAATTCACAAGAAAAAATAAATCAACTTACCATATCATAAGCAAGAAAAATGCTTTACAAGAGTCAGCATTAAAGAGTATTTCAGTTGCCAATGATGGTAAAACACCTTGATGTGTCAGCCAGAGAAAGTGCATTAATGCAGGATAGCAAGGCACGGTCACATGGGTAATGGCTAAACGTTATGATGCTCATCAACATCAAGAAGGTCGGAACGGAACACTGACCTGGAAATTCACTCTCGCCCCCTTTTTCGGGTGCAAACCAAGTGGCAACAACAAACGCTGCACCTGCACTAAGGAGCGCGATATTGGTCCTCTTGTGTCAACGGGAGGTGACTGGTGTATTGATGGCACTAGTCACACCCCAAGTGGCAGTTCACCGAAAGCAGGGAGGAGCACAATCAGCGGGCTAGGACAATGACCAAGGACTTACACTAAGTACTGGTAGGGGGGTGGGGGGGGGTGGGAGTGCGTGCCTAATCTGGCAGCAGCTCGCAGTTTAAAAGGGGAGCCAGGTTCAGGTCGGTTATTAAAACTTAGCTTTATGTTTCTTCCCTTGCCGCAAGTGTAGGACATTGCAATGAAAAAAAAAACTGTGCAAATAAATTATCCTACCATATCTGGAGCCCTTTTTCAAGTGCAGTACAACTTTAGCTCCAAACGATTTAGTTTGAGAGTAAGTTATCCTAATTGTACTTTTCTGTTAAACCTACCATTTTTCAGTTAAAGCTGTTCGACTGAAAAGCAGAATGAGTTGGTGAAGAGGGTCAGGTCGTTTGGTTCCCTCCTCCTCTTCTGCTGGTTTTTCCCCCCCTGGTTTCTAAAGAAGTAAACAGATAAACTTACAAGCAAAGTGAAATTCAATTTTTTTTAAATTGTGACGCGAATTACGAACATACTGACCTATTTCAGGATTTCCTGCAGAAACTGCAGGGAATTTAACAGCCAGAGTGATTTCCTGGACTAGTTTTGATCGCCTAGGTGGGGCGGGGAGGAACTCCCAGATTTTTTTCCCCCAAATTGGCCTGGGTTTTTTTAATCTGTTTTTTTGCCTCTCCCAGTAGATCACATGGTTTCGGGTGAGGTAGAGTGTATATGGTGTATATGTTGTGATACACAAGGTATTGAAATTGTGTGGGACAGGCTTAATGGACCAGATGGGCTTTACCTGTCTGTCATTGTTCGTATGTTGATATATTCGTAACTTTAACATTTACAGTACAGTATTCAGTGAAAACACTGCAGTCAGTGTGGTTAAGGTACTCTCATAGTGCTGTTGGGGAGGGAGTTCCAGGGCACAGCCTGCTTCTTTAGCTGTGCAATCATCAACGAACAGTCCCACTTCTGATTTTATGATGGAGGGAACATCAATGATGAATAAGCTAAAGATGGTTGGACCGAGGACACTGCCCTGAGGAACTCCTGCAGTGACGTCCTGGGGCTGAGATGATTAGCCTCCAACCATCACAGCCATCTTCCTTTGTGCTAGGTATGACTCCAGCCGGTGGAGAGTTTCACCACTGATCCCCACTGACTTCAGTTTTACCAGAGCTTCTTGTTACCACAGTCGGTCGAATGCTGTCTTGATGTCACCTGACCTCTGGAATTCAGCAGTTCTGTCCATATTTGGACCAAAGCTGTAATGAGGTCTGGAGCTGAGTGATCCTGGTGGAACCCAAATTAATCATCAGTGAGCAAATTATTGCTGTTTGATAGCACAGTTGACGACTTCTTCCATCACTTTGCTGATGATTGAGAGTAGGCTGATGGGGCAGTAATTGGCCAGGTTGGATTTGTCCTGCTTTATGTGGGTAGAACATACTTGGGCAATTTTCCACATTGTCGAATAGATGCCAGTGTTGTATCTGTACTGGAACAGTTTAGTTAGAGCCACAGCTAGTTCTGGAGCACAGCTCTTCAGCACGACAGCCAGGATGTTGCCGAGACACATATCCCTTGCTGTGTCCAGTGCGCTCAGCCATTTCTTGGAGTCGGTTCTCCTTTTCCCTAAAAGTGAGATGCCCTGGGATGTTTCGTTACCTTATAGGTACCATATGAATGCAAGTTGTTGTTGTGTCTGACTTGCAGTGCGGAAGGATATCTGTCTGCAGATTCCAAACCGCAAGTGTGAAAAATCTGAACTTTTCAGGGGATGCTGTTGTGTCCACATAACATATTGGGCCTTAAAAATTTGCAATGATAATCTCTGTCTACCTTGCAAATCAATTTTATTAAGTGAAAATGTCACAGATGATTTCTCCTCTTGTGCTGAAATTCTGCTGTGCGATATTGATAACAAGCATTAACAGCCGTGATTCCGCCTACTGAGGCGGCCAGGGTCTGTACAGAGGTCCCAGCCTGCTGCCTGCTCCATCCCACTCTCGACAAGTAATTTTACCTAGATTGAGCTTGTTAAGCTGCCCAGCAAGGTTCCCGGCGAATTAAAAGGATGCAGGTCTGATAACACCATTTGATGACGCGTCATCAGCCAGTACCCTTAAAGAGAACAAGTCCAAATTGATTTTGACAGTTGTGCTGTCAGTGTTCTGCAGCATTGAGCTGCTGCAAATACTGACCAGCACTGCACAAAGGTGCACGGCTGCACCCAGGCTCTCCCATGAATTCCTCCATATGCTTATGGAGGGAGTCACAACACAGGGAGGTTCTCCTCCTTAGGAGACAATGCAGCCTGGTTGCACATTGCACAGGAGAGCACAAGCAGGGCTATCGTCAGGAGGACCCGGTTGCAGTGGCCAGTATCTCAGTAGATCACGAAATGTTACTGCAAAACCACACGCAATCTCATCCTGCTGTGCCACTCATCACATCCCCATCACTCTGCCTTCCCTACCCTATTCCTGCACATTCTTACTCACACCAACTTACCTTGCACCTCCACCCATCCCTCTCTCTATCTACATTAACACATCCCCATCTCACTAGCCACCCCTCAAACTCATCCTTGTGCAATCATACCAACTAATAACACAAACGGGTAGGCACTTGGATGTTATTGTCAATGTTCATGTAAAGTTTCTGTTAATCCGTGGTCAAACAGTGAAATCTTTATTTTGAACATTTTGCATTCTTGGACAGATTTGTGTGCACCTTTGGAAGTGGCTTAGTGAGTTGTAGTTAATGGTCAGATGTAAGAGTACCCCTTACAATGGTGATGAAAGGAATGGCTTGGCACTGCAGGGATGTTTTATGGTGTTGGTGTGGGGTGGTGCCAATCTGGCGCATCATGTGGCAGCCACGATGTACAGCATCAAGTGAAGTAAATGAGGCCATGGTGAGGCCATCCCTGGCCTCCCGAGCAGCAATGTGGTCAGGTGCTGATGCCCTGTGTCCTGTGCAGCATCAGGTGATTGCGGAGAAGGTTGGTGTTGTTGTGTTGGTGATGCTGGTGTGTTTAGTGATGCTGGAGTTGGGGCTGATCGTGGTGGGATTCTGTGGACCAAGATGAGATTTTTTCAAGGGCACTCATGCTGATGGAATAGATGGCAGGTGAGGTTGAGATAACAGAAGCAATCTGTCAATGGTGAAAGAGGTTACTCCAAGGAGGTGACACTGGATAGAGAGTTTGCTCCAAACACTTGCAAACTGCATAAAGCTCAATCTGTCTTCCAAATGCATTAAGCAACAGCTTCTAACCTTTTAAAGTGAACACCTATGAAATGGGAGCTTTTATAGACCATTTGCAGCCATCAACTTAGTAAATCATCCCATGCTGACACAACACCCGGCCTCCTTACCTGACGTCATCGCCGAGCAGTGGGGAAGCCATTGGCGAGCTCTAAAAATCTAAAGGTGAGCTTAAAATAGTTTTTAAGTGCTTGTTAACAAGCCCATAATAACCTAAATTGCCACCCCCGCCGCTTGGTGTCGGGTCTGTTCAGCGTTGACAGACCCAGCACCTGGGAGACTGGCGTGGAGACCCGCTCCCGGCCCGCTGTCAATCTTTTCAAACTTGACAGCTGACCCGCCTCCAATCCCGTCCTCTCAGCGCCGATAAAGTTGCGGCCAACATGTTTGTTTGAAATTCCTCAGTTCACTATTTTAACAAAGGCATTCTATGTTTTTTAAATGGGCTTATGCTTTTGCTAAAATAGTGTACAAAGGAATTCCATATGAGTTGATTAACATGTTCATTGCCCATATCAAACAGAGCAACGATAAAGGACATCTGTTGTAGAGCGTTAAGTGATGATGGAATAGTTGTCCTGGTGGAAAGGTAAAGGCAAAGACATGACAATAAAAAAACCTTCCCAAATCACACTGCTTTACGTTTCTATTACCTTATTAGAATCCACGCAAATTAGGCTACATGAAGACCAGCAGCAAAGTGTTACTTACGGCTATATCTTCTATTAGCTTATCTTCAAAATAATGTTCCTCGGTCTCAATCCAGGATTTCTCATAGCCTTGAAGGAAGAGGTTGACAGCTCGGTGCCTGAAGAGAAATACGCCAATGACAGTTATGACAAAGTCATTTGCATTGCTTATTACATCAGGACTGTACTCCATTCTGGATAATGTTAAACTGATTAAAGAAATGAATGTTGCTATCTGAAGCCCAATTTGTAGCACTGTTCTGTCAGTCATTGCCATCTGCTTTAGCAATATCTGATCATTTCTCACCTCAAGCTAGATTTTTTCATCTGCCTCAACCTGATTAGGGTCTTTTTAATAATAACGAAGAATGTCTGTGCCAACATAAATTGACTGTTAATCTCTCATCTAAATTTATGTTCATAAATATTAATTTTCAAAATAACACAAATTTTTCATTTGTTCTTGTAAAAAGAATAGCGGAAGTATCAAATACCCTTGAGTAAAAAACCTTGAACAGGGCTGTCTCGGATGCACTCCACAGCACAGAAAGTTACTGTCTGAGTACTGCATTAATTTCTGGGCACCTTGTCTCAGCATGGATATATTGGCCTAGGAGAGTGTGCAGCACAGCTTCACCAGAATGATACCAAGGGTAAAAGGGTTAAATTATGAGGACAGGCTGCATAGACTAGGCTTGCATTCCCCTTGAGTAGAGAAGATTAAAGGTTGATTGATTAAAGGAGTTGATAGGACTGAGATGAGGAGAAACTTCTTCACTCAGAGAGTTGTTAACCTGTGGAATTCTCTACCGCAGAAATTTGTTGAGGCCAGTTTGTTAGATATATTCAAGAGAGAGTTAGATGTGGCCCTTACGGCTAAAGGGATCAAGAGGTATGGAGAGAAAGCAGGAATGAGGTACTGAGGTGAATGATCAGCCATGATCTTATTGAATGGTGGTGCAGGCTCGAAGGGCTGAATGGCCTACTCCTGCACCTATTTTCTATGTTTCTATAAGGTAGACAGAGAGAAACTATTTCCTCTGGTGGGGGAATCAAGAAGAAGGGGGCAGAACCTTAAAATTAGAGCTGGGCCATTCAGGCGTGATGTCAGGAAGCACTATTTCACACAAAGGACAGTTAAAAAGCTAGAATTCTCTCCCCAAAAAGCTGCTGAGGCTAGGTCAACTGAAAATCTCAAGACTTAGGTAAGGGTGTTAAGGGTTATGGAACCAAGGTAAATGGACTTAAGGTACAGATCAGCCATGATCTCACTGAATGGTGGAATAGGCTCGAGGAACTGAATGGCCTACGTTCCTGTGAAACTTAGTTGCAGTAGGAAGCTATTGCTAATGCCCCATTTACCAAATGCTGCTACTGCTACAGTCTCAAATTTGTCAGCAGTTTTGTAGTGGTACAAAAGGCTGTATTGTTGCCCCTGAGGGTTCCGGGATCCACATAAAAGTGTTTTATAGAAGTTCAGCCAACGACACCTCTTGCCATCAGTTGCACTTGGAAAAATAAAGCAGCAGATTTGCTTTGGTCCATCGGCAGTTTTTTTGTATCTGTAAGTCGCCGCTGGCTTAATCAGCTCCACTTCTGGCTGGTGTTCGGTGCTGGAAAAGTAAACAAGGGAGAACAGCACCAGTTGGCCAGGAAAGCAACACTCTCCCAAAGCCTACACAGCAATGTAACAGTGCCTTGAGTGGTGAGTTTTGCCAGCACCTAGACAGGCAGAGGCACTCTAGGTACAATATAAATGTTACTACCTGCTGCTGGAGGTGCAGTGACTGCTGAATGGCTCAGCCGCAAATGTAACGCCCCTATTTAAGAAAGAAGGGAGACAGAAAGCAGGAAACTATAGACCAGTTAGCCTAACAACTGTCATTGGGAAAATGCTGGAGTCCATTATTAAGGAAGTAGTAGCAGAACATTGAGAAAATCACAATGCAGTCAAGCAGAGTCAGCATGTTTTTATGAAAGGGAAACCATGTTTGACAAATTTGCTCGACTTCTTTGAGGATATACTGAGCAGGGTGGATAATGGTGTATTTGGATTTCCAGCGGGCATTCGATAAGGTACTATATAAAAGATTACTGCACAAGATAAGTGCTCACGGGGTTGGGGGTAATATATTATTAGCACGGATAGAGGATTGGCTAACTAACAGAAAACAGAGAGTCGGGATAAATGGCTCATTTTCAGGTTGACAAACTGTAACTTGTGGGGTTCCACAGGGATCAATGCTGGGGCCTCAACTATTTACAATCTATATTAATGACTTGGATGAAGGGACTGAGTGTAATGTAGCCAAATTTGCTGATGATACCAAGATTGGTGGGAAAGCAAGTTATGAGGAGGACACAAAGAATCTGCAAATGGATATAGACAGGCTAAGTGAGTGGCCAACATTTGGCAGATGGAGTATAATGTGGGAAAATGTGAGGTTATCCACTTTGGTAGGAAAAATAATAAAGCTAATTATTATTTAAATGGGGAGAGATTAGAAAATGCTACGGTACAGAGGGATCTGGGGGGTCCTTGTACATGAAACACAAAACGTTAGCGTGCAGGTACAGCAAGTAATTAGGAAGGCAAATGGAATGTTGGCCTTTATTGCAAGGGGGTTGGAGTATAAAAAGTAGGGAAATCCTGCTACAACTGTAGAGTGTTGTTGAGATCACACCTGGAGTACTGCGTACACTTTTGGTGTCTTTATTTAAGGAGGGGTATACTTGCATTGGAGGCAGTTCAGAGAAGGTTCATGAGGTTGATTTCTGAGATGAAGGGGTTGTCTGAAGAAGAAAGGTTGAGCAGATTGGGCCTATACTAATTGGAGTTTAGAAGAATGAGAGGTGATTTTATTGAAACGTATAAGATTCTATGGGGGTTTGACAGGGTAGATGCAGAGAGGATGTTTCCCCTCATGGGGGAATCTAGAACTGGGGGGCATAGATTCAGAATAAGGGGTTGCCCATTTAAAACGGAAATTTGGAGGAATATTTTCTACCCCAGAGAGCTGTGAAGGTTGGGTCATTGAATATATTTAAGGTGAAGATAGACAGATTTTTGAACGATAAGGGAGTCAAGGGTTATGGGGAGTGGGCAGGAAAGTGGAGCTGAGCCGATGGTCAGATCAGCCATGATTCTATTGAACGCTGGAGCAGGCTCGAGGGGTCGTATGGCCTACTCCTGCTCCTATTTCTTATGTTTTTATGTCTGCAGAAGCAAAAGATGCTGTTTCTTAGTCATTGGGGAGATTAGCACTCCTGTTGAAGGAGCCAATGTTTGCAGCTTTAAAACAACATTCCTCCCTTGTTCATGCATTCATTACTTCTGGAGTAGACCTCTCCAGTACCATACTCAGTAGCCTCCCGATCTACACCCTACAACAATTCCTACTTTTCCAAATCCTATCTCACACTAAGTTGCACTTTCCCAGCACCTCTATCCTTGATAACCTTCGCTGGCTTCCCATCTCTGAATTCAAAATCTTTATCCTCCTTTATAAATCCCTCTAAGGCCTTGGCCAACCCTAGCACTGCAGGCCCCATCAATCCTACATCCCAGCACATGACATTCGAACCTCTGACACTGGCCTCCTGTTGATTCCCTTGTCCCACAATCCATCAGTAGTAGCAGTGTCATCAGCTGTACTCATTTTCTGGAACTCCCGACCTAAATACCTGTGTTGTTACTTCCCTCTCTGTCTTCAAAAGCTTCCTCGATACCCATCTTTTCAACAATCCTATTGATTGTTCTGTATCCAGTTCTCCTATGTGAAGTGCCTTGGGATATTGGGTAAAGAAAGACTTGGATCTCTATAGCGCCTTTCATGACCATCGGATGTCTTAAAGCGCTTTACAGCCAATGAAGTGTAGTGCAGTCACTGTTGTATGTGGGAAACGCAGCAGCCAATTTGCACACACGCAAGCTGCCACAAACAGCAATGTGATAATGACCAAATAATCTGTTTTTTTTGTTATGTTGATTGAGGGATAAATATTGGTCAGGACACCAGGGATAACTCCCTTGCTCTTGTTCGAAATAGTGCCATGAAATCTTTTACGTCTGCTTGAGAGAAGACGGTGCCTTGGTTCAACGTCTGATCCAAAAGACAACACCTCCGACAGCGCAGCATTCCCTCAACACTGCACTGGAGTGTCAGCTTAGATTTTTTTGTGTGACAAGTTCCTGGAGTGTGACTTGAACCCACAATCTTCTGACTCAGAGGCAAGAATGCTACCCACTGAGCCACAGCTGACACTAAGTTGAAAGTGTGTGTAAATACCAGTTCTGACGAAAGGTCATCGCCCTGAAACGTTAACACTGTTTCTCTCTCCACAGATGCTGCCTGATCTGCTGAGTATTTCCAGCATTTTGGGGTTTTATTTCAGATTTCCAGAATCCGCAGTATTTTGCTTTTGCAATTGTAAAAACCCTGTTATTACCTTCCAAGGGCAACTGGGGATAGGGAATAAGTACAGTGTTGCCACATCTAGAGAACAAATATAAATCAGACCTTTTGTAAATATAAGTAAAATATAAGTAAATATAAGAAATAAAAATGCGCTCTTTTTCACTTTGGAACAAACTCTACTTGACTCTTCATGATGTTATGAATAGTTCCTGATGCTCTGACAAGGACAACCTGACCTATACAGAGGAAATGTAAATGGTTTATACAAGGCGGGTGACATTTCGTTGCGCCCCTTTTGGGGGCGGTAACATCCAGGAGACGGGACATTGTGCGCCAGGCCGGGAAGTCGCGCCCCGATCGAAAAATTCGGGTTACCGCCCCCGAAAGGAAGTGGAGCACAAAAATAAGGCGCTCCACTTCCTTTCTGAGACAGTAGTGCGGCGGACGGGTCGGGAGCGGGATGCTGCGCCATGCACTGGGCTGCCATGTAGGAGGGGCTCTTCCCTTCATTAAAGGGGAGGGCCCAAGCTGCAAACTCTGCAGGTATGAAATGGGCCTCAATGGACGCCAACAGCCCGGCACTCAAGTAGAGTGTCGGGCTGAACAATCGCAGCACGGACCACACGATCAAGGCGCCAATGGGGCGTCGAAGAAAAACTTCACTTTTTTTTTTACATGGCCTCCACCTCCCCTTTAAGTAGCGCCCCGCGAGCGGCTTGCAGCCTGGTACGCGCCCCCTGAGGCTGTCACTGGCATCACCTGCCGCAGATTCAGCGTTTGCTCTCCAATTTTTGTTCCGGGGCAGAACACATGGTGATGACGTCAACATTGCCAGCGCAGCGAAGCAGGCTGCTACGGGTTACCGCCATCGCTAAACTCCCGTGCAATTGAGCAGGAATCATAATTGGCACCGCGCACCCAGGCAGAAAGTCGTCTGCGCCCCATTAGTGCCCCCCAGGGGTGCTAAGGGAAGCGCAACAACCTGAATTTCTAAGTTCTTTTACTGTGGGTGGAAAACAATCAGTTCTTACCGTGGTAAATTATAGAGTGGTGCCATCCTGAAGCAGGCCACTACTGCCCGTTTACGCTGCTTGGACAGCAGCTTGTGCCAGACAGCTTTTTTAGATCTCTGTGGATGCTCAACCTAAAGCATTTGGCACAAATGCAAAAGTCAGTCTTACGATTACAACTGTGTGACCAATTTTAACAGAAAAAGATTCAGTCATCTTAAGTTTTAACCAATTCTCGAATTTATTCTCATGGCGCCCATTAAAATGAGATTGCACGGAGCTGACACACGAGGTGACTCGTGTTTGAAGGTTTCAAGCTGTAGTGTACTTGAAATCACACGGTGGGACAGTGGCGTAAATTGCGCTTTGTGTGTTGATACGAAATTTCTTTGTTTGCTGTTACAGCAGTTTTAAAATGGGCCCAACAATATGGAAAGTGAAAACCCTTTCGGCTGTTCAGCCGCAAAAGTGGAGCTTGAGAGGTTATTCTGCAGGTGTGACGTCCGAAATCCGAAACCTCAGGACCGAGGCCATTCCGGATATCGGAACATCTTTGCCTGGGAGGGGAGGGGGGGTTGGCCAGGCTGCCGGAGGTTGGGGAGGGGGGAGGTTGGGCCACCGGAGGTCGAGGGAGGTCGGGCCGAGGCTGGGGGAGGTCGGGCGGCCGAGGCTGTGGAGTCCAGATTGCGGAACATTTTCCAGATGAGCCCGCCACGGATCGGCCCGGTATCCGGATTCCGGAACATTCCGGAACTCCGGATTTTGGACGTCGCGCCTGTAGTAGCATAGAAAATAGTAAATGTGGAAAAGTTTAATCCAGAATATTACTGTAAATTAAATCATGGAAATAGAACAAGGGGACACAGCTGCAAACCAGTCAAAGGTCATTTACAGAAGATATTAGGAAATTGTTCTTCATGCAGAGAGTAATCAACACTAGAGCCCCGATTTTAACCAATGAGCACGGGGAGCGATAAGCTTGCACAGACTCACTGACAGAAGCCCCGAGCTATTTCAAACAACGGGCCTCACTATAATATGCCAGGACTGATTCCGCCCATACCCGACCTGAATAACGTGGTGGCCGGCGGGAAGGAGCGAGTGATCCCGCAACAGAAGGTTGCTGTTGGGAACCCCAAGGATACGGTTAAGTACATGCGTCAGGAAGGGGGTGGGGTGGGGAGAAGCTCGGCAGTGGGATCACAATCGGGGAAGGGGAGAAGAGCAGCAGAGGCACCAGGTTTCCTGGTGTGGCTTGATGGAGGACGCCTACTCTTCCTGGGCCACAACAAAAACACCAAAAGTTGAATTTACTTACCTCCTTGCCTCTCGCCTGGGCCTGCTCCTGAGTGGCAGCAGGTTTCCCTGACGAGACAGGCACCAGGTGCGAAAATGTGACTGCACATTAACATCACGTCAGGGTCTGAATTACATCATCAACCCGGACTTTTGCACACTGTTCTCATTGAGAATGGGAGATTGAAGTCGGGTCTAAGAAATGGACTTTTACTTTGAGTGGTGAATGTGCAAACCCTGTAATAATTTAGGAAACCCTATATGTAGGGTTGTTTCGGATTAATGAATGGAGATGGGCTGAACGGCCTTCTTCCTCCACAAGCAATACAGCATTTACTGAAAGTAAATGATGCAAATGATGGACTCAAGTTTCACTGGTGGGAATGAGGCATTCGCGCTCCAAAAATCCGCAGGGCTTCTCACTCCTGATACACCAGCTGCCATTTCCAACTAATCCTGGAAATACGAAACCAAAGTCATTGCTTGTTTCAGGCAGGTGCCTCACTGAGGCATGCAAATTGGGAGTTCTATACTGTGCCCAGATGCAATACAAAGGTACCAACAGGCAGAGCCCTATGCTGCACATACTTCACTCACTGGTACTGGGCCTAGAGAAGTTTAACCAGTAATCCTTAAAGGGACTATTGCAAGCCCCACAATAACCTTCCCACCCACCGCCGGCTCCTCCGCATTCCCCTCTCATGGATGCCACCCCCCTGGCCCCCACTTAACCTCTAACTTTGAGCTCAGCTCCACAAGAGTTCTGTGCATTCGAATTATGATCATTTATCTTTAGTAACGAACACAGACCTGCTCCAAGTGGAAGACCACGTTGGCAATATCCAGCACACGTACCACCGTCTTCTCTGGATCAGACGTATCTTCATTCCTGTTGGGCAGATCTTTGTAAAGGGCCATCTGCCACCTAATGGCAGGATCTTCCAACTGTAGGAAGGGACAAGTGTCAGTGATCACACAACAGTATCCACAAAGCACCGCAAATTCCTTTGACAATATCTACACAAGTGTTTTATTAAAACTCACACTTAATCCTGTTTAGTTCAATTTATAGTACCTCCAGCCCAACAGATGAATAATTGTTTTCAATTAGTACCCGATTGCACTACCCACCCCATCGCTGTTAAAATCTAGTCACTTCTAGTGTTTGAACAATTCAAATTTAAATAGTAGGTCAGAAAAATTGGATGGAAAAATACAAAACACAACTTTATGTACTGTAATACACATCTCGGATTGTTTCAAATACGCAGTAAGGTTGTTTGTAATTAACGGTAGCAGTTCAGATGGTATCAGAAGCTAGAGGTGCAAAGTTTTGAATGGTTTCTGAATATTATATGAATATTGAGATCAAATTAAAGCTTTACACTCGCTCTATAGCATTCGGAATTGTTTATAATATATACATTTTCACTAAAATGAAAACAGTGCCAATGTCAAAGCAAAGCTGAAAAGAGGTTAAATGATTGAAGACTATGAGAAACCACTATATCATCATTGCAGAACAATACAATCACGTGATTGTCGAAAGCGGCATATAAAAATAGTCAAAACCTGGGAATGATTACAGAATCTGAGCCATTCAGGTAACATCAAAAGCTCCAAAAGCAAAATCAAAGTGGCATCTAGAATTCAGAAATCGGATTCAAATTATAGCATTCAAATTACTGACGTTTGTTTTGTATTATTTGTATTGTATTGTTCAATTCAAGGGAGTGATTTTATTCCATACTGCAAGTTTATTGGCACAGGCATTATGTTGGACATTGACGGTGACTACGTAGGTGCCATTGATACCTAATGATATGTACAATGAAACGTTAACAGCTGCAATGTACTCACTGCAGGTTAATGGAAGGACATGAGATGATTCCTGTCCAGGATTCCCACCAGGCGGCGCCCCCCACCGCGGCAGGTCGGGGATATAAGGAGGAGCCAGCCCCTTGAGGAGCGGCGGGGTCATGGCCCAGGAGCGACGGGGTCGGAGTTGAGGAGCGGCGGTGTCGGAGTTGAGGAGCGGCGGGGTCGTGGTCCAGGAGCAACAGGGTCGGAGTCGAGGAGCGGCGGGGTCATGGCCCAGGAGCGACGGGGTCGGAGTTGAGGAGCGACGGTGTCGGAGTCGAGGAGCGGCGGGGTTGTGGCACAGGAGCGACGGGTCGTGGCCCAGGAGCGACGGGTTGTGGCACAGGAGCGACGGGGTCGGAGTTGAGGAGCGGCGGTGTCGGAGTCGAGGAGCGGCGGGGTTGTGGCACAGGAGCGACGGGTTATGGCCCAGGAGCGACGGGGTCGTGGCCCAGGAGCGACGGGTCGTGGCACAGGAGCGACGGGGTCGTGGCCCAGGAGCGACGGGGTCGTGGCACAGGAGCGACGGGGTCGTGGCCCAGGAGCGATGGGGTCGTGGCCCAGGAGCGACGGGGTCGTGGCCCAGGAGCGACGGGGTCGTGGCCCAGGAGCGACGGGGTCGTGGCCCAGGAGCGACGGGGTCGTGGCCCAGGAGCGACGGGGTCGTGGCCCAGGAGCGACGAGGTTGTGGCCCAGGAGCGACGGGGTCGTGGCTCAGGAGCGACGGGGTCGTGGCCCAGGAGCGACGGGGTCGTGGCCCAGGAGCGACGGGTTGTGGCCCAGGAGCGACGGGTTGTGGCCCAGGAGCTACAGGGTCGGAGTCGAGGAGCGGCAGGGTTATGGCCCAGGAGCGACGGGTCGTGGCCCAGGAGCGACGGGGTCGTGGCCCAGGAGCGACGGGTTGTGGCCCAGGAGCAACGGGTTGTGGCCCAGGAGCGACAGGGTCAGAGTCGAGGAGCGGCAGGGTTGTGGCCCAGGAGCGCCGGGGTCGTGGCCCAGGAGCGACGGGGTCGTGGCCCAGGAGCGACGGGTTGTGGCCCAGGAGCGACGGGTTGTGGCCCAGGAGCTACAGGGTCGGAGTCGAGGAGCGGCAGGGTTATGGCACAGGAGCGACGGGTTGTGGCCCAGGAGCGACGGGTTGTGGCCCAGGAGCTACAGGGTCGGAGTCGAGGAGCGGCAGGGTTATGGCACAGGAGCGACGGGTCGTGGCCCAGGAGCGACGGGGTCGTGGCCCAGGAGCGACGGGTCGTGGCCCAGGAGCAACAGGGTCGGAGTCGAGGAGCGGCAGGGTTGTGGCCCAGGAGCGCCGGGGTCGTGGCCCAGGAGCGACGGGGTTGTGGCCCAGGAGCGACGGGGTTGTGGCACAGGAGCGACGGGTTATGGCCCAGGAGCGACGGGGTTGTGGCACAGGAGCGCCGGGGTCGTGGCCCAGGAGCGACGGGGTTGTGGCACAGGAGCGACGGGGTCGTGGCCCAGGAGCGACGGGGTCGTGGCCCAGGAGCGACGGGTTGTGGCCCAGGAGCGACGGGTCGTGGCCCAGGAGCGACGGGTCGTGGCCCAGGAGCGACGGGGTCGTGGCCCAGGAGCGACAGGGTCAGAGTCGAGGAGCGGCAGGGTTGTGGCCCAGGAGCGCCGGGGTCGTGGCCCAGGAGCGACGGGGTCGTGGCCCAGGAGCGACGGGTCGTGGCCCAGGAGCGACGGGGTCGTGGCCCAGGAGCGACGGGGTTGTGGCCCAGGAGCGACGGGTCGTGGCCCAGGAGCGACGGGGTCGTGGCCCAGGAGCGACGGGGTCGTGGCCCAGGAGCGACGGGGTTGTGGCACAGGAGCGACGGGGTTGTGGCCCAGGAGCGACGGGGTTGTGGCACAGGAGCGACGGGGTCGTGGCCCAGGAGCGACAGGGTCAGAGTCGAGGAGCGGCAGGGTTGTGGCCCAGGAGCGCCGGGGTCGTGGCCCAGGAGCGACGGGGTCATGGCCCAGGAGCGACGGGGTCGTGGCCCAGGAGCGACGGGGTTGTGGCCCAGGAGCGACGGGGTTGTGGCCCAGGAGCGACGGGGTTGTGGCCCAGGAGCGACGGGGTCGTGGCCCAGGAGCGACGGGGTTGTGGCCCAGGAGCGACGGGGTTGTGGCACAGGAGCAACCAACATCTCAAAATGCTTTGACTGTGTCTTTGAGTGTCTCATCATGGGCACGTGGTCAAATGAAGAGGTTTTTTTGAGCGTAGACAAAGGAGTTTGTTGACTTCTGGGAACAATGCCTAGTGTAGTAGAGTGTTGTTGTATGGTCAAGTTTTAATGAATGTAAGTGGTTGGCAAATCTGGACCTGAGTTAGTGAGCCTTGAGATGGATTTGGAAGATTTGTTCTGCATCCATTTCAGAACTATGATTAGTCTCTTCAGCAGTTCCTTGAAATGAAAGGCTCGACACTGAAAGGCGGCATGCAGGCATGTGGGAAGAGAGAGAGACATGTGTGAAATGAACAAGTAAAAATCTTACAACCAAACAGTAACTGCGATGAAACTTGTACATAGTTCATGCTCCAGCACAGCAATCAATGGAGAGCAGTTCCACAAATATAAATAAAGCAGCAATTGTTTAGCAAGTAAACAGTAACACCAGAAACCTACTTTTCCCTGAAGGTGAAGATTATTGCGAATTATTTCTCTAACTTCATCTTCCGTATCTTTCTGTTTAAGAAGAAAAAATAATTATGTTTCAGCAAACTACCTTCAAAAGATCCACAAAACCATTTAACTCTCCCATTATTCATCAATAAAATAGTAACAAGCACTCTATGTAAAGCAGCATGTTATATTTTCCAACAATGTCTTAAAATTCATTTTCCAAAATATTTGTACGAGATGTTTTGGATCATTGAGAGTTACACAAGTCCAACTATTTCTGAGGCACAATAACACACCAGTCAGTATGTTGTCAGTGTGGCTATCTCCCTCAAGTGTTTGTACAACCATATTAACAACAGGAGTGAGTAGCGCAATTTTACCAGCTCCTTCCCCTTTATTATTATTTATCATGTTTCACCCAATAGAACCATTAATGAGTTAGAAATCTAAGCCTAGAAATTACTCTGATTGCATTGTTACTTAACATTTTTATGAGCTGAAGTGACCATGCAAAAATGCACTATTTAGTATTAGTGGAGTGCTGTAGAATGAGATATAATGGCAGCAAAACTGGAATCCCATTAAGACACATCGGCAATAATGCTTCTGAGTGCGTTTGAAGAGGGAACCGGGCACTTAAGCCTTTTAAACAGCATGGCATATCCAATTCCAACTGCTTGCTGAGCAATTTCCATTGAGAAAAGAACACAAGACACCAAAGGAAAGTACAGTTTAAAGACCAGGTCCGGAAAGCTGCGACAGAAAGACAGAGAGAAACAAAACATAATTTGTCACACAGATGACCAACGTTTTCCATAGAGGGTTTAATAGAATTGGAGCTAGATCGCTGAGCAGCTTATAAAGTGCTGGCTACCCACCATAGAAACATAGAAATCTACAGCACAGAAGGAGTCCATTTCGGCCTATCGTGTCCACGCCGGCCGACAAAGAGCCGCACGGCCCTCGGTCAGCAGCCCTGAAGGTTACATATAAACCTGTGAACAATGACGGAAAGGTAAAGAGCACCCGGCCCAACCAGTCCGCCCCACACAACTGCGACACCCCCTGCACCAAAACATTCTACATTCCACCCCAACCGGAGTCATGTGATCTCCTGGGAGAGGCGAAAAACAGATAAAAACCCAGGCCAATTGGGGGAAAAAAAAATCTTGGAAAATTCCTCTCCGACCCATACAGGCAATCGAAACTAGTCTAGAAGATCACTCTGGCCATATACGATTCCCTGCAGTACTTAGCATCATATCAGAACTGGGAGGACATCCAGACAAAGATGTGCGACTTGAAGAAAATGACCAAGTATTCAAAGTTCATGTCAATGGCAGGAGCTCGCCTAAATTTGGAGGAAGCCAAAATATTTATGAAAGGAAGATGGTACATTTGAAGGTGAAAGGAGGCTGCAAAAATGAACAGTGGTCAGTGTATTCTACTTCCATGCTCTCCGCAGACTATGATTTCCGCCCATTGAATTTGATGTGCGGAAAATTACTGTCTGGCAAGCGTAGAAGCAGAAAAATCCGAGAATGTCACACAAAAGCCTGTGTCCTATGGTATCAGACTAATTGCACAAATGTACTTGTGGCAGGAGAGCACAAATGAAATGCGGACTTGACATTACAGTTAATTATCTTCCAGTTAATATGTTCAGGATACATATGTTGAGAGTAGAATAGGAAGGTGGCTGTCACGTTGATGGCAAAAGCCAGACCATCACATCATGCTGCGCAATTAATAGTAGTCATGGCAAAAAGCAAGCAGGCAGAGACCCAGAACACAACAGAGCCTTTCTATCTCACAGTGCAGAGTAGATGAGGGTGTTGTGCCATTGGAATCCCAAAGAGCTCACTTATAGCCAGCCCACTTAGCTAATCAACTGCAGAGTCACTGAAGAGCAGTAGTAGGCGATTAGCACTAACTGGCATTCATAGATGAGACACAAGGCGAAAGCACTGCACCACATCGCCCTGATCACATTGACTGCATGTGCTACTGCAAAATTTGATGAGGTATTGGCCCAGAAATTCCGGCCTCCCCCTGTCCGTACAGAGTTTCTACGGACCCGGGAAGGCATTGGAAAAGCCAGTTTTCAGCACACAATCCGCATGCGCTGAAAATCAGCTTTTCCGATCTGTCAAGCTGGCGCTTGACAGATCATCCGCATCACGGGAGCGAGGACATTTGCAAGGGCAAGATTGCGGTATTTACCCATATCTTGCCCAGCAAATGTCCTCAAAACTCTTGCGCCTGATAAAAGCGGGAGTAAGAGTCTTAAAACACATTTAAAACATAAAAAAGTGGATTTTTTTTTCTCATATTTATTAACTTTAATTTCAATTAATTTTAATTATTGAAGTATGTTTTTTATTTTTTAATTAGTGTTAATGTGTATGTTTTTTTCTCAATTAATAGTAATGAGAACTCGTAGATACGGAGTTCCCATTGCTATTAATTGAGAATTTTTACCTGATTGGTTGAGCAGTCACACATGACTGCATCTTCTGCGTGGGAACCTCGAGGGCGGGAGCGTGCTTCACAGCGTGGGAAGAGAAGGCCTCCACAACGGAATCTCCGGGACCACCAGGTACTTTCGGAAAAATTCTCCGGTCGGAGGCACTTACCTGCGGGAAGCCTCCGACCGGAATTTCAGGGCCATTATTTAAGTGCAGGATGCAGAAATTGCAATAGTAAATCATCATGGCGAAATGACAGAGCACAGCACTGCAAATAATGGAAGTAAGGGATACTAGAGGAGATCAGTCCTCAGGATTCTTTTCAATGGTTATCTGTGTAACTCAATTGAATATTTCTATGAGAACATGCTTTACCAGTCTCCCTTTCTGCATTTGTTGCTCTGGACTCTAGTCCAGTAACATAACCACTTTCTCTCAGGCAGTCCCTGGAGTAGAGGATGACTTGCTTCCACACTAAAATGAGTTCTAAGGTGATTGATGAGACCAATGTGGGATCTACAATCTCTGTCAGAGGTGGGGCAGATGATGGTTGGAGGGATGGGTGGGTGGGATGCTTGATTATTAGTGTGTTCCTTCTGCTGTTTGTGCTTGGCTTCCGCGTGCTCCCAGCGAAGAGACTCGAAGTGTTCGGCGCCTTCTTGGATGCTTCTCCTCCACTTTGAGCGGTCCTGGGCCAGGGATTCCCAAGAGTCGGTGGGGATGTTGCATTTTTTCAAGGAAGCTTTGAGGGTGTCCTTGAAGCGTTTTCTCTGCCTTCCTGGGACTCGCCTGCCGTGGCGTAGCTCAGAGCAGAGTGCTTGTTTCGGGAGTCTAGTGTCGAGCATACGGCCAATGTGGCCCATCCATCAGAGCTGATCGAGTGAGGTCAATGCCTCGATGCTGGGGATGTTGGCCTGAGAGAGAATGCTGATGTTGGTGCGCCTATCTTGCCAATGAATTTGCAGGATTTTGCGAAGGCAACATTGGTGGTACTTCTCCAGTGCTTGGAGGTGCCTACTGTACATAGTCTATGTCTCTGACGCATATAGGAGGGCGGGTATCACTACTGCTCTGTAGACTATGAGCTTGGTGCCAGGTTTGAGATCCTGGTCTTCAAACACTACCAGGGTACAGTAGCATAGTGGTTATGTTATTGGTCTATTAGTCCAGAGCCTGGACTAATAATCCGGAGACGTGAGTTCAAATCCCACCATGGCAGCAGGAAAATTTAAATTCAATTAAAAAAAATCTGGAATAAAAAGCTGGTATCAGTAATGGTGACAATGAAACTACCGGATTGTTGTTAAAAACCCATCTGGTTCACAATGTCCTTTAGGGAAGGAAATCTGATGTCCTTACCTGGTCTGGCCTATATGTGACTCCAGACCCACAGCAAAGTGGTTGACTCTTAACTGCCTTCTGAAATGGCCTAACAAGCTGTACTCAAGAAGGTGGCTCACCACTATTTCGCAGAGGGAAATTAGGGATGGGCAAAGCTACACTCACAGCCGCTGGCTTCTTTTCACCATCAGCCTCTTGTTCTTCTGTAGCAGTATCTCACATAATGAGGCCTCTTTGAACAACAAAATGTGTCCAGAGTGCAGCGTATCACACTATGTTATTGTAATGCATGCACCTATGAGTATCTCACAGAGTTGGAGAGCTGTTAAGCATGCGGTGTCCACCGGTACGCTCGCGGCCTTCCACGAGAGGTGGACACCGGAGGGACTGGAGTACATTATCAACTCCGGCAACCAAACTTTAATTTGATTTAAGTTTTCGTTAAAGTTTAAATAGTTAATTTGTGAGTTCTAGTGCCCTTGCCAAAAGAGGACATTTGATTTTATGTTTTTACTATAATAGTTGTAGAGCTGTTGCGGTTAAGGTTCCTTTAAAGTTTTATTGTTAATTTGTGGGTTCTAGTGTCCCTTTAATAAGAGGGCACTCGGCTTTATCTGTTAATTTAAAATAGTTGTACATTACAGTTATGATAATTAAATAAGTTAAATGTCATTCTTTTTATACAGATTATGGGATTTTACGTGGTGTTTTGAGAATTAGACTTTGTAATTCTGTCTGTTTATAATTAGGCCAATTGTTCTGTGGTTAAATGTCAAATTCCATTTTTTAACATGCAATTATGGATTTTCTGAGATATTTACCATTAGTTTAAAGATTGATTTCCATCTTTCGATCCATTTGTCCATCAAGAGAAGTGTGAGGTAATGCATGTGGGGAGGGCTAACCAGGAAAGGGAATACACATTAAATGGTAGGACACTGAGAAATGTAGAGGAACAAAGGGACCTTGGAGTGCATGTCCACAGATCCCTGAAGGTAGCAGACCAGGTGGGTAAGGTGGTTAAAGAGGCATACAAAATGCTTGCCTTTGTTAGCCGAGGCATAGAATACAAGAGCAGGTGGGTTATGCTTGAACTATATAAAACACTGGTTAGGCCACAGCTGGACTACTGCGTGCAGTTCTGGTCACCGTATTACAGGAAGGACGTGATTGCACTGGAGAGGGTACAGAGGAGATTTAGAGGATGTTGCTGGGAGTGAAGAATCTTAGTTATTAGGACAGATTGGATAGGCTGGGTTTGTTTTCCTTGGAACAAAGGAGGCTGAGGGAAGATCTCTTTGAGGTGTATAAAATTGAGGGGCCTGGATATAGTGGATAGAAAGGGCCTGTTTCCCTTAGCGGAGGGATAACCAGGGGGCATAAATTTAAAGTAATTGGTAGAAGGTTTAGAGGTGATTTCTGGGGACATTTCTTCATGCAGAGGGTTGTGGGGGTCTGGAACTCAGTGCCTGAAAGGGTGGTAGAGACAGAAACCCTCACCACATTTAAAAAGTACTTGGATGTGCACTTGAAGTGCCGTAACCTGCAGGGTTACAGACCTAGAGCTGGAAAGTGGGATTAGGCTGGATAGCCTCTTTTAGGCCGGCGTGAACACGATGGGCTGAAATTGCCTCCTTCCATGCTGTAAACTTCTATGATTCTATGAAAACTGCAAAACAATGGTTCAGGAGAACCTCTGCAAGACTGCCCCCCACATCCCTCCCCCCCCCCGCCAATTCTGATCAGTGCTAATATCTGAAGTGCTGCTTTATGGTATCACTCTCCTGTCCCATGATGACTCTGGTTCCCATATCTGCTTCACTGCATTTGCACTTTGTAGAAGTATAAAGGTGGTGTAAAAAGATGGCACTATCCATAACTGCTCGGAGAACCCAGTGCTGGCACTGGCACGATGGGACAAATGGCCTCCTTCTGTGCTGTATCATTCTATGATTCTTCCAAGCACCAAACCCTTGATTGGCACGCAATAAGTAGTAACTAGAATGACATGAAAGGAACGCATCTTGTGAGCTTCCAGGGTAATATGCATTGACTTTCATTGGGTTGTAAATTGCGGCCTCTCCGGGTGAGTATGATGTGCACACGCACCCAGAGAGGCCTCGCAAATGCCGGTTCTTGGCGCACAATGCGCATGAGCCGAGAACCAGCATTTGCGATCTGTCACGCATCCCTGGGAGAAGGACATTTGCGTGCAGAGATTTGGACTATTTGCCTAAGTCCTGCCCAGTGAATTTTCTTCAAATGCCTGGTAAAAGCAGGCATATAGCCTATTTTTACCAGTGTAAGAGTTTTAAAACATAGAAAAATTTAATTTTATCACTCATTTTTATATTAAAACCCCTGTCCATCAAGGTAAGTTTATTTTTAACCCTATTAAAACATATTAATAAAAATTCAAAAAAATATATTTTTTTCTAAAACATTTATTAATTAAATTCAATTTCAATTAATTTTAAATATGTGAGGTTTTTTTGAATATATTATGTTGTGTTTGTGTTTTGGGGGTGTTCTCATTGATAGTAATGGGAGCTTGTCCAAATGGAACTCACCATTATCAATGAGAATACTCCATGTTCATTGGTGGTCCAGGCCCACGTAATCCCAGGTTGCGCTTACGTTCTTGAGATGTGTGAGCCCATACGCTGGGCTGCACATCGAGGCTTTGGACCATAAGTATACATTCCTCCGGGACTACCAGATACTTTCGGGAAAAAAATTTGGGGCGGAGTTGTCTGCTCACAGGAAGCCACTGACCGCAATATTTGGGCCAGTATATTGTGTGGTAGTCACACATCAGCTGCACTTTGATGGAGAGGGAGCAGTGCAAGCTGGTGCAGGAGGGTGACGGCAATGAAGAGGGCGACTGGATTGGACATCATCATAATCCAGGTCTATGATTGGAGCATGCATAGATAGAGCAGAAAAGGCGGCGAGGTCAGGGCGCAGGAGCAGCGAGAGATTGTAGAGCGACGTGATTGGGGCCCAGGAGAGGCGTGAGTTCGGGGCCCAGGAGAGGTGAGGGGCAGCAGGGGGCAGCCAACACTGCAATATGTGTGTGCACTGGTCTCCAGTCGTCTTGGTTAATCCTTGTCACTGGAACAAGTCCTAGCTCTGTCAAGTCCATGTAGTGGCTGGTGTGCAACAGCCACCACACATTAAAAAAAATCCACACACAGGCATCTTCCACCCTTCACTATGTAGTTCGGGACCTGGAATATTAGGTCCTTCATGGAAACACCTGTGAACTCATCCCTTTTTGGCGTGGAAGCAAGTCATCCTCGATACAAGGAACCGCTTAAGAAGAAGAAGCACTTTCTTGGAGCAAAATTACTTCTGGTTAAGCCATTGCATTACATATAGAGAAACAAATAGTAATGTAGGTGCAGTTAGTAAACTCTTGAATGCATTTACCTGTCCTGTTGAAGTATCTGCTCCATATAAAACTGGATGTTAACATTGGCACAGTGGATTAAGATATCAATAAGTTCGGTGATCTACTGCATACAAACTATGATCTCTACTATGCTTGTTGGTCAGCTTTCACCAGAAAGCATAGGTCTGTCACTAGCCTCCAGAAACATGGACCATGTACTGTAGACTCAAGTCGCTGGAGAAATACCACCAACGATGTCTCCACAAGATCCTACAAATCCCCTGGGAGGACAGACGCACCAACATTAGCGTCCTCGACCAGGCCAACATCCCCAGCATTGACGCACTGACCACACTTGATCAGCTCCGCTGGGCAGGCCACATAGTTCGCATGCCAGACACGAGACTCCCAAAGCAAGCGCTCTACTCGGAACTCCTTCATGGAAAACGAGCCAAAGGTGGGCAGCGGAAACGTTACAAGGACAACCTCAAAGCCTCCCTGATAAAGTGCAACATCCCCACTGACACCTGGGAGTCCCTGGCTAAAGACCGCCCTAAGTGGAGGAAGTGCATCTGGGAGGGCATTGAGCTCCTCGAGTGTCGTCGCCTAGAGCAGGCAGAAATCAAGCGCAGGCAGCGGAAAGAGCGTGCGGCAAACCAGTCCCAGCCCCCACTTCCCTCAACGACTATCTCTCCCACCTGTGACAGAGACTGTGGTTCTTGTATTGAACTGTACAGCCACCTAAGAACTCATGTTAAGAGTGGAAGCACGTCTTCCTTGATTCCGAGGAACTGCCTATGATGATGATGATGATGATGACTCAACATAGCCATGCATCAGCTGAGTTTAGTTGGTGGCATTTTGATCTCGGAGTCAGAATATTGTCGTACAGTGCAGTACTGTGGGTGTGCTGCATTGTTAAAGATGCAAATACCGACCTCTTCGAGTGCGTGCGCACATCGTACGCACCCGGAGAGGCTGCAATTTACAGCCCAATGAATGTCAATGCATATTACCCTGGAAGCTCACAGTCCAAGGCCTAAATGCGCAACCCAGCGTATGGGCTCACACATCCCAGGAATGTAAGCGCAATCTGGGATCACATGGGCCTGGACCACCAATGAACATGGAGTATTCTCATTGAATGAGATGGTGATTTGCGATGAATTGTTCAGAATATTAAAGATCCCACTGGCACTATTTGCAAAAGAGCAAGAAGGTCTCCTGATGTTCGAACCCGCATTCCTTCCCCAACGAACACCACAAGATGAATTGGTCATTCTTCTTATCACTGCTCATGGGATCTTGCTATGTGCAACATAGGGGCCAAGTTTCGGCCTGAGTTGCTCCTGTTTTTTTGGAGCAACTGGTTTAGAATGGAGTATCTTAGAAATTTGAATTCTCGGCATTTAGTTTGCTCCAGTTCTATTCAGTTAGAACAGGAGGGAGGGAGGGAAGGAGAGAGGAAGGAGGGAGGGAAGGAGAGAGGAGGGAGGGAGGGAAGGAGAGAGGAGGGAAGGAGGGAAGGAGGGAAGGAGAGAGGAGGGAGGGAGGGAAGGAGAGAGGGGGGGGGGAAGGGAGAGAAGGGGGCTGAACGGCCGGGCCCAAGACTTCGGGCTGGATTTACAGGTAGGTGGCGTCGGGTCTCGGGGGGAGTCGTGGAGTTCTGGGGGGGGGAGGAGGGAAGAGTCGCGGAGGTCCGGGGGTGGGGGTAAGAGTCGCGGAGGTCCGGGGGGGGGGGGGGGAAGAGTCGCGGAGGTCGAGTCGCCGGGGGGGTGGGGCGTGGGGGAGCAGAGGTCGAGTCGCAGAGGTCCGGGGGGGGGAGGGGGGAGGGGGGGGGAGCGCGGGGGGAGGGCCGGGTCCGGTCAGGTGGGAGGAGCCTTATCCACGCAGCCCCAGTGAGGCCATTCGGCCAGGGCTAGGGGCTGCGTGCTTCGGGCCCCTCCCACAGTTTTGGTCGCTTGGAGCTACTGCCGGCACTGTTTTCAGCGCAGGGACCTGGCTCCGCCCCCTACAGCTCGTGCTGCGCCGCGCCCAGCTCCAGAGGACCTGCAGGGAGCCGGAGAATAAGTAAGTTTTTTTTAAGCGCACTTTCTGGCGCAAAAAACGGGCGTCCAGGTTCGGGCTGCGCCGTTTTAGGCGCGGCCCGAAACTTGGGCCTATACCATGGGGCCAAGTTTCGGCCTGAGTTGCTCCTGTTTTTTTTGGAGCAACTGGTTTAGAATGGAGTATCTTAGAAATTGCATTTAGTTTGCTCCAGTTCTAGTCAGTTAGAACAGTTTCAGTTTGGAACAGATTTTTATTTTCAAAAGGGGGCGTGTCCGGCCATTTACGCGTGTTTTGAAAGTTTAAGCAGTGAAAACATACTCCAAACTAACTTAGAATAGAGTAAGTGTAGATTTTTGTACACTCAGAAAAACCTTGCCTACACTTTGAAAATCAGGCATAGATTACAAATCAGGCGTTGGGAATGGGAGGGGGGTGTTTAAAGGGAAGTTTACAAACATGAAACACTTCAGTTTTACAAATAAAGTGCCATCATCAATAATAAATGATAAATACATCAATAAATCAATCAATAAATCAATTCTAAAAAATTAATAAAAATTTTTTAAAAAAATTAAAAATCAATAAATAAAACATTTTCTACTTGCCGACTGCAGCACCGGGAGTCCTCCAACAGCGTGCTGGGACGGCCCCCCCAGTGTGTCTCTGTCAGTGTCTCTATCTCTCTGTCTGTCTGTGTGTGTGTGTCTCTCACTCTCTGTCTGTCAGTGTCTGTTTCTGACAGCGAGGGAAGGGGGGTGGGGGAGGAAGGAGGAGGGAGGTAGAGGGTGAGGGAGGGGGGAGGTAGAGGGTGGGAGGAGGTCGAGGGTGGGGGGGGTAGCGGGTGGGGGGGTAGTGGGTGGCGGGGTTAGAGGATGGGGGGGAGGTAGAGGGTGGGGGGGGGAGGTAGATGGTGGGGGGGGTGAGGTAGAGGGGTGGAGAGAGAAGGGGGGAAGAGAGGGGAGGAAGGGGAAGAAAGCGGGGGGGAGAGTAGAGGGGAGGGAGAGGGCGGTAGAGGGAGAGGGGAGGGGGTGGAGAGGGAGGGGGGGAGAGAGAGGGGGGGAAGAGAGGGGAGGGGGGAAGAGAGGGGAGGGGGGGAGAGGGGAGAGATGGAGGGGGGGAGAGGGGGAGGGGGAGAGGGAGTGGGAGAGGGGGGAAGAGAGGGGAGAGGGGGAGAAAGGGGAGAGAGGGGAGAGAGGGAGGGGGGAGAGGGAGAGGGGGAGAGGGAGGGGGGAGAGGGAGGGGGGAGAGGGGGAGAGGGAGGGGGGAGAGGGGGAGAGGGAGGGGGGGAGAGGGGGGTAGAGGGAGCCGGGGTGGAGGTGGGGAGAGGGAGAGGGGAGGGGGGAGAGGGGAGGGGGGAGAGGGAGGGGGGAGAGGGAGAGGGGAGGGGGGAGAGAAGAGAGTCGCGGAGGTCGGGGGGGGAGAGGGGAGGGAGTCGCAGAGGTCGGGGGAAGCGGGGGGAGGGTCGGGGGGGGAGGGGACGAGTCGTCTCGGGGGGGGGGGGGTGGCGGGGGAGAGTGGGGGTCGGGTCCGGTCCGGTCCGGTCGGGTGGGAGGTGAGCCTTATCCACACAGCCTCAGTGAGGCCATTCAGCCAGGGCTAGCGGTTGTGTGCTTCGGGCCCCTCCCACACAGTTTTGGGCGCCTGGAGCTACTGCACATGCGCGCCCACTGTAGCACGCATGTGCAGAGATCCCAGCACTGTTTTCAGCGCAGGGACCTGGCTCCGCCCCCTACAGCTTGTGTTGCGCCGCGCCCAGCTCCAGAGGGCCTGCAGGGAGCCGGAGAAGAGGGGAGTTTTTTTTAGACACACTTTGTGACGCGAAAAACGGGCGTCCAGGTCCAAGTATGATTTGTCTTCTCTAGCTGCTCAATCTCTTGCACCTCACAGGTACACCGTCTCGACGCTCAGGTGTTTTAGGCGTGGCCCGAAACTTGGGCCCATGATGAGGCACCATAAAAATGCAAGTCTTTCTTTCTGAGCCCCCGAAGGATTGTTCCTCAGTGAGACTCACACAGTTGTACTTCCTTTTGTATATGGGGTATCTGTGCGACCTGGATGTGCATTTTCAGTGGCCCTTTATCACCCTGATCACCCTGTGCTGTTCTTTCAGCTCCTCCTTCATCAGTTGGTGCACCACATCATTCCTTAACTGTGCTGATTCTTATCTAGTTTCTCAAGCAGATGCAAGTTATTAGACAATCCCTAAATTGATGCAAATGCTTTAACACCGGCACAAAGATGCATCGCTGTGATGCTGCCATGCATTTTTGAAATGATGCAGGACAATGCCTGCAAACTGACAGGTACAAGAATTTGGGCCGAATAAATGGCAATTATCAGTCTTTCAGCAAGTTGAAGGACATAATGCACAGATTAAGCAAACTGTGCAGCATGTTGATAAGAATTTTGAGCACAGCAATCAATAAACCTTAGTGCTATTGCTCAGGAACAAAATTACTGGAGTTACCAGACAATTAATGTGCCTGGTAACCCTAATGTGCAGAGTAATTTCCAGGCTCCAGATTCCTACTATTGGTACTCTTGCCAATACATTAACACCTACTGATGTTAAGAAGACAAGACATAACTTAGAACAAATAAAATCTAAATTGTAGTCCGCATACCAGGCTAAACCTATTTTTAGCTAATGAAATTAGTTCCTGGTCACCAGGTGCACAAATATTTAACCCAATAGGCAGCAGTCTCTTCAATGCCGCAACAATGAGTGAAGTTTGAAGAGAATAGCGGTCCCCTTTCCTCTTTGACTTCTTCCTCTCTTGATCAGACACACCTCCCTGTGGAAAGCAAAAGAAGAAAATCATTATGTGACAGATAAAATGGTTGTGGTTATGACATTTTTTAAAAAGGTGCGGGCCAAGGCAGTTTAAGGTTCCACCACCAATCGTGGAGCAAAAGTGGGGAGGCTCACAATAGGCCAGAGCAGGGGGACCAGAAATTATGGGGACGGAAGACTGAAGGAGATTACAGATTTAGGATGGGGCCGTGGAGAGATTTGAAGACCTTCTTAGATTCCTAATTTAGTGCTAGTTAATGCCAAATTATGAGTAACTTCGAATGGTACAGCCACTCCATCTAAGCACTGAAGCATGAATACCCTAAATTTGTTTCACATTGAAACCTCAAATGAGATGTTCAATCTATTTGGCTGCATTGGATTTGAGCCCAGCTCAGTGCACTCACTAGGTAACAATAAAGCAAATAATTCAGAGCTGGTTGAATATTAAACCTGATATGACATAACATAAAGGACAATATGCATCTGTGAGTGGGGCGTCAGGTTTAATTGAATATTACAGAACTGCTAATGCTCTCAAAGATTTTCTATCATCCAGTGTGAATTAAATAGTACTGCCAATTGAATTAATGTCTAATCAATACATGAACAAATATTGGCCCAGAAATTGTGGTTGGAGGCTTCCTGCAGGTGAACGTCTAGAACCAGAATTTTTTTAACGAAAGTACATGAAGGTCACGGAGATAGGTAGACTTGTGGTCCGAGGCCCCCATTTTCAGCCCAGGATCTGGGCTCACACATCTCAGGAATGTAAGCGCAACCTGGGATCACATGGGCCTGGACCACTAATGAACATGGAGTATTCTCATTGATAATAATGGAAGCTCCGTTTGTACAAGTTCATAGAAACATAAAAAATAGGTGCAGGAATAGGCTATTCGGCCCTTCGAGCCTGCACCTTCAATAAGATCATGGCCGATCATTCACCTCAGTACCCCTTTCCTGCTTTCTCTCCATACCCCTTGATCCCTTTAGCCATAAGGGCCACATCTAACTCCGTCTTGAATATATCCGATGAGCTGGCATCAACAATTCTCTGCAGTAGGGAGTTCCACAGGTTAACAACTCCCTGAGTGAAGAAGTTTCTCCTCATCTCAGTCCTAAATGGCTTAGCCCTTATCCTTAGACTATGTCCCGTGGTTCAGGACTTCCCCAACATCGGGAACATTCTTCCTGCATCTAACCTGTCCAGTCCCGTCAGAATTTTACATGTTTCTATGAGATCCCCTCTCATCCTTCTAAACTCCAGTGAACACAGGCCCAGTCGATCCAGTCTCTTCTCATATCTCAGTCCTGCCATCCCTGGAATCAGTCTGGTGAATCTTCACTGCACTTCCTCAATAGCAAGAACGTCCTTCCTCAGATTAGGAGACCAAAACTGAACACAATATTCCAGGTGAGGCCTCACTAAGGCCCTGTACAACTGCAGTAAGACCTCCTTGCTCCTATACTCAAATCCCCTAGCTATGAAGGCCAACATACCATTTGCCTTCTTCACCGCCTGCTGTACCTGCATCCCAACTTTCACTGACTGATGCACCATGACACCCAGGTCTCGTTGCAGCTCCCCTTTTCCTAATATTCTACCTTCGTGTTTTTGCCACCAAAGTGGATAACCTCACATTTATCCACATTATACTGCATCTGCCATGCATTTGCCCACTCACCTAACCTGTCCAAGTCACCTTGCAGCCTCTTAGCGTCCTCCTCACAGTTCACACGACCACCCAGCTTAGTGTCATTTGCAAACTTGGAAATATTAAACTTAATTCCTTCATCTAAATCATTAATGTATATTGTAAGTAGCTGGGGTCCCAGCACTGAGCCCTGCAGCACCCCACTAGTCACTGCCTGCCATTCTGAAAAGGGCCCATTTATCCCAACTCGCTGCTTCCTGTCTGCCAACCAGTTATCTATCCATGTCAGTATATTGCCCCCAATACCATGTGCTTTAATTTTGCACACCAATCTCTTGTGTGGGACCTTGTCAAAAGCCTTTTGAAAGTCCAAATACACTACATCCACTGGTTCTCTCTTGTTCACTTTACCAGTTTCATCCTCAAAAAATTCTAGAAGATTTGTGAAGCATGATTCCCCTTTCATAAATCCATGCTGACTTGAACCGATCCTGTCACTGCTTTCCAAATTTGTTGCTATTTCATCTTTAATAATAGATTCTAACATTTCCCCCACTACTGATGTCAGGCTAACCGGTCTATCATTACCCGTGTTCTCTCTCCCTCCTTTCTTAAAAAGTGGTGATACGTTATCTACCCTCCAGTCCATAGAACTGATCCAGAGTCGATAGACTGTTGGAAAATGACCACCAATGTACCCACTATTTCTAGGGCCACTTCCTTAAATACTCTGGGATGCAGATTATCAGGCCCCAGGGATTTATTGGCCTTCAATCCCATCAATTTCCTTAACACAATTTCCTGCCTAATAAGGATTTCCTTCAGTTCCTCCTTCTCACTGGACCCTCAGTCCCTTAGTATTTCCAGAAGGTTATTTGTGTCTTCCTTCGTGAAGACAGAACCAAAGTATTTGTTCAACTGGTCCACCATTCATTTGTTCCCATTATAAATTCACCTGAATCTGACTGCAAGGGACCTATGTTTATCTTGACTAATCTTTTTCTCTTCACATATCTATAGAAGCTCTTGCAGTCAGTTTTTATGTTCCCAGCAAGCTTCCCCTCATACTCTATTTTCCCCCTCCTAATTAAACCCTTTGTCCTCCTCTGCTGAATTATAAAATTCTCCCAGTACTCAGGTTTGCTGCTTTTTCTGGCCAATTTATATGCCTCTTCCTTGGATTTAACACTATCCTTAATTTCCCTTGTTAGCCACGGTTGAGCCACCTTCCCCATTTTATTTTTACTCCAGACAGGGATGTACAATTGTTGAAGTTCATCCATATGATCTTTAAAAGTTTGCCATTGCCTATCCACCGTCAACCCTTTAATATCATTCGCCAGTCTATTCTAGCCTCATACATTCGAAGTTACCTTTTCTTATGTTCAGGACCCTAGTCTCTGAATTAACTGTGTCACTCTCCATCTTAATAAAGAATTCTACCATATTATGGTCACTCTTCCCCAAGGGGTCTCGCACAACAAGATTGTTAATTAGTCCTTTCTCATTACACATCACCCAGTCTCGGATGACCAGCCCTCTAGTTGGTTCCTCGACATATTGGTCGAGAAAACTATCCCCAATACACTCCAGGAAATTCTCCTCCACCGCATTGCTACCAGTTTGGTTAGCCCAATCAATATGTAGATTAAAGTCGCCCATGATAACTGCTATACCTTTATTGCACGCATCCCTAATTTCTTGTTTGATGCTGTTCCAAACCTCACTACTACTGTTTGGTGGTCTGTACACAACTCCCACTAGCGTTTTCTGCCCTTTGGTATTCCGTAGCTCCACCCATACTGATTTCACATCATCCAAGCTAATGTCCTTCCTTACTATTGCATTAATTTCCTCTTTGACCAGCAACGCCACCCCACCTCCTTTTCCTATCTATCCTTCCTAAATGTTGAATACCCCTGAATGTTGAGTTCCCAGCCTTGGTCACCCTGGAGCCATGTCTCCATGATGCCAATTACATCATATCCGTTAACATCTATCTGCGCAGTTAATTCGTCTACCTTATTCCAAATATTCCTCGCATTGAGACACAGAGCCTTCAGGCTTGTCTTTTTTACACAGTTTGCCCCTTTAGAATTTTGCTGTAATGTGGCCCTTTTTGCTTTTTGCCTTGGGTTTCTCTGCCCTCCACTTTTACTTTTCTTCTTTCTATCTTTTGCTTCTGCCCCCATTCTACTTCCCTCTGTCTCCCTGCATAGGTTTCCATCCCCCTGCCATATTAGTTTAACCCCTCCCCAACAGCACCAGCAAACACTTCCCCACCGGACATTGGTTCCGATCCTGCCCAGGTGCAGACCGTCCGGTTTGTACTGGTCCCACCTCCCCCAGAACCGGTTACAATGTCCCAGGAATTTGAATCCCTCCCTTCTGCACCACTCCTCAAGCCACATATTCATCTGAGCTATCCTGTGATTCCTACTCTGACTAGCTCATATTATTATCAATGAGAATACCCCCCAAAACACAGAAACACTAAATTAAAAAAATACCTCACATATTTAAAATTAATGACATTCAATTTAATTAAATGTTTAAGACAAAAATGTATTTTTTTGAATTTTTTTTTTAATGTTTTACTAGGAGTGAAAATAAATTTACCTTATTAGACAGGGATGTCAATATAAAAATGAGTGATGAAATGTAATATTTCTATCATTTAAAATATATGCTGGTAAAAGCAGGCTATATGCTTGCTTTTGCCAGGCATGAGAGTTTGAAGGTCATTCATAAGAACAAAAGAAATAGGAACAGGAGTAGGCCATTTGGCCCCTCAAGCTTGCTCCGCCATTCAATAAGATCATGGCTGATCTGATCTTGGGCTCAGCTCCACTTCCCTGCCTGCTCCCCATAACCCTTCACTCCCTTATCAATCAAAAATCTGTCTATCTCCACCTTAAATATATTCAATGAACGAGCCTCCACAGCTCTCTGGGGCTGATAATTCCACAGATTTACAACCCTCTGAGAGAAGAAATTCCTCCTCATCTCAGTTTTAAATAGGCGACCCCTTATTCTGAAACTATGCGCCCTAGTTCTAGATTCCTCCACGAGAGGAAACATCCTCTCTGCATCTACCTTGTCGAGCCCCCTCAGTATTTATATATTTCAATAAGATCACCTCTCATTCTTCAAAACTCCAAGAAGTATAGGCCAAAGTGGATAACCTCACACTTTCCTACATTATACTCCATCTGCCAAATGTTTGCCCACTCACTTAGCCTCTCTATATCCCTTTCAAGATTTTTTGTGTCCTCCTCAAAACTTGCTTTCCTATCCATCTGTGTATCAGCAAACTTGGCTATGTTAAACTCGTTCCATTCATCCAAGTCATTAATATAAATTGTAAATAGTTGTGGGCCCAGCACCTATCCCTGTGGCACCCCACTAGTTACCGTTTACGAACCTGAAAATAACCCATTTATCCCGACTCTCGGTTTTCTGTTAGTTAGCTAATCCCGCTATCTATGCTAATATATTACCGAACCCCGTGAGCTTTTATCTTATGCAGTAACCTTTTATGTTGTACCTTATCGAATACCTTTTGGAAATCCAAATACACCACATTCACTGGTTCCCCCTTATCCACCCTGCTCATTACATCCTCAAAGAACTCCATCAAATTTGTCAAACATGATTTCTCTTTCATAAAACCATGCTGGCTCTGATTGACATAGAAACATAGAAAATAGGTGCAGGAGTAGGCCATTCGGCCCTTCTAGCCTGCACTGCCATTCAATGAGTTCATGGCTGAACATCCAACTTCAGTACCCCATTCCTGCTTTCTCGCCATACCCCTTGATCCCCTTAGTAGTAAGGACTACATCTAACTCCTTTTTGAATATATTTAGTGACTGTATTAAGCTTTTCCAAATGCTTCCTTAATAATGGACTCCAGCATTTTCCCAACGACAGATGTTAGGCTAACTGGTCTATAGTTTCCTGCTTTCTGTCTGCCTTCTTTTTTAAATAGGGACATTACATTTGCGGTTTTCCAATCTGCTGGGACCCCCCAGAATCCAGGGAATATTGGCAGATTACAACCAATGCATCCACGATCTCTGCAGCCACTTCTTTTAAGACCCTAGGATGCAAGCCATCAGGACCAGGGGACTTGTCCACCTTTAGTCCCATTATTTTACCGAGTATTTTTTCTTTAGTGATAGTGATTGTTTTAAGTTCCTCTCTCCCTATAGCCCTTTGATGATCCATTATTGGGATATTTTTAGTGTCTTCTACCGTGAAGACCGATACAAAATATTTGTTCAAAATCTCTGCCATTTCTGTGTCCCCATTAATAATTCCCCAGTCTCATTCTCTAATGGACCAACATTTATTTTAGACACTTTCTTCCTTTTTATATACCTGTAGAAACGCTGGAATATATTTTTGTTGAGAGTTATGAAGTATCTCCTTAAATGTACGCCACTGCTTATCAACCATCTTACACTTTAATCTATTTTCCTAGTCCACTTTAGCCAACTCTGCCTTCATACCTTTGTAGTCTCCTTTATTTAAGCTCAGGACGCTGGTTTGGGATCCTACTTTCTCGCCCTCCAACTGAATTTGAAATTCAACCAGGCTATGGTCATTCTTTCCTAAAGGATCCTTTACCAAGAGATAATTTATTAATCCTGTCTCTTTACACAGTACCAGATCTAAGGTAGCCTGTTCACTGGTTGATTACGCAACGTACTGTTCAAGGAAACCATCCCGTATACACTATGAACTCTTCCTCAAGGCTACCTTGGTGAATTTGATTTGTCTAATCAATAAAGATTAAAATCGGCCTTGATTATTGCCATTCCTTTTTTGCAAGCCTCCATTATTTCTTGATTTATACTCCATCCAACAGTGTTGCTACTGTTAGGGGGCCTATAGACTACACCCACCAGTGACTTCTTCCCCATATTATTTCTTATCTCCACCCAAACTGATTCTACATCTTGATCTTCTGAGCCAATATCATTTCTCACTACTGCACTGATCTCATCCTTTATTAACAGAGCTACCACACCTCCTTTTCCTTTCTGTCTATCCTTCCAAATTGTCAAATACCCATGAATATTCAGTTCCCAGCCTTGGTCACCTTGCAACCTCATCTCTGTAATGGCTATCAGATCATACCCATTTATATCTATTTGTACTATCAAATCATCTATTTTGTTACAAATACTGCGTGCATTCAGATAAAGAGCTTTTAATTTTGTTTTTTTTAACCATTTTTCCCTGCTTTGACCCCACTTTCTGATACACTTATGTTTAGGCATTCTGTCCTTTCCTGTCACATTCTGGTTATCATTTCTCCCAGTGCTACCCTGTTCTATTGCCTTCTCCTTGCTCTTCGACTTTTTAAATTTTAGCTCACCTGAACACCCCCTCCCCCCCCACCTCACTATTTATTTTAAAGCCCTCTCTACAGCCCTAGTTATTCAATTCGTCATGACACTGGCCCCAGCACGGTTCAAGTGAAGCCCGCCCCAACGGAACAGCTCTCTCTTACCCCAATACTGGTGCCAGTGCCTCATGAACCGAAACCCATTTCTCCCACACCAGTCTTTGAGTCACGTGTTTATCTCTCTGATTTTAATTACCTATGCAAATTTGCTCGTGGCTCAGGTAGTAATCCAGAGATTATTACCTTTGTGGTTCTGCTTTTTAATTTAACCCCTAGCTGCTCATACTCCCTCAGTAGAACCTCTTTCTCTGTTCTACCTATGTTGTTGGTACCTACGTGAACCACGACAACTGGATCTTCCCCTCCCACTTCCTCTCCAGCCCTGAGGAGTTGTCCTTAATCCTGGCACCGGGGCAGACAGAGAACGGTATCTATCCCCTAACTATACTGTCCCCTATCACTACAACATTTCTTTTTACTCCCCCCACTTGAATGGCCCCCTATATCATGGTGCTGTGGTCAGTTTGCTTATCCTCTCTGCAATCCCTGCTCTCGTCCAAACAGGGAGCAAGAATCTCGTACCTGTTAGACACTTGCAAGGGCTGAGGCTCCTCCATCACTACCTCCTGGGTCCCCATACCTGCCTCGCTGGTAGTCACACCTTCCTGACCCTGACCATGGACCAAATTTGAATTAATTAATCTAAAATGCAGGAGTTGGCCAAATCTCTGCGCGCGAATGTCCTTCTCCCGGGGATGTGTGCGATCTGCCAAAAGACATTCTAACAGTCTGCAAATGCCGGGTCTCGGTGCATGCGTACCGCGCGCCAAGAACCGGCACTGGCGAGACCTCTTTGGACACGTGCGCAAATCGTATGCACCTGGAGAGGCCGCAATTTACGGCCCAATATATAAAAAATATATAAATTACTGTGGACTAGAAATTCGTCTCGTGCAGTGGCGCAAAACGGGCAGTATCGGATCGGCCGCCCGTTATGTACAGCAACGGTATTCAGTTGCAGTGACTGCAATGGAGCTGAATATCAGGTGTTGTGTATAACGGGCGGTCGATCCAATACTCATCTTTTGCACCATCGCCTGAGATGAATTTCTAGGCCTGTTACTTTAAATCCAACACAACTCAAAACTGCAAATAGCAGCAGAAATGCTGCATAAAACATACAGCACTATAAGTCAATTTTTAAAAATCGCAACAGATTTGGAACCTTTGACATCTTGGATTTGGTATCAGTGATGAGGAAGGACATGTTGTTGATTTCATTCTGTATAACAAAGTTCTGCTCTTCTCTTTTGAAATTCTAGAAAAAGTACACATTGACAATAAGTGAGGTTGAAAAAAATTATAAACACACAAATCTTTGTTTTATTAAGGAAAAAAATTCTCAAATGCCGGCCTCATAATTGCATATTTTGCTCACGTGAGATTTTGCCCAGTAAATAAATACTTCAGCCACCATGCGGAAAAGTTCTTCTGCTTCAGAATTTGGTTCTTTGAGCCATTTTGCACTATAATGAAACAAAAAGACATTTTGTGGGCACGCTGTGAAACAGCAGCTGATTTCAACTCTCCTGTATTGATATGGAAATTAGGGCTGATTCCCCAGCTGGAAAGGAGCAATGCTTGTAGGGAGGGTTGATTTGGAAAGCTCCATGGTATCCATCCAATAAAGTTAATGGGTGGAAAATCAGGAACTGTGGGCTTGCTATTTCGCTGCTTAGATTAGCCAGTCAAAATATTAGCACTGTTAATAAATTACTGCAGTAAAAGGGATGTGATCACAAATGAAGGAAAGGCCAATCAATGCACCTTGTGAGTACTGTTACTTGATAGGAGCAGCCAATCGGGAAATTTGCACTGCTACGTTCAAAATTAACAATATTCTTTCGATTTATTGACTACCAGCTGAAAGACCTGATTGAACGCACAGTATACAATATGTCCCAGAATTTCCTCAGGCTGCAGCCTCTTGGTCGTCAGAGGTGCAGCAGAACAGGTAAACGGAGTTTCCACCGCACTTCTGGCAATGCTACCCTGATGGAGGAGGAGTAGCGGTGGGGAAATTGCGGGCCAATGTGAACAGTACGAAGACAATCGGCTTGGATTTTGCAAGTAGCATGCATTTCTTCACCCAGAGGGTGGTGGGGGTCTGGCACTCACTGCCTGAAAGGGTGGTATAGGCAGAAACCCTCACTGCATTTGAAAAGTGCACTTTTGGATGTGCCACTTGAAGTGCTGCAACCTACAGGGCTGCGGATCAAGAGCTGGAAGGTGGGATTCGGCTGGATAGCCCTTGGTCGGCTGGCGCGGACACGATGGTCCGAAATGGCCTCCATCCGTGCTATAAATTTCTATCATTAAAAAGCGTTTAATGGTCTCTTATATGCCTTGTAACTGCATAAACATGTACTTTCTTTATTAGTTTTTTAAAAAATATTTGGCCAAAGATAGTTACAGTAGTGAAGAGCACAGGAACCAGGAGCTGAATGGCCTTCAGTGTTTGCCATTTCGGATTCATTTCTCTGTGGTGAGATGCACCCCTGTTAGGTCAGCAAACATTTTTTTGAATGGGTTGGTGGGCAGGAGAGGTATTTACACAAGAGGTTCCGAGGTTAGGTCACGTGCATACGTCATTGGTGTAAATCAGGCGTAAGCTGCTGCAGCGCATATAAAGTGGGGGTGCAGCACTTAAAACAAAGACAGTTCAGCCTGCACGCTTCAGCAATAGACTGGGGGATAACCAGGTAAGGAAGAAGATGTGCTTGACTCATTTACTTCACTCTCCAATAACTTCACTGCCAGTCTTGTCAATCTTTCTGTCTTACTTTTCTAGAATGACTAGAGCAGGACAGTACACTTTGGATCAAGCAGCCAAACAAGACAGAGCTGGTCATGGCATCAAGGCACAGAATTTTGCTGACTCAGACCTCCAAAACCTCCTCAAAAGATCCTCATGTTTCTGCTGCCAATGGGGCGCAGGGTGGGGGTCTGAGAAGCACCGACTGCAGGTAGGGAGGTGGCAAAACTCTACTAGCAGCCTGGCATTGTCAGAAGCAGGCAGGAGCAAGTGCAAGGTGTCTGCAAACATAATGGCCACAAAAAAACAACCCAAAAAAAAATTGTCAAATGCAGAAATTGCTACTCCAACTCTGCACATTCTTCCGGCTCAAATACTCCTCACTCCCACCTCAGTATCAGCTGATCCTGGAGCTGCTGCGCCATTGGCCCTCATTTTGACAAATGCAAATCTATCGAGAGTTCCCAGGCGCATTGCGGGAAGGCTCAATAAGCGCGAGGGAACTCATCAGAAATGTTTTAATGGCAAGAATCGGGTGCCCAATTTTCCCAAAATTTCCTGCACCATTTATGCAATGCTAATGCACTAAAAACAGCGAGGATATTCACCCTCTCTGACATAGCCCAGCGATCATCAGTCTAGCCCTAAGAGCTTGAACAGAGCACGATAGCACCAGCACAATGACATCACGTCCGAGTGACATGCTATATTAGGCATGGTTTGTGTTATCGTGCAGTTTCTTTGTAAATGAATGAAAACGTTTTGCCCGACACTTTCTCATGAAGGCAGTGCTCCTTTAACAACAGTTACACCTTTAAATCAGTGCGCTCTTAAAGGTTTATAAAATATATTACCGGTTATAATCCACAAATCGGATCAGCAGTGGGTAGAAAGCATAAAGATCCCGGGCCAGCACAGTAAACTCATCCAGAATGAGCAGCTCAGCCTCAGACATGTCTCCTCTGCCCTCTGCTTTCAGGTGCTCCTCTTCCACCACCACCGTGGCCACTTTCTTTTTCAGCTTCTCCATCAGGGGCAGGAAGTGTGTTTTAAGAAGCTGTGGTTTCACTTTGCTGATAATTGGCTGAGAGAATACTGTTAGAAGCAAAGCATCAGATTACAGGATTTGACAGCATTGGTGGAAGCAGATTCAATAGGAACTTTCAAAAGGGAATTGGATCAATACTTGAAGGGGAAACATTTGCGGGGCTTTGGGAAAAGAGCAGGGGAGTGGGAGTAATTGGATAGCTCTACCAAAGAGCCTACACAGGCACGATGGGCCGAATGGCCTCTTTCTGTGCTATATCATAATGATACTATGACCATCCAGACAGCAAACATGTACAAACTCCTATTAAAAACAGTCTTTCCTTTTTAATTCAAAAGCAAAACACTGCGGATGCTGGAAATCTGAAATAAAAACTGAAAATGCTGGAAATACTCAGCATCTGTTGACAATTCTAACGAAGGGTCATTGACCTGAAACGTTAACTCTGTTTCTCCCTCCAAGATGCTGCCTGACCCGCTGAGCATTTCCAGCATTTTCTGCTTTTATTTCCTTTTTAATAACTTGCATGCTGATAGCACAACTGTTGATTATCATTCAATAATCACGCAGTGATTCACTTTGCAATCCTTCATTATAGAAAGCATCATGCAATAAACTGCAAGGACTGGTAACCAGTAACAAGCCTCAAGTGAGATGAGAGATTCAAGGAAACTCCCCTTTCTGCGTAGAAAGGCGGTGCGTGGAACAGATTCCTAGCAGAAACAGCTATGTTAAGTCGTCCACAGCAGAGTAATGAAGGTATTTTGCGGTAACTCTTTTAGCACTCTTGGTTTACTGCACAAACTCTTCATCAATCAAAAGGAGGACTACCATTTTAGAAAATCCGACAGTCCCTGTAGCTAAGTTCTTCCATGTATACAATAAGAATGTTTTTTCTGAACAGCAGAGAAGCACAATTAATTATACCTTGCAGTCCAAATATCAATTTTATGTCTGACCAGTGGAGTAGAAAAAGACTGCATTATTATAAATGAAGGTTACTTGAACAAGTGCAAATCTTTACCCTGTGGGATGAAGAAAAATTCCACAGTTAGCAAAACAAATGCTGTCACTAATAACCTAAGGAATAAATAGCTTTTTAATTGTGATATCTTTTGATTTATATTTATATTCTACCCTACGTAAACTTGAGGTGATCCAAAACTCAGCAGCCCGTGTCCTAACTTGCACCAAGTCTCGCTCACCCATCACCCCTGTGTTCGTTGACCTACATTGGCTCCTGGTTAAGCAGCGCCTCGATTTCAAAATTCTCATCCCTTGTTTACAAATCCCTCCATGGCCTCACTCCTCCCTATCTCCCTAAGCAAGTGCTGTACTCGGAACTCCTACACAGCAAGCAAGCCCCAGGTAGGCAGAAGAAACGCATCAAGGACACCCTCAAGGACTCCTGGACAAAGTGTAACATCCCCACCGGCACCTAGGAATCCTTGGCCCAAAACCGCCCAAAATGGAGGAAGGGGCATCCGGGAGGGTGCTGAGCACCTCGAGTCTCATCGCCGAGAGCATGCAGAAACCAAGCGCAGACAGCGAAAGAAGCGTGCGGCAAACCAGGCTCCCCACCCACTCTTTCCTTTAATCACTGTCTACCCCACCTGTTAGAGACACTGTAATTCGTGCATCGGACTGTACAGCCACCTGAGTACTTACTTTTAGAGTGGAAGCAAGACAATCTCGATTTCGAGGGACTGCCTATGATGATGAATCTCCTTCAGCCTCACAACCCCTCGAGATGTCTGCGCTCCTCAAATTCTGCCCTCTTGAGCATCCCTGATTATAACTGTTCAACCATTGGTGGCCGTGCCTTCAGCTGCCTGGGCCCTAACCTCTGGAACTCCCTCCCTAAACCTCACCGCCTCGCTATCTTTCTTTCTTCCTTTAAGACGCTCCTTAAAACCTACCTCTTTGACCAAGCTTCGCCGTAATTTCTTCTTATGTGGCTCGGTGTCAAATTTATTTGTTTTATCTTAAAATACTCCTGTGAAGCGCCTTGGGATATTTTACTATATTAAAGGCACTATATAAATACAAGTTGTTGTTATATGGCTGATTCTCTAAATGCATGTTCCCTAGCTTCTCCTCATTGGGAGAGCTAACTGGAAAATTATGGGCGAGCTCATCTGTTCATTAAGCGAGCTGAAAATTTTGAAGAGTGTGCCGGCCATTTCCTGAATTTCAGGGCCCAGCTGGCAATCTGATAACGCTAAACCTTCATTAAACATACTGATTTGGAAATAGCAATACCTGCTAGTCTTTTCATCCAAGCTCCTTCGTCAATGCCCAAGTTGTTGGATATAATCTTCAGAATGTTGCCCAGGAGGGTGTTCATGTGTTCAGAGGTGAGAGCAGTGCAACACCGCTCGGCCTTCTCAGGGTTGTTCTCGGGCCCATGCTCCCACCAATGGGACATATAGCTGCACAGCATGGGCAGAATGACCTCCATCACATGGGGCATTTGTGTGTAGCGTATCCCGGATTCTGCCAGCTCCATTATCTCTTCCAGCAGACTTTCCAGGGAAGGAATATTGGGACACATATCCTCCACTTTGGCTGGCAGCTTCAGAGCTAAGGCACAATTTAACAACATGAGGAATATTAGCAGTACCCGAGACAATGATACATTGTATTCTTGAACTACTTATTCCAAGAACTAACTTTTTTAATAAGCGAACTGATATATGACTTGAACAATCTTTTTCAATGTGCTTTTTCATTTTCTTCACAAAATAAATTCCAACAATAACCTTGATGATGGTCGTCAACTTTTTGACCATCTCAAACACAACTTCATATTGGTTTAGGCCACTCAGCACACTAGATGATGCAACGAATGGCCTCCTTCTGTGCTGTAAATTTCTTTGATTCTATGATAACAACAGCCTGTAGACAGAGGCAACGGTAGTGAGCTTTGCAATTGGCACTGTGGCTTCTGGATAGAAAAGGCCCACATAATTTATCCTAGGCTATCAAGAGGGAAAGTCTAGAACCGTCCCATGGTCTATTGTATGCCACAAGAATTCAGGCAAGGCTTTATTTGTAAAATGTATCATAGTTTGCAACATAAACTGAGCGTAAATCTGCACACCTGCCACACAATAACAGCAAAATAAGAACACAAGAGCGCCTGGTTCAGAACAGCAGTTTAATAATAATAATGTATATTCTAAAGCCCCGATTTTAACTTGTGGTGAGAATCGGGCAGACGAAGCCCGAGGGGCGCAGCAAACTGTCACGGTCTCAGTAGTGTGCGCGCAGGAGATTTTAACTCTGCATCGGCCCCGACAGGCTTCTTCCTGAATCCAGTGCGAATTCAAAGAAAGTAAAACAACTTAGCTTCTTGATCCGCTTCTGGCACCAAAACAATTTTTGCTGCCCACCAGCCCCATTTATGCCGGGCAACTCGGGTTAAAATTGCCCCTTAATAGACAATGGGGTGTTTGTGCCCCAAACCAGGCATGATTCCAACAGCACGCAGCAACAGTGTGCCAGAACGGAGAGGCTCAAAGATCAAACTAAATTTTTCCTCAGGCCTCATTGGCACCTGCAGTTTGTTTGAAATATGACAATCAGGCGCCCTGACACAGCTCGCTTAACAAATTTTGGCCGGCGGCACAGGTATGCCCGGGAGAGGGTGGGTGATTGGGTGGTGGGGGAGGTCAGGCTGGCAGCAGCCCACAGGTGTTTTGTGGAGCCAGGAGGAGCACTGCTGCTCCTTCCATCTGATAAGGAAAGACTTGGGGCCGAAATTCGGTACCGCCCCATTTAGGGGTGGTTACCGAGGCAAGTCAAGACTTCATGCGCCCGGCGCAGAAGTCCCGTCCCGGCAGCAAAGGGAGTGGTGCACAATGTCGCGCACCATCGCTCGCGGCAGCCTCACGGGGCGTGACCGGATTTCCGCTCTGGGGCGAAAACAGGATGCTGCGTATGGCGATGACAACCGGCAGGAGCAGTGCACTGCCATTTTGCGTCTCCACTAACTCCCGCAAAATTTCGCAGGAGGTGGTCGTGGCCCCCATGCAAGAAAGCGTTTGTGCCTCGTTAGCGCTGGAGGCTCAAACAACCCAAATTTCCGCTCCTTAGCTTTTCACTTTGTTCAGTGCCTTCCTTTAATGACACTGCTAGGATCATTTATCTGTATTTTGCTTCATACGAGTTTCTATATGCACCCATGTCCCACTATTCTGTGGCACAATATGGTGGAACATCGAAGCATTGCATGAGTACATTTGTTGGCCTTTAAAGGTAGCACTGGATCAGGTGAAAGAATGTCCAAGGACAACTGATTAGTTGTACAGTGAGTTACTGTACCTGCTCGATCTTTTGGTGTCTTAGTATTGTAGCTTGAGAATGGATTATGCTTGTTCGAGTCAGTCTCTAGGAATGCAACTGGGAAGGCCCCAGCAAATGCTGCCAGACATTCCCCCAGCGCTGGTCGCTGCCTGCAGATGAATAATTACAAAAATAGAAATAATATTGACAGAGAATCCTAAAGAAACAGCACCTTGATCTGCAAATCTTAGTATCCAAAAGAAGTTAAATAGGCCCTAAGGCGTGGAATGCCCTCCCTAAACCTTTCCAGCTCTCTCTACCACTCCCTCCTCCTTTAAGGCACTCTTTGACACCTACCTCTTTGACCAAGCTTTTGTTCACCTGTCCTAATATCTTCTTCTTTGGCTTAGTGTCAAATTTTGTCTGATAACACTCCTGTGAAGCACCTTGGGACATTTTACTACATTAAATGCAAGTAGTTGTTGGTGTTGAATAGGTTTGTTAGAAAAATAAATTAAACATTTTCTCACAGCCATAAGTACTGAACCAAACTATGGGCCCAAGTTTCGGTCTCAGTTGCTCCTGATTTTTTTGAAGCAACTGGTGTAGAACGGAGTATTTTAGAAATTCAAATTCTCGGCATTTAGTTTGCTCCAGTTCTAGTCAGTTAGAATAGTTTCACTTTGGAACAGAATTGTTTTTTCAAAAGGGGGCGTGTCCGGCCACTTACGCCTGTTTTCAAAGTTTCGGCAGTGAAAACTTACTCCAAACTAACTTAGAATGGAGTAAGTGAAGATTTTTGTACCCTCGAAAAAACCTTGTCTATACTTTAGAAAATCAGGCGTAGGTTACAAATCAGGCGTAGGGAATGGGGGAGAGGGGTTTAAAGGGAAGTTTACAAACATTAAACACTTCAGTTTTACCAATAAAGAGCCATCATCAATAATAAATGATGAAAACATCAATAAATCAACCAATAAATCAATCAAAAAAAATTAATAAGAAATAATTTTTTAAAAATCAATAAATAAAACATTTTCTACTTACCGACTGCAGCACCAAGAGCCCTCCAACAGCGTGCTGGGATGCCCCCCGCCCACCCGCCCCCCCAGTGTGTCTCTGTCAGTGTCTCTATCTCTCTGTCTGTGTGTGTCTCTCACTCTCTGTCTGTCAGTGTCTGTGTTTCTGACAGCGAGGGGAGGGAGAGGAGGGGGGTAGAGGGAGAGAGGGGGGGCAGGGGGAGGGGAGGGAGGGAGGCAGAGGGGGAGGGAGGGAAGGGGGAGGGATGGGGAGAGAAGGGGGAAGGGGGTGGAGAGAAGGGGAGGAGAGAGGGGGGGAAAGGAGAAGGGGGAAAGGAGAAGGGGGAGAAAGCAGAAGAGGGGAGGAAAGGAGAAGGCGGGGGGAAGGAGAAGGGGGGAGAAAGGCGAAGGGGGGGGAAGGAGAAGGGGGGGGGTAGGCTGAATGGGCCGGGCCCGGCCGGGCCCAAGACTTCGGGCAGGGCCCGTCCCCAGCACCCGATTTACAGGTCGGTGGCATTGGGTTGGGTCGGGTCTGGGGTCGGGAGCGCGGGTCAGGTCGGGTCGGGTCCGGTCCGGGGAGGGGGGGGGGAGGATGGAGGTCGGGTTGGTTAGGGTAGGGGGGGTAAAGAGAGGGAGCATGGGTCAGTTCGTGTCGGGGGTGGGGGGAGGGAGGTCAGGTTGGATCGGGTCGGGTCCGGGGGGGGGGCGGTGTCAGGAACGCGGGTCGGGTCGGGTGGGGTGGTGGGAGGGAGGTCGGTTCGGGTCAGGAGGGAGAGGGAGGTCAGGTCGGGTGGGGGGGGGGGGAGCGCGGTTCGGGTCCAGTCCGGGGCGTCGGGTCGGGTCGGGTCCGGGGGCGGGGCGGGAGTCGAGTCAGGTCGGTGTCGGGTCCGGTCCGGGGGCGGGGGGTGGGGGGGGAGGAAGCGGGAGTCGAGTCGTGTCGGGAGGAAGCAGAAGCTTGGCGTGGGAGGAGCCTTATTCACGCAGCCCCAGTGAGGCCATTCGGCCAGGGCTAGGGGCTGCGTGCTTCGGGCCCCTCCCACACAATTTCGGGTGCCTGGAGCTACTGCACATGCGTGCCCACTGTAGCGCGCATGTGTAGAGGTCCCGGCACTGTTTTCAGCGCAGGAACCTAGCTCCGCCCCCCACAGCTCGTAGTGCGCTGCGCCTGGCTCAAGAGGACCAGCAGGGAGCCGGAGAATCTGGAAGTTTTTTTTAGGCGCACTTTGTGTCGCGAAAAATGGGCGTCCAGGTCGGGGCTGCACCGTTCTATGCGCGGCTCGAAACTTAGGCCCTATGATAGCAACTAGGTAAAGAGAAACAGAATTGCATTCAGATGGCATCTTATCCTGTATCTGAGAAACAAATAATTGTTTTTTTTAAGAGGGTCGTGACTGTCATATAAACCAACATGGTTTTAAAAAGGCTGATATTTCAGGTGAAACAGCAGATAAGTTGATATAGCAGTGTAAAAGCCAGATAAACAAAGACATACTTTAAAAAGATTTTTTTTTTTGAATGCAATTTTTTTTTTACATAAGTGTCTCTGGCTCCTGCACTCATAGTGGGTTATGTGGACATTTTGGACATTTTCCATTTTAAAAGCAGCTCCTCCTGGCTCCTCAAAGGGACCTTGTGTTTCCTACATTACAACAGTGACTACACTTCTAAGGAAATAAATTGGTTGTAAAGCGCTTTGGGACTTCCTGAGTTCATGAAAGGTGCTACATAAACACAAGTCTCTCTTTTCTTTTACTGTTTAGAATTCACATATTTATGAAAGTAAATTATTCTTGAGCAATGTTCTTTACTACTTTTTTGGTGTTACTTTTCAATTGTCGGAGTGGCACTGAAAAACCATATAAACTCAAAGCATTCCAGTTGTATAATGTAGGACCTGCAGTATTGCACGTGGTATCTTGGATGAAGAATTACAGGAAGCTTTACTATTGTGTACAAATTACAATGGCATCTATCAACTCCATGTAAGTAATTCTCAGATACAAGCTGTCTACATTTTAATATTTCCATTAGCTGTTTCCTTACCTTTCTACGTAGATGCTTTTCCCTGTACCCAATGCATATAAGCTGCTTAATATTCTGTAACCAGAAACTTGCACGTCATCCACTGCAAAAGAAGAGTACCACCAGCATGATATTAACTCTCAGATGCATTGTTATAGAAGTTATAAAATATTTTCCCTCTATCCACCCTCGTGAAGCCACAGGTCCATCCACAGTACGGATGCTCCTGAAGCTGAGAGAGCTTGTGCAGTTGAAATGAGCATTTGTTTTGTTTTTTTACAATGTCTAAAACTTTTAATGAGGATCACAAACAGTAGCCATTGTTTGTATTGAACTCTTTCCACTGCCATACGAACCTCCTCGTAGATCAAACTAGAAGATAAACAGGTCTATCTGAACAAAACCTGCTTTTCTGGCATCATCAATTATGAGCACACACTTTGTGCATTCACATCACACTTCTTTGAGCCTTGAGCTTTGCCTCACAACAGCATATTCTAGAAACTGATCCTTATTGTGAACACTTGAGTTCAGAAGAGGTTTTTTATTTCCTATCTGTAACAACTGTGAGCACTGAAACATTACAATCTTGAAGAGCAATTGCTCTAATATCCAGTTTATGTTTCCATACAGCTGATAACTCTTCATGTTCTCTCTAATAGCAACACTCAGAAACTCTACACAATACAATCCTGAGCCCGAACTGCTATAATGCACAAAGTCCATTCGGTTACATTCTTTGGGAGGAGGGGGGAAACCATCCAAATATAATTTCACTTTTGCCACATGAGTATTTAAGTTGGATTGGTTACTTGCTGTCATTCATAGAAGAATGGGTGGCTGCATTTATTGAACCGGACAACGGAGCAAGGATAGATTGATCTGGGGTGGCAGAAAAGTACATCCAAAGGACAAGACTGTTTGTCCATTGCCATACTCTAGAATGGAGATTAACCAGGTCGATCTGAATGATGAGACATGAACTTGAGCATCAAACTGAGCAGTTGAGGTCAAGTAGATCAATCTGCAGGACAAGATTGCAGGTTGTGTCCATGGTAACAACTGATCACAGTCTCCAACACTGAATCACTGCCTTGTGTTTCTTGCATGCTGCAGATTTCAAACATCCCTGCTAACCCATATACAGTAGCAGACATAATTTATTGCTGATATGTTGAAGGAGTCATTAATTGTTGATATCCTTTACCTAATAATGCCCTTGTTAGATACTCTAAATCAAGACAGTGTTCTCAATGCCGTCTGAATGTACAGCATTCAGCCAATCAAAATACTCTGTTTTAAAACACTGCAATCAAAATTTGAGTTGAAGTAGTATCCTCTTCATGATTGAAAACCGACTTCTTGAATGAATAATTTAAGATGTCATCCTGACCTTCAAACAACCAGCTTGTTCTTAGTCTGACTCTGAGCTTGCTCTTCCATAACATCAACTTAACTTTTCCTACTGATCCTATATTCGTGCATTGATTCAGTCCTGCAAGATGGGCCTGCCCTGTTTTCCTAAGAATTTACTGAGCTAATATTTCACTTAACAGAGTTCTTCCAATTACAGCTTTTGTCCAGGGCCCAGATTTATGATATTTTCCAATGTACCTCAGTGCCAATACTAATATTATATTTACCTTTCTGCATGAACTTCATGCTCGGTATAGCATGAAGGTGAACTTGCATAGGTTAAGGCTGTTGTGCATTATTGGAAGCTGAAGCTAACAATGCGAGCCAAAACCAACCTAGTGTTAAACTACATCACTTCTGGAGATCTACTTAAGCCAACATTGTGTCCACAAGCCCCTACATCAATTTCTCATACCAGTCTGAACTGTATCCGTTTCTTCCTAGCTAACCAAAAACATTGCTGATTTATTCAAACAAATTACAAAATTGACAAACAGCATCATCATAGCAGAAACAACATGACACATAATGTGCATGGGATTTGGGAGTTCAGAGTAAATACATTACAGGTCAATTTAGAAAGATTAGGGGAATGGCTCCATCCTAGGCCTATCGTTCAGTGTGCAGAAGTGCAGCATTATGCATTTGGATTTGGGAAATTCCAGGGTTGTGTATACAGTGCTGGAGTACCCACTGACAGTTACAGAGCAAGAGAGATGCCCGGTGGTCATAATAATTTATTGAAGGTCCACAAGCAGCGTGATGAGGCCACGGGGAAGATGGTTGTATTACTAGGATAGGACAATACAAAATTAAGAACACTATATTCAGGCTGGACAATGCCTTGGTGCAGCCACAGCTGGAACACTGTGCCCATTTTTGATCCCTACACATTGTAGGCGCTACCGAGGCCCTGGAGAAAGTGAAGAGGAGGGTATTCAAAGTGACACCTAATCTTAGGACTCCTAGTAATCAGACTAGGCTCGATCAGTTGGAACAATTTTCATTAAGGAAATGCAGGCCTAGAGGAGATATGATTGAGTTTTTAAATCGATGAAGGGCTAAAGTGCCCAATGTATAGGCCACTTCAAATGCATAGGAATGGGAGAGCTGGATGACAGACACATTATGGCCCTGAATTCACGGTCAGTATGACGGCATACTCTCAAGAGTACATCGTCATATTGCCTTTGAAATCGACCGCAAGTTCGGGATTTCCACTTGCGCATGCGCTTAAACCCAAACGTGCGATCTGTCAAATCCTGACTGCACATAGGCTTCGCTGCACATTTCGCCTCCTCATACAAATGAGCATGCTGGCGGTAAGTTGTGCTAATTGCTCATCTACTGCGAATTAATTATCCTGAAAATGTTTACGTCCAATGCAAACAGGCGCCGGAAGCCTGTTGCACAGTGTAAGGGCGGGGGGGATGTGAGATGATAAAATTGAATGAATGGTGAGCTAGGTTTATGCTGCAGCCCAAACAATGAGGCACTGGTTCACTGAGCGGATACAATCTTTGAAAGAAACTTTTGTTTGTTCCGAGTTTGAAAACAAAGCCTTTTTACGTCACCGACCTTGCCCAAAAGCCTTTTGTAGTTTCGGTTTAATGATTTTCCAACATCTGTTTAGATAGGATTTCATTCACTTTCATGAATTCCTCAGACATTTAAACTCTCAATTTTAGATTATCAAAAATTAGTTAGTCTAATAGAGGAGAAACCAAATCAATAGGACTATAAGACTGTAATTGTAAGGTTTGTTGTCATGGCCCAGAATTAGAGGGCCAATGTTAATTCAGCTGCATGCTTTGTATAAAATGCATCCTAATCGAGTTTTATGGTTTCAAGGACACCTTCAGTAAAAGGTATCTCAAGACTTTTGTTCGAATTATATTAAGTTTGAAATCTGGGTTTGTGTATTAAATACTATTGCAATTATCGTAATTTATTAATAAAATTGCATTTCTGGCTGATAAATTATTTAAAATGAGTTGCGGGCAAATCAGCAATCTCCTCTGTTTGGTGATTGGCTAAGAGTCAGGAAGTGAAAGGAGCACCGCCCCTGTGATCCCGGGTTCACTCACGCACAACGGAGCGTCCCTGTGGTCTGTGGGCCACTACGCTGTGCACAACTCTGCAGTGTCTGGAAGCAACTTCTCGAAGGGAGTGTTCGCAAGAGGTAAGTGTGGATATCATTTGGATGTTGGTGGCGTACTCCTTAGTTACACCACCAACTGAGAATTCAGGGCCGATATATCTTAGAAAATATTTATGCTCACTGAGAGTCATTAACTTCTGGAACAAATGACCAAAGCATGCAATGAGTATGAATCCCTGCAGTTCTTCAAAAGGGAGCTGTACAGGTTCCTAAGTTGGGAATTCATTTCAAGATATAATGGGTAAGTATGGGGTAGCTGTAGTGAGACTCATGAGCTATTGCGTGAAACAAGAATGGTTTACAATTGTCATCTTAGCACTAAGATGAGCTTATTTTCTTGAAACACTCCCAATAATTCTTATTATAGGAGTTCTGATGCAGTTTTTTGAGGCAGTTTTTTGCTAACAGCAAGTGTCTTATAGACACCGTGAGCTAGTGTGACCCCTTGTGAGGACATCCACACTGAAGAGCAAATGAATCATTGCAAGTTTATCATGTGATAATCCAGTTAAATTTGCAGAAAATAACACAGGCAATATATGTTAGGTTAGATTTATCATGGGGCTGTTGGAAAATAATTTTAAAAAGAGCAGAAGCATACAGATCAGATCTTCTCCAAACTGGTGCTGTCCAATGTGTTCAAACAACGATGACAAGACTGGCAGCAGTGCCACCGTGGTGTAATTGATGATCTGGGTCACTCCCTTCGGCTGGGTCCTTGTGTGTGTGAACTGGCCCAGTTTAAGATTTTCAATGGTTTTTTCTAAATCCTCTGCTGCATTTTCAAAGAACGTCCGTAAAGCCAGCTTAACAGATTCCAGGCTGGTCTTCATCACCGTTCTACGCAAAAACAAGACAGTCATTTAGAGCTGGACAACAGGCAGTCAAGACTCGCAGAGTTTTAATGAGTTACTAAAAATATATCCCAAGTGCTGCTTCTATGTTTAAAAAAGAAAATCTGTATATTACATGTACGATTGTGCAGTCATATCTAGCAACGTTGGGCAAAAAATTGACTGGAATAGTGCCACCCGTTTGTGCCCGGTTGGGGCACTAAGCAGTTACCATCTCCTGTGAACCTGATTGGATGTTTACCGGTGCCGCTAACAGTTAGCACTCTAGCACCACGCACTTGGTGGCATCAATGCGTGCACAACTCCCCGGTAGTGCCATGGTCGGGAACATCAATGGGGTCGCCTGCCTTAGCGCCTGATGCTAATCGCGCCAGAGAGAGAGCAGGGGTCCCAGAAGGTCCCGGGGCGATACTGAAACGGATCATTGGGTGAGCGGTTGGAAGTTGAGGTTTTTGCTTTTACATTTACTTTAATTAGATTTGTTTATCTTTGTCCGATGTGTAAAAATGTTGAAATCACCTCCCTTGCTTTAATTTTGAACCTTCAGGTCGTCCAGCTGACCTTCCCTTTAGGCGCTAGGATGCCGGTTTCCTCGAGCCTCAACTTCAGTAGCGCTCCTGCGCTAGCACCCCGCGATTCAACTTTAACGCCCGAAGAGGAGAGTGGATAGAACTCCATTCCACTCTTCGGGTGCTAAAAATCAAAATCCCGGTTGGAGGCGGGAAACATTGACTGACGCTAAATTTAGCGACCAGGCAGTGTTACCGCCTCAAACCGGGCGATAATCAATTTCCCCCCCCCCCATGTATTTTCCCATCTCTGATTTTAATTTTGGTGCACACTTGCCAAACAAAACTATGATTTTAGTAACTAACATCAAAAATTAAATGTGTTGGAGGTGATTAAGTATTTGAGAGGGAGGGGGGAAGGAAGAGTTCTAGAATCACAATTTGTCGCACCTTGTCCAATAATCTCACTGAAATTTAATTTCTGCAATTTGAAAAGTGCACAAATTCTGTGAGTTCCTTACAAAATTATTCTTTGATGGTCTGCAGCTAACTTCACAAGGCAGCAACTCTATAAGCATTTGTGCATCACTGGCTCCAAAATAATATTTATCATGTGTGCAACAAATGCAAATTCACAGAAAGGTTTTGCTTTTTAAACTGGTGCCAGGCAATTTGCCTGAAGGTAAACACTCAGAAGCACAAGAGCATCTTGAATGCTTTGTTGAGGGGCATTCATTCAGTGTCAGTTCTCATGCTGCCCAAAATGATCAGATCCTTTCATTTGTGGATTGCTAGAAACAAAGGAAATTATTTCAAAAAGGAAGACAAGTATGAGATTGCCTCTAGCAAGAAAGACTCCCCCTTTCCCATCCAGGCACACACTCTTAACTTTGTCAGACTCAAGTTCGAGTCTGGACGCCCTGCTCCACGGTCAGGTGTGGCTTACAATCTAGGTGCACGTTGAGGTTTGCAACTGTTCCCTGTTTTACATTATACATTAACTTAGTGTGATCTGAAGTCTGTCGTGAAGCTCCAATTACAGCTCCTTCGCCTGTCTGACAAGAGACGCAGGGGACAATTTTAACATGAGGCACACAAGAGGCGGTCAGTGGGCTGACTGCAATTATCCATTCTGGCACCATCTCTTGGGGGCAGAGAGTAGCTGTGCTGGGAATACTGTGATAAGCTTAACTAAATAACACGAGATTGAATGGTTTACCTGGCGTCCAAAGTCTGGCCCAAAATGTGAAGACAGTTTACAATTGACGTGGCATCATTCCCTGCAGTAAAAAATAACAATGATTTACAATTGTTGGGCAAAATAGATTGTGCTTCGGGGGACTGACCAAAACCACTGCCAGCTATGGTGGTACCACCAGACACATGGGCAATAAACAGTGTTTGCTGTGCAGCAAAATAGAGGCTAACTACCTGGCAAATACCACAAATGGTAACTCTGTGCCTTCAGATTGTCACCTACTAGTGCCAGCAGGAGGAAGCTTTAGCCACATTAAGGGAAGGAGGCAGGCATGCAGGTCAGATCAAGAAGGGGTTAACAAGGTCAGTTTGCTCTGTTTTTTTTTTTAATTTTGTTTTTTTTGATTGAGAAATATTATTTGTGGAAGTATAATGCTCAGATCTATTTCTTCTGATCTTTGCCACATTTTTACAGAGGCTGCGCAGAGTATGGAAGGTCTAATTACATGACTTTAGCTTTGCGTCTGTGACTGGGCTTTCACGTGCCTCACCCGATCCCGTATCTACGTTCTTAAATAGTCTCTTTACATTCAGACTCGAGTTTTCACCTAAATTTGTGCCTGTACTTAAAAAGGGCAAATCGGGCTTTTTAAGGGGAAGTGAATGGGTAGGATTTCAGAGGGTGTTCCCCAATCTCTCACTGTAACTTTGACAGATCAGTGGAAACCTCGGAGACATGGCATAAATGGTAGTTTACAGCGTCACTCCAGGGTTTCTGATGAAGTTAAGGCAGGACACTGAAAGAACCCCTGTAGAAATTCAAGGCAACAGGGTTCTATATTGTGGTATAAATCTAACCATTATAGGAGGAGATACCTGCACAATTATTGGTGTCCCATGCCCTTCATTGTCATGTTTTATGTGTTCAGGATAGCTGGGAGTATCCATTTTCGATAAGCCTTCATACAGCTATGATGTCATGATTCTCACCTATCAACATCATTAGGAGGGCCTCTGGCCATCACTTTAATATGTCTGCCTTTCAAAATACTGACAGCCCATTGTTGAACCATCATGAATCATTTTGAATGGCCTCCACTTAGAGACCACAAAGAAATGGACTGCCATGCATAACTCATAAGGCTAAAAGTTCGAGGGATTAGCACCACCCGTTACTGCCAGACTCGGGGGAAAAATGGCTGCCACCACCACACTATATCGCCCGCTGACGGTGGTCCTGCGGCAGCCGCCATTTTCGGCAGTTCGGCAGTGCTGCTGATGGCTTCGCTTGCCGAAAATATTGTAATAAGTTGGGAGCGTGACGTTAATCAGTGTGCGACACCGAGCTGACACCCACTCATCCATTTTGGATTTTGCCGCTCCGATTGCCACCCGCTCTAAAGTATGCCAGTGCGTGCAGCCACTTAAAGCGTTTCAGCAGTGTTAACGATCATGCAGAGTCTGGCATGACTCGGCAGATTGTATACAAAGATGGAGGCTGACAAGTGGAAACACCTCGGATGGATGCTGGGACTCATCATCATCAAAGGCGGTCCCTCGAACGAGGATGACTTGCTTCCACAAGAGTTCACAAATGTTTCAATGGAGGACCCAAAGTTCTAGTTCTGAACTCCAATTGAAGGGTGGAAGATGCCTGTGCAGGGATTTTTTTAACGTGTGGTGACCGTTGCACATCAGCCACCACACGGGCTTGACAGAGCTAGGTCTTGGTCCAGTGGCAAGGGTTAACCAAGACGACTGGAGACCTGCTCTGCTGCATGGACCTAGTGCGCACACATATCGCAGTGTGGGCTGGCCTGTGCTGCCCCTGGGCCCTCGGCTCTTCTGGGCCCTGTACCCTCATCTATCGCAATCCGCCACGATCTCTCGCCGCTCCTCCGTCACAAACCAGTGCAGCAATACTGAAGCAATTTTTAGCACAGTTCGACACTTCATATTGATGGAATCCTGCCTTTCCCAGAATGCTCCTTGCTGTTTGGTACATCTCTGCCATCGCCTCTTGCTCGGGTATGCTCAGAACCTTCTCTTTCACCTGCCTGAAAAGGGCGGTCCCCTCTCCAAGGTCAGCTGATAGAGCGACACGTGATTATTGTGTTCCTAACACAGATGAGGCTGCACAAAGGGAGGTTAAAGTTACAGTGACCTCAGTCTTTATTAAGACACTCCAGAGTGAGGAACAGGCCTTAGGGGCCGGCTTATATACAGTGCTCCCAAGGGATGCTGGGATCCCATGGGACTTCAGGGCATGCGCTCCCTGGTGGCGGAACATGGGAGTGCATGCTTTACAGATACATAACATCACTCCCCGCCAAAGTCAAAGTGAAAACTATTTACAAGGTGAGGCGGTCGGGAGCCTTTCTTTCCCTGGTGGACCGCCTTGGTACAAATGTCTGTTCTGGTGTGTTGGCTGTGCCCTCGCTGGGCTGGCGTGTTGTTGGCCCTGCAGGGCTGCTGGGTGAGCCTGACCTTGCTGGGCTGTTGCGTGTGATGGGTTCGATTTCCTGGTCCGGGGTGGTGTCGTTGATCCTTTGGGTGTGTGTTGTGGGCTCTCAAAAGGTGGTGTCTGCTGTGGGTTGATCAGGGCAGTCTGTGAACCGCAGCCTCCTTTGGTCCAGGTGCTTTCTGCAAATTTGTCCATTGTCTAGTTTGACGACAAACACCCTACTCCCTTCTTTAGCTATCACCGTGCCCGTGATCCACTTGGGATCATGTCCATAGTTTAGTACATACACAGGGTCATTCAGATCAATTTCCCGTGACACAGTGGCGTGACCATCGTTTACATTTTGTTGCTACCGCCTGCTCTCTACCTGACCATGCAGGTTGGGGTGAACCAGCGAGAGTCTAGTTTTAAGTATCCTTTTTATGAGTCGCTCAGCCGGAGACACCCCTGTGAGTGAGTGGGGTCTCGTGCAGTAGCTGAGCAGTACTCTGGACAGGCAAGTTTGGAGTAAGCCTTCTGTGACTTGTTTAAGGCTCTGATTGATGGTTTGTACTGCCCGCTCTGCCTGCCCATTGGATGCTGGTTTAAACAGGGCCCAGGTGACATGTTTGATCCCATTGCAGTTCATGAATTCTTTAAATTCGGCACTGGTGAAACATGGCCCGTTGTCACTGACCAGTATGTCAGGCAGGCCGTGGGTGGCAAACATGGCCCTCAGGCTTTCAATGGTGGCGGTGGCGCTGCTTCCCGACATTATTTCACATTCAATCCATTTTGAAAAAGCATCCACCACCACCAGGAACATTTTACCGAGAAACGGGCCAGCATAGTCGACATGGATCCTCAACCATAGTCTGGAGGGCCATGACCACAAACTTCGTGGTGCCTCTCTGGATGCGTTGCTCAACTGAGCACACACGCTGCATTGCTGTACACAGGACTCTAAGTCAGAGTCGATACCAGGCCACCATACGTGGGATCTGGCTATCGCTTTCATCATTACTATACCCGGGTGTGTGCTGTGGAGATCCGAGATGAATGTCTACCTGCCCTTTTTGGGTAGCATTATGCGGTTACCCCCACAACAGGCAGTCTGCCTGAATGGACAGCTCGTCCTTTCGCCGCTGGAATGGCTTGATTAGCTCTTGCATTTCAACGGGGATACTGGCCCAACTCCCATGCAGCACACAATTTTTTACTAGGGACAGCAGAGGATCTTAGAAACATAGACATTGAAAATAGGTGCAGGAGTAGGCCATTCGGCCCTTCGAGCCTGCACCACCAATCAATAAGATCATGGCTGATCATTCCCTCAGTACCCCTTTCCTGCTTTCTCTCCATACCCCTTGATCCCCATAGCCGTAAAGGGCCCTATCTAACTCCCTCTTGAATATATCCAATGGCATCAACAACTCTCTGCAGCAGGGAATTCCACAGGTTAACAACTCTCTGAGTGAAGAAGTTTCTCCTCATCTCAGTCCTAAAAGGCCTACCTCTTATCCTAAGACTATGTCCCCTGGTTCTGGACTCCCCCAACATCGGGAACATTCTTCCTGCATCTAACCTGTCCAGTCCCGTCAGAATCTTATACATTTCTATGAGATCCCCTCTCATCCTTCTAAACTCCAGTGAATAAAGGCCCAGTCGATCCAGTCTCTCCTCATATGCCAGTCCAGCCATCCCTGGAATTAGTCTGGTGAACCTTCGCTGCACTCCCTCAATACAAGAACGTCCTTCCTCTGATTAGGAGACCAAAACTGAACACAATATTCCAGGTGAGGCCACACTAAGGCCCTGTACAACTGCAGTAAGACCTCCCTGCTCCTATACTCAAATCCCCTAGCTATGAAGGCCAACATACCATTTGCCTTCTTCACCACCTGTTGTACCTGTATGCCAACCTTCAATGACTGATGTACCATGACACCCAGGTCTCGTTGCACCTCCCCTTTTCCTAATCTGCCACCATTCAGATAATATTCTGCCTTCGTGTTTTTGCCCCCAAAATGGATAACCTCATATAATGCAGTATACATTATACTGCATCTGCCATGCATTTGCCCACTCCCCTAACCTATCCAAGTCACCCTGCAGCCTCTTAGCGTCCCCCTCACAGCTCACATCGCCACCCAGTTTAATGTCATCTGCAAACTTGGAGATATTACACTCAATTCCTTCATCCAAATCGTTAATGTATATTGTAAAGAGTGGGGTCCCAGCAGTGAGCCCTCCAGCACTCCGCTAGTCACTGCCTGCCATTCTTAAAAGGACCCGTTTATCCCGACACTCTGCTTCCTGTCATCCAAGTCCTAATCTGGCGAACCGTGACAGGTGATTTATCATTTTCAAACGCTTCCATGACCATCAACACGTCTGCGGGTTGCACCATCATCAACAAGTTTGCAGGCTGCGCCATTTTCACCCCCGTGGTGGGCAATGGTAGCCGACTGAGAGCATCCGCACAGTTCTCAGTGCCTGGCCTGTGGCGGATGGCATAGTTATATGTTGATAGCGCGAGTGCCCACCTCTGTATGCGGGCTGAGGCGTTAGTATTTATCCCCTTGTTTTCAGCGAACAGGGATATTAGGGGCTTGTGATCGATTTCCAGCTCAAATTTGAGGCCAAACAGGTACTGATGCATTTTCTTTACCCCGAACACACATGCTAATGCCTCTTTCTCAATCATGCTGCAGGCCCTCTCGGCCTTAGACAAGCTCCTGAAGGCATAGGCGACAGGTTGCAACTTCCCCGCAATGTTAGCATGTTGTAATACACAGCCGACTCCGTACGACGATGCGTCACATGCTAGCACAAGTCTTTTACATGGGTTATACAATACAAGCAGCTTGTTGGAGCATAAAATGTTTCTGGCTTTCTCAAAAGCAATTACTTGTTTTTTTTCCCCATACCCAGTTCTCACCTTTACGCAGTAACACATTTAGGAGCTCTAAGAGGGTGCTTCACCCCGGTAGGAAGTAACCAAAAGAGTTGAGGAGTCCCAGGAATGACCGCAGCTCCGGTATGTTCTGTGGCCTGGGCGCGTTCCTGATAGCCTCTGTCTTGGCGTCTGTGGGCCGAATGCCGTCTGCCGTGATCTTTCTCCCCAAAAACTCCAATTCTGTTGCCATGAAGACGCATTTCGACCTCTTCAGCCGCAGCCCTACACGATCCAATCGCTGGAGGACCTCCAGGTTTTGTAGGTGCTCGACGGTGTCCTGACCTGTGACCAATATGTCGTTCTGAAAAACCACCATGTGTGGTGCCGACTTGAATAGGCTCTCCATGTTTCTCTGGAAGATCGCTGCAGCCGACCAAATTCCAAACGGGCATCTGTTGTAGATGAACAGTCCCTTGTGCGTGTTGATGCAGGTGAGGCCCTTCGAAGACTCCTCCAGCTCCTGCGTCATGTAGGCCGAAGTCCGGTCGAGCTTGGTGAACGTCTTGCCTCCTGCCAGCGTCGCAAATAGGTCGTCTGGCTTTGGTATTGGTCCTGTAGCGAGAAACGATTAATAGTTACTTTATAATCGCCGCAAATCCTGACCGTGCCATCACTTTTGAGTACTGGAACAATCGGGCTGGCCCACTCGCTGAATTCCACTGGGGTGATGATGCCCTCACGTTGCAGCCTGTCCAGCTCGATTTCCGCTCGATTTCCACTCTCTCCCTCATCATGTGAGGTACCGCTCGCGCCTTGTGGTGAATGGGTCGTGCCTCTGGGACCAAGTGGATCCGCACCTTCGCCCCGGAAAAGTTTACAATGCCTGGCTCAAAAACGGAAGGAAATTTGTTAAGAACCTGGGTACATCATCGACATGTGATAGCGCTCGGATGTCATCCCAGTTCCAGTGGATTTTGCACAGCCAGCTCCTTCGAAGCAGTGTGGGGCCATCGTCCGGGACAATGCCAGAGTGGCAGTTCGTGCACCGTGCCCTTGTAGGTGACCTTGACCATGGCTCTGCCCAGGACAGTGATGAGCTCTTTGGTGTACATTCTCAGTTTCGTGTGGATGGGGCTCAGGGCTGGTCTGAGTGCCTTGTTGCACCACAGTCTCTCAAACATCTTTTTATTCATGATGGATTGGCTAGCGCCAGTGTCCAGTTCCGTGGCTACGGATAAGCCATTCAATTTTACATTTAGCATTATAGGTGGACATTTCATCGAAAGTGTGTGCACCCCGTATACTTCAGCATCTGCCTTCTCTGTCTGAGGCTCAAAATTGCTTTGATCCACCATGGATTGATCTTCCTCTGCCACTTGGTGGTTATCAGGTTTTGCAGAGCTTGCAGCTCGTCTGCAAGCTCATTGGAGATGCCCCATTGTTCCACAGCTCTTGCAAACATACCCTTTGAAGCGGCATGAATAGGCTGAATGGAAGCCTCCACAACGCCAACAAGGTGTGAATTGCCTTGCATTCATCCTTTGTTGCGGACTCTAAGTCACCAGGGTCACCTGAGGCCTGCTGGCACCTGCAGACTCGTGGTTTCTGCCCTGTACATTTCTGCTCGCAAACACAGTTCCAGTTAATTTATGAACAATGCTAGCACTTGTGTGCTGAGAGATTTGTTTGGTGTTATCACTGGTGGACATAAACGCCTCTGCTATCGCAATGGTCTTACTGAGGGTTGGTGTCTCTACAGTCAAAAGTTTTCGTCGGATGGTCTCGTGGTCAATGCCCAGTACAAAAAAGTCTCTGAGCATCTGCTCGTCTCTTAGCTCGGTGACGTAGCTCGCCACTTCCTGACCTTCAGATTGCTGGCACGTGTCGAACCGATACCTCGCCATCAGCAGGCTCTCCCTTGGGTTAAGATGCTCCCGCACCAATGTACACAGCTCCTCATACGACTTATCTGTGGGTTTCACCGGAGCCAGAAGATTCTTCATGAGGCTGTAGGTCGGTGCCCCACAGACCATGAGGAGGACCGCTCTTCTTTTTACAGCGCTCACCCTCCGAAAACTTCTCCAGGATTCCCACAGTTTGCTGCATCTTTGCGTGGGATTCGTAGACTCATCGCCAGTTATTGTGCTCCTAACACAGATGAGGCTGCACACGGAGAGGTTAAAGTAACAGTGACCTCAGTCTTTATTAAGACACTCCAGAGTGAGGAAAAGGCCTTAGGGGCCGGCTTATATCCAGTGCTCCCAAGGGATGCTGGGATCCCTTGGGACTTCAAGGGATGCGCTCCCTGGTGGCGAAACATGGGAGTGCATGCTTTACAGATACACAACAGTGATGGTCGCACAGTGCTACCAGCTTTTCCAGCTCTGCCTCCCATGATTTCAGCTTTTGTCCTGGCCGCCCGAAAATGATGTCGACAGACCGGCCGGGGTAGAGCTTCCTGGCTTCCTGCAGGCTCCGGAGGGCTTCTCGTGCCATGTGGTCTCTTCCCACAATCCTATACAGTCTCTGTAACCCTATCCTGAGAGATGTGTCAGTCAGTCCCTGTAACCCTACCCTGAGAGACTTGTCAGTCCCTATAACCCTATCCTGAGAGATGTGTCAGACCCTGTAACCCTATCCTGAGAGAAGTGTCAGTCAGTCCCTGTAACCCTATCCTGAGAGATGTGTCAGACCCTGTAACCCTACCCTGAGAGATGTGTCAGACTGTGTAACCCTATCCTAAGAGATGCGTCAGTCCCTGTAACCCTACCCAGTGCAGCCTTCGGCCGCCTGAGGAAAAGAGTGTTTGAAGACCAGGCCCTCAAAACTGCCACCAAGCTCATGGTCTACAAGGCTGTAGTAATACCTGCCCTACTGTATGGCTCAGAGACATGGACCATGTACAGTAGACACCTCAAGTTGCTAGAGAAATATCACCAATGATGTCTCCGCAAGATCCTACAAATCCACTAGGAGGACAGGCGCACCAACATCGGTGTCCTCAATCAGGCTAACATCCCCAACATTGAAGCACTGACCACACTCGATCAGCTCTGCTGGGCAGGCCACATAGTCCGCATGCCAGACTCAAGACTCCCAAAGCAAGTGCTCTACTCAGAGCTCCTTCATGGCAAACGAGCCAAAGGTGGGCAGCGGAAACGCTACAAGGACACCCTCAAAGCCTCCCTGATAAAGTGCAACATCCCCACTGACACCTGGGAGTCCCTGGCCCAAGACCGCCCTAAGTGGAGAAGTGCATCCGAGAGGGCACTGAGCTCCTCGAGTCTCATCGCCGAGAGCATGCAGAAATCAAGCGCAGACAGCAGAAAGAGTGTGCGGCAAACCTGTCCCACCCACCCCTTCCCTCAACGACTCTCTGTCCCACCTGTGACAGAATCTGTGGCTCTCGATTGGACTGTTCAGCCACCAAAGAACTCACTTCAGGAGTGGAAGCAAGTCTTCCTCGATTCCGAGGGACTGCCTATGACGATAACCCTAAGAGATGTGTCATTCAGTCCCTGTAACCCTATTCTGAGAGATGTGTCAGTCCCTGTAACCCTATCCTGAAAGATGTGTCAGTTCCTGAAAGATATGTCAGTCCCTGTAACCCCACCCTGAGTATGTGTCAGTCCCTGTAACCCTATCCTGAAAGATGTGTCAGTCCCTGAAAGATGTGTCAATCCCTGTAACCCCACCCTGAGTATGTGTCAGTCCCTGTAACCCTATCCTGAAAGATGTGTCAGTCCCTGAAAGATGTGTCAGTCCCTGTAACCCCACCCTGAGTATGTGTCAGTCCCTGTAACCCTATCCTGAAAGATGTGTCAGTCCCTGTAACCCGATCACAATCACTAAGGAGGTTGTTACATATGTGGACTTGTATTTACTCTGTACAGCCACCAGAGGGCTCATCCCCTGGAGTCCCAAGGGATCCCACAATTCCTTTGGAGCACAGGTATTTAAGGAGGCTTCACAGGTTGGAGAGGCACTCTGGAGACCTGCAATAAAAGACTAAGGTCACACTTTACTTTGAGCTGACAGTGTTCAGTCTGACTCTTTCTCCTTACACAACACCTGGTGACAAGATATAGATAGCGAACCTAAAGATGCAGAGAACAGTGGGCATCCTGGAGAAATTCTCAGAGGGGGATGATTGGGAAACGTATGTGGAGCGATTCGACCAATACTTCGTGGCCAAGGAGTTGGATGGGCAAGAGAGCGCTGCCAAACGAAGGGCGATCCTCCTCACTGTCTGTGGGGCACCAACGTATAGCCTCATGAAGAATCTGCTCACTCCAGCGGAACCCACGGAGAAATCATACGACGATTTGTGCACACTGGTCCAAGAGCATTTGAACTCGAAGGAAAGCGTTCTGATGGCGAGGTACCGGTTCTACACCTACAAAAGGTCTGAAGGCCAGGAAGTGGTGAGTTATGTCGCCAAGCTAAGACGCCTTGCAGGACATTGCGAATTTGAAGGACATTTGGAGCACATGCTCAGAGACTTTTTCAGACTTGGCATCGACCACAAAACCATACTTCACAAACTTTTGACTGTCGAGACCACAATCTTGAGTAAGGCCATAACGATAGCCCAGGCATTCATTGCCACCAGTGACAATACGAAGTAAATCTCTCAGCACACAAGTGCTGCTACAAGTACTGTGAACAAAGTGATGTTGTTTTCGAATCATAATGTACAGGGCAGGTCACACATTCCTGCAGCTGCACGTCCACAGATGACTCTCAGTCCACCATCAAGGGCGATGAATGCAAGTCCATTAACACTTTGTTGGCGCTGCGGGGGTGATCATCGTTTCCATTCATGCCAATTCAAACAGTATGTTTGCAAGGGCTGTGGAACAATGGGACACCTCCAACGAGTGTGCAGGCGAGCTGTTAAGCCTGTTAAGCCTGTTAAGCCTACAAACCACCATGTTGCAGAGGAGGACAGATCAACGAAGGATCACGATGAACCAGAGCCTCAGACAGAGGAGGCAGAGGTACATGGGGTGCACACATTCACCACGAATTGTCCCCCGATAATGCTGAATGTTGAACTAAATGGACTCCCAGTGTCAATGGAGGTGGACACGGGCATGAGCCAGTCCATCATGGGCAAAAAGACTTTCGAAAGATTGTGGTGCAACAAGGCCTCAAGGTCAGTCTTAACTCCAGTTCGCACGAAACTAAGAACTTACACTAAAGAATTGATTCCTGTAATCGGCAATGCTACTGTAAAGATCTCCTATGATGGAGCAGTGTACAAGCTACCACTCTGGGTGGTACTGGGCGATGGTCCCACGCTGCTCGGCAGGAGCTGGCTGGGAAAGATATGCTGGAACTGGGACGACGTCCGAACACTATCGTCCGCTGACAACACTTCGTGTGCCCAGGTCTTAAAAGAATTTCCTTCGCTGTTCGAACCAGACATCGGGAAATTCCAAGGAGCAAAAGTGCAGATTCACCTAATTCTGGGGGCGGACCCATCCATCACAAGGTGAAAGCAGTACTGTACATGATGAGAGAAAGGGTAGAGATCGAGCTGGACCGGCTGCAAAGAGAGGGCATCATTTCACCGATTGAGTTCAGCGAGTGGGCCAGTCCTATTGTCCCAGTCCTCAAGGCAGATGGCATCGTCAGAATCTGTGGCGATTACAAAGTAACTATCAATCGTTTCTCCCTGCACAACCAATACCCATACCAAAGGTCGACAACCTCTTTGCAACGCTGGCGGGAGGAAAGACATTCACGAAGCTGGATCTGACTTCAGCCTACATGACACAGGAACTGGAGGAATCAGTGAAGGCCCTCACCTGCATCAACACGCACAAAGATCTTTTTGTTCATAACAGATGCCCGTTTGGAATCCAATCAGCGGCGGCGATATTGCAGAGAAACATGGAAAGTTTACTGAAGTCGGTCCCGCACACCGTGGTCTTCCAGGACGAAATCTTGGTCACAGGTCGGAACACAGTCGAGCACCTGCAGGAGGAGGTTCTTAGTCGACTCAACCGTGTGGGGCTCAGGTTAAAACGCTCCAAGTGCATTTTCCTGGTGCCTGAAGTGGAGTTCCTGGGAAGGAGGTTAGCGGCAGACAGCATCAGGCCCACCAACGTGAAGACGGAGGCAATCGAGAACGCACCGAGGCCACAGAACGTGACGGAGCTGCGGTCGTTCCTGGGACTCTTGAACTACTTTGGTAACTTCTTATCGGGTCTCAGCACACTGCTAGAACCACTACATGTCTTACTACGAAAAGGGGACGAATGGGTTTGGGGCAAAAGCTGAAAAAATGCCTTTGTAAAAGCGAGAAAATTGTTATGCTCAAACAAATTGCTTGTGTTGTATGATCCATGTAAGCGTTTGGTACTAGCATGTGATGCGTCATCATATGGCGTCGGGTGTGTATTGCAACAAGCTAATGATTTCAGAAGGCTTTCGACAAGGTCCCACACAAGAGATTAATGTGCAAAGTTAAAGCACATGGGATTGGGGGTAGTGTGCTGACGTGGATTGAGAACTGGTTGGCAGACAGGAAGCAAAGAGTAGGAGTAAATGGGGACTTTTCAGAATGGCAGGCAGTGACTAGTGGGGTACCGCAAGGTTCTGTGCTGGGGCCCCAGCTGTTTACATTGTACATTAATGATTTAGACGAGGGGATTAAATGTAATATCTCCAAATTTGCGGACGACACTAAGTTGGGTGGACGTGTGAGCTGCGAGGAGGATGCTATGAGGCTCCAGAGTGACTTGGATAGGTTAGGTGAGTGGGCAAATGCATGGCAGATGAAGTATAATGTGGATAAATGTGAGGTTATCCACTTTGGTGGTAAAAACAGAGAGACAGACTATTATCTGAATGGTGACAGATTAGGAAAAGGGGAGGTGCAACGAGACCTGGGTGTCATGGTACATCAGTCATTGAAGATTGGCATGCAGGTACAGCAGGCGGTTAAGAAAGCAAATGGCATGTTGGCCTTCATAGCAAGGGGATTTGAGTACAGGGGCAGGGAGGTGTTACTACAGTTGTACAGGGCCTTGGTGAGACCACACCTGGAGTATTGTGTACAGTTTTGGTCTCCTAACTTGAGGAAGGAAATTCTTGCTATTGAGGGAGTGCAGTGAAGGTTCACCAGACTGATTCCCAGGATGGCGGGACTGACATATCAAGAAAGACTGGATCAACTGGGCTTGTATTCACTGGAGTTCAGAAGAATGAGAGGGGATCTCATAGAAACGTTTAAAATTCTGACGGGTTTAGACAGGTTAGATGCAGGAAGAATGTTCCCAATGTTGGGGAAGTCCAGAACCAGGGGTTACTAAGGTTAAGGGGTAAGCCATTTAGGACCGAGATGAGGAGAAACTTCTTCACCCAGAGAGTGGTGAACCTGTGGAATTCTCTACTACAGAAAGTTATTGAGGCCAATTCACTAAATATATTCAAAAGGGAGTTAGATGAAGTCCTTACTACTAGGGGGATCAAGGGGTATGGCGAGAAAGCAGGAATGGGGTACTGAAGTTGCATGTTCAGCCATGAACTCATTGAATGGCGATGCAGGCTCGAAGGGCCGAATGGCCTACTCATGCACCTATTTTCTATATTTCTATGTTTCTATATTTCGGGAAACTGCAACCGGTTGCTTGTGCATCCAGGAGTCTGTCTAAGGCTGAGAGAGCCTACAGCATGATTGAAAAAGAAGCGTTAGCGTGTGTCTATGGGGTAAAGAAAATGCATCAATACCTGTTTGGGCTAAAATTCGAATTGGAAACTGGCCATAAGCCACTTATATCCCTGTTTTCCGAGAGTAAAGGAATAAATACCAACGCATCGGCCCGCATCCAGAGATGGGTGTTCACGTTGTCAGTACACAACTACGCCATCAACCACAGGCCAGGCACAGAAAACTGTGCCAATGTTCTCAGTAGGCTGCCATTGCCCACCAGGGGTTGGAAATGGCACAGCCCGCAGATCTTGCCATGGTTATGGGAGCATTTGAGAGTGAGCAGTCACCCGTCACTGCCTGGCAGATCAAAACCTAGGCAAGCCAGGACACTTTATTATCTCTAGTCAAAAGCTGTGTGCTTCACGGGAGCTGGTCCAATGTCCCAGTGGAAATGCAGGAAGAGATAAAGCCGTTCCAGCGGTGCAAAGATGAAATGTCTATACAGACAGACTGCCTTCTGTGGGGCAATCGAGTAGTGGTCCCCAAGAAGGACAGAGACGCCTTCATCAATGACCTCCACAGTACCCACCCAGGCATCGTAATGATGAAAGCGATTGCCAGAACCTACGTGTGGTGGCCCGGTATCGATGCGGACTTAAGAGTCCTGCGTTCACAGATGTAATACATCCTCGCAGTTAAGCAATGCACCCAGGGAAGCGCCGCTAAGTTTATGGTCTTGGCCCTCCAAACCGTGGTCTAGGGTACACGTCGACTATGCAGGCCCGGTCTTGGGTAAACCGTTCCTTGTGGTTGTAGACGCGTACTCCAAGTGGATTGAATGTGAGATAATGTCGGCTAGCACATCCGCTGCCATGACTGAAAGTCTGCGGGCCATGTTTGCCACTCACGGCCTACCCGATGTCCTGGTGAGCGACAACAGGCCATGTTTTACCAGTGTTGAGTTCAAAGAATTCATGACCCGTAACGGGATCAAACATGTCACATCTGCCCCGTTTAAACTAACGTCCAATGGTCAGACAGAGAGAGCAGTGCAAACCATCAAGGAAGGATTGAAGAGGGTAACTGCAGGCTCATTGCAGACTCGCCTGTCCCGAGTCCTGCTTAGCTACCGCACGAGACCCCACTCACTCACTGAGATCCCACCTGCTGAACTGCTCATGAAAAGAGCACTTAAGAAAAGGCTCTCGTTAGTTCACCCTGATCTACGTGAACAGGTAGAGAGCAGACGGCTTCAACAAAGTGCATACGATGATAGCGCAAATGTGTCACGCGAGATTGAAATCAATTATCCTGTATTTGTATTAAATTATGGACAAGGTCCCAAGTGGCTCCCTGGCACTGTCGTGGCCAAAGAGAGGAGCAGGGTGTTTCGGGTCAAACTTTCAAATGAACTAATTCACCGGAAACACTTGGACCAAGTCAAACTCAGATTCACGGACTATCCTGAGTAACCCACCTTGGTCCCTACCTTTTTTGATCCCAACATACACACCAGTGGCAACCGGCACCACGGTTGACCACAAAGCAGAACCCATCATCCACAGCAGCCCTGCAGGGCCCAACACGCCAGGCAGCCCAGCAAGGCCAGCTGCACTGCAACCCAGCGAGGGCCCTACAAATGATTCAACAATATCAGCTTTCACACCGAGACGATCAACCAGGGCAGGAAGGGCCCCAGATTGACTCAAATTGTAAATAGTTACACTATTGACTTTGCGTGGGGAGTGTTGTTATATATGTCAATTTGTAGTTACTCTGTACAGCCACCAGAGGGCTCATCCCCTGGAGTACCAAGGGATCCCACAATCCCTTGGGAGCACAGGTATTTAAGGAGGTTTCACAGGTTGGAGAGACAATCTGGAGATCTGCAATAAAAGACTACGATCACATTTTACTTTGAGCCCACAGTGCTCAGTCTGACTCTTTCTCCATACACAACAGAGGTGGTAATCAGTATGATAATGGGACTAAAGGCGGATAAATCCCCTGGACCTGATGGCTTGCATCTTAGGGTCTTAAGTAGCGACAGGGATTATGAATGCATTGGTTGTAATTTAGCAAAATTCCTTGGATTCTGGGGAGGTCCCAGCAGATTGGAAAACTGCAAATGTGATGCCCCTATTTCAAAAATGAGGCAGACAAAAAGCAGGAAACTATAGACCAGTTAGCCTAACATCTGTGGTTGGGAAAATGTTGGAGTCCATTATTAAAGAAGCAGGAGAAATTTCCAAACGCTGGGACTAGTTCAGAACTGAACACCTGTACAAAACTGCAAAGCCCTTGGCAGATTCCCAGCAAATATTAAAGAAGAGCATCAGATTGCCTGGAACTCCATTGCAACGTTTGAAGATCATCTCTGATAAGATCTCTTTTACCTTTATGATAGCATCACCAGAATGGCCCCCCGCCCCCTCCCCCACCCCCAGCAAATCTGGACTCAACTGCTGAAGATTTTAAGGAATTATAATGAATTTATTCAAAATTACATAAATAATTATTTTGTGTCGAGACTCACTCAAAGCTGGCACGATGACTACACATTTAAACACTTTTTAAGAGTAACCATTGGGGAAAGATTCGTGTTACAGAGAACGCAGATGCATTCATTTCATGAACTATTAAAAAAATCAACAAACATCGGATGGCAGCTAATATTGTTGGAGCAAGTAGGGCAACTATTCCATGCATGGCCTACAGGTTCGCTCCTTTCTTCCCTGTTCCCCTTCACTGCAAGCGGGACACAGACTCGAGCTTTGGCCTCCTGTTGAGCTTAGCGCTGGAAACAGCGCGTTACACCAGAAAATCAACGCTGCGCTGATGTTAATTAGCTGGCAGTACCAAAATCCAGGTTTCCAGCCCATTTTAGCCCATCGTGTTTATTTTTTGCTGACTATGTCGACCAAATGAAATAGAAGACTGACATCTCCATTGACACAAACATTTGAAAGATTGTAACACATAATAGCTGTCGTTGACCAACGTACAAACCTTTCATCAATAAGACAGATAAAATATCATGCGTTTTGAATGAATAGCTTAATGGTGAATCTTAAATATTATAGATTTTGAAGAACCATTGCAGACAAGCAGACCAAAACTGACAGTGGTGGAACCGCAGGGCAAGGCACCGTAGCTACAGGAAGTGACGGATTTGCTGGCAGAACAGGAAGCAGAGGGAAGGAGACTGGCATCCCCATGAGCCAAACGCAGTTCATGCTAAACTGACCATGCAACAGGGCAAAGCCCAAAATCAAAACATGTACATCGTGAGAAAACAATATGGCACCATGCTTCAGTCATTCATGCTATAGCTTACCAAACAGTGATATCCTATGTCTGACAAGCACTCCAAGTTTGCAGAAGAGGCTGAAGTGGAGAGAAGAAAGAACAGAGGGGAGGGAGGGGAAAAACAGAAGAAGGAAACAGCTGAAATAAAGCCTATCTTATAATGTGACATCACGAAGAAAGAACTCTAAAAAGACACTGTCAGAATTACACAGCATGGGGCCACCGCAGAGTTCCAGGAACGTGTAGATGTCTAGATTATGAGTAGAGAAATGTATAATATATGCAAATCACAGGTAAAGCCAAGAGCAAAGCTTTTGTTAAAATGAAAAAAGCAGCTTCTACGTGTTAATAAAATAAAAGTTGAATAAAGAGAAAAGGCACTTTGCTGAAAAGTCAGTTAAATTGCGCACAAAGTGCACAGTAAAATTGATCAGATACATAAATGGCTTTGGAACAGCTGTAAGTTCTTCCTTGAAAATTTCTCCCCATCCCCCACGTTACATTAATTCCGAACATCCTTTAGATTGGCTTAACTTAACTCTCACCAAACACCATTCCCTGACTGAGAGCTTGGGAATGGGATCTGTTCCAAACCCCTCAGCCATCATCCGATATAATCAGCCGCAAGAGGGAATGCCGACTGAGGGGGGACGATTTGATTCCTGATTGTCCCAGGGGAAGCGCTCGGCCTTTGCTCTGCACCCCTCCTTGATGATCTGCCCAAGATCATTTGCACTGTGGACCCAGGCTGAATCCCTCCGGAGATCAACACACTAATACACTCAAGTGAACCATGTGAAGCGAAGCTCCCTCCTACGGCCGGGAGATTTTTTTATTAATTATAAGCTTTGGATAGTTGAATTGGTTTTCCAAATATATATTTAAAATATCGATATGTTCTTTCTCCTTGCACAATAGCGAAGAGTTGCACTGCAGAAATCAAGAACAATTTGTGTTTATATAATGCCTTTAATGTAGTGAAACATCCCAAGGTGCACCACAGGAGTGTCATACGACAAAAAAAAATTGAAACCAAGCCACATAAGAAGGAATTACGACAGGTGAACGAGGTAAGGAACGTCTTAAAGGAGGAAAGAGAAGTACAGAGGCAGAGATGTTTGGGGAGGGAGTTCCAGAGCTTAGGGCCCAGGCAGCTGAAGGCACATCCACCAATGGTTGAGCAGTTTGTCATGTATGTATGCTTGGGATTACTAGCCACCAGGTGGGTCAACTGTCGGAGGTCATTGGGCTGTACGCACGTGTGTGCGGCCCAGGTATAAAAGGCCAGCCATCATGTAATGTAATCACTTTGGGCCTCTAATAAAGCAGAGCCAGGTTTGTACCTGTGTTAGTTTACAGTATTCAGTCTATCGAGTTATTACATACATAACACAGTTATAATCAGGGATGGTCAAGAAGGCAGAATTTGAGGAGCACAGATATCTCAGGAGGTTGTGAGGCTGAAGGAGATTAGGGAGGGGCGAGGCCATGGAGGGATTTATAAACAAGGGTGCAAATTTTAAAATCGAGGCATTGCTAAACCAGGAGCCAATGTAGGTCAGTGAGCACAGGGGTGATGGGTGAATGGGACTTGGTGCAAGTTAGGACACAGGCTGCTGAGTTTTGGATAACTTCAAGTTTATGTAGAGTAGAATGTGGGAGGCCAGCCAGGAGTGCGTTGGAGTAGCCAAGTCTAGAGGTAGCAAAGGCATGGATGAGGGTTTCAGCAGCAGATGAGCTGAGGCAAGTTTGGAGACGGGCAATGTTACGGAGGGGGAAATAGGCGGTTTTAGTTATGCTGCGGATATGTAGCTGGAAACTCATTTCAGGGTTGAATATGAAACCTAGGCTGCGAAAAGTCTGGTTCAGCCTCAGACAGATGCTAAATCAAATGTCAATGTTTTAAAAGCATTGGCATTTAATTTGATAAAATAAAATTTGCAGTTTTTTTAAAGTAGCAGAGAAATATTTTCCACATTAGTTACTAAATTTACCTATTTCCCTGGTCCCATTTCTTCTGTTGAAATGATTCAACATTTAACGAATAACTCACTAGGTGGCACTCTAATCATACGTTAAGTTAATTACTTTCCTGTGCATCAACATTCTCCCTCTGCCTGGAAATGCAGCAGTTTGAAATTGCATCTTGTGACATTAGTAAAAAAAAGATTTGCACATTCATATAAAATCCCTTCATCCGATATTTAACAAAGCGTTAGCAAATTTAACATAAACTGGTTCATAACTATGTTCCCGCTCACCCATCACCCCTGTGCCCGCTGACCTACATTTGCTCCCGGTTAAGCAACGTCTCGATTTCAAAATTCTCAATCCTGGTTTTCAAATCCTTTCATGGCCTCGTCCCTCTCTATCTCTGTAATCACCTCCAGCCCCACAACCCCCCCAAGTCCCCTCCCGAGATGTCTGCACTCCTCTAATTCTGCCCTCTTGAGCATCCCTGATTACAATCGCTCAACCATTGGTGGCCGTGCCTTCTGTTACCTAGGCCCTAAGCTCTGGAATTCCCCACCTAAACCTCCCTGCCTCTCTTTAAGACGCTCCTTAAAACCTACCTCTTTGACCAAACTTGTGCACACTTCTCCTAATTTCTCCTTATGTGGTTCGGTGTCAAATTTTTTGTCTCATACTACTCCTGTGAAGCACCTTGTTTTACTATGTTAAAGGCACGATATAAATACAAGTTGTTGTTGTTCAAATAATGGACAAAGGCGTATTATACAAACATAGTAATGCTTTCATTCTTAATATTGTACATTGCAATATCAATCCACAATGTAGATTATTCTTTTATATATGATATTTTGCTGAGATGAATATCAATTAAGTTTACCATAAAAAAATATCTGGATAAGGAACATATAAATACATTTACTCTCTATAAATAATCCTCACAATTGATTAGTAATTAAATATAAGGATGGATTTGCCACAGCTGCACCCTCCAAAGCCATCTGAAGAATATCTGGCCATTTAGCTGAACCCATCTTAGTTTAAGATTAGGGTTTTAAATTAAAAATGGAGCAGATTTGTTGTCTGATCTGCCACCAATGACTGCTTTAAATGACATTATTAGCCTTTGTTTACCTGTCTAAAAATGCCCCAAAATTTACCATATTCTTCCATTTTCTCCTCCAATCATCTTGAACTATGCATCATCCTCCGCCAAGAGAGCAACCAGGGGCAGGTGACCTGCTCACCTGGCTCTGCGAACAATGATGTTGATTTTTGCTTCTGTGAAGCACTTGGACCATTTTTACTATGGTGATTGCATGAACCCGGGGACTGGGAGAAATTTAGAACTCAGCAGAGGAGGACAAAGGGTTTGATTAGGGCAGGGAAAATGGAGTACGAGAAGAAGCTTGCAGGGAACATTAAGACGGATTGCAAAAGTTTCTATAGATATGTAAAGAGAAAAAGGTTAGTAAAGACAAACGTAGGTCCCCTGCAGTCAGAATCCGGGGAAGTCATAACAGGGAACAAAGAAATGGCGGACCAATTGAACAAGTACTTTGGTTCGGTATTCACTAAGGAGGACACAAACAACCTTCCGGATATAAAAGGGGTCGGAGGGTCTAGTAAGGAGGAGGAACTGAGGGAAATCCTTATTAGTCGGGAAATTGTGTTGGGGAAATTGATGGGATTGAAGGCCGATAAATCCCCAGGGCCTGATGGACTGCATCCCAGAGTACTTAAGGAGGTGGCCTTGGAAATAGTGGATGCTTTGACAGTCATTTTCCAACATTCCATTGACTCTGGATCAGTTCCTACGGAGTGGAGGGTAGCCAATGTAACCCCACTTTTTAAAAAAGGAGGGAGAGAGATAACAGGGAATTATAGACCGGTCAGCCTGACATCGGTAGTGGGTAAAATGATGGAAACAATTATTAAGGATGTCATAGCAGTGCATTTGGAAAGAGGTGATATGATAGGTCCAAGTCAGCATGGATTTGTGAAAGGGAAATCATGCTTGACAAATCTTCTGGAATTTTTTGAGGATGTTTCCAGTAGAGTGGACAAGGGAGAACCAGTTGATGTGGTATATTTGGACTTTCAGAAGGCTTTCGACAAGGTCCCACACAAGAGATTCATGTGCAAAGTTAAAGCACATGGGATTGGGGGTAGGGTGCTGACATGGATTGAGAACTGGTTGTCAGACAGGAAGCAAAGAGTAGGAGTAAATGGGGACTTTTCAGAATGGCAGGCAGTGACTAGTGGGGTACTGCAAGGTTCTGTGCTGAGGCCCCAGCTGTTTACATTGTACATTAATGATTTAGACGAGGGGATTAAATGTAGTATCTCCAAATTTGTGGATGACACTAAGTTGTGTGGCAGTGTGAGCTGCGAGGAGGATGCTATGAGGCTGCAGAGCGACTTGGATAGGTTAGGTGAGTGGGCAAATGCATGGCAGATGAAGTATAATGTGGATAAATGTGAGGTTATCCACTTTGGTGGTAAAAACAGAGAGACAGACTATTATCTGAATGGTGACAGATTAGGAAAAGGGGAGGTGCAAAGAGACCTGGGTGTCATGGTACATCAGTCATTGAAGGTTGGCATGCAGGTACAGCAGGCAGTTAAGAAAGCAAATGGCATGTTGGCCTTCATAGCGAGGGGATTTGAGTACAGGGGCAGGGAGGTGTTGCTACAGTTGTACAGGGCCTTGGTGAGGCCACACCTGGAGTATTGTGTACAGTTTTGGTCTCCTAACCTGAGGAAGGACATTCTTGCTATTGAGGGAGTGCAGCGAAGGTTCACCAGACTGATTCCCGGGATGGCGGGACTGACCTATCAAGAAAGACTGGATCAACTGGGCTTGTATTCACTGGAGTTCAGAAGAATGAGAGGGGACCTCATAGAAACGTTTAAAATTCTGACGGGGTTAGACAGGTTAGATGCAGGAAGAATGTTCCCAATGTTGGGGAAGTCCAGAACCAGGGGACACAGTCTAAGGATAAGGGGCAAGCCATTTAGGACCGAGAAGAGGAGGAATTTCTTCACCCAGAGAGTGGTGAACCTGTGGAATTCTCTACCACAGAAAGTTGTTGAGGCCAATTCACTAAATATATTCAAAAAGGAGTTCGATGAAGTCCTTACTACTAGGGGGATCAAGGGGTATGGTGAGAAAGCAGGAATGGGGTACTGAAGTGCATGTTCAGCCATGAACTCATTGAATGGCGGTGCAGGCTAGAAGGGCCGAATGGCCTACTCCTGCACCTATTTTCTATGTTTCTATGTTTCTATGATATAAATGTGTGTTGTGCTGTGGTTGTTGTGGTTGTTAAGGGTGAGCCTTGTGGTTCTGGTGCTGGCCTAACCATCTGGAGGTTGTAAATTCATAATCCCATCATGTCAAGTTTTGAACCTGAATTCAATAAATCTGATCATTCATGAGAGCTAGCCCCAGAAAATGACCATGAAAGCTGCTGGATTGTTGTTAAAAACCCATCCGGTTCAGCAACATCCTTCAGGGAAGGGAGTCTACCTTCCCTCCCCAGTCTGGCCCACATCTGACTTCAGTTCAACACTATGTGGCTGTCTCTTAACACACTCAAAGCGGCTACAGCATTAAATATTGGGGCACTAGCTCATATTGGGCACTGTTTCACAGGCACCAACAGCTGCCCAAATGCCCATTCTTTGTATGTAAGCCTTTGACCATAGGGCTAATCATGACTGAGGACAGTTCTGTCTGCAATTATCATCCATACATGTAACTCTGAAGCATTAGTCATTGGATAGCATTCAGGAGTAGGAACCTTGGCTGATTCCTTTCTCTCACCAGCCCAGAGGTATTGCGATCAATAATAATAAAAACTTTTATTTATATAGCGCCTTCAACGTAGTAAAACGTCGCAAGGCACTTCACAGCAATGTTACAAGACAAAACAGATACATTTGACACCTAGCCACAAAAGAAGAAATTAAGGCAGATGACCAAAAGCTTGGTTAAAGAGGTAGGTTTTAAGGAGCATCTTAAAGGAGGAAAGAGAGGTAGGGAGGCGGAGAGGTTTAGGGAGGGAGTTCCAGAACTTAGTGCCCAAACAGCTGAAGGCACGGCCACCAATGGTTGAGCAGTTATAATGAGGGATGTTCAAGAGGCCAGAATTTGAGGAGTGCAGACACCTTGTGGGGTTATGAGGCTGAAAAGGATTACAGAGATAGGGAGGGGCAAGGCTATGGAGTGATTTGTAAACAAGGATGATAATTTTGAAATCGAGGCATTGTTTAACCGGGAGCCAATGTAGGTCAGAAAGCACAGGGATGATGGGTGATCGTGACTTGGTGTGAGTTAGGACACAGGCTGCTGAGTTTTGAATGACCTCAAGTTTATGTAGTGTAGAATGTGGGAGGCCAGCCAGGAGTAAGTTGGAGTAGTCAAGTCGAGAGGTAACAAAGGTATGAATGAGGGTTTCAGCAGCGGAAGAGCTGAGGCAGGGGCGGAGGAAGACAAGGTTACGGAGGTGGATAAAGGCGATTTTAGTTATGCTGTGGATATGTGGCTGGAAACTCATTTCAGGGTCAAATATGACATCTAGGTTGAGAAAAGTCTTATTCACCCTCAGATTGATGCCGGGGAGAGGGATGGAGTCAGTGGTTAGGGAATGCGGTTTGTGGCGGTGACCAAAGACAATGAGCAACTTCAGCAATCCCAACCTCACTCAAGTGGAGCACAGAGCAGCGTATGGGCACGACTTTGATGCAGCCTTAATTACAACCCATGTTCCCTTCAAATGAGGCTTCTGCCTGGAAGCACTTAATTTATCTTCGGGTGCAGTACCCTAGCTAAGATTAACAAACTCAGCACAGACCAAAGATTGTCCTGGGACTTTCCAAGACTGTATTGCCCAGTTCCATGCCAAGGATGACACTGGCCAACTTTCTGCTCCCTTTAAACTTTCTATTATGTTCACTACATGTCAGCTGCTGTTTGGTTGTACTGCAACCTTAACTCAAACCCTACTGTCACTTTTACCTTTAGAAGTGAGGAGAAGGTCCATTTCCAAGTAAAAGAACTCAGAAAGAGAGCTGTAAAGGTGCACAGACAATGAGAAATGTCAGGGTGTTTTCCCTCAACACCAGCCCACATTTCAGCTGGCCAAGAAGACTGCTGGATAAGAGGCAGTGTGGAACACCTCTGGCACCGACTAAAGCCAGTTTTACTATTCAGCATATTTAAAAATCAAGTCAAAACTGTGCCATGTAAGGCTGGGCACGTGATCATGTTGTGTTGGTTTAGTTAGCAAAATTATTTCGCCTCCCCCCCTCCCCACCGTTAAAATGACTTGGTTCCTTGCTGTAATAACCAAATCACACTGTAAAATGCGAGACATGAATTCTTCCTCACTCACAATGAAAAAGAGCACTCAAGCATTACCTTGTTACCATCTCCTTTTCCTTGTTTGATGCATGGCCCCCACTACTCAGAGGGCTACTTGCAGTCGACAGGAAGTACAGACGATGGTTCTTAAAATATTGATCAATTAAAGGAAGAACGACCTGTAAAAATGAATAACATTCAGTGTGTAAATCACTCAAGACAAATGTACATCAGCTCTTTACTGGATGATAAAAGACCAAGGTCCATCTGGTAGTCACACGATACAGTGATAATGGGGTTGTTGACTAATCAGAGCAATCAATCTCTAACATTTAGCCTACAACAGACCCAGACACGAGGCCAGGAAATCCCCCAGTGATGGAGAGCTTTGGGAACCATCGGTCCAGTCACCTGTTCCTCCCAAGCATGCTACACTTATCACATGCCATGTCTCAAGTTATTTAAATACTGTACCTCAAAAAGTAATTTTAAGAAATATATCTAATTTGCGTTTGAATGAATCAATATAACTGCTTCCAACGTCTCCCTAAGGAACTTGTTCCATAGATTAACCACTCGCTCACTCAACTATTGTTTCACTCGTAGATCATGTTATGTTTCACAATCAACTCCAATAAAAGTCCTGGATGCTGTATATAAAGTATATTGTGTGTCCACCAGAGCAGAAAACCTGATATTTGAGAGAAGGAAATGGTACATTGGTGATTCAAAAACCAGGAGTTATTTACCTTCAATTTCACAGTTGAAAATGTTTGTTCGACCCTGTAATATCCTTACATACTACTATAAATTCACACAAGGTACATTCTGCAGACAAGGTCACTCTGTGACCTGAACCTTTATTCACAGGACCAAGGAGTGATGACCCTGCGTGGGACCTCCCTTTATGTACCTGGATGACCAGGTGAGGAGTGTCTCCCACAAGTTCACCCCCTGTGGTCAAGGTGTGCATTTCTTAGGTGTATACACTATGCAGTGTTGTTACATGAAGGTTACAGTTGCATGAAGGTTACATACATGACATCACCTCCCCCCCCGCCCCCCCCCCGCAACGTCTTATGGGGTCAAAGATTAAGTCTTTCAGGTGGTCGACACTCTCTCGTGGAGCGCCGCAGTTGGGGCTCTGGTTGTTGAGCCTTGGCATGCGTCTCTGCCACCTGTGGTGATTCCGGCTTGTCCGGGCTGGCCGCAGGGACTGTGCATGCTGCTGAATGTTCTTGTTGATCGATCACTGGCGGTGGTGTGGGCAACATCTCATGATCTTCCTCAGGTTCCTCAGTGTCTATGCTGAACCTTTTTTTTACTTGGTCCAGATGCTTGCGGCATATTTGTCCACTGTTACGTCTGACCACTATGACCCTATTCCCCTCTTTGCCAATTACAATACCCTCAAGCCACTTGGGCCCCAAAGCGTGATTAAGAACAAATACAGGGTAATCGTTTTCTATACATCTCCCCTTTGAGTTACAGTCATGGCACTCATTTTGGGACTGGCGCTTGCAATGTCTGACAGGACAGGATGAATGAGGGACAGCTGAGTTTTAAGTGTACGTTTCATGAGTAGTTCCGCGGGCGGGACTCCCATGAGAGAATGCGGTCGGGACTTATAGGCCAGCAGGAGGCGCAATAGGCGGCATTGAAGGGAGGGTCCCTGTTTTATGATTTGGACCGCATGTTCCGCCTGGCCATTGGAAGCGGCTTGAACGGTGCCATCCTGACATGTTTGATGCCATTACCCGACATGAACTCCCGGAATTCATAGCTAGTGAAACACGGGCTGTTGTCGTTAACCAGGATGTCCGGCAAGCCGTGGGTCGCAAAGACCGCATGCAGACTCTCCACAGTGGTGGATGTCATGCACGAATTCAATATGATGCACGCGATCCATTTCGAGTACGCATCACCAACAATGAGGAACATTTTTCCCATGAACGGGCCCGCGTAGTCTACGTGAATACGTGACCATGGCCTGGTGGGCCAAGGCCATGGGCTGAGTGGGGCCTCCCTGGCGGCATTGCCCAGCTGGGCAGATGTCGTGCACCTACAAACACATTGTTCCAGGTCTGAGTCAATTCCCGGCCAATGGCCTTCATTAGCGTGATGCCTGGGTGCTCGCTGTGGAGTTCCCTGATGAATGCTTCCCTTCCCTTCTGGGGCATGACTACCCGGCTGCCCCATAGTAGGCAGTCGGCTTGGATGGAGAGCTCATCCATCTGTCTGTGAAACGGACTGACCTCCTCGGGGCATGCTCCGTGTGCGGGCGCCCAATCCCCAGTCAGGACACATTTCTTAATCAAGGATAAGAGGGGATCTCTGTTGGTCCAGATTTTGATCTGGCGGGCTGTGAAGGGGGAGCCTGCGCTGTCAAAGGCTTCAACGGCCATGACCATCTCAGCGCTTTGCTCCGCTGCCCCCTCAGTGGTAGCCAGTGGAAGCCTGCTGAGCACGTCAGCGCAATTTTCGGTGTCTGGCCGGTGCCAGATGGAGTCATCATAAGCAGCCAGCGTGAGAGCCCATTGCTGTATGTGAGCTGACGCATTGGCATTGACAGCTTTGCTAACTCGAACCTTCTGCCAAAAAGGTACTCGTGCATCTTTTTCACCCCATAGACACATGCGAGTGCTTCCTTTTCAACCATCCCATATCCCCATTCTGCTTGGGAGAGCGACCTGGAGGCATAAGCCACAGGTTGGAGTTGGCCCTCATCATTGCTCTGCTGCAACACGCACCCAACCCCGTAGGATGATGCATCACATGTCAAAACCAATTTCTTACAGGGGTTGTACAGAGTCAACAGCTTATTAGAACAAAGCAGGTTCCGCACTCGATTGAAAGCCCGTTCCTGACAGTCCCCCCAAAACCATTCGCAACCCTTACGAAGGAGCACATGTAGTGGCACCAACAAAGTGCTTAAGTTCGACAGAAAGTTCCCGAAATAGTTCAAGAGTCCCAGAAATGACCGCAACTCCGATGTGTTGCCGGGCCTGGGCGCCCGGCGGATCGCCTCCGTTTTTGATTCAGTGGGCCAGATCCCGCCTGCGGCAACCCTCCTGCCCAAAAACTCGACCCCTGGGGCCAAAACCACACACTTGGACTTCTTTAGTCACAGGCCTACCCGGTCCAGTCGGCGTAGCACCTCCTCCAGGTTGTGGAGGTGTTCCTCAGTGTTTCGACCCGTGATAATGATTGCGTCCTGAAATACGATTGTTCCAGGGATGGATTTGAGCAGGCTTTCCATGATCAGCGGCCGCTGATCGAATGCCAAACGGACACCTGTTGTAGACAAACAGCCCCTTGTACGTGGTGATGGTGGTCAGTAGCTTGGATTCTTCGGCCAGTCCCTGGGTCATGTAGGCTGAAGTGAGGTCCAACTTGGTGAACAGCTTGCCGCCTGCCAGCGTGGCAAAAGGATCCTCCGCTCTCGGAAGCGGGTATTGGTCTTGTAGTGACACTCGGTTGATAGTGGCCTTGTAGTCGCCACAGATCCTGACCGAGCCATCTGTTTTTAGGACAGGGACGATGGGGCTTGCCCAGTCGCTGAATTCAACCGGCGAAATTATGCCCTCTCTTAGCAACCTGTCCAACTCACTCTCAATTTTCTCCCGCATCACATTCGGCACAGCTCTGGCTTTGTGGTGCACTGGTCTGGCATCCGGGGTGATGCGTATCACTACTTTGGTACCTTTGAAAGTCCCGACACCAGGTTGAAATAGTGACTCAAATTTCTGTAGGACCTGTGAGCATGAACTTCGCTCCACAGATGAAATGGCGTGCACATCCCCCCATTTCCAGTTCATCTCGGCTAGCCAGCTCCTCCCCAAAAGCGCGGGACCATTTCCCGGGACAATCCAGAGTGGCAGCCGGTTCTCCGATCCATTAGGTGTGACCACCAACATTGCACTGCCTAGCACTGGGATGATCTCTTTGGTGCACGTCCGTAATTGCGTGTCAATGCGTTCTAGTTTGGGTCTGCTAGCTCTGAGTGGCCATAGTTTCTCGAATTGTTGGACACTCATAAGTGACTGGCTGGCTCCTGTGTCCAGCTCCATGCGTACCGGGATGCCGTTTAATAGGACTTTCATCATCATAGGTGGCGTTTTGGTATATGAGCTGTGGACGTTTGCCACATGAACCCGCTGAACTTCAGCGTCCATTGCTTTGTCCCAAGCATCAATCTGCCTTGCAGATCCCTCTTCTGGTTCATCTGCCTTGTAAATTAGCCTCACTGCAGGCTTCCTGCACATTCTGGCTAAATGTCCACTGAAGTTACAATTTCTACAGATAAATTGTTGAAACCTACAGGTTTTTGCAGCATGTCTGCCCCTGCACCTCCAGCATGAGCTGAGATTGTTGTGAACACAGGGGCTGTTACCAGGCATTCCTCTCTGATTGTCTCTTTTATTACTCTTGAGTACTCTGTTCATGGGTGTCAATGGCCCCATCCCGGGATGCATTGTCCACTGGGATGGCGTAAATGTCCGTTCAACCTGCCATTGTCTCTATTGAGGACCCACTCTAGAGTCTGTTGCTGCCTGGGTGGTGTCGAATTGCCCTTGCCTGCCTGCGGGGTTCTGAGTCGCGTTTACAATGTTAACTCCCTGATCCATCGCCACGTTGGAAGCAGAGTTGCACACGTATATTATCTTGGTTTCCTCCTCCCCCGCCATGAAGGTCTGAGCCATCAACGCCGCCGCTTCCAAGGTCAAGTCCTTGGTCTCAATTAGCTTTTTGAAAATCCCGGCATGACCAATGCCCTCAATAAAGAAATCCCTTAATATCTCCCCCTGCAGGTGTCTGTGAACTTAGAGGCTGGCCAAGCGCCGAAGGTCCGCAACGAAGTCCGGTATGCTCCGTCCTTCCCGACGTCGGTGTGTATAGAATCGGTGTCGGGCCATGTGTATACTGCTCGCCGGTTCGAGGTGCTCACCGATCAGTTTGCTGAGCTCTTCAAAGGTTTTGTCCGCCGGCTTCTCGGGTGCGAGCAGGTCTTTCATCAGCGCGTACAGCTGGTCAGTAGATGCGCCCGTCGCTTGTCAGCCGCTGCATCTCCCAGCCAGTCCTTCGTGACAAAGCTCTGCTGGAGTCTCTCAACGAAATCATCCCAGTCCTCACCAACACAGTACCGTTCCTCTGTGCTACCGGTGGCCATTCTCGTGAGTCGTTGATTCCCGTTTCTCGTCGCCAAATGTAATATCCTTACACTCTACTATAAATTCAAACGAGGCGCATTCTGCAGACAAGGTCACTCTGTGACCTGCACCTTTATTCACAGGACCAAAAAATGATGACCCTGCGTGGGACCTCCCTTTATATACCTGGATGACCAGGTGAGGAGTGTCTTCCACAAGTTCACCCCCTGTGGTCAAGGTGTGCATTTCTTAGGTGTATACAGTATGCAGTGTTGTTATGAAGGTTACAGTTACATGAAGGTTACATACATGACAGACCCCACTTTATACGTTTATTTCTCACAAATATTTCACTGTTTCCATCCCCAAACCCCCCACCCCTGCCCCAAAACATCGTACCTTGGCAAAGAACTTGATTTCCTGCTCATGCAGAAACTTTTCTCCTTTATTTGTGGAACAAAGATCTGGAAGCAAGAAAGAAAGAAAGAAATACTTTCATTTAGATAGCACCTTTTATGAACACCAGACATCTCAAAGCACTTTACAGCCAATTAAGTACTTTTGGGAGTGTAGTCACTGTTGTAATGTGGGAAACGTGGCAGCCAATTTGTGCACAGCAAGCATCCACAAATAGCAATGTGATAATGACCAGATAATCTGTTTTTTGTTATGTTAATTGAGGGATAAACATTGTCTAGGACACCGGGGATAACTCCCCTGCTCTTCTTCGAAATAGTGCCATGGGATCTTTTACATCCGGCTGAGGGAGCAGACGGGGCCTCGGTTTAGTATCTCATCCGAAAGACGGTACCTCCAACAGTGCAACACTGCCCTCAGCACTGCACTGGGGTGTCAGCCTAGATTTATGTGCTGAAGTCCCTCGAGTGGGACTTGAACTAACAACCTTCTGACTTGTGGAAAAAAAGATCTGGAAGCAAGGACAAGAGAACATTTACAATAATAGGAGCGAAACGTACATCCTCCATTAAAAACATAACCGAGTAACAGAATTTAAAATATCGACTTGGGAAGTGGCACAATTAGAAACGATGTTAATATTCAAATAATCATATTCAAGAACGGACGGTCTGACTGCCACATGAACAGCACTCTTCATTGTACTGGAAAAAACAAAATGAAGATTCACATTTTCTGAAAAACATAGTTTAAATCTCACTGATAGACTGGGGGGCACTGAAAACAGCAGTGATTTATGATTTAAGAAATATTTTTATAGAAGGAATTTTTTTCCTTCCTCTCTCACTCATCTCTCTAGATCATGCATCATCAATGATGAGGAGGTGGCGGAAAGAATGTGATCTGCACCAAAGCATCTGCCTGCGTCAGTTTATAGGAGGTGGCCCACAGTGACCTGTCCTTCCAATGTTCTGAGGTGTCTGGCTTCCAAGATGACACGGCTGAGGTAGAGATTCACTGCATGGGGATAGTCAAGTTCCCTGCCGCAGTGTCTTGGATCTCCAACATAGTGTGTCAGCATATCCCCGGCAAGTAAAATATTGGCCCAGAAATTGCTGTCGGAGGCTTCCCCGCGGGCAGATGCCTCCAACCTGAAATATTTCTACAAATCTACCTGGTGGTCCGGGAGGTTCGGAGACTTCAGGTCCTGGGCCTCTATGCGAAAGGCCTGCGTATCCCAGGGACTTGAGCACTTCGTACGCATCCCTGGGATCACGTGGGCCGGCCCAACCAATCAAAGTAGGGGCATTCCCATTTATACTTGTGGGATTCCAATCACCATAATTATGAATGGGGATACCCCAAAAGCACACAAACACTTAAAATAATTTTTTAAAGCATCACATATTTAAAATTAATCAAAATGGAATTTAATTAATTAAAACAAAAAAAAATTGAAAAATAAATGTACATATTTTCAAGAGTCTAAAAATAAAATTATCCTATTTAGCAGGATTTTAAATGTTTAAATTATTGGAAAAAATCTCTTTTTCTGTCCTTTAAGAGTCTTATGCTGCTAAAAGCAGGCATCAGGCATAAGAATTTCAAGGGCATTCGCTAGGCAGAAGACGGGCAAATAGATTGCAAGCTCCAGGTTTAGGCGCACGCGCTTCACATGCCTAAACCCGGAACTTGCGGGGTCCCTAGGGACGCAAATTCAGGGCCATTCTTTCAAATAGTTTTCTATTGGATTGTGCCATTCTGCTCGATTTCCTCCACCAGGTTAAAACTGGCATAAGAAGAATGACACAACGCAGCAGCTCTGCGACATTTTTGAAAATTACGTAATCAGTCACATAGAATAACATAGTATCTACCGCACAGGCTTTTATGCTCCACACAAGCCTCTTCCCACTACTCTTCATCTAACCTATGCTGGTTCGTCAAGAGTTCTAGATCGTAAAAAGTGTAAATGTGGGAATGACCAAGCAAATGTGGCATCCAAAATATTTGAATTTGACGTGTTAATAGTGTGTAAATATGCACTTTACCAAACTGCAGCATGTACTCGTGAGCCTGGTCAACATATTTGATGAGCTGCTGGAGGAAGCTGTAGGCAAATCGTTTTTCAATGGAAGGTGTATCCAACTCCATGTCTTTTAAACCCCTGGGGGGGGAAAAAAAGAGTCTGGTTAGAATTCTCCTTCGTTGTAGTACAACCTGTCATATGAAATATGCGCATCTTGTTGTGATCGTGTTTCATTTCAAAAAGAGCACAGAAACCAGGAAAATTCTCAGTTTTTCGGCAGGGAATACTCTTGGTAAAAGACAACAAAACCAGTTATACACCACCAGCAACAGAATTACCTAAAGAAGAGGAAATAAAGAAAGGCAACGAAGGTAAGGGGTTTATTCCCATGTTGTTAACACCCCATGGGTGCCACTTCAATGACAATAACATTTAATTGGAGGAAATTTCTGCTCATCCAGCAGTGGATTTTGGACAAGTGCAACAAATTAGAGGCAGTGTAGTGGTCAAGGTGGTGGTGGTGAGGCAGAGCTGGGTATCGTCAGCATACATGTGGAACCTGACACTGAATTTTCGGATGATGTCGTCGATGAGCAGCATGTAGATGAGAAATGGAGGGAGCCAAGATTTGATCCTTGGGGAGCTTAATGACACCTAAAAACAGGCAGAGATGCCTGAGGCTGGACCTTTTCCCTTTTTGCCCATAACATGTATATCTGTCAGGCTGGCTAGTTGCAGGAAGCTCCCAATTGAAGCACATAGGAAATTTAAAATATAAAGGGCTAAATTTTCATCTATGCCGATTTTTGGCGAGCAGAAGGATTAACGGCCGATTTTTTTGTGCCCGATTACACCGGAAAAAAAAGATGCAACTTTCGCCAAAGTAAAATTTCATTTTGCCGCTGCGGTACCTGAAGTTAAGTCTGGGGGTGGAGCTTCAAGTGTGCGCCAAAAAGTCTCTGAGCATGTGCTGGAAAAAAAATATCTCTTTTTCCACGTGACGGGTGTGCCCACGAATCCACAGTGAACTTCATGGTCTGGATCAAGAGCTTGTGAGAACACATTCGGATCGGAGCTGGATCTGGACATAGAAAATAAGTGCAGGAGTAGGCCATGCGGCCCTTCGAGCCTGCACCACCATTTAATATGACCATGGCTGATCATGCAACTTCAGTACCCCATTCCTGCTTTTTCTCCCTACCCCTTGATCCCTTTCGCCGTAAGGGCCACATCTAACACCCTTTTGTATATATCTAACAAACTGGCCTCAACAACTTTCTGTGGTAGAGAATTCCACAGGTTCACAATTCTCTGAGTGAAGAAGTTTCTCCTCATCTCGGTCCAAAATGGCTTACCCCTTATCCTTAGACTGTGACCCCTGGTTCTGGACTTCCCCGACATCGGGAACATTCTTCCTGCATCTAGCCTGTCCAATCCCGTCAGAATTTTATATGTTTCTATGAGATCCCCTCTCATTCTTCTAAATTCCAGTGAAGATAAGCCTAGTCGATCCAGTCTTTCTTCATATGTCAGTCCTGCCATCCCAGGAATCAGTCTGGTGAACCTTCGCTGCAACCCCTCAATAGCAAGAATGTCCTTCCTCAGATTAGGAGACCAAAACTGTACACAATATTCAAGGTATGGCCTCAACTGCAGCAAGACCTCCCTGCTCCTATACTCAATTCCTCTCGCTATGAAGGCCAATATGCCATTCGCCTTCTTCACCGCCTGCTGTACCTGCATGCAAACTTTCAATTTCAGCTGCAATAGATGGATCCAAGGAAAGGAGAAGGAGAAGGGAAAGGGCCAAGAGATTTCTAGCAGAAGAAATTGAGCCCCTAGTTTACATCTTTGAGAGGAGGTGGGATGTGCTTGAGAACAAAGGAAAAACGGGACAAAAGAAACTGAAACCCTCTCTATTAGCAAAACTTTGGGACCAAGTTGCAGAAGAGTTTAATGCAGTGGCCATGACCCCGAGAAGTGGCGTGCAGGTCAAAAAGAAGTGGCAGGACTTTGGCCAAGCAGTTACTGTAAATAATATTTTTATTTATGCACTGCAATTACATTTGTAAATGTGACTAATATATGTATATGTGTGCGTGTGTGAGTGAGTGCGTGGCCACCACAGCAGAAGGACCCTCTCTTACAAAGTTCTATTTTTATCTTTGCAGAGGAAGGTGTCACAGACCAACCGAGAAAGGTCAAAAACTGGAGGAGGTGCGCCAAGTAGGCTGCAACTAACAGCCGTGGAAGAGAGGATCGGTGATAGGATTAAATCTTGCAAGAGATCAACCACCGATGTGGCCGCTGGGCCCAGGTTACCGAGAGAGGGTAAGCCCTGCAAGTTGCACAGTCTGGGTTGGCATTGTGGTCTTTGAAAAGAGTCTGTGCTGTGTGACCCACGTACTCATGTCACCCTGCCCCCTGTGCCCTCTCCCCTGCTGCTAACCAAACATCTGCTCTGTTATGTTTTGCAGATGTTGTGTATCAGGAAGAGACGGAAGTCGAAGCAGAAGATCAGGAAGCCGTCAGTCCAGATATTCTTCATCAACATCAGGCCGAGGATGAACTGGAGAATGAAGGGCAGCAGGAAGACCCCAATAATGAGACGGTTACATTGCAATTGGAGACGGTGAACCCCCTGAGGGTGCCAAGCCCTTTGCTGAGCGATACAACCGATGCGACATTTCATGGGGTACAGTCTGAGGCTGCGTGTCCCAGTGGGCTCCAGCAAGCCACACCTGGGAGACGGCCAAGGAGGGTGGGGGAGAGAGCTCATCCTGAAATGCAGGGTGCAGGGGACATAGAACAGCTCATGGGAATGAGTGAGGAGAGCATTGAGCTAACGAGATCATTCCTGGACACCATGGGTGGGGTGAGGGTAGAATTAGCTGGACTGTCAGTAGAAGTAGCAACACTGGAGGAATGGGAGCAGTGTCGGGACAGATGAGGGGGGGAATGTCGGAGATTAGGAAGGGAATGTCGAAGGCAGCTGATGCAGTGTCGGGGCAGATTAGGGAGGAATGTCAGAGATAGCTGCTGACCCAGGCTCTCGTTGCCCAACAGCAATTGGCAGCATCAACTGCTGACACTCACTTTCCAATCCCCAGACAAACCTCAGGTAGTGTGCCGAGGGTTGATCCACAGGCTGAAGAAGAGTCCGAAGAGGAACCCGGGCCTTCCACAATGCTGTCTGCTCGGTCTGTCCCTGTCCAACCCCACCAACAACAAATGTGCAGAAAACAGAAAAAACTTTGGGGTCAGGGTGAGGAAGCAGAAGGCTGAGACAACGGGCAAAGGTAGTGGGAGAGGCAACAACAGGGGCAAGAGGGGCGCACAGCGCTAAGGTCTTTGAGTAAGGGGGAGGAGAGATGACTGCAGCTCCGTCCTCCTCCTCCCCACCCCCCCTTCTCCCCTCAGGAGGATCTTCAATGTTCAGTACCTGCCCCTCATGATGGCCAAGTTGTGCAGCATGCAGCACATGACAGTGAACTGACCGATGTGGTGAGGGACGTATTGCAGGTAGCCTCCAGAGTGGTCCAGGCATCGGAAACGCTGCTTCAATATGCCAATTGTCCGCTCTATGATGCTCCATGTCGTTATGCGCGACATGTTGTACTGACACTCTGGCTCAGTGCGGGGATTGCATGGGGGGGACGGGGGTCATAAGCCAGGTGGCAAGTCCACACCCTTTGTCCCCGAACAACCAGCTGTGCCCATCTGGCAACTCCTGAAACATCGTAGATATAACACTCTTACGTAGGATGAAAGCATCATGGATGCTACCTGGATATTTGGCATCCACTGCCATGATCTGATGCATATCGTCGCAGACGAGCTGGACATTGAGGGAGTGGAACCCTTTCTTGTTGCGATAAACCTTGGAGTCATCCAAAGGTGTTCTCAAGGCGATGTGGGTACAGTCAATCGCACCCTGTACCTTGGGGAAGCCAGTAATTCTGGAGAACCCCACAGCCCTGTCTCGCATTGCATGCGTGGTCACAGGGAAATTGATGAACTGGTCCCTTTGGGCATACAGTGCAGCAGTCACTTGTCAAATGCAGCAATGTGTGCCGTACTGCAACATATGTCCCCAGTTGCTGCTTAAAATGAGCCAGAAGCATAGAAGGCAAGTGCTGCAGTGACCTTCACTTCCACAGGTAGGGCAGTCCTCCTGCCACTTCTTGGCTGTATGTCTGTCGTGATTAGCTGTCAGATCTCTGTGATAACCTCCTTTCCAAATCGCAGCCTGCGAATGCAGTCTGACTCACTCAGGTGTAGGTATGAGCACCTGTCCCTGTAGATTCGATCAGGGTATGGTCTCCTCCCCATCAATGCCCGAGCGATCTGGTTTCTGCGATGTTGACGTTGTATTACCCATCGCCTCATGGCATGCATGCAAATTAACCTTATGACATGAGGCATTGTTAGAGTTGCACCTATAATTATTATTGTTAATTTTGTTATTCTTGTTATTGTGAGACAGTACTTACTGAAGCACACATACCTTTGCTGGGTGACGCCGTAGTAGAACGGACCACACCCTGGTCTGCGCGTGTGCAACACTAGTCTCTGTATCTATGGAGACGCAACGCACAGTAATTTATGGCACTTCAATTATAGCTTTTGCCAAAATGCATATGTTTGCTGCTGTGGAGTGCTGGCCGGCAGGATCACTCCCTCGGCCGGACAGAAACACAAGCGATCAGCGCTCAGCTTGGAAAGAAGCCCAGGAGGAGGGGGGTGGTGGAATTCAAGCGCTGAGCTCCTGTGCTGTGCTGTGCTGTCCTGAGATCGGCAGTGTGTGCTTTGATGACCCACTTAAGAGGGTACGGCAGCAGTGGGGCGGAAGTTTGGACCGCCGGACAAACCACCGAGGAGAATTTCACGAGCGGCGGCCATTCGACAAAACATCGGCGGCCATTCGACACTGCCGCGTGGCTGTCGCTTTCCGGCGGTAAAAGTCCTCATCGGGGGGCTGAACTTTGGCCCCATGGACTCAACCTTGGCTCCACCTCTTCCCTTATATCCTATAATACAAACTTATAGGGATAGTACCATGGAGTGGCACAAACAGCAAACCCTCATGCTGTTCCACCTCACTCCAACAGCCATGAAACGAGGGTCAGGGGTTGGGTTCGGGACTCCTGTGTCACTTTGCTGCAGATTCATGCTTGTACATTTGGTTTCCTTTCCCTTTATTTTTGCCCACAACTTCTAGGCTAAAAGAATATTTGGGGTCGATTTTCAACTCGCCACCCGGGTGTAAAACTGGTGTTGTGGATCGGACCCCCGTTAGATAGAGCCCACCTGATTTTAATTTCCATTGATTTCAATGTAAATGATAATTGGGAGGTTTCTACAGTGAGCAGTCGACATGCAACACCAGAATACACCCAAGCGGCAGGTTGAAAATCTACCCCTTTGTCCCTTATTCTGCAACTTCCCCTTTAATTTCTCGTATCCCTTCACACTTCAACTGCATGCAATTTTCGCTTCCACCACTAGTGTGCCCCCTGCACTCGTTTAAGTCTGCATCTGGAGCTGTGAATAATAACGCAAATGTGTTGACTTATGAAATTCGAGTGCTACTGCCAGATTACCATTCTAGAGAGATCTGCACCACTTAGAACAGGACAAGGAAAACAGCCTTCATAAACCTAAAGAGGAACAGCTTTACCTTTTATCTTTTCAGGGTAGCAATAGCTGTTGGTGATGTTACTGTGTGAGACTTGTTGCTCTCTTACTGTTTTTTTTCGCTCTCCCAAGATTAACAGCTACTTCAGTCTTTGACTCTTTACTTTGTTTTTTTGAATAACACTGGTTAAATTATTAACTTTGCCTATTTTTTCCTCCCTTCGGTCAATGGCAATGGAAAGAAGCGCATCTTCACAATTCGGTAACCAAAAAATCCCCAGCAGACATCAAGAAAAAGATCAACTGAAATGAATAACAAATAGAAAGTGGGTGAATTTCCTCAGGGCTTGCTCCGCTCCAGTGCAGTAACATCGCAGAAACCCCGTTACTGCCCATAAACGGAGTATCTGCTGAAGTTACGGTGGGCGAGCAGGAGAGTCTCCGAGGGAATCCCCAGCCAAAATATTTCAGGATTTATTTTTGATCTTATCTAGGAGGTGGTGTTTTACAGTCGTGGCAAGGTGTCCGCAAAAAAGGTTCTTTTCTACACTGCTGAAGTGTATGTCTGGTTATTTAGAGCTCCCACATTGCTGATGTATATCTACAGTTACAAAGGCCCTGATATTGGTGGCCTTACCGCCCACTGCCGCCGAGTTTTGCTGCCATTTTCCTCTCTTCCACCATTTTCCACTTGGGCTGGAGCGGACGGGAGGTGAGTACCGCCGGGAACCGCCCGCTGACGTCCTCTGGCAGTCAAGTAGCGTAAGTGGCCTCCTGCCCGCCGCCGAGCTGCCAGATTGATGCGGGCGGGAGTCGGCGCCAGCGGGGGGGGGGGGGGAGGAATCCGCCAGGAGGCTGTTCCAACCCCGACAGTAGGTACGAAGAAGGGAAATAAAAGGGTCCCCTGAAGGTGTACCGGTGTTTTTTTTTTGTTTCCTATTATTTTTATTTGCAGTCTTCCACCCTCCCTGGGCCCGACTCCATCCTTGGTGGCACTTGGGCGGCAAGAGTCTTTGCCGGCGACATTGAGAGCGCCCACCCACTGCCGCCCAGATTGCCGGCATAAGCCGAGCGGTACTGCCACCTCTTTTACAGTGATAGAGAATTCAAGCTCTGCAGCCCGGCTGCAGTTTTGAAGAAAACACAGACCACATTGCATTAAGTCATCAATCAACTTGACATTTTAGGACCTTGGGTAGCGAGCCAATTAAAGGTTAAAAGATTATTAATTGAGCCAATAAGGTCAAAGAAGGCAAGTTTTTTTCTGTAAATTGAACCAGGTATAAGTACAGCCATTTTGGCCATGTGGCCTCAGAAGGACAAAGGCCTGGCTTAAAGCTAGAAGCTTGTTGTTGCTGCCAGAATAAAGTTACATTAAAACTACAACCGGAGTTCGTATTTCATTGGAAATTAAGAGATCTAACAATTTTGGCGTCACAAACAGGATGGCTGAGGGAAGAAACTGAATTTTGGACATCGGACTTATATACTGAGGTAAGGACTCCTCTTTATAAAAGTCCTCGGTCAAAAGTCTAAATTCGCCTCTCCTTCTACGCGATTCCGAAAGCCTCCGGTTTGCGAACCCTCCGGTTGGTAGTCGGCTCGAGGTCCCATAGACGTCAAACTTCGGCGGTGTGTTAGTGAATTAATCACTGACCCACTGATCGGCTGGAAAGCCTACGACTCGAGACCCCAGTAAAGAAATCAGTATTATGGCAGCAGGAGATAAGAGCAAAGAATTGCCTACAACTGTAAAAGGTGGGCAGGCACCACCTGAGGTTTTGATAGATGAAATCCTCCAACAGTTGAAAGAATTCATAGAGCAACAATTTGACTTATCTAAAACCTGTATTAAGATCGAACAAAAATACGGAATCTCCAAAGGACAATGGTCCTTGGACGAGATTAAAAGGGTCTGGGGAAAAACGACCCGTATGAAAAATAAAGAGCGAACTAGATGGTCCCTAGCCATTATGTGACAGATCCGAAAGTGGAATTAAATTATATGCATTCCCAACATGATAGAGAACTGACCAGTACAAAGGACCAATTGCAAGCTGTTTGTGCACAGCTGCGACAGAAAAGATTTGAACTTGAAAAGTCGGAAGCGGAAGTTAAAGATCTTAAAGGTGAAATTAAAGAATGGAAAAAATCATTAGGTCAAGAGACAGTAATAGGAAAAGGAAAATGTATCGGTCAATTCCCAGGGTACCCATGTTTGGATAAATTAAAAGCACAAACCCGAAGACACGACCGAGGAATAGATACGGTTTCTGAATCTTCCGACAATACAGTGTCGGAGGATGACGAATTAGGGGTGCGCTTTGCCCCGTTTAAAAAAAGACGAGTTGTAGTCAAATCAGAAGAGACTACGGATGATGGCGAAACCAAAAAAACGAGGAAAAGGGTGTATGCAGAATACTTAGCTCATGATCCGGCGGACCCAGAGAAAATTGATAAATGGTCCAAGGAATTGCCCAATCCAAAGAAAGGGGGAGTAAAAATGTGGGACCAATTGGACCGCTTAAGAAATATATATCAACTTCATCCCTGGGACGGAGTGCAAATTTTGACCATAATGGAGCCAAAAACACAGGGAAGAAAATTGCACGACAAGATAGAAGAAGCTTTGGGGCAGGATAAGCAAGAATTAGATGCAGGGTGAGAGGCGATTAAACACTGGCTGCAAGCCTTCAGTCCAGCTAAGACAGACTGGGGAAAAATTGCAGCCTGCCAACAGAAAGGAAAAGAGGAGGTCCTGGAGTATGATGAGCGGTTTAGATGCATGTGGCTAGAACATTCGGGTATGAATAATACGGATGAGGAAATGGATGAACAAGTGTTTGGACCCCTGAAAGCAGCTTTCGTGGCAGGTCTAAAGCCAGAACTATCCAAAATGCTTAAGGTAGTGTTACCGGACTGGGAAGGTAGAGGAACTACCTTTGCAGCATTGGTGGATCGATGTAACCAATTAGATTGGGATATGGGAGCTAAAGTCCGAGCCCTGCAGGCTGTGGGATGGAAATCCCAGGATTCCGATAAATAGTTATGAGGAAAATTACCCGGAAAATGTCATTATTGTGGGAAAGAAGGTCACTGGGCCAAGAGGTGCAGGGCAAAACAGCAAGGTCGCGGCCGGGGAAGAGGATGCAGCTAGGGATACAATTCAGCAAACAAACCAGGCTTGTCACAAGATACCGACCTCATAGAAGCATTTAAGCGACTGACAATACAACAAAAGGAGTTACTTGGGATAGCAAAAAACGATTAGAGCCCACCCTGGTCCACCTCCTCGCACTAATACAACAAAGGGGAGATGGGCTATATATATATATAACTGTGAGGGTGGGCGATAAGGATGTGGACTGTCTTTTAGACACAGGGGTGGAATTAACATGCTTACCCCTACAATATGGAGACTTTTGCCGTTGGATGGTAGGGCACGTACAGCCTATGGAGTTGGGGGCCATAAAATGGAAATTAAAAAGACAACACCGGTACTTAAAGGGCTGGGTCCACATGAACTAACCATGCCGGTCTGGATAGGTCCAGTAGATCAACCCCTTTTGGGAATGGACGTTCTAATCCAAGTAGATTTATCGTTGCATTTTGAGGATGGTCGGGTGACATGGTCAATAAGAACTTTGAAGAAAGAAGAATTGAAGGAACACCCGATATGGGCTAAAGATAAGAACGATTGTGGCCTACTCCAGATGGAGCCTGCGTAATTTACCGGGACCAAGCCTCCATGCACTAAACAGTATCCCATCAGTCCAACTGCCATCGCAGGAATCTTACCGGTTATTCAGCAATTGGAGAAACAAGGGGTGCTTATTAAAACGCATAGCTCCTCCAATAGCCCCGTGTGGCCAGTACAGAAATGTAATGAGACTTGGCGCTTAACTGTTGATTATAGGAAAGCTAACCAGTGTATTGATCAAAAAGCTCCTTTGGTCGCAGATCCCTCCACCATTTTTAATGCCCTCAAACCGGAACATAAATATTTCTCGGTTATAGATATGGCCAACGGGTTTTGGTCGGTGCCTCTGGCACCGGAGGTTCGACAGTGGTTTGCTTTCACGGTTCAAGGACAACAGTATACTTGGACCCGGTTACCGCAGGGTTTCCACAACAGCCCTACGGTATTCCACATGGCTTTACAAAGCCATTTGCGAGAATTATCTCCCCTGTCATCCACAGTCATCCAATATGTAGACGATATCCTGCCAGCGTCAAACACGGAAGAACAGCATGAACAAGATTTACGAGCTTTGCTGGACCACCTTCGGCTGAAAGGACATAAAGCCAGCATCGACAAAGCACAAATATCCCAAGAAGAGGTTGTATACCTGGGACAAAAGATTTCACAAGGAAAGAGAGAACTTACCCAGGATAGAACTGCAGCCATTCGGGCTGCTAAAAAACCCACCACTATTCAGGAACTAAGGTCTTTTTTGGGATTGTGTAACTTTAACAGAAATTGGATTGACTCCTTCACACAGCTTGCTCAGCCATTGAATGATATCTTAAAGGGGAAACGTGCCTCTAAAGAAGCCATCACCCTCACCAAGGAACAGCAAGAGGCCTTTCTGAGTTTGAAAAAGGCTTTATGTTCGGCATGGCTCTGGGAATCCCCGACAGTGGTAAGCCATTTACCCTGTTTGTCCATGAGAAAGAAGGATATATGACAGCTATACTGACACAAGAACATGGGGATCGGCAAAGACCTATTGGCTATTATTCGGCAAAACTGGATACGGTAGCCCTCGGATGGGGAAGTTGCCTCAGGGACATGGAAGCTACATGTCGAGCGGTAATGATCACTGCGGGTCTAGTCCTCGACCAAAAGCTGATTGTCAAGTGTCCCCACACCGTATATGTTTTGCTGTCTATGAATAGAATGTCTCAGGTGACAGAAGCTAGATGGACCCGCTGGACAGCAGTTTTGGAAGCTCCTAATCTCCATATCGTCCGGGCCAGCCCGGTTAATCCCACAACTATGCTCCCGATGTCAGAATCGAGGGAGCAAGAGGGGGGAGAATGTGAAGAGCATGACTGCGTGGAGATTTTAAAAGAAACAGAAGAAGCAGCCTTAGCAGCAGAGGAGCCTCTGCACAACCCAGACCTCATCCTGTTTACAGATGGTTCCTCTTTTGTTGACAATGGTACCAGAAAAGCAGGATGGGCAGTTACAACCTTATATGAGGTAGTGGCAAAAGGATGCTTACCCTCAGGAATGTCAGCACAACAGGCCGAGTTACGGGCCCTGTCAGAAGCATGTCGAATAGCAGAAGGACAGACTGCTAATGTCTACACAGATTTGTGTTATGCTTTTGGAGTCGCTCACGACTTTGGTCTGTTATGGCGGAAAAGAGGATTCCTCACTGCTGCTGGTACACCTATCCAAAATGGAAAAGAAGTCCGAGACTTACTGGAGACCATACAATTACCTCAGGAAGTGTCCATCCTGAAGTGTAAGGCCCATACCAAGGAAAATACCACAGAAGCACAGGGAAATGCCCTAGCCGACCAGGCAGCTAAAGATGCCGCCTCACAGGGCGTTCCCCCAGAAGAACCAACTACAGGTGTGCAGATTGAAAGCACTCAGGACTCTGACACGAGACCTTCAAACAATGCAAGGCGAGTGCTCCCGAGAGGAAAAATGGACATTGATTGAGGCAGGAATTAAGCTATGTGAAGATGGTTATGCCTTTTTTAGCCCAACAGATCCACTCGTGGGGACACTTGGCCTCACAACAAATGCCGGCACGGTTCCAGAAAAGCTGGTGGGGTTGGGGATTTAAAAAACATGCCCAGCTGGTAGTAGACTGCTGTGTGGTCTGCCAGAAAAATAATTCTGGGCCCATCACGGTAATGCCCCAACTGAGGCCCCCTGCCCCTGTCGGACCATTCCAGGATCTGCAGGTTGATTATATATCTCTTCCTTCATGCCAAGGATACACTAACATTCTTGTCATGGTCGACAGATTCTCTAGATGGGTAGAAGCTGTCCAAACCAAAAGAGCCACAGCCAATCACACTGCAAAGGTCTTGTGTAAGGATTGCATTCCCCGATGGGGAGTCCCGAGTAGCATTGACTCAGATCCGGGAACACACTTCACAGGTGCTGTCTGCCAAGAAGTCTGTAGGTTACTGAACATTACGTGGGATTTACACTGTCCTTATCATCCACAATCATCAGGACAAGTAGAGCGAATGAATCGAACTCTGAAACAACAGCTTGCCAAATATCACCAAGAAGGAACACCCTGGCCCCAGGCACTACCAATAGTGCTATGTAACATTAGGGCAACCCTGAACAGAACTACAGGTCTAAGCCCATTTGAAATTATAACAGGAAGACCCATGTCGCTGCCAGGAACTATTGATTTAAGGAAAGCTGATGTTCACTGAATGAGAGACACTTTGTTATCATACTGTCAGAACCTAACCAATGCTATTAGTTCTGTTTCCCGACAGGTATCGGCAGCTTGGGGTAATCCACCCGAAGGAGGACACGACATCATCCCGGGAGTCTGGGTGAATGTGAAAAGTTGCATAAAGAACCTTTGGGTGCCAAGTGGGAGGGACCTTATAAAGTGTTATTGACCACCCAGGCAGCTGTTAAAGTCCAAGGAAAGAAAGCCTGGATCCATGCTTCACACGTTAAACGAGCACCCGTAACTGAAGCTGAAATCTAATAAGGACAATTACTTTTTGCCAAAATGTATAAATTTGTAGATATTCTAGGCATAGGCCTACTTCTTACTAGCCGACCCTCTGTACCAAAGGGAAATAGTCGGGTAGCAAGGGAATTATAGTAACTGCTCCCGGAATTCTGAAAAGGGAGGTACTTGCGTCCTACTCGGAAATGAGTGTTGCACATATAAGCAACCCCCATCATTCACTTTGTAGAGCGGAGCCACTGAATGGCTAGGTTCAATAGGAACTTCATTGATGGAAGGTTTAATTCTAGTCGTTGTAATTATTTTACTTTTATATTGTTTGTTTATGTTGATTAAATGTTGTTGCAACCAGGCGGCTGTAGCTGCTGTCCCGCATGTGAGACACCTTACAGGTCCCAGCAGACCGTCTGTAAGTATGCTTAAGGGAAGGTTGTTTATTGGTTGAATTAAGATACTGATTTGGATTAAATTGGAATAAGGTTAATTAACCTACTAAAACCAGACTTCCATTGTGACCATGATGGAATTCGGGTTGGTGTAAATTTGTGTGGAAGCTACTAGTCCGGACATGTGGCGAAACACATCAACAAATTTTAGAAGAAAACTCTATTAACAGGTATGAAATTATTTTGTAGAATGTTTAACCAGTGATAGCTGATGTTTTATGATTCAGTTTGTGAAAGAATCAAAGGGGGGATTGATAGAGAATTCAAGCTCTGCAGCCCAGCTGCAGTTTTGAAGAAAACACAGACCACATTGCATTAAGTCATCAATCAACTTGACATTTTAGGACCTTGGGTAGCGAGCCAATTAAAGGTTAAAAGATTATCAATTGAGCCAATAAGGTCAAAGAAGGCGAGTTCTTTTCTGTAAATTGAACCAGGTATAAGTACAGCCATTTTGGCCATGTGGTCTCAGAAGGACAAAGGCCTGGCTTAAAGCCAGAAGCTTGTTGTTGCTGCCAGAATAAAGTTACATTAAAACTACAACCGGAGTTCGTATTTCATTGGAAATTAAGAGATCTAACAAGAGGAATCTTCTAGGCAAAGTACCGCCCGGTCTCTTGGCAGCCATTGGCGGTTCTTTGGGCGGCACTTGAGTGGGCCTTGGTCTTCACCAATTTTTACCCCAAAGAGTTAACTTCTTACATTTTTTTTTAAAGAAAATCTATTTTCCATTCATGACTAAATATGTGCCCCACTATTCAGTCCAGTCATTCTCAAAATCTGAGACTCATTGAAAGCATGCATAAATTATCTGAACTTCAAAGAATGAGCATTCCAGAGCTTCCCCTCCTTGGTTGAAACTTTGTGTTTTCCATCTCTCTCATTATTTATTCCAGTTTCCTGTCGAATTGCTCTGTTACGTTCTGCCTCTGACAAAGACGTCAGGCTGGAAACGAGTTCCCAAGTCTTCATCTGTATCACGATGACAAGCATGAGTAAGTGCACAAGGGCAGCCCTGGATGTCTCTCCCTGCAATCTTTCCACCATCAGAGGGCAAGCCTTCTGCTCAATGCCACCCACTCCACCACATTCCCATCAACAACAGCCTGGCTGTGATCGGTGGATCACCTACTGGGAAATCATACATCCTACCGTTGCTTGAAGCAGCATGGTGGAGCTTCAATGTATCACTGTGACATCCTTTCATTTATACAATTTAGTATGCGACACACAAATGTGTACTGATGTTTGCTTCCCAGTGATATAACTTTTATAATTGCCTTTTATTAAGGAGTAAGATTTTGTTTTTTTTAAACTTTTTTTCAAATTCAACTCACTAATGTTTTAATAGCGACACTAATTGCATTAGTAAGTGTGCCCAAGGAAGAGGCATATAAATTGGCCAGAAAAAGCAGCAAACCTAAGGACTAGGAGAAATTTAGAATTCAGCAGAGGAGGACTAAGGGTTTAATTAGGAGCGAGAAAATAGAGTATGAGAAGAAGATTGCAGGGAACATAAAAATTGACTGCAAAAGCTTCTATAGATATGTGAAGAGAAAAAGGTTAGTGAAGACAAATGTAGGTCCCTTGCAGTCAGAATCAGGTGAATTTATAATGGGGAACAAAGAAATGACAGACCAATTGAACAAATACTTTGGTTCTATCTTCACTAAGGAAGACACAAATAACCTCCCAGAAATACTAGGGGTCCGAGAGTCTAGCGAGAAGGAGGAACTGAAGGGAATCCTTATTAGTCAGGAAATTGTGTTCAGGAAATTGATGGGATTGAAGGCCGATAAATCCCCAGGGCCAGATAGGCTGCATCCCAGAGTATTAAGGAAGTGGTCCTAGAAATAGTGGATCCTTTGGTGATCATTTTCCAACATTCTATTGACTCTGGATCAGTTCCTATGGACTGGAGGGTAGCTAATGTAACACCACTTTTTGAAAAAGGAGGGAGACAAAACAGGATATTATAGACTGGTTAGCCTGACATCGGTAGTGGGGAAAATGTTGGAATCAATTATTAAAGATGAAATAGCAGAACATTTGGAAAGCAGTGACAGAATCGGTCCAAGACAGCATGGATTTATGAAAGGGAAATCATGCTTGACAAATCTTCTAAAATTTTTTGATGATGTAACAAGTAGAATGTACAAGGGAGTACACCAGTGGATGTGGTGTATTTGGACTTTCAAAAGGCTTTTGACAAGGTCCCACACAAGATATTAGTGTGCAAAAATAAAGTACATGGTATTGGGGGTAATGTATTGACCGTGGATAGAGAATTGATTGGCAGACAGGAAGCAGAGAGTCGGAATAAATGGGTCCTTTTCAGAATGGCAAACAGTGACTAGTGAGGTGCCGTAGGGTTCAATGCTGGGACCCCAGCTATTTACAATATACATTAATGATTTAGATGAAGGAATTGAATGTAATATCTCCAAGTTTGCAGATGACACTAAGCTGGGTGGCGGTGTGAGCTGTGAGGAGGATGCTAACAGGCTCCAGGGTGACTTGGACAGGTTAGGTGAGTGGGAAAATGCATGGCAGATGCAGTATAATGTGGATAAATGTGAGGTTATCCACTTTGGTGGCAAAAACAGGAAGGCAGAATATTATCTGAATGGTGACAGATGAGGAAAAGGGGAGGAGCTACGAGACCTGGGTGTCATGGTACATCAGTCATTGAAAGTTGGCATGCAGGTACAGCAGGCGGTGAAGAAGGCAAATGGCATGTTGGCCTTCATAGCTAGGGGATTTGAGTATCGGAGCAGGGAGGTCTTACTGCAGTTGTACGGGGCCTTGGTGAGGCCACACCTGGAATATTGTGTTCAGTTTTGGTCTCCTAATCTGAGGAAGGACGTTCTTGCTATTGAGGGAGTGCAGCGAAGGTTCACCAGACTGATTCCCGGGATGACAGCACTGACATATGAGAGACTGGATTGACTGGGCTTATATTCACTGGAGTTTAGAAGGATGAGAGGGGATCTCATTGAAACATATAATATTCTGACGGGATTGGACAGGTTGGAGGTAGGAAGGATGCTCCTGATGTTGGGGAAGTCCAGAACCAGGGCTCACAGTCTAAGGATAAGGGGTAAACCAATTAGGACCCAGATGAGGAGAAACTTCTTCACTCAGAGTTGTTAACCTGTGGAATTCTCTACCACAGAGAGTTGTTGAGGCCAGTTCGTTAGATATATTCAAAAGAGAGTTAGATATGGCCCTTATGGTTAAAGGGATTAAGGGGTATGGAATGAAAGCAGGAAAGGGATACTGAGGTTGAATGATCAGTCATGATCTTATTGAATGGTGATGCAGGCTCGAAGGGCCGAATGGTCCACTCCTGCACCTAATTTCTATGTTTCTATGTGTGGACTGTGTCAAAATCTATTGCCCTCCTCATGCTGGATAGGAATACCTTGAGACTGCATAGCCATTGATCTGAAGAAACTTGAGGATTTCCTGTGCTTTATCCCGGTCTCTGGCTTTCTCTTTGGCTGTCAGTGTGTCGTAGGGCACCAACAAAGGGTGGTTTCCTCCTCCTGAGGGTACAATAGCAAGCACACACATCAAAAATAATTGGTATTTCATAATATTGTTCTTCAGTCACATTCCGTTCACTTTCACTTGCTTGCTAAGTGCAGAGACAGAAACATTCAAGGTTAGATTGGATAAATGGATGAAGGAAAGGGGGTAGAAGGGAAATGGGAACAGAGTGGGCAAATGTGATTAGAACTATTTGCTCAAATGGACGGTGAACATTGGCATGGACTGGTTGGGCCAGATGGCCTAGTTCTATATTGTAACTTTAATGTACATGAAATGTTGACATTTCTTTTACCACATTTTGAAGCTTAGTAAAGAGAAGAGGTCTACTTGTATAGTGATTGCATCTCTGTTTAATACAATATTTAATTAAATAGCATTACCCATCTGAAGAATTAATGCTGATGTTTAAAGTACCGGCCGCCCGTAGAGTAGGTGTGAGCCTGTGGTAATCCACGCAGAGACTCCCTGATCTGTCAGCTAGGGACATTGAGAAGAGACAAGATATTTCCTCACAGGGAAAAAGGGAACATGAGTGGACAAGTCATGCAGGTTTACTCACACGTGCCCTAACAATTAGCTTTAGAGCGAGGCATGGGTAAAGGCCTGGGTGTTGGTTTTGTGTCCACTATCTAAACTAAAAAAGGCACAAAGTGCAATGGGATCAAAAAATGGAGGGAGACATAAAGGGGAGTGGTGACAAAAATATAATAACAATAAAATGGCAGATGTACTCTGATGTACACAGGAGCCCTCGTGGGCCTTTTTTGGGGAGGTTATGTTGATAGAGGTCACCCATTTTACACTCTGCTCGATTTTATTTTTTATTGACTTCAATGGAAAGTAAAATCAGGTGGGATATAAAACGGGCAGCCGATCCAATCCCAGCTGTTTCCCGGCGGGTGGGTTGGGTTAAAATTACCCCTAATATATCATTGGTGGGTACAAAAAGCAATAATTGGAGGATATTTGCCCAATGAAGATCGTAATAAGGACCAGTGGCACAATGGTAAGTGGTGGTAAGGTCATCAGCTGAGCATTGCTTGCTCTGCATGCTGGTATCACTATAAAAACATCTTTTGAAACCCTGCTGTTAGGGAAGAAGCAGCTAACTGTTTTGACTAACCTACCACATGGCAAAAGGCATCGACCCAAACCGTTAACCCTACCTTTCTCTCTCCCCAAATGTTGCTTCACCTGCTGAGTGTTTCCAGCATTTTCTGTTTTGATAAAAAAATGTCTTTGAAAACTCAGTGAGGGCCAGTGCTGTCACCTTCATCAGCAATGCAGGCATTATAGAGGTATGGTAATGAAGTGATTATGTTACTGGACTAGTAGTCCAGAGGCCTGGACTAAAGACGCGAGTTCAAATCCCACCACAGCAGCTGGGGGGATTTAAATTCAGTTAATTAATTAAATCTAGAATTAATAACCTAGCGTTAGTAATAGTGACCATGAAACTACCGGATTGTCGTAAAAACCCATCTGGTTCACTAATGTCCTTTAGGGAAGGAAATCTGCTGTCCTTACCCGGTTTGGCCTATATGAGACTCCAGACCCACAGCAATGTTTTTGACTCTTAAATGGCCTAGCAAGCAAACAATTGTACTGAGACTTCACTATACGAACTGCAGCGATTCACCACCACCTTCTCGAGGGCAATTAGGGATGGGCAATAAATGCTGGCCTGACCAGTAACGTCCACATCCCATGAACAAATAATTTTAAAAAACATTTTAATTACCGGTGCAGAGGCAGATAGTAAACCAAAAGACAAGAAAATAGCACATAAAACTGATTTGCCATACAGGGAGAGAGATTTCAGACTGCTCTCTCTCACATCACAGCCCTGATTGTTTATATTGACACTGGTGAAGACCTGGGATCAGTCTGCCTATGCTCCGCCTTAGCTGAGGATGGTGCAGATTGGGGAGAGACTCAACTGGAGGAGGAAGAGTGTTATGGATGTAAACCTGTAAATACCATGTCTAACCACCAGAGGGCTTATCCCCTGGAGTCCCAAGGGATCCCACAATCCCTTGGGAGCAACTGTATATAAGGAGGCATCACAGGCTGGAGAGCACTCTGAGATCTGTAATAAAGGACTACGGTCACACCTTACTTTGAGCTTGCAGTATCCAGTCTGACTCTTTATTCAAGACATAACAACTGGCGACGAGATACAGATGACGAACTCCACCGCAACAATGCAGAGAACCGTGGGTATCCTGGAGAAATTTTCGGAGGGAGATGACTGGTAAACCGTGAAGCGACTCGACCAATACTTCGTGGCCAATGAGCTGGAAGGAGAAGCGAATGCTTCCAAATGAAGGCTGATCCTGCTCACTGTTTGCGGGGCATCAACGTATGGCCTCAAGAAAAATCTGCTCACTCCAGCGAAACCCACAGACAAGTCGTACAATGAGTTGTGCACACTGGTCCGGGAACATCTAAACCCGAAGGAAAGTGTTCTGATGGTGAGGTATCGGTTCTACACGTACAAGAGATCTGAAGGCCAGGAAGTGGTGAGCTACGTCGCCGAGCTAAGGCGCCTTGCAGGACATTGCAAATTTGAAGGACACTTGGAGCACATGCTCAGGGTCTTGTTTGTACTTGGCATTGGCCATGAAGTAATACTTTGCAAACTTTTGACTGTAGAGACCTCAACCTTGAGTAAAGCCATAGCGATAGCCCAGGCAATTATCGCCATCAGTGACAATACCAAACAAATTTCTCAGCACACTAGTATTGCTGCAAGTACTGTGAACAAAGTAACGTTGTTTTCGAATCAAAATGCACAGGGCAGGACTTACACGCCTGCAGCTGCAAGTCCGCAGATGACTCAGAGTCCACCATCAAGGGCGGTGAATACAAGGCCATTAACACATTGTTGGCGCTGCGGGGGTGATCGTTTCCATTCATGCCACTTCAAAAGATACGTTTGCAAGGGCTATGGAACAATGGGACACCTCCAACGCATAGCTGCAAATCCTACTAATCCTGCAAACCACCATGTTGCAGAGGAGGACAGATCCACAGTGGATCACGACGAACCTGAGCCTCAGACCGAGGAAGCAGAGGTATATGGGGTGCACACATTTACCACAAAGTGTTCCCAGATAATGCTGAAGGTTGAATTAAATGGACTCCCGGTATCCATGGAGCTGGACACGGGCACAAGCAAGTCCATAATGAGCCAAAAGACTTTCGATAAATTATGGTGCAGCAAGGCCTCAAGGTCAGTCCTGACTCCCATTCATACTAAACTGAGAACGTACACAAAGGAACTGATTCCCGTAATCGGCAGTAAAGGTCTCCTGCGATGGAGCAGTGCATGAGTTACCACTTTGGGTGGTACCGGGCGATGGCCCCACACTGTTCGGCAGGAGCTGGCTGGGAAAGATATGCTGGAACCTGGACGACGTCTGAGCGCTTTCGTCCTTCGACGACACCTCGTGCCCAGGTCCAAAACAAGTTCCCCTCACTGTTTGAACCAGGCATCGAGAAGTTCCAACGAGCAAAAATACAGATCCAAAATGCAAAAATGATTCCGGGGGCGCGACCCATCCATCACAAGGCAAGGGCGGTACCTTACATGATAAGAGAGAGGGTGGAGATCGAGCTGGACAGGCTGCAACAAGAGGGCATCATTTCGCCAATCAAATTCAATGAGTGGGCCAGTCCGATTGTTCCAGTCCTCAAGGGAGACGGCACCATCAGAATCTGTGGTGATTACAAAGTATCAATTGTTTCTCACTGCAGGATCAATACCCGCTATGAAAGGCAGATGACCTATTTGTGAAGCTAGCAGGAAGGAAAACGTTCACGAAGCTGGACTTGACCTCGGCCTACATGACGCAGGAGCTGGAGGAATCATCGAAAGGCCTCACCTGCATCAACACGCACAAAGGTCTCTTCATTTACAACAGATGCCCGTTTGGGCTTCGATCGGCCGTGGCAATATTCCAGAGGAACATGGAAAGCTTGCTGAAGTCGGTCCCACGCACCGTGGTCTTCCAGGACGACATCTTGGTTATAGGTCGGGACACCGTCGAGCACCTGCAGAACCTAGAGGAGGTTCTCAGTCAGCCTAATCGTGTGGGGCTCAGGCTAAAACGCTCGAAGTGTGTTTTCCTGGCACCTGAAGTGGAGTTCCAGGGGAGAAGAATCGTGGCGGACAGCATCTGGCCTTTCGATTCGAAGACGGAGGCAATCAAGAACGCACCAAGATCATAGAACGTGATGGAGCTGCGGTCGTTTCTTTGACTCCTGAACTACTTTGCTAACTTCTTACCAGGTCTTAGCACATTGTTAGAACCCCTGCATTCATTACTGCGTAAAGGAGATGAATGGGTATGGGGTCAAAGCCAAGAAAATGCCTTTGAGAAAGCTAAGAAGCTGTTATGTTCAAACAAATTGCTTGTGTTGTACGACCCATGTAAGCATTTGGTACTAGCATGTGATGCGTCGTTACATGCGGTCAGGTGTGTATTGCAACAAGCTAATGAATTTGGGAAATTGCAACCGGTTGCTTATGCATCCAGAAGTCTGTCTAAGGCTGAGAGGGCCTATAGTATGATCGAAAAAGAAGCGTTAGTGTGTGTTTACGGGGTAAAGAATATCCGTTTGGGCTCAAATTTGAATTGGAAACCGACCATAAGCCATTTATATCCCTCTTTTCTGAAAGCAAGGAAATAAATACGAATGCATCGGCCCGCATCCAGAGATGGGCGCTCACGTTGTCCGCATACAACTACGCCATCCGCCACAGCAGAAAACTGTGCCGATGCTCTCAGTAGGCTGCCGTTGCCCATCACAGGAATGGAGGTGGCACAGCCCGCAGATTTAGTTATGTTAACCGAAGCATTCGAGAGTGAGCAATCACCTGTTACCGCCCGACAGATTAGAACCTAGACGAGCCAGGACCACTTACTGTCCTTAGTAAAAAAAACTGTGTGTTCCACAGGAGTTGGTCTAGTGTCCTGTAAGAGATGCAGGAAGAAATAAAGCCATACCAGCAGCGCAAAGATGAAATGTCTATACAGGCAGACTGCCTCCTATGGGGTAATCGGGTAGCGGTGCCAAAAAAGGGCAGGGACACCTTCATTTGTGATCTCCACAGCACCCACCCAGGTATTGTAGTGATGAAAGCGGTAGCCAGATCCCACGTGTGGTGGCCTGGTATCGAGTCCTGCATGCACAAATGTAATACATGTTCACAGTTAAGCAATGCACCCAGGGAGGCACCACTAAGTTTATGGTCCTGGCCATCCAAACTGTGGTCCAGGGTCCATGTCGACTATGCAGGCCTATTCTTGGGAAAAATGTTCTTAGTGGTTGTAAATGCGTACTCAAAATGGATTGAATGTATCATAATGTCGGCAAGCACGTCCACTGCCACCATTGAAAGCCTATGGGCCATGTTTGCCATGCACGGCCTGCCTGATGTCCTTGTAAGTGACAATGGGCCATGCTTTACCAATGCCGAGTTCAAGGTGTTCATGACCCGCAATGGGATCAAGCATGTCACATCTGCTCCGTTTAAACCAGCGTCCAACGATCAGGCAGAACGAGCAGTTCAAACAATCAAGCAGAGCTTGAAAAGGGTAACTGAAGGCTCACTGCAGACTTGCTTATCCCGAGTCCTGCTTAGTTACCGCACAAGACCCCACTCGCTCACTGGGGTCCCTCCCGCTGAACTGCTCATGAAAAGGGCACTTCAGACAAGGCTCTCGTTTGTCCACCCTGATCTACATGAACAGGTAGCGAGCAGGTGGCTTCAACAGAATAGAAACATAGAAACATAGAAACATAGAAAATAGGTGCAGGAGTAGGCCATTCGGCCCTTCTAGCCTGCACCGCCATTCAATGAGTTCATGGCTGAACATGCAACTTCAGTACCCCATTCCTGCTTTCTCACCATACCCCTTGATTCCCCTAGTAGTAAGGACTTCATCTAACTCCTTTTTGAATATATTTAGTGAATTGGCCTCAACAACTTTCTGTGGTAGAGAATTCCACAGGTTCACCACTCTCTTGGTGAAGAAATTCCTCCTCATCTCGGTCCTAAATGGCTTCCCCCTTATCCTTAGACTGTGTCCCCTGGTTCTGGACTTCCCCAACATTGGGAACATTCTTCCTGCATCTAACCTGTCTAACCCGTCAGAATTTTAAACGTTTCTATGAGGTCCCCTCTCATTCTTCTGAACTCCAGTGAATACAAGCCCAGTTGATCCAGTCTTTCTTGATATGTCAGTCCCGCCATCCCGGGAATCAGTCTGGTGAACCTTCGCTGCACTCCCTCAATAGCAAGAATGTCCTTCCTCAGGTTAGGAGACCAAAACTGTACACAATACTCCAGGTGTGGCCTCACCAAGGCCCTGTACAATTGTAGCAACACCTCCCTGCCCCTGTACTCAAATCCCCTCGCTATGAAGGCCAACATGCCATTTGCTTTCTTAACTGCCTGCTGTACCTGCATGCCAACCTTCAATGACTGATGTACCATGACACCCAGGTCTCTTTGCACCTGCCCTTTTCCTAATCTGTCACCATTCAGATAATAGTCTGTCTCTCTGTTTTTACCACCAAAGTGGATAACCTCACATTTATCCACATTATACTTCATCTGCCATGCATTTGCCCACTCACCTAACCTATCCAAGTCGCTCTGCAGCCTCATAGAATCCTCCTTGCAGCTCACACTGCCACCCAAATTAGTGTCATCCGCAAATTTGGAGATACTACATTTAATCCCCTCGTCTAAATCATTAATGTACAGTGTAAACAGCTGGGGCCCCAGCACAGAACCTTGCGGTACCCCACTAGTCACTGCCTGCCATTCTGAAAAGTCCCCATTTACTCCTACTCTTTGCTTCCTGTCTGACAACCAGTTCTCAATCCATGTCAGCACACTACCCCCAATTCCATGTGCTTTAACTTTGCACATTAATCTCTTGTGTGGGACCTTGTCGAAAGCCTTCTGAAAGTCCAAATATACCACATCAACTGGTTCTCCCTTGTCCACTCTACTGGAAACATCCTCAAAAAATTCCAGAAGATTTGTCAAGCATGATTTCCCTTTCACAAATCCATGCTGACTTGGACCTATCATATTACCTCTTTCCAAATGCACTGCTATGACATCCTTAATAATTGATTCCATCATTTTACCCACTACCGATGTCAGGCTGACCGGTCTGTAATTCCCTGTTTTCTCTCTCCCTCCTTTTTTTAAAAGTGGGGTTACATTGGCTACCCTCCACTCCATAGGAACTGATCCAGAGTCAATGGAATGTTGGAAAATGACTGTCAATGCATCCACTATTTCCAAGGCCACCTCCTTAAGTACTCTGGGATGCAGTCCATCAGGCCCTGGGGATTTATCGGCCTTCAATCCCATCAATTTCCCCAACACAATTTCCCGACTAATAAGGATTTCCCTCAGTTCCTCCTCCTTACTAGACCCTCCGACCCCTTTTATATCCGGAAGGTTGTTTGTATCCTCCTCAGTGAATACCGAACCAAAGTACTTGTTCAATTGGTCCGCCATTTCTTTGTTCCCCGTTATGACTTCCCCTGATTCTGACTGCAGGGGACCTACGTTTGTCTTTACTAACCTTTTTCTCTTTACATATCTGTAGAAACTTTTGCAATCCGTCTTAATGTTCCCTGCAAGCTTCTTCTCGTACTCCATTTTCCCTGCCCTAATCAAACCCTTTGTCCTCCTCTGCTGAGTTCTAAATTTCTCCCAGTCCCTGGGTTCGCTGCTATTTCTGGCCAATTTGTATGCCACTTCCTTGGCTTTAATGCTATCCCTGATTTCCCTTGATAGCCACGGTTGAGCCACCTTCCCTTTTTTATTTTTACGACAGACAGGAATGTACAATTGTTGTAGTTCATCCATGCGGTCTCTAAATGTCTGCCATTGCCCATCCACAGTCAACCCCTTCAGTATCATTCGCCAATCTATCCCTGGCCAATTCACGCCTCATACCTTCAAAGTTACCCTTCTTTAAGTTCTGGACCATGGTCTCTGAATTAACTGTTTCATTCTCCATCCTAATGCAGAATTCCACCATATTATGGTCACTCTTCCCCAAGGGGCCTCGCACAACGAGATTGCTAATTAATCCTCTCTCATTACACAACACCCAGTCTAAGATGGCCTCCCCCCTAGTTGGTTCCTCGACATATTGGTCTAAAAAACCATCCCTTATGCACTCCAGGAAATCCTCCTCTACCGTATTGCTTCCAGTTTGGTTAACCCAATCTATGTGCATATTAAAGTCACCCATTATAACTGCTGCACCTTTATTGCACGCACCCCTAATTTCATGTTTGATGCCCTCCCCAACATCACTACTACTGTTTGGAGGTCTGTACACAACTCCCACTAACGTTTTTTGTCCTTTGGTATTCTGCAGCTCTACCCATATAGATTCCACATCATCCAAGCTAATGTCCTTCCGAACTATTGCCTTAATTTGCTCCTTAACCAGCAATGCTACCCCACCTCCTTTTCCTTTTATTCTATCTTTCCTGAATGTTGAATACCCCCGGATGTTGAGTTCCCAGCCCTGATCATCCTGGAGCCACGTCTCCGTAATCCCAATCACATCATATTTGTTAACATCTATTTGCACAGTTAATTCATCCACTTTATTGTGGATACTCCTTGCATTAAGACACAAAGCCTTCAGGCTTGTTCTTTTAACACCCTTTGTCCTTTTAGAATTTTGCTGTACAGTGGTCCTTTTTGTTCTTTGCCTTGGGTTTCTCTGCCCTCCACTTTTCCTCATCTCCTTTCTGTCTTTTGCTTTTGCCTCCTTTTTGTTTCCCTCTGTCTCCCTGCATTGGTTCCCATCCCCCTGCCATATCAGTTTAAATCCTCCCCAACAGCACTAGCAAACACTCCCCCTAGGACATTGGTTCCGGTCCTGCCCAGGTGCAGACCGTCCGGTTTGTACTGGTCCCACCTCCCCCAGAACCGGTTCCAATGCCCCAGGAATTTGAATCCCTCCCTGTTGCACCACTGCTCAAGCCATGTATTCATCTGCGCTATCCTGCGATTCCTACTCTGACTATCACGTGGCACTGGTAGCAATCCCGAGATTACTACTTTTGAGGTCCTACTTTTTAATTTAGCTCCTAGCTCCTAGCTCCTTAAATTCGTTTCGTAGGACCTCATCCCTTTTTTTACCTATGTCGTTGGTACCAATGTGCACCACGACAACTTATCATGATCGCGCAAATGTGTCACGCGAAATTGAGATAAATGATCCTGTATTTGTGTTGAACTATGGGCAAGGTCCCAAGTGGCTTCCTGGCATTGTTTTGGCCAAAGAAGGGTGTTCATGGTCAAACTCTCAAATGGACTCACCTGCAGGAAACACTTGGACCAAACCAAACTCAGATTCACGGACTATCCAGAACAACCCACAATAGACTCTACCTTTTTCGATCCTCCAACACACACACACAAGTGGCAACCGACCCAGCAGTTGACCATGAAGCAGAACCCATCACCCGCAACAGCCCAGCAGAACTCACCACCTCCAACAGCCCAGCAAGGCCAGCTGCGCAGCAGCCCAACGTGGGCCCAGCAAACGACTCACCAAAACCAGCATTTGGACTGAGATGATCAACCAGGGAAAGGAAGGCCCCAGATCGACTCACATTGTAAATGGTTACACTATTGACTTTGTGGGGGGGGGGGGGGGGGGCGGGGGGGGAGTGTTGTTATGTATGTAAACCTGCAAATATCATGTCTAACCACCAGAGGGCTTATTCCCTGGAGTCCCAAGGGATCCCACAATCCCTTGGGAGCACCTGTATATAAGGAGGCCTCACAGGCTGGAGAGGCACTCTGAGATCTGTAATAAAGGCCTACGGTCACACTTACTTTGAGCTTGCAGTATCCAGCCTGACTCTTTATTCAAGACATAACAAAGAGGAGGAAAATAGCTTAAAAACAAAAGACAAAGGTTTATACTCATAGAAGAGGATATATTGTGGTCAGGAGCGAGAAGATAAATGTCTCTCCAAGAGAAGTTAATCTAATAATTTGTGATTTACAAGTTATTTCTCTAATAATACTGAAAAACTGGATATTTTAATGACCATTTTGTAGGGTTTTTTTTGTTTTGGTCAGGAAATGCAGATAAAACTGTGATGATGTTACAAGATGTTGCCATTCCACAACTTCAAGACCAATAGGGAAGCACCAAATCAGATCCACTTAAGAGGATCAAAGTAGGAAAGCAATCAAAACTGGAATATAAACTCAAAGAGCTGAACAGGAATCCAGCACTCTGCCACAGGATTTGTCAAGCTACCAATTATTTAAAACATACATTTAAAATAATCAGAATGAAACTCCAGTAGTTAAAATCCAATAGGTTCCAGTAATCTGACAGTAACCTAATGATAAACTATCTTGTATCATTACCTTTAACTTCCAACTCGTTTTTCTTCTTTTTAGCCCAGATATTATGGTAGTTCTCAGCTAGAAGCTCTGCCATTGCCTGTGATAAGTTGCAAAGAAATGTTCACAGTCATCATCATTTTAAAATATTTTAAACTGTGAAGAATAATTTCTGGAGAAGTGGAAACTACAACACTGATCATTTACTGATCAAACTCAGCATCTAGATTATTCTTTTTTGTATAAGGAAGGACGTACTTTCATAACAAACTTTTTCGTCCAATAGAGTGATATGCCCAATAAATCACAGCACAAGTTAGAGATTGTGCATATTTTGATAATAATGGCGTATTTTTCAAACTGTTCGCCCCAGATTTTAACTCCAGGAAGATGGGGAGAGGTGTCAGTTTAAATCTCGTCTGCTGCTCCAGAAATGAGACCTGGGCTATTTTAACTCCTGGGCCTCCTTTAATTTTTTGCAGTACAAGTTTCCATTTTCAAACAACTTCTCAATATCAAGTATCAATAAATATGCCCAATCTACTTAAGAGATACTAGAAATACCAAACAGAGGAGATCATCCTCGCAAGTTTGCTGGTACATTAAAATGTAAATACTATAGGAGTTATAGAGCTTGGGAAGCCCACTATCTATTTCGTTTTTGGAATGATGAATTTTGCCATTCTCTTGGTGACGATCATAGGTGAATAAGTACAGTGAGGCTGCATATAGAGTGGTTCTTCTTACCATAGAGATCTCTGGGGACAATTTTCATCTTACTACCACTCTGCTTACACCTGTAGTTGTGGCAGGAACATTTTCAGAGAAGAAAACGGCAACTTACCAACCGAGGTTCACTCATTCCAATTTTTAGGAAGACCACAATTTAGGGGGCCAGCAGAATGATGGGGGTGGTTGCAAATGAATATATTTAAATGAGGGTCAGGTTCGACACTTAAGACCCCCAATGCAATATTCATGTCAATCAGCGCTGCCATCGCTACTCCCTCAACTCACTTACAAATCACGAGTGGTACATGTCAGGAGATGGCCATTGTGGTGTTACTTAAAGGTGTACTCATCTGCTCTAAATTAAAATAGGTTTCAGAGATACTTTGCGGGAAGTTTATAGTGAGTTTTAGCAAATTATTCAATTTTGAAGTGCTTATAGTGGCTGGACAACATTATGAAATCTTATGAAGCACTGGCAATGCACTTTTTTCCCCAAATGGGCATCCTTCTAGCAATCCCATTCTGGCTAGAGAGACAGAGAAGAAAGAGGAGCCGCAGAATAGGTGAAAGGGGCACATGCAGCAGCAGAGAGACCAGCTAGAAGACTTTGCCGAGGAACAGGTAAAGGAGGCTGTGCTTCTCGAGGGAGGCTGTCACAGAGTTGTCACCTCCTGCAACAAGTCCTGCAATCTACGGGCTGGCACTGAATTGCCTGTTGTAGTCAATGTCATTACGACCCTGAAGTTCTTTGTCTCTGGCTCCTACCAGGTTCCAACAAGGTTTATGAGAAGAATGAGAGGTGATCTTATTCTCTCCTTTTGAGGGGGCTTGACAAGATGGATGCAGAGAGGATGTTTCCACTGATGGGGGAGGCTAGAACTAGAGGGCATGATCTTAGAATAAGGGGCCGCCCATTTAAAACAGAGATGAGGAGAAATTTCTTCTCTCAGGGGGTTGTAAATCTGTGAAATTCGCTGCCTCAGAGAGCTATGGAAGCTGGGACATTGAATACATTTAAGACAGTTTCTTAAATGATAAGGAGATAAGGGGTTATGGGCAGCGGGCGGGGAAGTGGAGCTGAGTCCATGATCAGATCAGCCATGATCTTATTGAATGGCAGAGCAGGCTCGAGAGGCCATATGGCCTACTCCTGTTCCTATTTCTTATGTTCTTATGTTCTTATGATATCAGCAACATCTGTCCATCTGCAATTTATGCTTGCAAGAAATAGGTGACTGATGCTATGTTTGGTAAAACAAATCATCACTTGCCCCAAAAACAATCAGAAACATCAAGGTAAAGGCTCTGGAGTTCCCTCAGGTTATAGCTGTTCCCCCTAGTCCAGGGCTTCATTGACTGCACACACATTGCCCTGCTGGCTATTTTAGATAAGTCCGCTGCTTTTATGAATCAGAAAAAAAAATCAAAATGGGCATCCATTTTGATACCAGTAGTAGTATGATACCAGTCGCTCAATTGGATCTCGAATTACATTTACATCGGTGGGTTTCTTTTTCACACCATATTTTGTGAAGTCCAGATATGCTATATGGCTATAGAGAGACAGGAGGAAGAGGAAAAGCAATAGGTCAAAGGACCACATGGACCTGCAGCTGCAGAGAGACAAAATCGGAATAGTTTCTTCAGGGAGAGAGACCAGGAACTGTGGTGGAGCAAAAGGATTGGGGTATCCATATACACAAATCACTAAAACTAAGTGCACAGGTACAAAAAGTAATCAAAAAGGAAAATGCAATGTTGGCCTTTATTCTCAGAGGGGTTGGAATACAAAAGTGGAGAAAGGATGCTTCAGTTGTATAGAGCCATAGCCGAACCCCATCTGGGCACTGCGTTCAGTTTTAGGCAAGATGCATTGGCCTTGGAGGAGGTGCAGCGCAGATTCACCAGAATGTTACCGGGGCTTAAAGGGTTAAATTATGAAGACAGATTGCATTAACTTAGTTTGTATTAAGTTGGGTTTAGAAGGTTGAGAGGCAATCTGATCTTGATACAGTATTTCAAATGATAAAAGAATCCGATAGAGCAGATACAGAGAAGTGATTTCCTCTCGTGGGGGAGTCCAAAACAAGGGACATAATCTTAAAGTTAGAACTAGGCAAATTAGGAGTGAAATCAGGAAGAAGGTTTTCACACAAAGGATAATGGAGCTCTGAAATTCCATCCCAAAAGGGGAAAGAGCAACAGAGTGGGTATCATTGGATAGCCGGAACAGGCACGATGGGCCGCATAGCTTCCTTCTGTGCTGTAAGATTTTATTATTCTATGAAAAAAGGCTGTGAATGGTGGGTCACTTGAAATTTTCAATAAGAAAAGCTATTTCAATGCAAACGTGTTCCATTGTAATTCTTCAATTGCACTCGTTACAACAGGTCATACATTCACTGACACGCGCAACATATGCCCGAACAGATTAACTGGAGAAGGAACAACTTACATGCAGGTCCCTGGAAAGCGTAACATTGCTCATGTCAATTGGCCGAGGGCTGTAACCATGTGCAGAATCCACAGAAACCTGAGGAACAAGTACAATCACACTTGTAGTGGCAGTTGCAAAGAATGGACGAACATAGTTATCTTCTGCATCTGTTTAAATAAAATGAGTTATAACTGCAAAAAAGGCCAGCAAAGCAAAGTACAGTGGAAGCCTCTTAATCTGTTTTATTTACATTTTAATGGTATTTATTACTTTCACCTTTTCTCTGGGTCTTCCCATGCCAGACACCCTCTCGGATCAATGGAGACCAGGCAGGAGGGTTGCTCCCAGCCCTTTTGCAATGTCACTTCCTAACCAGTGCCGAGTCTCTTGTATGTTTTATCCAGTTGTATTCAAATAAAGTATTCCAGATTATGATTTTTGTTTCAATTGCATTTTATTTTTGCTGTATTATTTCGCCCGTTTCACTCTTTCGGAGGGCTGTTGCATCCACACTTTATTCTCCTTATTAGAATCAATTGGACCAGTGCCGTAAGCAAAAAAGGGGTGGAGAACACGCTGGGTTAAAGGTAACATATAGTACAGATACTGCATCAGTAAGTGTATGAGCAGCCGTTTCTGTGTGTACAACAGATGTTTACTGCAAGTGGGGTAAATTGTGTTTTCACCACAGCAGAGCTGCTATTCAAGAATTGATTGATAATGAATGAGTTGGTGACTGAGACAGATCCAATTCTGCGGATGAGATTACAGATGGCGATGACTGAAATGATGATTGAGAGGTGTCTGCCCTGTCGATGGAGCAGAGCAAACTGTCCTGGTGATGGTGGAGGGCAAGCTGTCCTGGTAATGGAGGAGGGCAGGCTGTCCTGGTGATGGAGGAGGACAGGCTGTCCTGGTAATGAAGGAGGGCAGGCTGTCCTGGTGATGGAGGCGGGCAGGCTGTCCTGGTGATGGAGGCGGGCAGGCTGGCCTGGTGATGGAGGAAGGTAAGCTGTCCTGGTGATGGAGCAGAGCAAACTGTCCTGGTGATGGTGGAGGGCAAGCTGTCCTGGTGATAGAGCAGGGCAGACTGTCCTGGTGATGGAGAAAGGCAGACTGGCCAGGTGATGGATCAGGGCAAGCTGTCCTGGTGATGGAGGAGGGCAGGCTGGCCTGGTGATGGAGGAGGGCATCGTGGCCTGGTGATGGAGAAGGGCAGACTGTCTTGGTGATGGAGCAGGGCAGACTGGCCAGGTGGTGGAGCAGGGCAGACTGGCCAGGTGGTGGAGCAGGACAGACTGGCCAGGTGATGGAGAAGGGCAGTCTGTCTTGGTGATGGACCAAGGTAGACTGTCCTGGTGATGGTGGGCAGACTATCCTGGTGATGGTGCAGGACAAGCATTTTTTTCCAAAAAAGGGATATTTGTTTTGCTTTTATTCTGTTTTTTTTTAAATGCGTGGCCAAAAACAGGGAACTGCAAACAATTCATTTTCCCATTCCTAAATACAATCAGTGGAGGTGTCAAGTGCCAAGTGGTTTTAGTTGGTAAAGACAGTTAAATCCATTCCAAACAGACCTGTAGCATCACTGCCCAATAGAAAACTCAGGTTGGAGTTATGTTGGTCTCACCTGACTTGACTGAGATATTCTACGTGTTCTGTTATGCAGGGCCATGGACTCGCCTTCTCGTGTTCTCGCAATTGTCCAACTCCAGGCAACCATTGTTTTTAGAGACTCCTTTATTGGCCAACGATACACTTCCTTGTCCTGGAATTTAATTAGAATTTATTTTAAAATTTGTATTTGTGGTTAAAAATATCAGATTGAAATGCCTTGAGGAAATCAATACATAGACATGTTGATTTGGTCTTCATAAGAGTGTGAAAAGAGAGTTATGGTAATCAAAGTTGCAAGTGCGAGCTAAAATTATAAATCATATTTTCAAAGGGGTTTTCATTTCACTGATTTCATGATGTAAAAACAATCCGTAATAAAATTAACCGAGGGAACATTAATGTTAGCTGTTTACAGACTGTCTACTAGTAATATATATTTAAATCTAATGTATATATCTGAATTTTAAGGCTGCAACGTAAGGTGTATTACACTATTTGCAAAATTGTCACATCTACTACTGTATTCTCATGTCCAATGAATTAGTTTGAGATTGACACATCCATTGCAAATGTCAGTATAATGTCCAACTGGACAATTCAACATTTTACGATCGTTCTCTGTGGGGGGGAATGGCCTGGAAGAATAGGAACAGGATGAGTCCACTTGTAAAATATTCCTGTTAATATATTCTTAATACAAAATAAATTGTAATTCAAGGTCCAGAAACATTCTCAAAGTTGTTCTTACAGAATTCTTAGATTTCAAAGCTGTGAACTAGAAATAGATTACATCACACAAAAAGTAGCTTGATTGTGTTATATTTATTAATACAAAATAAAATGATTGGGTCTCATTTATTATGTAAACTCTTGACAGTCCTTTTAAATAAATTGTTGAGAGATGAAAGGAATTTGACTCTCCCTTTCAAAAGGGAATTGGATAAATACTTGAAAAAGAGACATTTGCAGGGCTATGGGGAAAGAGCAGAGAAGTGGGAATGATTGGATAGCTCTTTCAAGGAGCCGGCCCAGGCAAGATGAGCTGAATGTCATCCCTCTGTGCTGTATGATTCTAAGATAAATGTTTGATTTATAAATATCAATAAAAATAAGACGTTTTCTGGCCAAATTCAGCTGTATATATTACAAGCTATCCAGAGAATCCCAGTTCGTAGTATATGCGGGCTTCCAGCTCTTGAAGTTGTAAGGCAGCCTCTTGACACCACTGCCCTCTTTGGTTAGCACAGTCAGGAGGTTTTTCTGTTACAGTGGCTATCAGTAATTGGTACAGATGACCTGAGATTTCCTGGATATATGGGAGACTTGTAAAGTACTGTGTACAACTGTGAGAAAGATTTATGTGTGCCTTTGTAATACAGATCATTAATCTCAGACAAATTCAGATTGTAGCAAACTTTGACATTCAAATCTCTCTGATTTGGAAACTCTGGATAAAAGCAAATTGATGGCAAATTTTCTAGTATATGCTGGTGTTTTGAAAATATATACTGTTATTATTTCCTGGTAATCAATTGTAGCTTAGCAAGAACATCCTTCACCTTTATAGGTGCTAAAGTTCACCAAACAATGGGCGTTATTAACCGTTCAATGCGGATGTTATCTCATATCACCTTCATTGCGCATCAGTATCCACCCTGGATCAAAGCTCTTGTATCAAAAAGTCAGACAAAATAGAATAAAAATTCCCTGACGAATTCCACGGTGTATATATCTTAAAACCAAATGGATCGATGGGAGTAATGTTGTCAAAGCTGTAACTTCATTTTAGGAATAAAATAATGATTATAAACTATTCAGGCTTCACTCTGCAAGTTTACAGCATCATCCTTTGACATTGTTATGTTTTAATCATTCCTGAGCATCCATTATTCTGTCTGCAATAACACAGGATGCATGAGATAAATATTTGCTTCCGACCTACCTTTTCAGACAGAAGTTTGAATGGTTTTAACAAAGGATGATCCTTGGCAGCCTCGGTGCATGTTTCACCATAAACCCATCCATTTGAAAACTGGTAAAAGAACACCATGTTAATTTGATCCTATTGCTGTTTGGGTATCATCCAAGATATCCTTTTAATCATTGTAGCAAACTCTTCTGAAACAGCGTCCTATAGTGGTTCTTTGGTATAATGTACTGGTACTCAAATATGCTGTGCTCAAATATGTCATGAAGTGGTAAGATGCAGGTGCAATGGAACGAGTCTATATGGCAAGTTCCTGGTGTTGTGTGGGATGGCAAGGAGAGGTGGTAAATATAGGGCAGGAAATTTACCACAAAGAGCATGGCACAAACAAGGGCCAGTCACATGTGCAGCATTTGTGCACCTCCTCGCGACTGACTCAACAGCTTAGGAGTAAAGTGTATGCTTACCCTCCCACCATGAGATAGTCTGTGGCCTGGGGGCGATTAAAGCAGATGCGAATGGGAGCATATTCAAACAAAAACTGCATCAGGGATAAAAAGTAAGAGCATCCTATTTTCCCTATGAAAAATACTCTTCGTGGGTGGAATGCTCCTATGACATGACTGACATGCAGCTTAGTGGGAGCAAAACAAAATCAAACATCACTGCAATAAATAAGTAACATATGCTCTTATAATTGGGTTACACGGTTTATAAAAAGTATAGCGGTGCAGCCTATTGGAATGTAACAATGGTGAGATATAGATTCAGTCCCATAACCACTGACTTCCTGATCTCGGTCATGCTGCCATAGGGAGGCGATGAGCAGTGACATTATGGAACAGGCCACTTATGTCTGTTGCTCAATGGCCAATCCCAGAGCAGCATGAGTGGAAGCTCTGGGGCAGGGTGTTCCCTCAGTTGCCTGCACTGTGCATCGTAGGGAAACCCAGGGAAGAATGAAAATAAAATAAAATGCCTTACCTTGTCCATTGCCCATTTGTCATGGCTGTGCTCTGCATATTTGTTGATAAAGTAATCCAACTTTTCTGGGAGAGTTGTACTGACAATGGAAGTGAACAAACAAGAGAAGTTACCTCCTGAACTACATGTTTATGTTAATATAACTTGCAAACCCTTTGTGATAACATTGGTCAGCCAGTATTAGTGCTGGAGAGGATTTTATTTTTCTGCCCTTCCCTCCCTCCCTCCTTTACTGCTGACTGAATGGCTTATGGAATTTTACACCTGTTTCATTTTTCTTAACTGAATGGTGTTACTAAACACTGAATCATGGGCTCAACAGTTTAGGGCTTCCAAATGTGATTATTTTTTTGCTACTAATTTCAATTTGGAAGACGGAACAAGAAAAGTTTAAAAGAGTAAGGGAAAAGGGCATGGGTATGGGACTAAATTGGGAGCTCCTTGGAGAGCCCGAACAGGTACCATGCGCTGTAAAATTCTACGATTCCAATAGGCAAGGTCCTTTCTTTCTGTTCTATAAAGAATACATTAGCTCCACAGAAATTGCTCTGCTCTAATGGGAAACCAGTGCTGAGTCTTCGGTTACCCTGGCATACATCTCATCTGCGCCCTCAGGAGCTGCTGGGTTAAGTAAGATCTACCCTAGCTCTATTTGGCTGGAGTACTCTCCTTGGTCTTGCAGTCTGTTGATCCTCTTGTGCCCCTACCTCCCAAACACTATTTTTCTGCAGAATTTCCTTCTGCTACTTTGTTTCCTCTGTACCTTTTGTGTTTTTCAAGTAAACGGTCAACACCCATATAGCAGGACACCATCATGCAAATGCACTGACTTGGAGAAGTATCTGCTCCACCAACCTTAATATTCGGAGTATAAGCCGGATTAAGAGCCTGATGGGCCTGGGGCAAACTGATCCAAATGGGTCTACAGTTATGTTTGTTCATGTTCATTACATTACATATATGATTTTGAGTATGAAAACATAGGCCAGTATATTCAACAATAAAAGCATATATTCTGTATCAAGTAGGTATATATTCTGGTATTGGTAAATTGCAATACGAGATTCCTATATATACATGCAAATTTCTCTCAATAGTACGTGAAATAAAACAGGCGAGTACATATTCTGTTCTGTATATAGGTACATTAGTGTATATAGGTACTTCTGTATATAGGTATAAACAAGTGAATCTATTTTACTCAGGCTTAATTTTCCTCTCTTATTGTCTATTCTATTCAGCCGATTTGTGAGGCCTTATATTTTGTTTCCTACATTTATTTGGTGGGCTTATGTTCTTTGGTGGGCCTGGGCTGCAGCCCCATCCGCCCCATGGTTAATCCACCCCTGACTATAAGGCATCCCCAGTCTTTTGCAATCATTTCCCTAAAGCTATACCTCACTGCAGCAGTTAGCTCAGTGTACTGGCATTTTGGGACATTCGCCTATTTGGTATGGCTTGGAAAAGATTTTGTTTAATATGTTATCAAAGGCTTATGCTTATAAAGGGTTAACTCCCCTTTAGAATGGTGATTACGATGATTCCCGAGATAGGATACAGATGGCAGGCCAGCCACCATAGACATCTACTTTTATTGTTATTTTAGCTTTGATACAATTAAGGTCATAATGGGCTAGCCAAGGTATCTCCTGCCAGTATAACAGAATCATTTTCATTCATTATGCTTGGCAAGGGGCTTAGCTTTACAGACATACCAACACCCCAAGCTTCCACACCAAGGGGTAGCTTTTCATTCAACGTGATAACTTTGAGTAGACTAGGCCTACATTCTCCAGAGTTTAGAAGAATGAGAGGTGATCTCATTGAAACATACAAAATTCATATAGGGCTTTTGTTTATTATTATTCATTCCGGGATGTGGGCGTCGCTGGCAAGGCCGGCATTTATTGCACATCCCTAATTGCCCTTGAGTAGGGGGGTGGTGGTGAGCCACCTTCTTGAACCACTGCAGTCCTTATGGCTTGACAGGGTAGGTGCAGGGAGGATGTTTCCCCTGGCTGGGGAGTCTAGAAGAATTGGTGACAGTCTCAGAATGAGGGGTCAACCATTTAGGACAGAGGAGGAGACATTTCTTCAGTCGGAGGGTGAATTCTCTACTATAGAGGGCTGTGGAGGTTCAATCGATAAGTATATTCAAGGCAGAGATCAAAATATATTTGAATATTAAGGGAATCAAGGGATATGGGGGAATCAAGGGATATGGGGACATTGCAGGAAAGTGGAGTTGAGGTAGATCAGCCATGGTCTTATTAAATGGCGGAACAGGCTTAACGGGCTGATTGGCCTGCTCCTGCTCTTATTTCTTCTGTTCTTTGATTGAAAGCTCACTGGGCCAAACTTCGACAGATTTGAGGGAAGGATCAGAGGACAGTCTTTGCTTTTCCTTTGTTTTTGTTCCTTTGGAGAAAGAGAAAAATTATGCTTACAAATTAATTTAAAATGTGAAAATTAAAAATTAAAAAAACTTCTGAAGTGTCTCTTCTCTTTCGCTGAAAGTTGCAGTTGTGAGCTATCACCAAGAATTTAATGGCATCTGTTTGCACAGGTGAAGGCTGCTCCTGATCAGGATGGTGTGCCATAATGAATTAGAAGTTTCAGAAAACAGAAGTGTTCAAAAGCGGCCTAATCAAACCTTGAGGTATCTACGGGTTGTGGGTTGAAGTTTCCTTCGGTATCCACTGAAGATTGTTTCTCCATCATTGCCACATAGTTGGATTCCATGTAGTCTGGGGGCAGGGCCCCTGCAACAGCACTCAGACAGGGCAAAGCCAACTTAAATAACTCCTGTTCATATTTCTGCAGAAAGACACATAGGAACACAAAACACCCAATTGATCTCATGAAAATGAAACACGTTATCTGTAATTCCTCCACCCCTTTCACTTTGCTCAATCCAAATAAAAAGGATTAGTTGTGTTCCAGATTCCAGTTCTGACGAGGCATTTAGGTCCAAAATGTTAACCTTTCCTCTCTTTAAATGCTGACAGACCTGCTGTGTTTTTCTGCATTTTGCTATTTTTATTATAGACTTTCAGCATTTGCAGTTTTTTTTTAACCTTGTAAACATTCATGAATTTTTAATTACTGTACTATTAGTATTTTAATCTACTTTACTATAAGCATAGGTGTAAAATGGGAACACTTTCTGGGCGCTGGATCCCATGCCTGATCCGTGCTGCCAATATCGCCATACTGCTCCTGTTTTTAGGAGGCTGCCTGAAAGCAGTGCTTGCTCAACATAAATATGTAAAAAAAGGTCCTGCGTTTGTTTGAGAAATAATGTTTTGAGGACCCTTCTGCAATATTCGTCAAAGACTAGGCGGAGCTTAGGTTTTGTTGAATATTGCAGAAAGATCCTGAGAAGGTTCACGAGACAGGTTCCTGGGATGAGGGGGCTTGTCCGGTGAGGAGAGATTGAGTAGACTAGGCTTATATTCCTGAGAGTTTAGAAAAATGAGAGGTGATCTAATTGAAACATATAAAATTCTTAAGGGGCTTTACAGGGTAGATGCAGGGAGGATGTTTCCCCTGGCTGGGGAGTCTAGAATCAGGGGTCACTGTCTCAGAATAAGGGGTCGGCCATTTAGGACTAAGATGAGGAGAAATTTCTTCACTACAAGGGTTGTGAATCTTTGGAATTCTCTACCCTAGAGAGCTGTGGAGGCTCAGTCGTTGAGTATATTTGAGACAGAGGTCGATAGATTTTTGGAAACAAAGAGAATTAAGGGATATGGGGACAGTGCAGGAAGGTGGTGTTGCGGTAGAAGACCAGCCATGATCTTGATGAATGGCTGAGTAGGCTCAATGGGCCAAATGGCCCACTCCAAATGGCCTACTCTAGGCTCCGCAGCACTACTGGGGGCCACTGTTATCCCACAATCATGATCGCAGCTTCCGCCTTTTTGCCTTGCCCCCACCCCGCTTTCCCCCAGAACATACTAGATCGCCCCTGCCGGTGAGGGAGGCAGCTATAATTGGTCCTGTGAGGAGCGGCGAGCTGCCTCTGGAGATCAACCCATTATTAAATTTGGGGGACCCTTGAGCTGACCTGTTTGAGTGCACGTTCCAGTCGCACTGCCTGTTCCACGACCATAATCAGGCACTGACCAATTTCTACCCTAAGTTACTTTAATAGTACTTGAAAATCTTATTAGCGGGTGTTCAAGTTACAAATTATGGGCAGGCACACCCATAACTATGTATAGTTTAATAACTTATCACAGAGCTTTTTCAATAAAATGTTATCTCCTTTACTTTTTGTCATTTTAATATGATAATTTTTTTTGTATTTCCAGGCAGCTCCTCACCAACACACTTACGATTACAAAATATATCCATCTTCACAGTGTCAGTGAGTCACAAAAAGAGACAATTAGACAAAGACAGTGGCAAATTATTAAATTATATTATTTTGAAGCATTAACAGTCAGTTCTTGGCATGGGGTTGAGAAATTACTCGCAGCTCCTGGCCTTGAATAAATGTTATAAATTACAAGCACTTGAATTATAAATGGGATTGGAAATAAGGCATTGTACCGAACATAAAGTTGTATAAAAAGGAGAGCATGGAAGTGACACTTTCTCATAACAAAAGAAGTCTGGTTTCCACCATTATGCAGACTACCTATAATTAGATAGTGTCATTATTAAAGAAAGAAAGCCAAATCCAGTCCAGTTCTTATCACCTGCCCACCGATGGTTTGGAGAAAGGAAGACTTGCATTAATATAGCGTCTTTCACGACGACCGGACATCTCAAAGTGCTTCACAACCAATGAAGTTATTTTGGAGTGTAGTCACTGCTGTAATGTGGGAAACACAACAGCCAAATTGTGCACAGCAAGCTCCCACAAACAGCAATGTGATAATGACCAGATAATCTGGGTTTTTTTGTTATATTGATTGAGAAATAAATATTGGCCAGGGCACCAGAGATAACTCCCCTGCTCTTCTTTGAAAAAGTGCCATGAGATCTTTTACGTCCACCTGAGAGAGTAGTCGGGGCCTTGGTTTAACAACTCATCTGAAAGACAGCATCTCTGATAGTGCAGCACTCCCTCAGCACTGCACTGGAATATAAGCCTAGATGTTTTTTGTGCTCAAGTCCCTGGAGTGGAACTTGAACCCACAACCTTCTGACTCAGAGGCAAGTGCGCTACCAACTGAGCCACAACTGACACTGTAAAAGGGAATGGACCTACCATCCGAAGATTGTTTTGAACTATTACTCCAGACAGTATTAGCGAAGTCGACTTTAATTTTTAAAAAAAGGTTGTTTAAAAAGAGCTGTTCGTATGTTGGATGGTAAAACAGAAATCCAATGTTTAGTTTACAAACGTACCTTCTGGGACAGGGCATCAAAAATACCCCAGAACAACTTCCTGGACAAGTGAAGCTCTTCTTCTGAGGCTGCTCCAAAGCTCCCCCAGCCTCCAGGGAGACAGTAATACTTCCAACATCTTTCATAATGATTGGTCAGTAACTGGAAGAGATGGGCGACAGTTGGTTACTGAATAAAAATTACTATTTTGTTTTAAATTACACTTATTCTGTTCCTTTTCCCAACCCTATTATATAACATGCACTATTCCCAGAGAAGAAAGCTGACAGATAACCTGTTCCCAGGCCTCCACCGAGAACGCATCGTTGGAAGGTGTACAAGAGTGGCAAAGGAACCAGATTTCTTGACTCAAAACTCTTACCACAGTTTTAGTGCAATGCTGTTTTCTTCATTTGATAAACAAACTGCACTATTCATTTTATTCTGCTCTAATCTTGTATTTTTTATGTGCTTTTTCTCCTTCCATTGTAGCATCTGGTGGTACCAGGCTTCTGATAAAGCTACTCTTGCAAGAGTGCATCAGGGGGCCTTGCCCTCAAATGCTTCATTACTCCCCTCTGTTCCCCCATATGGGGAAGCAGCAAATCTGCATCACTGTTCCCTATTCATATTAAATTCAAATTGTTCAGTCATTTTTCTATATGTTTGTAAATTGAAAATAGCAGACAAAGGAATGTTGCATGAACACACCAAGCATACAGCTGTTAATATCAGCAACAATAATTGCTAGGCTTTAAAGAACATTGAAGCAAAACATAAACTTACTTTTAGAGGCATCTTTGCATGTTCATTCAGCAGGGGGACATCAAACACCAATCTCCTCAACAGGTGCTGCATCATGGATGGTCGTAATTGGCTGCGTAGACAGGGAAATCTCGAGAAATATGTATATGATTCCTTCTTGCACTTACCACTACAGTGACACTCAGCCAATCCTACATGCAGCAACACAATAGTTACATAGACCCTCAACACAATGCTGCACAAATATTATTATTCCTTTTGTTAAATTGAGAAACCAAAATAAGGGCCAAGACCCGTACACTGAGACAACACCAAGGGCGAAATGAGCAAAGAATGCACAGGTAAACCAGGAAGAAATGATTAGAATATGGCAAGTTTTGGTCTTAAAGGTCTCTGGATTGTAAGAGAGATTGAGGGGGATGAGGGGTCCCATAATTTTGAGGATCTGGGGAAAATATGAGTTAGCGTAGGAGCCCATGCTGACTGCAATACCACAGGAAGGAGGAAGAGCGTGTGGGAGGCATATTTGGAACTTAGCAGCAACGAGAGAGCAAAGTTCAGAGCAGCACTAGCCATCAGCGTCCTTCAGAAAGTGGGATGCTAAGAATTTCACAGATATTCCTAATGCGGACTCATCAGGAGCTACATGAGGAGCTGTTGCACTGCGAGTGGCTTAGCCAGTCACATGATGTTCACAAGAATCAATAAAACCCCAGTTAAGTGAGTTCAGGTTCTCCAGGATGAGGTGTACAGTTGTGAACCTGGTGGATGAACTGGTAGGGTTCAGTTGATTGTTAATCCTTTGTTAATAAACCAGCTAGTTCTTTACAGCAAATGTGAATTCTTAAGCAAAGACCCCATGAAGCAAATACACTACACAGACGATACCCAAAAACACAGAAATGTATGCAATGCATTGCACCATTGCCATACATAGCTTGAACCTAAAATACTTGATTGTACTCTAGCATTCTATAACTTACCTACAGATTGCAAGTAAGCATTCCTCAATGGCATCCCTCTGGGCCTTAGTGAGGGAGCATCCTTTAGACAGCCTGTAGACAGTGTGCAACAAGGAATCAATAAGGGACGCATGATGCTCAGTGCCAGCGAAGAGTGGGGCACACTTAGTTAACAGCGGCAAAACAGCAGTGCACAAGTAGCGATTCAGTGCCAATGCCATATCTGTAGCGCTCAAGGCAGCCTAAAGATGAAGAAAAGAACAAGCAAACATGCTTACAATTACTGTATGTTATCCACCCAGTAACAGTAGTCACATGCCCTTAGTTTGGGCAGACTGATGAGCTTGAGAAAACCCGTTCAAAAATTCCTCCTACCTCAATAAACCGCTTCAATGCACATCTTGCTCTGGTTGCCATCCCGCATGTCCTAACATAGATAAAATTCTTCCCCTTTCCCTCAGGCACTTTACTACTGTAACCCCAAGTCTAATCTGCCCACAATCGGTTTCTCTGATAAACTGTGCACTGGCAACCCCTGCCCACATACTCTGTTTCCATAATCCCACCTCATTTGTTTGTTCAATCCGTTGTTGATTGGAACAGAACTGGCTGTGAAACATTCAAACATGTAAGAGCTTGGACAACTCGTACAGGTGATCGAGGAGTTGGCATCAATTAATTCTCTACCAATTGGTTAGACATAACTCATGTACAATGCCAGCATCTACTGTAGATCTACTGTACCAATGCCACAGAGCTCCTGTATGAAACGGGGTGTGCACAATATGTGGCTTGTATCAGCCAACCTTCAAATGTAGTGACAGAGAGGCAAGCACTTTAATATTGCTCATTATTCATGCTCATAGATTGCAATAATTTGTTGTTGTTTTGATGCAGCTCTTTAGTTTAGGCAGTGCCTGTACTTTGCAAACTGGTATAATTTCCCCTTCAATTAAAACATGTAAACCGCCCTCACTGTCACTGGCTTGCTCAGCTCAGAATGATGATGTAACGTTGTTAGGGATCTAACATCAACCATACAATTGATGGGTTTTCCTAATGAAGTGACCATAACCTATTTTCTACTATAGACACCAACTAGATACTTTTATAAATACACATTCTCACAGTGGAGTCTTATCTGCTGGAAGGGAAAACACTTTGATATTAAATGGATGCAAAATCGGGGGGGGGGAGGGGGCATGCACCCACATTCCCAATATGTGCTCACGGTGGGTGAGCCTCTGCGTTGGAAATGTGAATTCGTAAAATTATCCCTCACTTGTTATTTTGGAAGTGCCGTTCCTGGTCCTGGAAAGTGGCCAGTTGTGCAGAGTATGATATAAAGATTGACAACTGATACTGCTGTGGTGTCACGAAGTTTATGTACTATATATACAGGCTGCAATGTGTTTATAGACTTGTGTGATTTTTCCAATAGGTTTTAATGCTGTGCCGATGCATGTCTTGAGTGATGCTCCACCTTTATAACCTAACATTGTGCTCTACACTTAGTGTCATAAGTGAGACAGTCTTGTAACAATTAATACTTCATTCTCATTTTCAGCTGCTCAAAGTGTTCACTTCTAGACAGAACCCTACTTTGGGAAGACAAATTCTATAATTATACTACTGCATGTACAGCTCAAATAGATATATTATTAAAGTTTCATATGCCCATTATGCCGAACAAAATGCTGATGAAAAAATCCCTACAGAGTGGCTATGTGAAAATTATACACATCCACCATTACACTTTACCGAACTCCGAGTAACAACAGGGAAAATGAACTTAATTTTTTTTTAATCCAATCTCCTGGAAGTATCTGTTGATATTACAGCTTGATTTCTTTATCTAGTAGTCAGTCAGACAGATTTATTCTCAGTGTGAATTGCTGAATCACCACTATACTTGTATCACATTGACAGAAACATGCAGAGACATGACACCAATTAAACCTCAGAGGCCTTTTATCTACCCACCGTGTCCAGTGAGGCTGCAGCACGGAGGTCTGGAAGAAAGCCAACCTCCAGCAGATGTAAAAGGAAATCTTGCTCTTCAATCCCATACACCCGCTCTAGGAACAAAACCATGGCTGCTTTGTGATCAGGGCAGAATCCTGCTGACATGTCTGGCTCCACAACTGTCCCATCTAAAAGGAAACATATATTTACTAAATATTGAAGATATTAACAATCTTTTTTTTAGATAAGCCCAATAAGATTTTTACCAACTTCATGGGGCTGGATTTTCGGTTGTCTAACGCCTCAGTTAGCAGTTAATAGGAGCGTATGAGGTTACCGACCGGGAGCGCAGCGTTTAGTGCCCGACTGAAAATTCATTAGAAGCTCAAAGAGGTGCAAACCAATAGGGCCTGGCTGCTGACGATCGCTCCCATCATGACGTATTCCTGTTGCAACGCCCACACTTGCGCCCCGGTCGGATAATTAGGTGCAGCCGACTCATTTAGCGGCCTCCAAGAACAATATCTGGAAAATAGTCGGTACAGGCTTGCAGAGTCGTTAACTGGTGGCTACTTAAAGGGATGAAGAAGCGCTTCCCTCGGAGGTCACAGTCAGTGCAACGTTTACACACAGCATGGTGAGTGAGCCTCCGAGTTTGCAGCGGCAGGCAGAAATAAGAGTTCAGCTTGAGAAAAAGTGATTTTGAAAACTTTAATGGGTGCATTAAGACTCGGCTTTTCCCGGGATCTGAATCGGAGTTCGGTGCATACGCAATGACTCGGTTAAATTTAGTGCCAACATTTTCGTTAGCATCTCCCCAGCTCTGGTGTGCAACGGCTGATTTAGCGCCCCTGTCTTCGACCGATTCTGACGAATTTCTGGGCGGGAGGTGCAAACTTTTTCAAGGCACTAAAAGTACTGCTCCGTCTGGATTAACGCCACAACAGAGGCGCGACCGAATTTCTCCTCCCATTATTTTTATTTTTCTTTTCTTTTCTCAATGCACAAACAGCTGAAAGAACCACCTCTGTTCTGATGATGGCGCTCTTAGGTCAGCCACAAGCATGGAAACCCAGCAGAGGTGGAGAAACTAAACCCACAGTTCTATCTCTGTCCACCTAATATTTACAGTAAGATGGGAGCAGGGATTGCATGATTCCTTTATCAAACAGAGATCAGTAAGCAGGTAGATTTTACCCAACGTATGCAAATCAACGGAGCAAGCATTTAGAGAAATAAATTGCATTTACCTCTTAAAAATAGTCAGCCTTCCATAATTTCCATGACATATCAATTTAACATTTCACAAACAATGAAAAACATATAAATTATCAAGATCTGCTCGCTTGTGGAATAAAGTTTGTACCCGATATCCTACATCATGTAGCTTCTCTATAACAGATGTAATCGCCTGCCAGTGAATGATACACCTCATGCTTTGTCCAATTTGTCATTAGGTTGTTGAGAATGACAACTTGCCTCATTTTCTTGGTCACTTGTTGAGATAGAACCTCAACAGGGCCAACAAATAGCAAAGTCTTCATATGAGACTTCACTGCAAACATGGTACCAACAGTCAAAGTAAAAGAAACAATGGGTTTGAGTCATCAAATAGCTGAAATACATATTAAGTTCAAAAGTCGCTCAGCCTCTTTGACTTTTAATAGCAATTATGCTCCATCAAAAGTAACAAAAATTTAAAATCCAATTTAAGACCCTGAAAATAATTCCAATAAAACGGAGACATTTTTTCTTCTTCATTACACGGGCAGCAATCTGGTTGAGCAGATCGCCCGCACGTTACAGAATCCATTTGATTTTCATTCCAATTAAGCACATGGGTTTAATCCACTTGCTGTTTGAGTATTCACGAGTTATACTGTCAGCTGCACTGCTGGAACAAAAATGAGCCCAAACTCTTTGATGTGCCATATTCTTTTTCCATTGGCTGACCCTAACTTCAGATCGTTAAATGTCACTACATGGGACGGGAGTGAACAATCTCTTCATATGGTCAAATTGGCCAAGTAACCTCACAATTCCTCTATATTTCCCCATAGAGGTCATCTCTGTGCTTCGGGTACAAATTATAACCAGCAGTAGTTTAACTGCAGTGTTGCCAGAAACTGCATTTAAAGAAAATAGTAAGGATGAAAATATTGTTCCAATGCAACAGTATATGCAAATTAGTTCACTAAGATTTCTCCTCCACAATCAAACTGTATATCATTGCATTAATGTGAAACAATTCTGTTCAATTGAGCCATAAATGTTAATGTTTTGCACAGACTAGCAGCATCCAGAATATGAAGTTATTTATTTCAAGCAATATGTTCCTTTTTTTTGCAAGATTGTTCTTTCTACATCTATTTTAATAACCTAAGTACCTCGTTTACATCTAAAATATGAGATACGTTGTCAATCAAAATAATCTGGACACCACCATGATTAAAAACCACAACAAATGTAGGCTGACTATGAGAATAATATGTCTGACTTGTTCCCACTCATCGACCATATTTTGATAGAAGCTAGAACATAATGGTGCAGCAATTCCTTCAGGCAATCAATAATTCTTGTTGGCAAAGGAAGGCTAACGACATGCAGTATAAGTACTTCGTAAATTATCCAAGACTTTTTTCACCAGCTCAAACTCAAGATCTTAACTGACTCACTGCCTCCATTTCCTCTACACTTGCCAGGGCCCTAAAAGTACACATATTGGCCAGAATCTTCCCAGCCCTGCGAGTGCGGGTTTGGAGGCGGGCCCGCTATAAAATTGGCCCTGATTGACAGCGGGTCGGGATCCTGCTCTGAACCCGCCTCCATGCGAGTTTTTCAGCTGTCAGGTCGGCGTTCGGACAGCAAACCGGACAGCAAGCGGCGGGACAGGTAATTAACATCATCCTTGGGTTTCACGCCAGGTAAGTATGTCGAGTTCTCATTGACTCTCCATTGCTTTGGTTAGTTGACAGCTGCAGAAGTGTTTTAAAAGCTACCATTTCACAGCTGTTTACTTTTCAATGTCAGAAGGTGAGACCGCACCTGGAGTACTGCGTACAGTTTTGGTCTCCTTATTGAAGGAGGGATATACTTGCATTGGAGGCATATCAGAGAACATTCACTAGGTTTATTCCCACGATGCTGAAGATTTTGTGAATGGCACATTTAGTGAGTTGGTCTCACCGCAGGCAAAGGTTACTGTGATATATTCACAGAGCACAAGTACACACAGCTCCTAACATGGCAAGCAGCTCTGTCGGAAGCCTCCGGAATCTGCCTGGTTCTCTTTAATTATTAACTCTGCAGTTGCAGTACACAATATGTCCACATCCACAGTGTAGAGCTACAACATTACAAGCTTACAGATATTACACTTCTCCCTCCTTAATGAAGAAGCCATCATAACAAACATCATACATAACTTTCATATTTATACATAACACAGGATGTAAACTTTTTTCCCCCCCATATTTACAAATTTAACTTTACCACTTGTTTTCTGTTTCGAAGAGGATACCTTCGCTCTCGAACAGAACCTTCCAAACATGGTGTCGAATCCAAACTCATTTGAGGCTCATCCTGAGGAATGTTTTCCTCCACGGAATTTCCTTGATTTTCATTTGAACTCACTCTAACTTCAGGCTCTTTGTTTTCCTGGCTCGGACTCAGACTTTCATTCTGATTCTCTCCTGGATTTGTTTCCAGTTCATTGGATTTAGGATTTGCTACTGGTGTATCAAAACTATCTGATGAGTCAGAAATAATTGAATCATTCCCACTTTCTACTCCTTTCATGTCTGTAGGTAAAATATGATCAATATGAACAAACCTAACCTGTCCATTATCAAACATCTTTACCAAATATGTGCGAGGACCACATATCTTCACCACTCTTCCTGGTAACCACTTTAACCATTTATGGTGATGGTTCTTCACTCTCACTTTCTGGTTTAATTTCACACTTCTCTCTTTTACTCTACCTCCATCATGATTCTCTTTCTGTCTTAATTGTTCTCTTCCACGGACTGTGCCAAATTTAACAATGAGAATCTGGTTCGTGGCTGTCGTTTGAGAAACAACTCTGCTGGTGTTCTACCAGTAGTTGTATGAGGAGTATTTCGATTTGCAACTGTCGTTTCCTTGGACTTGGATCTAACATTTGTTTTCTGAGTGCACGTTTTATAATTTGTACAGTGCGCTCTGCTGCACCATTCGAAGCAGGATGGTATGGTGGAACCTTTGTATGTTTCACACCATTTTTGCTTGTGAATTGTGCAAATTCTTCTGAACGAAATTGTGGTCCATTATCCGAAACAATTTCTTCAGGGAGGCCAGATGAAGAAAATAATCTTCGTAAAATGTCCAATGTTTTACTTGTTGTTATTTTCCACATTGGGAACACCTCAACCCACTTCGAATGGCTAGCAATCACAATGAACAATTGTTGTCCTTCCAACTCAGCAAAATCAATATGTAGCCTGTGCCACACCCTGGGAGGCCATTTCCATGGCTGTAATGGTACTGGTGGTGGTTGCTTGCTTACCGATTGACATGTCGTACACTGACTCACGATGTACTCTATATCTTTATCAAGACCTGGCCACCATAAATAACTGCGTGCAAAACTCTTGGTCATGCACATTCTCAGGTGCTGGTCATGGAGGTCTCCTAATAATTTGGACCTGAATTTATTTGGTATAACCACTCTTGCACCCCACATGATACAATCTTTATCGACTGATAATTCATTCCTACAAATGAAGAATGGATGTGTATCTTTGTCTGTTACCTGGTTTGGCCATCCATTTGCAATATACTCATACACCTTTGACATCACTGGGTCACGTTTGGTTGTTCTATCAATCTCTTCAGCTGTGACTGGCAGTTCATCAATGTATGAAAAATAAAACACTTCTTCCCTATCGGATGTAACTTGTGATGGGGAAGGCAATCTATACATTGCATCAGCATTACTGTGATCAGTTGATCGTCTGTATTTAATATCGTATGTATATGCTGACAAAATCAAAGCCCATCTCTGTATTCGGGCTGCAGCTAATGTTGGAACTGGGGACTTTGGATGGAGGATTGCTGTTAGGGACTTATGGTCCATAACGATGGTAAACTTATGACCATACAAGTATTTATGAAACTTCTTGACCCCAAAAATGAATGCCAAAGCTTCCCTTTCAATTTGCGCATAATTACTCTCACTGGCACTGAGAGTGCGTGAAGCAAAAGCAATTGATCTCTCCTCCCCACTACTTGATACATGAGAGATTACTGCCCCAACTCCATACAGAGAGGCATCACATGCTAGATTAATCTCCTTAGATATGTCACAGTGAACTAACATGGTGCTCTCTACCAATTTGCTTTTACACTCCTTGAATGCTATTTTGCATTCTTTTGACCACTTCCAATGGACCTGTCTTTTCAAAAGTTCATTCAGTGGATGTAGTACTGTAGCTAAATTTGGTGGGAACTTCCCATAATAGTTCAAAAGACCCAAGAATGAACGAAGTTCAGTGACATTCCTGGGAGTGGGTGCATTTCTAATTGCATCCAACTTTTCCTTGGTCGGATGTAAACCATCTTTGTCTACTTTGTAACCGAAGTACTCCACTGAGTTTTTAAATAACTCACACTTACGAGCCGACACTCGTACTCTGTGCTTCCCTAGCCGTTTGAGGACTTCACTCAATATGTTATTATGAATTTGCCTATTTGGTGCTGAAATTAGTATGTCATCCAAATGACATATTACCCCTTCAATACCTTGCAAAATCTGGTTCATCACCCCTTGGAATATGGCCGGGGCGGAAGACACTCCAAACGGTAGCCTATTAAATTGATATAGGCGTAGATGAGTATTTATAGTCAAACATGACTTGACTCCTCATCTAGTTCAAGCTGTAAGTAGGCATTCGTAAGATCCAGTTTTGAGAAGATCTGACCACCTGTCAGTGTTGTGAACAAATCTTCTATATTCAGCAATGTATTGGGGACATTACCCTCTAGAACCTGGTTTACAGTTACTTTATAATCACCACACCTTACCATCGGAATTAGGTACAACAATAAAAGGTGTAGCCCAATTATATCGATCTATCTTACAAATAATGTTCTCAGTCTCTAGTCTTTTGAGTTCTTGCTCAACTTTCTCCTTGAGTGGATATGTTACGGAATGTGGCTTGTAGCAAACCGATCTAGCATCCTTCTGTACCCTGACATTCGCCTTGAAGTCTTGGATCGGACTGCCTGTTTCACAGAACACCTTCGGATACTTCTTGATAACCTTAACCGTTGATGAAAATCTTGTTTTCACACAGAAAATATTACTCCAATCCAGCTTCAGTGAGCTCAATCAATTTATTCCTAGTAAGGCAGACTTGTCTCCATTCACTACTATTAGAGGCAAGTTCTGAAATTGATCTTTATATTTCACCGGTACGGTGATACGACCTACCACAGGAATTTTCTCTCCCGAGTAGCCTCGCAGCTCTATCTTGGATTTCTCCAGTTGAAAATCACGCAATTTGTCGCGGTATAGTGACTCCGGTACTACTCTCACGGATGCACCCGTGTCAATTTCCATTGGTATCTTGAATCCCGTAACATCTATGTGTATTTTGATGCTTTCTGAATCACTGTCCGTTAACCTCGTTCTCCTGATGACGTGTAACTCTAACATCTCCTCGTCCTGTTGTTCTTCTTCCATGCAATGTAGTCTCTTGGGATTTCTACTCATAGTTTTGAACACTGGACTCATAGCTTTGAAAGCTGGTTTACCCTTCAGTCGGCATGCCTTCGCAAGATGCCTAGTCTTTCTGCAGAAGAAACACTCTGCCTTCACATATGGATAACTTTGAGCAATGTGTTGTCCCAGGCACCAATAGCACAACTTTGACACTCTGTTAGAATTTCCAGTTTCTGAGACATTGGGCCCCCACCGTCTTTTACTTTGAACAGGTGATTTACCTCAGTTGACTGACGACCGTAATTATTATTTAATTCTTGGGAATATTGTTCGGCCATGCCCATCGACCTCGCTGTCTGACAAGCAATTTCAAAAGTCAAGTCATCCGTTGTCAATAACTTCCTTCTGATCGCATCATTTTTCACCCCACAGACAAAACGATCCCGTAATACTCGGTTTTGAAAGTTTCCAAAATTACAGTGCATCGATAGCTTTTTTAATGCTACGATGTAATCACTGATACTTTAATCAGTCTTTTGATTCCGAATCCCGAAATGATAGCTTTCAGCAATTTCTAACGGTTTGGGGTTATAGCGCTGCTCCAGCTTCGTTAAAATCTCTAAGCGTTGTGTCCTTTGGCTCGTCAGGCACAAGCAGATTTACAAGGGTTTCGTACAATGCCTCCGATAAGAAGATCGCTCTCTTATGTTCCAACACAGCCTGATTCTGGGCTGCATTGTCTGGAATTTCAATTATGTTATTTGCAGTGAAATACATTTCTAGCCGATCCACATATGCTTTAAAACATTCCCGGTCGTGTCTATATTCCTCCAAATATCCCAATACACCTGCCATTTTAATCTCTAGCTGTTCACACCATGTGCAGTATTTTACCTCGGATTTTGTAGCTTTTTCCAAAGACAGAAACTTCCAAAGTCTCTCTGTCGGCTGGCTGGATCCTTCCCCAACAAAATTTAAGCTTTAAATCATCTGAAAAATCCCATCTCATCGCCAAATGTGATATATTCACAGAGCACAAGCACACACAACTCCTAACATGGCAGGCAGCTCTGTGGGAAGCCTCCGGAATCTGCCCGGTTCTGTTTAATTATTAACTCTACTGTGCAGTACACAATACATCCACATCCACAGTGTGCAGCTACAACATTACAAGCTTACAGACATTACAGTTACAAAGGCAGAGAGGGAATGGGTGACCAGCAGGAAGAGCAGTGGAAAGAAGATAGTGCAGGGGTCCCCTGTGGTCATCCCCCTGCAAAACAGATGCACCATTTTGGGTACTCTTGGGAGGGATGACTCATCAGGGGAGGGCAGCAGCAGCCAAGTTCATGGCACCATGGGAGGCTCCGCTGCACAGGAGGGCAGGAAAAAGTGTGAGAGAGCTATAGTGGTAGGGGATTCTATTGTAAGCCGAATAGGTAGGCGTTTCTGCGGTCGCAACCGAGACTCCAGGATGGTATGTTGCCTCCCTGGTGCAAGGGTCAAGGATGTCTCGGAGCGGCTGCAGGGCATTTTGGAGGGGAAGGGTGAACAACCACTGTTGTGGTACATATAGGTACCAACGATATAGATAAAAAACAGGATGAGGTCCTGCAAGCTGAATTTAGGGAGCTAGGAGTTAAATTAAAAAGCAAGACCTCAAAGGTAGTAATCTCAGGATTACTACCAGTGCCACGTGCTAGTCAGAGTAGAAATAGCAGGATAGCTAAGATGAATGCATGGCTTGAGGAGTGGTGCAGGAGGGAGGGATTCAAATTCCTGGGAAACTGGAACTGGGGGAGGTGGGACAGTACAAACTGGACGGTCTGCACCTGGGCAGGACCGCAACAAATGTCCTAGGGGGAGTGTTTGCTAGTGCTCTTGGGGAGGTGTTAAACTAATATGGCAGGGGGATGGTAACCTATGCAGGGAGACAGAGGGAAGTAAAATGGGGGCAGAAGCAAAAGATAGAAAGAAGAAAAGTAAAAGTGGAGGGCAGAGAAACCCAAGGCATAAATCAAAAAGGGCCACATTACAGAAAAATTCTCAAAGGGTCAAAATGTGTTAAAAAGACAAGCCTGAAGGCTCTGTGCCTCAATGCGAGGAGTATTCGTAATAAAGTGGATGAATTAACTGCGCAGGCAGCTATTAATGAATATGATATAACTGGGATTACGGAGACATGGCTCCAAGATGACCAAGGCTGGGAAATCAACATCCAGGGGTATTCAACATTCAGGAAGGAAAGACAGAAAGGAAAAGGATGTGGGATAGCGTTGCTGGTTAAAGAGGAAATTAAGGCAATATTAAGGAAGGACATTAGCTTGGATGATGTGGAATCTGTATGGATAGAGCTGCGGAATACCAAAGGGCAGAAGACGCTAGTGGGAGTTGTGTACAGATCACCAAACAGTAGTAGTGAGGTTGGGGACAACATCAAACAAGAAATTAGGGACGTGTGCAATAAAGGTACAGCAGTTATCATGGGCGACTTTAATCTACATATAGATTGGGCTAACCAAACTGGTAGCAATACGGTGGAGGAGGATTTCCTGGAGTATATTAGGGATGCTTTTCTAGACCAATATGTCGAGGAACCAACGAGAGGGCTGGCCATCCTAAACTGGGTGATGTGTAATGAGAAAGGATTAATTAGCAATCTTGTTGTGCGAGGCCCCTTGGGGAAGAGTGACCATAATATGGTAGAATTCTTTATTAAGATGGAGAGTGACACAGTTAATTCAGAGGCTAGGGTCCTGAACTTAAGGAAAAGTAACTTCGATGGTATGAGGTGTGAATTGGCTAGAATAGACTGGCGAATGATACTTACAGGGTTGACGGCGGATAGGCAATGGCAGACATTTAAATATCACATGGATGAACTTCACCAATTGTACATCCCTGTCTGGCGTAAAAATAAAACGGGGACGGTGGCTCAACCGTGGCTAACAAGGGAAATTAGGGGTAGTGTTAAATCCAAGGAAGAGGCATATAAATTGTCCAGAAAAAGTGGCAAATCTGATGATTGGGAGAAATTTAGAATCCAGCAGAGGAGGACAAAGGGTTTAATTAGGAGGGGGAAAATAAGAGTATGAGAGGAAGCTTGCTGAGAACATAAAAACTGACTGCAAAAGCTTTTATAGATATGTGACGAGAAAGTGATTAGTGAAGACAAACGTAGGTCCCTTGCAGTCAGAATTAGGTGAATTTATACTGGGGAACAGAGAAATGGCAGACCAATTGAACAAATACTTTGGTTCTGTCTTCATGAAGACACGAATAACCTACCGGAAATACTACGGGACAGAGGATCTAGCGAGAAGGAAGAACTGAAGGAAATCCTTATTCGTCAGGAAATTGTGTTTGGGAAATTGATGGGATTGTAGGCCAATAAATCCCCATGGCCTGAAAGTCTGCATCTCAGAGTACTTATGGAAGTGGCCCTAGAAATAGCGGATGCATTGGTGATCATTTTCCAACAGTCGATCAACTCTGGATCAGTTCCTATGGACTGGAGGGTAGCTAATCTAACACCACTTTTTAAAAAAGGAGGGAGAGAGAAAACGGGGAACTATAGACTGGTTAGCCTGACATCAGTAGTGGGGAAAATGTTGGAATCAACTATTAAAGATGAAATAGCAGCGCATTTGGAAAGCAGTGACAGGATCTGTGGTGTATGTAGCACACAAATCACTGACTCCACACAGTCTGGTGTAAGTCTAACTGCTGTGATCTTCGTCCTTTATTGTTCAGCTCCAGAGTGCCTCCCAGGTGTGGTGGTCAGCCTTATATAGCCCTTGTTACAGGTACTACCAGGGTTTCACACCGCAGCGCCCTCTGTGGTGTGGCATAGTACTTACATTACATTTAAGGTACTGGGACGATACACACATCATTACATAACATCACCTTCCCCCCCCCCCCCCCCACCTGGACGCAGGACAACGATACACACATCATTACATAACATCACACTTGTCCAACGGAAGGCAGGTGGGCATAGACAGTGCATTAGATGGTACATATTATCTGGTACATTAACCGGTTATTGACTGGTAACGGAACCTTGATTTCCTTGTTAGCCGTTATCATTAATTGTACTTCATCCATTATTGTACACAAATACAGTGGCCATTCAGCATAAAAAAAGTAATTCTTATTATAAATTTACTATCTCACATTAACATAGCTCATTTTAGACTCGCTCTGCCAAACAGAAGTCCTTTGTGGGGACCACCTCTTTGTAAGGCCCTTTTAAGACTCCCGGGTGCATTTCCTTTTTAAGGCGCCATCTTTGATGCAGGAGGATTCCACGAGGCTTCTCCTTGGCGCCGCCATCTTTGATGCTCTGCTGCTCTGGACACGATGCCGCCGCCATCTTCTTCTCCGCTGCTCCGGATGCCCTCCGCCGTCGCAGCCTCTGCTCCCCTCCGCTGCCACCTGACTTGCCGCCTCTCCTGCGGCTGTCGTGGCCTCTCCAGCGGCCGCACTTGCCGCGTCCCCCGCGGTCTCCGTAGCGGCCTCCCCTGCGGCTGCCATGGCCGCCGACCGATGTTACCAGCTCCTCGGCGGGGCCCGCCCAGCAGCCTCTTCCTCTGAGGGGCCCTTCCGAGCCGCCAGCCCCTGGATCCCTCAGCACCCCGCCCGCAGCGCCCCGCCAGCTCACCCTCCCCCCCCACTAGGCCCCTCTGTGCAGGGCTGCTTGCCTGTGGGGGCTGGGGCTGCAAGGTCTCTGTGTGAGATCCGGGCCTGGGACTTGCCTGTGGGGATTAAGGCTGCAGGGTCTCTGTGTGAGGTCCGGGCCAGGGGCTTGCCTGTGGGTGGATTGAGGCTGCAGCTCCAGCTCGGTCGGCGCTGCTCTCTGGGGACCCGGGGCACGCCAGCACCCCGGGGAGCAGCAGCCTGTGGAGTGGTGAAGTCTTCCCAGCTCCCACGGACCGTCCCCATCCACCTCCGGCCGAGGAGTGTCGGCCCATCGCCTGCAACGACCCACAGAGGTAAAGCGTGCGTCTCGTCCCGGTGGGATACCTGCACCATCGCTCTGCCAAGAACAGATATTAGTTCCCTGGTGTAGGTACGCAGCTTCGCCGTGACCAGGACCAGCTTGGGTCGTGCAGCTGGGTTAATCTACAGTTTATCAGAAGTTCTCCGACTCATCAACGACTGACCCGAGCCCGTGTCCACTCACTGGGACTCCGTTGATTTTTACTTCACCTATCACTGGGGGCAAATCATCGGTGCACGTATACAGTCCAAGCACCTCATCTTCTTCTACCTGCTCCTCGCTGAACAGTGGATCATCCCCCATCTCCTCAGCCACATGGTGAGTCTGATTTATTTTACACATACGCTGAAGGTGGCCTTTAACGTGGCAGGTATTGTACGTATACTCCGCAAACCTGCACTGGTGAGCCCCTTGGCTTCTTCCACAGCGCCAGCATGGTGCTGCTTGATTGGCCCCCCTCAGCGGACTCTGAGCTCCAGGATCCCGAGGTCCGTGCTCTCTGCCCCGGCAGAGCCACGTTCTGCAGTTTTGTCCGTGGTGGACGCTATCCTGTGGACAGTGCCTGCCGGGTTCGAGACTGTGTGGATTATTTGCTTGGTGCTGCAAGTCGAGGTCATATGTGCCCGGCTGATGGCGATGGCCTTTCTCAGAGTGACTGTGGGTTCCGTGGCAAGCAGCTTGTGAAGGAGGCCCTCGTGGCCAATACCCAAGACGAAAACGTCCCGCAAAGCCTCGTCAAGGTGTGCGCCAAAATCACACGGCGCCGCGAGTCTCCTGAGGTCCGCAGCATATTTGATGATATCCTGGCCCTCGGGTCTGCAGTGATGGTAAAATTTGTATCTGGCTGTGAGGATGCTCTCCTTCGGTTTCAACTGGTCACGAATGAGTTCAGTCAGCTCCTCGTATGACTTGTCCCTGGTGCTCCCGGGTGCCAGCAAATCCCTGACGAGACAGTAAACCTCATCTCCACAACTGGAGAGCAATATCGCCTTACGCTTATCTCTCATTGCGTCCGTGTCCTCCGTCAGGTCATTTGCTGTGAAGTAGTACTCGAGCCTTTCCGTAAAGGCCTCCCAATCATTGTCCACGGTAAAATCCTTTAGCGAGCCCAGAGTAGCCATGGTTGCATGGAGTTCGTCCGCTTCCTCGTTGCCAATGTGGTGTATGCAGCACACAAATCACTGACTCCACACGGTCTGGTGTAAATTTAACTGCTGTGACCTTCGTCCTTTATTGTTCAACTCCAGAGTGCCTCCCAGGTGTGGTGGTCAGCCTTATATAGCCCTTATTACAGGTACTACCAGGGTTTCCCACCGCAGCGCCCTCTGTGGTGTGGCATAGTACTTACATTACATTTAAGGTACTGGGACAATATACACATCATTACATAACAGGATCAGTCCAAGTCAGCATGGATTTATGAAAGGGAAATCATGCTTGAGAAATCTTCTAGAATTTTTTGAGGATGTAACTAGTCGAGTGGACAAGGGAGAACCAGTGGATGTGGTGTATTTGGACTTTCAAAAGCTTTTGACAAGGTCCCGCACAAGAGATTGGTGTGCAAAATTAAAGCACATGGTACTGGGGGTAATGTATTGATGTGGATAGAGAACTGGTTGGCAAACATGAAGCAGAGAGTCGGGATAAACGGGTCCTTTTCAAAATGGCAGGCAGTGACTAGTGGGGTGCCGCAGGGCTCAGTGCTGGGACCCCAGCTATTTACAATATACATCAATGATTTAGATGAAGGAATTGAATGTAATATCTCCAAGTTTGCAGATGACACTAAGCTGGGTGGCGGTGTGAGCTGTGAGGAGGATGCTAAGAGGCTGCAGTGTGACTTGGACAGGTTAGGTGAATGGGCAAATGCATGGCAGATGCAGTATAATGTGGATAAATGTGAGGTTATCCACTATGGTGGCAAAAACGTGAAGGCAGACTATTATCTGAATGGTGGCAGATTAGGAAAAGGGGAGCTGCAACGAGACCTGGGTGTCATGGTACATCAGTCATTGAAAGTTGGCATGCAGGTACAGCAGGCGGTGAAGTAGGCAAACGGTATGTTGGCCTTCATAGCTAGGGGATTTGAGTATCGGAGCAGGGAGGTCTTACTGCAGTTGTACAGGGTCTTGGTGAGGCCTCAACTGGAATATTGTGTTCAGTTTTTGTCTCCAAATCTGAGGAAGGAAGTTCTTGCTATTGAGGGAGTGCAGCAAAGGTTCACCAGACTGATTCCTGGGATGGCAGGACTGACATCGACTGGGCCTGTATTCACTGGAGTTTCGAAGAATGAAAGGGGATCTCATGGAGACATATAAAATTCTGACAGGATTGGACAGGTTAGATGCAGGAAGAATATTCCCGATGTTGGGGAAGTCCAGAACCAGGAGTCACAGTCTAAGGATAAGGGGTAAACCATTTAGGACCGAGATGAGAAGAAACTTCTTCACTCAGAGAGTTGTTAACCTGTGGAATTCTCTACCGCAGAGAGTTGTTGATGCCAGTTCGTTGCATATATTCAAGACTGAGTTAGATATGGCCCTTATGGCGAAAGGGATCAAGGGGTATGGAGAGAAAACAGGAAAGGGGTACTGAAGTGAATGATCAGTCATGATCTTAATTGAATGGTGGTTCAGGCTCGTAGAGCCGAATGGCCTAATCCTGCACCTATTTTCTATGTTTCTATGAAGGGGTTGTTGTATGAAGAAAGGTTGAGCAGGTTGGGCCTATACTCATCGGAGTTTAGAAGAATGAGAGGTGATTTTATTAAAAAGTATAAGATTCTGAGGAGGCTCGACAGGATAGATGCAGAGAAGATGTTTCCCCTTGTGGGGGAATCTAGAAGTAGGGGATATAGTTTAAGAATAAGGGGCCGCCCATTTAAAACAGATGAGGAGGAATTTCTCTCACAGGGTCGTGAATCTGTGGAATTCTCTACCCCAAAAAGCTGTGGAGGCTGGGTCATTGAATATATTTAAGGTGGAGATAGGCAGATTTTTGAACAATAAGGGAGTCAAGGTTTATAGGGAGTGGGCAGGAAAGTAGAGTTGAGGTCAAGATCAGCTCAGCCATGATCTTATTGAATGGTGGAGCAGGATCGAGGGGCCAAATAGCCTACTCCTGTTCCTATTTTTTTATGTTCTTAGATGCTGAAGCCTTCAGGTTTTAGAAGAGTATTTGAGCAGTATGCACTTTAGAAGTGTTTGCAGTGAACTCTCTATTCACTGTCATCTCCTTGGAGCAACCTCTCTCACCATTGACAGGGCACTTCTGTCATCTCAAACTCACCTGCCATCTATTCTAGCAGCATCGGTGCCCTTCTCATCTTGGTCCTTAGAATCTCACCTTGATCAGCCCCAACACCAGCATCACCACCAACCTTCTCTGCAATCACCTGATGCTACACAGCACTAAGGACATCAGCACCCGACCCCACTGCTGCACGGGAGGCCAGGAATGGCCTCACCATGGCCACATTTACTTCACTTGACGCTGTACACCCTGACTACCACATGATGTGCCAGGTTGGCACCACCCCACACCAGCTCCATAAAGCATCCCTGTAATGTCCAACCCATTGCTTTCACACTCATCACCATTGCGGGGGTACCCTTATGTCTCACCATTCACTAAAACTCACTGAGCCACTTCCCAAAGGTGCCCACAAATCTATCTGAGAAAGCAAAGTCCTGAAAATAAAAATGTCAATGTTTGACAACACATCAACATTAACGATACATGATCATAGGCTAAAGGACCCAAGTGCCTACCCTTGTGTGTTATTAGTTGGTATGATTGTACAAAGATGAGAGTGAGTGTGAGGGATGGCTAGTGAAATGGGGAACTGGTAATGTAGATAGAGAGAGGGATGAGCGGAAGTGCAAAATAAGTTGGTGTGAGTAAGGATGTGCAGGGGTAGAGTGGGGAAAGCAGAATGATGGGGATGTGATGGGTGGCACAGCAGGATGAGGTTGAGTGTGGCTTTGCAGTAACGTTTCATGATCTACTGTGATCATTGAAAGGTTTGCTCCACTACAGCCAGCTCCTCAGATGATATCCCTACTTGTGCCCTCATGTGCAAAGATTAATGTCCTGTGGAGGTCTCTTCCATCCATTGGAATGGAAGAGAACCTCCCTGCATGCTTTGACCCCCTCCATTAGCATCTGGAGGGAGCCATGGAAGAGCCTGGCTGCAGCCTTCATCCGTGTTTGCAGTAGCTCAATGCTGCAAAAGACTGACAGAAGAACTGTCAATAAAAAAGTTGGGAATGGTCCCTTTAAGGAAACCGGCTGATGATATGTCATCAGATGACGTCATCAGACCGGCTTCCAGTTAATTGGTCGAGAAACCCGCAGGGCAGGCTTAACAAGCCCCAGCCACAGAAGATTGAAGCGAGAGGGTGGACTGCACTTCGGAGCGGGTTTCCCACGCTGCACCAGTGCCGCCCACATTGAGCCTCTGTTGGCGAAATCCCGGCCCTTGAGTTTAGGGTTGCTTCTTTCATTTTATGGACAGTAATCTGCTATTGATATGACGACAAAGTCACATTTTTCATGTAATCTACAGATAAAATTCATATACAGTCTCCAAAGCCCTCTTTACAGTGTGGCAAACTCACCCTTAGCAACTGTTGGCATCTGGAAGGGAATGCTGACAACTCCTTCCAGGTCTTCCAGCGGAATCAAAGACCGGAGAATGGATTTAATTCGGATTGCCTCTCCTTTACCAGCGTTAATGAGCTATTGTAATTTGGAAAAAACAAATGCAAGTTAAAATATTTAAAACAGGAAAACTACTCATTAGTGACAAGATTACCAATGCACTTTGTTGATGCTGACATTCCCTCTTTCTATGGTATTTCTTGCTCTTCCCATTGCTTAGGTCTATCCTCTCTACCTAACAGAACAGAAAGGCAATCAGATCCCAGGCTTTTGCCGAAGCTAATATGAAACATGCTGCTCCAAAAATGGCAGAATGTTTGTATTATTTAATTTTCGTGACTGCCCGTCCCCGAGGAGGCCCCTCGGGATCGCATCGCCTACCCTACCTTGTGGGACTCATGAAATGTTGTTGCAACTAAATGTATGGATCTGGATAATCTCTCTTTTAATTATAAAATCGTGGATCTCCAGTCTTCATTGGGTCTTGACTTCGAGCAATGGAGGAAAGACAGATCAAGCAAGAGAGCAGTACACAAACCTTGAAGTGTGGTGAATAAATTGGATAGAAAGTAAACGTTGGGGCTGGCACTCTCTCTCATCGTGGTCTGCATTTCTATTGATTCAGGAATACCTCTTTGAACAACGTGGTCAAGAATTCCCAAAGATGACAATCTCATTTGCTTTACTGACCACATCATGAAGATTGTTAATGTTTTTCTAAATGAAAGCAATGTGCAATCTTATATTTATCTATGTTACATTCTCGAGTTTGGGAAGACTGATAACATTTTTATTTGGGCCTAAATATGAGCATCAGAAATGAGAAGTATTAATTTTCATTGAAAAGAAAAACAACTGTATGGAATTTCCCACAAAGTAACTTCGTTTGTGAAGAACAATCAATAAAATTAATACTGTTGGGCTGAGTAGCTTTACGATATAAGAACATAAGAACATAAGAATTAGGAACAGGAGTAGGCCATCTAGCCCCTCAAGCCTGCTCCGCCATTCAACAAGATCATGGCCGCTCCCCGTAACCCTTAATTCCCTTATTGGTTAAAAATCTATCGATCTGTGATTTGAATACATTCAATGAGCTAGCCTCAGCTGCTTCCTTGGGCAGAGAATTCCACAGATTCACAACCCTCTGAGAGAAGAAATTACTTCTCAACTCGGTTTTAAATTGGCTCCCCCGTATTTTGAGGCTGTGCCTCCTAGTTCTGGTCTCCCCGACCAGTGGAAACAACCTCTCTGCCTCTATCTAGTCTATCCCTTTCATTATTTTAAATGTTTCTATAAGATCACCCCTTATCCTTCTGAACTCCAACGAGTAAAGACCCAGTCTAATCAATCTATCATCAAAAGGTAACCCCCTCATCTCCGGAATCAGCCTAGTGAATCGTCTCTGCACCCCTTCCAAAGCTAGCATATCCTTCCTTAAGTAAGGTGACTAAAACTGTACGCAGTACTCCAGGTGCGGCCTCACCAATACCCTATACAATTGTAGCAGGACCTCCCTGCTTTTGTACTCCATCCCTCTCGCAATGAAGGCCAACATTCCATTCGCCTTCCTGATTACCTGCTGCACCTGCAAACTAACTTTTTGGGATTCATGCACAAGGACCCCCAGGTCCCTCTGCACCGCAGCATGTTGCAATTTCTCCCCATTCAAATAATATTCCCTTTTACTGCTTTTTTTCCAAGGTGGATGACCTCACATTTTCCGACATTGTATTCCATCTGCCAAACCTTAGCCCATTCGCTTAACCTATCTAAATCTCTTTGCAGCATCTCTGTGTCCTCTACACAACCCGCTTTCCCACTAATCTTTGTGTCATCTGCAAATTTTGTTACACGACACTCTGTCCCCTCTTTCAGGTCATCTATGTATATTGTAAACAGTTGTGGTCCCAGCACCGATCCCTGTGGCATACCACTAACCACCGATTTCCAACCCGAAAAGGACCCATTTATCCCGACTCTCTGCTTTCTGTTAGCCAGCCAATTCTCTATCCATGCTAACACATTTCCTCTGACACCGCGAACCTTTATCTTCTGCAGTAACCTTTTGTGTGGCACCTTATCGAATGCCTTTTGGAAATCTAAATATACCACATCCATCCGTACACCTCTATCCACAATGCTCGTTATATCTTCAAAGAATTCCAGTAAATTAGTTAAACATGATTTCCCCTTCATGAATCCATGTTGCGTCTGCTTGATTGCACTATTCCTATCTAGATGTCCCGCTATTTCTTCCTTAATGATAGCTTCAAGCATTTTCCCCACTACAGATGTTAAACTAACCGGCCTATAGTTACCTGCCTTTTGTCTGCCCCCTTTTTTAAACAGAGGCATTACATTAGCTGCTTTCCAATCCGCTGGTACCTCCCCAGAGTCCAGAGAATTTTGGTAGATTATAACGAATGCATCTGCTATAACTTCCGCCATCTCTTTTAATACCCTGGGATGCATTTCATCAGGACCAGGGGACTTGTCTACCTTGAGTCCCATTAGCCTGTCCAGCACTACCCCCCTAGTGATAGTGTTTATCTCAAGGTCCTCCCTTCCCACATTCCCGTGACCAGCAATTTTTGGCATGGTTTTTGTGTCTTCCACTGTGAAGACCGAAGCAAAATAATTGTTTAAGGTCTCAGCCATTTCCACATTTCCCATTATTAAATCCCCCTTCTCATCTTCTAAGGGACCAACATTTACTTTAGTCACTCTTTTCCGTTTTATATATCTGTAAAAGCTTTTACTATCTGTTTTTATATTTTGTGCAAGTTTACTTTCGTAATCTATCTTTCCTTTCTTTATTGCTTTCTTAGTCATTCTTCACTGTCGTTTAAAATTTTCCCAATCTTCTAGTTTCCCACTAACCTTGGCCACCTTATACGCATTGGTTTTTAATTTGATACTCTCCCTTATTTCCTTGGTTATCCACGGCTGGTTATCCCTTCTCTTACTGCCCTTCTTTTTCACTGGAATATATTTTTGTTGAGCACTATGAAAGAGCTCCTTAAAGGTCCTCCACTGTTCCTCAATTGTGCCACCGTTTAGTCTGTGTTCCCAGTCTACTTAAGCCAACTCTGCCCTCATCCCACTGTAGTCCCCTTTGTTTAAGCATAGTACACTTGTTTGAGACACTACTTCCTCACCCTCAATCTGTATTACAAATTCAACCATACTGTGATCACTCATTCCAAGAGGATCTTTTCCGAGGACATCGTTTATTATTCCTGTCTCATTACACAGGACCAGATCCAAGATAGCTTGCTCCCTTGTAGGTTCTGTAGCATACTGTTCTAAGAAACAATCCCGTATGCATTCTATGAATTCCTCCTCAAGGTTACCCCGTGCGATGTGATTTGACCAATCGATATGTAGGTTAAAATCCCCCATGATTACTGCCATTCCTTTTTCACATGCCTCCATTATTCCCTTGATTATTGCCCGCCCCACTGTGAAGTTATTATTTGGGGGCCTATAAACTACGCCCACCAGTGACTTTTTCCCCTTACTATCTCTAATCTCCACCCACAATGATTCAACATTTTGTTCATGAGAGCCAATATCATCTCTCACAACTGCCCTGATATCATCCTTTATTAACAGAGCTACCCCATCTCCTTTCCCTTCTCGTCTATCTTTCCGAATTGTCAGATACCCCTGTATGTTTAATTCCCAGTCTTGTCCCCCCTGCAACCAAGTTTCTGTAATGGCCACCAAATCATACCCATTTGTAATGATTTGTGCCGTCAACTCATTTACTTTATTTCGAATGCTGCGTGCATTTAGGTAGAGTGTTTTAATACTAGTTTTTAAACCATGATTTTTAGCTTTGACCCCTCCTGCAGCCCCTTTATATTCATACATATTGTCCCTTCCTATCACCTTGTGGTTTACACTTACCCCAGTGCTACTCTACTCTGTTGCCTCCTGCCTTTTGCATTCTTTCTTGGGGTCCTGTTCATCTGAGCTCTCACCCACTCTAACTAGCTCAGAGCCTTCTTCTGGGTTCCGAATACTCCTTGCATTGAGGCACCGAGCTTTCATGCTTGCCTTTTTATTACACTTTGACCCTTTAGAATTTTGCTGTACAGTGGCCCTTTTTGTTTTTTGCCTTGGGTTTCTCTGCCCTCCATTTTTACTCATCTCCTTTCTGTCTTTTCCTTTTGTCTCCATTTTGTTTCCCTCTGTCTCCCTGCATTGGTTCACATCCCTCTGCCATATTAGTTTAACTCCCCCCCAACAGCACTAGCAAACGTTCCCCCTAGGACATTGGTTCCGGTCCTGCCCAGGTGCAGACCGTCTGGTTTATACTGGTCCCACCTCCCCCAGAACCGGTTCCAATGCCCCAGGAATTTGAATCCCTCCCTGCTGCACCACTGCTCAAGCCACGTATTCATCTGAGCTATCCTGCGATTTCTACTCTGACTAGCCCGTGGCACTGGTAGCAATCCCGGGATTACTACTTTTGAGGTCCTATGTTTTAATTTAGCTCCTAGCTCCTTAAATTAGTCTCGTAGGACCTCATCCCTTTTTTTACCTATATCGTTGGTACCAATGTGCACCACGACAACTGGCTGTTCACCCTCCCTTTTCAGAATGTCCTGTACCCGCTCCGAGACATCCTTGACCCTTGCACCAGGGAGGCAACATACCAACCTGGAGTCTCGGTTGTGGTCGCAGAAATGCCTATCTATTCCCCTTACAATTGAATCCCCTATCACTATTGCTCTCCCACTCTTTTTCCTGCCCTCCTGTGCAGCAGAGCCAGTCACGATGCCATGAACTTGGCTGCTGCTGCCCTCCTCTGATGAGTCATCCCCCTCAACAGTATTGATGTTTCAGACCATCAATGGAATTCTTTTTCGAATTGATTTGCTACTTACATGGATTTCTGGTGCACAACGGCCCAATAAATCAATTAAAGCAGAGTAGAAGGTCATAATAGCATTCCCCATATGAATGGTGTCATCTTCCTCTTCTTCACTATCCCTGTTAACCAAATGTATTAAACAATGTTTCAGCATTTTGCACAATTTAGTGTGTACTAACAGAGGTTTGTGAAGTTTTTAACAGGACAAAGTAATACAAACTTTTCCTACTAATCACAAACTTCGATACACACCCATGTAAAAACACAAGTACAAATTATAAAATATTAACAGTTTACAAAGTCCGAAATGATTTGAGTTACACAGAGACATTTTATACAACTCTGTTTAAATGTTTCCTTCACATCTTTCTGGTTGTCTCTGTGACACACCATTGAACTTCAGGGAGGTACGTGCTCTCCTCTCCACGTCCCCCCCATTGGGGGGCGGTAACCCAAAATTACGTGGGCAGGGCGGGACTTCCACGCTTGGCACAAAATGTTTTGCCTCCCAGATGTTATCACCCCCAAATGGGGCACAGCGGAATTTCCCCCCCAAAAGTTGTCAGTTTCCATGAATTGAGAGATTGCTAGTTCTGTGGGGTTGGGTGGCGGCGGGAGAGGAGCGGTGGCACAGCACAGCCTATGGAGGAACAGTGAATGACAGACCGCAACTTCAGGATTTCTGCATTAGGCTGTGCATGTACTAAATCCTGAAGTTACAGTCAGTTTCAAAGGCGAAATGACAGCGAATGCTGCCAGTTCACTGTCATCAAGATCGCAATTTCCAGGCCCAATGTCCTCGTAATAAAATGACAGGTGTGCACCGCTTTAAAACGTGCCAATTCTGTGAATCCAATTTTATTAGCAGGTTGTTAATTACAAAGAAAAGCAGGGCTTTTCCAGATTTTTTATTCAAGAAGGAGCCCCAGAGTTTTTAATTAGTAAATGTAGCACTTGCGGCAACACAAGATTTTAAACTGCAAGGTTCATTGGGCTAGAATGTGCAGTGACTCACTACCCAGTTTTTTTGCGGTATTGGCTGTTTTGGGCGCTAAGCGGGTCAACGAGAATTTGCCCAGCTGAGTTACGCGGCGGTTTCGAGGTACCGCTGGGGAGCGGACCGCTGGTGTCCACCGTCCACAGATCGCCATGGCGTGATATTTGGCTCAGCGGTGACCCGTAGGTAAGTATAAAAAAAATGCCCACAAGAATCAGCGGAACTGGGTAGTAAATGAATAGCTCTGCAAGAAAAAGGTAAGTAATTCGTTATTTATTCATTATTTTAAAATTTTGTTGTGGTGATTTAAGTTAAAAGGCCCCTGAGAATGTTTTTATGATTTTTTTTATGTTCTGTTTTTTGAAAAAATATTTTGAGTGTTTTTCTCCTCCTAGGCCCAACCTGCAGCCTCAGGGTAAATTTTTAGTCAACTTTTAAATTACCGCCCATTTTCTTTAAGACTGCCCAATCGACCCTAAATTCCACTTTTTCGCTGAGAATTGGGGTGCAACGCCCATTTTTTTCACTGGGCAGATTTTTTTCTTTTTTGGGGGGAAGTTTTCACCAGCGATAATCTTGGGAATCTTAGCAGTTTTTTGGGTGGCATTCGAGCACTGGCAGGTTGTTAGGAAATTCTAGCCCATTGTTATTAACTATTTAAATAAAATCAGTTGCAAAGAATATATTCCCATTATCTTTTGCTGATTTTGAGAATATTTTTCTGTAAACTGCAAGTACAGATGACAATATTGGGAAACCTGGCTCGGTTTCCCAAGTTCATCTGAGCTTAATTAACAGATACAGTTGAGACAGCATGATTGTTTAAACAGATGACTGTGTCTACTGCCGTTAATTCAGCTCTCTCACACTGTTCACCTGGGTAGGTCAACTCTCCCCATTCAAAAAATATTTGATAGAAAGATAGGTAACTGACTGACTTTTTCTAAAACTTAATTTATAACCTTAAAATTAGAGCTAGACCATTCAGGAGTGATGTTAGAAAGCACTTCTTCACACAAAGGGTAGTGAAAATCTGGATCTCTCTCCTCCAAAAAGCTGTCGAGGCTGGGGGTCAATTGAAAATATGAGATTGATACATTTTTGTTAGGCAGTGGTATTAAGGGTTACAGAGCCAAGGTGGGTCGAGGGAGTTAAGATGCATATCAGCCATGATCTAATTGAATAGCGGAACAGGCTCGAGGGACGGAATGACCTACTCCTAGGTTTAATTCTAGATAAACCTATGAATAGACTGCAATGGTATTTGATGTTGAGCAGAAGAAAATACATGAACGTTAGACTGGAAGCTGTGATACTTATGTTTTCTCTTAGCTACCTATAATGAAAATATTTCAGAGAGTGACCCGACCACATCATCCATGACCAGCAAAATCTGGGTATTGACAGTTAGGGCACAAGTCAGACTCACAGACTTCTAATAGATTCATCAGTTGGTGAGAGGCCATCTCTCGCTGGGTCTTCAGAGATCTTTATAGCTTCCTCCATAGCAGACAGGAGCCCGTCCCCTCCCTCTCCTCGCAGGGCTGGGCCGAAGCACTCGGGGCGACGAATCAGCAACCTTACAACCTCATTGGCATTCTCTTCCACACTCTCACCTACAAATTGAAGGAACAAATTGAATTTGGGATGCGAGCACTGCACACACACAAAATAAAATTACCCTTAAATCATGTGAAGACCAACATTAAGCAAGGATTTAGAAAGCTTTGACACAATGCTTTCTTCCTGCAAGATATATGCATAAACTGAGTTTGTTGTTAAACAGGTTAACACTAAACATATTCAAATTGCAAAATTAATGTGCATGAACAAAATAAATCCTGAAATAATTAAAACCTATGGGATTTTTAAAAATCAATTTATCAGACGATGTTTGTATGCAGCAGTAACTTTTTGTGGCAGTATTAAATGTAACAGTAGCGCGTTGAATATTGTCTATAGTTTTAATGTTTAAAAGCTATGGTGCATGTTATGTGAAAGCTAACATGGGTACACTGGTATCATTATGCAATCAGTACAGGAGAGTTCTCGCTCAGGCCAACATCCCCAGTATCGAAGCACTGACCACACTCGACCGGCTCTGTTGGGCGGGCCATATCATCCGCATGCCCGACACGGTACTCCCAAAGCAAGCGCTCTACTTGGAACTCCTACACGGCAAGCGAGCCCTAGCTGGGCAGAGGAAACGTTTCAAGGACACCCTCAAAGCCTCCTTGATAAAGTGCAACATCCCCACTGGTACCTGGGAATCCCTGGCCCAAGACCACTCTAAGTGGAGGAACAGCATCCGGGAGGGCGTTGAGCACCTCGAATCACATCGCCGAGAGCATGCAGAAACTAAGCGCAGACAGTGGAAGGAGCGTGCTGCAAACCAGACTCCCCACCCACCCTTTCCTCCAACGACTGTCTGTCCCACCTGTGACAGAGACTGTAATTCCTGTATTGGACTATATTGGACCTGAGAACTCACTTTTAGAGTGGAAGCAAGTCCTCCTTGATTTTGAGGAACTGCCCATGATGATGATGACACTGGTGTCGTTATGCAATAAGTGAGAGTCAATCATGAAATCGGGGCGGTCCCGGCCTGCAAAATCATCAGCAGGTCGCTGATTGCAGTGCAGGCAGGCACAGAAGCAGGGATGAAGGAGCGGCAAGAGTTTGTGGATGGAAGTGATCAGGGCCCAGGAGAGGCATGAGTTTGGGGCTCAAAAGAGGCGAGGGCCCAGGGGCAGCACGGGCCTGCCCACACTGCGATATGTGTGCTCGCTAGCTGGTCTCCAGTCATCTTGGGTAATCCTTGCCACTGGACCAAGACCTAGCTCTGTCAAGCCCGTGTGGTGGCTGGTGTGCAACAGCCACACATTAAAAAAATCCACGCACAGGCAGCTCCAAGATGTAGCTCTGGATCTGGAATATTAGTTCGGGATCTGGAACATTGAAACACCTGTGAACTCATCCCTTTTTGGCGTGGAAGCAAGTCATCCTCGCTTCGAGGGACTGCCTATGATGATGATGCTATGCAATCAATACAGGAGAACTACACTGTTCGAATGGTATAGTTGCAACATTTAAACAGGTGCTGTGACCATTTGAGATGCAAAATTAAATGAAAGACATGTTTCTCTATCGCCATTGCAGCTTGCTCTGCCACTTAATATCAGTTCTCTGTTTGCGAGATTACTGTATTCAATCACAGCAGTTGGTACAAAGACATATAGATATTACTCAGTGCATGATATGATTGAAATGTCACCATCTGCCTGGTGTGTACTGGAGATAAATCACACGTTGGAGCCCATTTATTCTCATGTCCAATTTACTGGTTCATAAAATTACAACTGTGGTATGGTGACTAGTCCACTAAAAACACTGCAGATATACACTACAGGTATTACCATAAAATCGCTATTAAATAATTCTGCATTTTACACAGCCTTTTACATAGGGCAAATTAATAAAGCGTTATTTTATTAATAAACCCAGAAATAAATACTGTCTGCGGTGCTATTTCTCTTTTATACTAACAGAGAAAAAATAACTAGCACAAAAAACCTGTAAATCACACCTTCACTTCACATTTTAGTATTTCAAAGATTTATTGTGAAATGTTATTCACATTTGTGATTTAAGCTCCTCCAAAGGCTTGGTTGGTAAACGTACAGAATGAGTGTAGTATTGGAAGGTTTAAGATTGAATTTGCAGTCTTTGTTGAATTGCTGAGTTCAGCTGGACTGGGACTATAATTGTTTTCAGTACATTGGACGAAAGCAGAGAAAGAATCAGCTAGTGTGACCACTCCTGACTGTTAACCAGTGAACCCTGCTGGAAGGTGCGTATCCATTGATCTCATCAAGAAGGGGATTTGGCTCAACTGCGATGCCCTTGATTGCTGAATAGCCTGATAAGTTAGCTCAAGTATGAAAGAATGACCACTTGGGTGATTGGTACCTGCAGGACCACCTCCCGGCACAAGTCAGTACCTTCAAGAGAAATTAATGAATGCAAGATACTGTGGAGTGCGCTGACCTCCCTGCTCAAACGGCAGATACGGGTAACCACGGGCTGACCTCCCTGCTCAAACTCCAGATACAGGTTACCATGGGCTGACCTCCCTGCTCAAACTCCAGATACAGGTAACCATGGGCTGACCTCCCTGCTCAAACTCCAGATACATGTTTTCCATGGGCTAGGCTCTGCACAGGAAGAGCAAATTTGTAAAATCTACCCTGCAATGTTGGCCCGAAACTAGTATTGAATTGGAGCGAGCCTTTGGTTTAGTGGTAACATTCCTGCCTCTGAGTCAGAAGGTGTAGAGCTCAAACCTCATTGCAGATAGTCTTGGCTAGTAGGGACCAGAGTTTCAGCTCTGAATTCTGTGTTGGCATCCAGTGAGGACTTGTATCTGGTGGTGGGGGGGGGTTGGTGACCTCTGCCTCTTGGTATAGGTTGTAGGAGCCTTTAAAACCCTTCTGCCATAAAAGACTAACCATCCTATTGGCTGGTATGAAGATGGTAATGGCCATGGAAGGAGCGTTCATATTGTGTCCTGTCAGACCATTAATCAGCCTGACAATCCTTCAGTTGCTTAACCCTATTCTCTACAACACCTCAACAATAACAACTAGTATGAAATATCTTTATTTACATTCTACGCTGTCACCCATATTGGATTCTAATCACTATTAGACTGGCATGGAAAGAAGCAGTATAAAAAATAGCTTAGTAAAGTCTCTATACTGTCGCCTTTCAGTGGAGATTTTGATCACGTTGCCCATTTATCCTATTAACAGATGTATTCGCTTCTATATGTGTAGCTAATACAACTTCAGGGAGACAAACGAACTTAGCCAGGAAATTGAAAACAGTCAGCGATCTGTTCCAGTGATGTGATCATGTGATTTATATTTATTTTTGAGACAGTCTGTACCCTCACCAGTTTTGCATCAGTATTGCCACATCATGAGTAACTGATTGCCCTCCGCCCATATGTTTTTGACCAGTTTTACTGTACATGCCCCTGATTGAAAATAGACCAAGAAAAGTATTTTAATGGATGAAAAGGTTTTGGGTCCCACAACCTCCGTGCCCAAAGTGCTGATAAGCACTCCCACCATGCACACACGAGTCCATGCTGGGAGATACCCTTTGAGATTTTTAAATTCCAGTGATCAAGTACAATATTTTAATCTATATGTATATAGATCAACAAAATACAGAAGTATGGGCAAATTCAAGGCTTTACCTTGTCTTCATTTTCTCTGTTGATCTATGCCAGGAGCTTTTACTCTAATTTTCTCTCTGTTTTGTTCCCCTATACTTTTCCTATCCTTTTTTAGCATAATGACAAAAGAAAATTTGGTAGCAACAACAACTTGTATTTATATAGCATCTTTAACGCAGTGAAACGTCCCACGGCACTTCACTGGAATATTATGCGATAAAAATTTGACACCAAGCCACAGTATGAGAAATTAGCGCAGGTGAAAGAGGTAGGTTTAAGGAGCATCTTGAAGGAGGAAAGAGAGATAGAGAAGTGGAGAGGTTTAGGCAGGGAGTTCCAGAGCTTGGGGCCTAGGCAACAGAAGGCATGGCCACCAATGGTTGAGCGATTATTGCTATGTTCAGAATAGCTCCACAAGACTGTGTACTGTAAGCTCAAACTGTTGTGACCTTGGTCTCTTTAATGTAACTCCAGAGTGAGGAAGCAGCATGGTGGACTGCCTTTTATATCTGTTTGCCCAGGGTGTGCAGGTGACCCTTGGGTCTCCCACAGGTGCGCCCCCTGATGGCAACTCTTGCACACTAGTAAAGTTTACATACATAACAATTATAATCAGGGATGTTCAGGAGGGCAGAATTAGAGGAGCGCAGATATCTCGGGGGGTTGTGGGGTTGGAAGAGATTACAGAGATAAGGAGGGGCGAGGACATGGAGGGATTTGAAAATAAAGTCCACCAATAGGCAAACAGTTATCAAGGACTATATATATTTGGCCAAGTACCTGTGGCAGAGCAACATATCTGGAAAGGGAATGGAAACTACAACAAAATGGCCACCAAGAGTTTCCAAGCTCATGTACAATCAGCCAGGAAAATCCCACAGAATGAGCTTCCTGTCTATATCCCTGTATGTGGCTGGTTTCCATTAAACACATGAATCTCCAACTAGTGTGAATCAGATCACTACTCTGTTAGGCTGTGTTACTTCTGTTTGCATCACTCTTTTAGTATCCAAGGAATAAATATACTTTTAGTGTATTGTATCACTACTGCTACTCCAACACATTAGTCCTCCTTCTTCACAGCGTGATTGTAACCTATTATACTGCACTGCTTATACAGTCTTTACTTTTAAAGGTCATGCTTTTAGATAGTGCCTTACCATTGCAAAATACAGCAAAACGGAGAAAATCCAAATATCGCTCCCCTTCCACAGGATTCCACCCAATATCTGGGTAGCCCTTGGCAACCAGCATGGCACAGCTTTGCAGGCCACATCCAGCCAAATACTGAACAACCTATAGAGCACAGAACATTATCCAAAATCAGCAAGTATCTTCATACAGCATTTCCGATGTTAGCTGAAAGAACTATTTGGTTTGATTGAAATATCCAACAAACTCTGGAATAGTTGCAGAAGAGATGGTGCAACCAGCTTCGAATTGAGTAATGTTAAGCTTCTTACTGGGACATCAGTTTGATGAAAAAGGGTTGGCAAACCTTTTCATTTATTAGCAAGTACATGACATCAGTTGTATTCAAACCGAACATTATTTCACTTTCAAGAATGCGTGACTCCATGTGTTGTCCCGTTGCGGAGCAAAAGCTATGCCACATGCAGCAAACCACTATCTTACAGGACACTCTTTGCGGGATGTATTGCACCAGACCTGTCACTCATTGAGGGCTCCTCAAGTCTACTCAGTGAGGTTTCTAGTTGAGCCATGGTTCTGGTTGTGGCACAGTTCCTGCATGGGGTCCCTACAACATATCATGAACCATGTGTGCAGGAGGTAGCTTTTATCTCCGAGCAGTGAGCTGGACACCTGCTGTACGGGGGCAAAGAGCTGGTGGATGGAGGATTGGCGCAATATGAATGTGTCATGGCAGCTGCCAGGGAAGTGGGCACAATCCTGCATGAGGTGCTGCTGGTAACCACACACCAGTTGCACATTCATGGAATGGAAGCCCTCACGATTTATGACGGCGGTTAGATGGTCTGAAGAAGCCTGGAGGCTGATGTGGGTGCAGTCAGTCAATGAAGCCCTGCACATGGGGGAAGCCTGCAATCTGTGCAAACCCTAGAGACCATTCTGCTGCTTCCAACTGTCCATGGGCAACATAATGAAAGATTTTTCTTTAACAAAGATGGCATTACTCACCTGCTTATTGTGAGCATGTACTTCAGACTGACTGATATTACTGGCAGACTAGAAGGATCTGGAGGCAAACAATTTTGCGGCTGACATGACCTTGATGACTACATGTGATGCTGTGCCAGCTGTGGCAATTGGTTCTGAGTCTTGCTGCGGGAGATGACACAACTCTGTGACAGCCTTGCTAGAGAAGCAAAGACTCATTATGTAACCGCTCCTCGGCGACATGCAGGTGCATTTCCCGGAGCCTGTACTAGTTAGGCCACAGCTTGAGTACTGCGTGCCGTTCTGGTCACCACATTACAGGAAGGATGTGATTGCACTAGAGAGGGTACAGCGGAGATGTACGAGGATGCCTGGACTGGAGAATTTTAGCTATGAGCAAAGATTGGATAGGCTGGGGTTGTTTTCCTTGGAACAGAGGAGGCTGAGGAGAGACCTTATTGAGGTGTATAAAATTATGGAGGGCCTCGAGTGCATAAGAAGGACCTATTTCCCTTAGCAGAGAGGTCAATAACCAGGGGGCAAAGATTTAAAGTAGTTGGTAGAAGGATTAGAGGGGAGATGAGGAAACATTTTGTCACCCATAGGGTGGTGGGGGTCTGGAGCTCACTGGCTGAAAGGGTGGTAGTTGCAGAAATCCTCATTGCATCTAAAAAGTACTTGGATGTGCACTTAAAGAGCCATAACCTACAGGGCTACGGACTTAGTGCTGGAAGGTGGGATTAGGCTGGGTAGCTCTTTTTCGATAGGCATGGACATGATGAGCCAAAAGGCCTCCTTCTGTGTCGTAAATTTTCTATGATTCTACGCAGGGTAGATACAGAGAAACTATTTCCTCTGGTGGGGAATAATGAACAAGCGGTTATAATCTTAAAATTAGAACTAGGCCATTGAAGAGTGAAATCAAAAAGCAATTTTTCACAGAAATGATAGTGGAAATCTGGAACTCGCTTCCCCAAAAGGCTGTGGATGCTGGGTCAATTGAAATTTTCAAGACTGATGGATCGGCATATTTCTGTTAGCTGAGGGGTAGCAAGGGATGTGGTTCAATGATGGATAAATGGAGCTGAAGTACTATTTGCTTTCATGTCATTCATCATTAGCTCAAATATAAAAGACTTCTGAGAATCAGTAGCATACAGATTTGTGTAGAAATAATTACTTGTACTAAAGCCCACAATATCTGTCAAGATGCAAGATTTTTGTAACTTATCCAGAATATATTTCTTATTGAAAACAGTAGACACACAAGCCGAACAGGCTCTGTAATGTCTGTAAGCTTGTAATGTTTGTAGCTCCACACTGTGGATGTGGACGTATTGTATGCTACAAGTGCAGGGTTAATAATAAACAGAACAAGGCAGATTTCTGGAGACTTCCGAGAGAGCTGCCTGCCATGTTAGGAAGCTGTGTGTGTTGTGCTCTGTGAATATATCACAATTGGCGACGGAAGATGGGATTTTTCGGATTATTTAAAGCTTAGTTTTTGTTGGTAAAGGATTCAGCCAGCCGACAGAGAGACTTTGGAAGTTTCTGTCTTTGAAAAAAGCTACAAAAATCCGAGGTAAAATACTGCACGGTATGAACAGCTAGAGATTAAAATGGCAGGTGTATTGGGACATTTGGGTGAATATAGACAGGACCGGGAACATTTTAAAGCGTATGTGGATCGGCTAGAAATGTATTTCATTGCAAATAACATAATCAAAGTTCCAGACAATGCAGTCCAGTACCGGGCTGTGTTGGAACGTAAAAGAGCGATCTTCTTATCGGAGGCAGGTCCGGCATTATATGACACTCTTGTAAATCTGCTTGTACCTGACGAGCCAAAGGACACAACGCTTAAAGAGATTTTAACGAAGCTGGAGCAGCACTATAACCCCAAACCGTTAGAAATTGCTGAAAGCTATAATTTCGGGATTCGGATCAAAAGACTGATTAAAGTATCAGTGATTACATCATTGCATTAATAAAGCAATCGATGCACTATAATTTTGGAAACTTTCAAAACCGAGCATTACGGGATCGTTTTGTTTGTGGGCTGAAAAATGATGCGATCAGAAGGAAGTTATTGACAACGGATGACTTGACTTTTGAGATTGCTTGTCAGACAGCGAGGTCGATGGGCATGGCCGAATAATATTCCCGAGAATTAAATAATAATTACGGTCTTCAGGCAACCGAGGTAAATCACCTGCAGGTTCAAAATTAAAGACGGGCATGGCCGGAAGTCTCAGAAACTGGCAATTCTAACAGAGTGTCAAAGTCGTGCTATAGGTGCCTGGGACAACACATTGCTCAAAGTTGTCCGTATGTGAAGGCAGAGTGTTTCTTCTGCAGAAAGACTGGGCATCTTGCGAAGGCATGCCGACTGAAGGGTAAATCAGCTTTCAAAGCTATGAGCCCAGCGTTCAAAGCTATGAGTAGAAATCCAAAGAGACTACATAGCTTGGAAGAACAACAACAGGACGAGGAGGTGTTAGAATTACACGTCATCAGGAGCACGAGGTTAACGGACAGCGATTTGGAAAGCATCAAAATCCATATAGATGTTGCGGGATTCAAGATACCAATGGAAATTGACACGGGTGCATCCGTGAGTGTAGTACCAGAGTCACTATATCGCGACAAATTGCATGATTTTCAACTGGAGAAATCCAAGATAGAGCTGTGAGGCTACTCGGGAGAAAAAATTCCTGTGGTAGGCCGTATCACCATACCGGTGTAATATAAAGATCAATTTCAGAATTTGCCTTTGTCAGCATATACATATGATATTGAATACAGACGTTCAGCTGATCACAGAAATGCTGATGCAATGTCTAGATTGCCTTCCCCATCACAAGTTACACCTGATAGGGAAGAAGTGTTTTATTTTTCATACATTGATGAAATGCCAGTCACAGCTGAAGAGATTGGTAGAGCAACCAAACGTGACCCAGTGATGTCAAAGGTGTATGAGTATATTACAAATGGATGGCCAAACCAGATAACAGACAACGATACACATCCATTCTTCGTTTGTAGGAATGAATTATCAGTCGATAAGGATTGTATCATGTGGGGTGCAAGAGTGGTTATACTAAATAAATTCAGCTCCAAATTATTAGGAGACCTCCAATGACTAGCACCTGGGAATGTGCTTGACCAAAAGTTTTGCACGCAGTTATTTATGGTGGCCAGGTATGATAAAGATATAGAGTACATCATGAGTCAGTGTACGACATGTCAATCGGTAAGCAAGCAACCACCACCAGTACCATTACAGCCATGGAAATGGCCTCCCACGGTGTGGCAAAGGCTACATATTGATTTTGTTGAGTTAGAAGGACAACAATTGTTCATTGTGATTGATAGCTATTCGAAGTGGGTTGAGGTGTTTCCAATGTGGAAATTAACAAGTAAAACATTGGACATTTTACAAAATTTTTTTTCTGCATTTGGCCTCCCTGAAGAAATTGTTTTGAATAATGGACCACAATTTTGTTCAGAAGAATTTGCACAATTCACGAGCAAAAATGGTGTGAAACATACCAAGGTTCCACCATACCATCCTGCTTCGAATGGTGCAGCAGAGCGCACTGTACAAATTGTAAAACATGCCCTCATAAAACAAATGTTAGATCCAAATCCAAGGAAACGACAGTTGTCATTGGATCACGAATTGGCTAATTTTTTGATTACATATTGAAATACTCCTCATACTACTACTGGTAGAATACCAGCAGAGTTGTTTCTCAAACGACAGCCACGAACCAGATTCTCATTGTGAAAGCCAAATTTGGCATAGTCCATTGAGGAGACACAATTAAGACAGAAAGAGAATCATGATGGAGGTAGAGTAAAAGAGAGAAGTGTGAAATTAAACCAGAAGGTGAGAGTAAAGAACCATTACCATAAATGGTTAAAGTGGTTACCAGGAAGAGTGGTGAAGATATGTGGTCCTCGCACATATTTGTCAAAGATGTTTGATAATGGACATGTTAGGTTTGTTCATATTGATCATATTTTACCTACAGACATGGAAGGAGTTGAAGGTGGGAATGATTCAATTATTTCTGACCCATCAGATAGTTTTGATATACCAGTAGCAAATCCTGAATCCAATGTACTGGAAACAAATCCAGGAGAGAATCAGAATGAAAGTCTGAGTCCGAGTCAGGAAAACATAGAGCCTGAAGTTAGAGTGAGTTCAAATGAAAATCAAGGAAATTCCGTGGAGGAAAATGTTCCTCAGGATGAGCCTCGAATGAGTTTAGATTCGAGACCATGTTTGGAAGGTTCTTTTCGAGAGCGAAGATATCCTCTTCGAAACAGAAAACAAGTGGTAAAGTTAAATTTGTAAATATGGAAAAAAAAAATTATATCCTGTGTTATGTATAAACATGGAAGTAATGTATGATGTTTGTTCTGATGGCTTCTTCATTAAGGAGGGAGAAGTGTAATGTCTGTAAGCTTGTAATGTTTGTCGCTCCACACTGTGGATGTGGACGTATTGTGTACTGCAAATGCAGGGTTAATAATAAACAGAACTAGGCAGATTTCCGGAGACTTCCGAGAGAGCTGCCTGCCATGTTAGGAAGTTGTGTGTGCTGTGCTCTGTGAATATACCACAGGCTCAAGGGACTGAATGGCATATTCCTGCTCCTATACATTCTGGGAGAATAATGCTTCTTGCAAGCCTGCCTTTTTCTATCCGCTGTCCCTGCAGCTGCAGCACTGTGTGTTCCACCTGTTTCTCCTCCCCTCGCCGGAGTGGAATTCCCAATTAGACCCCCGTCTGATGAAGTGTGTGTCACCAGTGGCCCCCTGACAGTTCGGAACATTCTCCAGACACTGCTAGCACTTTGAAATTGTCTAAGTACCAAAAAAACACAATGTACTAGAAGCAAAATGTCTAGCAAAACTTTTCAATGTTTTACCCAAGAGCAGCTGAGGATTCCTTTAAATATCACTGAAAATGGCTACCTTCCGACTTGTACCGCCCGTGGTTTATAGACAGGTTGAGGGACTGATGGCAGCAATGTGGGTAGAGACCACACTAGCATCAGGGTCCTGATTTACTAACATCATTTAACCCTGATTTAAATGTATTTATTCAGGAAAGAGTGCTGCCCACCAAAAATTTAGATTGGGAAACTCGGTAACTTGGCACTTTTCTATTTTAAAATGTCTTCCCACTACCGTCGCATTTACACCTACAAATGGGGTGATGAAAATCAGCCCCAGTGTGTTTACAAGGAAGTTACGCTAAACCTTTATAAAATTCTGGTTCGGCCCCAGCTGGAGTATTGTGGCCAATTCTGGGCACCACACTTTAGGAAGGCTGTCAAGGCCTTGGAGAGAGTGCAGAGGAGATTTACTAGAATGGCACCAGGAATGAAGGACTTCAGTTACCTGGAGAGATTGGAGAAGCTGGGAATGGTCTGTATATTCTTACACCTCAGAGCAGAGAAGGTTAAAGGGTGATTTGATAGAGGTGTTCAAAGTCATGAAGGGTTTTGATATGGAGTAAATAAGGAGAAACTGTTTCTATATCAGTGTGCTACCTCATTTAAATCATTTTACAATAAAGCTGCAAGCATGTTTTTTGAAATAAAAACAGACAATGCTGGTAATACACAGCGAGTTCGGCAGCACTGAAAAAGAATACATGGGTTAATATTTGCAGTTCATCAGAACTAGAAGGTAAGTGAACTTCAGTTCTTTAGAGGACTTAATAAAACAGAAACCAATACCTGTAGTAGCAAAGCAAGACTTGTACCAACATAAACTAAATTGCAGTGTTAAAGGGATTTATTTCAATATATATTACAGGGAAGTAGGACACTTTAGGGCACATTGCAGCACTATTACCCAAACAGTTATTGTATTAATTTTATATTTTATTGTGCAAAGTTGAATTGGTTGAGTTTTTAAGACTTAAACAAATGTAAACATTAATGAAAATAACCACAGGTAACTGCATTTGGATAACTCGGACTGATATTTACTTTTTCTAAGTCAGGCTCGCGCAATGCTAAGGCAAGTTCATTGTTGTCCATGACAGATGCTGCAGCAACATCCAAAGGCGTGGAACCTCGCATTGAAGGAGATGCTGTTGAGAAAAAATACAGCACATGAGAAATACTTTTATAAGTGTTTAAGGTATGACAATGTTGTTCTCTGGTGTATCAAACAAAAGAATTTGGGTGGAATTTGCCTCTCCTTATTCATAATAAGGTATTACAGGGATGATATTTTTAATACTCTGAACTTTGGCACTGGAAAGTTGAACCAACTGAGAAAGTCCAGTTTCAGATTCAATTGCACTCTCTTGGCATAAAGCTGCATTCCAAGTATCAAATCTTATTCAAAATCCTCATCACTGAATACTTAGGATGAATAAATCATTCTGAGTGCATTTGCAACTTTAAGAAATCAGACTGTTGGGCTATTTGCTTCCTCACTTTTCCAATCAATGCCAATGACTGGAGGTAGCTTTTCTTACAAAGCAATGCTCGTCTTTAAAGGCACAAGTGCAATATGGAAAGGTTGTCTGAATTTAATTCATCTCTGCTAAGCACTACTAAGTGCACAAGATACAATGCCACAAGCCCTACTTCTCAAATCCAGTATGGTTGCTCAATCAAAAAGTCAATTCAACATTTTTTTTGAAGGGAGATAAATGATCACATGCTTAAGGAAGTTCAGTGCCGGGGATGTTTTTTGCATCCAATAGAATATCAAGCACTCCCATGTCTGGTATAGTTTGGATTAGATACTGCGACCTTGCAATTATGCAATGGGATAACAGATGCAAATGTACATCACGTCTGTTTGAAATTCTTCTGTTCAGTATTTTATGGCAGTATTAACCCATTTGTCTTAAATGGATTAATGCCTTGGTTAAAATTTCAAGAGCGGAATTTGAGGCAAACATATTCTGTACTCAATCGATGATTCAAGCTAATTACTCTGCCCCAATAGTGTGCCTGGACTGCAACCTCAGAAGAAGCCTTGCTGCACCATTGTGACACTTCCATTTCCCAACCAACCATCCTCGTGGTATCTTTAAATCTTTGCGGCTGGTCAATTTAATTTTAATTTGTTCCAATTTTTGCAGTGAGTTAAGACGATTCAAAATCATCCCATCGGTCTGGACTATGGTTAAGCCCAAGACCCTGAGATCAAAGAGTAGTATTCCAATTCACTGCTCCACTCAATTCTATTTATCAAGAATTTCCATTACCAAAGTACAGAAAACTACTTCTAGTTCTATTCAATACATTAAAATCCACATTACACTCAGTGCTCAACAGGTTCAATGAAAACCGTATAGAGTTTTCATAAATCGTTCAGATTTTTTCCAAAGAAAATGATACTGTTCTAATATATGAACACCAACTAGGTCAAAAGGGAATGTCCCATTAATTTATAATACAATAGGATCTCTTACAGATGAAATGTCCTTTCCCTCACCTAATCCAACACTGCTGTTTTCCAATAAATAGCTTAAATGGTCAAACATGGCTTTTTGATTTTGCCTACTGATTCGGCAGAAATAGCACAGGAAACGACAACAGTTGGCCACCATCTTTGGGAAGATAATTTCCTAAAGAAAATGTATTGAGAGAACAAAAGAGCCTCAGTTTATTTTGAAAATTAATTTAGAAAACCACTTTAACCGAACAATAAGAGAGAAAAAACAGGTCACTTAACATTTGGTCCCGATTTTAACTCCAGGTGGATTCCCCACTCAGGTCCAAGTTAAACTTACAGTCGGGTCTCAATGATGTCATTGGGTCGCATCATGCATGTGAAAAGAAGGACCCTATTGGCTCCGGGCGTGTGTCCTTGCTGCCTGCTCAGGAGAGCAAGTTAAAATTGCAGATGCAGCGATCGTGGAGGCCTTCGGACAGGTAAGAGCCAGAGTGAATTTAACTGCCCACCTTCCAGGCTTCTGCTGAGCGAGTAGGGTTAAAATCACCCCCGAGTGTGTCAGCATCCAGAAATAGCGTATATGGTAGCTTACCTGGGATGCTTGAAAAGCAGACAATACTTTTGCCTTCAACAAAGCTGTACCCAGAAACTTTATTTGCACCTTTTTCTAATTTGGAAACAGTTGTCTCCAAACCGGGTACTTTTGAAAAAAGAAACTTGGAATATACCTTTGTTATTTTTAAAAATTTACTCAAACATACATATTTAATTTAAATGAGTCACATACCACTGAGAATATTTACTCATCAAAGAAACTTCCTGGGTTCAGCTCTGAAGAAGGACAAAATGGTGTTGGAGCAGCCTCAAAAGACTACAAGATATTTGTAGTTTACAACCAGTTCTTCGGCCTAGTTAGACATAAACTAAAACTCATTACAGTGATAAATGAGCTTTCAGCTTATCTGCAAGAAGGAATGAATGTTGAATCATACTTTAACTAATCAATTCACTTTTAAATGATCTATTGGGAATAGGCATGCAGGAGAAACAATGTACAATTAAAGAATAGAGATATTGCGACAATATATATTAATGATGTACAAATCCAGGCCCATCTACCTTAGATTCTCCACCTCCAAGCACATTCACCATCACCTCCATCACTGTCTCATGCATCCCCAGGGCCCTCATTAGATTAGGATGTTGGTAAAATACTTTATTATTCATTATGTCCCTATGTGAAAAAAGCAACAAAACAAAACATACTATTGAGTACAAATGTTTACTTATGGGTATTGGTTAATTGTTCTGAAAATTCCCCCAACCAGACAACATTATTTTACCGTTGATTTCGGACTATTTCAGCTAGATCTAATATTTTTTGAATAATTTAAATTTATTAGAATAAGGCACTTTGAACCTGTAAACTTAAATAAATAAAATCAGTTTGTAGGATATTAGCTAACATATTGAAATGAAAACTGCAAAATGAAATTACAGCTGAAAATAAATTCCCCAAAAAAGAGAAAAGGCTGTTAACCCACGTTGTAATTGTTGCCAGTAAAAATGTTCTAGGTTCTAAGCACGTTTGGTCTCCACTTGGATTTTTTAACATCTCTTGTGGTACAGTTCTTCTGAGATTGTTCCTTTACTCCCAAACCTTTGAGAGCTCTTGTTTTGAGCATTTTCTCAACTGACCAATCTAATTTACAATTTTTGCTTCAATATGCAGTTTAGTTTAGAAATGAAGTGCCAAGCTGTCTGGACATTGCTCAGATTAATAATGGGGCTTGGTAATAGAACAAACCAGAGGGCAAGATTCAGAGTCAAGTGAATTTGGAGGTCAGCAGAGAAATGGTTGGAAACCCATGCTGTGTGCTTCTAAACAAGTCTAAACAAGAAACCCGGAATTGCAGCGGGTCCAGCAAGGGGGAAGGGGGAGCGCTGGCCACGGGTCCAGCGGGGTGAAAGGTCCTTTGTGGCCCTTTCAGCAGCAGTGGGGTAGCAGTCCTTTTGGGGAAGCGGGCTTCAGCTTGCTTCAGCGTCTCTGGTTGCCCTGGCAACTTGAGCTTTTCACGCATGCCCAGAGAGTTTTTAGCCGAGACTTGAAGCTCCGCCCCCCAGACTTACTTCGGAGCGCGCTGCACCAAATTCAAATATTTCTTTGGCGAAAGTCACGATTTTTTTTTCTGGCGCAAACGTACACAAAAAAATTTGTACATTAACATGCGCGGGTGCCAAAAATCCAGCAAATGGAAAATAGGAGCCTAAAGTCCCCCAAAGCTTTGTAAATAGCTGACTGGTTTCATCTCACATCGCACTATTTGGAGCGCTGACATCTTCTGACCCTCATCCCATCAACTTAAGATCTATATCATCTCCCAATCGGCTCCCTCTCTATTTCAATGACCACCTTAATTCATTATCCAGAACTAGCCACCATTTCGCTGATCATTCCCCCCTTTATTCAACTCCCTCCAGATTGCAGCAGCAACCATCTCCTAGTTCTTTTCATCTTCTGAGATTGTTCTATCTTTTGTATCTCTTCCATCGCTAAAGCTACTTGCAAGAAGCTTGCTATCCTTTTTCATGCCAAACATTTATTTACTCTTTAACAAATCTTAACTCTCTATAATGCCCAAATTCAAAGATTTAAATACTGTTGCCATATCTGGGATAGTTCTGTTAACCTCCCAACCTCCTCAATAAAGAAAAATTTGAAAAAGGTTATTGTTAAGTATGGGAGAATTCCACAAGACTGAGTACTGTGAGCTAAATGTGACCTTAATCTCTTTAATACAACTCCAGAGTGCCTAAGCTGCATGGCAGACAACCTTTTATACTCTCTTGCACGAGGTGTGCTGGTTACCCTTGGGCCTCCAACAGTTGCGCCCTCTGGTGGCAAGTCTTACACAGTTACAATGTTTACATACATAACATCACTCCCCGCCAGATGCAAATTATTTACAAGTTGAGACGATCCAGGGCCCTACGCTCTATGGTTGATCGTCTGAGTTCAAACTCTAGTATGGGTGAGTTGGTCGGACCATTGCTGCACTGTGGCGCGGCTGGTCTGACAGGACTGTTGGGAATGGTGGGTTCATCCTCTTGATCGACAGCGAGGTCGATTGCTGCTTGTGTGTGTGTTGGTGGATTGATGATGGTGATTGTTGTGTTCCTAACACAGATGAGACTGCACACAGGGAGGTTAAAGTAACAGTGACCTCAGTCTTTATTAAGACACTCCAGAGTGAGGAACAGGCCTTTGGGGCCGGCTGATATACAGTGCTCCCAAGGGATGCTGGGATCCCTTGGGACTTCAGGGGATGCGCTCCCTGGTGGCGGAACATGGTATCTGGTGTGGGTTGTTCAGGGCAGTCTGTGAACCGCAGCCTCTTTTGGTCCAGGTGCTTTCTGCTAATTTGTCCATTGTCGAGTTTGACTACAAACACCCTACTCCCTTCTTTAGCTATCACCATGCCCGTAATCCACTTGGGACCATGTCCATAGTTTAGTACATACACAGGGTCATTCAGATCAATTTCCTGTGACACAGTGGTGCGACCATTGTTTACATTTTGTTGCTGCCGCCTGCCTGATCATGCAGGTTGGGGTGAACCAGTGAGAGTCTGGTTTTAAGTGTCCTTTTCATGAGTAGCTCAGCCGGGGGCACCCCTGTGAGCAAGTGGGGTCTCGTGCGGTAGCTGAGCAGTACTCTGGACAGGCAGGTTTGGAGTAAGCCTTCTGTGACTTGTTTAAGACTCTGATTGATGGTTTGTACTGCCCGCTCTGCCTGCCCATTGGATGCTGGTTTAAACAGAGCCCAGGTGACATGTTTGATCCCATTGCGGTTCATGAATTCTTTAAATTTGGCACTGGTGAAACATGGCCCATTATCACTGACCAGTATGTCAGGTAGGCCGTGGGTGGCAAACATGGCGCTCAGGCTTTCAATGGTGGCGGTGGCGGTGCTTCCCAACATTATTTCATATTCAATCCATTTTGAAAAAGCAACCACCACCACCAGGAACATTTTACCGAGAAACGAACCCACATAGTTGACATGGATCCTCGACCATGGTCTGGAGGGCCAAGATCACAAACTTAGTGGTGTCTCTCTGGGTGTGTTGCTCAACTGAGCACACATGCTGCATTGCCGTACACAGGACTCGAAGTCAGAGTCGATACCGGGCCACCACAGGTGGGATCTGGCTATCGCTTTCAGCATTACTATACCCGGGGGTGTGCTGTGGAGATCCAAGATGAACGTCTCCCTGCCCTTTTTGGGTAGCACTACACGGTTACCCCACAGCAGGCAGTCTGCCTGAATGGACAGCTCATCCTTTCGCTGCTGGAACGGCTTGATTAGCTCTTGCATTTCAACAGGGATACTGGCCCAGCTCCCATGCAGTACACAGTTTTTTTACTAGGGACAGCAGAGTATCTTGGCTGGTCCAAGTCCCAATCTGGTGGACCGTGACAGGTGCTTTATCATTTTCAAACACTTCCATGACCATCAACAAGTCTGCGGGCTGTGCCACCATCAACAAGTTTGCAGGCTGCGCCATTTCCACCCCCGTGGTGGGCAAAGGTAGCCGACTGAGAGCATCAGCACAGTTCTCAGTACCTGGCCTGTGGCAGATGGTATAGTTATGCGCTGATAGCGCGAGTGCTCACCTTTGTATGCGGGCTGAGGCATTAGTATTTATCCCTTTGCTTTCAGCAAACAGGGATATGAGGGGCTTGTGATCGGTTTCCAGCTCAAATTTGAGGCCAAACAGGTACTGATGCATTTTCTTCACCCCGAACACACATGCTAATGCCTCTTTCTCAATCATGCTATTGGCCCTCTCGGCCTTAGACAAGCTCCTGACAGGTTGCAACTTCCCTGCAACGTTAGCTTGTTGTAATACACGCCCGACTCCATACGACGACGCATCACATGCTAGCAAAAGTCTTTTACACGGGTTATACAATACAAGCAGCTTTTTGGAGCATAAAATGTTTCTGGCTTTCTCAAAAGAAATTAGTTGTTTTTTTCCCCATACCCAGTTCTCACCTTTATACAATAACACATGTAGGGGCTCTAAGAGGGTGCTTAACCCGGGTAGGAAGTTACCAAAATAATTGAGGAGTCCCAGGAACGACCGCAGCTCCATGACGTTCTGTGGCCTGGGCGCATTCCTGATAGCCTCTGTCTTGGCGTCCGTGGGCTGAATGCCATCCGCCGCGATCTTTCTCCCCAAAAACTCCACTTCTGTTGCCATGAAGACGCATTTCGACCTCTTCTGCCGCAGCCCTACGTGATCCAGTCGCTGGAGGACCTCCTCCAGGTTTTGTAGCTGCTCGACGGTGTCCCGACCCGTGACCAATATGTCATGCTGAAAAACTATCGTGCGTGGTATTGATTTGAGTAGGCTCTCCATGTTTCTCTGGAAGATCGCTGCAGCCGACCGAATTCCAAACGGGCATCTGTTGTAGATGAACAGTCCCTTGTGCGTGTTGATGCAGGTGAGGCCCTTTGAAGACTCCTCCAGCTCCTGCGTCATGTAGGCCGAAGTCAGGTCGAGCTTGGTGAAGTCTTGCCTCCTTCCAGCATCGCAAATAGGTCGTCTGCCTTAGGTAGCGGGTATTGGTCCTGTAGCGAGAAACGATTAATAGTTGCTTTATAATCGCCACAAATCCTGACCGTGTCATCACTTTTGAGTACTGGAACAATCGGGCTGGCTCACTCATTAAATTCCACTGGGAAGATGATGCCCTCGCGTTGCAGCCTGTCCAGTTCAATTTCCACTCTCTCCCTCATCATGAGAGGTACTGCTCGCGGCTTGTGGTGAATGGGTCGTGCCTCTGGGACCAAGTGGATCTGCACCTTCACCCCGGAAAAGTTTTCAATGCCAGGCTCAAAAAGGGAAGGAAATTTGTGAAGAACCTGGGTACATGAGGTCTCATCGACATGTGATAGCGCTCGGATGTCATCCCAGTTCCAGTGGATTTTGCCCAGCCAGCTCCTTCCAAGCAGTGTGGAGCCATCACCCGGGACAATCCAGAGTGGCAGTTCGTGCACCGTGCCCTCGTAGATGACCTTGACCATGGCGCTGCCCAGGACAGTGATAAGCTCTTTGGTGTACATTCTCAGTTCCGTGTGGACGGGGCTCAGGGCTGGTTTGAGTGCCTTGTTGCACCACAGTCTCTCAAATATCTTTTTACTCATGATGGATTGGCTAGCGCCAGTGTCCAGTTCCATGGCTACGGGTAAGCCATTCAATTTTACAGTTAGCATTATAGGTGGACATTTCGTCGAAAATGTGTGCACCCCGTATACTTCAGCATCTGCCTCCTCTCTGAGGCTCAAAATTGCTTTGATCCACCATGGACCAATCTTCCTCTGCCACGTGGTGGTTAGCAGGTTTGACAGAGCTTGCAGCTTGTTGGAGGTGCCCCATTGTTCCACAGCTCTTGCAAACATACCCTTTGAAGCAGCATGAATAGGCTGAATGGAAGCCTCCACAACGCCATCAAGGTGAGAATTGCTTTGCATTCATCCTTTGTTGCGGACTCGGAGTCATCTGGGTCACCTGGGGCCTGGTGGCAAATGTTTGCCTGTACATTTCTGCTCGCAAACACAGTTCCAATTAATTTATGAACATTGCTTGCACTTGTGGGCTGAGAGATTTGTTTGGTGTTATCACTGATGGACATAAATGCCTGTGCTATTGCAATGGCCTTACTGAGGGTCAGTGTCTCTACAGTCAAAAGTTTTCGTAGGATGGTCTCGTGGCCAATGCTCAGTACAAAAAAGTCTCTGAGCATTTGCTCCAGGTAGCCATCAAACTCACATTGTCCTGCAAGTAGCTCGGCAATGTAGCTCGCCACTTCCTGACCTTCAGATCGCTGGCACGTGTAGAACCGATACCTCGCTATCAGCACGCTCTCCCTCGGGTTAAGATGCTCCCGAACCAGTGTACACAGCTCCTCATATGACTTATGTGTGCGTTTCACCGGAGCCAGAAAATTCTTCATGAGGCTGTAGGTCGGTGCCCCGCAGACTGTGAGGAGCACCGCTCTCCTTTTTGCAGCTTCCTTCTCCGTCCAGCTCAATGGCTACAAAGTACTTGTCTAGCCATTCGACATAGGCTTCCCAGTCCTCACCCTCCGAGAACTTCTCCAGGATGCCCACAGTTTGCTGCATCTTTGCGTTGGATTCGTATACTCGTCGCCAGTTATTGTGTTCCTAACACAGATGAGACTGCACACAGGGAGGTTAAAGTAACAGTGACCTCAGTCTTTAATAAGACACTCCAGCATGAGGAGCAGGCCTTAGGCACCGGCTTATATACAGTGCTCCCAAGGGATGCTGCGATCCCTTAGGACTTCAGGGGATACGCTCCCTGGTGGCGGAACATGGGAGTGCATGCTTTACAGATATACAACAGTGATGTCCTCTTCAGGTTGTTCCTGGTTGTCGGTGAACCGCAGTTTGGTCTGATCCAAATGCTTTCTGCACGTTTGTCCATTCAATAATTTGACTATAAACACTCTATTCTCCTCCTTGGCCAAGACAGTGCCAGCGACTCATTTAGGACCATGACAGTAATTAAGGACAAACACAGGGTCGGTAACATCAATGTCACGTGATACAGTCACGCGATCGTGGTACATGTTTTGCCGATGATGCCGGGTTTCCACATGATCATTTAGATCCAGGTGGACTAGGGAGAGCCTGGTTTTGAGTGCTTTCTTCATTAACAATTCTGCAGGTGAACCCCGGTAAGCGAGTGGGGTCGCGTCCAGTAGCTGAGCAGACCTCGATATAAGCGGGTCTGCAAGGAGACTTCCGTCACGCGTTTCAAGCTCTGTTTGATAGTTTGGACTGCCCATTCCGCTTGACCGTTGGATGCGGACTTAAACGGGGCAGACCTGGCATGCTTGATGCCATTGTGGGTTATAAACTCATTGAATTCCGAGCTGGTGAAACACGGTCCATTGGCACTGACAAGGACGTCGGGCAAGCCATGAGTGGCGAACATAGCCCGGAGGCTTTCAATGGTGGCAGTGGATGTGCTGGATGACATGATTACGCATTCAATCCATTTTGAGTAAATGCCCACTGCAACTAAAACCATCTTTACAAGAAAGGGGCCAGCAAAATCTACGTGGACCACAGTTTGGAGGCCAATGGAGCCTCCCTTTGTGCATTGCTCAGTTGTGAGCATGTGTTGCACTGGTGTATGCATGACTCCAATCCGAGTCAATGCCGGGCCACCAAACATGCGACCTGGCTATAGCCTTCATCATGACTATGCCTAAGTGGGTATTGTGTCGGTCGTTTCCCTGCTTTTTTTTGGCAAAACCACGCGATTACCCCATAAGAGACAATCCGACTGGATGGACATTTTATCTTTGCGTCGGTGAAACGGCTTAATTTCATCTTGCATCTCCCTGGGAACGGCCGACCAGCTCCCATTGAGGACGCAACTTTTTACGAGTGATAGCACAGGATCCTGGCTGGTCCAGGTCCTGATCTGGTGAGCAGTGAAGGGTGATCCCTCACTCTCAAAAGCAACAATGACCAGAAGCAAGTCTGCAGGCTGCGCCATTTCCACCCCGGTAGTGGGCAATGGTAGCCAACCGAGGGCATCAGCACAGTTCTCCGTGCCTGGTCTGTGGCGGATAACATAGTCATAGAAGGACAATGTTAGTGCCCATCTTTGGATGCAGGACGAAGCATTGGTGTTTATACCTTTGCTTTCTGAAAACAGCGAAATGAGCGGTTTGTGGTCAGTTTCAGGCTCAAACCAAAGTCCAAATAGGTATTGATGCATTTTTTTAACCCCACATACATATAATGCCTCTTTCTCGACCATACTGTTGGCTCTTTCAGCCTTAGACAGACCTCTAGACGCGTATGCAACCGGTTGAAGTTTGCCCAATACATTGGTTTGCTGTAACACACAGCTGACCCCATACGAAGATGCATCACAAGCTAGCACTAATCGTTTGCATGGGTCATACAGTACAAGTAACTTATTAGAACAAAGTAGGTTTCTGGCCTTCTCAAAGGCTGTCTCTTGAGATTTTCCCTAAACCCAGTCGTCACCCTTACGTAGCAACATGTGCAATGGTTCCAGCAAAGTGCTTAACCCGGGTAGAAGGTTACCGAAATAGTTGAGGAGTCCCAGGAACGATCGCAACTCCGTCACATTCTGTGGTCTGGGTGCATTCTTGATGGTCTCTGTCTTTGAGTCCGTGGGTCTGATGCCATCTGCCTCAATCTTTCTCCCCAAAAATTCGACCTCTGGCACCAGGAAAACACACTTGGAGCATTTCAGCCTGAGTCTCACTCTGTCTAGTCAACTTAGAACCTCTTGTAGATTGTGCAGATATTCGGTGGTGTCACGACCGGTGATCGGGATGTCGTCAGGTGCGCGGAACCGATTTCAGCAGACTCTCCATGTTCCTCTGGAAGATGGCAGCAGCCGAGCGAATCCCAAAAGGGCACCTGTGGTATATAAACAGTCCTTTGTGCGTGTTGGTGCATGTCAATCTTTTCGAAGATTCAGTCAGCTCCTGTGTCATGTAGGCGGAGGTTAGGTCCAACTTGGTGAACGATATCCCCCCCCCCCGCTAACGTTACGAACAGGTCATCTGTCTTGAGTAGCGGATACTGGTCTTGTAACGAGACTCGGTTGATTGTTACCTTGTAGTCTCTGCAGATTCTGACTGTGCCATCGCTTTTCAACACCGGAACAATCAGACTGGCCCACTCGTTGAACTCGACTGGCGATATGATTCCCTCTCGTTGAAGTCTGTCCAGTTCGATCTCGACTTTCTCCCTCATAATATATGGAACTGCTCGAGCCTTGTGATGAGCGGGCCTTGCATCGGGGATTAGATGGATTTGCACCTTGGCGCCTGTGAAGTTGCCGATTCCTGGTTCAAATAGCGACGGAAACTTGCTCAGCGCTTGGGTGCACGAGGCATCATCCACTGAAGATAGTGCTTTGATGTCGTCCCAGTTCCATCGAATCTTTCCTAGCCAGCTTCTGCCGAATAGTGTTGAGCCATCGCCTGGTACAATCCACAGTGACAAGTCATGCACAGTTCCATCGTACGATACCTTAACTGCCGCACTGCCAATGACTGGTATGAGCTCTTTGGCGTAGCTTTGTCTGAATCGGGCTCCGTTTGGGCCTTTGTGCCTTGTTGCCCCACAGTTTCTCAAAAGTCTTCTGGCTCATAATTGACTGACTCGCCCCCGTGTCCAACTCCATTGATACCGGAATACCGTTCAATTTGACTTTCAGCATGAAAGGAAGGCTCTTAGTGGTGAAGGTGTGTACGCCATACACTTCTTCCTTGGGTTGAGTTGCCTCTCGTTTGTTCTGCGTGATCCGCGCCGGATCGATCGTCCTCTGCTGACTCTGCCACGTGGTGAGTCGCAGAACTCTTGCACATTCGCTGGAGGTGCCCCATTGTTTCACAGCCTTTGCACACGTAGTGCTTGAATCGACATTGATGGGCTCAATGATTACCCCTGCAGTGCCAAGATGGTGCTAATGGATTTGCATTCATGCCCGATGGCGGACTCTGAGTCAACCTAGGTCTTGCAGCTGCAGACGTGTAGGCCCTGCCACATGCAGTTCTGCCTGCTAGAGACGTTATTTTATGCACAGTACTTGCCGATGAGCTTCGATGCTGGGAAGATATCTGTCTGGTATTATTGCTTGTGGATATGAATGCCTGGGCTATCGTGATGCGCGTAGAAGCGATACCTGGCCATTAAGACGCTCTCCTTCGGCTTGAGGTGGTTCCGAACCAGCGTACACAACTCTGTATTTGTCTTCTCCGCTAGTTTCTCCAGTGCTAGCAGATTCTTGATGAGGCCATATACTGTGGACCCACACACGGTGAGGAGAATCATCCTGCGTTTGATCGCCTTATTGTCCCAGCTTGTTGGCCACAAAGTACTGGTCGAGACGCTCAACGAAAGCTTCCCAATCATCACCCTCTACAAATCTCTCTAAAATACCAACGGTTAAGCCTCCAACCTCTCTCCATCACAACATTTCTTGACTCTCTCTAAATGAGTTAATACTACTATCGTCAGTGCTTCTCGGACATCCTCTGCCTCGTTTCTCCTAAACTGCAAATACATGCCTGCAATGCCACTGTGCCGAACTCCACACTCACCACTCATCTTCCTTCTCTAACTCATTCTCTCCTACGATCTCCAAATGTACAATTCCTTAATTAACTCAGTCTTTCCTTCCTCCGACGATTTACAGGGTTTTGGGCTCAATTTTAACTCTCCCGTCTGGAGGAAACTATGTGGGATGGCAGTTAAAATGAAGCAGGGAACTTACCCACTCCTTTCCTGCCCGATCTGGCCAACTGCAATTTTAAATTGTTGGTGGCGTGGAAACCGCCCCCGCCTGCCCAGGCCGGGTCAGGTGGATTGTTAACATGGTGGTTGGGGGTTCAGGTTGCATTCCCCTCGCTGCCATTTTAACCAGGGACCTTTCAGGCACATGAGGCTAGGGTTCCCAACCATACTGGAACAACCGGAAGTTTCCCCGGAATCGGGGATTTCTCCCCCGAGCAGCCCGGGAGAGCAGCGATTTAAATTTTTTCATCGCTGTATGCCCCCACCCCCAAGCACTACTCCATAATGTCACCGGCTGCTGTTAGTGAAGCCACTTGCTCGGTGACCTCATCCACAGAGAGCTGTGACTGCGTGGAGTGCCGACGGGAGGGGGCTGGAGAGTCAGGAATCGGGGAGTCTGTAATCCGGAGGACTCGGGGAGTAATCGGGACAGGTCAGGAATCTGGGAGCTGGGAATCGGAGTATCTCGGCATTTGGGGAGTCTCGGCAATCGAGTGGGGGCTGTGAAATGGGCTGGTCTCTGAAATGGTGGGGGGGGTAAGGGGGGATTCCTCGGTTTCCCATCTTCGTCTGCTCACGTGTGGCCTCCTTGTCACTCAACAGCTGCTGGCACCAAACCACGAGCAAAAATACTCACGACAGCGGAGCCAACCTTCATACGGTAAACTTTGCAGAAGTCATGTGATCTGCTGTCACATAATCAGGCATCACATGGTCAGATGGCATGTGGTTGGAATGTCACATGATCAAACCTCCAAGAATGACTCCAACCAGAGTTGGCAACCCTAAGTGAGGGCTACCGGCTCCAGGCAGACGGGAGCCTAATTAAAATGTGAAAGTTGCAGCCCGATGACACCATCAGCACCGCAATGAGATTTGAACTTAAAATCACGGTGGGGGAGGGGGGGCCCGCACAGTGGCAAACCTGCCAGTAAAATCTGGTGGGAGGCTGGAACATGGCCAGAAGAAGCCAGGGTAAGCTTAATTGCTGGAAGGATGTGTTAGGGGCTCTGCAATTCCACTCCCAGTCCCAGGAAAGAATCTGTGGATCTCTCCTCTCCCTCACCCGACCAGCATCAGCTGTGCAAATCCCACCCTCCGCACTTACCTTATGGGAGGGACCGTTCTCTTGGGTCTGTGGCAAAATCCGGCTCCCAGCCCATTTCCCGCGCCTTTCGGTCGAGAAACAGATCAAAACTATTCAAATGAGGATCGGGCCTCATGGTGAGAAGTCTATGGGGTTTCCCTCCCACCTCAAAATTTGGGCTCAGTTGTTTATTGCAGCAGATTTCTCAATTCCTTCATACCCTTCAGACCTATGAAATGAATGGGGGTCATTTTTAACCTAACTGGCCAGGAGGGAAACCCATGGGATCAGGAGGAACCTTGGTTTTATACCCTGCCCAGTATTACTCTCTGTTGAGTTCAATGAAGAGTAAAATTGGGTGAGGAGTAAAACTTGCGTTGCACCTGATCCCATCAGTTTCCCAATGGGCGGGTTAGGTAAAGATTGGCCCCAACAGTCTGTGGTAAATGATGTTAAGTTACAGTCTAAAAAAAAGTACTCGCTCATAATGCCTCAAAAACATAGGCTTGAAATAACACATTGGGACAATGGGTAGACAAGGTTAACCCATTTGTCTGAAATTCCTCTCTCCACTACTTGTTGGAGGTATAAACCCACCAACATAAATGGATTAACACCTCCATCCCCAAAGTAGTTGAGGGAGGAATTTCATATTAATCATTCATCTATATATATATATATAAAATCCCAAATATATATCATATAATATTAAAAATTGTTTTTCAGTTTGAAAAAGGTAAATGTAAATAGTCACTAACATTTGAAAAGTGATTCAGCTCATATAAATGTCATTTACATACCATAGCTCATGTATCTGAAGTTACTAGAGCCACACCAGGACTAAATTTTGTTTACTCACCCAAGCCCACGGATCATCAACTTCTCCTCCTCTTTCCCCATTCTGACACTGAGAAGCGATCTGATCTGGCCCAGTGATGCGAGTAAGTTTATTGTGTCGTCCACGGACACACCATTTATTGTGTAGGTCTTGGGTAAAGCACGAACAAGCTCACCAATGCCATCATACTGCCGGTGTAACAGCACAAACATGGCCCGAACCAACTCGGGGTCTTCAATCACCGATTCCTGCGCCCAGCGTACCATGGTCTCGGAGATCAACTGCTGAAGGGTAGCTTAAAAAAAAAATCAAAATCGGACATTCACTTCGATAGACAGGTTTTTAAAAATCCTGTCAGCATATTCCTGGAAATAACTTGGTAACTATCCAAATTGCTATCATATACTCATATTTAATACAGAGTACAAGTAACGGTGAAGCTGTATTGCTGGATGCAAGTCTCGTGGCATAAGAACAAAAACGAGCAAGAAACATAAAAACAGATTGTAAGAGCTTTTACAAGTATGTAAAAAGGAAGAGATTAGTAAAAGTAAGCATTGATCCCTTTGAGGCTGAAACAGGAGAAATTATAATGGGGAATAAGGAAATGGCAGAGACTTTAAACAAATATTTTATATCTTCACAGTAGTAGACACAATAGAATACCAAAAATAGCAGGGAATGAGAGTGAGGAATTTAAAGTAATTGATATCAGTAGAGAAAAAGTACTTGAGAAATTAATGGGACTAAAAGCCAACAAATCCTCTGGACCTGATAGTCTACATCATAGAGTTCTAAAAGAGGTGGCTGCAGAGATAGTGGATGCATTGATTGTGAACTTCCAAAATTCCCCAGATTCTGCAACAATACATGGGGATTGGAAAGTATCAAATGTAACCTCGCTATTCAAGAAAGGGGGAAGAGGAACGAGGAAACTGTAGGCTAGTTAGCCTGACATCAGTCATCGGGAAAATGCTGGAATCCATTCTTAAGGAAGTGGTAACAGGACACTTGAAATTCTGGTCGGAGGCTTCTTTCGGACGAAGGCCTCCGACCCGAAAATTTAAAAGAAAATACCTGGTGGTCCCGGAATTGCGCTCCTGTCTTCAAGGTTCGAACGCAGAAGGTGCAGTTACGTATGACTGCACAACGAATTAGGTACAGTAGGGGGGAGAGGTACATTGGGGGGGGAGAGGGTGAACAGCCAGAGGTTGTGATCCATATCGGGACCAATGACATAGGTATAAAGAGAGATGAGGTCCTACAGGCAGAGTTTAGGGAACTAGGAGAGAAATTAAAAAGCAGGACCTCGAAGGTAGGACTCTCCGGATTACTCTCGGTGCCACGAGCTAGTGAGTACAGAAATAAGAGGATAAAGCAGATGAATGCGCGTCTGGAGAGATGGTGCAGGCGGGAGGGCTTTAGTTTCCTGAGGCATTGGGACCGCTTCTGGGGGAGGTGGGACCTGTACAAGCCAGACGGGTTGCACCTCAACAGAGCCGGGACCAATAACCTCACCGGGGGGAGGGGGGGGGTCGCTCGTACTGTTGGGGAGGGTTTAAACTAGCTTGGCAGAGGGATGGGAACCTGAAAATAGATTCAGTAGGGAGGGGAGTAAAGCTGGAATTAAAAAGCAAAAATAAAGAAAGTGAGTTTGAAGGAGAAAGGAAACAAGCAGGAAAAAAGGGTAAAAAAACAAATTTAAAGGCTCTTTTTCTAAATGCACGTAGCATTCGTAACAAAATAGATGAGTTGACGGCGCAAATGGATACAAATGGGTATGATGTGATAGCCATTACAGAGACGTGGTTGCAAGGTGACCAGGACGGGAACTAAATATTCAGGGGTATTTGACAATCCAGAAGGACAGACAGAAAGGAAAAGGAGGTGGGGTAGCTCTGTTGATAAAGGATGGAATCACTGCAATAGTGAGAAACGATATTGGCTCAAATGATCAGGATATTGAAACAGTTTGGGTGGAAATAAGGAATAGTAAGGGGAAAAACGCACTGGTCGGCGTAGTCTATAGACCCCCTAACAGTAGCAATTCTGTTGGTCGAAGTATAAACCAGGAAATAGTGGAGGCTTGTAAAAAGGGAATAGCAATAATCATGGACGGTTTTAACCTCAACATTGATTGGACAAATCAAATTGGTCTGGGCAGCCTTGAGTGCATAAGGGACGAGTTCCTTGAGCAGTGTGTAACTGTACCAACCAGGTGGCAGGCTGTTTTAGATCTGGTCCTGTGTAATGAGACAGGATTAATAAACAATCTCCTAGTAAAGGATCCCCTTGGAATGAGTGATCATAGCATGGTTGAATTTTAAATTCAGGTGGAGGGTGAGAAATTTGGATCTCAAACCAGCGTACTAAGCTTAAATAAAGGAGATTACAAAAGTATGAGAGCAAAGTTGGCTAAAATGGACTGGGAAAATAGATTAAAATGTAGAACGGTTGATGAACAGTGCCGTACATTTAAGGAGATATTTCACAACTTTCAATAAAAATATATTCCAATGAGGAGGAAAGGGTGTGAAATAAAAGATAACCATCCGTGGCTAAAGAAATAAAGGACGGTATCCTATTACAAACAAGGTCATACAAAGTGGCCACAAGTAGTGGGAGGACAAAAGATTGGGAAACATTGAAAAGCCAGCAAAGAATGACTAAAAAAATGATTAAGAAAGGGAAGATAGACTATGAAAGTAAACTAGCACTAAATATAAAAACAGATAGCAAGAGTTTCTATAGGTATATAAAAAGGAAAAAACTAAATGTTGGTTCCTGAGAGGACAAGACCGGGGAATTAGTAATGGGGAACATGGAGATGGCAGAAACTCTGAACAAATATTTTGCATCAGTCTTTATGGTAGAGGAAACTAATAATATCCCAACAGTGGACAGTCAAAGGGCTATAGGGGGAAGGAACTTCACATAATCACAATCACTAAGGAGGTGGCACTCAGTAAGATAATGGGACTAAAGGCAAATAAATCCCCTGGACCTGATGGCTTACATCCTAGGGTCTTAAGCGAAGTAGCGGCAGGGATAGTGGATGCATTGGTTGTAATTTATCAAAATTCCCTGGATTCTGGGGAGGTCCCAGCAGATTGGAAAACTGCAAATGTAACGCCCCTATTTAAAAAAGAAGGCAGAAAAAAAGCAGGAAACTATAGACCAGTTAGCTTAACATCTGTGGTTGGGAAAATGTTGGAGTCCATTATTAAAGAAGCAGTAGCAGGACATTTGGAAAAACAAAATTCAGTCAGGCAGAGTCAGCATAGATTTATGAAAGGGAAGTTATGTTTAACAAATTTGCTAGAATTCTTTGAAGATGTAACGAACAGGGTGGATAAAGGAGAACCAGTGGATGTGGTGTATTTGGACTTCCAGAAGGCATTTGACAAGGTGCCACATAAAAGGTTACTGCATGAGATAAAAGTTCACGGTATTAGCATGGTTAGAGGATTGGTTAACTAAAAGAAAACAGAGAGTCGGGATAAATGGTTCATTCTCAGGTTGGCAATCAGTAACTATTGGGGTGCTACAGGAATCAGTGCTGGGACTCCAAATATTTATAATCTATATTAATGACTTGGAAGAAGGGACCGAGTGTAACGTAGCCAAGTTTGCTGATGATACAAAGATGGGAGGAAAAGCAATGTGTGAGGAGGACAGGTGACAACACAGCCAAGCGGGTAAGTGATTGGCTGGTGATTGGTGAGTAGCTTTTCTTTTTTCTTTTCTTTATCATAAGTAACCTTTAGCATTGTTGTTGCCAAATTAAGTTAATCTAAGGGTTAAGACATGACAGGAGAGCTCAGACACGTGTTATGCTCCTCCTGTAACATGTGGGAAGTCAGGGACGATTCCAGTATCCCTGATGACTATGTGTGCAGGAAGTGTATCCACCTGCAGCTCCTGACGGACTGCATTGCGGCACTGGAGCTGCGGGTGGATTCACTCTGGAGCATCCACGCTGCTGAGGATGACGTGAATAGCACGCTTAGCGAGTTGGTCTTACCGCAGGTAAAGGGTACACAGCCAGATAGGGAATGGGTGACCACCAGGAAGAGCAGTGCAAGGAAGGTAGTGCAGGGGTCCCCTGCGGTCATCCGCCTTCAAAACAGATACACTGCTTTGGGTACTGTTGAGAGGGATGACTCATCAGGGGAGACCAGCAGCAGCCAAGTTCATGGCACTGTGGGTGGCTCTGCTGCACAGGAGGGCAGGAAAAAGAGTGGGAGAGCTATAGTGATAGGGGATTCGATTGTAAGGGGAATAATAGGAGTTTCTGCGGCCGCAACCGAGACTCCAGGATGGTATGTTGCCCCCCCAGTGCAAGGGTCAAGGATGTCTCGGAGCAGGTGCAGGACATTCTGAAAAGGGAGGGTGAACAGCCAGTTGTCGTGATGCATATAGGTACCAACAATATAGGTAAAAAACGGGATGAGGTCCTACGAGACAAATTTAGGGAGCTAGGAGCTAAATTAAAAGTAGAACCTCAAAAGTAGTAATCTCAGGATTGCTACCAGTGCCACGTGCTAGTCAGAGTAGGAATCGCAGGATAGCTCAGATGAATACGTGGCTTGAGGAGTGGGGCAGAAGGGAGGGATTCAAATTCCTGGGATATTGGAACCGGTTCTGGGGGAGGTGGGACCAGTACAAACCGGACGGTCTCGCAGGACCAGAACCAATGTCCTAGGGGGAGTGTTTGCTAGTGCTGTTGGGGAGGAGTTAAACTAACATGGCAGCGGGATGGGAACCTATGCAGGGAGACAGAGGGAAGTAAAATGGAGGCAGAAGCAAAAGATAGAAAGGGGAATAGTAAAAGTGGAGGGCAGAGAAACCCAAGGCAAAAAACAAAAAGGGCCACATTACAGCAAAATTCTAAAGGGACAAAGTGTGTTAAAAAGACAAGCCTGAAGGCCCTGTGCCACAATGCGAGGAGTATTCGGAATAAGGTGGACGAATTAACTGCGCAGATAGCAGCTAAAGGATATGATGTAATTGGCATCACGGAAACATGGCTCCAGGGTGACCAAGGCTGGGAGCTCAACATCCAGGGGTATTCAACAAATAGGAAGGATAGACAGAGAGGAAAAGGATGCGGGGTGGCATTGCTGGTTAAAGAGGAAATTAATGCAGTAGTAAGGAGGGACATTAGCCTGGATGATGTGGAATCGGTATGGGTGGAGCTGCAGAATACCAAAAGGCAGGAAACGCTACTGGGAGTTGTGTACAGACCACCAAACAGTAGTAGTGAGGTTGGAGACAGCATCAAACAAGAAATAAGGGATGTGTGCAATAAAGGTACAGCAGTTATCATGGGCAACTTTAATCTACATATTGATTGGGCTAACCAAACTGGTAGCAATGCGGTGGAGGAGGATTTCATGGAGTGTATTAGGGATGGTTTTCTAGACCAATATGTCGAGGAACCAACTAGAGAGCTGGCCATCCTAGACTGGGTGAATGAGAAGGGACTAATTAGCAATCTTGTTGTGCAAGGCCCCTTGGGGAAGAGTGACCATAATATGGTAGAATTCTTTATTGAGATGGAGAGTGACACAGTTAATTCGGAAACTAGGGTCCTGAACTTAAGGAAAGGTAACTTCGATAGTATGAGGCATGAATTGGCTAGAATAGACTGGCAAAGGATACTTAAAGGGTTGACGGTGGATAAGCAATGGCAAACATTTAAAGATCACATGGATGAACTTCAGCAATTGTACATCCCTGTATGGAGTAAAAATAAAATGGGGAAGGTGGCTCAACTGTGGCGAACAAGGGAAATTAAGGATAGTGTTAAAACCAAGCAAGAGTCATATAAATTGTCTTGAAAAAGCAACAAACCTGAGGACTGGGAGAAATTTAGAATTCAACAGAGGAGGACTAAGGGTTTAATTAAGAGGGGGAAAATAGAGTACGAGAGGAAGCTTGCAGGGAACATAAAAACTGACTGCAAAAGCTTCTATAAATATGTGAAGAGAAAAAGATTAGTGAAGACAAACGTAGGTCCCTTGCAGTCGGATTCAGGTGAATTTATAATGGGAAACAAAGAAATGGAAGACCAATTGAACAAATACTTCGGTTCTGTCTTCACAAAGGAAGACACAAATAACCTTCCGGATGTACTAGGGGACAGTGGGTCTAGTGAGAAGGAGGAACTGAAGGATATTCTTATTAGGCAGGAAATTGTGTTCGGGAAATTGATGGGATTGAAGGCCGATAAATCCCCGGGGCCTGATAGTCAGCATCCCAGAGTACTTAAAGAAGTGGCCCTAGAAATACTGGATGCATTGGTAATCATTTTCCAACTCTGGATCAGTTCCTATGGACTGGAGGGTAGCTAATGTAACACCACTTTTTTAAAAAGAAGGGAGAGAGAAAACGGGTAATTATAGACCGGTTAGCTTGACATCAGTAGCGGGGAAAATGTTGGAATCAATTATTAAGGATGAAATAGTAGCGCATGTGGAAAGCAGTGACAGGATCGGTCCAAGTCAGCATGGATTTATGAAAGGGAAATCATGTTTGACGAATTTTCTGGAATTTTTTGAAGATGTAACTAGTAGAGTGGACAAGGGAGAACCAGTGGATGTGGTGTATTTGGACTTTCAAAAGGTTTTTGACAAGGTCCCATACAAGAGATTGGTGTGCAAAATCAAAGCACATAGTATTGGGGGTAATGTACTGACGTGGATAGAGAACTGGTTGGCAGACAGGAAGCAGAGAGTCGGGATAAATGGGTCCTATTCAGAATGGCAGGCAGTGATTAGTGGAGTGACGCAGGTCTCAGTGCTGGGACCCCAGCTCTTTACAATATACATTAATGATTTAGATGAAGGAATTGAGTGTAATATCTCCAAGTTTGCAGATGACACTAAACTGGGTGGCGGTGTGAGTTGCGAGGAGGACTCTAAGAGGCTGCAGGGTGACTTGGACAGGTTAGGTGAATGGGCAAATGCATGGCAAATGCAATATAATGTGAATAAATGTGAGATTATCCATTTTGGGAGCAAAAACACGAAGGCAGAATATTATCTGAATGGCGGCAGATTAGGAAAAGGGGAGGTGCAATGAGACCTGAGTGTCATGGTTCATCAGTCATTGAAAGTTGGCATGCAGCTACAGCAGGCGGTGAAACATAGAAACATAGAAAATAGGTGCAGGAGCAGGCCATTCAGCCCTTCTAGCCTGCACCGCCATTCAACGAGTTCATGGCTGAACATGAAACTTCAGTACCCACTTCCTGCTTTCACGCCATACCCCTTGATCCCCCGAGTAGTAAGGACTTCATCTAACTCCCTTTTGAATATATTTAGTGAATTGGCCTCAACTACTTCCTGTGGTAGAGAATTCCACAGGTTCACCACTCTCTGGGTGAAGAAGTTTCTCCTTATCTCGGTCCTAAATGGCTTACCCCTTATCCTCAGACTGTGACCCCTGGTTCTGGACTTCCCCAACATTCGGAACATTCTTCCTGCATCCAACCTGTCCAAACCCGTCAGAATTTTAAACGTTTCTATGAGGTCCCCTCTCACTCTTCTGAACTCCAGTGAATACAAGCCCAGTTGATCCAGTCTTTCTTGATAGGTCAGTCCCACCATCCCGGGAATCAGTCTGGTGAATCTTCGCTGCACTCCCTCAATAGCAAGAATGTCCTTCCTCAAGTTAGGAGACCAAAACTGTACACAATACTCCAGGTGTGGCCTCACCAAGGCCCTGTACAACTGTAGCAACACCTCCCTGCCCCTGTACTCAAATCCCCTCGCTATGAAGGCCAACATGCCATTTGCTTTCTTAACCGCCTGCTGTACCTGCATGCCAACCTTCAATGACTGATGTACCATGACACCCAGGTCTCGTTGCACCTTCCCTTTTCCTAATCTGTCACCATTCAGATAATAGTCTGTCTCTCTGTTTTTACCACCAAAGTGGATAACCTCACATTTATCCACATTATACTTCATCTGCCACGCATTTGCCCACTCACCTAACCTATCCAAGTCACTCTGTAGCCTCATAGCATCCTCCTCGCAGCTCACACTGCCACCCAACTTAGTGTCATCCGCAAATTTGGAGATACTACATTTAATCCCCTCGTCTAAATCATTAATGTACAATGTAAACAGCTGGGGCCCCAGCACAGAACCTTGCGGTACCCCACCAGTCACTGCCTGCCATTCCGAAAAGTACCCATTTACTCCTACTCTTTGCTTCCTGTCTGACAACCAGTTCTCAATCCACGTCAGCACACTACCCCCAATCCCATGTGCTTTAACTTTGCACATTAATCTCCTGTGTGGGACCTTGTCGAAAGCCTTCTGAAAGTCCAAATATACCACATCAACTGGTACTCCTTTGTCCACTTTATTGGAAACATCCTCAAAAAATTCCAGAAGATTTGTCAAGCATGATCTCCCTTTCACAAATCCATGCTGACTTGGACCTATCATGTCACCATTTTCCAAATGCGCTGCTATGACATCCTTAATAATTGATTCCATCATTTTACTCACTACTGAGGTCAGGCTGACCGGTCTATAATTCCCTGCTTTCTCTCTCCCTCCTTTTTTAAAAAGTGGGGTTACATTGGCTACCCTCCACTCGATAGGAACTGATCCAGAGTCAATGGAATGTTTGAAAATGACTGTCAATGCATCCGCTATTTCCAAGGCCACCTCCTTAAGTACTCTGGGATGCAGTCCATCAGGCCCTGGGGATTTATCGGCCTTCAATCCCATCAATTTCCCCAACACAATTTCCCGACTAATAAAGATTTCCCTCAGTTCCTCCTCCTTAATAGACCCTCTGACCACTTTTATATCCGGAAGGTTGTTTGTGTCCTCCTTAGTGAATACTGAACCAAAGTACTTGTTCAATTGGTCTGCCATTTCTTTGTTCCCCGTTATGACTTCCCCTGATTCTGACTGCAGGGGACCTATGTTTGTCTTTACTAACCTTTTTCTCTTTACATACCTATAGAAACTTTTGCAATCCGCCTTAATGTTCCCTGCAAGCTTCTTCTCGTACTCCATTTTCCCTGCCCTAATCAAACCCTTTGTCCTCCTCTGCTGAGTTCTAAATTTCTCCCAGTCCCCAGGTTCGCTGCTATTTCTGGCCAATTTGTATGCCATTTCCTTGGCTTTAATACTATCCCTGATTTCCCTAGATAGCCACGGTTGAGCCACCTTCCCTTTTTTATTTTTACGCCAGACAGGAATGTACAATTGTTGTAATTCATCCATGCGGTCTCTAAATGTCTGCCATTGCCCATCCACAGTCAACCCCTTAAGTATCATTAGCCAATCTATCTTAGCCAATTCATGCCTCATACCTTCAAAGTTACCCTTCTTTAAGTTCTGGACCATGGTCTCTGAATTAACTGTTTCATTCTCCATCCTAATGCAGAATTCCACCATATTATGGTCACTCTTCCCCAAGGGGCCTCGCACAATGAGATTGCTAATTAATCCTCTCTCATTACACAACACCCAGTCTAAGATGGCCTCCCCCCTAGTTGGTTCCTCGACATATTGGTCTAGAAAACCATCCCTTATGCATTCCAGGAAATCCTCCTCCACCGTATTGCTTCCAGTTTGGCTAGCCCAATCTATGTGCATATTAAAGTCACCCATTATAACTGCTGCACCTTTATTGCATGCACTCCTAATTTCCTGTTTGATGCCCTCCCCAACATCACTACTACTGTTTGGAGGTCTGTACACAACTCCCACTAACGATTTTTGCCCTTTAGTGTTCTGCAGCTCTACCCATATAGATTCCACATCATCCAAGCTAATGTCTTTCCTAACTATTGCATTAATCTCCTCTTTAACCAGCAATGCTACCCCACCTCCTTTTCCTTTTATTCTATCCTTCCTGAATGTTGAATACCCCTGGATGTTGAGTTCCCAGCCCTGATCATCCTGGAGCCACGTCTCCGTAATCCCAATCACATCATATTTGTTAACATCTATTTGCACAGTTAATTCATCCACCTTATTGGGGATACTCCTTGCATTAAGACACAAAGCCTTCAGGCTTGCTTTTTTAACACCCTTTGTCCTTCTAGAATTTTGCTGTACAGTGGCCCTTTTTGTTCTTTGCCTTGGGTTTCTCTGCCCTCCACTTTTCCTCATCTCCTTTCTGTCTTTTGCTTTTGCCTCATTTTTGTCTCCCTCTGTCTCCCTGCATAGGTTCCCATCCCCCTGCAATATTAGTTTAACTCCTCCCCAACAGCACTAGCAAACACTCCCCCTAGGACATTGGTTCCGGACCTGCCCAGGTGCAGACCGTCCGGTTTGTACTGGTCCCACCTCCCCCAGAACCGGTTCCAATGCCCCAAGAATTTGAATCCCTCCCTGCTGCACCACTGCTCAAGCCATGTATTCATCTGCGCTATCCTGTGATTCCTACTCTGACTAGCACGTGGCACTGGTAGCAATCCCGAGATTACTACTTTTGAGGTCCTACTTTTTAATTTAGCTCCTAGCTCCTTAAATTCTTTTCGTAGGACCTCATCCCTTTTTTTACCTATGTCGTTGGTACCAATGTGCACCACGACAACTGGCTGTTCTCCCTCCCATTTCAGAATGTCCTGCACCCGCTCCGAGACATCCTTGACCCTTGCACCAGGGAGGCAACATACCATCCTGGAGTCTCGGTTGCGTCCGCAGAAACGCCTATCTATTCCCCTCACCATCGAATCCCCTATCACTATCGCGAAGAAGGTAAATGGTATGTTGGCCTTCATAGCTAGGAGATTTGAGTATAGGAGCAGGGAGGTTTTACTGCAGTTGTACAGGGCCTTGGTGAGGCCTCACCTGGAATATTGTGTTCAGTTTTGGTCTCCTAATCTGAGGAAGGACGTTCTTGTTATTCAGGGAGTGCAGCGAAGGTTCACCAGACTGATTCCAGGGACATTTGAGGAGAGACTGGATCAACTGGGCCCTTATTCACTGGAGTTTAGAAAGATGAGAGGGAATCTCGTAGAAACATATAAGATTCTGACGGGATTGGACAGGTTAGATGCGGGAAGAATGTTCCTGATGTTGGAGATGTCCAGAACCAGGGGACATAGTCTTAGGATAAGGGGTAGGCCATTTAGGACTGAGATGAGGAGAAACTTCTTCACTCAGAGAGTTGTTAACCTGTGGAATTCCCTGCCGCAGAGAGTTGTTGATGCCAGTTCATTGGATATATTCAAGAGGGAGTTAGATATGGCCCTTACGGCTAAAGAGATCAAGGGGTATGGAGAGAAAGCAGGAAAGGTCAGCCATGATCTTATTGAATGGTAGTGCAGGCTCGAAGGGCCGAATGGCCTCCTGCTGCACCTATTTTCTATGTTTCTATGTTTCTATGACACAAAAAATCTGCAAAAGGACATAGACAGGCTAAGTGAGTGGGCAACAATTTGGCAGATGGAGTGTAATGTTGGAAAGTGTGAGGTTATGCACTTTGGCAGAAAAAAATCAAAGAGCAAGTTATTATTTAAATGGAGAAAAATTGCAAAGTGCCACAGTACAGAGGGACCTGGGGATAATTGTGCATGAAACACACAAAGTTAGTATGCAGGTACAGCAAGTGATCAGGATGGCCAATGGAATGTTGGCCTTTATTGCAACGGGGATGGAATATAAAAGCAAGGAAGTCTTGCTACAGTTATACAGGGTATTGGTGAGGCCTGTTTTGGTTTCCATATTTAAGAAAGGATATTCTTGCTTTAGAGGCAGTTCAGAGAAGTTTCACTAGGTTGATTCTGGAGATGAGAGGGTTGACTTATGAGGAAAGATGAGGAGGTTGGCCTCTACTCATTGGAATTCAGAAGAATGAGAGGTGATCTTATCGAAACGTATAAGATTATGAGGGGGCTTGACAAGGTGGATGCAGAGAGAATGTTTCCACTGATGAGGGAGACTAGAACTTGGAGGCATAATCTTAAAATAAGGGGCCGCCCATTTAAAACTGAGATGAGGAGGAATTTCTTCTTTCAGATGGTTGTAAATCTGTGGAATTCGCTGCCTCAGAGAGCTATGGAAGCTGGGTTATTGAATTCATTTAAGACAGAGATAGACAGTTTCTTAACCAATAAGGGAATAAGGGGTTATGGGGAGCAGGCAGGGAAGTGGACCTGAGTTCATGATCAGATCAGGCATGATTGTATTAAATGGTGGAGCAGGCTCGAGGGGCCGTATGGCCTTCACCTGCTCTTATTTCTTATGTTCTTATGTATTCTCATTAATAGCAATGAGAACTCCGTATCTACAAGTTCTCATTGCTATTAATGAGGAAAAAAAACACATTAAACAGCATAAAAAATTAAAAATACACCTCACATAATTAATAATTAATTCAAATTAAAGTTAATAAATGTGTTAGAAAAAATATATATATTTCCGATTTTTTTTAGTTTTGTAATTAAGATTTAAAATAAACTTACCTTAGTGGGCAGGGTTTTTAACATAAAAATGTGTTGATGAATGTTATTTTTATATGGTTTTTATATGTTTTAAAACGCTTACGCTGGTAAGTAGGCTATGCACCTGGTTTTACCAGGCGCAAGAGTTTTAAGGACATTCACTGGGCAAGAGATGAGCAAATTACGCAATCTCGCCCATGCGAATGTCCTTCCCGACGAGATGCGTGCGATCTGTCAAGCTCGAACTTGACAGATTGGAAAAGCCGGTTTTTGGCTCATGCACATTGCGTACCGAAAATCGGCTTTTGTGATGCCTTCCCGGGTCCGTACACACTGCCTATGGACCCGGAGAGGCCGGAATTTCAGGCCCGATATAATTAGGCAGAGTCAATATGGTTTTACCGAAGGGAAATCATGTTTAACAAATTTATTAGAGTTTTTTGAGGATATAACTCGCGGGATAGATAAAGGGGAACCAGTGCATGTTTTATATTTGGCTTTCCATAAAAGGTTGCTACGCAAGATAAGGGCTCTTGGGGTTGGGGGTAATATATTAGCATGGAGAGAGGATTGGTTAACGGACAGAAAACAGAGAGCAGGGATCAACAGGTCTTTTTCCGGATGGCAAGCTGTAACTAGTGGGATGCCACAAGGATCAGTGCTTGGGCCACAGCTAATTTACAATCTATACCAATGACGCAGATGAAGGGACCGAGTGCAATGTATCCAAGTTTCCTGATGACACAAAGCTAGGTGGGAAAGCAAGCTGTGAGGAGAACACAAAGGGGCCAAAATTGGCGATAGCCTTTCCGAGGCTGGACATTTGGTGCCCGGCGCAGAGGTCCCGCCTGGAAGTGAAACTGGGGTTACCTCCCTCACAGGCAGTGGAGCGCAATATCGCGCAGTCCACTTCCTCGCGGGGATAGCTCAGGGGAGCTACGTGGGCACATCGCGAAGCGCTACACGGCCTCTCTGTGTAGCGCTGACGCGTTTCAACACCCCTCCCCCTACATTAAAGGGGAGGGATGCTGCGAGCTCTTTGATGGCCTCCACTGGGCCACCAGTGATGCGGGGTGCTGTGGCCACAGCCCAGCACCGAAACGAAGTGCCGGCTGCACGATCGCAACCCGGACCCCACAAAAGCATCGGACAGCGGCCCGGCCGGTAATTGGGTTAAAAAAAGAAATGGTGGCGCACCTCCCAACACAGCCTGATCGCTGACATCACCTGCAGCAGCCTCATGGGGGAACTGCCCAATTTCCACCACAGGGCGAAAATGGGCCGCCGCCACGCGGAACGAGGTCACCGCACACAGCGATGATGTCGTTGCCGGAGGCACAGTGGCCCCAGGCACTACCAGCGAGACACGACGCTACTGGATTCGCGCCTCCTCTAACTTCTGCACAATTTCGCGGGAGCCGGTAGCGTGCGCACTCCCACCTCAGGCAAAAACACTTTCGCGCCCCGTTAGTGCCCCCCAGAGGCACCAACGGGAGGAGCACAGCAGGGGAATTCCACCCCTAAAGAGCCTGCAGAGAGATATGGACAGACTAAGTGAGTGCGCAATTAGTATAATGTAGGGAAATGTAAGGTTATTCACTTTAGTAGGAAGAACAGAAACACAGAATATTTTTTAAATGACGAGAAATTATTAAATGTTGGGTGTTCAGAGAGATTAAGGTGGCCTCGTGCAGGAATACAGAAGTTTAGCATGCAGGTACAGCAAGCAATTCGGAAGGCGAATGGCATGTTGACCTTTATTGCAAGGGGGTTGGAGTACTAGAGTAAGGAAGTCTTGCTACAACTGTACAGGGTTTTGGTGAAACCACACCTGGAGTACTGTGCACAGTTTTGGTCTTATCTAAGGAAGGATATACTTGCCTTAGAGGCGGTGCAACGAAGGTTCACTGGATTGATTCCTGGGATGAGAGGGTTGTTCTATGAGGTGAAATTGAGTAGACCGGGCTTAGAAGATGCTGAATCTTTGAAATTCTCTCCCACAAAGGGCTGTGGATGCTGAATCATTGAGTATATTCAAAGCTGAGATAGATAGATTTTTGAACTGTAGGGGAATCGATGGATATGGAGATTGGGTGGGAAAGTGGAGTTGAGGTTGAAGATCAGCCATGATCTTATTGAATGGCGGAGCAGTCTCGAGGAACTGAATGGCCTACTCCTGCTCCTAATTCTTATGTTCTTATGTATCTTAAAAGGGTGGGCCACGATCTGGGACCACTGAAAGCACAGGTAATCACTTGTAACATATCTGAGAAACAAACACTAACTGGGCTTCTTTGCCTCCTGTTCCATTGGATTCTCTTCCTGACGTTTCTTTAAGTACGTCACTTTTTCCACCAGGTTCATAAGCCGACCCCTGATTGTGGAGTCACTATCATTGTTATTCGCTTCTTCTTCTTCCAGCTCAATACCTGAAACAGAATAAATGTAACCAGTTTAGTTCCTGAAAACCCATCCAAATTAACAGCGGTTGGAAAACAAACCCCTTTGTGAAGTTGTTTTAAATTAACAACTTTTATGTTCGCTACTTAATTTTGTGATGCAATGGCAGAGAACAGTTGAATCGCAAAGTCATCGTTACGATTAAAGTCTCGTCAATAAAATGACTTAATCTCGTCATTAACCAGCTTTTAAAATTTGCGAGCAAAAAATGATTGCTTCAGTTTACACAATGTCAACAAAGACTGGAAACATACAGCAAAATTAGATTGACAATGTGTTCACTAGGTCCACTAGTTTGACAGGTTTTGTCATTTCATAAATACACCTGATGTATGGAAAGTTGAGATTTATCAATAATCAGCATTGACTTATGAGCAAAACATGACCTGTATGTAAATAGATTAGTTTCATGGAGGTCGATTTTCTCATCCTTCGCCTGGTGTTCACAGGGCAATAATGGTCTATTAATGGGCTCGATAGCCTTCCCAACCTAGTAACAATAGCAATGTGGCTGGCAGCAATTTAAAAGGGGCCTACTTCTGTGTGTCCAAAGAGCGCACCTGTTTAAGGCAATAGGCCTTTTAATATGGAAATGGGGGTCCTATGATGTAAATATAACCACGATCGCCATCTTAGATAGGAAATAGTCAGAGCCTGCTCAAGTTTCCTTCAACAAGTAATCAGGAAGGCACATGGAATGTTGGCCTTTATTCCAAGGGGGATAGAGTATAAATGCAGAGAAGTTCTGCTACAACTGTACAGGGTATTGGAGAGGCCACACCTAGAGTACTGCGTTCAGTTTTGGTCTCTTTATTTAAGGAGAGATATACTTGCATTGGAGGCAATTCAGAGAAGGTTCATGAGGTTGATTCCGGAGATGAGGGGGTTGACTTATGAAAAAGGTTGAGCAGGTTGGGCCTATACTCATTGGAGTTTAGAAGAGAGGTGATCTTATTGAAACATACAAGATGCTGAGAATGCTCGACAATGTAGATGCAGAGAGGATGTTTCCACTCGTGGGGGCATCTAGAACTGGGGGCATAGTTTAACAATAAGGGGTCGCCCATTTAGAACTGAGATGAGGAGGAATTTCTTCTCTCAGAGCGTCGTAAATCTGTGGAATTCTCTGCCCCAGGGAGCTGTGGAGGCTGGGTCATTGAATATATTTAAGGTGGTGATAGATTTTTGAGCAATAAGGGAGTGAAGGGTTATGGGGAGCGGGCAGAGAAATGGAGCTGAGCCCAAGATCAGGTCAGCCATGATCTTATTAAATGGCGGAGTAGGCTCGAGGGGCCAAATAGCCTACTCCTGCTTCTATTTCTTATGTTCTGATGTTAAATAAATTACAGCTTTTTAGTCACAGTCCATAATTGTTTGGGTAAGTGTCAGAAGAGGGTACAGAAAGTAAGTTTTGTTCTGTGAGCATATCTATGCATTGAACTAGTTATCTATGATTTTCACACTTGAACTTTAAAATTCAACCATGAATGTTTTGTTTTGAATAATTGCAATGACTCAATAACTCTATTCTGAATTGTTGGATGCTTTCAAACCCTTCTAAAAACAATCATGCTAATAGGTGTTCATTGATGATTCACTGTACTTCTTGTGGTTTTATTGTATTTTTCCCATAGCTTGGCATTTTACTGGTTTAATGAGAGGGAAACCATTATTTCAGATATGATATGAATTAGGCTTTGTTCTCCGGAGGACGTCCTCAGTTGTAATAAAGATATGTCAAAATAAGCACTGCAGAAACAACACTGACCACAATGTGCCATGAGATCTTCATGGAAATCCAACAGTTCTTCACGTACTTCTACAGGGCAAGGACACTCACGTCTGTCATTTTTAAAACTCAGCAACATGTTAATCTGAAAATAAAATAAATACATTTATCTTATAACTAAGTTGTCATCTGATATGTAAACTATGTCACAAGCTCACTGTATAAATTAAGAGGTTCAATTTTCAAAAATGCCATAAATGCATTTGGGCCTTCCATTATTTTCCCATTTGAAACAGTCTTCTGATTTATTTGTGTTGGGAATGTACAGAAATGTTAAAGATTTGCTGCGGGCTATGAAGGGCATTCGAGTTAGTTTTTCACATTCCAGAGTCATATTCTTGTGATTTTACTATTCTCTCTCCCAAGTGCTATTCTGAGAATAAGCTGTCAACTTAGAAAGGACTTAAACTTTTTTTAGTCTATAAATATGTGTTTCATACATTATGCACGATAAAATCTTGAAAGCTGTACGGTATATATAAAATTGTTTTTTTACCGACTTCCACCAACAAACGCCCAGATTTGTGTGGATGAGTAAAAACCAATCTCCGCCTGCTTCTCACCTTCAAAGACAAGAATTCTCCCTGCTCCCAATGGATCCTGAGATGAGCGCGCGTTGCGCTAGTGATGTCGTCACACATGTCACTAGCGCGATGCACGCATATCCCAGGACCTGACTTTCAGCGACAACTCTGGAAGGGAAGCAACTTTAGGTAAGTTATTGCTCATAGGCTGTTTAAAAACAGGAAGAAAAATTAAAGTATTGATCTTCCCAACCCCAAGCAACCTCAAAAGCACTTGAAATTTCAGAAATCTCAAAGCAGGAAAGAATTTACTAAGTTGGTAGCTCAAGTAAGTACATGGTTTTGCTACCAACCACTGACCCATGAAATTGAAGCTGTTTGCAACTGTTACAAAATTGTTCCCCAATGAATATGGAAAGAAAAGAAAGAAAGGGAAAGAAGGAAAGAAAAGGAAGGAAAGAAAGGAAAGAGAGAGAGAGAGACAGAAAGAAAAGAAAGAGAGAGAGAGAAAGAGAGAGAGAAAGAAAGAGAGAAAGCGAGAGAGAGAGAAAGAAAGAGAAAGAGAGAAAGAGAAAGAAGGAGAGAGAGAGAGAGAAAGAGAGAAAGAAAGAAAGAACGATAGAAAGAAAATAAATTGCATATATGTAGTATATTTCATGACCTCAGGACGTCTCAGAGTGTTTTACTGACAATGAAGTACTTTTGAAGTGTAGTCATCGGCAGAAGACTCTGCTCTTCTTCAAATAGAGCAATAGGATTTTTTTTACATTCCACTGAAAGGGCAGCTGGGACCTCAGTTTAACATCTCATCTGAAAGACGACTCCTGTAACAGTGCAGCACTCCCTCAGTCCGACACGGCAATGTCAGCATGGATTGTGTGCTCATCTGTGGAGTAGGACTTGAACCAATAACCTTCCGATTCAGAGTTCAAGAGTGCGAACACCAGGCAAGGTTGGTACTTTGCATTTTAAAGCTGGATAGCTTCAATAAGTTTCAGTCTGAGAAGATGTGAGTTAGTCCGTTACCACTGACTCAATAATGATTGAACAGCCTGGCAGTACAGCAAGCTGATGGAGTAATAATATATAAAAAAGGTTATGAAGCAAAAAGGAAGGACGGACTTTGCATTTCCTTCACATTCAATCGAGGAATAATCCACAGCAATATTTCAAAATATAAACCATATCTTTTAAAACCTAATCTCACGTTTAATGAGGTATTTAACAGTGATATTACCACGGAAGAGGTATAGTTTACCAGTTTCACTGATTTCCCTGATTACAGGCTGGGGGGCTGGGGGGCTTGGGGGGCACAGCAACGTCAGGATTTCCACATTAGGCTGTGCGTGCGCTGTTATTAGCCACCGCAAATTCCGGGCCAATGTAAAAATTAACAGATTTTAAAAATTAGCAAAGGTATTCGGTATTTTCAATGAGATTGTTCAATGACGACAAAAATAAGGAGACATATAAAAAATCTAAGACATATAAAGTCAATAACTAACTATCCACTCCACTGAGTGCAGGTTTCCTTACCTGCTCCTGTGGAGGTGATCGGAATTCTTTTGTTTTCTTGGCGGTCAATGCAGCAGACATATTTAATGCCTGCATCACTTCGTTATATCGGTACCGTTGGTTATCCTGAAGCTTTAACACAAAATCATCTGAAAAGGCGACAATGGCTTCAATCCGATGACGGAGTTGACAGTCACACAGATACTGCAAAAGGTGGCACATCTGGGGAAAAGGAAGTCATAAGGTCAACCCATGTCATGTGCTGACATTGTCAGTATCTTTTTCCATTAGTTGGTGCAAACTATGTAAACATTAGTGGAATACTAGCTGCTTCAATATTACACTTTCCATAGAGGTGCCTTGCAATGGATTCAGAGCAGCTTAAAACAAATATTGTTCCCAAAGAGAATTTTTCTTATTGTGAACTATTGAAAGAAATTCCCTTTTGGAAATATATTTAATTGTTTTCATTTTAAATTATTAGAAAGTTTTAAAAGGAAATTGAGATCAGATGCAAGACTTCTGAATTACGCTGATGTCCCTTCTGTACTACTAACTCCGAGCCATAGCGGAGGGTGGGTATCACTACTGCCCTGTAGACCATAAGCTTGGTGTCAGATTTGAGGTCCTGGTCTTCAAACACTCTGTTCCTCAGGCGACCGAAGGCTGCGCTGGCACACTGGAGGTGATGTTGGACCTCGTCATCGATGGTCCACAGGGCAGTGGTGATACCCGCCCTCCTGTATGGCTCAGAGACGTGGACCATAGATAGTAGACACCCCAAAGCGCTGGAGAAGTACCACTAACGCTGCCTCCGCAAGATCCTGCAAATCCATTGGGAGGATAGATGCACCAACGTCCGTGTTCTAGCTCAGGCCAACATCCCCAGCATCGAAGTACTGTCCACACTAGACCAGCTCTGTTGGGCGAGCCACATTGTCCGCATGCCCGACACGAGACTCCCAAAGCAAGCACTCCACTCGGATCTCCTACACAGCAAGTGAGCTGAGGAAATGTTTCAAGGACACCCTCAAAGCCTCTTTGATAAAGTGCAACATTCCCACTGACACCTGGAAATCCCTGGCCCAAGACCGCCCAAAGTGGAGGAAGAGCATCCAGGAGGGCGCTGAGTACCTCGAGTCTCGTTGCCAAGAGCATGCAGAAATCAAGCGCAACCAGGTTCCCCACGCACCCTTTCCTTCAACCACTGTCTGCCCCACCTGTTTATAGAGATGTAATTCCCGCATTGGACTGTACAGTCACCTGAGAACTCACTTTTAGAGTGGAGGCAAGTCTTTCTCGATTCCGAGGGACTTCCTATGATGATGATTTTTGATGACTGCTAGCTCCTATCAACCACACAGTAAACCACAAATACTGTTGTCATCTCGAGATCTCCATTTCCCATTTATTGATCTCTTGTAAATTATCTTGTCCATTTTCTCTCTTGCCCTTTTTCTAGGACCCCACGCTCCATATTCTCAATGGATTCAAACTTCTGCTAGGACTCTATGGGCCCGAATTTGGTCAAAGCTAAGGCCCACCCAAGGCCCGCCCAAAGGACCGCCGAGAGACCTGGTGGTACTTTAGCAGGGAGATTCCTCAAAAAGATCTGCAAAGACTGCCCGGCGGCAAAAAAACGACTTACGCCCTAAATGTGGGCGACAGCAGGCGGGAGCTCCCAATCTCGGTGGAAAATGTAATCCTTGCCAAAGTGACACCAAGGATTGAGTCAGGCCCAGCACAAAAATAAAAATTTAGACACAAAAAAAAACCCACTGGAAAACCTTCAGGGGACCCCATCCACCTGAATCGCTGTAAAAAAAATAAATAAAAAATGTTCACTAACCTATTTTTGCAGGTCTTCATACTTACCGTTGGGGTTAGACATGCCTTCATGTGGCTGTCATTCCCCCTGCAGCCGCCAACTCCCGCCTGGAGCAAACTGGCAGCTCGGCGGGCGGGAGGGAGGACACTTACGCGCCTTGCGCGCTAGCGGACGTCAGCGGGCGGTTCCCAGCGGTCCCCCCTCCCGCCGGCGGGAGGCCTCCACAGAACTGACACCAAGGGGAGACCGCCTAAAAACTCAGTGGCAGTCGGCCGCAGCGGGCGGTGAGTACACTAAGTTCGGGGCCTAAGAATGTCACTGTTATCTGGACTCTTCACCACACTAATGGCACAGCTGTGATAGGGAACTCACAATGGAGGAAGATTTGCTCTTTGTAGAACATGTGTTAACACATGTATAAAGTACACATATACAAATGGCAAAGAGAGAAAATGTGGGGAATCAATCGTTTTAACCTGCATTTTATTGTGTGAAATGAAGCTCTGCATTCTCAATCTCATATTTTTGGTCAATATATATTTATGGAACAATTTATTTTGAAAAAGACTCATTTTTCCTTTACTGTCTTCAAACATGATCAGGCAGTGCAAGAAAACTGACAGTAGCTGCCTGCTGTGTCGTAAATCTTTGAGGTTATTCATAATTAGTTAATACAGATGAATGACAGACACTTTAGGCTATGAATCTCCAAATCTTCATTCAATGTCTTCTTTTTTCACTTCGCATAAGGTACAATGTATCAAACAAACACGCACGACTAACTGTAAGGAGCACCATGAACGTTAAAAAGAAAGACTTGGATTTATATACAACCACCTGACGTCTCAAACCGTTTTATAGCCAATGAAGTACTTTTGGAGTGCAGTCACTGTTGTAATGTGGGAAACGCAGAAGCCAACTCACGCACAGCAAGCTCCCACAAACAGCAATGTGATACTGACCAGATAATCTGCTTTTGTTATGTTGGTTGAGGGATAAATAAAGTACTTGCTGGGGAAACACACTTACACTTGTCCAGGGACATTTATTTTAACAGAAAAGGCCATCTAACTCGATTGAAACTGCTTATTTGTTTTTTGATGAGAGCAAGAACAGAATCTTATGCTGCATTTTAATGTGATATAATGTTAAAATGAAACATAATTATCCAATTTGTTTTGATATAAAGTAGATATAAATTCAGAATTTTGGCTGCAATCTTCAGAAAAATCCACAGGGGGCAAATCATGACAGATTTTCAGACACGATTAAAAATAAAAGTATTCATTCGCAATACTAATGAACGTTTCAAGAAAGTGTGGGCAAAAATATAGATTAGATCAAATAAAGTACATCAGCTTAGCATAAAGAAGTGAGTCTAAATGTCAGGTTCACTCAGATGTGCTATGACAATCCATATTACTAAAAATGTTGTCCGATCACTTGCATTTGACCGGCCATTTTGCAGCAAACTGATTGATCCATGGGAACATGAGCTGGGAACATTAATCTATTCCCAATCAAGTGGTTGCCAATGATCAATTTCGTACTCCCACTCCCTAACCGGTCTCCCTGCGTTTTTTGTCGGCATCCTGACCTCTCTCCAACCCTGGACACGCTGCTCCTTCCTATTACATAGAAACATAGAAAGTAGGTGCAGGAGTAGGCCATTCGGCCCTTCGAGCCTGCACCACCATTCAATAAGATCATGGCTGATCATTCACCTCAGTATCCCTTTCTCGCTTTCTCTCCATACCCCTTGATCCTTTCAGCCGTAAGGGCCATATCTAACTCCCTCTTAAACAGCAGACCACTGCACCTCATCTCTCAGCTTGCTCTCTCCAGGCCGCAGGCTCCACCTCACAGTCTGCCCGTCACCCCCTTCCCCCACGCAACCGCCACCTCCCCCCCGCCAGGCTCAAGCCATGATGCATGGTCTCCCTGTGGGTCGTCTCTGCCCAGTCCTGTTCCTTGACATTTTGGACCTTATATTTCCCTCAGCCTTGAAACCAGCTCATTAAATTTGCCTCAATAATCAATATGATAATCAATCTGGGAGGCAATGAGTGGGTGCGTGGGTCCTGGAAGAGAAAGAAAGAACTTGCATTTATATAGTGGCTTTCAGAGACGAGAACACAAAATCAAGGCTGACCCATCATTGCAGTACTGGCACTGTCGTAGATGCTGTTTTTCAGATGAGACATTAAAAGATGTCAATGGCATTCGAAATAGTGCCATGATATCTTTTATATCCACCTGAGAGGCTCTAATATCTGATTCGAAGGATGGCACCTCCCAACAATGCGGTGCTCTCTCAGTACTGCACTGAAGTGTCAGCCTAGATTTTGTGCTCAAGTCACTGGAGTAGGGCTTGAATGCACAACCTTCTGACTCAGAGGCGAGAGTGCTACCACTGAGCAACGGTTGACACCTTGGGGCCAAAATTCGGTGCCGCCCCGTTTGGAAGGCAGTAACGGAGACGAGGCGTGTCTTCCTGCGCCAGGCGCACCCGAGAGGTAGTAGAGCAATGTCATACGCTCCACTTCCTCTCAGGGGCAGAATCCACGAGAACTTCGCTGGGTGCAGCACAAGGCCCTCCCCTTCTGTTAAAGGGGAGGGCACGCTGCGAGCTCTGCAATGGGGAGAAGGGGCCACCACTTTACCACCGGTTAGCGGGGTGCCGTGGCAGCAACCCGGCACAGAAGCAGAATGCCGGGCTACAGCATGGCGGCACGAACGCCACAAATTGGAAAAGTCGTCCCGTTTTAGAAAAAGTGCACGTCGCACCTCCCCTTTAATTTTAGCCCCGCGAGCGGAGTGAGGACCCATTTACAACCTGCGAGGTTGGTGCAGGCATTGCCCGCGGCGGGCTCATGGGGCAGGGAGGTCTTACTGCAGTTGTACAGGGCCTTGGTGAGGCCTCAGCTGGAATATTGTATTCAATTTTGGTCTCCTAATCTGAGGAAGGATGTTCTTGCTATTGAGGGAGTGCAGCGAAGGTTCACCAAACTGATTCCCAGGATGGCAGGACTGACATATGAGGAGAGACTGGATCAACTGGGCCTCACTGGAGTTTAGAAGAATGAGAGGGGATCTCATAGAAACATATAAAATTCTGACGGGACTGGACAGGTTAGATGCAGGAAGAATGTTCCCAAAGTTGGGGAAGTCCAGAACCAGGGGTCACAGTCTAAGGATAAGGGGTAAGCCATTTAGGACCGAGATGAAGAGAAACTTCTTCACTCAGAGAGTTGTTAACCTGTGGAATTCTCTACCACAGAGAGTTGTTGATGCCAGTTCGCTGGATATATTCAAGACAGAGTTAGATATGGCCCTTACGCTAAAGGGACCACAGTGTATGGAGAGAAAACGGGAAAGGGGTACTGAGGTGAATGATCAGCTTTGATCTTATTGAATGGTGGTGCAGGCTCGAAGGACCGAATGGCCTACTCCTGCACCTATTTTCTATGTTTCTATGTTACGGAATTTTTGCTCCGGGGCAAAAAAGGGTCAATGTGCACGGTGATGATGTTGTTTTGCGGGAGGCGATAGCAGCCCCAAGCCACAGGCGAGAAGTAATTTGTGTCCCGGGGGCGCTAACGGGATGCACAAGCGATGTGAATTTCTACCCCCTTATGTTTTGGGTCAATGGCCACCAGATATGGGTTGATGCTGGACTTCCCGGTTCTGGGGAAGTCCAGAACCAGGGGTCACAGACTAAGGATAAGGGGCAAGACATTTAGAACCGAGATGAAGAGTAACTTCTTCACTCGGAGAATTGTGAACCTGTGGAATTCTCTACCACAGAAAGTTGTTGAAGCCAGTTCGTTGGATATATTCAAAAGGGAGTTAGATGTGGCCGATACGGCTAAAGGGATCAAGGGGTATGGAGAGAAAGCAGCAATGGAGTACTGAAGTTGCATGATCAGCCATGATCATATTGAATGGTGGTGCAGGCTCGAAGGGCCGAATGGCCTACTCCTGCACCAATTTCTCTGTAAGTTATTTTATTTGGACCCTGACAGACTTCCATTATATCAAGTTGAATTGAAGCTTAGCTCCCAAAAACAGAAGGGATGATAGGGTAGAATTTATTTGAGCTTTGTGTGAAGCAAAGTTGTGCATCACATGCTGACATCTGCCTGCAAATTCCTAATAAGAACATAAGAACATAAGAATTAGGAACAGGAGAAGGCCATCTAGCCCCTCGCGTCTGCTCCGCCATTCAACAAGATCATGGCTGATCTGGCCGTGGACTCAGCTCCACTTACCCGCCCGCTCCCCATAACCCTTAATTTCCTTTTTGGTTAAAAATCTATCTATCTGTGATTTGAATACATTCAATGAGCTAGCCTCAACTGCTTCCTTGGGCAGAGAATTCCACAGATTCACAACCCTCTGGGAGAAGAAATTCCTTCTCAACTCGGTTTTAAATTGGCTGCCCCGTATTTTGAGGCTGTGCCCACTAGTTCGAGTCTCCCTGACCAGTGGAAACAACCTCTCTGCCTCTATCTTGTCTATCCCTTTCATTATTTTAAATGTTTCTATAAGATCACCCCTCATCGTTCTGAACTCCAACGAATAAAGACCCAGTCTACTCAATCGATCATTATAAAGTAACCCCCTCATCTCCGGAATCAGCCTAGTGAATCGTCTCTGTACCCACTCCAAAGCTAGTAAATCCTTCCTTAAGTAAGGTGACCAAAACTGCACGCAGTACTCCAGGTGCGGCCTCACCAATACCCTATACAGTTGCAGCAGGACCTCCCTGCTTTTGTACTCCATCCCTCTCGCAATGAAGGCCAACATTCCATTCGCCTTCCTGATTACCTGCTGCACCTGCAAACTAACTTTTTGGGATTCATGCACAAAGACCCCTAGGTCCCTCTGCACCGCAGCATGTTGTAATTTCTCCCCATTCAAATAATATTCCCTTTACTGTTTTTTTTTCCCAAGATGGATGACCTCACATTTTCTGACATTGTATTCCATCTGCCAAACCTTAGCCCATTTGCTTAACCTATCTAAATCTCTTTGCAGCCTCTCTGTGTCCTCTACACAACCCGCTTTCCCAATAATCTTTGTGTCATCTGCAAATTTTGTTACACTACACTCTGTCCCCTCTTCCAGGTCATCTATGTATATTGTAAACAGTTGTGGTCCCAGCACCGATCCCTGTGGCACACCACTAACCAACGATTTCCAACCCGAAAAGGACCCATTTATCCCGACTCTCTGCTTTCTGTTAGCCAGCCAATTCTCGATCCATGCTAATACATTTACTCTGACTCTGCGTACCTTTATCTTCTACAGTAACCTATTTGTGTGGCACCTTAGCGAATGCCTTTTGGAAATCTAAATACACCACATCCATCGGTACACCTCTATCCACCATGCTCGTTATAACCTCAAAGAATTCCAGTAAATTAGTTAAACATGATTTCCCCTTCATGAATCCATGTTGCTTCTGCTTGATTGCACTATTCCTGTCTAGATGTCCCGCTATTTCTTCCTTAATGATAGCCTCAAGCATTTTCCCCACTACAGATGTTAAACTAACCAGCCTATAGTTACCTGCCTTTTGTCTGCCCTTTTTTTTTTAAACAGAGGCGTTACATTAGCTGCTTTCCAATCCGCTGGTACCTCCCCAGAGTCCAGAGAATTTTGGTAGATTATAACGAATGCATCTGCTATAACTTCCGCCATCTCTTTTAATACCCTGGGATGCATTTCATCAGGACCAGGGGACTTGTCTACCTTGAGTCCCATTAGCCTGTCCAGCACTAACCCCCTAGTGATAGTGATTGTCTCAAGGTCCTCCCTTCTCACATTCCCGTGACCAGCAATTTTTGGCATGGTTTTTGTGTCTTCCACTGTGAAGACCGAAGCAAAATAATTGTTTAACGTCTCAGCCATTTCCACATTTCCCATTGTTAAATCCCCCTTCTCATCTTCTATGGGACCAACATTTACTTTAGTCACTCTCTTCCGTTTTATACATCGGTAAAAGCTTTTACTATCTGTTTTTATGTTTTGTGCAAGTTTACTTCCATAATCTATCTTTCCTTTCTTTATTGCTTTCTTAGTCATTCTTCGCTGTCGTTTAAAATTTTCCCAATCTTCTAGTTTCCCACTAACCTTGGCCATTTTATACGCATTGGTTTTTAATTTGATATTCTCCTTTATTTCCTTGGTTATCCACGGCTGGTTATCACTTCTCTTACCGCCCTTCTTTTTCATTGGAATATATTTTTGTTGAGCACTCTGAAAGAGCTCCTTAAAAGTTCTCCACTGTTCCTCAATTGTGCCACCGTTTAGTCTGTGTTTCCAGTCTACTTTAGCCAACTCTGCCCTCATCCCACTGTAGTCCCCTTTGTTTAAGCATAGTACACTCGTTTGAGACACTACTTCCTCACCCTCAATCTGTATTACAAATTCAACCATACTGTGATCACTCATTCCGAGAGGATCTTTTACTAGGAGATCATTTATTATTCCTGACTCATTACACAGGACCAGATTTAAGATAGCTTGCTCCCTTGTAGGTTCTGTAACATACTGTTCTAAGAAACAATCCCGTATGCATTCTATGAATTCCTCCTCCAGGCTACCCCGTGTGATTTAATTTGACCAATCGATATGTAGGTTAAAATCCCCCATGATTACTGCCATTCCTTTTTCACATGCCTCCATTATTCCCTTGATTATTGTCCGCCCCACCGTGAAGTTATTATTTGGGGGCCTATAAACTACACCCACCAGTGGCTTTTTCCCCTTACTATCTCTAATCTCCGCCCACAATGATTCAACATTTTGTTCATTAATGGGCACTCGGGTTGCACGAAACTATTTGCTTGGATCATCAATTTGTAAAATCTGCCCCATCAGATCATGCAGTCCCTTATCCGTTTCTCTAATGCATACAATCCAAAATCTTAATCATAGCAAAGAGCGTGACTCAGGAGTCATTTCCTTGACTCAAATTGCACTCTTTTGTATTATCTAATGGTTAAATCTCCTTTTGGCAATGAGGTGACATTATGTTAGGATATAAATTTTTAGCCATGTGGTCTTTGCATGGTCAGCCACTGCATGATCCAGCCCCCTGCATGAACGTAAATTGGAAACGCAAGCAAAAGGTAACATTTGATAGTTTGAGGAGATACTCTTTGTGGGTGTCTCACAAAAACACAAGCAAGCAATTTTACTAAAATGTGCTCTGTTAAGCCCACCTGCTCTGCATTAATTCACATCCTGCTTCAAAATAACTTATATTTCAGTATTTGATAGGGAATGGGAAGTACAAGGCTTGCCTGATAAGCATGCAATACCAATATCCCCCTAATATACGACTTTGAAACATCTACGGGTGAGAATCATGTGGGAGAAGACCCAAATTATAACAGATAGTGACTGCCTGACTGGTACCCAATTAGTGAGTACTAACATCTTCAGTAAAAAATGAGTGATTAGTTACTGACACAAGACGTCAATGGAGACTGTTTCTTGCAAGTTTTAAGCGATTTTTTTGCTATAATTTCAAAGTGTCATTTGTATTTATTTGCATACTTACAGAAAAAGGATCATATTTAATCTCAGCTTTGCCTGCACTGAACTAAATATTTCAAGACTTATTAGAAAATGAATATTTATCAAAACCACTTTGATCTCACACTTTTTAATATTTAAAATTTGCTTGTCTGATTTATTTAATCTCCTGAATAGCTGCATTTAAAATGTCTAAAAAGATGAAACTCTTAGATTCCTGTCCAATATCTCCCAAACCACCCAAGTAAAAGATTCAAACTAGTGTAAAGTCAGCAGCGATAGTCTGGATCGATACCACCGCAGCAATGTTGCATAAAGTCTAACCACAGAAGAGTATGCAGGATCTGTTGACATTCCATCTTCAGCTCTAGCCTCAGAGCTAAGAATGACAAAGTAGGGTTGCTAGTTTGGGTGGATGGACAACAGCCTGACACTGCCTGAACTTATTTAAATGTCCTTTATTTTCCAACCTTCTTCCCTCCCTCTTCAATCCTGAAGGCATTGATTCAGTGTGGTTCCACAGAAAACATCTCCGCTACTCACTCAAGTGGCCATTCTTCATACGCGCGCCTTGTCTGTCATTGGCAGCAAGGTATTCGACCAGGAGGGGAGGGAAGGAGAGGAATCGCAGCTAAACTCAATCATGTCTTCACCTGATGTCCATACATGTAATGTTACAATAGGGATCGCAGCATAGCATCAGGAGCAGGAATTCTGGCCTTCATTCCTCGTCCAAGCCTGTGTGACACTGAGGCCAATTGTGTCTTAGAAGCACCTCCATTAACATCTATTGCGGTTGACTAATTGTTAAGAACGTTAAGAATTAGGAGCAGGAGTAGGCCATTTGGTGCTTCAAACTTGCTCTGCCATTCAATGAGATCGTGGCTGATCTTCGACCTCAACTCCACTTTCCCACCCTATCCCCGTATCCCCGGATTCCCCTAGACCCCAAAAATCTTGCAATCTCTGTCTTGAATATACTCAATGACTGAGCACCCACAGCTCTCTGAGGTAGAGAATGCCGATCATTCACAACCCACTGAGTGAAGAAATTCCTCCTCATCTCAGTGTGGCCAACCCCTTATTCTGAGACTGTGACCCCTGGTTCTAGACTCCACAGCCAGAGGAAACAACCTCCCAGCATCTACCCTGTCAATCCCCCTTAAGAATGTTATATATTTCAATGAGATCACCTCTCAATCTTCTAAACTCCAGAGAATGTGGTCCCAAGTTTCCACATGATTTGCTCCTGATTTTTAGGAGCAACTGGTGTAGAACGGAGTATCTTAGAAATCGGAATTCTCGTCATTTAGTTTGCTCCAGTTCTCGTCAGTTAGAACAGTTTCACTTTGGAACAGAATTTTCTTTTCAAAAGGGGGCGTGTCCGGCCACTTACGCCTGATTTCAAAGTTTCGTCAGTGAAAACTTACTCCAAACTAACTTAGAATGGAGTAAGTGAAGATTTTTGTATGCTCGAAAAAACCTTGTCTACACTTTAGAAAATCAGGCGTAGGTTACAAATCAGGTGCAGGGAATGGGGGGGGGGGGGTTTAAAGGGAAGTTTACAAACATTAAACACTTCAGTTTTACAAATAAAGAGCCATCATCAATAATAAATGATAAATACATCAATAAATCAACCAATAAATCAATCAAAAAAAATTAATAAGAAATAATGTTTTTTTTAAATCAATAAATAAAACATTTTCTACTTACCGACTGCAGCACCGGGAGCCCTCCAACAGCGTGCTAGGATGCCCCCCCCCCCCCCCCCAGTGTCTCTATCTTTCTGTCTGTCTGTGTGTGTCTCTCATTCTCTGTCTGTCAGTGTCTGTGTTTCTGACAGCGAGGGGAGGGGGAGGAGGGGGGTAGAGGTAGAGAGGGGGGGAGCAGAGGGAGGGAGGGGGGAGAAGGGGGAGGGATGGGGGAGAAGGGGGAGGGGGGGAGAAGGGGGAGGGGGGGAGAAGAGGGGGGAGAAGAGGGGGGAGAAGGGGGGGAGAAGGGGGGGAGAAGGGGGGGGGGGGAGAAGGGGGAGGGGGGGAGAAGGGGGGAAAGGAGATGGGGAAAGGAGATGGGGGAAAGGAGATGGGAGGGGGAAAGGAGATGGGAGGGGGAAAGGAGATGGGAGGGGGAAAGGAGATGGGAGGGGGAAAGGAGATGGGGGGGAAAGGAGATGGGGAGGAAAGGAGATAGGGGGGGAAGGAGATGGGGTGAAGGAGATGGGGGGTAAGGAGATGGGGGGGGAAGGAGATGGGGGGGGAAGGAGATGGGGGGGGAAGGAGATGGGGGGGAAGGAGATGGGGGGAAGGAGAAGAGGGGGGAAGGAGAAGGGGGGGTGGGGAAAGGAGAAGGGGGAGGTAGGTAGGTGGCGTTGGGTCGGGTCGGGGGGGTGGTGGGAGGGAGGTCGGTTCGGTTCAGGTCGGGGGGAGGGAGGGAGAGGGAGGTCAGGTCGGGGGGAGGGAGGTCAGGTCGGGGGGAGGGAGGTCAGGTCGGATCCAGTCTGGGGGGGGAGGGGGGGGGGGGAAGGGGGAGTCGGGTCGGGTACGGTCCGGGGGCAGGGGGGGGAAGCGGGAGTCGGGTCCGGTCCGGGGGCGGGTGGAAGCGGGAGTCGGGTCCGGTCCGGGGGCGGGGAAGCGGGAGTCGGGTCAGGTCCGGTCTGGAGGCGGGGGGTGGGAAGTGGGAGTCGAGTCGGGTCGGGAGGAAGCAGGAGCTGGCCATGGGAGGAGCCTTGTTCACGCAGCACCAGTGAGGCCATTCGGCCAGGGCTAGGGGCTGCGTGCTTCGGGCCCCTCCCACACAGTTTCGGGCGCCTGGAGCTACTGCACTTGCGCGCCCACTGTAGCGCGCATGTGCAGAGGTCCCGGCACTGTTTTCAGCGCAGGGTCCTGGCTCCGCCCCCTACAGCTCCTGCTGCGCTGCGCCGAGGGCCAGAGGACCTGCAGGAAGGTGGAAAATCTGGAGGTAGGTAGGTGGCGTTGGGTCGGGTCGGGGGGGTGGTGGGAGGGAGGTCAGTTCGGTTCAGGTCGGGGGGAGGGAGGGAGAGGGAGGTCAGGTCGGGGGGAGGGAGGTCAGGTCGGGGGGAGGGAGGGAGAGGGAGGTCAGGCCGGGGGGAGGGAGGTCAGGTCGGGGGGAGGGAGGTCAGGTCGGATCCAGTCTGGGGGGGGGGGAAGGGGGAGTCGGGTCGGGTACGGACCGGGGGCAGGGGGGGGAAGCGGGAGTCGGGTCCGGTCCGGGGGCGGGTGGAAGCGGGAGTCGGGAGTTAGGCGCACTTTGTGGCGCGAAAAACGGGCATCCAGGTCGGGACTGCGCCGTTCTAGGCGCAGCTCGAAACTTGGGCCCTATAGGTCTAGTCTATTCAATCTCTCCTCATAGGACAATCCCCCCATCCCAAGAATCAGTCTAGTAAACCTATGTTGCACTCCCTCTAAGGTAAGTATATCCTTCCTTGGGTAAGGAGACTAAACCTGTACACAATATTCCAGGTGCGGTCTCACCAATTCAGAAAAGGGATGAAATGTTGGGATTGATTTAAATGTCTACTCCTTTAAAATCTCGAAAATCAAGAAACCATAAGCAATACTTGTCACTGATAATGTTTTATGAAAATAGGTTTTGAAATTTTCAGAATTTAAAGAACAACTCCAGCTTTAACTGATTTATTACTCGCCAGCATGAATATTGGTGTCGATCTCGGCAGCCAGTTTTACATCTCTCCCAAATCTTTATTTCCATTGAAAATACCAATTGGGAGAGAAAGTGGGCTGCTGACTCGCTATCATCCATATTACATAAAAGAACATAAGAAATAGGAGCAGGAGTAGGCCATTCGGCCCCTCGAGCCTGCTCCGCCATGGCTGATCTTCGACCACAACTTTCCTGCATTATCCCCATATCACTTGATTCCCTTAATATCCAAAAATCTATCAATCTCTGACTTGAATATACTCAACGACTGAGCCTCCACAGCCCTCTGGGGTAGAGGATTCCAAAGATTCACCATCTTCTGAGTGAAGAAGATTCTCCTCATCTCAGTCCTAAATGGCGAAACCCTTATTCTGAGACTGTGACCCCTGGTTCTGAACTCCCCAGCCAGTGGAAACAACCTCCCTGCATTTATCCTGTCAAGCTCTGACAAGGTCAAGATCTACCCCATTCTGTCCTTCTGCTTTGCTGCAAAGAAACTCACCTTGGAACACTATTGTATTTTTTTTAATGTAATTGAAGCATTCTTTTGTCCTCTACCCACAGCGTTCCTGAGTCTATAAATGCTCAGGTTTCTTCGTGTCCCACTGCAGCCCTGTCCTCGTTATTCCACCCTGGCAGCAGTGGGGGCAGTGACTCCACCAGAGGCCCACCCTGCATGCGTAATGAGCACTGAGCCAGGAAGATAGGCTGGGGTCATGGTAGCTGGGGAGGGTGCCTGTCCTGACCCTACTCTGGTGGGAGGAGAGAACTTCACCCTGGGAGTCTCAATCTCATTGCTGCTTAGCAAAATTAAAACAATTACAAAAATTGATAATGACTTGTAGGCAGTAGTTTCACAGGTCTGCACTCCAAAATGGAACTTCACTTCCCAGGAGCAGGAATACCACATACAGTAAAATGGTATGAAATTGTTCCTGGAATGTCCTTCTGACAATGTCACCAGTTGATTTCTTTTTGAGTACAAATAATAGAAATGAGAGAAGTAGTTTGGGAAGTTGCTAACACAGTGTGAGGAGACTTGAACTAGCATTTGTAACGATGCATATATTAATCTAGGGTCACTCTGCTGCAATTGTGCATCACAAGTCAATTTGCTCATAATTTATGGCTCGGTATACTCTAGAAGCCAGTGCCCAGATGAATTACCTGAAACTACAATGTGAAACAGGCCATTGAGCCCAACAACCCCATACTGGTGTTTATCCTCCACAGAAGCTACTGTCGTATGTGCCCATATCTCCTTATCCTCTTTGCTTCAACCATCTATCTAACCTATTCTGACATGTTGACCTGGGGCTGTAATTTGTAGCCCCTTTGGGTGCATAGGAGGTGTGCATACGCCCGCAGAGGCAACGCAAGTTCCGGGTTTGGGCATGCGCTGTGCGAAAACCTGGAACTTGCGATTGGTCAAGAATTCCTGCCACCCTGTTTGCTCAACTTCTGCCCAGCGAATGCCCATGAAATGTTTAGGCCTGCTTTTACCTGCGTAAGAGTTAAAAAAAATGTCATTCATTTAAATATTAAAACACATGTACAATAAGTTATGGTTATTTTTAACCCCTTTAAAACATTTAAATCTATTTTTTCAAAAAATTAGATATTTGTTTTAAATGTTTTATTATACCTGTATTGTATTTGATTTAATTTTAAATATGTAATATTTTTTCTTATTTATTTGTTATGTTAAATGCATTTTTTATGTGATTCCCCATTCATGCTTATGGGGATATGGAATCCCCATAAGCATGAATGGGGATCCCCTTCTTTGATTGGTTGGGCCGGCTCACGTGAACCCAGGGGCCCTTGATAACTGTGTGCGCCCCAGGGATACATGGGCCTCTCCGCAGGCCTTTGCCTACAGGCCCAGGAGCGCAAGTCTCCGTGGATCCCGAGGCAGAGGTAAGTTTGTAGATTTTTGCTGGTCGGAGACATCTGCCCACGGGAAGCCTCCGACTGCAAATTCAGCCCCATGGTCTCTGCTTCAAACATTAACTCCAGTAGTGCATGCCACAGCCTCACAACCCTCTGTGTAAAAATGTTTCTCCTATCTGCCATTTAAACCAAATAATTCTGTGCATTATCAGTCGCAATACATTTACACAAAATGTCTCTATCTGGTATTTTAACAAAGGTGAATATTTAAAATAAATAGGTTAGGGACATTGTTTTGGGACATGTCAACGCATTCAGTATCAATATCGCACAGAAACGTATCAAATCCAAAAGTTTCTAATAATAAACAGAAACTAAAGGAGAAAAAAATGACTCTGAGGTCTATGAGGTGCTTTGTAATTGTTTAAATTTTCAAACATCCTTCTGCAGGATATACAATCAAAATGGTCAAGAAAGTAATGGTTGTCCCAAAAAGCTAAAGTAACATACTAAATAACAAATGGATAAAATTATATATATATAAAATACAATTAGCATTGAGAATCTTACAGCCTGGGTTCTAGAATAGTTTTGCCTATTTATTCAGATATCACATGAATAGGCAAGACCACATCCCATTTCGGTAAGATTTTCTTTAAGCATTACCTGAAGTTTAACTGGCTCAGGGAGTTTCATCTGCAGTAGCCCTTCTTTGTGAACTTGTTCACCTTTGAATTCTTCTTCGCCTCCTTCTGTTTTCTGTTCACCTTTACTTACATCCTTTTCATTCGTTATATTTTCTTCTGTTGTCCCAGTATCTTCAGCAAACACACTGGCCTCGATCAGCTGCAAAATATGTTTCAAGTCCTCGCTGCAGAAGATACCCATGATAAGGAGTGTGTAGAAGAGTTTGATAAGGGGGACAAAAAGGAATTCAGTGGTGCCCCCAACTGGGTCTCGGACATGGAGACTGCCTTCCTGCACGGCTTCGGTCAGCATTTCAATAGTTTTGGCCTTCAAGATGTCCAGTGGAAACTCTGGGCTGTACTGGAAGCATTCTCCAGTCATGGTGACAAAACTGGCTGAGGAAAACTTCATTCTAGGCCTGAGTGAGGTGCTGAGGCCTACTCCAGGGACAGCATGATTTTGGTTATCATCTGGGAACAAAGTAATACTCTTAGTCTCGTCTGTCATAGGAACGATGAATTCATTGTTCATCATCAGCCTGGCAGTGGCATAGGTACTAAGGTAAGTGTCAATGAGTAGATCATAGTAGCCTGTTCGCAGCAAGCCAGGTACATATTTGTTTTCTATTGCGTACAGCAATTGAGACTCATCCACGTGGCTGCACAGGGCATGAGCCACTCGGTTATTGCCCAGAGCACAAACTGCGGAATACAAACGCAAGGTATGGTAGTGAAATTTCAGCAGGTCCTCGTGCTCTGTGAGCTCCAAGATATCCAAAGCCCTACATATCATAAAGAATCAAAGGAAAGGTTAATGTTTACAGTAATCATAATACACCTGCAAATCTTTTGTCCTTTCTTTAAAAAAAAAAATTACAGTACTTCAAGCCAGTTTAAAAAAGTCAGAGTTTATGTAAAATAACAAGTCTTAGATTTGGTCTTTCCAAAAGAGGCATAGCAAAGCTCCTCTCCAGATCAACAGACAAAATGCTGCTGCGGACCTTGCTAATCAATGGTTACATAGAATTACATAGAAATCACAATATGGAATCGGGCCATTCAGCCCAACCAGCCCATGTTGATGTTTAACCTCCACACGAACTGTAGTCCCAATCCCATGTGCGCGCCCTGTTCCCATATTCCGTTACTCCCTTTTCCTTCAACCTCCAACCTAACCTATTCTTAAGTGTTGAAGTAGCATTAACAGTCGGTGGATAAAAGTAGACACCAGCATGCAAGTTGGCACTGAGTTATTGTGCTCACTCCTTTCACACAATCCCGTTTAGAAGCTCAGGCGAGTTTCCCAGCTGTATATACCAAAACACAAATGCATCATTAAACGGATTATCTGATTAAAACTCGATGAGTGGGAATAAAAATGTTTATGTTAGATGTGTGCCGTTGTGTCTGACCACATTGGAGCTCACGGTTATTAATTGTTCACAGAATACTGCCTTAACGAGGCTTTTGAACACTAACCTGTTCTCTTCAGGAATATGCAAGGACATGAACCTTAAAGGTTCTGTACATTGCACCTGCCATCCATGGCGGTCACTGACACGGCTGACATCCACCTTTAAGAACTCATTCGGCACTCTGCTCCACAGCACAGGAGTAAGGTGCTGGACATGAAGTCGAGGAGGACACTGTGGCGTTGGGTTCCTGCGCTCACTTTTAAACAATCCCGCCGACAGGGGCATTACATTCTGGACAAAAATAAACAACACATTGAGGAGGCAGTGGAACCCGGTGAAAATGAACATGTTTACAATAACGATAAGGTTCCCAAGTCCCAATACAGTCACATCGCCTTTCAGATGTCTCTGGATGTAATGAAACTCCTATCGATGGCATTTTAATTTGCCAAACAACAAATATAAAAAGTAGTTATAAAAGCTGTTCTTAAAAAAATATTGAAACTCTGTGTAAAATTGTTTCTGAACATAACAAAAAAAAGGTTTTAAAATAATTGATCCCGGCCAGCCTGATTCCTTCCTCCATATTTCTCTCCACATATACATAGACTCGCTCTCTCTTTCTTTCTCTTTAATTGGATAATAGTAGGCATGCAGGCTGGCAGTTGACCATTCACACATGGGCAACAGGAGCAATAGGAAAGCATTGACAAATAGTACAGGCACGGCCATTTGGGGTATAGAGTGCTGAGATCCACAAGCCCGTAAATAGGAAGGCAATGACTTTGCATTTCATCAATACACAGTGTCAGCTGTGGCTCAGTTGGTAGCACTCTCTGAGTCAGAAGGTTGTGGGTTCAAATCTCGGCTGACACTCCAGTGCAGTGCTGAGGAAGTGCGGCACTGTCGGAGGTGCCGTCTTTCAGATGAGATGTTAAACCGAGGCCACATCTGCTCTCTCAAGTAGATGTAAAAGATCCCATGGCACTATTTCGAAGAAGAGCAGAGGAGTTATCCCTGGTGTCCTGGCCAATATTTATTCCTCAATCAACATAACCAAAAAAAAACAGATTATCTGGTCATTATCACATTGCTGTTTGTGGGAGCCTGCTGTGCGCAAATTGGCTGCTGTGTTAACATTCCCCCCCCCCCCCCCCATTCCCACATTACAACAGTGACTACACTTCAAAAGTACTTCATTAGCTGTAAAGCGCTTTGAGACGTCCAGTGGTCTTAAAAGACATGATATAAATCCAAGTCTTTCTTTCTTTTAATAATATATTTTCTTTTAATGAAGACCATCTGAAGACACAACTGGTATATACTGACAAAGCCTCATTACAATTATACAAATATAGGTCAGCAGCAGTGTTTTACAGGGCTGCAGCTGATCAAACCGCAACCAATACCCGGTCAACACCTCGTCCGGCTGTGCCCTCCGACTGTCCTGTACAGCACAGCAGTAAACATTATTCTACACAGTATGTTGAAATATCTGGAAATTATTGCCTAGCAATTCATTTAAGCCAATTTTCAGGTACCAAATGAGCACAGGTACTGCGTGAGTTTGGTCCTTGGGCCTCAGCTAAACAATTGACCGACTGGAGAATAGAATTTGGGCCACCTGCTTTGGCAGCAGTGGCCCTCAGGCAAGTCCCAGGAGGGAGGTGGAGAGGGGAACGGGAGGAGGGCTGATTGAAGGACGGCAGCGCCCCTCAGGAGGGCTATGGATCCAAGCGGAGTAATTCCTCTTCCTGACTCACAAGAATTGGGGAAGGTAGAGTTGAGACAGAAGATCAGTCATGATCTTATTGAATGGGGGAGCAGGCTCGAAGATCCATATGGCCTACTCCTGCTCCTAATTCTTATGTTCTTAACAACATGTTAAAACTTACTCCAATATCATTGCAGTGAATCCCGGGCCAATGGTTTCAGTCTAATGCCTAAAAGCTAGATAGGCTAGCTCAGCAGGAAAGCAGGATAATGAAATAGAGCATTTAAGTTTCATTTTGATTAGTTATTGCAAAGAACATGAAGATTTCTGTCAAAAAAAAACGCTTTGTCCTGATTTTAATGTTTGTTAGATACAATGGTCAGCCCTGAACAGTGTACACAACCAACTGGTAACAACAGACTGATTAAAGTTATCACCTGAACATGCTAATCCAAGATCATCCACTAGATGGTGCTAACATCACCAAAATGTCACTGCTGCTAGATACAATGGGGCAGAAATTCCGGAGTGTGTACGGACCTGGGAAGGCATCACAAAAGCCGTTTTTTGGCTCGCAATACGCATGCGCCGAAAACCAGCTTTTCCGATCTGTCAAGCTCTGGCCTCACAGATCGTCCGTATCCCCACAGCCAGGACATTCACATGGGCAAGATTATGGTATTTACCTATCTCTTGCCCAGCGAATGTCCTGAAAACTCTTGCGTCTGGTAAAAAGCAGGCGCATAGCTTACTTTTACCAGTATAAGAGTTTTAAAATATACAAAAACATAGTAAAATAAAAAAATTTTAAACAGATTTTAATGTTAAAAACCCTGCCCACTAAGGTAAGTTTATTTTAAACCATAATAAAAAAAACTTTTTTTTTTAAATCGGAAAAATATATATATTTTTTGAGGACATTTATTAACTTTAATTTAAATTAATCTTAAATATGTGATGTAATTTTTCTATTTTTTATTTATGTTTGGGTGTTTGATGGGGGGGGGGGTGTTTCTCAATTATAATAATGAGAACTTCTACTTACAGAGTTCCCATTATTATTAATGAGAAAATACTGTACCTGGATTGGCTGCCCAGTGACATCTGACTCCAGCTCCAGCATATGGACATCCCGACGTGCACATGCTACGATGCGCAGGGAGAGAAGGCCTCAGGACCGGGATCGTTGATGGGCGCAGGAGGAACAGATAGGTGTGCATCTTTTTTACCATTTTCTGTTGAGCGCCCATGGGAAGCAGAGGAACGGGATTTCAAGGCCACGGTAACATATGAAGCAATGATCAATAATGACCAATCATCAATAAATCAATATGTTGCCTTAACGTATTATGTCAGGAGGTTTAAATTGACTCCAGTTTCAAAATCCAACAGCAGTTTCACACAAATGAAACACACTGCATACTTTTAATGAGATATGAAAATCTTTTAAAGTGGATTATAAAACCTAAATGCAACTAAAATATATTGATTATAAATGTCCATTTTAAAATAAACCAACAGACCAAGTGCTGAACTCAATGGAGATATGATGAAAGTATATGCTGAAGAAGAATGATGAAGTTGAAGCAGTGAAATTAACAATGCAAAGACTGAGAAGGAAGTGTAAATTAGAGTGGGTGAATTCACTGTCAAATCAGGTACAGAAAGAGAAATAAAGAGAGGGAAAGAAAGATTGAATTAAGACAGAAAAAAAATGAGAAAGAAAAAGTAAAAAAAGGTAATTTATTTTAAAAAAAATCTCCAACAATAATTGAAACCTGAAGGAATGAGATTTGACATATCGCAATAATTAATTTTCAGAGCCAGAGGGTGACTGCCAGTAATTAACACTTAACACGTTGTTAAAAGAATATTTTGATTGGAATGGACAAGGATTAAGTTTCTGTGGTGAGTTTACTTTGTATCAACTGTGCAAGTACAGCAACTTCACGCCGTTCAATGCACTTGAATGGAGAGCCAGACACCGAGAGGCTGTTTTCGCGAAGTCAATGGCGGAGCGGCACATATCCAACTGCAACTTTTCAATTTCTGCTTTTAATCGCGCATCTGCCCTCACCTGAAATCGCTGTGGCACTTGCGCATAAATAACGGTGAGCGCTATTCGCCTTGCATATTGGCCCGCATTGTTCAACAGCTAAGATTAAGCATGGAATTATAAAATGTAAGTCAATTACTTAAAATGTTAAGTAAGTGAAACCCTTTCATGTCCACATCGGGATATGTTCATCAATCGTGCACTCCCAGATCAATTTTGTAGCCCTATCCCAACCCTGCACTCCCTTCAAGCAAGGCTCCCCAACAACAACTTGTGTTTATATAGCGCCTTTAACTTAGTGAAATGTCCCAAGGCGCTTCACAGGAGTGTTATGAGATAAAAAATTTAACACCGAACAACATAAGGAGAAATTATTGCAGGTGACCAAAAGTTCAGTCAAAGAGGTAGGTTTTAAAGAGTGCCTTGAGAAGGAGAAACATAGAAACATAGAAAATAGGTGCAGGAGTAGGCCATTCGGCCCTTCGAGCCTGCACCACCATTCAATAAGATCATGGCTGATCATTCCTTCAGTACCCCGTTCCTGCTTTATGGGAAAGAGAGGTAGAGATGCGGAGAGGTTTAGGGAGGGAATTCCCCATTGGAAGCATGCAGTTGTGGATTTAACCCGATCGTGACTTGCAGCTACCCGTAAAATAATGACTTACCTTAATCCTTCCCAGTTCAAACTGGAACACATTGGGGCTTGTGGCTTGTGCAAATACTGCTGCAAACAGCTTTGTGCTTGGTTCCACCTAAACACAGAAGGAAGATCACATTACTGCTGAGGAAAGTTTCAGTAAGGTTATGGTCAATCACAAAGAAATGCAAACAAGTTTTCTATAGGGTCATTCTGAGTTCATTAAAATAATTGAATCCTTGTATTTCGAGCGGCTAATGACATACACCCCTCAGCGTTTCGCTGGATGTAATCAAAGTGCTCTAGCAAATTAATGTTGCACTTTCCAACAATTACTTGTTGGTAACTTTTTTGTTGAAGTGGATCCTACTTAGAGTTATAAATTAGCAACAAGTTCGAGCTAATAGATCCAGATGATGAATAACTCAGAATGCAGTCGACATCGCCTACTCATGTATCACTCAAGTGTGTATTTCATTTAAATTTAAAAAAAATCACAATCCGTGAAGCGATTCTGAGAGTTTTAATACATCCTACACTGTTGAGATTCACGGCAAAAGCATGCACACTTCAGCAAGTATATGAAATGAAGCTCACCGATGGCTTGACTTCCCACTGTTTGAGGGCAGCTTTTCTTTTTAACAAAATAATTTAAATTTGAATCATTCACTCACAGACACATTCTCAGTCAAGAGTTCTTGTACAACAAATATTGCAGCTGTGTTGTGGGGAAGTCCTCTTTATAATAATGCACTCTTTCACAGCACTAGGGTAGCAACCTTGCAGCTGATCATTTTCTATAAATGTGTCAGATTTTCCTCAACTTTAGCACGATACCATATTTTCTGGAACCAGACGCCTTTGTCTGTGAATGTGATGACTTATTACGTGTTCACCGATCCACCTCAGCCCTGCCAATGCGATTCAACGTATGCCGTTGCTGCGGGTGTATATTCAGGTCCTTGTGTTCCAAGCGGACTCATTGTCACGCTAACAGTGTCACATCAGTGACTGGGATATTTACACAGTACAAGGCAATGTTATACTATATAATTCGATGCAGAATACACTACAGGAAAGAGATTTTAAAGGCAAATTCACTTATTCCATGTTCCCAGGAGAGAGCCATACTCACAGAGAGTAAAAACAGAAAATGCTGGAAATCTCAGCACGTCAGGAAGCATCTGTGGAGAGAAACAGAGTTAATGTTTCGGGTCTGTGACCTTTCGTCAGAACTGGAAAAGGTAGACATGTAACAGATTCTTAAGGAAGTTCAGGGGCAGTGAAAGGGGGAGGGGAGGAAAGGTCTGTGATAGGGTTGATTAAGAGACAAAAGGGATGATGCGAAAATGAGATGGTAATGGGACAAGTTAAGAAACAATAGGCGAGTCGAGATTGGGTGTAATGGCGGAATCATCATTAGCTGCCTTGGGAGACAAAAAAAGGGGGACTTTTTTTTACAAAGCCCCCCTTTTCTCTCTTTCCCATGGCAGCTTGTGATTATTCCGTCATTAACACCCCATCTAGACTCATCTTTTGTTTCTTAACTCGTGCCATTACCATCTCATTTTTGCCCTTCTGTCTCTTATTCTCTCCTCCCTTCCACCCCATCACAGACCTTCCCTTTTGTTCTTCCCTCCCCTCCCCCTTTCAGTGCCTCTGCACTTCCTTAAGAACGTGTTGCATCTCGAACTTTTCCAGTTCTGATGAAGGGTCACAGACCTGAAACATTAACTCTGTTTCTCTCCACAGATGCTACCTGACCCACTGAGATTTCCAGCATTTTCTGTTTTTATTTCAAGTTCCACCATCCGCAGTATTTTGCTTTTGTATTACCACTCAAAGGGAGAGCAGGTCAGAGATTTGGCATTTTCGGGTCACTGACCAATAAACTACGGGACTGGTTAATTTTCCACACAGTGACATCCTCTCAATAGGAGCAAAAATGCAACTTGACCACATGGACGCCTTTACGATGCAGCAATGTATTGTTCACAATATTTGACAGGGGACTTGATTTGAGTAAACTACTGAAACTGATTAGAATTTGAGCAAGAAAATTTCTCTTTCAATCCATTAGACAGAATAGAGGGTGAGGGGCTGGACTGGGGGCGGGGGAGGGCCTCGTGGGGAAATCTAGAACCAGGGGGCTGTAATGGATGTATGCCTGGGTTTACCTGCCACCAGGGGGAGCGACCGTCGGAGGTCTTTGGGCCACAGACACACACGTGCAGCCCTTGTATATAAAGAAAGCCTCCATGTTTAATCCTCACTTTGAGAGCTAATAAAGTAGAGTCAGGTCGCACCTGATTGAGTTCACGGTACCATGCCTATTGAGTTATTGCATACGCAACATTTGGCGATGAGCCACAATAAGAACTTTCACGCACAAAAAAAAAAATGAGCACAGTTGGAATCCTGGAGCGATTTATGGAGGGAGAAGACTGGGAGGATTTTACAGATCGCCTCGACCAATACTTCGTGGCCAACAAGATGGATGAAGACGCTGATGCAGTTAGGCGCAGGGCAGTTTTCCTCACGGTTTGTGGTCCAAAAATCTATGGCCTCATAAAAGAATCTGCTCTCACCTGCATGTCCAATGGAAAAGACCATGAGGAATTGTGTGCTCTGATTCTGGACCATCTCAAACCTAAAGAAGGCATCATTATCTTGAGATATCACTTTTACAAGCAGGTTCGTTCTGAGGGCCAGGACGTGGCGGAATTTGTCGCCGACCTGAGACGTCTCGCTGGGCCGTATAAGTTTGGAACCGCGTTGGAAGACATGTTGCGCGACATCTTTGTAATAGGCATAAACCACGAGGTGCTCCTGCGGAAGCTGCTGGCTGCGGATACGCTGGATCTGAGCAGGGCCATCACGATCGCCCAGGCTTGCCTGACCACGGTACAAAGCAGATATCCTCGCAGAGTCGGAACTCCACGGCAAGTACTGTGCACCAAATTGTGTCATCGGTTGGCAGAGCTGCACCTGGCAGGGCCTACCCGACTGTGTTTGCGAAACCTGTAGCTGCTCGAAGTCCGCCATTGGGCACGAATCCGATTTTACCCTGTTGGCGTTGTGGGGGCAATTATCGGCCTCATCAGTGCCGTTTCAGACAGTATATTTGTAGAGGCTGTGCGAAAATGGGGCACCGTCAGCGGATGTGTCCGCAGCTCAGCAAGCGTGCTGCGACACATCAAATGAATGATGACGACGAATCCGGAGCGGATCCAGCAATGCAACCTGAGATAGCAGAGGAGGAAGTGTATAATGTACATTCATTCCTGATAAAGAGCCAACCGATAAAGATCGAAGTAAAATTGAACGGTGTGCCGATATCTATGGAATTAGACACGGGTGCGATTCAGTCAATTATGAGCCAGAGGACTTTTGAAAAGCTGTGGGACACCAAGGCCATGAAACCCAAGCTGAGTCCAGTAAATGCAAAATTGCGTACCTACACCAAAGAGCTCATACCAATGATTGGCAGTGCAGCAGTCAAGGTGTCGTACGATGGGGCGGTTCATGATCTATCGCTGTGGATCGTTCCAGACAATGGTCCAACGCTGTTCGGCAGGAGTTGGCTCAAAAAAATAAAGGGGAACTGGAATGATGTTAAAGCTTTGTCATCGGTGAATGATGCTTCATGTGCTCAAGTGCTGAGCAAATTTCCCTCGTTGTTTGATCCGGGCATTGGCAACTTCACGGGAGCCAAGGTGCAGATCCACCTGGACTCGGATGCAAGACCCGTCCATCACAAAGCCCGGGCGGTCCCGTCCATGATGAGGGAAAAGGTTGAAATCGAACTGGACAGACTCCAACGTGAAGGGATCATTTCACCGGTCGAATTTAACGAATGGGCTAGTCCCATTGTTCCTGTGCTGAAGAGCGATGGCACTGTCAGGATTTGTGAAGACGACAAGGTTACGATCAACCAAGTTTCAAAACAGGATCAGTACCCGTTACCAAAGGCTGATGACCTGTTTGCAACGCTAGCTGGGGGAAAGTCGTTCACCAAATTGGATCTGATGTCAGCCTATATGACACAAGAGCTTGCCAAATCGTCGAAGAAATTTATGTGCATCAATACACATAAAGGGCTGTTCATTTACAACAAGTGTCCTTTTGGAATTCGCTCGGCTGCAGCCATATTTCAGAGAAACATGGAAAGTTTACTGAAATCCGTCCCTAGAACCGTGGTGTTCCAAGACGACATTCTTGTCACAGGTCGTGACACTGCTGAAGACCTGCACAACCTGGAAGAGGTTCTACGTCATCTGGACAAAGTGGGGCTCAGGCTGAAACGTTCAAAGTGCGTCTTTATGGCACTGGAAGTCAAATTCCTGGGAAGGAAGATTGTTGCAGATGGCATCAGACCTACAGACTCGAAAACAGAGGCCATCAAAAATGCACCTAAACCCCACAATGTGACGGAGCTGCGTTCGTTCCTTGGTCTTCTCAACTACTTTGGTAATTTCTTACCTAAATTGAGCACATTATTAGAGCCACTGCACATGCTGCTCAGAAAAGGCGACAACCAGGTTTGAGGTGTATCTCAAGACAGGGCCTTCGAGAAGGCTAGAAATCTGCTTTGTTCCAACAAATTGCTGGTACTTTATGACCTGTGCAAGCGTTTAGTACTGGCTTGTGACACTTCATCACATGGGGTTGGTTGCGAGCTCCAACAATCCAATGAGTCGGGCAAACTACAACCTGTTGCGTACGTGTTGAGAAGCATGTCTAAAGCGGAAAGAGCCTACGGCATGGTAGAGAAAGAAGCTTTAGCCTGCGTATTTGGGGTTAAAAAGCTGCACCAGTATCTGTTTGGGTTTCGTTTTGAGCTTGAAACCGATCACAAGCCGCTCATATCTTTGTTTTCAGAGCATAGAGGTATCAATACAAACGCGTCGTCCCGCATCCAGAGGTGGGCGCTGACATTATCTGCCTATGATTATGTCATTTGCCATAGACCTGGCACCGAGAATTGTGCCGATGCATTGAGCCATTTACCGTTGTGCCCACACCAGAGGTGGAAACGTCACAGCCCGAAGACCTACTGTTGGTCATGGATGCCTTTGAGAGTGTCACTGCTCAACAAGTTAGGACCTGAACCAGCCAGGATCCAATCTTATCGGTTGTAAAACGTTGTGTCCTAAGTGGTGATTGGGCAGCCATTCCCAGGGAAGTGTGTGATGAGACCAAACCTAACAACCGTCGCAAAAACGAACTGCCCATTCAATCTGATTGTTTGTGATGGGGTAATCGTGTTGTTATCCCCAAGAAAGGCAGAGAGAAATTTGTACGGGATTAACACAGCACCCATCCCGGTATTGTGATGATGAAGGCCATTGCCAGGTCTCACGTTTGGTGGCCTGACATTGACTCTGATTTGGAGTCATGTGTGCATCAGTGCAACTCTTGCATGCAGTTAAGCAATGCATCAGTGGAATCTCCGCGAAGTCTGTGGTCGTGACCATCCAAACCATGGTCGAGGATCCACATCGACTATGCGGGTCCTTTCCTGGGCAAAATGTTTTTGGTGGTGGTGGATGCGTATTCCAAATGGATAGAATGTGTAATCTTGTCATCCAGCACATCCACAGCCACACATGGCCTTTGTGCCATGTTCGCCACTCATGGTCTGCCCGACATCCGTTATGAGTGACAACGGATCGTGCTTCACGAGTTTGGAGTTTCAAGAGTTTATGAGACTCAATGGTATCAAGCACGTAAGGTCTGCACCATTCAAACCCGCGTCCAATGGTCAAGTGGAGCGGGCCGTCTAAACCATCAAGCAGAAACTGAAATGCGTAACTCACGGTTCTTTGCAGACTCGCTTGTCACGCATACTGCTTAGTTGTAGGACGAGACCCCACATGCTTACTGGGGTCCACCCTTGCTGAACTGTTGATGAAGAGAGGTCTCAAGACCAGGCTCTCGCTTGTCCACCCTGATGTTAACAATCACGTTGAAAACAGACGTCAACATCAGCAGTGGTATCATGAGCGCACTGCCATGTCATGCGACATCTCTATTAATGATCCTGTGTATGTGCTAAATTATGGTCAAGGCCCCAAGTGGGTCACTGGCACTGTTACGGCAAAGGAGGGTAACGGGGTGCTTATTGTCAGGCTCACTAATGGGCAAACATGCAGGAGGCACATTGATCAGACAAAATTGTGGCACACAGACGAACCAGAACAGCTTGAAGATGACACCATTAATGACCAACTGATTCATATTCAGCCATCAGAAGACCCTGCTGTTGTTAATGAATCTGGACCTTCAATCCCCGACATGGAACTGTCACTCCCATTAGATCGGCTGTTCAGCCTCAAATCATGAATGACTCGGAGAGCTCACCCAGATCTGGAATTGAACTGAGACGATCAACTAGGGAGCGGAAAGCCCAGGACTTCTCAATTTGTAAATAGGACTGATACCAAGATCTTGGGGGGGGGGGGGGGGGGTTGGGGTGGAATGATGTAATGTATGTATGCCTGGGTTTACCTGCCACCAGGGGGAGCGACCATTGGAGGTCATTGGGCCACAGAAACACATAGGTGAAGCCCTTGTATATAAAGAAAGCCTCCATGTTTAATCCTCACTTTGAGAGCTAATAAAGTAGAGTCAGGTTGCACCTGATTGAGTTCACGGTACTAAGCCGATTGAATTATTGCATACGCAACAGGGGCATAGTTTCAGATTAAGAGAGCGCCCATTTAAGATGGAAATGAGGAGAAATTTCTTCTCTCAGAGGGTCGTCTCAGAGGGTCGTGAATCTTTGGAATTCTCTACTCCAGAGAGCTGTGGAGGCTGAGTCATTGAATATATTCAAGACAGAGATTGAAAGATTTTTGGACGCGAAAGGAATCGAGGGATACGGGTACAGGTCAGGAAGGTGGAGTTGAGGTAGAAGATCAGCCATGATCTTACTGAATGGCAGAGCATGCTCGAGGAGCTGTATGGCCTACTTCTGCTCCTATTTCTTATGTTATGTTCTTCAATCCCCTTTGTTGGACTTTATTCCTCAACCACTAAGTTGATCCAATTTTAATTATTTGTAACTGTATAAAGATGATGAACGATGCCAGCATAACCAAAGAGTGGCCTGGTAGAATGCAATGGATTGTATGCCACTCTGTGAAGCTGTGCAGAGGGGGTTAGCTTCACTGATACCTCACACAGTGAATTCCCAATCTCCACTGGGTTGTCTGGGACAGTGAAGTGCTTCAACCCACATCACTCTTGCATATCTTCCTTTGTCCAGTCACAGAGCATCATTAGCAGAGGAGGTAGCTAATGATCCACTCTGTCAGGGAGTATCATGTAAAGCGGTGGAGTGAAATAACTAAATCAGGAAGCATATTTTCACACAAAGGGTAGTGGAAATCTGGAATTCTCTTCCCAAAAGCCTGTGGATGCTGAATTTTCAAGACTGAGGTCGATAGATTTTTTATTAGATAAGGGTATCAAAGGATATGGATCAAAGGGTATTAACTGTTATGTATTTAACCCTTTGTAACCTACATGACAGCTGACCACCAGAGGGCCCACCAGTTCGAGTCCCAAGGGATCCCAGCATCTCTTGGGAGCACAGTATATAAGCAGGCCACCCACGAAGTACCACCACTCTGGAATCTTATTAAAGGAGCTAAGGTCACACTTGCTCATTGTACACAGTACTCAGTTTCACCCTTTATTATGAGTGCATCAATTGGCGACAAGGTAACGAACAACCGCTCGAAAATGCAAAGAACAGTCGGCATCCTGGAGAATTTCTAAGAATGGGACGATTGGAAGACCTTCGTGGAGAGACTCAACCAATACTTCATGGCCAACGAGCTGGAAGGGGATGAGAACGCTACCAAGTGAAGGGCCATCCTCCGAACTGTCTGTGGGGCAACAGCCTATGGCCTCATGAAGAATCTCCTGGCCCCGGCAAAACCAACAGAGAAATCCTACGAAGAATTGTGTACACTGGTCCGAGAGCACCTAAATCCTAAGGAAAGCGTTTTGATGGCGAGATATCGGTTCTACACGTGTCAACGATCGGAGGGCCAGGAAGTGGCGAGCTATGTCGCCGAACTAAGGCGCCTCGCAGGACATTGTGAGTTTGAGCGATTCCTCGAACAAATACTCAGAGACTTTTTGTACTGGGCATTGGACATGAGACAATCCTTCGCAAACTGTTGACTGTAGAAACTCCGAATCTAAGTAAAGCCATAACGATAGCCCAGGCATTTATGTCCACCAGCGACAACACCAAGCAGATTTAGCAGAATAAAGAAGTACTGGCCAGTACTGAGCATAAAGTAACGTCGGACTCGAGCAGAAATGTACATGGCAGAATGTACATGCTGACTGCTGCGGCCAGACCTCAGATAACCCAGAGTCTGCCATCAACTGTTAATGCGAGGCAGTTAACACCCTGTTGGCGCTGCGGAGATGATCATTGGCCCCATCAATGTCGCTTTAAGCACTGTGTGTGTAATGGTTGCAGAACAATGGACACTTCCAACAAATGTGCAGGCGAGCTGCAAACCACCACGTTGCAGAGGAAGATCGATCTACTGTGGATCAGGCTGAATTGGAGACTCGTACTGAGGAGGCAGAAGTGTACGGGGTGCACACATTCACTACGAAATGTCCATCAATAATGTTGAAAGTTGAACTGAACGGTATTCCAGTATCTATGGAGCTGGACACGGGGCAAGTCAGTCCATAATGAGTAAAAAGGTCTTCGACAGGCTGTGGCGCAAAAAGGCACACAGGCCCAAGCTCAGCCCCATTCACAGCAAAGTAAGGACTTACACCAAAGAATTAATCCCTGCAATTGGCAGTGCAGAAGTCAAAGTCTTCGATGACGGAGCAGTACACGAACTCCTGCTGTGGATTGTACCAGGAGATGGCCCCACGTTGTTTGGCAGAAGCTGGCTGGGAAAATTCCGCTGGAACTGGGATGACATTCGAGCGCTTTCGTCTATCGATGACGCCTCATGTACCGAGGTTCTGAGCAAGTTCCCATCGCTGTTCGAGCCAGGCATCGGAAGCTTCTCGGGGGTAAAAGATCCATTTGGTCCCCGGTACGCGACCCAGGTACCACAAGGCTCGGGCGATACCGTACATGATGCGTGAAAAAGTGGAAATTGAGCTGGACAGGTTGCAACGTGAAGGCATCATCGCGCTGGTGAAATTCAACGACTGGGCCAGCGATTCTCCCGGTACTTAAGGAGGATGACACTGTTAGAATTTTCGGGGACTATAAAGTAACGATTAACCATTTTTCACTGCAGGACCAGTACCCGCTACCCAAGGCAGACGACCCATGTGCGACCCTGGCTGGAGGGAAGACGTTCACCAAGCTGGATCTAACCTCGGCCTACATGACGCAGGAGCTGGAGGAGTCTTCGAAAAGCCTCACCTGAATCAACATGCACAAAGATCTGTTTATCTACAGCTGGTGCTCGTTTGGGATTCGGTCAGCCGCGGTGATCTTCCAGCGGAGCAGGGAGAGCCTGCTAAAGTCAGTTCCTTGCACAGTGGTCTTTCAGGACGATATATTGGTTACAGGTCGGGACACCATGGAGCACTTGAAGAATCTGGAAGGGTTCTTAGTCAGTTGGATCGTGTGGGGCTCAGGTTGAAACACTCGAAGTGTGTTTTCCTGACACAGGACGCCGAGTTCTTGGGAAGGAGAATCGCAGCAGACGGCATCAGACCCACCGACACCAAGACGGAGGCCATCAAGAACGCGCCGCGACCACGTTCCTGGGACTCCTGAACTATTTCGGTAATTTCCTACCTGGGTTAAGCATCCTGCTGGAATCCATACATGCGCTACTGCGCAAGGGAGACGACTGGGTATGGGGGAATTCACAAGAGGCTGCCTTTAAGAAAGCTAGAAATCTGTTGTGTTCGAACAAACTGCTTGTTCTGTACAACCCTTGTAAACGATTAGTGCTAGCTTGCGCTACATCGTCATACGGGATCGGGTGTGTGTTACAACAGGCTAATGAATCGGGGAATTTTCAACCGGTCGCTTATGCATCCAGGAGTTTGTCCAAGGCCGAAAGGGCCTACAGCATGATTGAAAAAGGGGCCCTGGCGTGTGTCTATGGGGTAAAGAAAATGCACCAGTACTTATTTGGCCACAAGTTTGAGCTTGAAACTGACCACAAGCCGCTCCTATCGCTGTTCTCTGAGAGCAAAGGGATTAATATCAATGCCTCTGCCTGTATCCAAAGATGGATGCTCATGTTGTCGGCATACAACTATGTAACCCACCACAGACTGGGCACAGAGAACTGCGCAGATGCTCTCAGTCGGCTGCCACTGCCCACCACCAGGGTGGAAATGGCACAGCCAGTGGGCTTGCTCATGGTCATGGAGGCATTCGAGAACGAGAAGTCCCCCGTTATGGCCCACCAGAACAGGACCTGAACCAGCCAGGATCCTTTACTGTCCTTGGTAAAAAAAACTCTGCCTTCCATGGGAGCTGGTCCGGTGTCCCAGTGGAGATGCAGGAGGCAATTAAGCCATTCCACAGATGCAAAGACGAGTTGTCCCTGCAGGCGGACTGTCTGTTGTGGATCAATCGCGTGGTCTTGCCCAAGAAAGGCAGAGATACATTCATATGTGAACTGCACAGCACCCACCCAGGCATTATAATGATGAAAGCCATAGACAGATCCCATGTGTGGTGGCCCGGCATCGACTCAGATTTAGAGTCATACGTGCACCAGTGCAACACTTGCTCTCAGCTGAGCAATGCACCCAGAGAGGCACCGCTAAGTTTGTGGTCATGGCCCTCAAAACCGTGGTCGAGAATCCACGTAGACTATGCGGGCCCATTTCTAAGCAAAATGTTTTTGGTTGTCGTGGATGCTTACTCAAAATGGATTGAATGTGCAATAATGTCTGTAAGCACGTTCACGGCCACCATTGAAAGCCTACGAGCCATGTTTGCCACGCACGGTTTGCCTGATGTCCTAGTCAGTGACAACGGGCCGTGTTTCACCTGTGCTGAATTCAAAGAATTCATGACCTGCAATGGGATCAAACACGTCACATCTGCGCCGTTCAAGCCCGCATCCAACGGCCAGGCAGAATGGGCAGTTCAGACCATCAAGCAAAGCTTGAAACATTGTGTCGGAAAGCTCCCTGCAGAACTGGTTGTCCCGAGTGCTGCTCAGCGACCGCACCAGACCCCATTCACTCACCGGCGTTCCCCCAGCCGAGTTGCCCATGAAAAGGGCGCTTAAAACAAGGCTCTCTCTTGTCCACCCTAATCTCCATGATCACGTGGAGGGCAAGCGGCATCAACAAAGTGTGTACCCTTGACCACGCAAATTTGTCACGCGATATTGAGATCAATGATCCTGTGTTTGTGATCAATTATGGACATGGTCCCAAATGGCTCGCTGGCACGGTCACAGCCAAAGAGGGGAGTAGGGTGTTTCAGGTCAAATTGATCAATGGACAAACACACAGAAATCATTTGGACCAAATCAAATTGCAATTCACCAACAACTATGAACCACCCGAAGAGGACACCACCAACTTTGACCCTCCAACACATACACAAGTGGCAACTAACATCATTGGTTGACCACGAAACCGAACTCATCATCCCCAGCAGCCCAGCAAGGCCGGCTGCCCAACAGCCCGGTGAAGAACTGACCAACCCACCCACACCCACATTTGCACCGAGATGATCAATAAGGGAGCGTAAAGCCGCAGATCGTCTCACCTTGTAAATAAGTGTACTATTGACTTCATGGTGGAGTGATGTTATGTATTGAACTCTTTGTAAACTGCATGACACCTGACCACCAGAGGGCCTACCTGTTGGAGTCCCAAGGGATCCCAGCACCCCTTGGGAGCACAGTATATAAGCAGGCCACCCATGAGGGGCCGGCACTCTGGAATCTTATTAAAGGAGCTAAGGTCACTCTTGCTCATTACACACAGTACTCAGTTTCACCCTTTATTATGAGTGTATCATCAACAGTAAATGAAGGCTAGGGTGTCATGTATCTTACATTATTATATATAACTGTATCCTAACATGCTATACATGACTGTAATAAGATATGACCTGTAACCACCAGCATACCTGACCACCAGGGGTGCACTTGCAAGAGACAGGTATATAAGGACAGGTCTCAGGCAAGTGCAGCATTCCAGAGCTGTGAAATAAAGGTGTAGGTCCAGAGTGACATTGACTTCACTACATGCCTCGTGTGAATCTGTACTGAGGGGACAGGACTTTACAGTGGTGACGAGTTACGGGATTACAGAATCCATAGAATGGCGAATAACGGATCAGATGAAAAGTACAATGCGGGAGACAATTGGGAGGAATTTATAGAAAGGCTCCAGCAAAGCTTTGCAATCAAAGACTGGTTAGGCGACGATAAGGCAGACAAGAGAAGAGCCCATCTCTTGACCAGCTGTGGCTCGAAAACATACGCTTTAATGAAGGATCTGTTGGCACCCAAGAAACCAGCAAGCAAGTCGTTTGAAGAATTGAGCACATTGGTAAGAGACCACCTGAAGCCAGCGAGCAGCCAACACATGGCCAGACACAGGTTCTACAACTACAGACGCTGTGTGGGCCAGAGCATATCCGACTTCGTGGCGGAACTTCGGAGGTTGGTTAGTTTATGTGAGTTCTGCAATGAACTGAGGAGAGAAATGCTGAGACTTTTTCATTGCAGGAATAGGCCACGCAGGCATATTCCAAAAGCTCATAGAGACCAAGAACCTGACCTTAGAGGCAGCAGCAGGGGTTGCACAGACATTCTTGGTAGGGGAAGAAGAAACGAGGTTGATTTACAATGCAGGTACGACAACTAACGAAATATCGGAACAAGAAGTTCACAGCACTAAACAAGCTGCTACCGCCACACACTGACAAAACCGGGAGAACAGGCTCTTGACAGCAGGCAGAAGCCATCAAGGGCCACAGGAACGGCTGTTCACACCTCATTAACCCACAATGCAAACAATCAACTACAACAGAGAGAAGCTCAAGAGAGATCAGCCAGATGCAGCTCATTATTTGGGAACACTTTGAACAATGGAACAGGTCTGTGCTGGAGGTGTGGGGGTGGGCACTCGTCAAGGGGATGTCAATTTCAGCAGGCTGTTTTCAGAAATTGTGAATATACAGGGCATTTGGCCCGCATGTGCAAAAAAACAGCAGCTCGGCTGGTATACGAATCGGATGGGTTGGAAAGCGGACCAGAAAATGGTGGGGACAGTACCCGGGACACCGATGTACAGCGGGTCAACACGATCAATGGCCGCTGCTCCTACAACAGGACACCTCCTATGATGATGAGGGTCCTACTCAACGGGATATCTGTCAACATGGAGCTGGATCCGGGAGCGAGTCAATCTCTCATGGGCGCTCAACAATTTGAACAACTGTGGCCGCTTAAAAGAGACAGACCAAAACTCACAAGGGTCGACACCAAACTAAGGACCTATACCAAAGAAATCGTACCAGTCCTCGGCAGCACCATGCTCTTTGTCACACACAAAGGGACAGTGAACCGACTTCCTGTGTGGATTGTCCCGGAGACCCCTCAGCACTGCTGGGGAGAAGCTGGCTGGCAAAATTAAACTGGAAATGGGATGATGTCCATGCCATGTCATTAGAGGAACGGACCTCCTGCTCAACAGTTATAAAGCGATTTGAACATCTCTTTCAGCCAGATGTGGGCACTTTCAAAGGGGCCAAAGTCAAAATCTACATCATACAGGATGCTAGACCGGTCCATCACAAGGCCAGAGCTGTACCCTATGTGATGAGGGAAAAGATTGAACACGAACTAGACAGGCTTCTGCGGGAAGGCATTATATCTCCTGTGGAATTTAGCGACTGGCAAGTCCCATCGTCCCAGTCATGAAGCCTGATGGATCCGTACGAATCTGTGGGGACTACAAATCTACCATAAACAGAGTCTCCCTACAGGACCAGTACCCGCTGCCCAGAGCGGAGGACTTATTTGCCACATTGGCTGGAGGTAAACTTTTCTCAAAACTAGACCTCACATCTGCGTATATGACGCAAGAATTGACCGAGGAATCCAAGCTACTCACCACCATCAACACACATCGCGGCCTTTTCATGTACAATTGATGCCCATTCGGCATAAGGTCGGCAGCTGCCATATTCCAGCGCAACATGGAGAGTCTGCTCAAGTCCATCCTGGGGACGGTTGTATTTCAAGATGACATACTTATCACGGGCAGGGACACCGACTCCCATCTCCGTAATTTGGAGGAAGTACTAAAGCAGTTGGATCGGGTAGGCCTACAAGTCAAGAAATCCAAGTGCCTGTTTCTCGCACCCAAGATAGAATTTTTGGGCAGCAGGATTGCCGCTGATGGAATCCGCCCAACAGAGTCCAAAACAGAAGCAATTCGTCTGGCACCCAGGCCCCGGAATGTCTCAGAACTGCGCGCCTTTCTCGGGCTACTCAATTACTTTGGGAACTTTATGCAGAACTTAAGCACGCTGCCTGGAGCCTCTCCACGTGCTACTCAGGAAGGGGTGCGATTGGTTTTGGGGGACGCCCAGGAACGCACCTTCAATAAGGCACGCAACCTTCTCTGTTCCAACAGTGTTTTGACTTTCTTTGACCCAGTAAAAAGCTAGTTCTCACATGCGATGCGTCAGCGTATGGGGTCGGGTGCGTTTTGCAACATGTCAATAGTGCGGGCAAATTACAACCCATAGCTTCTGCCTCCAGGTCACTTTTGCGGGCGGAGCGCGGGTACGGAATGGTAGAAATGGAGGCGCTCGCGTGCGTGTACGGTGTCAAAAAGATGCACCAATACCTTTTCGGGGCCAAGTTCGCCTTAGAAACCGACCACAAGCCCCTCACGTCGCTCCTATCCGAGAGCAAGACAATAAACGCCAACGCCTCGGCGCGAATTCAACGGTGGGCACTCATGCTGGCGTCCTACGACTATACCATAAAGCACAGACCAGGCACAGACAACTGTGCCGACGCGCTCAGCAGGCTACCCCTGGCGACCACGGAAGGGTCTGACGAACAGGACTGTGAGATAGTCATGGCAATCAATGCCTTTGAGTCCACAGGTTCGCCCATGACGGCTCACCAAATCAGAGCCTGGACGGCCAGCGACCCCACGTTATCCTTAGTAAAAAGATGTGTCCTAACCGGTGACTGGGCAGAGGCTCGCGATGCCTGTACCGAGGAATTAAAAGCCTTTCACAGGCGCATGCATGAGCTATCACTACAAGCAGACTGCCTGATGTGGGGCAGCCGAGTAGTCATGCCTCTGCGAGGCAGAGAGGTATTTGTCCGGGAGCTTCACCGCGAGCACCCGGGGATCGTTCTCATGAAGGCCATAGCCAGATCCCACGTCTGGTGGCCTGGTACTGACGCGGACTTGGAGCTCTGCGTCCGAAGGTGCACCATTTGTGCCCAACTCAGCAATGCCCCGAGGGAGGCTCCACTGAGCCTCTGGCCCTAGCCTACCAAACCGTGGTCGCGGGTGCACGTAGACTATGCGGGCCCATTCATGGGCAAAATGTTCCTCGTAGTTGTAGATGCATTTTCAAAGTGGATTGAATGCACCATTTTAAACTCGAGCACAACCTCCACCACTGTGGAGAGTCTCGCAACCATGTTTGCAACACATGGAATCCCTGACATATTGGTCAGTGACAATGGTCCGTGCTTCACCAGCGCAGAATTCCAAGACTTTATAATTGACCACGGCATAAATCACGTCAAGACGGCACCGTTCAAGCCGGCCTCCAATGGCCAGGCGGGGAGAGCAGTGCAAATCATTAAACAAGGCATGCTTAAAATCCAAGGTCCCATGCTGCAGGGTCGCCTATCGCGACTGCTGCTGGCATACAGATCTCATCCGCACTCACTGACTGGGATCCTCCTCCGCACAACTGTTGATGATAAGGACTTTAAAAACAAGGCTCTCATTAATCCTCCCAGACATGCACGAAATCGTTGAGGCAAAGCGCCGTAAGCTGACTGAGTACCATGACAGAAATTCGAGAGGGAGATGGAATGAGATAGGGTCAAAGCGTTTGTACTAAACTATGGCAGGGGTCCCAAATGGCTTGCAGGAACAGTAACGGGCAAGGAAGGAAACAGGCTACTGGTAATACAAATGGACAATGGCAAAACCTGCCGGAGGCATGTAGACCAAGTCAAAAGCAGATTTACCAACAACATTGCGGAACCAGGGGCAGACTACAATGTGGAACTCGCACCACACCTGGTGGACAGACAGAGGGAACAACCTGAGGAAAGGGCAATCCCAACAGACAGCCCAGGCGAGTCAACAACAATCACACCAATCAAAACAGACAGCCCAGGCGAGATACCAGCAACCACACCCAAAGAAAAACAGATACCAAGGCAAACAACTGAACCACATCTCAGACGCTCCACGCGAGAGCGTAGACCACCTGAGAGACTGAACCTACAAAGACAATAAGACCTTGGGGGAGGGTGATGTCATGTATCTTACATTACTATATATAACTGTATCCTAACATGCTATACATGACAGTAATAAAGATATGACCTGTAACCACCAGCATATCTTACCACCAGGGGTGCATTTGCAAGAGACAGGTATATAAGGACAGGTCTCAGGCAAGTGCAGCATTCCAGAGCTGTGAAATAAAGGTGCAAGTCCAGAGTGACCTTGACTTCACTACATGCCTCGTGTGAATCTTTACTGAGGGGACAGGATTTTACAAAGGGTATCAAGGAAAATGGAGCTAAAGCGGGTTAATGGAGTTGGGGGTGCAGATTAACCTTGATCGGATTGATTGGCGGGACAGGTTCGAGGGGCTGAATGGCCTACTCCTGTTCATATGTAGGAAAAACAATAAAGCTATTCCTTCCATTCAATTTGAGTCCTTTGACATACCTGATAATATGTATTTAATTCCTTGCCATTGGCAGTGAATGTCAGTAAGCCACTGGCAGTATCCACCAAGCAGCCTATTTCCAGACCATTGTTATTGCGTCCTTGTCCTGGGCTCGTGCTTTCTCCTGCCCACACCATGTAGCAGTTACTACGTTTGATGCTGCATTGAAGAAACATTTACAGAAAAATTCATCAGTGCTGCAATGTGCGTGGGCAGACATAACGCTGCCTAGAGCGTTAGCTGTTCTTGTAGCTCTTCTGCAGCTAATCACATTTTTCTGTCTTTGACATGAAAGCATTTCTTCGTCCAGCAACTGCAGCTGTGAGTTTCACTGAGATCATTTCTCCCCCCATTCTTTACCTTTATTCCCACTTTACAACAGTGAAACATAGAAACATAAAATCATAGAAATTTACAGCCATTTCGGCCTATCGAGTCCGTGCCGGCCAACAAAGAGCCTTGGTCAGCAGCCCTAAAGGTTACATATAAACCCATGAACAATGACGGAAAGGCAAAGAGCACCCAGCCCAACTCACCACAACTGCGACACCCCTTACACTGAAACATTCTACACTCCACCCCAACCGGAGCCATGTGATCTCCTGAGAGAGGCAAAAACCAGATAAAAACCCAGGCCAATTTAGGGAGAAAAAATCAAGGAAAATTCCTCTCCGACTCATCCAGGCGATCGAAACGAGTCCAAGAGATCACCCTGGCCATATTCTATTACATGCAGTACTTACCATTATAACTGCTCCGTCCAACAAAAGGTCATCCAGTCTAATCCCAATTACCAGCTCTAGGTCCGTACCCCTGCAGGTTACTGCACTTTAAGTGCCCATCCAACCATCTCTTAAAAGTGGTGAGGGTGTCTGCATCCACCACTCTTCCAGGCAGCGAGTTCAAGATTCCCACAACCCTTTGTGTAAAGAAGCACCCCCTCAAATCCCCTTCCACCAACCACCTTAAAACTATGCCCCCTTATAATAGACCCCTCCACCATTGAAAGTAGACCATTATTATCCACTATGTCCAGGCCTCTCAATATTTTGTATACCTCAGTGAGGTCTCCTCTCAACTCCTCTGTTCCAATGAGAACAAACCCAGCCTGTCCAATCTGTCCTCATAGCTGATTCTCCATTCCAGGCAACATCCTAGTAAATCTCCTCTGCACTCTCTCGTGCAATCACGTCCTTTCTATAATACGGCGGCCAGAACTGCACGCAATACTCCAGCTGTGGCCTAACCAAAGTATTATACAATTTAAGCATAACCTCCTTGCTCTTATATTCTATGCCTCGGCCAATAAAGGCAAGCATTCCGTATGCCTTCTTAACCATCTTATCCATCTGGCCTGCTACTTTCAGGGATCTGTGGACAAGCACTCCAAGGTCCCTTTTTCATCTACACTATTAAGTGGCCTACCGCTTAATGTGTATAACCTTTCCTTATTAGCCCTCCCAAAGTGCATCACCTCACACTTCTCTGAATTAAATTCCATTTGCCACTGCTCTGCCCACCTGACCAGGAGATTGATATCCTCCTGCAGCCCATGACTTTCCTCTTCATTATCAATCACACAGCCAATTTTAGTGTCATTAGCAAACTTCTTAATCATACTCCCTATATTCAAATCTAAATCGTAGATATATACCACAAAAAGCAAGGGTCCCAGGACTGAGCCCTGCGGAACTCCACTGGAAACATCCTTCCAGTCACAAAAACATCCATCAATAATTACTCTTTCCTCCAAGCCAATTTTGGATCCAACTTGACACTTTGCCCTGTATCCCATGGGCTTTAACCTTCATGACCAATCTACCATGTGGGACCTTATCAAAAGTCCATATATACTACATCGTACTCACTACCCTCATCAACCCTCTTGGTTACCTCCTCAAAAAATTCAATCAGGTTGGTCAGACATGATCTTCCTTTAACAAATCCCTGCTGACTGTCCCTAATTAATCCTTGCCTTTCCAAATGCAGATTTATCCTGTCTTTCAGGATTTTTTCCAATAGTTTTCCCCCCACTGAGGTTAGGCTGACAGGCCTGTCATTACTCGGCCTATTCCTTTCTCCCTTCTTAAACAAGAGTACTACATTAGCAGTCCTCCAATCCTCCGGCACCATGCCCAGATCCAAAGAGGACTGGAAAATGATGGTCAAGACCTCTGCTATTTCCTCTTTTACTTTGCTCAACAGCCTGGGATGCATTTTATCCGGGCCTGGGGACTTATCTACTTTCAAAGCTGCTAAACCTCTTAACACTTCCTCTATCATTTATTTCATCCAGAATATCACACACCTCCTCGATAGCAATATCTGCATTGCCCCTTTCCTTTGTGAAAACAGATGCAAAGTATTCATTAAGAACCCTCCCAACATCTTCCGCCTCCACACAAAGATTACCCTCATGGTCTCTAATAGGCCCTACCCTTTCTTTAGTTACCCTCTTACTCTTAATATATTTATAGAACATCTTAGGGTTTTCTTTAATTTTGCTGGCCAAGAATTTCTCGTGCTCTCTCTTAGCATTCCTAATATCCTTTTTAATTTTGCCTCTTAACTTTCAATATTCCTCTAAAGATTCTATAGTATTTTGCTGTTGATATATGACATAAGCGTCTCTTTTTTATTAATCCTCCTCTGTAAGACACTAGACATTTTTTTCCAAGCCTTTTTCTTTAAGGGCACATGTTTGGTTTGGCCTGAACCTTCCAGATCTCCTCCTTAAATGCCTCCCACTGTTCCGACTGATTTACCCACAAGTAACTGTTTCCAGTCCACTATGGCCAAATCGCTGCTTAACTTAGCAAAATTAGATTTTCCCCAATTCGGAACTTTTATTCCAGGCCTATTCTTGTCCTTATCCATAACTAACTTGAATCTGACTGAATTATGGTCACTGGCACCCAAGTGCTCTCCCATGAATACCCCTTCAACCTTCCCAGCTTCATTCCCCAAAACTAAATCCAAGACCGCCCCCTCTCGTGTTGGGCTTGCTACATACTGACTAAAAAAGTTCTCTTGAATACATTTCAAGAATTCCGCACTCTCTATACCCTTCACATTAAATTTGCCCCAATCAATATTAGGATAGTTAAAATCCCCTACTATTACTACCCTTCTCCCCCTGCCCAAGTTCGCCCCACCCCCCCATAGTAAAACATTTCAAAAGTACTTAATTGGCTGTAAAGCACTTTGATCAGCATGATTTTATTGAATGCTGGAGCAGGCTCGAGGGGCCAAATGGCCTACTTCTGCTCCTATTTCTTATGTACTTATGAGATGTCCGGTGGTCGTGAAAGGCACTAGATCAATAAAAGTCTTTCTTTCTTTATCTTCCCTATTTTCCTATGGAGGAGAAGGTCATGAATCTGTGTGGTGGGGCGGGGGGCGGGTGGGAGGAACTTGGGTGGGGGAGAAGGTAAGGAACTTGGGCAAGGTGAGGTCAGGAACTTGGGCCAGGTGGCAGGGGGAAGGGGGAAGCGGGGGGTGGGGGGGTGAGGTGGCGGGGAGAGAAGAAAGGTCAGGCACTAGGGCAATGGGGGAAGACTTAACTCATGAGAATGAGGCCTGAATGCTGGAGTATAATTCCAGGAATTCCTACAGCTCTCCAATACTTCGCACAAGTGATCAATCTTTACATGTGAGTCTAGGCAATGGGTTTCTGCAGACAATTCAATCATGTTCACAAGGTTGATTCCTGAGATGAAGAGGTTGTCACATGAAGAAAGTTTGAGCAGGTTGGTCTATACTCATTGGAGTTTAGCAGAATGAGAGGTGATCTTATTGAATCGTATAAGATACTGAGGGGGCTTGACAGGGTAGAAGCAGAGAGGGCGTTTCCCCTCGTGGGGAATCTAGAACAAGGATCATAGTTTCAGAATAAAGGGTCGCCCATTTAAAACGGAAATGAGGAGAAATTTCTTCTCTCAGTGGGTTGTGAATCTTTGGAATTTTCTACCCCACAGAGCTGTGAAGGCTGGGTCATTGAATATATTTAAAGTAGAGATAGACAGACTTTTGAACGATAAGGGAGTCAAGGGATATGGGGAGCGAGCAGGGAAGTGGAGTTGAGGCCAAGATCAGATCAGCCATGATCTTATTGAATGACGCAGCATATTGGAGGGGCCAAATGGCCTACTCCTTCTCCTATTTTTTATGTTCTTATGTGAGCATCACAGCCAAGCCCCACATAATCTTGACATCTACCTGCACACTTTCTAAACGGCAATTTGTAACAAACAGGAGTGGGAATGTTGGATGATTTTTGTCAACACTGGGGCGCACCGAGATCAATTGTAGCACCCCAACTGCTGTCCTGATTGGGAACAACTTACTCACCTAAGGATATCATACTTAGAACCATCACTACCAATTGGGCAGGCATTTAACATTATGTATTTGGGGTACTTGCCTAATATCTTTATGCTACAAGTGAGATGCTAATTCCAGTACTAATCACAACTTTTTCAGAATAATTTTTTTAGGATGTGTTTATTTGTAACACCTAAATTTCTGATTGGGTTCTTGTTATATATGTGGACTTGTATTTACTCTGTACAGCCACCAGAGGGCTCATCCCCTGGAGACCCAAGGGATCCCATACTCCCTTGGGAGCACAGGTATTTAAGGAGGCTTCACAGGTTGGAGAGGCAATCTGGAGACCTGCAATAAAAGACTACGGTCACACTTTACTTTGAGCTCACAGTGTTCAGTCTGATTCTTTCTCCATACACAACAACTGGTGACGAGATACAGATAGCGAACCCAAAGATGCAGAGAACAGTGGGCATCCTGGAGAAATTCTCGGAGGGAGGTAATTGGGAAACTTTTGTGGAGCGAATCGACCAATACTTCGTGGCCAACAAACTAGATGGGGAAGAGAGCGCTGCCAAACGAAGGGCGATCCTCCTTACCGTCTGTGGGGCACCAACGTATGGCCTCATGAAGAATCTGCCCACTCCAGTGAAACCCACGGAGAAATCGTATGATGATTTGTGCACACTGGTCCGAGAGCATTTGAACCCGAAGGAAAGCGTTCTGATGGCAAGGTACCAGTTCTACACTTACAAAAGGTCTGAAGGCCAGGAAGTGGCGAGTTATGTCGCTGAGCTCAGATGCCTTGCAGGACATTGCGAATTTGAAGGACATTTGGAGCACATGCTCAGAGACTTTTTCATACTTGGCATTGGCCACAAAACCATACTTCGCAAACTTTTGACTGTAGAGACCCCAAACTTGAGTAAGGCCACAGCGATAGCCCAGTCATTCATTGCCACCAGTGACAATACGAAGCAAATCTCTCAGCACACAAGTGCTGCTACAAGTACGGTGAACAAAGTGATGTTGTTTTCAAATCATAATGTACAGGGCAGGTCACACTTACCTGCAGCTGCACGTCCACAGATGTCTCAGAGTCCACCATCAATGGTGATGAATGCAAGGCCATTAACACCTTGTTGGTGCTGCGGGGGGTGATCATCGTTTCCATTCATGCCGATTCAAAGAGTACGTTTGCAAGGGGACACCTCCAACAAGTGTGCAGGCGAGCTGCAAAGCCTGTTAAACCTGCAAACCACCATGTTGCAGAGGAGGACATATCCACGGAGGATCATGATGAACCAGAGCCTCAGATCGAGGAGGCAGAGGTATATGTGGTGCATTCATTTACCATGAATTGTCCTCCAGTAATGATGAATGTTGAACTAAATGGACTCCCGGTGTCAATGGAGCTGGACACGGGTGCGAGCCAGTCCATCATGGGCAAAAAGACTTTCGAAAGGTTGTGGTGCAACAAGGCCTCAAGGCCAATCTTAACTCCAGTTCTCATGAAACTAAGAACTTACACAAAAGAACTGATTCCTGTAATCTGCAATGCTACCGTAAAGGTCTCCTACGATGGAGCAGTGCACAAGCTACCACTCTGGTTAGTACCGGGCGAGGGTCCCATGCTGCTCGGCAGGAACTGGCTGGGAAAGATATGCTGGAACTGGGACGACGTCTGAGCGCTATCACCCGCTGACGACACTTCGTGTGCCCAGGTCTTAAACAAATTTCCTTCGCTGTTCGGACCAGGCATCGGGAAATTCCAACGAGCAAAAGTGCAGATCCAGCTAATTCTGGGGGCGCGACCCATCCATCACAAGGCGAGAGCAGTGCCGTACATGATGAGAGAAAGGGTAGAGATCGAGATAGACCGGCTGCAAAGAGAGGGCATAATTTCACCGATCGAGTTCAGCGAGTGGGCCAGTCCTATTGTCCCAGTCCTCAAGGGAGACAGCACCGTCAGAATCTGTGATGATTACAAAGTAACTATCAATTGTTTCTCCCTGCAGGACCAATACCCACTACCAAAGACCGACGACCTCTATGCAACGCTGGCGGGAGGAAAGACGTTCACGAAGCTGGATCTGACTTCAGCCGACATGACGCAGGAACATTGAAGGCCTTCACCTGCATCAACACGCACAAAGGTCCTTTTGTTTATAACAGGTGCCCGTTTGGAATCCGATCAGCGGCAGCGATATTCCAGAGAAACATGGAAAGCTTACTGAAGTCGGTCCCGCACACCGTGGTCTTCCAGGACGACATCTTGATCACAGGTCGGAACACAGTCAAGCACCTGCAAAACCTGGAGGAGGTTCTTAGTCGACTCAACCGCGTGGGGCTCAGGCTAAAACGCTCAAAGTGCATTTTCCTGGCGCCTGAAGTGGAGTTCTTGGGAAAGAGGATTGCAGCGGACAGCATCAGGCCCACCAATGCGAAGACAGAGGCAATCGAGAACGCACCGAGGCCACAGAACATGACGGAGCTGCGGTCGTTTTTGGGACTCTTGAACTACTTTGCTAACTTCTCAGCGGGTCTCTGTTAGAACCACTGCATGTCTTACTACGAAAAGGGGGCGAATGGGTTTGGAGCAAAAGCCAAGAAAATGCCTCTGTAAAAGCAAGAAAATTATTATGCTCAAACAAATTGCTTATGTTGTATGATCTATGTAAGCATTTGGTACTTGCATGTGATGCGTCGTCATATGGCGTCGGGTGTGTATTGCAACAAGCTAATGATTTCGGGAAACTGCAACCCGTTGCTTATGCATCCAGGAGCCTATCTAAGGCTGAAATAGCCTACAGCATGATTGAGAAAGAAGCGTTAGTGTGTGTCTATGGGGTAAAGAAAATGCATCAATACCTGTTTAGGTTAAATTTGAATTGGAAACTGACCATAAGCCACTTATATCCCTGTTTTCCGAGAGTAAAGGGATAAGTAACAACGCATCGGCCCACATCCAGAGATGGGCACTCACGTTGCCCACAAACCTTTGGGTTTGCCAGGAAGACTAAGCACCAAATACAAGAAATATTGCATATGATAAGACCCACTGCCTGGATTACTCGATCTGCAAACTTAGTGCTTAGCCACCTCACAAGAAAGAATCCAACTATTACCGCCACAGGCCAGGCACAGAAAACTGCGCCAATGCTCTCCGTAGGCTGCCACTGCCCACCACAGGGGTGGAAATGGCGTAGCCTGCAGATCTAGCCATGGTTATGGAAGCATTTGAGAGTGAGCAATCACCAGTCACTGCCTAGCAGATAAAAACCTGGACAAGCCAGTACCCCTTATTATTTCTAGTCAAAAGCTGTGTGCTTCACGGGAGTTGGTCCAGTGTCCCAGTGGAAATGCAGGAAGAGATAAAGCCGTTCCAGCGGCGCAAAGATGAAATATCAGGCAGACTGCCTTCTGTGGGGCAATCGAGTAGTGGTCCCCAAGAAGGGCAGAGACATCTTCATCAATGACCTCCACAGTACCCACCCAGGCATCGTAGTGATGAAAGTGATAGCCAGATCCCACGCGTGGTGGCCGGTATCGATGCGAACTTAAAGAGTCCTGCATTCACAGATGTAATACTTGCTCGCAGTTAAGCAATGTACCAAGGGAGGAGCCACTAAGTTTACGGTCTTGGCCCTCCAAACCGTGGTCTAGGGTACACGTCGACTATGCAGGCCCGTTCTTGGGTAAAATGTTCCTTGTGGTTGTAGACGCGTACTCCAAGTGGATTGAATGCAATGTTGGCTAGCACGTCCGCTGCCACTACTGAAAGCCTGCGGGCCATGTTTGCCACACACGGCTTACCCGATGTCCTGGTGAGTGACAACGGGCCATGTTTTACCAGTGCTGAGTTCAGAGTATTCATGACCCATAACAGGATCAAACATGTCACATCTGCCCCATTTAAACCGGCGTCTAATGGTCATGCAGAGAGCAGTGCAAACCATCAAGCAAGGCTTGAAGAGGGTAACTGAAGGCTCACTGCAGACTCACCTATCCCGAGTCCTGCTTAGCTACCGCACGAGACCCCACTCACTCACTGGGATCCCACCTGCTGAACTGCTCATGAAAAAAGCACTTAAGACAAGGCTCTCGTTAGTTCACCTTGATCTACATGAACAGGTAGAGAGCAGGCGACTTCAACAAAGTGCATACCATGATAGCGCAAATGTGTCATGCGAGATTGAAATCAATGATCTTGTATTTGTATTAAATTATGGACAAGGTCCCAAGTGGCCACCAGAGGGCTCATCCCCTGGAGTTCCAAGGGATCCCATAATCCCATATTTAAGGAGGCTTCACAGGTTGCAGAGGCAATCTGGAGACCTGCAATAAAAGACAAAGGTCACTCTTTACTTTGAGCTCACAGTGTTCAGTCTGATTCTTTCTCCATACACAACAGTTCTCTTGATGACAATTCCTGATTGCTGACTGGTCCCTTTGGAGAATAAGACAGACACAGCAGTTTCTCTGGAATGTGTAAGTAGAACCACCCTGCCTACCTAATCAGTGACTTTGCAAAGTGTAATTCGAGCCATTCTGACTGCCGACTCCAGACAGACCAGAGCTCACTTGGAATATTCAGGCCTCATTCTCACAGGTTAAGTCTTCTCCCACCCCACAAACAAGTTCCTTCCCCCATCGCTCTAATGCTTGACCTCTCTGCCCCCTCCCCCCCGCCACCTGGCCCCAGTTCCTGACCTCCCCCTGCCCGAGATTCTGACCTTGTCCCCCTGCCCAAGCTCCCCCCACCCACTCCCCCCTCCGACAGATTCATGACCTCCCCCAACAAGTTCCTGACCTTACTGTCCCCCAACCCGCCATAGATGGGGCATTGTGAGTGGGTCACAGATTATTAACAGGTTTATTGGGTATAAAGTGAATAGTGACTGCGTTGTGACTTCCGGATTTCGTTCAGTCCAATGATATCACTTGTCACATATGCACTGAGCTTTCCGAGAAATCAACCAGGTGTCGGGGGAGGAGAGGGAGAACATGGTGTGGGTGTAAAGGGGGTGGGGTTGGAAGAACATGATCCGTCTTACCACCTGGATCACGTTCTCGCTCTCAACCCCCCCTTTAGACCTGGATCACATTCTCCCCCCGTCCCCACTGTGCTTTCCGTGCTCTTTACCTCCACCGAGTTCCTAACCTCTTCTCCAAGTTCCCTCTCTCTCTCCCCATTCCCTCTCTCTCTCTGCCTCCTCCCAGTCTCTCTGCCCCTCTCCCCCAGTCTCTTTCTGCCACTCTCTCCCCCAACTGTTTATCTGCCCCCTCTCACTCTCTTTCTCACCACCTCTCTCTCTCTCTTTCTGCCTCCCTCTCTCTGCCTCACCAACCCCCACTCTTTCTCCCTCTCCCCCCCAGTCTTTCTATGCCCAATTTCTCTCTCTCTCCCACCTCTGATTTCCTGTCTCTCTCAGAAGACCGCTAAAATGTTTGTGTAAATAATCTCAGCAATATTCCAGGCAAAAGTCCTTGAGGCTGCTTTAGTATAGTCATTAATTTTCGACAGCTAACCCAAATGCCCTAGTAGCAAGCTCAGGCTCGAGCAGCAGCTCCAGACTCCACAACCTGGTGTGGCCCCACTTCCGGTTTCGTCATATATTGCACTGTGCCTGCGCGACTGGATCAAGTGCAGATGTGCAAAAAGGGGCAGGGTCCACTGCAGATAATCATTTTGATTTATTTACTAGTTAAAGGTACTACATAAATGCAAGCTTTTCGAAGAATCAAAGAATGGCTACAGCACAGAAGGCGGCTTTTCGGCCCTTTGAGCCCATGCCAGCTCTTTGCGAGAGCACTTCAGCTAGCTCTAAACCCCTGTCCTTTCCCCGTAGCCCTGCAAATTTTGTTGATCACAACCTTAATGCACATGCACCATCTTTCCTCTGTGAATTGTCATTTCTTCATCTCTTCCAAGCCCCTTGAGAAGCAACAAACTCATGTTTACATCCATTTTTCAAATGATACAGCTCCACTCATATGTCCAACTTACAACCAACACCATTACCTCCGATTACCCTCCTTCTTTCATCCTTCTATATCTATTGACAATCTTGACTTTATCATCACAATAGCATTACTAAAACTGTCTCGAAGAAATCTGGATTCTCTTTCATGCCAAACACTTCTTTTCCCTTCAATAGCTCAACGCAATTTAAAACCTAATTCATCTAAAAAAAACTTGCATTTATATAGTGCCTTTCATGACCACCGGACGTCTCAAAGCGCTTTACAGCCAATGAAGTACTTTTGGAGTGTAGTCACTGTTGTAATGTAGGAAACATGGCAGCCAATTTGCGCAAAAGCAGGCTCCCTCAAACAGCAATGTGATAATGATCAGGTAATATTTTTTTCTAAGACTCAAATACTATTCCCATATCTAGGGAGGGACCTTTCTTGGATTTGTAGACTGTATAGAAGAAAAAACGTTGTCCTCCTCACATCAATAAAAAAACACTAGCATGGAGATACTTGTCCGCTCATTTTTATTTTCTCTTTTTGTTCAATTTTGGCCGAGAAATGATTGGTTGATGAATTTTGACCCAGAGGGTGGCGGGGGTCTGGAACTCACTGCCTGAAAGGGTGGTAGAGGCAGAAACCCTCATAGCATTTAAAAAGTACTGGGATATGCACTTGAAGTGCCGCAATCTACAAGGCTACAGACCAGGAGTTGGAATGTGGGATTAGACTGGATAGCTCTTTGTCGGCCAGCACGGACACGATGGGCCGAAATGGCCTCCTTCCATGCTGTAAATTTCTATGATTCCATGAGTGCACAGCCACACTACAATGTTTTTCTGACAATGCACAAATCTTACCTTTCATGGACCTTCCCTTTTTCATCTCCTAGTGTTACTGTCACCGTGCGAACCTTCTCAAGCTCATAGGCTGTGTCATACTGGTGAAAATCTGAGGTAATCCAACCAACCCAAACATTTGTTGGCTCCTGACCAGGAAATATTCTCACAGAATAATAGTACTGTAAAAGAGGAAATGTTTCTTAGCAGAGAGGAATTTCTAAATATTTATCCATTTTTTCCAACTTCAAATGTCAAAATCGTTCAATGCCGCTCTATCATAGATACAGTATAAACATGACACCAGAGGCACAGGGCGTTGCCTCGCAATGTAGTTTCACTCAGTTACTCCTCAGGCAAAACAGCCTCACATTGCTGGCCTGCATAGACTTTACCCAGACATTGGAGAAAGTCCTTGACAACCAATCACAACTTGGAAAAAAACCTGTGCCTTTGCAGGCTTGTGTGACACAATGTCACATTGACCATGTTGAACAGCTGCTGCCATACTCTGCATTACTCCCCACAATGTGAATAGGGAAAATCCAGATCACTGGAAGCCAAGACATTTTTAGAACTGCTTCCAAGTAGAAACAATTCTGCTGCATAAATGAGGTAACAAAAGTAATATTTCGAAAGAGAAACAGGAGGAGGAGGAAAAAGATTGATGACAGCTGAAACGTATTCATGAGTCAAATGCAAATGTAAGATGTATCTGCCAGGGATTAATATAAAACTACTCACCGTACATTTTAATTTTGTTTCTACATTTTTTTGGTACCCGAAATCAATAGGAACGATGGATGGAAGAAATGGAAAATGAATAAATGATGCATGCTCCAATTGTTTATTATTCAAGTAACTTTATTATTTCACACCCATTTATACTTTGTAAAATATTGGACAACAGTAATCAATGGGATCCAGAAGTTGTCTTCTATTTAATCAGGTAGATGAAAACTGGCTCAAAAACATCTTCACAAATAAAAATGCTTAAAATATTTGGTTAAAACATAATCCTCCTTGAGGGTGACCATCATAAACCACTTACTGTTGATGTCTGCATCAGAAAGTCATAATCATCCCTATCATCTGCCAGTACCTCCTCCGTAAGTCGTGTTGAAGAGTGAGTCAAGTTATAATCAGGTTTTGTCCTTTTTAACATAAACCTGAAAAAGGAGTTTTTTTTTTTATTAGTGAGCAGCAATGTTTTCTGTAGCACTGTTTTGTACACCAGTAGTACGTCATCTTAACAAAAATGTTTCATTCACTAGTGGTATCATGTGTTGGCCCTGTTAGAGCCAAGTTATATAGCTTGCAGCAAATCACAGTGAAAAGGGTTACATAAGAACATAAGAACTAGGAACAGGAGCAGGCCATATGGCCCCTCAAGCCTGCTCCGCCATTTAATAAGATCATGGCTGATCTGATCATGGACTCAGCTCCACATCCCCGCCCGCTCCCCATAACCCCTTATCCCCTTTATCGTTTAAGAAACTGTTTATTTCTGTCTTAAATTTATTCAATGTCCCAGCTTCCACAGCTCTCTGAGACAACGAATTCCACAGATTTACAACCCTGAGAGAAGAAATTTCTTCTCATCTCTATTTTAAATGGGCGGCCGCTTATTCTAAGATCATTCCCTCTAGTTCTAGTCTCCCCCATCAGTGGAAACATCCTCTCTCCATCCACCTTGTCAAGCCCCCTCATAATCTTATACTTTTTGATAAGATCACCTCTCATCCTTCTGAATTCCAATGAGTAGAGGCCCAACCTATCCTCATAAGTCAACCCCCTCATCCCCAGAATCAACCTAGTGAACCTTCTCTGAACTGCCTCCAAAGCAAGTATATGCTTTCATAAATATGGAAACCAAAACTGCACGCAGTATTCCAGGTGTGGCCTCACCAAGACCCTGTATAGCTGTAGCAAGACTTCCCTGCTTTTATACTCCATCCCCTTTACAATAAAGGCCACGATACCATTGGCCTTCCTGATCACTTGCTGTACTTGCATAGTATCCAGGTCCCGCTGTACTCTCCCTGTTTCTGGTCAATGGTGACCCCCAGCATGTTGATGGTGGGTAATTCGACGATGGTAATGACATTAAATATCAAGGGGAGGTGGTGAAACGCTCTCTTGTTGGAGATGGTCATTGCCTGGCACTTGTGTGGCGTGAAAATTACTTGCCACTTTCAGCCCAAGCCTGAATGTCGTCCAAAGTCTTGCTGCATGTGGGCACGGACAACTTCATTATCTGAATGGAACTGAACATTGTGCAATCATCAGCGAACATCCCCACTTATGACCGTATGACGGAGGGAAGGTCATTGAAGAAGCAGCTGAAGATGATTGGGCCTAGGACACTCCTGCTGCAATGTCCTGGGGCTGAGATAATGTGGGTTCCAGTCAACATGTGGGCATGAATGTCACGCAGTTCCGCCAGGAAGTATGGTTCCTGAAAGGAGATATTAGCCAAGTGTACAGAGCATTGCACCTGTCCCCAAGCAGCCAGCCTCTCACTTGTTGTGCAGGAACAAAGATTAAGAGCATGAGAATTGGCGCAATATGGAAGCATCAAGGCAGCTGCCAGGAAAGCGGGCATAAATCCATGTGATACGCTGCTGGTGCTCAGACACCAGTTGCACAATAAAGTAACAGAAGACTCAACAATTCACAAAGGCAGCAGACTCATATTCAGCAGCCCTCATGGTGCTTTGTGTACAGTCAATGATGCCCTGAACTTGGAGGCAGCCTGCGATACGTGCAAACCCAATGTCCTCACCTGCTGTTTCCGGTTGTCCATGGAGGAACATGATGAACTAGTTTGCATAGTATCAGTGACCTGCTTTAGGAACCACGAGCTGCAGACTGACTGATATTGCTGTATACCCTGTTGTCCCCTGGAAGGAACTGGAGCCAACAAAGTTGAGGGCTATAGTAACTTTGACCGCAACCAGCCGTTGGTTGCAGCTGTTTGCAGGAGGCAACACTGGCTTGTAACAGCCATCCTGAAAATGCACAGCCTCCTTATGCACTACTCCTCTGAGAACTGCAGGTAGGTCTCGTGTGGCCGATACACCCTGTTGGGAGGATGAGGATGTCTGATCCTTTGTGCTCTCCCTTCAGCTGCAGCTCAATGTGGCCTTTCCACCTGTTGCTCTTCTTGCTCTAGCCAGAATGGAATGGCCAAAGGGATCCCCATTTTTAGAAACAGCCAGTACCTGCTTAAGCTTACTGAAGATTGTCCAGAGACCAGAAGCAAAGAAAAAAAGTGATTCTGCACCCAAATAGGACTGTCAACTAACAGCAAGATGTCTGCTGTAATGTATGCACTAATGGGCACACTCACAGGTTTGTGAGCTGTTGCACTGTGAGTGGCTCAGCCAGTCACGTGATGTTCCCAAGACTCAATAAAACCCCAGTTAATTGAGTTCAGGTTCTCTACGATGAGGTGTGCAGTTGTGAACCTGGTGGATGAATTGGTAGGATTCAGTTTGATTGTTAAACCTTTGCTAATAAACCAGCTGGTTCTTTACAGCAAATGTGCAGCTGTAAATTCTGAATCAAAGACAATACGGGGTCGAAATTGCCCCCTTTTATTTAAAGAGCCGTGACCGCCTAAAAGAGGGGACGGTAATGACTCTCCATCTAGTCAGTGCGGAGTAAAGTCCTTTTTTGAAATTGCCCTACCTGGGTTTTCCAGCAGTAATCACCACCGCTCCGACCGTGTTCCCGCCCCCACCGACCGACGGCGACCCCCTTTCCGCCCCGCGCGGGAAATTTCCCCATGCCACTGACAGCTTTCCCCTGCAGGAACTGTGTGTGCCTGGGCGGCGCATAGGCCCTTAAAGGGGAGGGCACACTGCCGCGAACGCCATGTTATTTTATTTGTCTGCCAATGACCAGGTCGGGCCGAGAATGATGTCCACAGGTTCAGCCGGGCCGCCAATAGGCAGCCCGGCAAACCCTCTTGGCTGCCAGGCTGCTGGCTCGGTCGAAACCCTCCCTCCAATGACCCGAACTTAAAAGCATGCAGAGTTTGCAGCATCGCCCCCCCCCCCCCCTTTAACTGAAGGGGGGGGATCGTTGTGACGCGCCAGTGCGACGTGGCACATCCGTGTCATGCTGACGTCATCAGCGATGCGCTAATGACTGGGCAGGGCAGCCAACCTGACCAAAGGCCACTCCCAACCGGAAAACCGTCCCGCTTGGAAAAAAAACTTTCAAGGTGCTGAATTTGACCAGACTGCAAAAGTTGGTAAGTGCGCCCCGTTTGGGACGGGGTTCAATTTCGGTCCTTGCATCTGCCAAATGCTTACAGCAATTTAAATGAGAGCAGGCAAGTATCCTTTCAAGTAGCTCTGCAACTGGCTGCCTGCCTGCCGCCCTGTACTGTCCATGATTTGTGGGTGTGTTTAAGAAGTCACACTGTGTCAGACGAAAATTGCGTTTGGGTTTCTAAATAAAACGTTATAGTACTCTCATTGCAATATATTAATCACCGCCCCCCCAATCCCCCCTCAACCTGGCTCCCACAATCACAGCCTGCTCCCACGTTGTAGTAGATGCGCTTGTGATGGAAAACTGAGCCCACAGACACCAACACACACCATGTGAATCACTGACAACAATGAAAGGATAATGATGAACAGCTAAGTAGACACCATTGAATTAATAAACTATTGGAGCAGTCGGCATCACTAGATAAATATTTTTTGTGAGCTGGAGGAACCAGGTAACTGAGTAATTAGTGCAGCAGTGGGTAATTGCAAATTAAACATGCAAGTGAGCACCAGTGAATTTAATACATTCAGAGACCAGCTGGCACAGCACCACATTGTTAGATCAATGCAGTAAAGGGAGCAGTGAATTAATAAATTCATACAGCAATGGGCAAACCAACAAATCAAAAAATGAAAGCAGCAGCAACAGACAAAGCAGCAAACAAATAAACTACTGGAGTATCGAGTACGAGCGAATTAATTAACAGAGTAGCAGATGCAAGAAAAACATTAATGAATTCATGGAGAACAGGCACCGGGTGAATTAAAAAATTCATAGGGCAATAGGTGCACCAACAATGAATTATTAGAGCTTCCGGTGATTAATACATGAAGAGTGAGCAAACCAACTAATCAATAAAGTAATGAAGCAGCAGCAAAAACAACAAACGAATCAATGAATGGAGCAGCAGTTGCCAACAAATTAATAAATTCGTAGGACTGTCGGCACACTATAAAATTAGTGCAATATGTCAGGCACCAGTGAGTTAATGAATTAATGTAGTCGTAGGCACACCTGATGAATTAATAAATTCATCATGCAATGGGCACACCAACAAATAAACCAATGGAACAACGATTACTGGCGAATTAATAAATGAATGGAGAACTGAGGCAGACCAACAACTGAATGGAGCAATGGGTCCCAGTGAATTAATAAATTCATACAGAGTTGGGTTCATCAACAAATCAATGGATTAATGGGAACACCAACAAGTCAATGTATGAATGGAGCAGCAAACATGAATACATTCATATAACAGCGGGCACATCAGCAAATCAATACGTTAGCGGGGCAGTGGAAAGGTGTTTGGCAGACCCTTTCTAGATTGCAGTTCTGGTTGCATAATCATAGAAAGAATCATATTGCTCTTGTGAGATAACTGAGAGAAACAACAAAGGTGATTCCATATATCAGGAATTTAAGTTATAAGGAAACAAAACGCTAAATCAATTGGCCTTGTTTTGTTTTTGTAAAAATGATTTTGAGGCAGGCTAAGTTTTTAAGATTATCACCGGGAATTCCTCAGGAGTTTTCCCGATTGCCGAAACTTCGACGGAAGATCAGCGGAAACCACGGATAGGCAAATAAGTAAGGTTTATGCTGAAGTTGCAACGGCCAATCAGGAGATTCCCCCGAGGGAATTACGAGTGTATGAATCTATACATTTATATGAAGGGAATTGGAAAATTCAATCTAAAAAAACTGCTTGCCCTATTGAAAGGTGAAAATACCTGTGGAGACATGGGCACAAGTTAAAAATTAGTAAGATATTTGACAGTGTGGGAAGATACTGGGCTGCTGATTGAAGCTGCTGATTAAATGTATCCGGAATCAAGCATAGTCACCCCAGCTCAATTTTCTCTGGTACAATTTATAGGAACCTTGGGTATCCTTATTGGGAACATGAGTAATCTTTGGAGGTCCCATCACAGATGGAATAGCTCAGTAGCTGGTAACCCTGGCCCATGAGAATAGAATAATTCTGTTTAATCCAGCAGAAGTTTAAGGAGGGAAATCAGCAGACATCCTCACTCTTAAAGTGTAATAGGGGGTGAATTTCCTTGAGGTGTCTGTGTGGTGCTTATACTTTGGTGGAAATCTCATTTATGGCAGTACTGCTGGAGAAACCCCAATAACATTCACCCCCATTGAGTTGGTATTCTAGTAAAGACAATATAAATGAGTTCAATAGACAATTGGACATGTTTCTAAAGAGAGACATGGTAAGAAGGCATGTAGGTGGGGTTCATTTATGAAAAAGGGGCAGGCTTGTTTGGTCCTAATCACCTATTCTGGCCACTTAAATGTAATATATATTTTAAGAAAATTCTTTGATTCCAGTATTTCTTCAAAGGATTTTGGGAACTGTAACTTGGACCGTGTCACACCAAGCAGCAGTCACTCTGAGGCCATCAAAGGTTTGCAACTAGTCAGTGAGTTAAAGCTCAATTTTAACCCTGCCTAACCTTTGGAAATGTGTTCTCAACACAGTCACACCTGGCGACATTTTAACCCCGCTGTTATCGGTCACAGGGAAGGCGCCCGCCATAAGCATACGGGGGCCTCACTAACATTTAAAAGTCGAAGTCCGATTACATCATTCGAATTCCAACAGGATTTGAACCATGGGCCGTGCAAATCGCGTACAGCACCAGTGAAACCTTGGGCTATGCATGATCAGGGCCAGAAGAGGCCCAGGTAAGTTTAATTATTTTGACCCACATAAACAACTTGGTCCTTCACTGCTCCAGGCTTCCTCCCCCAACTACAATCGTAACTGAAGCCCCACCATTCACCAAGGGACCGTTCCTTCAGAGCTCTGGTGGCAACCCAAAATCCCGCTCGCCACCCAGATTGCAATTGCCTCCGGCTTCGGGTGGTCATCCGACCTCCAAAACAGCAGAGGCCCGGGAGTTAAAATGGCTCATCCTGGGCACTTTCTGCCCACCCTGGCCCCTGCCCCAAATTAAAATCATGGCTTTTGTGATAGTGGATAGTTAGTAAGTAATCATGTTTCAAGGGTCAGATTTATATTGAAGATCAGAGTAGGCAAAGCACCCTTGTTGTTTTTAATGCTTTGAGGAGAACACTTACAGTAAAATAGTTTGACTGAGTACTGTTCATTTACTTGGTCTAGTTGATTATATCCTGAGCCACAATCTGATGAGTGTTATTTTTCCATCTAGCTAAGATGAGATCACATAATGTGCATGATTAAAGAACATGATTATTCCAGTAAACTGGTGTACAAGAGATCTCCGATAGGTCCCTGGGTCTATGTTTACCTAGATATTGGACAAGGTAAAGGAGCATTCTGGATCATAGCAGGCATGAGAGCCGCTTATGGGATTGGTTAGTCACACTGAATCCATGGAAATATCTTCTGGCATGAAAAGAGCCAAAGGTGTAAAAGATCCCTACATTTTAAACCTCTAAAGGCTGTGGGACAGCTAAGATTGATTCTAACCCCAGATTGTCTTTTGTCTCCAGGACAGCCTGGTTACTTCTTTACTGAGGATGGAAGATCCAGGGGAGGGGATACTTTTTGTTCAGTGACCTCTCCCCACCCCTACAATGCAACAAAAATAATCTATCATTCACAGACACCCACCACTCTGGTGACATCTTAGTCCCACCACAATCAGCTTAAAACAGTCAGTTCCACAAGTCTACCCTCTTCAATTCTTTAATCTTTGCACATGACAGCTTTATGGGCCCAAGTTTCGAGCTGCGCCTAGAACGGCGCCGACCTGGACGCCCGTTTTTCGCGCCACAAAGTGCGCCTAAAAAAAAACTTACAGATTCTCCGGCTCCCTGCAGGTCCTCTGGAGCCGGGCGCGGCGCAGCACAAGCTGTAAGGAGCGGAGCTAGGTCCCTGCGCTGAAAACAGTGCCGGGACCTCTGCACATGCGCGCTACAGTGGGCGCGCATGTGCAGTAGCTCCAGGCGGCCAAAACTGTGTGGGAGGGGCCCGAAGCATGCAGCCCCTAGCCCTGGCCAAATGGCCTCACTGGGGCTGCGTGCATAAGGCTGCCTCCCATGCCCAGCTCTTGCTTCCTCCCGACCCGACTCGACTCCCGCTTCCCCCACCCCCCGCCCCCGGACGGGACCGGACCCGACCCCCTGGACTGGACCCGACCCGCGCTCCCCCCCCGCCCTCACCCCCGACCTGACCTCCCTCTCCCTCCCTCCCTCCCCCGATCTGACCCGACCCGACCCGCGGTCCCGACGCTCCCCCCCCTCCCACCACACGGACAGGACCCGACCCAACCTGACCTCCCTCCCCCCGCCCCCGATACGAACCGACTTGACCCGACTCGACCCGCGCTCCCTCCCTCCCCCCCACCCCCCACCCGACCCGACCCGGCTCCGCCCCCCCGACCCGACCCGCGCTCCCGACCCTGACCCGCGCTCCCGACCCCGGACCCGATCCGACCCAACGCCACCTACCTGTAAATCTGGTGCTGGGGACGGGCCCTGCCCGAAGTCTTGGGCCCAGACGGTCCCGGCCCATTCAGCCTCCCTCCCCCCTCTTCTTTCCCCCCCTCTTCTTTCCCCCCCCTCTCCTTCCCCTTCTCCTCTCCCCTCCTTTCCCCTTCTCCTTCCCCCTTCCACTTCTCCTCCCCCCTTACTCTCATCCCCCCCTTCCCCTTCTCCTCATCCCCCCCTTCCCCTTCTCCCCCCCTCCCCCTTCCCCTTCTCATCCTCCCCCCTCCCCCTTCTCCCCATCCCTCCCCCTCTGCCTCCCTCCCTCCCCTCCCTCTGCCCCCCTCCTCCCCCTCCCCTCGCTGTCAGAAACACAGACACTGACAGACAGAGAGTGAGAGACACACACAGACAGACGGACAGAGTGATAGAGACACTGACAGAGACACACTGGGGAGGGGGGGGGCATCCCAGCACGCTATTGGAGGACTCCCGGTGCTGCAGTCGGTAAGTAGAAAATGTTTTATTTATTGAATTTTTTAAAAAATTATTTCTTATTAATTTTTTTTGATTGATTTATTGGTTGATTTATTGATGTTTATCATCATTTATTATTGATGATGGCTCTTTATTTGTAAAACTGAAGTGTTTAATGTTTGTAAACTTCCCTTTAAACCCCCCCCCCCCCCATTCCCTACGCCTGATTTGTAACCTACGCCTGATTTTCTAAAGTGTAGACAAGGTATTTTCGAGCGTACAAAAATCTTCACTTACTCCATTCTAAGTTAGTTTGGAGTAAGTTTTCACTCACGAAACTTTGAAAACAGGCGTAAGTGGCCGGACACGCCCCCTTTTGAAAAACAAATTCTGTTCCAAAGTGAAACTGTTCTAACTGACTAGAACTGGAGCAAACTAAATGCCGAGAATTTGAATTTCTAAGATACTCCGTTCTACACCAGTTGCTTCAAAAAATCAGGAGCAACTGAGGCCGAAACTTGGGCCCATTAAGTGGCAAAATTGCTGGAACATGTTTTGACTAATGCCTCCATTCAGTCACTGCGGAAGCAGCACCACAGTAATGAGTGAAATATTTCAAAGGTTGACCAACGAAAAATTGACTGCCCTCACCACTGTCAGTAGTCATAAATATAATCCACAACAATAATTTGCACCAATGAATGAGAAGCTGATCCCGATGCGCATAATTCTGTTACAAACTGATTGGTCCGATATTTCCAAACCACCGTGGTCAATGCCCCCAAGGAAGCTGTGGGATTTTGGAGATTAGAAACAAATGCACTCAAGTTCCAATATGTTGTCTGCCTTTGCCATGGATCGGTGACAATTATTAGGACAGGTGCTACAAAAATATGTATCGAAAAAGGTTTTATTTCTTCTAAAATTGTTTGAGGTAACCCTCTGCCATCCTTCCTGGCAGTCATGTAATTATCAGAAGAAGAAACAAACATCTGAAAAATACGTTCACAGTTATCAGCACGTGACTTTTGAATCCTGCATGAGTATACACACCACTTGTACCTCAATCTGCTATAGACAGTAATTACCACACCCCTGTGACACACCATGACAATGTGACTTACCTGGAATTTGATATTCGGCAGTCAAATCTCAACAAAATAAACTTTTAACTTGTAACTATTAACAAAAAGAAATAACTCCTTGACAGTTGTGTGGGTAACTGCACCACCTGGTTTAGCACTAAAGTAAGAATGTCCAACATTTTATTCTTCATGGGCCACTTAAGTACATAGGATAGGCCTTCATGGGCCACATATAGGGGCAATAATACGATAGAAAGCTCAGCATTCACTCCCCTTATTACCAGACACAGAGGCACTTCCACCAGTACATTCAACACATTCTGTATCATAAAAATGATTGTCGCTTCCAATCAATAAGCAATAAGACCCCATCTGGAAATATATCCAGAAAGAGAAACAATATTAAGAAAGGAAGGAAGGAAATGTTTAACTTTTTCTTTTATTTATTTGTTCCTGGGATGTGGATATGGACAATAAGGGCAGCATTTTTTGCCCATCCCTAATTGCCCTCGAGAAGGTGGTGGTGAGCTGCCTTATACAACTGAGTGGTTTGCTAGGCCATTTCAGAGGGCAGTTAAGAGTCAACCACATTGCTGTCGGTCTGTGAGTCACATAAGATTTGGGGTAAGGACAGCAGATTTCCTTCCTTAAATGACATTAGTGACCCAGATGGGTTTTTACAACAATCCGGTAGTTTCATGGGCCTCAATTTTGGCCCAGCCTGTTTTTCGCCGCACTTACCGCAGTTGCGCCGCTTTTCTCCGTTCTGAAATGCGGCGAAAAATTTCCTTCCCACTTTGGCCGCTGTCCGGCCTCTTCCCTGCAGTCATGCAGCGTGGCCAGTCGAGTCGGTGGTGGAGCCAGCGTTCTGTGCCGAAAACTGCCGAGACCTCTGCACATGCGCAGTGGAGTGTCCGCGCATGCGCAGTAGCTCCTCACCCCCAGCCACCCCGTGTCTTGCTGCAGCCGCTCTGTGGGACCCAATGTCGGCCACTGGAATCGCTCCTCACCCCCAGACCAGGCCGAGTGGCTTCCCGGTGCGATTTCTAAGAGATCGATCGTACCAGGAGGCCACTCAGCCAGTGCTAAGGGCAGGCGGGCAGGAGAACTAATAGAAATCATCCAGGCAGGAGCACTCTCAACTCTACCGGCCGGCCCGCTGCCTTCTCAGGCCGAGATAAAGATGAAGGTAGGACTTACTTCAATTTTTTATTTCTTATTGAATTCTTATTACTTTTTGTTTGCAAGGTTTGGTGGTTTGTAAGGCTTGGTGGTTTAGGTGCAGGCAGGTCTTCTCCACTTCCCGCCCCTATCCCAGGCCGAATGGCCTCCGATGTACCGACCTGCGCCGATTTCTTTAACTCTCCACAAGGGTTTTCCAAAGTGGCCACATACGCTGGCCTAAGTAGATTTGGAGTAACTATTAGCTGGCCAAAGTTGCCTAAATGGGCAGAACTGGCGTAGGTGGCTGGTAACGTCCCCTTGTGAGAAAAAAAACTAATCTAAAGAAATCGTAACTAACTCATTGATTGGGGAAAATTGGGATTTTTAAGTCACGCCAGAAAAACCAAGTTACTCCAAAAAAAACAGAGCATCTCCTGGCCAAAATTGAGCCCACGGTCACTCACTTTTTATTCCAGATTTATTTATTAATTGAATTTAAATTCCCCATCTGCCGTGGTGGGATTTGAACATCATTAGTCCAATGCTCTGCATTACTAGTCCAGTGACATAACTTCTATGCTACCATACCTGCTAGCTTCAACCATCCAGCTGCAAACCAGGGAATAAATATAGCTGATATTAGCACATATTTCACTTTTAAATTGTTGTGTTCTCACCCACGGCAATAACCGAGGGGAAAATTGGAACCCACATTTATGATATCTTGGTGCTAGCCAATAGTGTAAGATCCATCCCAAACTGTATTCTAAAATACTTCAGTTACTGCTTCTACCACCAAGTTTCAGTTCTCTTCAGATAACTTGTGAAATGTTGTCTGTGTAATCTCTGGTAACCATTAGAAAGAGTAGGACTTTTGTCCGACCATTTTGAAAGATTCAAACTCAGCTTCCAAAGGTGAAAGGACAGTGTACTAATACTCAACTCTGAAACTGAAAACAACACCGATCAAAGCAGTCACTCACCTCTGTTTCAGACGCAAAGGCTTTTCCTGATTATAATCCTTATGGTTGTTGAATTCTGCTTTGGCACTTTCTTTCTCCTTTTCTGATGTGGCTGAGGCTAGATGTCCGTGTGCCGTTTTCATTAGAACTTCAAAATCAGAATCTGCATCATAGTCTTCAATTTCATTTTTCTGAGGTAAGATATTGGTATTTGCCAGACCACCAATAGGCATTTTGGAGAACACTTCTGCACATTCAATGGGCATGCTCAGTCGATAGAAAACAATGTCTGTGTTGCTGTTCTGAGATCCAAATGACCTTTGTATGACCTTCAGGCAGGGCGAACTATCGACAGTGCCATCTATTCTTGTCACCTGGCACATAAATGCCATAGAAGGGTCAGCAAATTTATTCCTGATTTCAGCATATTAATTAAAATTACAAAATAAGGAATCACACATAACATCGACAATTGTAGAAAACACATCTATGAAATTCTAAGTCGGCATTCTGTAGTAAATTAAAATGTTCTACTACGGCAATCAATAGCTATATGCTCACCATTACAGGTATAACGTTCGAAATCTGGAATCCTCGGGATTAAGTCCGTTTCGGTTTTTCTGTATTTCAGACAAGAAAATCAATAGTCTGAAACCCGTAATCTTCGACCGAATCCGTGCCGGGTTTTAAGAGGCGAGGTCCGAAATCCGGCAAAACCCAAAATCCGGCACGGATTCAGTCGAGGATTCCGGATTTCAGATTTGATTTTCTTCTCTGAAATCTGGAATCCTTGCCCAAATCCGTGCCGGATTTTGCTTCAAAGATTTCCGGCTTTCAGACAATAATTCCGGATTCTGGACGACTCCATCAGCTATGCGCAAAATGTCCGGTTTTTAGACAATTCTGGTTTTCGGAGTTCCGGATTCAGGACATTGCACCTGTACTGATACTAGTTTTTTTATTGCAGATTTACTTAATTAATTGAATTCAAATTCACAAACTGTCATGGTGGAATTTGAACTCATGTCTGCAGATTACAAGTTCACTAACATAACCACTGTGCTATCATACCTGACCTGTGGGTTCCAACCCCACTACAGGAATGTGCACATAATCTAGGCTGATACTTCAGTGCATTAGTGAGGGATTGTCAAAAATGCTATATTTTGAATGAGACATTAAACAAAGGCCATGTCTGTTCAGGTGGATGTAAAATACCACATAGCACTACTTGGAAAGAAAGCAGGGAGCTTTTCTGCCGAAACCAATATGGTTTCCTCAACCAATGTGACCAAAAAGATTATTTGATCATTTATGGGACCTTGCTGTGTGCAAAATGGCTGCCATATATGTCTACATAACAACAATCGCTGCACTTCAAAATAATTCATTGGCTGTGAAGTCTGGGACAACCTGACAGATGTGAGAAAACTCTATATAAATACAAGTTATTTCTCGTACATGCAAAAAATGTAATGGGATTTGGTAACAAACAATCTAAATAACCTCAGAACATTGACACAGGTTTACTGATAGCAGGTTGTGGATTCAATAATGTTACTATACAACACATACAGATCCAGGATTCAGCAATCCCATTGGGAAAGCTGCACTGGCATATGAGGACTGACATATGAGGAGAGACTGGATCGACTGGGCCTGTACTCAATGGAGTTTAGAAGGATGAGAGGGGAATCTTGTAGAAACATATAAAATTCTGATGGGACTAGACAGATTAGATGCAGGAAGAATGTTGGGGAAGTGCAGAACCAGGGGACATAATCTAAGGATAAGGGGTAAGCCATTTAGGACTGAGATAAGAGAAACTTCTTCACTCAGAGAGTTGTTAACCTGTGGAATTCCCTACCGCAGAGAGTTGTTGATGTCAGTTCATTGGATATATTCAAGAGGGAGTTATATATGGCCCTTACAGCTAAAGGGATCAAGGGGTATGGAGAGAAAGCAGGAAAGGGCTACTGAGGTGAATGATCAGCCATGATCTTATTGAATGGTGGTGCAGGCTCGAAGGGCCGAATGGCCTACTCCTGCACCTATTTTCTATGTTTCTACGGAAGAAAGTGAAAATCCCAGATGGTTCTACAACTTGTATCTCTGATTCTCCTTTCACATGCCGCTCCCCACTAAGAGTACTGAAATTTCCCGAGGTGTTACAAGAATCAACTACACAATGCAAAGACATCAGGTGCTTGACTCAAAAGCTAAACCATGTGCTATCATTTGAAGGGGCACCATTATTCAAACCCAATCAATGTGAGATGCAATGTCTGAAACTTGTCACTGTGTTATTTGGACACGACATTTAATGAGCAACAATGACCAGCAATTGTTCTGACACTTTCCCATTTCTTAGCGACAATAAAATTCCCTCTTTAACCCGAGACTAAACCTGGATGCTTTCCGTCCTACCTCGACATGTTCATGGTTTGCTGGCACAGGTACAAACTGAGGCAGCCGTTTGCTAAACCACATTGTGATGTCCCTGTTCATGTTCACAGCAAAGGGCTCATAGCCTTCTTGCAGCCCACAAATAGTAAAATACTTCAGTGTACCAACATCATTCCCGAAGTTCATCCTGCCAACTTGAGAGATCCCCAAGCTACACACTGGAATAAACCCTGTGGGAAAAAAAGGGAAAAAATGACAGCAATATATTGTTGTGGCATTCGCATTAAGGTAAGGTACTCATTTAATAACTGTAGTGCAAAAAGGACACAAGACAACTTGGAGGCAATTTTGACTTTGGGTAATATTGAGATATCAGATCAGCCGCCTGATATACATGTCTCTGAGTATTCATTTTCTCTGATGTCAATGAAAATGGAAATCAGGACTGATGTATAATGTGCGGCTGATCCAATATTGCCCAAAATCAAAATTATCCACCTTGTGTTTAAAACAGCTCAGAAATATATAAATGCTTTTCACTACACCGTCTTCTACATTCATCTGTTCCGAGTTCACATGCTTTCTAAGTACTTCCTTTGTCAATTACCCAGATAACCACAGCATCACAAAACATAGGATAAATTAATAAATTGATACATGTAACTGTTGCAATGTCTGAATTTTCCATTTTTGTACAAATTGTGAACAATTTCTAAGTTTAAATTTCTTTGGATGTTTTCCTGTACATTCAATAACAATATGATTTTCTCGGTCCAACAAAACTATTCCAGTGCACCAGAACTTCTACATATTGGCACTGGCTATGCCTGTGGGGCTACAAGTTGATCCATAGTTCAAGATCAGCTAATTTAAGTGCTTGGAAAATGTTCCCAACACATACTGCATGATGAACTGGGACAACACCAATATCAGTTAAAAAGCTGTTGGCTGCCCTCAACACAGTACCTGAATTTAAAAAAATAGTTTGCAGGAAAAAAGCCCAAATTGCAGATTGATCACTGGAGGCCAAGTTGCAGGAGGCCAAGTGCACTAAAAGGTTTTTACAAACCTCTCTTGAAGCACATGTCACTGATGGACACGGAATGTCTTGAGGAGACTTGTGTAGACTGGTAAAATGCTTTCAAGTCTTGCCTCTCAATAGCATAGGAATGGGAGCCTTAATGAGTCTTGTGCAGCTTGTTTGAACCAACTACACGTGATCTGCACCACAGGGCACTATGTGCATTGGATAGGTCTCATCACACATGCACAATCCGTCATAGGGATCTCAAAGTGCCCAATAATTCACAACGCAATGCTTTTTGCCACGGACTGTATTATTGTTCCCTATGAGTCATTGAACAAGTACATATGAGGAATTGTTGAACAGATGATTAAAATGTGAATTAAAATTAATTAAGTACTTAAGCAAATAGATTGAAAAACATTTTAACAACCTAACGATGAAAAGCTAGAGCTGTAAAATGTTACAAGAGCTATACACTTCAAACAAATCATATCTTTATTAGATCAGTTTCAGTTTTGCAGGTAGGAGGTTGTAGTTTTATCCACCCAAAAGTTTGTGGTAACAGACCAGTGTTAACTGCAAGCACCTACAATCAAACCCTCCTGAAACCACCAGACAGCACAAATATCTGCCAGAGGACCACCAGAAACTACAGATGAATACCTCCCAGTGATATTCAGCACGAGAAGAATTTCCAAAAAAATCTATCTTTGATGTTATGTGACTCCAGCTCCAGTTCTCAGCCAGTTGCTTGCGTTAACCCAAGTAAGCTTATTATGCAATATGGAAATTGGTTGATGTTGCGTCTGTTTGTACAGGCATGAAGTGCACGCCCAAGCATCCAAGATGGTGGGTGGCATGCGGGCGCAAATTCCACACCGAATGTGCGCCACGCACCTTATGCTTAATGCATAAAAAGAGGAGTCTGGGGTCTATGCAGGAAACGGGCATTAGGCCCTTGGCATGTTCAAATAAGGGGCCTATAAAAAAGGAAAGTGTTAGTTTTCTAAAACTACTGTGAATCAAAGGGGGATAAAGTACAGAAAGTGTTGGAAATACAGAGCTAGTCAGTCAACGTGACAAAAGGGAAAGAACAGGTTATGGCATATCCTGTGTGTATCCTTCATCCGAAGTAAAGACTGAAAGAAAGTCATCTTTATTAAGGTTGGGGGGAAATGAAAAGGAAGGGGGACAGAGAATCATCAGACACACAAGTCGCAGCGAGATGCACATGGATAAAATGACCATACAAATTACTTAATAGAAAACAGTTGATTTAAAGATCTTCAGTGAGATGATGCAAATACCTATTACATCACAGACGAGTTTTCAATCAACAGTTTAAGGTCGCCCAATCCATTAACGCCCTCTCTGTGATCAGTGTATTTATTGATTCTCTCCCTCTCTACCTTTTATCCTTACTTCAGCCACAACCTGCTGTTCTCCTATTCCAATCCATCTCTGTTTTTTTTTGAAATGGTTAATTTCACTTTTTTCTGACTTAAGCTAAAGAAGGGAGAGAGAAAACAGGGAATTATAGACCGGTTAGCCTGACACCAGTGGTGGGGAAAATGCTGGAATTATTAAAGATGTAATAGCAGCGCATCTGGAAAGCAGTGGCAGGATTGGTCCAAGTCAGCATGGATTTATGAAAGGGAAATCACGCTTGACAAATCTTCCAGAGATTTTTGAGGATATAACTGGTAGAGTGGATCAGGGAGAACCAGTGGATGTGGTGTATTTGGACTTTCAAAAGGCCTTTGACAAGGTCCCGTACAAGAGATTGGTGTGCAAAATGAAGGCACTTGGTATTGGGGTAATGTATTGACGTGGATAGAGAACTGGTTGGCAGACAGGAAGCAAAGAGTGGGAATAAACGGGTCCTTTTAAGAATGGCAGGCAGTGACTAGTGGGGTGCCGCAGGGTTCAGTGCTGAGACCCCAGCTATTTACAATATACATTAATGATTTAGATGAAGGAATTGAAGGTAATATTTCTAAGTTTGCCGATGACACTAAGCTGGGTGGCAAAGCGAGCTACGAGGAGGATGCTAAGAGGCTACAGGGGGTCTTGGACAGGTTAGGTGAATGGGCATATGCATGGCAGATGCTGTATAATGTAGATAAATGTGAGGTTATCCACTTTGGTGGCAAAGACAGGAAGGCAGATTATTATCGGTATTGTGTTCCTAACACAGAGGAGACTGCACACAGGGAGGTTAAAGTAACAGTGACCTCAGTCTTTATCAAGACACTCCAGAGTGAGTAACAGGCCTTAGGGGCCGGCTTATATACAGTGCTCCAAGGGATGCTGGAATCACTTGGGAATTCAGGGGATGCACTCCCTGGTGGCAGAACATGGGAGTGCATGCTTTACAGATACACATCATCACTCCCCCTGCAAAGTCAAAGTGAAAACTATTTACAAGGTGAGGCGGTCGGGAGCCTTTCTTTCCCTGGTGGACCACCTCGGTACAAATGTCTGTTCTGGTGTGTTGGCTGTGCCATCGCTGGGCTGCCGTGTTGTTGGCCCTGCAGGGCTGCTGGGTGAGCCTGACGTTGCTGGGCTGTTGGGTGTGATGGGTTTAATTTCCTGGTCCGGGATGGTGTCGTTGATCCTTTGGGTGTGTGTTGTGGGCTCGAAAAAGGTGGTGTCTGCTGTGGTTGTTCAGGGCAGTCTGTGAACCGCAGCCTCGTTTGGTCCAGGTGCTTTCTGCAAATTTGTCCATTGTCTAGTTTGACTACAAACAGTCTACTCCCTTCTTTAGCCATCACCGTGCCCGCGATCCACTTGGGACCATGTCCATAGTTTAGCACATACACAGGGTCGTTCAGATCAATTTCCCGTGACACAGTGGCGCGACCATCGTTTACATTTTGCTGCTGCCGCCTGCTGTCTACCTGATCATGCAGGTTGGGGTGAACCAGCGGGAGTCTGGTTTTAAGTGTCCTTTTCATGAGTAGCTCAGCCGGGGCACCCCTGTGAGCAAGTGGGGTCTCGTACAGTAGCTGAGCAGTACTCGGGACAGGCGGGTTTGGAGTGAGCCTTCTGTGACTCGTTTAAGGATCTGTTTGATTGTTTGTACTGCCCGCTCTGCCTGCCCATTGGAGGCTGGTTTAAACGGGGCCAGGTTTGATCCCATTGCGGGTCATGAATTCTTTAAATTCGGCACTGGTGACACATGGCCCGTTGTCACTGATCAGTATGTCAGGCAGGCCGTGGGTGGCAAACATGGCCCTCAGGCTTTCAATGGTGGCGGTGGCGGTGCTTCCTGACATTATTTCACATTCAATCCATTTTGAAAAAGCATCCACCACCACCAGGAACATTTTACCGAGAAATGGGCCCACATAGTCGACATGGATCCTCGACCATGGTCTGAAGGGCCAGGACCACAAACTTAGTGGTGCCTCTCTGGGCGCGTTGCTCAACTGAACACACACGCTGCATTGCTGTACACAGGACTCTAAAACTCTAAGTCAGAGTCGTGCCGGGCCACCACACGTGGGATGTGGCTATCGCTTTCATCATTACTATACCCGGATGCTTTGGAGATCCGAGATGAAAGTCTCCCTGCCCTTTTTGGATAGCACTACACGGTTACCCCACAACAGGCAGTCTGCCTGAATGGACAGCTCATCCTTTCGCCGCTGGAACGGCTTGATTAGCTCTTGCATTTCAACGGGGATGCTGGCCCAGCTCCCATGCAGTACACAGTTTTTTTTACTACGGACAGCAGAGGATCTTGGCTGGTCCAAGTCATAATCTGGCGGGCCGTGACAGGTGATTTATCATTTTCAAACGCTTCCATGACCATTAAAAAGTTTGCAGGCTGCGCCATTTCCACCCCCGTGGTGGGCAATGGTAGCCGACTGAGAGCATCCGCACAGTTCTCGGTGCCTGGCCTGTGGCAGATGGTATAGTGAAACGCTGATAGCGCGAGTGCCCACCTTTGTCTGCGGGCTGAGGCATTCGTATTTATCCCCTTGTTTTCAGCGAACAGGAATATGAGGGGCTTGTGATCGGTTTCCAGTTCAAATTTGAGGCCAAGCAGGTACTGATGCATTTTCTTTACTCTGAACACACACGCTAATGCCTCTTTCTCAATCATGCTGTAGGCCCTCTCGGCCGTAGACAAGCTCCTGGAGGCAGAGGCGACAGGTTGCAACTTCCCCGCAACGTTAGCTTGTTGTAATACACACCCGACTCTGTATGACGACGCATCACATGCTAGCACAAGTCTTTTACACGGGTTATACAATACAAGCAGCTTGTTGGTTCATAAAATGTTTTTGGCTTTCTCAAAAGCAATTACTTAGTTTTTTTCCCTATACCCAGTTCTCACCTTTACGCAATAACACATGTAGGGGCTCTAAGAGGAAGTTACCAAAATATTTGTGGAGTCCCAGGAACGACCGCAGCTCCATGACATTCTGTGGCCTGGCGCATTCCTGATAGCCTCTGTCTTGGTGTCTGTGGGCCGAATGCCGTCCGCCGCGATCTTTCTCCCCAAAAACTCCACTTCTGTTGCCATGAAGACGCATTTCGACGGCTTCAGCCGCAGCCCTACGCGATCCAGTCACTGGAGGACCTCCTCCAGGTTTTGTAGCTGCTCGACGGTGTCCCGACCCGTGACCAATATGTCGTCCTGAAAAACCACCGTGCGTGGTACCGACTTGAGTAGGCTCTCCATGTTTCTCTGGAAGATCGCTGCAGCCGACCGAATTCCAAACCGGCATCTGTTGTAGATGAACAGTCCCTTGTGTGTGTTGATGCAGGTGAGGCCCTTCGAAGACTCCTCCAGCTCCTGCATAATAATGTAGGCCGAAGTCAGGTCGAGCTTGGTGAACGTCTTGCCTCCTGCCAGCGTCGCAAATAGGTCATCTGCCTTAGGTTGCGGGTATTGGTCCTGTAGTGAGAAACGATTAATAGTTACTTTATAATCGCCGCAAATCCTGAATGTGCCATCACTTTTGAGTACTGGAACCATCGGGCTGGCCCACTTGCTGAATTTCACTGGGAAGATGATGCCCTCACATTGCAGCCTGTCCAGCTCGATTTCCACTCTCTCCCTCATCATGTGAGGTACCGCTCGCGTCTTGTGGTGAATGAGTCGTGCCTCTGGGACCAAGTGGATCCGCACATTCACCCCAGAAAAGATTCCAATACCTGGCTCAAAAAGGGAAGGAAATTTGTTAAGAACCTGGGTACATGAGGCCTCATCGACATGTGATAGCACTCGGATGTCATCCCAGTTCCAGTGGATTTTGCCCAGCCAGCTCCTTCCAAGCAGTGTGGGGCCATCGCCCGGGAAAATCCAGAGTGGCAGTTCATGCACCATGCCCTCGTAGGTGACCTTGACCATGGCACTGCCCAGGACAGTGATAAGCTCTTTGGTGTACGTTCTCAGTTTCATGTGGATGGGGCTCAGGGCTGGTCTGAGTGCCTTGTTGCACCACAGTCTCTCAAACATCTTTTTACTCATGATGGATTGGCTAGCGCCAGTGTCCAGTTCCATGGCTATGGGTAAGCCATTCAATTTTACATTTAGCATTATAGGTGGACATTTCGTCGAAAATGTGTGCACCCCGTGTACTTCAGCATCTGCCTCCTCTCTCTGAGGCTTGAAATTGCTTTGATCCACCATGGACTGATCTTCCCCTGCCTCGTGGTGGTTAGCAGGTTTTGGAGAGCTTGCAGCTCGTCTGCAAGCTCGTTGGAGGTGCCCCATTGTTCCACAGCTCTTGCAAACATATCCTTTGAGTGCCTCCACAACGCCAAGGTGTGAATTGCCTTGCATTCATTCTTTGTTGCAGACTCTGAGTCATCTGGGTCACCTGAGGCCTGCTGGCAGTTGTAGACTCGTGGTTTCTGCCCTGTACATTTCTGCTCGCAAACACACTTCCAGTTAATTTATGAACATTGCTAGCACTTGTATGCTGAGAGATTTGTTTGGTGTTATCACTGGTCGACATAAACGCCTCTGCTATCGCAATGGCCTTACTGAGGGTCGGTGTCTCTACAGTCAAAAGTTTTCGTAGGATGGTCTCGTGGCCAATGACCAGTACAAAAAAGTCTCTGAACATTTGCTCCAGGTAGACATCAAACACACATTGTCCTGCAAGTCGTCTTAGCTCGGTGACGTAGCTCGCCACTTCCTGACCTTTAGATCGCTGGCACGTGTAGAACCGATACCTCGCCATCAGCACACTCTCCTTTGGGTTAAGATGCTCCCGAACCAGTGTCCACAGCTCCTCATACGACTTATCTGTGGGTTTCACCGGAGCCAGAAGATTCATCATGAGGCTGTAGGTCGGTGCCCCGCAGACTGTGAGGAGGACCACTCTCCTTTTTGCAGCGCTTCTTTCTCCGTCCAGCTCGTTGGCTACAAAGTACTGGTCTAGCCGTTCGACATAGGCTTCCCAGTCCTCACCCTCCGAGAACTTCTCCAGGATGCCCACAGTTTGCTGCATCTTTGCGTTGGATTCGTATACTCGTCGCCAGTTATTGTGTTCTTAACACAGATGAGACTGCACACAGGGAGGTTAAAATAACAGTGACCTCAGTATTTATTAAGACACTCCAGAGTGAGGAACAGGCCTTAGGGGCCGTCTTATATACAGTGCTCCCAAGGGATGCTGAGATCCCTTGGGACTTCAGGGGATGCACTCCCTGGTGGCGGAACATGGGAGTGCATGCTTTACAGATACACAACAATCTGAATGGTGACAGATTAGTAAAAGGGGAGGTGCAAAGAGACCTGGGTGTCATGGTACATCAGTCATTGAAGGTACAGCAGGCAGTAAAGAAAGCAAATGACATGCTGGCCTTCATAGCGAGGGGATTTGAGTACAGGAGCAGGGAAGTCTTACTGCAGTTGTACAGGGCCTTGGTGAGACCACACCTTGAGCATTGTGTGCTGTTTTGGTCTCCTAATCTGAGGAAGGACGTGCTTGCTATTGAGGGAGTGCATCGAATGTTCACCAGACTGATTCCCGGGATGGCAGGACTGACATATCAGGAAAGACTGGATCGGCTAGGCTTATACTCACTGGAATTTAGAAGAATGAGAGGGGATCTCATCGAAACTTATAAATTTCTGATGGTATTGGACAGATTAGATGCAGGTAGAATGTTCCCGATGTTCGGGAAGTCCAGACCCAGGGGTCACAGTCTAAAGATAAGGGGTAAGCCATATTGGTCTGAGATGAGGAAAAACTTTTTCACCCAGAGAGTTGTGAATGTGTGGAATTCTCTGCCACAGAAAGTTGTTGAGTCCAGTTCGTTGGACATATTCAAAAGGGAGTTAGATGTGGCCCTTTCGGCGAAAGGGATCAGGGGGTATGGAGAGAAGGCAAGGGTTGGGTACTGTGGTTGCATGATCAGCCATGATCATATTGAATGGTGGTGCAGGCTCGATGGCCGAATGGTCTGCTCCTGCACCGATTTTCTATGTTTCTATGTTTCTATATCTATAATTTTAGATATTTTTTTCCTTAAATGTCTTCATACTCCAGGCTCCCAGCATCATTTTTGATGGTAGAAGTTATTTCTGAAAGGTTGAGCTTTCATTCTTTGAAAACTGGCTTCAGAGGCTGATTTTCAGCTTATTGAGAGTTTAAATAATACACGTGATCACAGATGTGACCAGGTAGATTACTTGCCGCGCAAAACCATGTCAAAACGGGATTTTTGAACCAGCATGTGAAAGATTAAAACAAGCATAATAAAAATAGGAAGGAAAGAGAACATGCCACGGAAAAGGAGGAAAAGGCTAGGCCAACAGAAACATTAATTTTCACTTAAAATTGTATTTTAACTGAAAATCATAGATTCCTTGGGTTAATATTACAGAAATCAGCTATTCCTGAAATTCGAGTAGATTCACTGCGACAATATTAGTGTTAAAGCGGTGTGCAAACTTTAAAAAAAAGGATTGGTCCAGAAACGAGAAGCAGTTGATGTGTGAACAGAGTGAAGCACTGTAGAATTACCTATAATGTTACAACACAGAAACAGGCCAGTCGGCCCAATAGGTCTAAGTTTCTGCTCCACACGAGCCTCCTCCTGCTGTACTTCGTCTCACCCTATCAACGTATCATCTCTCACAGCAGTAAACTACCACAAACAGACTGAACCCACTGGGGATTGGAAGCAGTGAATTTTCTCACTCTGCCTTGCTCACCCCAACCATTACTGATGTACTCCACAGCTCCAAGTGCTGAAAATCAATCTGAGTATTTTTTTTCTTAATTGATATTTTCCAGGTGTACACCGACAATTCAATTTTGTTCAGCTCCTGTTCAGTCAAGGGGTTGGCAGGACATACAATTATACTTTGGCCTTGAATTATTTGAGGTTTTCAATACTGCACAATGTCAATCACTGCTAAAAATTCACTCTCTATTTGTACACAAGAAACTGTTGGTGACAATCAGCACCGCATTCATCAGCATTTGCTGATCTCCTTTGATATTGCTCATGCACGAAAAATTTAATTTTTTTCCCCTAATTTTTTTTTTAAGTGTTCATCTCCCACTCAAATTACTTTTGTTATTTGATAAATTCCACTCTCTGACTTCTTCTTTTTCTTTCTCCCTCACTCTTTTTGGATCTCATAGATATTCACCTCATTTTCTGTCTCCAACACTACCTCATCCATTTTCTCCTTCTTTCTCTATCTCCTTCCCTCTGCTTCACATTTTTACGTCTATCTCACACTTTCTCTGCCTCATTCTCTCCATTTGTATATCTCTTTTTTTTTTCTTTCTGATTATTTCCTTTCTCTCTCACCTTTCAGAGGCTCGGAGGCAGACTTTAACCTTTGACCCTATAATAGGAACAAAAATGATCTTGCTTTTCCCCAGGGTGGGAAAACATAGCTTTCCTCTCAGGCAACAGTACAATCCTAAAACTTTGTAAAAATCCAACCAGTACAGAAACACTTCACTTAAAGTGTGTTTTTTTTTATGCAGCATGTTGTTAAGAACTGAAAGATGGTGGAAGCACGCTCAAAAGTAACTTTCAAAAGGGAACTGGATAAATACTTGAAAAGAAAAAAATTGCAAGGCTATGGAGAAGGAGCAGGAGAGTCTAATAAGGGGCAACCCAGGCACAATGGGCCAAATGGCCAGCTTGGTAGTATCATCTGATACTCTATTCAATGCCATCTGGCTAATCAGTTTTTAAAACAATGTTATTAGGAAATTAGGAAGTGAGTTTGCGAAAGGTTAGAAAAGAGCTGGTGTCCATCTCGATCTTGGTCGAGACCAAGTGAGGACCACAGGAGAGCCAGAGAGCAGAAAGTACAGATGGGCAGGGGAGAAAGCAAACAGCAAATGTGGACCAGTACACAAGAGGAGAGCATGGGTAGGGTGTTTGGGGAGTGGGGGGGAGGGGGGAGCAAGGAACTGGTGGCGAGCACACAAGGGATGGGAAGGCAAACAGGGTCAAAGAGCAGAGAGCACTGGTGGACAGGGAGTAAGCAGGAATCGCAGATAGATTAGGGCAACTGTGGAGAGCAAAAGGAGGTGGGAGTTGGGAGATCAAGGAATTGGTAGCGAGCACAGGAAAGTCACGGTAAAGCAAAAAGCAAAAGGGACGGGAGTACAGAGCATAGGGCAATCTGCGAGTAAGCAGAGAGAGCAGATGGACTCAGGAAACACAAGCAAACCAGGGAGCAAAGCCCAAGTGAAGCAGAAAGCAAGGTGAGCCACCTAGGACAAAATAATTAAATGTTATAAATGACAGAGCCTCAATCTTTTTAAATATATACATATATTTGTAAAGCAGTATTCCCTAAATTAAGTACCAATGTCAGAGCATCCAGAAAATGAATTGAAGATTCAGTGGCGGAGGCTCTAAGGAAAGAATTAAACATATTAAATGAAAGCCCCTCAACAGGCAGTTAAAATGTGAGGAGAGGTTGGCATTTCATGGTCTGTAGAATATAGATCTCGTGTTTCAGGGGGCAGCCAGGTTGGGCTGGTGCGGAAGCAAAAGTGGAGTGTGATGTAGCCCCCTTTTGGGTAGTTTTGAGTGACTGGTCACAGGCGTGGCTGGACTGACCTGGACCAGATTTGAGTCTGTGCAAAGAGCAGTAGCTGCTGTGGCCTTGCTCTGATTTTGGTGTTGCTGGTGTTGGTGCTGTTGGTCAACAACACCACCACCTTCCATTTATATAGTGTCTTTAAACATAGTAAAACGTCCCGAGGTGCTTCACAGGAGCGTAACGGGGCAAAAATGGACACCGAAACAAAGGTGGCACTGGATCCCTTTGTACATGTTGGGGCTTGTTGGGGGAAGGAAGAGCTCAACTCCTGTGCAGACAGGCTGGTGTGAAGAAGGACCAAGGCCCAATATCGGCTCGGGGATCGATTGACGCAAATCAATTTCTAGGCCTGCATGTAAATGGTTCTGGCGAGTAACAATTTTGAAGGAGACAAACAACCCAAATTAGGTAAAAGACACTTAGCCAACAAAAAAAAGAAAGTAGACAAACCAAATCAACAGCAATGATGTAAAAACATCCCAATAATGGATAATCAAGGGGCTGTAAGGAGGTAAGAACTTAAAACAATCACTATCACTAAAGGAAAAGTACTCGGTAAAATAATGGGATTAAAGGTGGACAAGTCCCACGGACCTGATGGCCTGCATCCTAGGATCTTAAAAGAAGTGGCTGCAGAGATAGTGGGTGCATTGGTTGTAATCTACCAAAATTCCCTGGATTCTGGTGAGGTCCCAGCAGATTGTAAAAATGCTCATATTTTAAAAAGGAGGCAGACAGAAGTCAGGAAACTATAGACCTATCATCTGTCATTGGGAAAATGCTGGAGTCCATTATTAAGGAAGCAGTAGCAGGATATTTGGAAAAGGATAATACAGTCAAGCAGAGTCAGCATGGTTTTATGAAAGGGAAATCATGTTTGACAAATTTGCTGGAGTTCTTTGAGGATGTAATGAGTAGGGTGGATAGGGGGGGAACCAGTGGATGTGGTGTATTTGGATTTCCAGAAGGCACTGATAAGGTGCCACATAAAAAGTTACTGCACAAGATAAAAGCTCACAAGGTTGGAGGTACTTTATTAGCATGGATAGAGGATTGGCTAACTAACAGAAAACAGTGCGTCGGGATAAATGGGTCATTTTCCGGTTGGCAAACGGTAACTAGTGGGGTGCCACAGGGATCGGTGCTGGGGCCTCAACTATTTACAATCCATATTAATGATTGTAATGTAGTCAAGTTTGATGATCATACAAAGATGTGTTGGGAAAGCAAGTTGTGAGGAGGACACAAAAAATCTGCAAAGGAATATAGACAGGCTAAATGAGTGGGCAAACATTTGGCAGATGGAATATAATGTGAGAAAGTGTGAGGTTATCCACTTTGGCAGAAAAAATAAAAAAGCAAATTATAATTTAAATGGAGGGCAATTACAAAATGCTGCGGTACAGAGGTACCTGAGGGTTCTGGTACAGGAAACACAAAAAGTTAGTATGCAGGTACAGCAAGTAATTAAGAAGGCAAATGGAATGTTGGTCTTTATTGCAAGGAGAATGGAGTATTAAAGTAGGGAAGTCCTGCTACAATTATATAGGGCGTTGGAGAGACCACACCTAGAGTACTGTGTACAGTTTTGGTCTTATTTAAGGAGGAATATACTTGCATTGGCGGCAGTTCACGAGGTTGATTCCTGAGATGAAGGGATTGTCTTATGAAGAAAGTTTGACCAGGTTGGGCCTATACTCATTGGGATTTAGAAGAATGACAGGTGATCTTATTGAAACGCATAAGATTCTGAGGGATTTTGACAGGGTAGATGCAGAGAGGATGTTGCCCTCGTGGGGAATCTAGAACTAGGGGGCATAGTTTCAGAATAAGGGGTCACCCATTTAAAACGGAAATGAGGAGAAATTTCTTCTCTCAGAGGGTCAGGAATCATTGGAGTTCTTACGTTCTTATGAATCATTGGAATTCTCTGCCCCAGAGAGCTGTGGAGGTTGAGTCATTGAATATATTTAAGGTGGAGATAGGCAGATTTTTTAACTAAGGGAGTCAAGTGTTATGAGGAGCAGGCAGGAAAGTGGAGTTGAGGCCAAGATCAGATCAGCCATGATCCTTTGAATGGTGGAGCAAGCTCGAAGGAGCCAAATGGCCTTCTCCTGTTCCTATTTGTTACGTTCTTATACAATACTGTCAGTAAAGTGTAAGATGACTTTGTATCAGTTTGTCCTGCAATTTCTTATGTTCCTTACTCTACGTTTAATACTATTGCTTAATTCGTTTAATATATATTTTTAATTCTGATACAATAAGCTGCTTAAATCAAACAAGCTGATTAAATCCCCAGGCAGGAACTTAAACTGACTTAATAGAAGTTCACATGAAACTAGGTTACACTCCACAACACAGTTCGGAATTGGGATGAACCTTGTTTCAGCAGAAATGCCAATAATGGAATTCTACTGATTTTAACACCAGAAAATAAAAACACACAAATATTCACTGTTTGTGGCAATTAGAAAATATACAAAGAGGTCAACATTTTCTTTAGTGCTGCAAATACAAATGCTTCAGATTTCAGAATAATCTTAATCATCTATTGCTACGATCACCCTATCACTCACCTTATTCTGTTCAGTCTCCTTACCCAAGGAACAATATACTTGCCATTGAGTGAGTGCAATGGAAGTTAGTTTACTAGGTTCACCAGACTGATTCCTGGAATGGGGGATTGTCCTGTGAGGAGAGATTGAGTAGACTAGGCCTATATTCTCTAGAGTTTAAAAGAATAAGAAGTGATCTCATTGAAACATACAAAACTCTTACAGGACTTGACAGGGTAACGACAGGGAGGATGTTTCCCCTGGTGGGGGAGTCTAGAACCAAGAGTCACAGTCTCAGAATAAAGAATCGGCCATTTAGGACTGAGATGAGGACAAATGTTTTCACTCGGATGGTGGTGAATCTTTGGAATTCTCTACCCCAGAGGGCTGTGGAGGCTCAGCAGTTGAGTATATTCAAGACAGAGATCAATAGATTTTTGAATATTAAGAGAATCAAGGGATATGGGAATAGTGCATGCAAGTGCAGTTGAGGTCGAAGATCAGCCATGATCTAATTGAATGGTGGAGCAGACTCGAGAGGGAGACTGGCCTACTCCTGCTCCTAATTCTTATTTTCTTATGATCATAATATATTTATTTATGCTACATCACTAACGAGAGAATGAATTATTAATGTGCCATCTCATGGTGCACCAGCCTTTGATTACAGTACTCCCAACGTATTCTGTAACAATGAAACATTTTTCTGGTCCTGCAATTTGCTCCCTATTTGCTTAAAGGTATTGATCGACAGTAAGATATGAGTATACACCAGCTGCATCAGTTTTCATGTAAGCGTCCAGGCAGTAAGTGCTGGTAGACTATTCTTTGTAGGGTTATCACAGCCGATTCTGATCCTATCTTCGTCCAAAGTCAACACTCGGGCAATTCCCAGTAGGAGTCTCTGGATAGCAATCAAGAGAGGCAACCCCAGCCGACCATTCTCTCCCTTCCCTGAAACCAGACACAGACGCGCGCGCACACAGAGCCACGCACACACAGAGGCGCGCGCACACACACGCACAGAGGCACGCACACACAGAGCCACGCACACACACACACACACAGAGGCGCGCACACACGCACGCACAGAGCCACGCACACACACACACAGAGGCGCGCACACACAGAGGCGGCCACACAGGTGCGCACACACACAACTTAGACATGCTTTTGTAGCACTCCTGCTGTCATTGTTGTAGTTCTGATCAGGTATAAAATGCTGAAAATCTAAAACAAAAACAGATTATGCTAGAAAAGCACAGCAAGTCAATCAGCATCTGAAAAGGGAATAGAGAGTTTAACATTACAAGTGTAGACCCTACATTGGAACTGGAAACTGGAAGGGGAGAACAGGTAAAAGCTAACTTTTACTTGTTGTGCACAGGCTGTTTATTTCAATGCACAGTACCTTTAAATTTGCTGCACAGTTTCTTAGAGTGAACAACTTGTGAGCAACTGGCGCATACAATTTAGAGGGAACATTGGTTAAAAGTCACGAGTCAGGAATGTTTATTCCTGTCACAAAGTGACAGTTAATAGGGTCTGCAAACAGCCTCAATAAAAAGATAGGAGGTGAAAACCGATGAATGATACATGAATTAATATATGAATCAGCTCAATGAGGTAGCGAAAGGGCATTAAAAGAACAAATGGGTGCGATAGAAATTGGAAAGACATGCACAAATGAGAATGGTATGGAATGAAATGGAAAGTGAATAGGAGACATAGCCAAAATCACGAACACCACCCAGGCCAAGAATTAAATCTGGGTTGTTGCTGGTCTCTGTGGCTCAGGTCCATTCTGGGGAACAAGTTTACCAACTGAGCCATCAGTGGACTAAAAGTGCAACAATTTTAGAAAAACACAGTTTACCCATATTGTAAAGTGGTAGCCTGTGCAAAACTGCCCGAGTGTCCTTTATTTGAAAATGACAAGAAATTGCTCCTTTTCACACACTGGAATTTTGATTCAGTGGAAATGGCTTCTTTGTTTCCATCCTAATAAACAGATGAAAATCTGAATGACACAAAGGTGTGCAGCATTCTTTGCTGATTGTTCTACGCCTTTCGTGTCTCCACATCAAGTAAAAAGTTAATCCTCGGAGTGGGCTTGAGAACCAGGAGAGCTGGGTTTGCAACTGTGTTCAGCCAAAATGCATGTTCCTCACATCTATTTAAATAAGGCTATGTTTCTGCCATATATACCTGAAGGATAACATCAACAGCTGAGGAGTCGGAACAGAGATTAAATTTAAACAATGTAATTTATCCGTCAGATGACAGAATAATTGAGGAGATATTGGGGGGAATTTTAACCAAAAATAAACGGGTGGGTTGGGGTTGTGTGGGAAGTTAAAGGGGGAGAAATTCACATGGTTTGTGACTCCTGTTTATTTCTCACCGAGGAGAGGGGGTGCAACCGGCTCTTGCGTGGGAGTTAACGGAGGAGAAAAACTGGGAGCGCCCCAGCCCACTCCGCCTATGACCTCATCGCGGTGTGCAGCGCCCCATTTTTGCCCTGCGACAGAAATTCCACAACAACCCATGATGTTGCCGTGGGCGATGTCAGTGCCAGCCTCGCAGGTCGCAAACCGGGCCACACTCCACTCGTGTGGTGAAATTTAAAGGGGAGGTGCGATGTGCCATTTTGTCTTCTCGGCTGATTTACCAGTCCGGCCTTCCATTATTTTTGCCACAGGGTCCGTGCCGTGATGGTGCAGCACAGCACTCTGCTCCTGTGCTTCAGCCACGGCACCCCGCATCCCCGGTGGCCTAGTGAAGTCCCCTCGCCCCACTGCAGAGCTCGCAGCGCGCCCTCCCCTTTAATGGAAGGGGAGGGTCCCGTGCTCGTGTCAGCTCTACGCGGAGAGGCCGCAACATTCGCGCGCTTACCATCCCAGTACTGACCCCGAGAATAAGCGGAGTGTCCGACATTGCGCTCCACACTTCCTCTCGGGGGCGGTAATCCCAAATTAGCTGCCACAGCGGGATTTCTGCACCGGGCACAGGATGTCCCACCTCACCAAGCTTACTGCCCCCAAACGGGGTAACATCCAATTCTGCCCCCAAAGTGTTAAAAATCTGAATCCCGACCAGAACACGCCTCCAACTCGCCCACTTGCGCTTTTAACAGAGGCGGAGTGGGGCACAAGCAGCCAACACGTCCAGGGCCATCTATTTAATTATTATTATGAGGCTTTAACCTCCATTTTGGAGTTAACTTTAATTGCTCGGGTTTTACAGGCCTCATGAAGCCAGCTAATGCAAGGTGAGGTCTACTGGATCCAGTAAGTAAGTTTGCCTCCTGAATCCAGCATCCCTGCCGAACCCACCCACCCCCCCCGCCCCCAGAAGGGCTCCCTCATCGCCCTGCCTTGCTCCTCCATTCACGCCTCCCACACCCCCCAGCCCCCACGCAATCCCTCCTCTCTGCGGCCTAGTGCCACAGGCCTACCCACCCGGAGCTAGCCTGCCTCTCAACCTGGCTGGCAGCGGGTGGGAAACGGAGGCTTCCCATGAAAATCAGGCCCTGCTGTTAAATTTGTCAGGGATCACTTCGGTGTGTGTCCCGCCTCCTCCCCGGCCTTCCCCATTAAAATTCAGCCCAGAATGCTGTTACACTTTGCTCTCAGGTGTTAATAATTTAAATGGATTTAAATAGAATAAAATCTTTCCTGTTGAACATCACCAAAAGTGACATTCATTAGAAATATCTCTTGAAAACCGCGACAGTCTGCTTAGTCAGAAGAGAAAATTCATCCATCAAAATGTTTAGCAATGTGCGACTTTATTGAATTAAATATATGAATCAGTTCTGTACTGTGTTATTGCAGCACTGGCTAATGTATTATTAACCTTGTTAGACTTTGGGTACTGGTGGTGCATTTAAAAACCAAAGCCCTTACAAGTTCATTTCTCAGAGTTTATTATTACATCTCATTTCGTAGGACACAGCAGGGTCTCTGCCTGCTCTGTCTCTCAGCCTCAGCGGGCTGTCTGCTGTGTTAGCAGATGAAGGAGGCATCATGAATATAAAAAAGCATAAATCAGGTGCTGCGAGCAGCACTATCAACACAACACTCAGACTGCAACATGTTTTCAAATTCAATTATTCTCCAGTGGATACATTTTATGATTCATGATGAAGTAACTATGTCCCAGAAAAACCATTGATTCATACCTCAGTGCAGTAATATTGTTATGTATGTCAACGTTACCAATGTGTAAGACTTGCCAACAGGGGGCGCACCTGTGGGAGACCCAAGAGTCACCTGCACACTATGGGCAAGCAGGTATAAAAGGCAGTCTACTTCCTCACTCCGGAGTTACATTACAGAGACCAAAGTCACAACAGTTTGAGTCTTCTGGAGTTATTCTGAACATAACAATTGGCGACGAGTAACAGATCACGAACTTTCACTCAATTATGGGTGCCGTTGGTATTCTTGAGAGACTTGTTGAGGGTGATGATTGGGAAGCCTTCGTTGAGCATCTTGACCAGTACTTCGTTGCCAATGAGCTGGATACGGAAGAAACCACGGTCAAGCGCAGGGCGATTCTCCTCACCGTTTGCGGATCCACGATATATGGCCTCATCAAAAATCTGCTAGCACCGACGAAACCAATGGACAAGACATATGAAGAGTTGTGCACGCTGGTTCGGGAACACCTCAAGCTGAAGGAGAGCATCTTAATGGCCAGGTATCGCTTTTACTCCGAGGGCCAGGACGTGGCGAGCTATGTCGCCGACCTGTGACGGCTTTGCAGGACCGTGTGTATTTGCTGGATTTTTGGGGGAAATATTGCCGGACTTTTTCGTGCTTGAAATCGGCCATGAGGTCATTCTTCGCAAACTGCTGTCTGCCAAATGCCTACATCTGAGCAAGCCCATCAGATAGCCCAGTCTTTCATGTCCACGAATGATAACACTAAACAGATATCTTTGCAGCATAGAAGTTCACCAGCAAGTACTGTGCATAAAATAACGCCTTCAGCAGGCAGAACTGTACATGGCAAGGCCTACACGCCTGCAGAGGCCAGACCTAAGATGACTCAGAGTCCGCCGTGGGGCGTGAATGCTAATCCATTAACACCATGTTGGCGCTGCAGCTGTAATCATCGAGCCCATCAATGTCGATTGAAGCACTACGTGTGCAACGGCTGTGGAACAATGGGGCACCTCCAGCGAATGTGCAGACGTGCTGCGACTCACCACGTGGCAGAGTCGGCAGAAGATGACCGATCCGGCGCGGATCACGCTGAATGAGTAAGAGAGGCAACTCAACCCGAGGCTGAAGAGGAAGTGTCTGGGGTACACACATTCACTACCAAAAGCCCTCCGATAATGTTAAAAGTCAAATTAAATGGCATTCCAGTTTCCATGGAATTGGACACGGGGGTGAGTCAGTCAATTATGAGCCAGAAGGCTTTTGAGAAAGTGTGGGGCAACAAGGCACAAAGGCCAAAACTAAGCCTTATCCACACCAAGCTGCGCACTTACACCAAAGAGCTCATACCAATTATTGGCAGTGCGACAGTGAAGATATCGTACGATGGCGCTGTGCATGATTTACCACTATGGATTGTACCATGCGATGGCCCAACGCTGTTCGGCAGAAGCTGGCTAGGAAAGATCCGATGGAACTGGGACAACATCAAAGCACTGTCTTCGGTGGATGACGGCTCGTGCGCCCAAGTTCTAAACAAATTCCCGTCGCTATTCGAGCCAGGCATCGGCAACTTCACAGGTGCCAAAGTGCAGATCCATCTAGTCCCTGATGCACGACCTGTTCATCACAATGCCCGAGCGGTTCCATATATGATGCTAGAGAAAGTCGAGATCGAGCTGGAAAGATTTCAACGAGAGGGGATTATATCACCAGTCGAGTTCAACGAGTGGGCCAGTACAATTTTTCCGGTGTTGAAAAGCGATGGGACGGTCAGAATCTGCGGGGACTACAAGGTAACGATCAACCAAATCTCGTTACAGGACCAGTACCCACTACCCAAAGCGGATGACCTGTTCGCATCGCTAGCAGGGGGGAAGTCGTTCACCAAGCTGGATCTAACCTCTGCTTACATGACACAGGAGCTGGCTGAACCTTCGAAAAAATTGACGCGCATCAACACATAAAAAGGACTGTTCATATACCACAGATGCCCCTTTGGGATTCGCTCGGCTGCAGCCATCTTCCAGAGGAACATGGAGAGTCTGCTGAAATTGGTTCCGCGCACCGTGGTGTTTCAAGACGACATCCTGGTCACGGGTCGCAACACCAGCAAACACTTGCACAATCTGGAAGAGATTCTAAAGCCACTGGACAGAGTGGGACTCAGACTGAAATGCTCCAAGTGTGTTTTCCTGGCGTCAGAGGTCGAATTTCTGGGGAGAAAAATTGCGGCGGACGGCATCGGACCTACGGACTCCAAGACGGAGGCCATCAAGAATGCAGACCACAGAATGTGACGGAGCTGCGTTCGTTCCTGGGACTCCTCAACTATTTTGGTAACTTTCTACCGGGGTTGAGCACTTTGCTGGAACCTTTGCATTTATTGCTACGCAAGGGTGATGACTGGGTTTGGGGTAAATCTCAAGAGACAGCCTTTAATAAGGCCAGAAATCTGCTATGTTCTAACAAGTTACTTGTATTGTAAGACCCATGTAAACATTTAGTACTAGCTTGTGATGCATCTTTGTACGGGGTCGGTTGTGTGTTACAGCAAGCCAATGTGTCAGGCAAACTGCAACCAGTTACATATGTGTCCAGAAGTTTATCTAAGGCTGAAAGAGCCTACAGTATGGTTGAGAAAGAAGCATTAGCATGCATATACGGGGTTAAGAAAATGCACCAATACCTATTTGGACTCCGGTTCGAGCTCGAAACCGACCACAAGCCGTTCATTTCACTGATCTTAGAAAGCAAAGATATTAACACCAATGTTTCTTCCCGCATCCAAAGATGGGCACTAACGTTATCTACGTTTGACCATGTAATTCGCCACAGACCAGGCACTGAGAACTGTGCTGATGCCCTCAGTCGGCTACCATTGTCCAACACCAGGGTGGAAATGGCGCAACCCGCAGACTTGCTTCTTGTAATGGATGCTTTTGAGAGCGAGGGCTCACCCGTCATGGCTCCAAAATCAGGATCTGGACTAGCCAGGACCCAGTGCTATCACTAGTAAAAAGCTGCGTCCGCAATGGGAGCTGGTCGGCGGTTCCTGGGGAAATGCAAGACGAAATTAAGCCATTCCACCCTCGCAAGGATGAAATGTCCATCCATTCGAACTGTCTCCAATGGGGGAATCGTGTAGTTTTGCCAAAAAAAGGAAGAGAAACGTTTATACGCGACCTTCACAGTACCCACCCAGGCATAGTCATGATGAAGGTTATCACCAGGTCACACGTTTGGTGGCCCGGGATTGACTCGGAATTGGAGTCATGCATGCACCAATGTAAAACTTGTTCGCAGTTGAGCAATGCACCGAGGGAGGCCCCACTGAGTCCGTGGTCATGGCCCTCCAAACAGTGGTCCAGGGTCCACGTAGATTTCGCTGGCCCCTTTCTAGGAAAGATGTTCCTAGTAGCAGTGGACGCTTACACCAAATGGATTGAATGTATAATAATGTCGTCATGTACGTCCACTGCCACCATTGAAAGCCTCCGGGCAATGTTCACCACCCATGGTTTGCCCGACATCCTTGTTAGTGACAATGGACCATGTTTCACCAGCTCGGAATTCAACGAGTTCATGACCCGCAATGGCATCAAGCATGTCAGGTCTGCACCCTTTAAGCCCACATCCAATGGTCAAGCGGAACGGGCAGTCCAAACTGTTATGTATTGAATAAAGAGTCTGACCAGATACTGTGAGCTCAAAGTAAGGTGTGACCGTGGTCCTTTAGTACAGGTCTCCAGAGTGTTTCTCCAGCCTGTGAGGCCTCCTTATATACTTAGGGATTGTGGGATCCTTTGGGACTCCAGAGGATGAGCCCTCTGGTGGTTAAATAAGGTATTTACAGGTTTACATATATAACACTTCCCCCCACAAAGTCAATAGTGTAACTATTTACAAGATGAGTCGATCTGGGGCCTTCCTTTCCCTGGTTGATCGTCTCAGTGCAAATGCTGGTTTTGGTAAGTCGTTTGTTGGGCCCTCGCTGCGCTGCTGTGCAGCTGGCCTTGCTGGGCTGCCTGGTGTGGTGAGTCCTGCTGAGCTGCTGCAGGTGATGGTTCTGCTTCGTGGTCAATCGCTGGGTCGGTTGCCACTGGTGTGTGTGTTGGGGGGTCAAAAAGGTAGAGTTTATTGTGGGTTGCTCTGGCTAATCTGTGAATCTGAGATTGGTTTGGTTCAAGTGTTTCCTGTAGATGAGTCCATTTGAAAGTTTGACCAGAAACACCCTACTCCCCTCTTTGGCCACGACAGTGCCGGGAAGCCACTTGGGACCTTGTCCATAGTTCAACACAAATACAAGATCATTTATCTCAATTTCGCGTGATACATTTGCGCGATCATGATATGTATTCTGTTGAAGCCGCCTGCTCTCTACCTGCTCGTGTAGATCAGGGTGGACTAACAAGAGCCTTGTCTTAAGTGCCCTTTTTATGAGCAGTTCAGCAGGGGGGATCCCAGTGAGCGAGTGGGGTCTTGTGCGGTAACAAAGCAGGACTCGGGATAGGCAAGTCTGCAGTGAGCCTTCAGTTACCTTCTTCAAGCTCTGCTTAATTGTTTGCACTGCTCTCTCTGCCTGACGATTGGATGCTGGTTTAAACGGGGCAGATGTGACATGTTTGATCCCATTATGGGTCATGAACTCTTTGAACTTGGCACTTATGAAGCACGGCTCATTGTCACTCACAAGGACATCAGGCAGGCCGTGCGTGGCAAACATGGCCCGCAGGCTTTCAATGGTGGCAGCGGACGTGCTTGCCGACATGATCTCCCATTCAATCCATTTGGAGTACGCATCTACAACCACTAGGAACATCTTTCCCAAGAACGGTCCTGCATAGTCGACATGGACCCTAGACCATGGTTTGGAAGGCCAAGACCATACACTTAGTGGCGCCTCCCTGGTTGCATTGCTTAACTGTGAACATGTATTACATTTGTGCACGCAGGACTCTTAAGTCTGCATCGATACCGGGCCACCACACGTGGGATCTGGCTATCGCTTTCATCATTACAATGCCTAGGTGGGTACTGTGGAGGTCACTAATGAAAATGTCCCTGCCCTTTTTTGGTACAACCACCCGATTACCCCACAAAAGGCAGTCTGCCTGTATAGACATTTCATCTTTGCGCCGCTGGTACGGCTTTATTTCTTCCTGCATTTCTAACGGGACACTAGACCAACTCCCGTGGAGCACACAGATTTTTTACAAAGGACAGAAAGGGGTCCTGGCTCATCCAGGTTCTAATCTGTCGGGCGGTAATAGGTGATTGCTCACTCTCGAATGCTTCCATTACCATAACTAAATCTGCGGGCTATGCCATTTCCACCCCCGTGGTGGACTATGGCAGTCTACTGAGAGCATCAGCACAGTTTTCTGTGCCTGGCCTGTGACGGATGGCGTAATTATATGCGGATAATATGAGCGCCCATCTCTGGATGCGGGTCGATGCATTCATATTCATCCCCTTAGTTTCAGAAAAGAGATATTAGTGGCTTATGGTCGGTTTCCAATTCAAATTTGAGTCCAAAAAGATATTGATGCATTTTCTTTACCCCATAAACACACGCTAACGCTTCTTTTTCGATCATGCTGTAGGCCCTCTCAGCCTTAGACAGACTTCTGGATGCATAAGCAACCGGTTGCAATTTCCCAGATTCATTAGCTTGTTGCAATACACACCCGACACCGTATGACGACGCATCATATGCTAGTACCAAATGCTTACATGGATCATACAACACAAGCAATTTGTTTGAGCATAACAGTTTTCTAGCTTTTACAAAGGCATTTTCTTGGCTTTTACCCCACAGTAAAGAGTGCAGTGGTTCTAACAGTGTGTTGAGACCCAGTAAGAAATTACCAAAGTAGTTCAGGAGTCCTAGAAACGACTGCAGCTCCATCACGTTCTGTGGTCTCGGTGCACTCTCGATTGCCTCGGTCTTCGAATCGGTGGGCCTGATGCCGTCCGCCACGACTCTTCTCCCCAGGAACTCCACTTCAGATGCCAGGAAAACACACTTCGAGCATTTTAACCTGAGCCCCATGCGATTAAGCCGACTAAGAACCTCCTCCAGGTTCTGCAGATGCTCGACGGTGTCATGACCTGTAACCAAGATGTCGTCCTGGAAGACCATGGTGCGCGGGACTGACTTCAGTACGCTTTCCATGTTTCTCTAGAATATCACTGCGGCTGATCGAATCCCAAATGGGCATCTGTTGTAAATGAAGAGACCTTTGTGCGTGTTGATGCAGGTGAGGCTCTTTAATGATTCCTCCAGCTCCTGCGTCACATGGGCCGAGGTCAAGTCCAGCTTCGTGAACGTTTTTCCTCCCGCCGGCATTACAAATAGGTCGTCTGCCTTTGGTAATGGGTATTGATCCTGCAGAGAGAAATGATTGATAGAATCTGTAGTGATTACAAAGTAACTGATGGTGCCATCTTCCTTGAGGACTGGAACAATCGAACTGGCCCACTCGTTGAATTCGATCGGCGAAATGATGTCCTCTCGTTGCAGCCGGTGCAGCTCAATCTCCATCATCTCTCTCATCATGTACGGTACCGCTCTTGCCTTGTGATGGATGGGTCATGCCCCCTGAATCAGGTGGATCTGCACTTTTGCTCCTTGGAACTTCCCGATGCCTGGTTCGAACAGCGAGGGGAACTTGTTTAGGACCTGGGCACATGAAGTGTCGTCGACGAGCGAGAGCGCTCAGACGTCGTCCCAGTTTCAGCGTATCTTCCCCAGCCAGCTCCTGCCAAGCAGCGTGGGGTCATCGCCCGGTACCACCCAGAGTGGTAACTTGTGCACCGCTTCATCGTAGGAGACTTTTACAGTAGCACTGCCAATTATGGGAATCAGTTCCTTTTGTACGTTCTCAGTTTAGTACGAATGAGGGTCAGGACTGGCCTTAAGGCATTGCTGCACCACAATTTTTGCTCATAATGGACTGGCTCGTGCCCGTGTCCAGCTCCATTGACACCAGGAGTCCATTTATTCAACCTTCAGCATTATCGGGGGACACTTTGTGGTAAATGTGTGCACCCCATATACCTCTGCCTCCTCAATCTGAGGCTCTGGTTCGTCATGATCCACTGTGGATCTGTCCTCCTCTGCAACATGGTGGTTTGCAGGATTAGCAGTGTTTACAGCTCACCTGCACATACGTTGGAGATGTCCCATTGTTCCACAGCCCTTGCAAACGTATCCTTTGAAGCGGCATGAATGGAAACGATGATCACCCCCGCAGCGCCAACAAGGTGTTAATGGTCTTGCATTCACTACCCTTGATGATGGATTCTGAAACATTTGCAGACATGCAGCTGCAGGCATGTGAGGCCTGCCCGATACGTTGGAATTTGAAAACAACATTACTTTGTTCACAGTACGTGTAGCAGCACTTGTGTGCTGAGAGAATTGTTTTGTATTGTCACTGTTGGCAATGAACGCCTGGGCTATCGCTATGGCTTTACTCAAGGTTGGGTTCTCTACAGTCAAAAGTTTGTGAAGTATTACTTTATGGCCAATGCCAAGTACAAAGAAGTCCCTGAGCATGTGCTCCAATTGTCCTTCAAATTCGCAATGGCCTGCAAGGCATCTTAGCTCGCCACTTCCTGACCTTCAGACCTCTTTTGGATGTGTGGAACCGGTACTTCGCCATCAGAACGCTTTCCTTCGGGTTCAGATGCTCCCAGACCAGTGTGCAAAAATCATCACATGACTTCTCTTTGGGTTTCGCTGAAGCAAGCAGATTTTTCATGAGGCCATATGCTGGTGTCCTGCAAACGGTGATGAGAATCGCCCTTCGTTTGGCAGCGTTCGCTTCTCCTTCCAGCTCATTGGCCAAGAAGTATTGGTTGAGTCGCTCCACGAAGGTTTCCCAATCATCTCCCTCTGAAAATTTCTCCAGGATGCCCACTGTTTTCTGCATCGTTGGGTTTGTCATCTGTATCTCGTCGCCAGTTGTTATGTATTGAATAAAGAGTCTGACCAGATACTGTGAGCTCAAAGTAAGGTGTGACCATGGTCCTTTCTTACCTCTCCAGCCTGTGAGGCCTCCTTATGTAAAGGTGCTCCCAAGGGATTGTGGGATCCCTTGGGACTCCAGGGGATGAGCCCTCTGGTGGTTAAACAAGGTATTTACAGGTTTACATATGTAACACAAACCATCAAGCAGAGCTTGAAACGCATGACGGACGGTTCCCTGCAGACCCGGTTATCTCGGATTCTGCTCAGCTACCACACGCGACCCCACTCGCTTACCGGGTTCCCCCTGCAGAATTGCTAATGAAGAGAGCACTCAAAACCAGGCTCTCCTTAGTCCACCCGGATCTCAATGATCATGTAGAAACCCGGCATCACCGGCGTAACATGTACCACGATCACACGGCTGTATCGCGTGACATTGAGGTTAATGACCCTGTGTTTGTTCTTAATTACGGTCATGGTCCAAAATGGGTTGCTGGCACTATTTTAGCCAAGGAAGGGAATAGAGTGTTTGTTGTCAAACTTTTGAATGGACAAACGTGCAAAAAGCACTTGGATCAGACCAAACTGCGATTCACTGACAACCAAGAACAGTTTGAAGAGGACATTACCATCAATGATCCACTCACACAGACCCAACCAACAATTGACCTCACGGTCAACCATGAGGATGAACCCACCATGCCCGACAGTCCGATCAGACCAGCCACGCCGCAGTGCAGCAATGATCCAACCAACTCACCCATGGCATGACTTCAACTCAGGCGATCAATTCGGATCGCCTCAACTTGTAAATAACTTGTATCTAAGACTTTGGGGGGTGGGGGGGGGTGAATGATGTTATGTATATAAACTTTACTAATGTGTAAGACTTGCCACCAGGGGGCGCACCTGTGGGAGACCCAAGAGTCACCTGCACACCTTGGGCAAACAGGTATAAAAGACAGTCGACCATGCTGCTTCCTCACTCTGGAGTTACATTAAAGAGACCAAAGCCACAACGGTTTGAGCTTACAATGTACAGTCTTGTGGAGTTATTCTGAACATAACAAATATAAGAGTTGATTTTAACCTTATCCGCCCCGCAGGAATGGTGTGGAGGCCGGGGCCTTCTCCTGGGCCCAACAAGGAAATCTCAGGCCTCCACCACAACGGGCTCATCCCTCCTCCAGCCGGTATCGGCCCGGAACCCTCCTGCAACCCCCCCCCCACCTCCTCTCACCTACCTTGCCGAGAGCTTTTCTCAGTTCCCGGCGATGGTCTGCGGCCATGCAAATTGCCCACTCCCGCCTGCCGGCCTCTGTCCCATCCCGGCGGGCTGAGGGCAGCAGTCAGCATAAGGAAATTTAAATTGGGCCACAAGAAATTTTAACGGGAGAACCGAGCAGGGGCTGGACAGATCATCACCCGCTTCAGGCTCAAGTACTGATTCCTGGTTCCCACTCTGAATTAAACTCGGGGCTTGAGCTTCAGCATGCTTTCTATTCTAAGAGAAACATAAGAACATAAGAACATAAGAATTAGGAACAGGAGTAGGCCATCTAGCCCCTCGAGCCTGCTCCGCCATTCAACAAGATCATGGCTGATCTGGCCGTGGACTCAGCTCCACTTACCCGCCCGCTCCTCGTAACCCTTAATTCCCTTATTGGTTAAAAATCTATCTATCCATGACTTGAATACTATCAATGAGCTAGCCTCAACTGCTTCCTTGGGCATAGAATTCCACAGATTCACAACCCTCTGGGAGAAGAAATTCCTTCTCAACTCGGTTTTAAATTGGCTCCCCCGTATTTTGAGGCTGTGCCCCCTAGTTCTAGTCTCCCTGACCAGTGGAAAAAACCTCTCTGCCTCTATCTTGTCTATCCCTTTCATTATTTTAAATGTTTCTAGGCTGGCAAAGCATTATCCGGTGGATTTACACGGCACTGCCAGACGTCAACATACCACCATGATTGCCAGATGTATCTGTCAAGTACATTGTAGAGTTTGAAAAATAAAATAAAAAGTCAAGACTGATGTAGATAGTTCACTAACTCATTGATACAACCTGTCAATGCTACCGTGAGTTTGTGGCTTTCCAAGATGTTGGTTTCTCGTGGCTCACTTTAAATAGGCATATCACCAAAACTTCAAAACATGGATTACTAGTCCAAGAAACTTTGCTTTATCCTTATTCTGTACGTTCTTGCTCTCCAACCACCGCTCTATCCATCTGGCCACCTTTCTTTTAATTACAAAGACCATTTATCTTTGCCGGAAGTCTCTTGTGTGGTACCTTATCAAAACTTTTCAAAAATCCAAACCGTTTTAATTTCCTTTACTAATCTTCTTTCATGTCTCGCGAAACCTGACAGGTAAGAGGAGAGAACATAAGAACATAAGAAATAGGAGCAGGAGTAGGCCATAGGCCTCTCGAGCCTACTCTGCCATTCAATAAGATCATGGCTGATCTGATCATGGATCAGCTCCACTTCCCCGCCCGCTCTCCATAACCTCTCATCCCCCCATCGCTCAAGAAACTGTCTATTTCGGTCTTAAATTTATTTAATGTCCCAGCTTCCACAGCTCTCTGAGGCAGCGAATTCCACAGATTCACAACCCTCTGAGAGAAGAAATTTCTCCTCATCTCAGTTCTAAATGGGTGGCCCCTTATTCTAAGGTCATGCTCTCTAGTTCAAGTCTCCCCCACCAGTGGAAACCTCCTCTTTGCATCCACCTTGTCAAGCCCCCTCATAATCTTATGCGTTTCAATAAGATCACCTCTCATTCTTCTGAATTCCGATGAGTAGAGGCCCAACCTCCTCAACCTTTCCTCGTAAGTCAACCCCCTCATCTCCGGGATCAACCAAGTGAACCTCCTCTGAACTGCCTCCAAAGCAAGTATATCCTTTCGTAAATATGGAAACCAAAACTGCATGTAGTATTCCAGGTGTGGTCCCACCAATACCCTGTACAGCTGTAACAAGATTTCTCTGCTTTTATACTCCATCCCCTTTGCAATAAAGGTCAAGATTCTATTGGCCTTCCTGATCACTTGCTGTACCTTCATACTATCCTTGTGTTTCATGCACAAGTACCCCCAGATCCCACTGTACTGCACCACTTTGCAATCTTTCTCCATTTAAATAATAACTTGCTCTTTGATTTTTTTCTGTCAAAGTGCATGACCTCACACTTTCCTACATTATACTCCATCTGCCAAATTCTTGCCCACTCACTTAACCTGTCTATGTCCTCCTGCAGCCTCTTTATGTCCTCCTCACATATTGCCCTTCCTCCCATCTTTGTATCATCAGCAAACTTGGCTACGTTACACTCAGTCCCCTCGTCCAAGTCGTTAATACAGATTGTAAATAGTTGAGGTCCCAGCACTAATCCCTGCGGCACCCTACTCGTTACTGATTGCCAACCAGAGAATGAACCATTTATCCCAGCTCTCTGTTTCTGTTTGTCAGCCAATCTTCTATCCATACTAGTATATTACCCCCAACCCGTGAACTGTTATCTTGTGCAGTAACCTTTTGTGTGGCACCTTGTCAAATGCCTTCTGGAAGTCCAAATACACATCCACTGGTTCCCCTTTATCCACCCTGTTTGTTACATCCTCAAAGAATTCCAGCAAATTTGTCAAACATGACTTCCCCTTCATAAATCAATACTGACTCTGCCTGACCAAGTTTTGCTTTTCCAAATGTCCTGTTACTGCTTCTTTAAGAATGGACTCCAACATTTTCCCAACCACAGATGTTAGGCTAGCTGGTCTATAGTTTCCTGCTTTTTGTCTGCTTCCTTTTTTGAATAGGGACGTTACTTTTGCAGTTTTCCAATCTGCTGGGACCTCCCCAGAATTCAGAGAATTTTGGTAAATTACAACCAATGCATCCACAATCCCTGCCGCTACTTTTCTTAAGACCCTAGGATGCAAGCCATCAGGTCCAGGGGATTTATCTGCCTTTAGTCCCATTATCTTACTGAGCACTGCCTCCTTATTGATTGTGATTGTGTTAAGTTCCTCCCCCCCTATAGCCTTTTGACTATCCACCGTTGGAATATTGTTAGTGTCCTCGACCGTAAAGACTGATACAAAATATTTGTTTAGAGTTTTTGCCATCTCCATGTTCCCCATTACTAGTTCCCCGGTCTCGTCCTCTAAGGGACCAACATTTACTTCAGCCACACTTTCTTTTTATATACCTGTAGAAACTCTTACTATCTGTTTTTATATTTTATGCTGGTTTACCTTCATAGTCTATCTTTCCTTTCTTAATCATTTTTTTAGTCATTCTTTTCTGGCTTTTAAAAGATTCCCAATCTCCTGTACTCACACTAGTTTTGCCCACTTTGCATGCCCTTGTTTTTAATCGGATACCGTTCTTTGTTTCTTTATTTAGCCACGGATGGCTTTCTTTTCTCTTGCACCCTTTCCTCCTTACTGGAATATATTTTTCTTGAAAGTTGTGAATTATCTCTTTAAATGTTCACTGTTCATCAACCATCCCACACAGGGCTACATCCATGAGATAATTGCCTTTACAGCACTGCTTGTGGGCCACGTGGATCAGGAGTGTTTCCTCCAGGCCCAACATAGAATCTCAGGGCTAGATGTTCCACTTTGCTGGCTATCACCCAAAAAATCGGCAATGTTCCAGAAATGTATGATGCCTCAGCCTTACCAATCGCTGGAACATCACCCATTTTTTGGATATCGATTTTCCACTCGGCAATAGGCCAGCGATGTGGGCAATGCGAAAGGTCAGCGATGTGACATGCGCCCATAGAAGTTTACAGCACGGAAGGAGGCCATTTCAGCCCATCGTGTCTGCGCTGGCCAACAAGAGGCTATCCAGCCTAATCCCACTTTCCAGCTCAAAGTCCGTAGCCCTGCAGGTGACGGCACTTCAGGTGCACATCCAAGTATCTTTTTAAATGGGGTGAGGATTTCTGGTTCTACCACTCTTTCAAGCAGTGAGTTCCAGACTCCCACAACTCTCTGCGTGAAGAAATTTCCCCTCAAATCCCCTCTGAACCTTCTACTAATTACTTTAAATTTATGCACCCTGGTTGTTGACCCCTTTGCTAAGGGAAATAGGCCCTTTCTATCCACTATATCTCGGCCCCTCATGATTTTATACACCTCAATGAGGTCTCCCCTCAGCTTTCTCTGTTCCAATGAAACAAATGCAGCCTATCAAATCTGTCCTTATAGCTTAGATTCTCCACTCCCGGCAACATCCTCATAAATCTCCTCTGTACCCTCTCCAGTGCAATCACGTCCTTTCGGTAATGCGGTGACCAGAACTGCACACAGTACTCCAGCTGTGGCCTTACCAGTGTTTTATACAGTTCAAGCATAACCTGCCTTGCTCTTGTATTCTATGCCTCGGCTAATAAAGACAAGCATTCTGTATGCTTTCTTAACCACCTTATCTACCTAGCCTGTTACTTTCAGGGATCTGTGGACATGCACGCCAAGGTCCCTTTGTTCCTCTGCACTCCTCTACACGTCTCAGTATCCTACCATTTAATGTGAATTCCCCTTCCTGGTTAGCCCTCCCAAAATGCATTACCTCACACTTCCCTGAATTAAATTCCATTTGACACTGTTCTGTCCACCTGACCAGTTGATTGATATCTTCCTGCAATCAGCAGCTTTCTTCCTCATTATCAACCTCACACTCCATTTTAGTAGCATCTGCAAACATCTTAATCTATATTCAAATTTAGATCATTGATGTATATTACAAAAAGGGACCCAAAACTGAGCCCTGCGGAACCCCACTGGAAACATTCTTCCAGTTGCCAAAACACCCATCAATCATTACCATTTGCTTCCTGCCTCCGAGCCAATTTTGGATCCAACTTGTCACTTTGCCCTGGATTCCTTTGTGATCAGTCTGCCATGTGGGCCTTTATCAAAAGCCTTGCTAAAATCCATAAACACTACATCATACGCTTTGCCTTCATCGACCCTCCTGGTTACTTCCTTGAAAAATTCAATCAAGTTAGTCAGACAAGACCTTCCCTTAACAAATCCGTGCTGACTGTCCTTGATTAATCCGTGTCTTTCTAAGTGAAGATTTATCCTGTCCTTCAGGATTTTTTCCAATAATTTTCCCACCACTGAGGTTAGGCTGGCTGGCCTGTAATTACTCGGTCTATCCCTTTCTCCCTTCTTAAACAAAGGTACCACATTAGCAGTCCTCCAGTCCTCTGGCACCACACCTGAAGTCAGAGCGGATTGGAAAATGATGGTCAGAGCCTCTGCTATTTCCTCTTTTGCTTTACTTAGCAGCCTGGGATACATTTCATCCAGGCCTGGAGATTTATCTATTTTCAAAGCTGCTACTCCCCTTAATACCTCCTCTCTCACCATTTCATCTAATATTTCACACTTCTTCTCCTCGATAATGGTGTCTGTATCGTCCCTCTCTTTTGTGAAAACAGACGCAAAGTATTTAAGAACCATAACCATATCTTCTGCCTCCACACACAGATTACCCTCACGGCCTCTAATAGGCCCTATCCTTTCTTTAGTTATCCTCTTGCTCTTAATATATTTATAAAACATCTTTGGGTTTTCCTTGATTTTACTTACTAAGAATTTTTCATGCTCCCTTTGCTTTCCTAATATCCTTTTTAATTTCACTCCTGGACTTTCTATACTCCTCTATAGATTCTGCAGTATTTAGCCCTCGATACCTGTTATATGCCTTCCTTTTTTTCTTTATCCTACCCTGTATGTTCTTTGACATCCAGGGGGCTCTAGATTTCTGAATTGAATTCCATTTGCCACTGTTCTTTCCATCTGCCCAGTTCATTGATATCTCCCTGCAGTCCACAGCTTTCCTCTTCACTATCAACCACACAGCTGATTTTAGTATCATCTGCAAACTTCTTAATCATACGCTCCACATCCACTTTGGTGGTAAAAACAGAGAGACAGACTATTATCTGAATGGTGACAGATTAGGAAAAGGGGAGGTGCAAAGAGACCTGGGTGTCATGGTACATCAGTCATTGAAGGTTGGCATGCAGGTACAGCAGGCGGTTAAGAAAGCAAATGGCATGTTGGCCTTCGTAGCGAGGGGATTTGAGTACAGGGGCAGGGAGGTGTTGCTACAATTGTACAGGGCCTTGGTGAGGCCACACCTGGAGTATTGTGTACAGTTTTGGTCTCCTAACCTGAGGAAGGACATTCTTGCTATTGAGGGAGTGCAGCGAAGGTTCACCAGACTGATTCCCGGGATGGCGGGACTGACCTATCAAGAAAGACTGGATCAACTGGGCTTGTATTCACTGGAGTTCAGAAGAATGAGAGGGGACCTCATAGAAACGTTTAAAATTCTGACGGGGTTAGACAGGTTAGATGCAGGAAGAATGTTCCCAATGTTGGGGAAGTCCAGAACCAGGGGACACAGTCTAAGGATAAGGGGGAAGCCATTTAGGACCGAGATGAGGAGGAATTTCTTCACCCAGAGAGTGGTGAACCTGTGGAATTCTCTATCACAGAAAGTTGTTGAGGCCAATTCACTAAATATATTCAAAAAGGAGTTAGATGAAGTCCTTACTACTAGGGGAATCAAGGGGCATGGTGAGAAAGCAGGAATGGGGTACTGAAGTTGCATGTTCAGCCATGAACTCATTGAATGGCGGTGCAGGCTAGAAGGGCCGAATGGCCTACTCCTGCACCTATTTTCTATGTTTCTATGTAAGTCTAAATCATTGATATATACCACAAAAAGCAAGGGTCCCCGTACTGAGCCCTGCGGAACCCCACTGGAAACAGCCTTCCAGTCACAAAGAACACCCATTAACCATTACCCTTAGCTTCCTCCTCTGAGCCTATTTTGGATCCAACTTGCCACTTTGCCCTGGATCCATGGGCTTTTACTTTCATGACCAGTGTTGTGTATTGTCCAGGTACATTAAATGTATGGTTACAATGGTGCGCCACAGAGGGCGCTGTGGTGGGAGACCTGAAAGTACCTGCAAGACAGAGTATAAAAGGCTGCCCACCATACCTGAGAGGCACTCTGGAGTTACACAATAAAGGACTAAAGTCACAGCAGTTAAGACAACACCAGGCTGTGTGGAGTCAGTGATTTGAGTGCTACATACATCACATTGGCGACGAGGACATAGACGAGCTTCACGCAACCATAGCTACTCTGGGCACGCGAAAGGATTTTACAGTGGGTAATGATTGGGAGGCCTTTACGGAAAGGCTCGAGTACTACTTTATAGCAAACGACCTGACGGAGGACACGAATGTACTGAGAGAAAAGCGTAAGGCGATATTGCTGTTCAGTTGTGGCGATGGGGTGTCAGGGATTTGTTGGCACCCGTGAGTGCCAAGGACAAGTCATATGAGGAGCTGACTGAACTCATTCGTGACCAACTGAAACTGAAGGAGAGCATCCTCACAGCCAGGCACAAATTCTACCACCATTGCAGACCTGAGGGCCAGGATGTCACCAAATATGCTGCGGATATCAGGAGACTCGCGGCGCCGTGTGATTTTGGCACACACCTTGACGAGGCGTTGCGAGACGTTTTTGTTATGGGGATTGGCCATGAGGGTCTTCTTCACAAGCTGCTATCCACTGAACCTACAGTCAGCCTGCAGGAAGCCATCATCATCAGCCGGGCATTTATGACCTCGACTTACAGCACCAAGCAGATGATCCACACAGTCTCGAACCCAGCAGGCACTGTTCACAGGATAGCGCCTGTCATGGACAAAACTGCAGAACGTGGCTCTGCCCAGGGCAGAGAGTACGGAGCTCGGGGTCCTGGAACTCAGAGTCCGCCGAGGGGGGTTAATCGAGTAGCACCATGCTGGCGCTGCGGAGGAAGCCATGGGGCTCACTGGTGCAGGTTTGCGGAGTATACGTGCAATACCTGCCACACGAAAGGCCACCTTCAGCGTATGTGCAAAAGAAACCTGACTCACCGTCTGGCTGAGGAGATGGTAGATAATCTACCATCCAGCGAGGAGCAGGTAGAAGAAGATGAGGCGTTTGGACTGTATACTTGTACCGACGATTCGGCCCCAGTGGTTTTGGAAGTCAAGATTAACGGAGTCCCAGTGAGTATGGAAGTGGACACCGGATCGGGTCAGTCGCTAATGAGTCAGGAAACTTTTGATAAACTGTGGATCAACCCAGCTGCACGACCCAAGCTGGTCCCGGTCACGGCGAAGCTGCGCACCTACACCAGGGAACTGATACCTGTTCTTGGCAGAGCGGATGTGCAAGTATCTCACAGGGGCGAGACGCACGGTTTACTTTTATGGGTCATTGCAGGCGATGGGCCGACGCTACTCAGCAGGAGGTGGATGGGGAAGGTCCGTGGGAGCTGGGAAGACTTCATTCCTCCACAGGCCGCTGTCCCTCGGGTTCCCAAAGAGCAGCGCCGACTGAGCTGGAGGAGAAAGAAGGGCTTTGACAGGCTGCTCCAGCAGGCATCGTCGGCCCGCGGGCAGAGGCCGGCTCCGGAGGATGCGGCGGTGTGGGGGCCGGTGTGTTGTGGCTCCCGGGTGCGGTCAAAGTGTGGTGGATCCCGAGAGAGAGTCGAGAGCGAACTGGTAGGCAGCAGCAGGCTAGAGTTCAGCAGGGAAAACACCCAGCAAACCAACCTCACAAAAGGGTCCGGAGAAGGAAAGCTGTTCATCGGCGATCTAAATCTCGACACAGACGAGCAGGCCTTGGAAGAAGTGGTCTCCAAGTACAGGCAGATCTCCGAGGTGTGAGTGATCAAGGACACCCAAGCGTCCAGCAGTTTCGGCTTCAGCACAATTGTTCTTGGCCGTTTTTTTTTTGCTGACACCTATTCTTTCTTTAAACTCAACCCCATCCACAACTGCACGAAGAGAGTAACATGTCATGCTAGAATTTTCTGAATTCTCCATCTCCTGGAAATGCAGATGACATCCTCTGCGCTTGCAAAATAGATGTACAGCAGAAACGGGATTCATATTTTTCTTCTCAAACTCGCCCAGCAATGCAGTCAAGCCACTCACATCCTCAATTGGTTCAGTAATTGCAGGAAGCTCCTCCTCAACAAAATGAGCATTTAACCTACGCTTTTTCTGTACCATTTCTTTCAGGTACGCTACGTCTCTTTTGGCTTGGAACCTCCTTTTCTGTAATCGGCTGCAACTGTTGGCGGAGTTGTTTTAATGTAAAGGGGCACAGCGAGCTCAAGATGGTGGCGAGCCTCGTGGCAGCAGAGTTCTGCAGAGAAAGGCAAGCAGAGCACCTAAAATGGTGGCGCCCAGTGGAAGCCTCGTGGGAAAAACAAGATGGTGAGTTAAAAGGGAAATGTACCCGGGAGTCTTAAAAGGCCTTACACCGTTGGCGGTCCCCACAAAGAGACTTTTGTAAGGCAAGAGCGAGTCTAAATGAGTAATGTGATTTGTATGATGACGTGATTTATGACAAGAGTTAATATTTTGATGCTGAAATGATTACTGTGTTTAAAATGATGGATATGATTTACGCAAAGAGTTAATACCATGAGGTACAAGTAAAGGGTTAATGGATCTGTGACGAACATGACTAATGGACTAATGCGATTCCGATTTTATGTGATTCATGCAATGGTTCAGCGGCTGCAGATGAGCCGCAAAGACAACTACTTTCTGAGAACAGAGGTAACGCACTAGTTGCGATACCCTGTCTCAGCGCAGCCCATTACATTGGGCAAAAAGGGGCTGTATGCCACCACCGTACTTCACCCAGTGGAGCTGGGATTAAATAACCATTCAGTGTACCTGCAACCTTTTGTTATAATTCTTCAATGCATCTATGTGTACCATACAAATGTACTGTCTATGTATACCTGTTTTCTGTTGGAGGTTATGCTCGAGTACTTCATCACCCATGTAAGGACTGCAAATAACACATGCTTGCACCGGATCGCAAGCATAATCTCTACATGGGGGAGAAGAGGGAAGTGGATGGTCATGGACTCACACTCACAAATCAACCAGGACGAACAAGGTCGAGGTTACCGGCAATGGCTTTTGGAGCTGGGTGGGGGGAGTGAGATGTTATGGATTGTCCAAGTACATTAAATATATGGTTACAATGGTGCGCCACAGAGAGCGCTGTGGTGGGAGACCTGAAAGTACCTGCAAGGCTGCCCACCACACCTGAGAGGCACTCTGGAGTTATACAATAAAGGACTAAGGTCACAGCAGTTACTACAACACCATACCGTGTGGAGTCAGTGATTTGAGTGCTACATACATCACAACCAGTCTGCCACATGGGACCTTATCAAAAGCCTTGCTAAAATCCATATACACTACATCAAATGCACTGCCCTCATTGACCCTTCTTGTTACCTCCTCAAAAAATTCAATCAAGTTAGTAAGACATGACCTTCCCTTAACAAATCCACGCTGACTGTCCCTGATTAATTAATCTGTGTCTTTCTAAATGAAAATTTATCTTGTCCCTCAGAAATGGCCACTGTATGTTGATCGCTGTATGCCAGATTATGGTGCAGGTAGTCCTCAAGGTTTATACCTGATAACAATAATCAATTCCATTATTTTACCCAGTATTGAAGTAAGACTAACAGTTTTCAAATGTGAGCAACAGGATGAGGCAGACGAGTAACATTTACTTCTAACTGTTTTGTGTGGTTTTTTTTAAGTAATACGTACTAAGGCAAGACTCTTTTCCAAAACGCACATTAGTTCCTGCTTACCATCTGCAACTTCAAAGTCCTTGAATGCAAGTTCTGAGCCCGAGTCATCCAGCAGAACCTCCCCATTCAGAGTGAATGTCATGGTGTACTCGTTCATATCGACCAGGCAGCCGACGACATCCCCTGCCTGCCAGGATCGGCCAAAATGCTCGTTGCCCTGGTGCCACCGTTGTGCCTGCAGCATACATCACGGGCAAGCGATTACAAGGGGAACAAAGCAGTGCAACTGCTGCACGTTGTATGTTAAGCAGAGCAGAGTTCAATCTGTACACAGTCTGTCATTGTCCAGTCATTCACTGGGTAAACCTGGTTGGAATTCATTGGAGAAATTCTCCACAAAGACTGAGGGTTTTCGTTTGTGTTAAACTCCCATTATTTTTGGCGATGTTTTTGCATGTTACGATATAGGATGGGCCAAATGATACATCTTTCTCGTTAATAGTAGTCCTCTCTATAAAAACCACCTTACTTGGTGTGATGGCTCAGTGAGAAAGATGCTTTTAAATGTACTGTGTCACTGAGCTGGAAGATGCGGGATCACGACTGCAATTCTGCCACACACAGAGTTTCTAATCTTAGCTCTGCTCTCACACAACGGTGCAGTGTGGAGGTCTGGCATTTCTTCGCTGGGAAGGAGGGGGGAGCAACCAAAGTACAAGATACTTCTGTGCTGTTCTTGCACACCTCTCATCATCAGGTTCAAAAACACCCACTGGTCCTAGTGCTCGTCCCAGAGGGCAGCAGTGACCCGAAACAATTTTATGGAGCCAAGAAGAGCATTCCTGCTGGCCACAGAAAAATAAGAGAAAAACTGTTTGGAAGCCATTTTGTGGAGGGGCCACCTGTTACAAATGGGCGGAGAAAATGCCCAGCTGTACTTTAAAATTGCAATTGGGCTTCTACAGTGGCAGTCAACCCCGATTTGCATCTTTAAACAGCTTCTTACCCAAAACAGGCGGGAGTGCTGTACATCTATTTACAGGCCTGACATAAAATTGCCTTGTGGGGGGGGTGTCCCAAGGTTGACTGAGGTTCCTCCCAATTACCATCTGCTTGCAGCCCATTCTTTGTGCAAGAAACGAGAGTCCAAAAGATGAAAATGGCCCTCGAATGGACTGAATGGCCTATTTCTGAACTGTAAACTTTTAAGGTTCTAAGGACTATTGGGCCCAGATTTTACGGGGCCTATGGCGGCGTACGCTAGTGCCCTGCAAGTTCCGGGCTTCCGCATGCGCGAAAACCCAAAACTTGCGATTTGTCAAGTTTCTGCTCGACAGATCCACGGCATCCGTTGGAAATTGACATTCGTTGACGCAGAGTTGGGCCTTCTTTTACCAGCGTAAGGGTTTAAATAAATGTTCAACATTTTTTTAAAATCATTGAAACATTCCCTTACATTTGAAATTAGTTTAGATTATTTTTGTCCTGTTTAAAAATGTTTACATTTATTTTTCAAAAAATACTGGCCCTCAAATTCCGTTTTGGCCTTCCCGCGGGCATTTTAGAGAAAAAATACGCACCTAACTTAAGCTGCTGCCCACGTTCAACTTTCCGATGCTGAGGCCTCTCCTGACTGTCAGTCACAGCGCGTGCACGTCGACACGTGCACAGGCCTACAGCTGGAGCCACATGGCTCTGGGCAGCCAATCAGGTAAAGTATCATAGTACATACAACTCGCGATTATCCGCACACAGATCCAATGGGAAACCGTTGTAACGGGATTTAAAATTTCAGCCCGGGAAGGCATGGGGCCGGTGCGTTCGGAGTCCTTTTGGCCCGGTAAGGCATCGGGTTTTAACTTTATAATGTTAATTGCTCCAACGGAGAAATCGTTTACCCGGCATAGCCCAATCCCCGAGGGACCCGGATAATCGAGAGTTGCCTGTCATAGAATTTCCGCAGGGTCTTAAACTCCGATTACTATGATTGTGATAGAGCCCGAAACACCCAAAACACGAATAAAAAATAGAAAATAATTACACTATATTCATTTAAATTAAAGTTATTAATGTCTTAAAAGAAAAATAATTTCCCGATTTTTAAATAAGTTTTTTTAAAATAAACTTACCGTTGTGGGGAAGGTTTTTAAAGTAAAATATGTTTTAATAACTTTACTTTTATATGTTTTTGTATTTTTTAAAACACTTGCGCCTGTAAAAGTAGGCTATGCACCTGCTTTTTCAGGCGCAAGATTTTTGAGGACATGTGTAAACGTAAATATCGGAAATTTCCACTGACAAATATCCTCGCTCCCGAGATGCGGCCATCTGTCAAGCCAGAAACTTGACAGATCGGAAATGCCTGTTTCCAGCACATGCACATTGCGCGCCGAAAACCGGCATTTCCGATGCCTTCCCGGGTCCTTGGAACTCCGTACGGACTCGGGGAGGCCGGAATTGTTGGCCTTTATTTTTATTTAAAATGGTATTTTAATTAATTCTTATTTCCGTGTTGTTAAAATGTACTTTTTAATAATCAATAGGAATCCCCCTTTGTCATTGGTTGGGCCGGCCCACATGATCTCAGAGACACTTGCGAACTGCATGCACCCCTGGGATACGTGGGCTTTTACGCAGGCGATGCCTGCAGGCCCAGGAGTGCGCGTGTTCAAAGGTCTGGAGACACCAGGTAGGTGCGGCAAATCTCCGACAGTGGTAAAAATGAAAGCTCAAGCATTCGGGGATACTCTTCCAAAGCAGGAGTAAAGCAGATTGCTAGAGCAGAGTATAGAGAGCTTTACTGGCACAGCTGCATCTGACTAGTGAATTCTTCATGCTAAATTGGGTGACACTTTTCATTCACTTGCACCGGTGTCATTCATCACTTTGGCAGGTGTAAAATTCTCCCCCCACTTCCCCCCCAGCCCCCCCCCAAAAAAAAGCCAGCTGTACCTCTTTTTTTCAAAGCAGTGTCTGTGGATCACCACATGTACTGAATAATATTTCAGCAGCAAAAGGGGAAAATGTTGGAATCAATTATGAAAGATGTAATAGCAGCGCATTTGGAAAGCAGTGACAGGATCGGTCCAAGTCAGCATGGATTTATGAAAGGGAAATCATGCCTGACAAATCTTCTAGAATTTTTTTGAGGATGTAACTAGTAGAGTCGCCAAGAGAGAACCAGTGGATGTGGTGTATTTGTTGTATTTTGACAAGGTCTCACACAAGAGATTAGTGTGCAAAATTAAAGCACATTGTATTGGGGGTAATGTATTGACGTGGGTAGAGAACTGGTTAGCAAACAGGAAGCAAAGAGTAGGAATAAACGGGTCCTTTTCAGAATGGCAGGCAGTGACTAATGGGGTACCGCAATGTTCAGTGCTGGGACCCCAGCTATTTACAATATACATTAATGATTTAGACAAAGGAACTGAATGTAATATCTCCAAGTTTGCAGATGACACTAAGCTGGGTGGCTGTGAGCTGTGAAGAGGATGCTAAGAGGCTGCAGGGTGACTTGAACAGGTTAGGTGAGTGGGCAAATGATTGCAGATGCCGTATAATGTAGATAAATGTAAAGTTATCCACTTTGGTGGCAAAAACAGGAAGGCAGAATATTATCTGAATGGTGACAGATTAGGAAAAGGGGAGGTGCAACGAGACCTGGGTGTCATGGTACATCAGTCATTGAAAGTTGGCATGCAGGTACAGCAGGCAGTAAAGAAGGCAAATGGCATGTTGGCCTTCATAGCAAGAGGATTTGAGTATAGGAGCAGGAAGGTCTTACTGCAGTTGTACAGGGCCTTGGTGAGGCCACACCTTGAATATTGTGTACAGTTTTGGTCTCCTAATCTGAGGAAGGACATCCTTACTATTGAGGGATGCAACGAAGGTTCACCAGACTGATTCCCGGGATGGCAGGACTGACATATGAGGAGAGACTGGATCGACTAGGCTTATATTCACTGGAATTTAGAAGAATGAGAGGGGACCACATAGAAATATTTAAAATTCTGACGGGATTGGACAGGTTAGACGCAGGAAGAATGTTCCCGATGTTGGGGAAGTCCAGAACCAGGGGTCACAGTCTAAGGATAAGGGGTAAGCCATTTAGGACCGAGATGAGGAGAAACTTCTTCACCCAGAGAGTGGTGAACCTGTGGAATTCTCTACCACAGAAAGTTGTTGAGGCCAATTCGTTAAATATATTCAAAAGGGAGTTAGATGTGGCCCTTACAGCTAAAGGAATCAAGGGGTATGGAGAGAAAGCAGGGGTGGGGTACTGAAGTTGCATGATCAGCCATGATCATATTGAATGGCGGTGCAGGCTCGAAGGGCCGAATGGCCTACTCCTGCACCTATTTTCTATGTTTCTGTGAAATGCAGAGAGTAAAGTGATGAATCCACTTTGATCTGATCATTTTTATTTGTTTCCTTCCTTGACTTGTCTGTTTTAAAGCATACGAACCTTGAAACCGTCAAAAACAAAGGACTGATCATCCGTCCCAAGCTCCTGGTCTGGGCGGCAGCCTGGTCGGGTCCAGCCAATGCGAATGTCTTCGGCTGTCGCGGCTTCAAACTCAAAGTACCACTTCCCGCTTTTCACTGCATAGGTTTTCTCAGCACGGAAAATGCGGAACCTCTCTGCCGCATTGTTCAACAGATCAGATCTTGCAGCTACAATTTAAAAAAAAACACACCAAAAGAAATATACATGATTTCACATTTCAGTAAGAAAAGCATGATTTAAATACACATGAAGGGGTGAACGTTTCTTCTGTCCATCAGCTACAAAGGCCTCCAGTCCCAACCCGGTGCCTAGGGTTAGGGTTGTCAAATCTGGTTGGATGCATTCCTGGAGGCTTGATATTTGATCACGTGATATTTGATCACGTGACCACCTCCAGAATCACTCTGCTCATAATCTATATATTATGAAAAAATCTTCTGTAGAATGCAGGCCACCTGCCCACAAAACTTACTTCCTGTTGTCCCAATTTTGAGTCACACTTTTCTGTCATGTTACCAAATGTTTGCTCTGTTGCTTGTTCATAGCAATTGTGCTAGAGATAACAGAGGGGATTTTCATCAACCCTACGATTCTGCTACACGTAACGAGCACAGAAATTCTTTCCCACTGATGTTTTCTTGTCTCCCCAAACGCTTCAGCTAAGAGAGCCCTTTACAGTCAGCACCTCACAGCTAACCTGGCGCGCCTTGATGACCCCGAGATGCAGAATGCCCACTGCGCTTGGTCTGTCTTCCAGGCCTCCATAACCAGTGTCAACAAGGAAATGCTCGGTCATTCAACCAGGAAACACCAGGACTGGTTGATGAGAATGATCAGGAGATTCAAGAACTAATAGACTGCAAGCGCAGGGCATTTCTGAGCCTTAAACAGCAACCCAACTCGGGAGCAGCAAACCAGCATTACAGATGGCTAAAGGCTAAGGTCCAGCAAAAAACCCAGGACCTAAAGAACAGGTGATGGATGGAGAAAGCACAGGAGATACAGCAGCTGGCCGACAGCCATGATGTGCGAGGATTCTTCACCGCAGTCAAGGCCACATACGGATCAAACTCCCAAGGCCCCACCCCACTCCTGGCCAAGAACAGGGAAACACTCATCAAGGACACCAAGGCAGTCAGGGCCCGCTGGAAGGAACACTTCGAACATCTCCTCAACCGAGACTCTGCCTTTGACTCGAGTGTTCTCAACTCCATCCCGCAGCAAAGAAGAAGTAGCATAAAACAAAAAAAGAATTTTTTTAAATACTCTTGGGAAGGATCAATATGTTGTTTATAAGCAGGATCACATTGTTACAAGGTATGTTATAAAGAAACTGTACTGCACTAAATGCCACAACTGATCACAGGCAGTGTTAAACACAAGCTATCTCTCACATACATAAATGCCACTGAACTGCCCTGCAGAAGTAACATTAATCCCCAAATCAAGTTGACAGCACTACAGAAGAAAACACGTCAAACCCTCTTGCAAAGTATAAAAATAATGTCTCCACAAAATTAAACCAACACCGTATTCCGACAGATCAGATCAGAGTGGGGCTCGTGGCTACAGAGTGCGAGGAATGAGGATTTGTTTTTAAAGTAGCTTATCTCCCTTCCCCGAATGACTGAAGCTTAACACTGGCTATTCATTATTATTACATGGACTATATCCTATCTGAATTAGACTTGGGGGTTGTTCTTTGAAAAGTTATTGGTGGATTTAGGATTAATCTATCAATAGCAGCGAGAGAGAAACTCCGGACTATAGAGGCGCGCTGGCATGAAATATCAATAGAAAGTATTCTCCTCCTGGGCTGATAACGGCAGTGTCCACAAGATTGACACTCAGTTCTAGGAGATTGCCGGCAAATCCAGAGGGGTTGGCATGACAACCCTACCTAGCGTGGCCTAGGTGCATAGGAATGGCATCCCTCAATTTAAGAAGCACTAATTTTCATTCCCTAGCCCCTGCAAAGAAAAATACAAAATGGCTCATCCTCCTGATGTATTTAAATTTTTAATAAGACTCATTGTGAGGAAGTGTTGACCGAAAGTCAAAGCAGTTCCATACCACAGCTAATTTCAGAGCATTGCTGGGGTAGGCCTGGAGCAAATCGACCACCTCCTCTCATAGCTTTGTTGCTCTATGATGTTATCTGAGAAAAGCCAAGGGGCAAGAAAGAAAAAGCCTTAAAAAAGAAGTGTAACTGTTAAATCGCAGAAATCTCATGCAATTGCCAGAAACATCAAACTAGTTATGTGGGCCTCACACAGCATTAATATAAATGTAAGTCGATATGAAAATGAGGCATTTCAAGACTATCTATCTTTTCACAAAGATCGCAAAATAAAGTGCAGATGAGTGATACTATTTGACCCATCTAGCCTATCTATTCATAGAAATGTCTGATTGATCACAATATCTAACTGCCTCTTAAGCTGTCTCTTTTTTTAATTGAATTATAGACTCTCTAGTTCTATGCAAACTCTCTGACAAGACATTTAAATTCACCAGCACTATAATAAGGTGCATAGAGGAATATATATGTTTAAAAGTCAACAAAGAATGACTAAAAAATGATTAAGAAAGGGAAGATAGACTATGAAAGTAAACTAGCACAAAATATAAAAACAGATAGCAAGAATTTCTATCGGTATATAAAAAGGAAAAGAATGGCTAGAGTAATGGCTAGAATGCAGGACGAGACCGGGGAACTAGTAATGGGGAACATGGAGATGGCAGAAATTCTGAACAAATATTTTGTATCAGTCTTTACGGTAGAGGACACTAATAATATTCCAACAGTGGATAGTCAAGGGGCTATAGTGGGGGAGGAACTTAACACAATCACAATCACTAAGGAGGTGGTACTCAAGTAAGATAATGGGATTAAAGGTGGATAAATCCCCTGGACCTGATGGCTTGCATCCTAGGGTCTTAAGAGAAGTACTGGCAGGGATAGTGGATACATTGGTTGTAATTTCCCTAAATTCCCTGGATTCTGGGGAGGTCCCAACAGATTGGAAAACTGCAAATGTAACGGCCCTATTTAAAAAAGGAGGCAGACAAAAAGCAAGAAACTATAGACCAGTTAGCCTAACATCTATGCTTGGGAAGATGTTGGAGTCCATTATTAAAGAAGCAGTAGCAGGACATTTGGAAAAGCAAAATTCGGTCAGGCAGAGTCAGCATGGATTTATGAAGGGGAAGTCATGTTTGACAAATTTGCTAGAATTCTTTGAGGATGCAACGAACAGGGTGGATAAAGGGGAACCAGTGGATACAGTGTATTTGGACTTCCAGAAAGCATATGACAAGGTGCCACATAGAAGGTAACCGCACAAGATAAAAGTTCACGGGGTTGGGGTTTATATGTTAGCATCGATAGAGGATTGGCTAGCGAACAGAAATTAGTGATAAATGGTTCATTCTCAGGTTGGCAATCAGTAACTAGTGGGATGCCGCAGGGATCAGTGCTGGGTCCCCAACTATTTACAATCTATATTACCGACTTTGAGGAAGGGACTGAGTGTAACGTAGACAAGTTTGCCGATGATACAAAGATGGGAGGAAAAGCAATGTGTGAGGAGGACACACAAAATCTGCAAAAGGACATAGACAGGCTAAGTGAGTGGGCAAACATTTGGCAGATGGAGTATAATGTTGGAAAGTGTTGAGGTCATGTACTTTGGCAAAAAAAAAATCAAAGAGCAAGTTATCATTTAAATGAAGAAAGATTACAAAGTGTTGCAGTGCAGCGGGACCTGGAGGTACTTGTGCATGAAACACAAAAGGATAGTATGCAAGTACAGCAAGTGATCAGGAAGGCCAATGGTATCTTGGTCTTTATTTCAAAGGGGATGGAGTATAAAAGCACGGAAGTCTTGCTACAGTTGTACAGGGTATTGGTGAGGTCACACCTGGAATACTGTATGCAGTTTTGGTTTCCATATTTACGAAAGGATATACATGCTTTGGAGGCAGTTCAGAGAAGGTTCACAAGGTTGAATCCAGAAATGAGGGGGTTGACTTATGAGGAAAGGTTGCGTAGGTTGGGCCTCTACTCATTGAAATTCAATAGAATGAGAGGTGATCTTATCAAAACGTATAAGATTATGAGGGAGCTTGACAAGGTGGATGCAGAGAGGATGTTTCCACTGATAGGAGAGACTAGAACTAGAGGGCATAATCTTAGAATAAGGGGCCAACCATTTAAAACAGAGATGAGGAGAAATTTCTTCTCTCAGAGGATTTTGGATCTGTCATGTATTCAACTGTCATTGTAATCCATGTATAAACTGACCGAAGTTGTACATCGTGAGAACATTGATCACTAGGTGGTGAACTTGTGGGAGACACTCCTAACCTGGACTTTCAGGTATAAAAGGGGAAGCTCCACCCACCTTCATCACTTCAGTCCTGGCTAATAAAGGTTACTGGTCACAGAGTGACCTTCTCTCTAGTATGGGCCTCGTGTGCATTTGTACTGTATAGTAAGGACATATTATTGGCGACGAGAAACTGGGATTTAAACCACACGAGCATGGCCACTAGCAGCACAGATGAGAGGTACTGTGTTGGTAATGATTGGGACGTCAGCGGTCACTTGGCGCGTATGTGCAGGAAGCCTGCAGCCAGGTTGATGTACGAGGTGGACGGGCCCGATGTAAGCCCTACAAGGCCAAATGGACACTGGGGGAAATCACTGGAAGCTGAAGTTCAGCGAGTTCATGTGGAGCACATATACAGTTCATACTCCAGGACGCCACCGATAATGATGAAAGTGCTCCTCAATGGCATCCCAGTATCAATGGAGCTAGACACGGGGGCCAGCCAGTCCCTGATGAGTATCAAACAGTTCAACAAGTTGTGGGCGTCCAAAGCCAGGAAGCCAAAATTATTGCCGAATGACGCACAGCTACGGACTTAGACAAAGGAGATCATTCCAGTGCGAGGCAGCGCCACAGTAGTCGTGACCCACAAGGATTCAGAGAACAGGTTGCCACTCTGGATTGTCCCGAGGGACGGTCCCGCACTACTGAGGAAGAGTTGGCTTGCTGTCATGAACTGGAAATGGGGCGATGTCAATACAATTTCTTCTGTGGTGCGAATATCATGCTCACAAGTCCTGGACAAATTTGACTCACTATTTCAACCCGGCATTGGCACTTTCATGGGGACCAAGGTAGTGATTGACATAAACCCGGACGCCAGGCCAGTACACCACAAGGCCAGAGCGGTGTCGTACATGATGCGGGAAAAGATAGAAGGCGAATTGGACCGCCTGCTGAGGGAAGGCATCATCTCGCCAATCGAATTCAGTGACTGGGCGAGCACGATTGTGCCGGTGCTCAAGACGGATGGGTCGGTCAGCATATGTGGTGATTACAAGGCCACCATCAATCGGGTGTCACTCCAAGACCAGTACCCGCAACCGAGAGCGGAGGACCTCTTTGATATGCTATCCGGTGGCAAACTTATTTCAAAATTGGACCTGACCTCAGCTTACATGACCCAGGAGCTGGCGAGTGAGTCGAAGAAGCTGACCACCATCACGACAAACAAGGGGTTGTTTGAGTATAACAGATGTCCATTCGGGATTCGCTCGGCCACCGCGATCTTTCAACGAAACATGGAAAGTCTCCTCAAGTCGATTCCAAGGATGGTAGTTTTTCAAGACAACATCCTCATCACGGACTGCGATACTGAAGAACACCTCCGCAACCTGGAGGAGGTGCCACACAGACTGGACCGGGTAGGTCTGTGACTGAAAAAAACGAAGTGCGTCTCCTAGCTCCAGAGGTGGAATTCCTGGGGATGAGGGTAGCAGCAAACAGGATCAGACCTACTACGTCCAAAAGGGAAGCGATCCAGACAGCACCTAGACCCCGTAACATGATGGAGATGCGTTCGTTCCTGGGGCTCCTGAACTATTTTGGTAACTTTCTTCCCAAATTTGCATGCTGTTAGAGCCGCTACACATGCTCCTACGCAAAGGTCGCGAATGGGTCTGGGGGGACAGCCAGGAAAGGGCTTTTGATAGAGCACGCAATTTGTTATGCTCCAACAATCTGTTAACACTATATGACCCATGTAAGAAACTTGTTTTAATGTGCGATGCGTCGTCCTGTGGGGTCGGGTGTGTGTTGCAGCATGTTAATGCCAAAGGTCAGTTACAGCCGGTAGCTTATGCCTCCAGAAGTTTGTCCCAGGCAGAAAGGGGCTACGGGATGGTAGAAAAGGAAGCACTTGCATGTGTATATGCAGTAATAAAAATGCACCAGTACCTGTTTGGCAGGAAATATGAGCTGGAGACAGATCACAAACCCCTAACGTCCCTTTTGGCCGACAACAAGGCCATAAATGCAAATGCATCGGCCCACATACAGAGGTGGGCACTCATGTTAGTCACCCATGACTATACAATTCGGCACAGACCGGGCACTGAAAACTGCGCCGATGCACTCAGCAGGCTCCCACTAGCCACCACCGAGGGGGCAACTGAGCATGCTGCTGAGATGGTCATGGCTGTTGAAGCTTTCGAAAGTGAAGGCTCACCCGTGACAGCTCGTCAGATCAAAGTCTGGACAAAGAGAGACCCGCTACAGTCTTTAGTCAAGAAATCTGTCCTGAATGGGGACTGGGCAGCCATGTACAGGGCATTCCCTGAGGAATTTAAACCATTTCACAGGCGCAGGGATGAACTCTCGATTCAGGCCGATTGCCTACTATGGGGAAACTGAGTAGTCATGCCCCAGATGGGCAGAGAGGTGTTCATCCGAGAACTCCACAATGAGCACCCGGGCATTGTCATGATGAAGGCAATTGCCAGGTCACACGTTTGGTGGCCAGGGATAGATGCAGACCTGGAACTTTATGTTCGCAGGTGCAACACGTGTGCGCAGCTGAGCAATGCGCCCAGGGAAGCCCCCCTTAGCCCCTGGTCCTGGCCCGCCAAGCCATGGTCACGCATCCATGTGGACTACGCAGGTCCTTTCACGGGAAAAATGTTTTTGGTCGTAGTAGATGCCTACTCCAAATGGATCGAGTGTGACATTCTCAATTCAAGCACATCCTCTGCCACGGTAGAAAGTCTACGGGCAATGTTCGCCGCCCATGGTCTACCGGATGTCTTGGTCAGCGACAATGGCCTGTGCTTTACAAGCATTGAATTCCAGGACTTCATGGCAGGAAATGGTATCAACCATGTCAGAACGGCACCGTTCAAGCCGGCCTCAAACGGCCAGGCGGAACGAGCAGTGCAGAAAATCAAACAAGGGATGCTCAGATTCCAAGGGGGTTCCCTACAAAGCCGCTTATCACGCCTCCTGTTGGCCAATATATCCCGACCACACTCGCTCACAGGGGTTCCACCCGCAGAGCTGCTAATGAAAAGGACGCTCAAAACCAGCTTATCCCTTATACACCCCACCATGAAAGAAATTGTTGAGAGCAGGCGCCGGTCACAATGTGACTACCATGACGGGAATGCGAGGGCGCGATGTATTGATGTCAATGGCCCTGTCTTTGTCCTCAACTACGCTGCAGGGCCCAAATGGTTCGCAGGCACTGTGGTTGCCAAAGAGGGGAATAGGATTCTGGTAATTAAACTTACCAATGGATAAATCTGCCGCAAACACGTGGATCAAACAAAAAGGAGGTTCAGCAACCCCATAGAAGAAGCAGAGGAAGAACACGACGTAGAGTTCACTCCACCACAGATGACCGAACACCGGAACCAAGTGGAGGAGAGCCCAGTCACTGTGGGCAGTCCGGACAGGCCGGAGGCACAGCAAACAGCAGACACTCAGGCCAGCGCACAACAACCGGAGCCCCAACTCAGGCACTCTACAAGGGAGCGTAAACCACCAGAGAGACTTAACCTGTGATCCCAATAAGACTTTGGTAGGGAGGTGATGTCATGTATTCAACTGTCATTGTAATCCATGTATAAACTGACCTAAGTTGTACACCGTGAGAACACTGACCACTAGGTGGTGAAGTTGTGGGAGACACTCCTAACCTGGAGTTTCAGGTATAAAATGGGAAGCTCCACCCACCTTCATCACTTCAGTGCTAGCTAATAGAGGTTACTGGTCACAGAGTGACCTTCTCTCTAGTATGGGCCTCATGTGCATTTGTACTGTATAGTAAGGACATATTAGGATTTGTGGAATTCGATGCCTCAGAGAGCTGTGGAAGCTGGGACACTGAATAAATTTAAGACAGAAATAGACAGTTTCTTGAACGATAAAGGAATAAGGGGTTATGGAAAGGGGGCAAGGATGAGGACCCGAGTCCATGATCGGATCAGCCATAATCATATTAAATGGCGGAGCAGGCTCGAGGGGCCTTATGGCCTATTTCTGCTCCTATTTCTTATGTTCTTATACGGCTCGCAAAAATAAACTGGAGCACGTCTCCTCTTAAATACTTTGGCAGACATCAACCTTGACCAACATGGTACTTTTGTTGAAGTAATAAAGTGCGTGCAAACGCTGTTGCAATGTTAACAATGTACTTCTTCCCTGTTATCAGCAATTTAGACAATTAATCTGCTGACAAATGCCAGAGAAAATGATCATGTGAACTGAATAGTTTCTTTTCAATTTATTCAGATCTCACATTTAACCATCACTGAATCCACTACATGCTAATAATTGTATGGTCGACATTTCTAACCCATCAGTATAAACTTTTGAAAGTTCTTTTAGTTAGGATGAACATTTTAATTGTCCCAAATGAACCCTTATACCGCTGGTCAAAGATTGTGCATTCTTGTGGATTTTCAGATCTTTCAATGTGTCTTATGAAAAGAAAAGTGAGAAAAAGCCATCAGTGCCATCAATGTTCATCCTATCCATTAGACAGTGCATCGTTGTGCACCACCTTCTGCAGCCATTAACTCCTAGAGAGGCAAAATAAGAGAGAAAACGATCTGTCCAATTTCAGGAGAAAAAAATTTAAAAAAAGAAAATTCCTCCTCGACTCCCTGAGGCAATCAAGCAATGTCCAGGTGCCTATGGTTAACTATGATGCATCACTCGACACAGCTCAACTAAGTACCCCTGTGACCTAATTTACTATACAAGGGTCAAAATGACAATCTCATTTAGGAAAGTCATTTGAATAGGTTACTGGGGGGAATCGCAATCTCAGGCATAAAACAATAATTTACATGGCTTTTTGGTTAAGTGTCTAATGGGCAGGCAATGCAAATATACCTGGGGTACTAATCGTGTAAGAGCCTGACTGACTGAAATCAAACACTAACAGCTCCCGCTCCCCATAATCATGAATAATTCGAGGTATAGAGTGCTGGAAATAACTGGAAAAGCTTATTAAAACACAAAGAGCAGGTCATCCACCAGTACAACAGACAGCAAGCTATGCTGGAATCAAACTCGACAACGTGTATAATTAGTCTGTTACAACAGGGCTCCAGTCTGCACACAGATCAGCACAGCAGTTTCAATTACAGACATACTTCTGTTTCATGCACATTAACATCTTAAATTAACACCAGGGAAACTGATTGTTATAGAAACTGCATATGCTCTTACTACCCACAACAGCTAATATGTATTTATAAACACCTTATTCCCTGCTATTTCTTCATTGAGCTATTAGGGATCATGCATGGTAGTTTCCTTCTGAAAGCTATTCTTTTTTAATTTCAGATTAATTTGAACTTTTCTCCGCTATTTGCTACAATGTAGCAAGCTCTACTTACTGCAATTTTAAGATTTGCATTTTTTTCTCCGAAGCCGTCACAAAAAGACAAGGAAGAACAGCTAAATCCTGCTTATATGCTCAATAGAGTTGAGGTACAGATCAGCCATGATCCGATTGAATGGCGGAACAGGCTTGGGGTACTGAATGGCCGATTCCTATCCCTATGTTCCTTTGCATAAAAGCACTAATTCATGAAGCTCCTAAATCTTTATAGCAGAAAAAAAACACAGGCAAGGTCATTTTTCCTTGAAATGGCCACGAGAGATTTCTGGCGTACTTACCAGAGGTGCGCCAGTTTTCCACGCGTGGATGTGCGCTAAAAATTTTCAGGCCGATTTTGTTCGCTGTCCCAGGTCTTCCATCTGCTGGCTTGGCGGAGCCAGCGTCCTGCACTGGAAACAGTGCCAGGATGCTAGACATGCGCAGTAGGATAGGGATTGCCGTGATTGCACATGTGCAGCAGAATCGGGTCAGTGGGTGAGTGAGAGAGCTGCAGTTTCTACTGACCGTGTATGCACAGTAGGATTGGGCTGCCGTTAGTGGGGAAGTTAGGAAAATCAATAAGCACAACAACAATCACTGCCCACCGCCCCAGACAGAGTCAAAAAGCAACATTGCAGCTTAGTGTTTATCAGATCCAGCGAGTCTTCTGTTTTGTATCAGAGAATTGAGTCGTCTCCCCTTCAGCCTCCCGATATTTTGCCGCGTTTCTGCTGAGCCCAGCCAGCCCAGCCCAACCTCTCTCTCCACCCCACACCCTTCTCATCAGCCTCCCGATACTTTGCCGCGTTTCTGCCCAGCCAGCCCAGCCCAGCCTCTCCGCCCGCCTGCTTCCCTTCAGCCTCCCGATGCGTCTTTGCCGGCCAACCCTTTCCCAGGCCAAATGGCCTCCCATACAGGCCGGCCTGCTGCCTCCCCCGGCCGAGTTCAATTCAAGGTAGGATTTACTACTATTATTTATTTGTTATTCCATTGTTTACCTGAGTTCTTTATTTTTATTGAATTATTTCAACTTTTATTTGCAAGGTTTGGTGCTTGGTGCTTGGATGCAGGTCCTTACTTACTTACCTGCGCCGATTTCTTAACTGCCCACAAGGTTTTTCAGAGCTGGCCACATTCGCTGACCTAAATGGATGTGGAGTAACTTTTAGCTGGCCAGAATTGCCTAAATGGCCAAAACTGGTGTAAGTGGCTGGGAACGCCTCCTTTTGAAAAAAAAAACCTGAACTAAAAAAAATCGGACCTAACTAAGTTACTCTGGAGCAAGTTGATTGGGGAAAATGGCGTTTTTTAAACTTACGCCAGAAAAACCAACTTACTCCAAAAAAATTGGAGCAAGTCATGGCCAAAATTGGGCCCAAATACAGGGCAGTCCATACTGGGTAAGACTCTCTGCCAACCACTCTGTAATTACAATTTACTTCCCTGACTTCATTAATTAGGAAGATAACTTTTTTACCTCGTGATCAGGAAATCTATCAGCCTGCTTGAATAGTGACTCAAGACTTTTCTGATTTCGGGGTTGAAATTGCCCACCGCTGGAAAAGGGGCACATGCACCTGTTTCTAGTGTTTTTACCGCCATGGTGGATGAAATGGCCTCTTGAGCAAACTTCCGTTCTTTAGCTTTTTTTTCGGCGGACCGGTAGTCGCTCATAATGGGGGCGGATATGTGCTGGTAAGCACATTAGAGGACATAGAAACATAGAAAATAGGTGCAGGAGTAGGCCATTCGGCACTTCTAGCCTGCATCATGGCTGATCATTCGCTTCAGTACCCCTTTCCTGCTTTCTCTCTATATCCTTTGATCCCTTTAGCCGTAAGGGCCATATCTAACTCCCTCTTGAATATATCTAACGAACTGGCATCAACAACTCTCTGCAGTAGAAAATTCCACACGTTTACAACTCTCTGAGTGAAGAAGTTTCTCCTCATCTCGGTCCTAAATGGCTTACCTCTTAACCTTTGGCAAGTCCAGAACCAGGGGTCACAGTCTAACATCGGGAACATTCTTCCTGCATCTAATCTGCCCAGCCTGTCAGAATTTTTTATGTTTCTATGAGATCTCCTCTCATTCTTCTGAACTCCAGTGAATACAGGCCCAGTCGATCCAGTCTCTCCTCATATGTCAGTCCTGCCATCCTGGCAATCAGTCTGGTGAACCTTCGCTGCACTCCCTCAATAGCAAGAACATCCTTCCTCAGATTAGGAGACCAAAACTGAACAAATATTCTAGATGAGGCCTCACCAAGGCCCTGTACAACTGCAGTAAGACCTCCCTGCTCCTATACTCAAATCCCCTAGCTATGAAGGCCAACATGCCATTTGCCTTCTTCACTGCCTGCTGTACCTGCATGCCAACTTTCAATGACTGATGTACCATGACACCCAGGTCTCGTTGCACCTCCCCTTTTCCTAATATGCCACCATTCAGATAAGATTCTGCCTTCCTGTTTTTGCCACCAAAGTGGATAACTTCACATTTATCTACATTATACGGCATCTGCAATCATTTGCCCACTCACCTAACCTGTCCAAGTCACTCTGCAGTCTCTTAGCATACTCCTCACAGCTCACACCGCCACCCAGCTTAGTGTCATCTGCAAACTCAGAGATATTACACTCAATTTCTTCATCTAAATCATTGATGTATATTGTAAATAGCTGGGGTCCCAGCACTGAGCCCTGCGGCACCCCACTAGTCACTGCCTGACATTCTGAAAAGGACCCGTTTATTCCGACTCTTTGCTTCCTGTCTGCCAACTAGTTCTCTATCCACATCAGTACATTACCCCCAGTACCATGTGCTTTAATTTTGCACACCAATCTCTTGTGTGGGACCTTGTCAAAAGCCTTTTGAAAGTCCAAAAACACCACATCCACTGGTTCTCCCTTATTCACTCTACTAGTTACATCCTCAAAAAATTCTAGAAGATTTGTCAAGCATGATTTCCCTTTCATAAATCCATGCTGACTTGGACCGATCCTGTCACTGCTTTCCAAATGCGCTGCTATTTCATCTTTAATAATTGATTCCAACATTTTCCCCACTACTGATGTCAGGCTAACTGGTCTATAATTCCCCGTTTTCTCTCTCCCTCCTTTTTTAAAAAGTGGTGTTCCATTCGCTACCCTCCAGTCTATAGGAACTGATCCAGAGTCGATAGACTGTTGGAAAATGATCACCAATGCATCCACTATTTCTAGGACCACTTCATTAAGTACTCTGGGATGCAGACTATCAGTCCCTGGGGATTTATCGGCCTTTAAACCCATCAATTTCCCTAACACAATTTCCTGACTAATAAGGATTTCCTTCAGTTCCTCTTTCAGGACCCTCGGACCTCTAGTATTTCAGGAAGGTTATTCGTATCTTCCTTCGTGAAGACAGAACCAAAGTATTTATTCCATTGGTCTGCCATTTCTTTGTTCCCCATTATAAATTCACCTGATTCTGATTGCAAGGGACCTACATTAGTCTTCACTAATCTTTTTCTCTTCACATATCTATAGAAGCTTTTGCAGTCAGTCCCAGCTAGTTTCCTCTCATACTCTATTTCCCCCCTCCTAATTAAACCCTTTGTCCTCCTCTGCTTAATTCTAAATTTTTCCCCAGTCCTCAGGTTTGCTGCTTTTTCTGACCAATTTATATGCCTCTTCCTTGGATTTCCCTTGTTAGCCACAGTTGAGCCACCTTCCTCGTTTTAATTTTACTCCAGGCAGGGATGTACAATTGTTGAAGTTCATCCATGTGATCTTCTAATGTCTGCCATTGCCTATCCACCGTCAACCCTTAAATATCATTCAACAGTCTATATTAGCCAATTCACGTCTCATACCGTCGAAGTTACCTTTTCTTAAGTTCAGGACCCTAGTCTCTGAATTAACTGTATCACTCTCCACCTTAATGAAGAGTTCTACCATATTATGGTCACTCTTCCCCAAGGGACCTCGCACAACAAGAATGCTAATTAGTCCTTTCTCATTACACATCACCCAGTCTAGGATGGCCAGCCCTCTAGTTGGTTCCTTGACATATTGGTCTAGAAAACCATCCCTAATACACTCCAGGAAATCCTCCTCCACCGTACTGCTACCAGTTTGGTTAGCCCAATCTATATGTAGATTAAAGTCGCCCATGATAACTGCTGTACCTTTATTGCACACATCCGAATTTCTTATTTGATGCTGTCCCCAACCTCACTACTACTATTTGGTGGTCTGTACACAACTCCTACTAGCGTTTTCTGCCCCTTTGGTGTGCCGCAGCTCTACCCATACAGATTCCACATCATCCAAGCTAATGTCCTTCCTTACTATTCGTTAATTTCCTCTTTAACCAGCAACGCTACCCCACCTCCTTTTCCTTCCTACATGTTGAATACCCCTGAATGTTGTGTTCCCAGCCTTGGTCACCCAGGAGCCATGTCTCCGTAATCCCAATTATTTCATATTCATTAATAGCAGTTAATTCGTCCACCTTATTACAAATACTCCTCGCATTGAGGCTTGTCTTCTTAACACACTTTGTTCCTTGAGAATTTTGCTGTAATGTGGCCCTTTTTGATTTTTGCCTTGGGTTTCTCTGCCTTTTTCTTCTTTCTATCTTTTGCTTCTGCCCCCATTCTACTTCCCTCTGTCTCCCTGCATAGGTTCCCATCCCCCTGCCATATTAGTTTAACGCCTCCCCAAAAGCACTAGCAAACACTCTCAAATGGACATTGGTTCCTGTCCTGCCGAGGTGCAGACCGTCCGGTTTGTACTGGTCCCACCTCCCCCAGAACCGGTTCCAATGTCACAGGAATTTGAATCCCTCCCTCCTGCACCACTCCTCAAGCCACGTATTCATCTTAGCTATCCTGCAATTCCTACTCTGACTAGCACATGGTACTGGTAGCAATCCTGAGATTACTACCTTTGAGGCCCTGCTTTTTAATTTAACTCCTAGCTCCCTAAATTCAGCTTGTAGGACCTCATCCCGTTTTTTACCTATATCGTTGGTACCTATATACACCACGACAACTGACTGTTCAACCTCCCCCTCCAAAATGTTCTGCAGCCGCTCCGAGACATCCTTGACCCTTGCACCAGGGAGGCAACATACCATCCTGGAGTCTCGATTGCGGCCGCAGAAACGCCTATCTATTCCCCTTAAAATAGAATCCCCATACCACTTGAGCTCTCCCACTCTTTTTCCTGCCCTTCTGTGCAGCAGAGCCATCCATGGTGCCATGAACTTAGCTGCTGCTGCCCTCCCCTGATGAGTCATCCCACTAACAGCACCCAAGGTGGTGTATCTATTTTGGAGGAGGATGACCGCAGGGGACCCCTGCAATACCTTCCTTCCGCTGCTCTGCCTGATAGTCACCCATTCCCTATTTGCCTGAGTAACCTTTACCGGCGGTGTGACCAACTCACTAAACATGCTATTCACGACATCTTCAGCATCGCGGATGCTCCAGAGTGAATCCATGTGCAGCTCCAGTGACACAATGCGGTCTGTCAGGAGCTGCAGCTGGATGCACTTCCTGCACATGTAATCGTCAGGGACACTGTGAGCATCCCTGACTTTCCACATAGCACAGGAGGAGTATGACACGGGTCTGGGCTCTCCTGCCATGACTTAACCCTTAAATTAACTTAATTTGGCAACAATGTCAAAGGTTACCTACTGATAAGGAAATGAAAAGAAGAAAAAAAAAGATTAATTATTCACCAATCCACCAGCCAATCACTTACCCGCTTGGCTGTGACGTCATCCTTCGATTTCTTTCTACTTCTTTGCTTTACCTTCAGCCTCTGCAGCAGCTGGCCCCTGAACTGCCGCCGCTCCTCTCGCTGCCGCCAACCTTATCCTTCTGCACCGCTCCTCTCGCGATGCTGGCTCCCGAACTGCTGCCGCCCCTCTCGCTGCCACCGTTCTTTATCCTCCCGCACTGCTCCTCTCGTGATGCTGCCCCCCGGACGTCATCGCGGCACCACGGCTCTCACCTTCACTTAAAGGGGAGAGCCTGCGCAATTTTTAAAGTTCGGTCCACTGGGCCACCAGGGAGGGTTTCGGCCGGGCCAGTGGCCTGGCACCCAAGATCCCGGGGGCATAGTTGTTGGCCCAACTGGCAGTCGGCCGACAGAAAAAACCGCAGCGATAGTGCATCCTCCTCTTTAATGGGAGCTGCGCCGCCATTTTAGAAGGCAACAGCCTCACTGCACCATCTGAAAAAAGTAGCTTTTGGCATCGCCCGGCAGGAGGAAGATTTTCTCGGTGGAATTTCGCTGCCGGGGAGAGGGAGGAACATTGGCGGTGCACACTCTGATGACACACTTAGGACGGATCGGCAGCAGCGGAGCGGTAGTGGGGGAGCAGGTCACCACAGGAGTGCAATTTTGATAATGGTGGCCATTATACGAAAAGTCAGAGGCCATTGCATTCCGCAGCATGGCCGCCGATTTCTGGTGGTAACAGGCCTTAGGGAAAGGGGCAATTTCAGTCCCTTAATAAATGTGAAACAATCAAAAAAAATAATCATTGAGTTGCGTTTTGGACTTGGGGCCAGTAATTGTGCGAGTACAATCGGTGCAAAACCTGTCTCAAAGGTCGCCACCAATGTCCATTGAGCACCTGGTTTCGCCACAGGGTCCTGAATGAAGATCTGTCATTTGGTTAATTTGATCCAATGTACAGTTCTTGTATAGTTTGCAGAAATGTTGATGCATTAGTCAGCTGCTGGCTTTCACTTTCAATTCCTCTCATAATAACTTCCCGATTCTGACCCTGCTGAGGGGGGCGGGGGGGGGGGGGGGGAAATCGTGAAGTGATGGCACATGCTTCCCCCTAGGTGAGGAAGGAAAATCATATTCATGGACATCTCCTAACATTCAACTCAAGAGGCCTGACAGATAATCTCCAGCCATCTTCTCAACTCGGGAATGGTGTATAGTACAGGAAGAAGTGAAGAAAGAGGCAACAACAGTTATTAAAAAAACACACTGCCCAAACATTACGGTATTTTGCAATTAGCTTCTACTGTGAAGACATAGCTGATAGTCTTGTATCATTACGTGTCTTGGTATGTCATCTTAGGTGTAAGAAGAAAGAGTTGAAATGTACCATGGTCTTGATCTGGTGCCTCTAAATTATATCCATATCCGAGAAGTGTGCGAACTGCCTCACGCAGGCTGTCCTTGTTGGACTTTTTTGTGCGCTCATCCAAAAGGGTATATGGAACCAGACGAGGGTTTCTTCTGTTTTTGACATCCTGTAATAAAATAAACACATTAAGAAATAACAACAAAAAACAGAACTGCTGCCCGCAGTAACATGTTACAATTAGGCAGCCTAATGTAAGTCTCAGTAATTAGCTTTCACGTTGGGGAGGGGAGCAGACATTGTCCGAGTATGATTCAGTACAGGGAGATGTCTGATAAACATTCATTGCAAATGAGTTCTCGTCATATCCAAATCTGCTCCCAAGTCGGCATGAGGCAACAAGATAAACATTTACATTATGCAAACACTCTGGAGCATCAAATGTGCCGCACAATGCCGATGCTGGATATTTATTTGCACCGATAATTTCTCACAAATGATGACAGTCATGTCCGCACGATGAGGCACTGGGTAGAAAGCAGGCAATTGCCGACTGTGAGGAGGCAAGAAAAATGGATAATCATCCTGAACTGCTCTTCAACCTTCCAAATAGCCTGTTTTAGAGCAGCAGCAGGGAAACACTGTGAATGGTACAGGTGCAGTATCCAAAATTCGGAGTTCCGGAATCCGGTACATACAGCTGGAGAAAGCGCATGTCTCATGGGAAGACCATCAGGAAAATGAAAGGGGGTTCCCTGATCAGTTGGTTCAACCAGTAAATAAGCTGTACAGACCTGAAAATTGGTACAAAATAAAAGGTGCAACTCCTGAACAGGCAGGTGGCCAGCCGAATTTCCACTGCCATGGATCAGGCGACAAAGATCAACCAGAAATGAAGCTTGTAAGTGAGGTGCTCTCCCAGTGATTCTGCAAACTTCAGCAGGGGTCAGTGTTGGAGGGCATCAGTGTGCCCGATCTTAGCGAAACCCCTAGGATCACCCCTATAGAATTTGAGGAGGCTTAAGAATGTCCCCCTGTATTTCCTTGGTGAATGTGCGGTATTAGAAACAAAGAACAAACTTGCATTTATATAGCAACTTTCACGACATCCTAAAGCACTTCACATCCAATGAAGCACTTTTAAAGTGAAGTCCCCGTTGTTATGGTTTTTTTTTTAAGTTATGATGGTTGAGGGATAAATGGGAGAATTCCCCTGCTCTTCTTCCAATAATGCCTGAGAGGGTCTTGGTTAAACATCTCAGCAGAAAGACATCATCCCCAACAGTGCTGCATTCATTCATTACTGCGCTGAAGTGTCAGCCTACAGTATGTACTCAAATCTCTGGAGTGGGGTTTGAACCCACAACCTGCTGCCAACGCCCTATCACTGAGCCACGGTCAACGTACAATTTATTCATTCCTCTGTTAAGAGTTAAAATGCAACAAATATAAGATGCAGAAGATTGAAGAACTCATTTTACTTTCCGAAAGTTGCACACCATCCTGACTTGGAAGTATATCGACGTGCCTTCATCGTCGCTGGGTCAAAATCCTGGAACGCCCTCCCTAACAGCATTGTGGGAGTACCTTCACCACACAAACTGCAACGGTTCAAGAAGGCGGCTCACCACCATGTTCTCAAGGGAAAATAGGGATGGGTAATAAATGCTGGCCTTGTCAGCAACACCCACATCCCAGAATGAATTAAAAAAGTAAGTGGAGAAATATATTAGATACAGTTGTTCAGAGTGCTGTATCTAATTAACCCAGTAAAGTCATTTTACCAATCAACCCCATGCATTGGAAATTCAATTTGGAGGATCCAAGTGTTTGTACATTCTGTGACATCCCAGCGCGGGATTCACTGCAACCTGTTAAGGATCTGTAAATGGGACACCAGGAACCTTCTCCCTCAGTCACAATATGCTGAAGACTACCAGCTTTCGTCTACTATCTGTAAAAAGATCATTTTTCACGTCGGAGAGATAAAAAGGAATCTGTGGCGAGTCCAGGAGATATTTACCAATGGAAGGAGTCGGATAGCTGTTTTTTGTTTAGGCGGCAACCTTGGTTTCTAAGCAATTATTTAAATAGTGATAAATGCAAATTGTGTTCTGTACTAGAAAATGAATGCTGCATGGTTTGTCAAGGCAACGTTAATTCAGTAACATATAATTTTCTGCAGCTCATAACTGCTTTTTAAAATCACAATATTTGGTCATAAAGGGTCTTGAAACAGTAAAAAAAAATTCTCATGTAATAAATGTTAGTTCATGCTCTGGGCGCTTCAGCCCACAGTTTAAAATGTTCTTGGCTTTGCATGGACATGAGGGATCAAAGTTAAGGGAGTTCATAAATGCCAGCTGTTGAGTTCTTCAGGGGATATAATTCTGTAGTACCCTGTACAGAAATACTCCCAACATTAACACTGCCGAGAAGTAGCACGAGTTCAACAAGATTGTTTGCGCAAGGTCCTTAGAACACAGCATGTGAGGGATGGGGCTAAGACACAGTTACAATAGTGGTACTAGATCACTTTGCACAGTGCAGAGGCAAGTCTGCATTACCAGACATGAGAACATTTGATGCAGTAAAAGGTTTTTTTTTAAATGAAGGGTTTTTGCACTGTGATGCAACACTATACTCCTTCAAGTCCAATGTGGAATACAACAAAATGCATGAAGGGGGAGAATTTCACGGGGTTCTCTCAATCTCTCACCGTATCTTTAGTGAAAGATTGGCAGAACCTCAAGAGACATGGTGCAATCGGCCGCTGTTAGCCATTTCTCCATAGTCCTGCAGCCGCCACAAGAAGATCGTGGAGGTGCAGCTAATCGCTGCCATGACGATGATGTCAGGGACGCTCCAGTCCACTCCAACTGAGTGGCTCCCGGTGCTGTCCCACATTGCCCCACCTGCCATTCGCCAGGGCACCACCGTGTTCCGTGAGATGGAAAAAATCGTGAGCAACATCGAGCTTCCCGTTCGCGAAGACTTTAAAAACCCACCACGAAAGCGCTTAAAATCGCACTGGCCATTCTGGGAAACAGCAGTCAATATTCACACAGCTGGTATCAGCCCACTATCCGGATGTACAGAATCGTGGGACGCATGCAACATATAGAACAAACACCTCATCACTGATCCAACAGCAGAGGTCCCTGGCTTCGACCTCCCTCGAAGATTGTGGACAGTGCCCAACCGAATCCACACAGGGCATGGACGATGCACCCACCTGCTCCACAAGAGGAAGATGAGGGACGACCCGAAGTGCGACTGTGGCCATGAGTCCCAGACCATGGAACACATCACATCAACCTGCTCACTAATCTGTTGCAGGAGGCACCTCATTTCTCCACTCAGCATCTCAGGAGGCCATCGAAACCATCTATTTCCTTCCCTAGAGCGTATCAGTGAACCAGTTAGGTTTTAAGATAATCTGACTGAATAAAACACTAGTTAGGCCACAGCTGGAGTACTGCGTGCAGTTCTGGTCACTACATTATAGGAACAATGTGATTGCACTAGAGAGGAGATTTACAAGGATGTTGCGTGGACTGGAGAATTTTAGGTATGAGGAATGATTGGATAGGCTGGATTTGTTTTCTTTGGAACAGAGGAAGCTGAGGGGAGACCTTATTGAGGTGTATAAAATTATGAGAGGAGTAAATAGAGTGAGCGGAGGGGGGGGGGGGCAGTTACTGGATGTGTGATACTTTGTGTAGGAGGGGATTCAGGCCCCAGAGTTCTGGATTAGCTGAAGTTTGTTTAGTTCAGAGGAGTGCAGCTCAACGAGGAGAGCCTGAAATAAAATGATCCTCAGGGTGATGAAGGCTTAGATGAAGGTTCCGCCAACAATAAGGACAGGTAGAGGTGGTGTAAGCGGACAATATTTTGGGAGGTGGATGAGTGCACTCTTGGCAACAAGCATGGGGTAGAAATTTCAGCTGAGAGTCAGACAGATCTCTGAGATTGTCCATTACTGGACTCAACCTAAACGAGCTGCCACAGGAATTGTCTGTAATGTATTTGCTTAATGGGTTCTTTGTTTAAGAATTCATAGCAACGCATTGCTATTAAGAACTAGTTGATTTATTAGCAAAGGTTTAACAATCACATTACACATTACCAGTTCAACTATTTTAGTTGTGCATTTTAAACAAATGCCCCCTGCAAGGGGGGGTCACACTCCAAAATAATTTTTTTTTCCAATGCCCCTTTTTTTTGGAGGGGGATGTTTAGGGCACTAAAAACAGAAATTATACAAGTGCCCCCTGGCTAAAAGGAGGGGGGGGGCGGCACTAAAACTGGCAAATTAAACAAATTAACATTTAGACATAAAATCAAATTAAAATTTGGTTGCCAGGAGCGATGATGCACTCCAGTCCCTCCGGCGCCCACCTCTCGCGGAAGGCCATGAGCGTACCAGTGGACACCGCGTGCTCCATCTCCAGGGACACCCTTGCTCGGATGTAACCGCGGAAGAGAGGCAGCAGTTGGGCTGAACGACCCCCTCGACCGCCCACTGCCTGGACCGGCTGATGGCCCCCACAACAGCTCTACAACTCTTTTGTTGTAAGACAATTAAATCATTAAAACAGGTGTCCCCTGATTAAGGGGCGGGGGGGGGGGAACACTCCAAACACTTTCAAACAAGTACCCCGTTGAAGCTGTGAGCATACTCACAGGTGCGTACATTACAGCACCAGATTCGCATTGGCACTGGTGAGAGTGAAATGGGATCGTTTCCATTTTGCCTACAGGCAGGGAAGTGGACCTGAGTCCATGATCGGATCAGCCATGATCGTATTAAATGGCGGATTAGGCTCGAGGGGCAGTATGGCCTACTCCTGCTCCCATTTCTTATGTTACTTCAGGCACAGAGGCAGTTGCTGCTAATACTTAATTTTTTTCAACATAATGGGAAATGTCATAAAATGCAATCATAATTCTTCACAGTACTAAATAAATTTTAACTGCCCGTCTGCTGTTAGTTGACAGAGTGCAAAAGGGGATGACTTATAATATACTTTTTAATCAAATAGAGTGTATTTTTAATGGATATTAAATCATATGAAGTTGTAAGATAAATCATTCTAATATTTCAAGTCCTTTAAACTTTGATCTTGAAGGTGCGATCTGTGCCCCAATAATTTCTTTGTGACAGATAAATGACTTGCTTTATTGAAATACTGCAATTGTTTCATATTAATGAAGTTTTATTTTAACACAACAGAATTATTAATATGTATAATTAATCAAAACTCTCCTTGCATATTAATTTCCATATCTACATTGAAATCTGAACTGCTGTTCGAACTTCACTTTTAAGGACCACCGTATAAACATAGTTCCATACAAAGCAGATGTGGTAGAAGTCGAAAAATACACATACAATTCATTTGAACATAATTATTTTTAGGAACAGGTAAAGGACATTAGGTCCAACTACCCTTTCTTTCTTTATGAATGTCAAAGCCACGTGCCTGCCTTATTACCATATTCCTCAATTGCATCTCTCTTCAGAAATGCACCTGAACCCTCAAACCCATTTTTGCTGTCACTTGAATGTCCTTCCCTGGTAACTTGTCTATAATTCTATTACCTTTGTATATTGTGTGGCAGAGCAAGTAAAATGTCCTTATAGTTGCGTAGTTTGTGCACAGAGCTGAGTACATGGGTGTCAATATCAGGAATTGTTGTCTGATAGGAAGAAGAGTTTAAATGTACGTAGTGGGTTTTCATTTGTTTACCAGTCTCTCTATGACATCCATATTTCATGGTGGATATTCATTTATCTGAACAATAAAATGGTGTCACCCTTGGCTGAGGTAGTTCTCTCACCTCTGAAGGCAGGCACGTGGGTTTGACATTTCTGAGTCAGAAGGTTCAAGCCCGCATTCCAGAGATTGAGCACATATTCCAGGCTGACACTTTAGTGTATTACTGCACTATCGGAGGTGCATCTTTTGGAGATGTTAAACTGAGGCCCCCTCTGTCCTCTCAAATGAGAAAAGATCCCATGGCACTATTTGAAAAAGAGCAGGGGAGTTCTCCCGTGTGTTCTGGCCAATATTTATCACTCAAAAAACATAACTAAAAAACAGATTATCTGGCCACTTATCTCATTATTGCTTGTGAGATCTTGCTGAGCACAAATTGGCTGCCGCATTTCCCTGCATTGCAACAGTGACTACACTTCAAAAAGTGCTTCATTGGCTGTAAAGGATTTTGGGACCTCTTAAAATTGCAAGAGGTGCTATATAAATGTAAGTCATTCAGTCTGTCTTTCTTTCTTATCATGGAAGTGCAGATTGTCTGAGCAGGTTCTATACATGATGTGGTAAGCCAGATCAGACAAGATGTCTTTTATTTCTCCTACTATCTCATGTTATGAATTTATTTTTTTATATAGCAGTCAGGGAAATATGTAGCCTAATAATGCACAGTTCCCAATCTTTGGCTTGTGATCTCGGGGGAGGAGATCACAAGTACTTGTTGGCTGGTCCCAGCCCCGACCTCATCTTAGTTCCATTTGTGTGGTGCATTTATCCAATACGCCAGTGGGAGAGTTGGAACTTTAAAGAAAAGAAAAACTTCTGTATTTGCAAATAAAACTAGCTAAGTTCCATCATTGTCTGCAATTCTATCATTCAAATGTTATTGCATTGAACCTGCTGCTTACAGACAATGTGACCTAATAACCCTGATACTTTGCCAGTATCAATTCTGGAGGTTCTACTGCCACATCATTCTCTGCCCAAAGCCCTTCTCAGTAAGGTAAACGTTTTCTTTTGGTGCTCCTTTGGCAGTAGTGAAATACTACAGGCGACCAGCACCAAGAAAACATCTTCCAGAAGAAAAGGGGAAATAATTGCTGAGAAGCACTGTAATTTCATTGCACTAAAAATAAAATACTTGAAATATATGGAGCTAAGATTCCAAGGAACATTGTAGAGAGAGAGACAGGAGAGGCCATTCAACCCATCGAGCCTGTTCCGTCATTCAATGAGATCGTGGGTGATCTGTACCTCAACTCCATTCGCCCGCCTGTGTTCCGAATCCCATGACTGACCTACCGAATAAAAATCTGTCCATCTCAATCTTGAAAATTTCAATTGGCCCAGCATCCACAATCTTTTGGAGAAGAAAATTCCAGATTTCCACTATCCCTTGTGTGAATAAGTGCTTCCTGATTTCACTCCTGAATAGCCTAGCTCTAATTTTAAGATTATGCTCTCTTGTTCTGGAGGAGGGAAAAAAAAAAGAGGAAAAAAGCTTCCCTGTATCTACTCTAGCGAATTCCGATCGAAATTCTTATCCATTTCAAACGCCTCAGTTGGATCACGCCTCAACCTTCTAAATTAAAGGGAATGCAAACCAAATCTATGCAATCTGTACTCATAATTTAACCCATTATGCTCTGGTGAATTTGCACTGAACCGCTTCCAAGGCATTCCTGAGGCATGGTGCTGAAAGCTGAGTGCTGAAGAGTCAGGTAGTGTGTAGAGTGACAGTGTGCCTGTGTGCCTGTGTGTGTGTGTGTGTGTGTGTGTGTGTGTGTGTGTGTGTGTGGGGGAGGTGGGGGTAGTGGATGGAGAGGTGGAATTTGCAGCAGAATCCAGATGCATCAGATTTCTGCCCTGTGTCAGATCTAGTCCAAAAATCCAGTCAAGGGAATCAGAAAGACTTTCACCTACCCTCCCTGCATCCAGAGACTGTTTCAGCAATGTGTCTGCGTGAGTTCCTGGAAACTGTGTCCTGGCCAGTATTGAGGACAGCTGAGGGCAGGTGTGAGTTACACTGAGGGATCATTAAAGGCCCTAAGACTGCAGGGTGGGGAAATTGATTTTCCTGCCTGCAGTCAGGGCGGTTGGCACCTCTGCTGTGCATTGGCTCTATGATTCAGGCTGGCTCCACCACAGTTCCGCCTATCTGTAAAACAATGTGGCGTGCACCAGCCCAGGGCTGAAATGCAGCACTGGCTCTGCCGGTAGCATGAATCCAAAGCAGCTTTCCACCAACAACAGAGTGTTTTTGTAGCTGGCAGCACATCGAGTGCCTGAAGCACCTTGGGATGTGTAACTACGTTAAAGGCGCTATATAAATACAAGTTGTTGTTTTGCTGTTTCTAGCCTGAACCGTGGAAACGGTGATGGTCCCCAGGGAATGGTCACGGTTTGTAAGAAATAGGAGCAGGAGTAGGCCATTTAACCCCTCGAGCCTGCTCTGCCATTCAACAAGATCATGGCTGATCTGATCCTGGCCTCGACGTCAATTCCTCGTCCGCTCCCCATAACCCTTATCGTTCAAAAATCTGTCTATCTCCAACTTAAGTATATTCAATGACCCAGCCTCCACAGCTCTCTGGGTAGGGAATTCCAAAGATTCATGGTTTACAACTTTAAAACTACCAAGGCAAGTAAATCTAGCTGCTGAAGGCCAGACCCTCCCATTTCCTGTCCACCCACCCCACTGAAGCAGTTCTGCAGTATAAATGCAGTGTTAAAGATAAATGCATGTCTCTGCAACTGCACCAGGTCTGCAGCCTGAAAGATGGATCAGCGTGCTGCAGTCTCATATTCAGCTGGCAATGGGCTCATTAAAAATGCAAAAGCTATTGAAACTTTCATAGTTTCCATTCTGTCAAATCAGCAGCAAGTCCCTTGAGGCAATAATTTAGGATTATGACATTCATTGCAAAAACCGGCAGGATACAGCTTACCTGCTGAATGCCATAGGTCCAGCCCTGCCTGATGCGGTCCCTAGCCCAGACATTGTGGGCGTTCTCTGCCAGTTTATCCACCATGGCCTCCTGGGTTGAGGTTAATTTGATGTGGCTCAGGTCCATCGGAGCTGGCTTGTAGCCACTTGGTAGCTGGTAGCTGCGTCAGAAAACACAGTGCTTCTCATTAGTCATTTTCAGTTGTGTTAAGGTATTATACTGTAAAGTTCAGAGCATCAACCACACACACCAGTTTGCAGTGTTACAATGTGTACCTGGAACCTTGACAGCAGCTGTGCTTTTTAGACTAGCCTACCAACAACGCCTGTTTACAATATTGCTCAAGTTGACAAATAGATTCTGTTTGGTACAACAGCAATGTACTGCGGATGTTGGAATCCAAAACAAAAACAGAAAATGCTGGGAACACTCAGCAGGCCAGACAGCATCCGTGGAGAGAGAAACAGACCTAACGTTTCAGGTCTGTGACTTTTCGTCAGAACTGGAAAAGTTAGAGATATAACAGATTGCTCCAGTCCTACTCAGCTCCCCTCCCTCACCTCTTTTTTTGGTACATTAATGACTGTATTGGTTCCATCTCGCCCAGAACTAGAAAATTTCATGCACTTTGCTTCCAATTTCCACCCTTTCCTCACCTTCACATGGTCCATCTCCAACTCTACCCTTCCCTTCCTCGACTTCTCTGTCTCCATTTCTGGGGATGGCCTATCGACCAATATCCACTAAAAGCTCACTGACTCCCATCGCTACCTGGGCTACACTTCCTCCCACCTGGCTTCCTGTTCGGGCAATGGGCTCAATTTTCCCCAACCCCTTTTTTCGGCGCACTCACCCGAGATGCGCTGACTTTTGTGCGCTGGAAACGGCGCCGAAAAAATGTGCCCCCATCCTGGTCGCTCTGCCGAGTGCCCTGGGTCCTGGCGCGGCGTATATAGTGGCGTGCGGGTGCGGAGCTACAGTCCTGCACCGAAAACAGTGCCGGCAGCTGTCCACATGCGCAGTGGAGACTGTGCACATGCTCCGTGCCCTCCCAGCGCGTCCTGCAGGCTGTGAGCAACACCCGATGCTCACTGCCCCTATCCCTGGCCGAATGGTTTCCCACACTAGCCGGGGCGGGCCCGCTGAGGATTTCTCTCCCCCTTCACCGATGCTGCTGTGGATCTCTCTTTCCCCACCGCTCCCCCAGTTCACAGATGCCGCGTTGAGCCTAGCCTCCCGGTGTGCGTCTTGCCGCCCCTATCCCAGACCGAATGGCCTCCGCACAGGCCGGCCGCTGCCGAGTTTAGTTGAAGGTAGGATTTACTTCAGTTCTTTATTTGTTAATTCAATTTTTAACTTCAGTTCTTTATTTTTTATTGAATGCTTATTACTTTTTGTGCTTTGTTTAGTGCTTTATAAGTACTAACCTGCGCTGATTTCTTAACTGCCCGCATGGTTTTTCAGAGCTGGCCACAAACGCTGACCTAAGTCGATTTGGAGTAAGTTTTAGCTGGCCAAAGTGGCATAAATGGCCAAAACTGGCTGGGAACACCCTCTTTTGAAAAAAAACTCAACTAAAAAAAATCGTATCTAACTGAGTTACTCTGGAGCAAGTTTATTGGGGAAAGTGGAGTTTTTTAAACTTACGCCAGAAAAACCAACTTACTCCAAAAAAATTGGAGCAAGTCATGGCCAAAATTGAGCCCTCTATTCCATACTCACAGTTTCTCCGTCTCAGGCGCATCTGTTCTGACGATGCCACCTTCCAGACTAGAACTTCTGATATGTATTCCCTTTTCCTCAACCGAGGATTCCGCTCTACCGTGATTAACATGGCCCTCGACCGTATTCGTGCCATTTCCCGCACTTCTACTCTCACCTCTTCCCCTCTCTCCCAGAACCACAATAGAGTTTCCCTCGTCCTCACCTTTCACCCCATCAACCTCCACATTCAACAGATCATCCTCCGCCATTTCCGCCACCTCCAACATGATCCCACCACCAATTACATCTTCCCCTTCCCTCCCAGCATTCCGAAGGGACCGCTCCCTTCGAGACACCCTGGTCCATTCCACAATCACTCCCAGCACCCCCTCCCCTTCCCACAGCACCTTCTCATGCAAGCGCAGGAGATGCAATACCTGCCCCTTTATCTCCCCCCTTCCGCCCCAAACATTCCTTCCAGCTGAAACAGTGATTTACTGCTGCTTCTTGCAATTTAGTATACTGTATTCGCTGCTCATGATGTTGTCTTTAGATTGGAGAGACCAAACGTTGATTGGTTAACTGCTTTGTGGAACACCTCCATTCAGTCCGTAAGGGTAACCCCGAGCTTCCGGTTGCCTGTCACTTTAATTCTCCGTTCCACTCGCACTCTAACCTCTCTGTCCTCGGCCTCTTACACTGTTCCAACGAAACTCAATGTAAGCTCGAGGAACAGCACCTCATCGTTCGATTAGGCACTTTACAGCCTTCTGGACTCAACATTGAGTTCAAAAATTTCAAATCATAACCTCTGCCCTTAGTTTTTCAGGCGGCAGCTGTTTATGATTCTGCCATTCCCATTTACAACTTTTAACTACTCCTACCTTCCACCCGATCACAGACCGTCCCTTTTGTTCATTCCTCCCTCCCCACTTTCCCTGCCTCTGCACACCTGGTTAAAATCTGTTACATCTCCAACTTTTCCAGTTTTGATGAAGGGTGACAGACTTGAACGGTTAACTCTGCTTCTTTCCCCACGGATGCTTTCTGACCTGCTGAGTGTTCCCAGCTTTTTCAGATTCTAAGAACATAAGCAATAGGAGCAGGAGTAGGCCACTTGACCCCTCGAGCCTGCTCCACCATTTAATATCATGGCTGAATTGATCATGGACTCAGCTCCACTTCCCTGCCCGCTCCCCATAACCCTTTATTCCCTTATCCCTCAAAAATATGTCTATCTCTGCCTTAAATATATTCAATGACCCAGCCTCAACAGCTCTCTGGAGCCGAGAATTCCACAGATTTATAACCCTCTGAGAGAAGAAATTCCTCCTCAACTCAGTTTTAAATGGGCGGTCCCTTATTCTGAGACTATGTCCCCTAGTTTTAGTTTCCCCTATGAGTGGAAATATCCTCTCTGCATCCACCTTGTTGGGCCCCTTCATTATCTTATATGTTTCGATAAGATCACCTCTCATTCTTCTGAACACCAATGAGTATAGACCCAACCTACCTTCATAAGTCAACCCCCTGATCTCCAGAATCAACCGAGTGAATCTTTTCTGAACAGCCTCCAATGCAAGTATATCCTTCCTTAAATATGGAGACCAAAACTGTACACAGTACTCCAGGTCTGGCTTCATCAATACCCTGTACAGTTGTAGCAGGACTTTGGTGCTTTAATACTCTATCCCCCTTGCAATAAAGGCCATTATATTTGCGTTCCTAATTACTTGCTGTACCTGCATACTAACTTTTTGTTTTTCATGCGCAAGGACTCCCAGGTCCCTCTGTACTGCAGCACTTTGCAATTTTTCTCCATTTAAATTATAATTTGCTTTTCTATTTTTTCTGCAAAAGCGGATAACCTCAGATTTTTCCACATTGTACTCCATCTGGCAAATTTTTGCCCACTCACTTAATCTGTCTATATCCCTTTGCAGATTTTTTGTGTCCTCCTCACAATTTGCTTTCCCACCCATCTTTGTATCATCTGCAAACTTGACTACAATACACTCAGTCCCTTCATCCAAGTCATTAATATAGATTGTAAATAACTGAGGCCCCAGCACCGATCCCTGTGGCACCCCACTAATTACTGTTTGCTAACTGGAAAATTATCCGTTTATCCCAACTCTCTGTTGGGTGTCTGCTTCAAATCCTGCCGTAAGTCCCACCGCACCTCCAACTTGTTGGCTGTGTTTGAACAGTGGTGTCAATACTCACTCTGCATATTAAAAGCCTTGTGTATAGCACACATCTCCAGTAAATGTCACTTCCTGTAATACTTCGCCAACCACAAATTCTCAGTCACACTTGTTAATCCGGACTGAATGCTGCCAACTAACCGGAAGTTTTCACATAAATGTTCAAAACCAATTCAACTTTTAATTTTTATTTTCTTCAGTTCGGCAGCAAGTCACTTTTCCCCCGACGCATAAATGCTAACTTTCTCTCTTGGCTCAGTTCGACAGCGCACAAATATTAATTCAACTTGTAATTTTTACTTTCTTCTCCTGACGTGGCTCAGCTCAGCAGCAACAATCAAACTTTTATTTTCTTCATTTCGGTAGCAGCGATCGTTCTTCCCCACTCCCTGTCCTCCTTTCCCTCTCACCAATCTGTGGGAATTCCGAGGAGAACAACCAAAAGACCAATGGAACGGCGCATTGTTATAACACAGTACATTCGCGCAATCATTATTCTATGATTCTGTTCTATGATCACTATGAATAATGCCATGGGAGATCTGCCAGTATATTATTTATGTAAAAGTTTAGAGTTTGAACCATCACCTCATAGGCAGTCCCTCGGAATCGAGGAAGACTTGCTTCCACTCTAAGCATGAGTTCTTAGGTGGCTGTACAGACCAATACAAGAACCACAGTCTTTGTCACAAGTGGCACAGTCGTTGAGGGAAGGGCTGGGTGGGACTGGTTTGCCGCACGCTCTTTCCGTTGCCTGCGCTTGATTTCTTTATGCTCTCGACGACGAGACTCGAGATGCTCAGCGCTCTCCCGGATGCACTTCCTCCACTTAGGGCGGTCTTTAGCCAGGGACTCCCACGTGTCAATGGGGATGTTGCACTTTATCAGGGAGGCTTTGATGGTGTCCTTGTAATGTTTCCTCTGTCCACCTTTGGCTCGTTTGCCATGAAGCAGCTCCAAGTAGAGCTCTTGCTTTGGGAGTCTCGTGTCTGGCATGTGAACGATGGGGCCTGCCGATCAAGTGTGGTCAGTGCTTCAATGCTGGGGGATGTTGGTCTGGATGAGGACGCCAATGTTGGTGCGTCTGTCCTCCCAGGGGAGTTGTAGGATCTTGCGGAGTCATCGTTGGTATTTTTCCAGCGACTTGAGGTGTCTACTGTACACGGTCCATGTTTCTGGTTCGAACCACTTCAAATGCCACAGATGTAAAACAATTGTTGTTTAAAAAATGAGAAGGGATGGTTGATTTGCCGAATGTGAATTCCCAGTGAGGAGTTTCGATCGCTGGACGCCCATCTCAGGAATTTGCAAAAATTCATAAAACCTACCCTAGAAAACCAAATATTTTCTGTTGTGTTTACGATCACCTACTAATGCACAAAGAAACAATACCCCTCCAATGGAGCACAGAATGTGCTGGAGAGGAATGGGTCTATAATTCAAGACTACAATCAGATTTTGTGGTCTTAAAGAGACACAACCCCACTTCAACCGCGGAAAAAATGCTTTGTGCAACACAAGGTATAATGATCCTGCTTTTATAAGACATAGTGTCGTCTGATTTACCATAGCCAATGTCACAGCATATCTTCTAGTATATATTTTTCATACTTGTGTCTTCCTGAATCCCTCACTAGTGAAGGCCACTGTTCTGATCTTATTTAGAGTGTGTGTTGAGATGCAGTGAGATGGAAAATGGTTATGACTGCCATGCTTGCAGCGAAGGCACTGCTGAACAAGCCATGACTGTTTCTCAGCCAGACTTTCTCAGTTTACAGAAATACGCAGGTAGGTGGAATGTGAATTCAATAAATGAGCAAACATTGCTTACAGAAAACTACAACTCACTGAAACAATTAAAGGGAAAATAATATACTGCAATGTGTTTGTGACATGTCTGCAGTAATTGGGCAGGTCTCCGGGCTGGGAGAGCCTGACAAGTCTCTGTCTGCAGACATTTTAATAACAATAATACAACAGGTTTACAGCAAGAGATGGAATGCGTTTGAGGCAGTCACATTGACGAGAGAATGTAAAATGCGTTTACAACTCCATGGGCCATAATGAAGAGCCTCACAATATTCAGCACCAGTAAAAGATGGTTCATTCAGATTCTGATCTAGCATTATATATGTCAAATTCATCAACCAAACAAAAAACAAATTGCTGAATTGAACTTCAAATGCAACTGGTAATACAAAATGCACTGACAGAAGGATAGGGTTTGTATCAGACTCGACTATGAAATGCTGATTATTATTTTCAGAGAACCCCTCCCGGCTCCACACTCAGGTAAGTACATTTTAAAATGTTACCTTGTTGGTTGTGGCCTAACAGGCAATCCCTTTAAGGACACTGGCTGCTTCACAGCAAACCAATCTTGCAGTGGGGGTCTCAAACAGACATTCGCCCACTCATTTGCATATATAATGGGACAGACGCTTGTTTCAGGCATGGCATGCCGAATTTTTATCGTTTACTAATATGGCGACCGGCACACTTCCGGCTCATAATGAGCGCATGCTTCCTGCCTGCCACGTTGGAGACATAGGAGGCCTTTTAGCACCTTAATTTCTTGGCCAAAAATGCAGGCGGCACTGTCTGTATGACAAAAGCAGAGTGTACATACAACATAACACTTGTTAATGTAACTTCCATTTTTGCATCTTTCCCATAGTGCACAGCGGCACAAAAAATGTCTCCATTAACTATGTTTTTCTCTGCAACATGACAGACCTTCAGTTTTGTTTTTATTCGTTCCGGGATGTGGGCATCGCTAGCAAGGCCAGCATTTATTGCCCATCCCCAATTGCCCTTGAGAAGTGGTGGTGAGCCACCTTCTTGAACTGGTGAAGGTACTCCCAACAGTGGTGTTAGGGAGGGAATTCAAGGAATGTTTGACCCAGCGACGAAGGAGGAACGGCAATATATTTCCAAGTCAGGATGGTGTGTAACTTGGAGGTTACTTGCAGGTGATGGTGTTCCCATGCACCTGCTGCCCTTGTCCTTCTAGGTGGTATAGGTCACGGGTTTTGGAGTTGCTGCCGAAGAAACCGTTGCAATTTGCTGCAGTGCATCTTATAGATGGTACACACTGCAGCCACGGTGGTGGAGGGAGTGAGTGTTGAAGATGGTGGATGGGGTGCCAATCAAGCGGGCTGCTTTGTCCTGGAAGGTGTCAAGCTTCTTGAGTGTTGTTGGAACTGCACTCATCCAGGCAAGTGGAGAGTATTCCATCACATTCCTAACTTGTGTCTTGTACATGGTGGAACGGGTTTGGGGAGTCAGGAGGTGAGACACTCTCTGCAGAATACCCAGCCTATGACCTGCTCTTGTTACCATAGTATTTATGTGGCTGGTTCAGTTAAGGTTCTGGTCAATGGTGACCCCCAGGATGTTGATGGTGGGGGAATTCGGCGATGGTAATGCCGTTGAATATCAAGGGGAGGTGGTTAGACTCTCGCTTGTTGGAGATGGTCATTGACTGACACTTGTGTGGCATGAATGTTACTTGCTGATTATCAGCCCGAGCCTAAATTTCGTCCAGGTCATGCTGCATGTGGGCACGGACTGCTTCATTATCTGAGGAGTTGTGAATGGAACTGAACACTGTGCAATCAACAGCAAACATCCCCACTTCTGACCTTATGATGGAGGGGAGGTCATTGATGAAGCAACTGAAGATGGTTGGGCCTAGGACACTGCCCTGAGGAACTCGTGCAGCGATGTCCTGGGGCTGGGATGATTGACCTCCAACAACCACAGTTCATGCATGCTTAGTTTGCAAGTGTTTCACAGAAAGAAAGACATGCATTTATGTGGCGCCTTTCACAACCACCGGACGTCTCAAAGCCCTTTACAGCAAATGAAATACTTTTGGCGTGTAGTCACTGTTGTAATGTAGGAATCGCGGCAGCCAATTTGCACACAGCAAGCTCCCACAAACAACAATGTGATAATGACCAGATAATCTATTTTTTTGTTTATGTTGATTGAGAGATAAATATTGGCCAGGATACCGGGGATAACTCCCCTGCTCTGCTTCAAAATAGTGCCATGGGATCTTTTATGTTCACTTGAGAGAGCAGGCGTCTTGGTTTAACATTTCATCTGAAATACAGCATCTGCGACAGTGCAGCACTCCCTCAGCACTGAACTGGAGTGTCAGCCTAGATTTATGTGCTCAAGTCCCTGGAGTGGGACTTGAACCCACAACCTTCTGACTGAGAAGCTGAGTACTACCCACTGAGCCACAGCTGACACTGTCTGAAATGCCTTTCCACCGAAAGAAACCAAGTGACTGCTTTCGAGGCTGGACATCTTAGTTTCCACAGGTTTATGCAAGCATTCTATTAAAGTTAATATCCTGAGAGATGAGAGAAAACTAACTTCAAAAGCAACTAAGCAAAATCTGTAAATATGGTCATTGCCATAAAGACATCAAGAATAAACTGGTGCTTTCCAGAGTTATTCATCTTAATCAGTACCGTCCCCGTTGCAATTTTCCCGCTATACACAATGGACACTGATTCCACCGGATTCCCTGGTGCCTATGATTTTGAGGAAGTAATCCCTAATGTAGTTTAAAAGTGCTTGGGACTGTATTACATGATGCTAAGTTGATCCAAAATCAGATAATTATGTATTTAAATGGATGCCATACTGATCATCTACATGCTGTCCCTTGACAACATCTTCCGAAATCACATCAGTTTCGACATGTATGCTGAGGAAATCCAGCCCTACTTCACTGCCACCTCTCCCAACCCCTCCATTGCCTCATCAAGCTGCTTGTTCGACATCCAGTACTGGATGAGCAGAAATGTTCTCCAACTGAATTATGGGAAGCCCGAAGCCATTGTTCCCTGGCCACTGACTTAATCCCTTTTCCTGGTCACTGTCTGAGGCTTAACCAGACCGTTCGTAACTTTGGCATCCTATTTGACCCCGGGGTGAGTTTCCGATCCCCGATCTATTCCATCACCAAGACCGCTTACATTCAGCTCCGTAATATCACCCGTCTCCATCCCTACCTCAGCTCATCTGCTGCTGAAACTCTCGTCCATGTTTCTGTCACCCCGAGACGCAACTATTCCAATGCTCCCTTGGCCAGGCTCCCACCCTCCCCCCTCCGTAATCTTCAGCTCATCCAAAACTCTGCTGCCCATATCCTAACTCACACCAAGTCCCATTCACCCATCGCCTCTATGCTCGCTGACCTACATTGGCTCCCGGTCTGGCAATGCCTCAATTTTAAAATTCTCATCCTTGTTTTGAATTCCCTCTATGGTCTCGCCCCTCCCTATCTCTGTAACCTCTTCCAGCCCTACAATCCTCTGAGATCTCTGCCCTCCTCCACCTCTGGCCTCTTGCGCATCCCCGATTTTAATCACTCCATCACTGGCAGGCATACCTTCAGCCACCGAGGTCGTAAGCTCTAGAATCCCCTCCCTAAATCTCTCCACCATTTCCTCTTCCTTTATGACGCTCCTTAAAACCTACCTCTAAGCTTTTCGCCACCTGTTTTGATATATGTGGCTCGATGTCAAATTTTGTTTGCTAACACTTGTGTGAAGTGCCTGCGGATGTTTTACGATGCTAAAGGCACTATATAAATGCAAGTTGATGTTATCTGTATTTAATGAACAGCTGATTGAAGCTGCCTGAAGTCTCCATCAGCTGCTCACAGTGTTAACAACTGTGGGAGACGGAAAGTGGAGACTTTGGGCAGCTTCAATCAACGGTTCCTGGGGCATTAAAAACAGATAAAGAGGATGGACAGCACTCTGAGGCACTCAGCTGCTCAGGTAAATGTTTATCAGCATTTAATCACACTTTATCGAGCTGCAAAGAGATTAAAATAGCTGGCCCCCCTGAATGGGTTATAAGCAGCGCCTTTGTAATTCAGTTCAATGGTAATGGCAAATGGTTATTTGCTCCTATTTCTTATGTTCTTATGTTAGTTATTTGCTCGATACAGATGGCTGCCTGGGATAAGCGTGGACGGAGTCAGTTGAGGGGTTTGTACTAGAAATGCCAATACAATATGTGACGTCACACAACAACAACTTGTATTTATATAGCACCTCTTTCTCAATCGTCTTCTCCCCGTGGCCGAGGAGCTGCTCCCGGAGTCGCAGTGCGGATTTCGTCCCCTCCGGGGCACAATGGACATGATTTTTGCAGCGCAACAGCTGCAGGAAAAATGCAGGGAACAGCACCAGCCCTTATATATGATCTTCTTCGACCTTACAAAGGCCTTTGACACTGTCAACCGTGAGGGTCTATGGAGCGTCCTCCTCCATTTCAGATGCCCCCAAAAGTATATCACCATACTCCGCCTGCTCCACGACGACATGCAAACCAGGATCCTCACCAACAGATCCATGACAGACCCAATTCATGTCCGGACCAGGGTCAAGCAGCGTTGCATCTTCGCCCCAACCCTCTTCTCAGTCTTCCTCGCTGCCATGCTTCACCTCACAGTTGATAAGCTCCCCGCTGGAGTGGAACTAAACTACAGAACCAGTGGGAAGCTGTTCAACCTTCGCCGTCTCCAGGCCAGGTCCAAGACCACTCCAACATCTGTCGTCGAGCTACAATACACGGACGACGCCTGTGTCTGTGCAGAGGCTGAATTCCAGGACATAGTCGACGTATTTATGAGGCATATAAAAACATGGGCCTTACGCTAAACATTAGTAAGACAAAGGTCCGACACCAGCCTGTCCTCACTGCACAGCACTGCCCCCCAAACATCAAGATCCACAGCATGGCCCTGGACAACGTGGACCACTTCCCCTATCTCGGGAGCCTCCTATCAACAAGAGCAGGCATTGATGATGAGATCCAACACCGCCTCCAGTGTGCCAGTGCAGCTTTCGGCCGTCTGAGGAAAAGTGTGTTTGAAGATCAGTCCCTCAAAACTGTCACCAAGCTCATGGTCTACAGGGCCGTAGTAATACCCACACTCCTGTATGGCTCAGAGACGTGGACCATGTACAGTAGACATCTCAGGTCGCTGGAGAAATACCACCAGCGACGTCTCCGCAAGATCCTGCAAATCCCCTTGGAGGACAGACGCACAAACATTAGCGTCCTGGTCCAGGCCAACATCCCCAGCATTGAAGCACTGACCACACTTGATCAGCTCCGCTGGGCAGGCCACATAGTTCACATGCCAGACACGAGACTCCCAAAGCAAGCACTCTACTCAAACCCGTCCACGGCAAATGAGCCAAAGGCGGGCAGAGGAAACGTTACAAGGACACCCTCAAAGCCTCCCTGATAAAGTGCGACATCCCCACTGACACCTGGAAGTCTTTGGCCAAAGACCGCCCTAAGTGGAGGAAGTGCATTCGGGAAGGCGCTGAGCTCCTCGAGTCTCGTCGCTGAGAGCATGCAGAAATCAAGCGCAGGCAACAGAAGGAGCATGCGGCAAACCAAGCTCCCTGCCCACCCTTTCCCTCAACGACTATCTGTCCGACCTGTGACAGAAACTGTGGTTCTCGTATTGGACTGTTCAGTCACCTAAGAACTCATGCTAAGAGTGGAAGAAAGTCTTCCTCGATCCTGAGGGACTGCCTATGATGATGATAACGTAGTGAAATGTCCCAAGGCGCTTCACAGGAGTACAATGAGATTAAAAATTTGACACCGAGCCACACAAGAAGAAATGAGCGCAGGTGACCAAATGCTTGGTCAAGAAAGTACAGGTGCAGCGTTCTGAATCCAGAACCCTCGGGACCGAGGCCGTTCTGGATTCTGCGTTTTTCCGGATTTTGGAACGTCTTTCTGATGTCACGAATCCGGAAACACCCGAGCCCAAGTTCGGGTATTTCCGGATTTTGGAACATCAGAAAGGGGGGGTGGGGCGGGGGTGGGGGAACGGGTGGAGGTGTGCTCGCCGAGGAGCTGTTCGGGTCGCCGGCCCCATCGATGAGGTTGTCGGGCGGGTCGCGCCTCCGAGGAAATGTTCGGGTGGGACACGGGCAGCCGAGTTTTGGATCACCTCTAGTTTATGTAGGGTAGAATGTGGGAGGCCAGCCAGGAGTACGTTGGAATAGTCAAGTCTAGAGGTATCAAAGGCTTGGATGAGCTGAGGCAATGGCAGAGACGGGCGATGTTACGGAGGTGGAAGTGTTCGGGTGGGCCCGCCGACGAAGTGTTCGAGCGGGCCCCACCAAGGAGGTCATGTTCAGGCAGGGTCCCGCCGAGGAGGAAGTGTGCAGGTGGGCCCGCTGAAGTGGAGTTGTTCGGGTGGGGCTCCGCCGAGGAGGAGCTGGTTGGGAGGCCCCATCGCGGAGGTGGTGTTCGGGTGGGCCAGTGAGGAGGCATCGAGGTCGGGCAGCGGCAAGGCGAGGCCAGAGGTCGGGCAGCGGCAGCGATGAGGCGAAGGGCGGTGAGACGAGGCCTGAGGTTGGGCAGCGGCAGCGGTGAGGCGAAGGGCGGTGAGACGAGGCCTGAGGTCAGACAGCAGCGGCGGCGGTGAGGCGAGGCCTAGGGTTGGGCAGTAGCGGGTCCTCGAGGTCGCTGGGTCCGGATTCCGGACAACTCTTCCGTGGTCCGGAACATTACGGATTCCGGAACTCTGGATTTTGGATGCTGCACCTGTATGTTTTAAGGAGCATCTTGAAGGAGGAAAGAGAGCTCAAGAGGTGGAGAGGTTTAGGCAGGGAGTTCCAGAGCTTGGGGCCGAGGCAACAGAAGGCACGGCAACCAATGGTTGAGCGATTATAATCAGGGATGCTCAGGAGGGCAGAATTAGAGAAGTGCATACATCCCGGGGGTTGTGGGGCTGGTGGCGATTACAGCGATAGGGAGGGGCAAGGCCATGGAGGGATTTGAAAATAAGGACAAGAATTTTGAAGTCAAGGCGTTACTTAACCGGAAGCCAATGTAGGTCACCGAGCACAGGGGTGATGGGTGAGCGGGACTTGGTGCGAGTTAGGACACGGGCAGCCGAGTTTTGGATCACCTCTAGTTTATGTAGGGTAGAATGTGGGAGGCCAGCCAGGAGTACGTTGGAATAGTCAAGTCTAGAGGTATCAAAGGCTTGGATGAGCTGAGGCAATGGCAGAGACGGGCGATGTTACGGAGGTGGAAATAGTCGGTCTTAGTTATGCTGTGGATATGTAGTCGAGAGCTCATTTTTGGGTCAAATAGGACACCAAGGTTGCAAACAGTGTGGTTCAGCCTTAGACTGAAGATGAGGAGAGGGATGGCGTCAGTGGCTAGGGAACAGAGTTTGTGGTGGGGACCGAAAACAATGACTTTGGTCTTTCCAACTGGAGAAAATGTCTGCTCATCTAGAACTGGATGTCGGACAAGCAGTCTGACAAGTTAGAGACTGAGAAGGGGTCGAGAGAAGTGCTGTTGAGGTAGAGCTGGGTGTCATCAGCGGACATGTGGAAACTGTAAGAATAAAAGTGTTTAGTAATGACAAAATTGATTCTGTGTATGTATAAATGTTGCAAGTGTAGATTTCTTGGAAAGGCTGCAGTTTGAAGAGACAAAATGGATACCTTCCCCAAGTTCATGTCTCCATGATTTTGAAACTTACCAAACTAGAAAGCATGTTCATTGGAAAGCCATTGACCTAATCAAGGTATGGCACTGGGTCCTCCAGACAGACACATGTGTGAGGAGAGCCAATAAGGAACTGCCCTGGAACCAAGACCCAATCCTGGGGCTTTCTGAGGAACAATGGACTTAAGGGATATAAAACCCCAAGCATAGATTGCTCTCTCTCTCTTCTCTCCTGAGCACACGGCAAACCGCCCGCTCAAGACCAGCCAAAACAGCAGGCCGTGTGCTCAGCCAGCCAGCCTGAGGAAGTGACATATATTTTTTTATAAATCATTATTGTAACATTGTAATTAAGTCGATGCGTAGGATAGCTGATGACTGCTGATAGATGTGCATGTGTGTGTGTTTAATAAACTATTCCAAATTGTTTTAAAAGAATCAATCTCGCTGACAATTTAATGCCAGAGATTTAGAAATCTTACAAAACTGACACTGTATTTCTGGATGATGTTGCCATGGGGGCAACATGTAGATGAGAAATAAGAGGGGTCTTTCTCCAGTTTCTCCCCAATCTCCCCCACTGACCTTTCCGAGCTCAACCTGTCCATCAGACCCACTTCCTGCGCTAATTTCTACTTAGGCGGCTGGGTATCAAAAGTTTATCTCATAATACTCCTGTGAAGTGCCTTGGGACTTTTCACTACGTTAAAGGTGCTATATAAATGCAAGTTGCTGTTATTGTTGTTGTCATCTCATGGACAGGATGAGCTCAGAACGGTCATGAAGGGAGATCGGAGAGAAACTGGAGAAAGATGTGAGGTCAAGCTAGGGCAGGGGGCTTCATTAGAGGAAGTTTGGCCCGGTGGGCTCGGGAAAGGAAGGGAAGAGGCAGAGGCAGCCAAACGGATGGTCTCAATCTTAGAGACAAAGGTGTACATGAGCTCCACACACTTATTGTCAGAGGTGAGGGTGGAGACTGGGGAGAGGGGTTTAAAAAGACAGCTACCAGTGGAGAATAGAAGTTGGGATTTATCTTTACATTCCAGATTGATTCTGGAATAGTGAGCGATTTTGGCAGACGAGAGCAGGACCCGATAGTGCTTTATGTGGTCCAGCCAGATCTAGCGGTGAATGGCTAAACCAGTTGTCCGCCACATCCATCCAAATCTACGTCCCTTGGACTTAAGGGAGCGAAGATCAGGGCTGTACCAGGGGGAATGGCCAGGGTGAGAGAGAGTAATTGTTTTAACAGGGACTAGGGCATCAAAGGTGGTGGTGACGGTGTGATTGAGCAGATCAATAGATCAGTAGCTACAGAAATATCATGGTGAATGGAGGGCCAAAGGCAAAGGTTGGGAGTTGATAAGTGCAGTTGTAAGAGAGTCAGGAGAGAGTTTTTTCCAGAGGCGAACACAGAGGATTGAGGGGGGTGGAAGGAGAATGTGGATGGAGAGCGATACAAGGAAGTGGTCAGAGATGGCTTTATCTGCGATTGACACGATGGGAGTAGTGAGGGCACGAGGGGCTGGCCATGAATATGGGTTGGAGAGTTGACATAGGAGGGAGATTTTAAGGGAGGATAGGAGGCTGGTGAACACGGAGGAGAGAGAACACGATGAATTGAGATGGAGGTTGCAATCTCTGAGGATGAGAAGTCGTTCGGTGCAGAGGCAGAGGGAGGAAAGTAGTGAAGAAATGTCGGTAATAACATTTTTATGGTACTTGGGTGGGTGGTAGAGAACGAGAATTTTAAATGAGAGGTGAGAGGGGTGGAATATGGTGAGATGCTCAAAGGAGGAGAAGGTGCCAGAGGAGTAGGACAGACCAAGGTGTGATTTGCTGATGAGAGCCACAGTGCCACCACAGCAGTCTGAGCGGGGCAAATGGTGGAAGGTATAGCCGGGAGGGGAGGCTTCATTTAAGGGATTCTTCGCAACTATAGCAAATTTTTGGCAGGGCTGGAATAGATAACAATAACAAGCTTATTATTGCAATTCAACCAGCTACCGAATAAACTTGAGTTTTGTCAGTTGCTTCTTTAATATTTTTATTTGAACCGTTACAGACAGAGGACATTGGAACTGGATTTGGGGAAGTCAGAGAGCGGCGATGTAACAGAGCTAAATTATCAGTAGAAACAGGCTTCAAGCCAAGATACTTCAACGAGTTACTGTTGGGTGTAGTTCACCCCAATAGTGACTTTGCCACTCAATGAGGTTATCAGCAGACATTGTTCAACCAAAGAAGTTATTTTCAATGGCAAAAAGGCAAAAGGTTGCTAAGTTAATCATAAGCTTTTGCAACTTATTGAAAAACAGTCCTGATGGTGGAACACCATCTTGAAATCCATCAACCCCTTTCCTATGAAACATCTTGAAAAATGAAAGTCATTTTATTTTGACAACTCTTGTAGCTCATTGCCCTTATTATTGAATGATTTTAATGATGATAGATCTGGAACAGGAGTGGGTGATTTCCTGGTGATTACCATTTGTGAATTATTAAATAGTAACCTTTAAAAGAACTAGAGAGGAGAGAACATCTTTTCAAAATCTAAGAAAAATAAGATCCTTAAGCGGGCTGTACTTATTGGAATTCTGTGTCTGAGGTTTGCCCTTTGAAGAGTTATCCGTGCCTGAGGGGTAATTCCCAATTTCTGTGCTAGTTCGATTGTTTTTATTTGCTGCTCAACAGTAAATCAGGTTCAATGGACCTGGAAGTCGTAATGCTTCTAACAATGTCCTAGATCATCACTAAATTCTTGGATACAAGATATGAAATACAGTTTATTGCCAAATGTAAAATTTTAGAGCTGCAGAATAATTGTGAATATCCACAGTCCCAAACCATGCATAACAGAAGCAACAGCAGTATTTGTACATCAAAAGAAAGCACTACATTGAGGTCTTGAAGTGATTTAGCTGTACCAGGTCGTTACATTGACTGCAGGTTAAAATATTTATAATCTCGCACCCTCATCAACGTGAAAAGAGTCCATAAATCATTTTAAAAAAAACACAGTCCAAGGGATGTCACATCAGTGCATTGTTTTATACAGCCATTTCAGAGAAAGGTGGAATTTTCCTATTTGAAGTTTAAGCTTCTGCTGTGGTCATGACCACACAACAGGCGGACGCCTCAGGCCAACAAAAAATCTACGCACTTACCTCCTGCCTCGGGATCCACAGAGACTGGTGCTCCTGAGCCTGTAGGCATTGGCCTACATAGAGGCACATATCCCAGGGACGCAGGCGGTTTGCAAGCGCCCCTCGGATCACGTGCGCTGGCCCAACCAATCAAAGAAGGGAATCTCCATTCATGCTGATGGGGATTCTGTATGTACAGAATGCCCATAAGCATGAATGGGGATCACATAAAAAATACATCTAGACATCAAATAATTGTTTTTAAACTTACATATTTAAAATGGCATTTAATTAAATTTTTAAAACAAAAATTTATTAAAAAAAATAAATGTACATGTTTTAACGGGGCTAAAAAATAAACTAACCTTATTGCACAGGGATTTTAAATGTATGTGAATTAAAAAAAACACAAAAACAAAATGCTTTCAAACTCTTACGCTGGTAAAAGCAGGCCTTATGCGTCCTTTTACCGTAAGAATTTCACGGGCATTCGCTGGGCAGAAGTTGCAACTCTCCGCCCGCAGAGACCCATTTCCCAGGGATGCGTGTGATCTGACAAGAGAACTTTTGACAGTTCGCAAGTTCGTGGTGTTAGCACATGCGCAGCACATGCCTAAACCCGGGACATGCGCAGCCCCTATGGGCGTGAACACACCTCGTACACGCCCGTAGGGACCGCAAATTATGGCCCAATAAGAGGTTTCAATGCCGATACAACCCAACACATGTGTTTCCCGTCTTCCCCATTCTCGCCTCCTTTTCTAAGCTATGAGCAATGTTCCCTCCAAGCTGCGCGCATGCGGTTGTGCGGTAATCTGAAAGGTGCCGCGCAGGCCGCTCACAAACTGTTCCAGTTGAAATACCGCGCATACGCAAAAAGTTAAAGGGACCGCACACTGAAATACACAACAAAGACAATTTAGAAATAACACTGGTTACAAGCACAGTCAAGAAATGTATTCAGCATCCTCGTGTTCCATGGCAAGTTTAAGTACAGGTACATCGTCCAAAATCCGGAACCCCCTCGGGACCAAGTCAGTTCCGGTGTTTGGGTTTTTCTGGATTTCAGACAAGACAATCAATAATCTGAAATATCGAATCCTTGACCGAATCCATGCCGGGTTTTGAGCGGCGAGGTCCGAAATCCAGCAAAACCAGAAATCCGGCATTCGGTCGAGGATTCCAGATTTCAGACTTGATTTTCTTGTCTGAAATCCAGAATCCTCGACTGAATCCGTGCCGGATTTTGGGTTTGCCTCAAAAATGTCCGGTTTTCGGAGTTCCAGATTCGGGATGTTGCACCTGTATCAGCACACAATGGGGGAGAAAATAGACCTTGTTTACCCATTTCTTGATAGTAAAATGGAGGCATAAAAATCCAATTTCGTGGGGCTATGTGGCACACTCTAAGGACGCCAGAAATACATACAATGGCAGTTTGGCTTGGACGATATTTAAGCATCCCTGATAGCCATCATAAACAGGTGTTAGTTTCCGTGAATATGTTAATAAGGGGCTTAACGCCTGTTCAAAGACCCCTCTCAGATATTGGTCATCACTGAGCAAAGCCTGCACCAGGCAAGCTCCGGTTCAGTTTACCCATCTTCGTGGCAGTCTAACCTGCACCCCACCCCACTCCCCGCCCCCTCTGAAGGTACCACTGGAGGCAGCCAACCAACAGGTTAGTTGCTTCTTTTTAATTTACTTTCATGTGGAGCCAGGAAGAGCAGCGGCGCTCCTCCTGCCTCCACAGCACCCGAGGGCCAATGTCGGTCTGCACTCACCTCCTTCCAAATCCCCTCCCTCCCAACCCAGGACCTGTTTAAAGGCCACTGCTAGAGTCACAGCCGCCCCAAACACCAACCAGCCTCTGGGCACCCGATTGGTGACTGCAGCTAATGGGAACTATGCTAATGAGGCTGGAGGCCCAATTTAGGGTGAACCTTGTCTTTTTTGGCCCAGAAATGGGTCTAAAACAATTTTTCGCACAATACGATGTAAAAATTGATCTGTTTTCATTCGAGTTAAGATTATGGTGATCTGATACAGGTGTTTAAAATTATGAAAGAGTTGAACAAAGTGGATAGAAACAACGGTTTTCAGTGATTGACTGAAATGGGGACATAGATATAATAGGTTAAATTAACAGATTAAGATGAGAGAGCAGGATAACCCTTTTTACTTCAGAAAGTTGTAAGGATGTCAAATGCAATACTGGAGTTAGTGACTGGAGCACAGACTATAGGGATGATTTCAACTGTGTCTGCTTGACAAAAAAATGAAGAGATAGTTGAAATCGACCATGGGACTCATCTGCTGACATCCCACACTAATACTGCAAGTTCTAATTTTAACCTGCTCTTTTGAGCAGGCCAGGGGGCATCCGCCAGATTCTTTAAATATATAGATTATGCTCCGCTGACGTCAACAATCCATGACTGCAATTTTCACCAGAGGCCTGCACAGAGAAGCCCTTGTGGCTTTCCCGCCTGGCTGGCCTAGCAGGAAGAGGAGTCAGGGCCAGGAGAGGCAAGTTTTAACTTTTCCTTTTTAAATGGGGCTAGAAGGAGCAGGAGTCTTCCTGCCATGATCTCGCTGTACCGCCTGCCCCCAGATCGCGGAAACACGGTCGGACCACCTAACAGCTGATCCCGCCACTCACCCTGCTGCCAGTGGGCGGCTTCTCGGCCCGCGATTTTCTGACACTTGATGCGGACTTCCCACCCAGAGCAGGTAGGAAGTGGGCCAGCGGGATTTACGTGAACCCAGCTGTCAAAATCCACCAGGTCTCATTCTGTCGTGGATGGAGAGGAAATTTCCTGCCTGATACCTGCTGGCAGTTGAAATCCAGGCCTAACCTGAGGTTTGTACTCCACCCACTGACCTATGCATCCTAAAATCCTCTTGCTTTTTTCACCACTACTGCACATGGTGCTGGTAGCCTAAAGGTGTTTTCCATTAAAATGCGCATATATTCTCTTCTACATTCATTTCTTGGAGACGGTTTATTTTCCGCTCTCCAAGGCCGATTTTAAATAGCCAAAACAAGCATTTACGGAGTGGTAATGGCCTCAAAATGGGGTTAATGCTAAATAATCTGGCCGTTGACCTTTTTAAAAGGGCCTTCATATAGTTGGCTGGAGCGCCCACCTGTTTCAAGCAATAGGCATTAAACGGACTTCCCACTAAAGTAAATGTAAAAGATCCTATGACACTATTTCGAAGAAGAGCAGGGAAGTTTTCTTCGGCGTCCTGGCCGATATTTATCCCTCAACCAACATCACGAAAACAGATTATCTAGTCATTATCTCATTGCTTTTTGTGGGTGTCAGTCACTCCTTAAAATCTACCTCACCTGTTCTGATATCTCTTTATGTGGCTCAGTGTCAAATTTTGCTCGAAAAACGCTCCCGTGAAGCACCTTGGGACGTTTTACTACGGTAAAGGCATTATATCGCCGCTGATGATGATGATATAAATACAAGTTGTTGTTGCTGACCTTGCTGCCGCGTTTCCTACATTAGAACAGTGACTACAGTTCAAAAAGAAACACTACTTCATTGGCTGTCCGGTCTTTTGGGACATGCTGCGGTCGTTGAAGGCACCTTACAAATGCAAGTTATTTCTTTCTTTCTGATGGGGTGTGATTCAAATTGAAAGTTTTCCCTTTCTCAGAAATAATACTCTTGACATGAATGAGAAAAATAAATAAATCCACCCCCCAAAAAAGCGACAAAAAAAGTGCAGAAGACAAAAAAAATTATGAGACAATAAATTTGCGGAAGAAATGCTGCAAAAAAATCTGTGCTGCTGGAGCTGCCAAACTGCACCCAGCTCATCTCAATGTTAAATATTCAACACTTTGTCATTTATAGCGACATCACTTTCTTTATTTCTACAGCATAATATATTTGTTACTTCAAGATGAATGCTGGCAGTCTTGCACAATATAAAAACCCATGCCTGCAGAAGTGAAACGCTGAGTTGTGAACAACTACTGCAAAACGTTTTAATGGCTGTCAAAATGCATCACGTCAGTCAACCCAAGGACATGAATGCAGATACTTCTAAAAAATGGATAATAGAAACACGGGCATGAGTTCAAAGGCTGTAATCTAATAGAAAGGTTGAAGTGCTGCAGCAAAACCATGAGCTTGAAACACGAGTGGTTTATATCGGTCAGTAAAGCATCAACATGACTTTAAAGCATTAACATTACCTTACAGCCTCTAGTATTATTTTTAATAATATGTCCAGTTTTATTTGTATGGCTTTTTTATTCCAATTATTGGTTTACTTATGACAAGATATTTCCACTTGTGGGGGGGAATCGAAAACTAGGGGTCATAAATATAAGATAGTCACTAATAAATCCAATAAGGAATTCAGGAGAAACTTCTTTATCCAGAAAGTGGTGAGAATATGGAACTCGCTACCACAAGGATTAGTTGAGAAAGAAAGACTTGAAAGCCTTGGATTTATATAGCGCCTTTCACGACCACTGGAAGTCTCATAGCGCTTTACAACCAATTAAGTACTTTTGGAGTGTAGTCATTGTTGTAATGTAAGGAAAGCGGCCGCCAATTTATGCACAAGTAAGCTCCCACAAACAGCAATGTGATAATGACCAGATAATCTATTTTTGTTATGTTGATTGAGGGCTAAATATTGGCCAGGACACCGGGGATAACTCCCCTGCTCTTCTTCGAAATAGTCTCCACGTTCAACAGATCATCCTCCGCCATTTCCAGTGTGATCCCACCACCAATCACGTCTTCCAGGACCAATATCCTCGCAGGGGGGTTTGCTAGTGCTGTTGGGGAGGGTTTAAACTAGTTTGGCAGGGGGATGGGAACCTGAAACTAGATTCAGTAGGGAGGGGAGTAAAGCTGGAATTAGAAAGCAAAAATAAAGAAAGTGAGTTTGAAGGAGAGGGGAAACAAGCAGGGAAAAAGGGTAAAAAAACAAACTTAAAGGCACTTTGTCTAAATGCACGCAGCATTTCTAACAAATAGATGAGTTGACAGCACAAATTGAGACAAATGGGTATGATCTGATAGCCATGACAGAGATGTGGTTGCAAGGTGACCAGGACTGGGAATTAAATATTATGGGGTATTTGACAATCCGGAAGGACAGACAGAAAGGAAAAAGAGGTGGAGTAGCTCTATTGATAAAGGATGGAATCACCGCAATAGTAAGAAACGATATTGGCTCAAATGATAAGGGTGTTGAAAAAGTTTGGGTGGAGATAAGGAACAATAAGGGGAAAAAGTCACTGGTGGGCATAGTATATAGGCCCCCTAACAGTAGCAACTCTGTTGGTCGGAGCATAAACCAGGAAATAGTGGGGGCTTGTAAAAAAGGAACAGCAATAATCATGGGTTAACTTCCATATTCATTGGACAAATCAAATTGGTCTTGGTAGCCTTGAGGAGGAGTTCATAGAGTGCGTAAGGGACGGGTTCCTTGATCAGTATGTAATAGAACCAACCGGGGGCAGGCTATCTTAGATCTAGTCCTGTGTAATAAGACAGGATTAATAAACAATGTCCAAGTAAAGGATCCCCTCGGAATGAATGATCATAGCATGATTGAATTTCAAATTCAGATGGAGGGTGAGAAAGTTGGATCTCTAACCAGTGTACTATGCTTAAATAAAGGAGACTATGAAGATATGAGGGCACAGTTGGATAAAGTGGACTGGGAAAATAGATTAAAGTGTCAGAGAGTTGATGAACAGGGGTATACATTTAAGGAGCTATTTCACAACTCGCAAAAAAATATATTCCAGTGAATAGGAAAGGGTGTAAGCCATCCGTGGCTAACTAAAGAAATAAAGGATGGCATCCAATTAAAAACAAGGGCATACAAAGTGGCCAAAACTAGTGGGAGGACAAAAGACTGGAAAGCTGTTAAAAGCCAACAAAGAACGACTAAAAAAAATGATTAAGAAAGGGAAGATAGACTATGAAAGTAAACTAGCGCAAGATATAAAAACAGATAGCAAGAGTTTCTATGATCTCTAAAAAGGAAAAGGGTGGCTAAAGTAAATGTTAGTCCCTTAGAGGACGAGACCGGGGAATTAGTAATGGGGAACATGGAGATGGCAGAAACCCTGAACAAATATTTTGTATCAGTCTTTATGGTAGAGGACACTAACAATATTCTGACAGTCAAGGGGCTATAGTGGGGGAGGAATTTAACACAATCACAATCACTAAGGATTGTGATCACTACTCAGTAAGATGATGGGACTAAAGGCAGATAAATCCCCTGGACCTGATAGATTGCATTCTGGGGTCTTAAGAGAAGTAGCGGCAGGGATAGTGGATGCATTGGTTGTAATTTACCAAAATTCCCTGGATTCTGGGACGGTCCCAGCAGATTGGAAAACGGCAAATGTAACATCCATATTTAAAAAAGGAGACAGACAAAAAGCAGGAAACTATAGACCAGTTACATCTGTTGCAGTTCATTATTAAAGAAGCAGTAGCATTTGGAAAAACAAAATTTGGTCAGGCAGAGTCAGCATGGATTTATGAAGGGGAAGTCATGATTGACAAATTTGCTGGAGTTCTTTGCAGATGTAACGAACAGGGTGGATAAAGGGGAACCAGTGGATGTGGTGTATTTGGACTTCCAGAAGGCATTTGACAAGGTGCCACATAAAAAGTTACTGCATGAGATAAAAGTTCACGGGGTTGGAGTAATTTTTTAGCATCGATAGAGGATTGGCTAACTAACAGAGAACAGAGAGTCGGAATAAATGGTTCATTCTCTGGTTGGTAACCAGCAACTAGTGGGATGTCGCAGGGATCAGTGCTGGGACCCCAACTATTTACGATCTATATTAACAACTTGGAAGAAGGGACCGAGTGTAATGTAGCCAAGTTTGCTGATGATACAAAGATGGGAGGAAAAGCAATGTGTGAGGAGGACACATAAAATCTGCAAAAGGACATAGACAGGCTAAGTGAGTGGGCAAACATTTGGCAGATGGAGTATAATGTTGGAAAGTGTGGGGTCATGCAGTTTGGCAGAAAAAAATCAAAAAGGAGAAAGATTGCACAGTGCTGCAGTACAGCGGGACCTGGGGGTACATGTGTATGAAACACAAAAGGATAGTATGCAGGTACAGCAAGTGATCAGGAAGGCCAATGGTATCTTGGCCTTTGTTGTGCGAGGCCCCTTGGGGAAGAGTGACCACAATATGGTGGAATTCTACATGAGGATGGAGAATGAAACAGTTAATCCAGAACTTAAAGAAGGGTAACTTTGAAGGTATGAGGCGTGAATTGGCTAGGATAGATTGGCGAATGATACTTAAGGGGTTGACAGTGGATGGGCAATGGCAGACATTTAGAGACCGCATGGATGAACTGCAACAATTGTACATCCCTGTCTGGCGTAAAAATAAATAAGGGAAGGTGGCTCAACCGTGGTTAACAAGGGAAATCAGGAATAGTATTAAAGCCAAGGAAGTGGCATACAAATTGGCCAGAAATAGCAGCGAACCCGGGGACTGGGAGAAATTTAGAACTCAGCAGAAGAGGACAAAGGGTTTGATTAGGGCAGGGAAAACAGAGTACGAGAGGAAGCTTGCAGGGAACATTCAAATGGACTGCAAAAGCTTCTATAGATACGTAAAGAGAAAAAGGTTAGTAAAGACAAACGTAGGTCCCCTGCAGTCAGAATCAGGGGAAGTCATAACTGGGAACAAAGAAATGGCAGACCAATTGAACAAGTACTTTCGTTCGGTATTCACTAAAGAGGACACAAACAATCTTCCGGATATAAAAGGGGTCAGAGGGTCTCGTAAGAAGGAGGAACTGAGGGAAATCCTTATTAATCGGGAAATTGTGTTGGGGAAATTGAAGGGATTGAAGGCCAATAATTTCCCCAGGGCCTGATGGTCTGCATCCCAGAGTACTTAAGGAGGTGGCCTTGGAAATAGCGGATGCATTGACAGTCATTTTCCAACATTCCATTGATTCTGGATCAGTTCCTATGGAGTGGAGGGTAGCCAATGTAACCCCACTTTTTAAAAAAGGAGGGAGAGAGAAAACAGGGAATTATAGACCGGTCAGCCTGACATCGGTAGTGGGTAAAATGATGGAATCAATTATTAAGGATGTCATAGCAGCGCATTTGGAAAGAGGTGACATGATAGGTCCAAGTCAGCATGGATTTGTGAAAGGGAAATCATGCTTGACAAATCTTCTGGAATTTTTTGAGGATGTTTCCAGTAGAGTGGACAAGGGGGAACCAGTTGATGTGGTGTATTTGGACTTTCAGAAGGCTTTCGACAAGGTCCCACACAAGAGATTAATGTGCAAAGTTAAAGCACATGGAATTGGGGGTAGTGTGCTGACGTGGATTGAGAATTGGTTGGCAGACAGGAAGCAAAGAGTAGGAGTAAATGCTGCAGAGCATTCTGGAGAGGGAGGGTGGACAGCCAGTTATCGTGGTACATGTAGGTACCAACGATATAGGTAAGAAGCGGGAAGAGGTCCTACAAGCTGAATTTAGGGAGCTAGGAATTAAATTAAAAAGTAGGACCTCAAAGGTAATAATCTCTGGATTGCTACCAGTGCCACGTGCTAATCAGAGTAGAGGGAGCAGGATAGTTAGAATAAATACGTGGCTTGAGCAGTGGTGCAAGAGGGAGGGATTCAAATTCCTGGGACATTGGAACCAGTTCTGGGGGAAGTGGGACCTGTACAAAAGGGACGGTCTGCAATTGGGCAGGACTGGAACTGATGTCCTAGGGGTAACATTTGCTAATGCAGTTCGGGAGTGTTTAAACTAATATGGCAGAAGGATGGGAACCTATGCAGCGAGATAGGGTGAAGTAATATGGAGTCAGAAACAGATGGTAGAAAGGTAAAAAGCAATAGTGGAAGGCCGAGTAAACAAAGGCAAGAAACAAAAAGGGCCACACTACATCATAATTCTAAAAGGACAAAGGGTGTTAAAAAAAAAGCCTGAAGGCTTTGTGTCTTAATGCAAGGAGTATCTGTAATAAGGTGGATAAATTAACTGTGCAAATAGATGTTAACAGATTTGATTTAATTGGGATTACAGAGACATGGCTCCAGGATGATCAGGGCTGGAAACTCAACATCCATGGGTATTCAACATTCAGGAAGGATAGAATAAAAGGAAAAGGAGGTGTGGTAGCATTGCTGGTTAAAGAGGAGATTAATGCAATAGTTAGGAAGGACATTAGCTTGGATAATGTGGAATCTATATGGGTAGAGCTGCAGAACACCAAAGGGCAAAAAACGTCAGTAGGAGTTGTGTACAGACCTCCAAACAGTAGTAGTGATGTTGGGGAGGGCATCAAACAGGAAATTAGGGGTGCATGCAATAAATTGCAGCAGTTATCATGGGTGACTTTAATATGCATATAGATTGGGCTAACCAAACTGGAAGCAATACGGTGGAGGAGGATTTCCTGGAGTGTATAAGGGATGGTTTTCTAGACCAACTAGGGGGGAGGCCATCTTAGACTGGGTGTTGTGTAATGAGAGAGGATTAATTAGCAATCTCGTTGTGCGAGGCCCCTTAGGGAAGAGTGACCATAATATGGTGGAATTCTACATTAGGATGGAGAATGAAACAATTAATTCAGAGACCATGGTCCAGAACTTAAAGAAGGGTAACTTTGAAGGTATGAGGCGTGAATTGGCTTGGATAGATTGGCGAATGATACTTAAGGGGTTGACTGTGGATGGGCAATGGCAGAAATTTAGAGACCGCATGGATGAACTACAACAATTGTACATCCCTGTCTGGCGTAAAAATAAAAAAGGGAAGGTGGCTCAACCGTGGCTATCAAGGGAAATCAGGGATAGTATTAAAGCCAGGGAAGTGGCATACAAATTGGCCAGAAATAGCAGTGAATCTGGGGACTGGGAGAAATTTAGAACTCAGCAGAGGAGGACAAAGGGTTTGATTAGGGCAGGGAAAATAGAGTACGAGAGGAAGCTTGTAGGGAACATTAAGACGGACTGCAAAAGTTTCTATAGATATGTAAAGAGAAAAAGGTTAGTAAAGACAAACGTAGGTCTCCTGCAGTCAGAATCAGGGGAAGTCATAACGGGGAACAAAGAAATGGCAGACCAATTGAACAAGTACTTTCGTTCGGTATTCACTAAGGAGAACACAAACAACCTTCCGGGTATAAAAGGGGTCAGAGGGTCTAGTAAGAAGGAGGAACTGAGGGAAATCCTTATTAGTCGGGAAATTGTGTTGGGGAAATTGATGGGATTGAAGGCCGATAAATCCCCAGGGCCTGATGGACTGCATCCCAGAGTACTTAAGAAGGTGGCCTTGGAAATAGCGGATGCATTGACAGTCATTTTCCAACATTCCATTGACTCTGGATCAGTTCCTATGGAGTGGAGGGTAGCCAATGTAACCCCACTTTTTAAAAAAAGGAGGGAGAGAGAAAGCAGGGAATTATAGACCGGGCAGCCTGACATCAGTAGTGGGTAAAATGATGGAATCAATTATTAAGGATGTCATAGCAGCGCATTTGGAAAGAGGTGACATGATAGGTCCAAGTCAGCATGGATTTCTGAAAGGGAAATCATGCTTGACAAATCTTCTGGAATTTTTTGAGGGTGTTTCCAGTAGAGTGGACAAGGGGGAACCAGTTGATGTGGTGTATTTGGACTTTCAGAAGGCTTTCGACAAGGTCCCACACAAGAGATTAATGTGCAAAGTTAAAGCACATGGGATTGGGGGTAGTGTGCTGACATGGATTGCGAACTGGTTGTCAGACAGGAAGCAAAGAGTAGGAGTAAATGGGTACTTTACAGAATGGCAGGCAGTGACTAGTGGAGTACCGCAAGGTTCTGTGCTGGGGCCCCAGCTGTTTACATTGTACATTAATGATTTAGACGAGGGGATTAAATGTAGTATCTCCAAATTTGCGGATGACACTAAATTGGGTGGCAGTGTGAGTTGCGAGGAGGATGCTATGAGGCTGCAGAGTGACTTGGATAGGTTAGGTGAGTGGGCAAATGCATGGCAGATGAAGTATAATGTGGATAAATGTGAAGTTATCCACTTTGGTGGTAAAAACAGAGAGACAGACTATTATCTGAATGGTGACAGATTAGGAAAAGGGGAGGTGCAACGAGACCTGGGTGTCATGGTACATCAGTCATTCAAGGTTGGCATGCAGGTACAGCAGGCGGTTAAGAAAGCAAATGGCATGTTGGCCTTCATAGCGAGGGGATTTGAGTACGGGGGCAGGGAGGTGTTACTACAGTTGTACAGGGCCTTGGTGAGGCCACACCTGGAGTATTGTGTACAGTTTTGGTCTCCTAACTTGAGGAAGGACATCCTTGCTATTAAGGGAGTGCAGCGAAGGTTCACCAGACTGATTCCCGGGATGGCGGGACTGACCTATCAAGAAAGACTGGATCAACTGGGCTTGTATTCACTGGAGCTCAGAAGAATGAGAGGGGATCTCATAGAAATGTTTAAAATTCTGACGGGTTTAGACAGGTTAGATGCAGGAAGAATGTTCCCAATGTTGGGGAAGTCCAAAACCAGGGGTCACAGTCTAAGGATAAGGGGTAAGCCATTTAGGACCGAGATGAGGAGAAACTTCTTCACCCAGAGAGTGGTGAATCTGTGGAATTCTCTAACACAGAAAGTTGTTGAGGCCAATTCACTAAATATATTCAAAAAGGAGTTAGATGTAGTCCTTACTACTAGGGGGATCAAGGGGTATGGCGAGAAAGCAGAAATGGGATACTGAAGTTGCATGTTCAGCCATGAACTCATTGAATGGCAGTGCAGGCTCGAAGGGCTGAATGGCCTACTCCTGCATCTATTTGCTATGTTTCTATGTTTCTCTATAAAGGGGATGGAGTATAAAAGCAGGAAGTCTTGCTACAGCTGTACAAGGCATTGGTGAGGCCTGGAATACTGCGTGCAGTTTTGGTTTCCATATTTACAAAAGGATATACTTGCTTTGGAGGCAGTTCAGAGAAGGATCACTAGATTGATTCCGGGGATGAGGGGGTTGACTTATGAGGAAAGGTTGAGTAGGTTGGGCCTCTACTCACTGGAATTCAGAAGAATGAGAGATGATCTTATCAAAACGTATAAGATTATGCGGAGGCTTGACAAGGTGGATGCAGAGAGGATGTTTCCACTGATGGGGGAAACTAGAATTAGAGGGCACGATCTTAGAATAAGGGGCCGCACATTTAAAACTGAGATGAGGAGAAATTTCTTCTCTCAGAGGGTTGTAAATCTGTGGAATTTGCTGCCTCAGAGAGCTGTGAAAGCTGGGACATTGAAAATTTAAGACAGAAATCGACAATTTTCTTAAACGATAAGAGGATAAGGGGTTATGGGGAGCGGGCGGGGAAGTGGAATGGAGTCCATGATTAGTTCAGCCATGATCGTATTAAATGGCAGAGCGGGCTCGAGGGGCCGTATGGCCTACTCCTGCTCCTATTTCTCATGTTCTTATGTTCTTCCCCTCCCCTCTCAGCATTCCGAAGGGACCGCTCCCTCCGCGACATCCTGGTCCATTCTGCAGTCACCCCCACCCCTTCCCACGGCACCTTTCCATGCAAGCGCAGGAGATGCAACACCCGCCCTTTTAACTCCTCCCTTCCCTCTATCCAAATACTCCATCTTTGTGAATCAGCGATTTACTTGTACTTCTTTCAATTTAGCATACTGTATTCGCTGCTCACGATGTGATCTCCTTTACATTGGGGAGCCCAAGCGTAGATTGGGTGACCGATTTGTGGAGCACCTCCGTTCAGTCCGTAAGTGTGACCCTGAGCTTCCAGTCTCCTGTCATTTTAATTCTCCACTCCATTCTGACCTCTCTGTCCTCGGTCTCTTACACTGTTCCAACAAAGCTCGAGGAACAGCACCTTATCTTTCGTTTAGGCACTTTACAGCCTTCTGGACTCAACATCGAGTTCAACAATTTCAGAGTGTAACCCCTGCCAATCTTTGGCTCCCTTCCCCGAGCCTGTTTCTGTTTTTCTCCTTGTCTCTCATGGCAGTTAGTCATTATCCTGCCATTCACACCCCATCTTGACTTAAGTTTTTCTAACTTCTGGCATTACCATTTCAATTTGGCCCATCATCCCTTTTGTCTCTCTAATCTCTCCTGTCTTCAAACCTATCGCAGACCTTCCCTTTTGTTCTTTCTTCCCCTCCCCCTTTTAGTGCTTCTTAAGAATGTGTTCTTTCTGAACACTCCAGTTCTGACGAAGGGGCTTCGACCCAAAACATTAACTCTGCTTTCTCTCCACAGATGCTGCCTGACCCGTTGAGATTTCCAGCATTTTCTGTTTTTATTCTAGTTTCCAGCATCCGCAGTATTTTGCTTTTGTATTAGTGCCATGGGATCTTTTACATCCACCTGAGAGGGCAGACGGAACCTCAGTTTAATGTCTCATCCGGAAAACAGCACCTCCAACAGTGCAGCACTCCCTCAGCACTGCACTGGAATGTTAGCCTAGATTTTTTTGTGCTCAAGTCCCTGGAGTGGGACTTGAACCCACAACTTTCTGACTCAGAGGTGAGACTGCTACCCACTGAGCCACAGCTGATACTATAGGCGAATAGCATAGATGCATTCAAGGGGAAGCGAGATAATTTCGAGGGAGAAAAGAATAGAAGGATATGCTGATAAGGTTAGATGAAGTAGGATGGGAGGAGGCTCGTGTGGAACATAAACACTGGCCTCGACCAGTTGGGCCGAATGGCCTGTTTCTGTGCTGTAAATTCTGTGCAATTCTATGGCCTATTTAAAAAAAGGGGAAGTGGAGAAAAATACCACTTCAATGAGGGAGTCTTATTCTCAACAACATACATCGGCCTGGATTTTCCTCAGCGATTACTTCACCATCAGAACCGTGGCAGTACTGGCTTTCTGCCCACCCAATTCACCTCTTGCAAACCCCAGCAGATTTCTGGAGTTCTGCCTCATTCGCATTTTTCCGGCAGGCTTTGGGTGGCAGTCCATCCTGCACTGCGGAGCCTACTGCAGGCCTTGAGCACCCGAGCAGCACAGTGGAGCCTACTGCAGGCCTGGAGCACCCGAGCAGCACAGCGGAGCCTACTGCAGGCCTTGAGCACCGAGCAGCACAGCGGAGCCTACTGCAGGCCTGGAGCACCCGAGCAGCACAGCGGAGCCTACTGCAGGCCTGGAGCACCCGAGCAGCACAGCGGAGCCTACTGCAGGCCTGGAGCACCTGAGCAGCACAGCGGAGCCTACTGCAGGCCTTGAGCACCCGAGCAGCACAGCGGAGCCGACTGCAGGCCTGGAGCACCTGAGCAGCACAGTGGAGCCTACTGCAGGCCTGGAGCACCAGAGCAGCACAGCGGAGCCGACTGCAGGCCTTGAGCACCAGAGCAGCACAGCGGAGCCGACCGCAGGCCTGGAGCACCTGAGCAGCACAGTGGAGCCTACTGCAGGCCTGGAGCACCAGAGCAGCACAGCGGAGCCTACTGCAGGCCTTGAGCACCCGAGCAGCACAGCGGAGCCGACTGCAGGCCTTGAGCACCTGAGCAGCACAGCGGAGCCAGCCGCCTGCAGAGCAGGGTTGCCAATCATCCAGGATTGTCCTAGAGTCTTCAGGAATTAAAGAGAACACTGGCATCGAGCTGTGTCTCCTGGACACAGCTATGAGCAATCCAGGAGGGAAAAAAAATCATAGGGGCGTTGAACAAAAATGTTAAGGAGAGATAAGCATTACTTAATAATAATGACTGATAACAAGATGCAGATGAATGAATACCTACCATATTTTTGCAGAGGAATATTAAGAGGGCATCAGAAACAACTGTTCTCATATAGTACAAAAACTTTGAAGGGGAATTTCCTTCCCAATCACAGAGCCAAAGAGCAACATGAAACAAAAATGGTACTAATATTGCTGCGGCAAGTTCCACGTTACCAGCTCTGTAAATATCTCTTTCTTGTTTTTATTTTTTAACTTTATAAGTAAATAATATTGTACTAAAAGTGCTTCAAGGTGCCATCACAAAAGTTGACAGTTCCATTGGTATCAATTCATGCACCACAATGATATTTCCATCCCCGTGTTCCCTCAATAATTGCACTGTGCCACCACTATTGGAGAACAATTAAAATACATTTAGCATGCAGGTACTATTTTTCATTATGTGGTAGATTGTCCTTTTCACTGGAACGGTTACTAATCTAGGTGCAAATTGTCACTTCATCACCGCTACCAGAAATGAGAAAAAATATAAGGCTTTGTAATGATAACATCGAAGAGGATGCTAGAAAAACACCAAGGGAGAATGGAACAGCAAGTTATGCTGAGTGGGTTAAAGGAGGAGAGGTGGAAGAAAGCTTGTGTGGAGCATAAACGCCAGCATGGGCCTGTTGAGCTGAATGGTTGTACATCCTATGGACTCAATTTTCCCTGAGCCCGTTTTTTATTGTTTTTAGTTGTGGCGCTTCATTACGGCAGGAGATGCTCCTGAAAAAAATCTTGCTACTTTCGCCGTTGTTTAGCCTCTTCTCTGCAGCCGTGCAGCTTGGCCAGTCGCCTCAGGGGGTGGAGCTTGCATTCTGCACTGGAAAATGTGCCGGGACGTCTGCACGTGCGCAGTGGAGAAAAGTGATGGCCACGCATGCACAGTAGCGCTCAGAGTTGGCAATCGGCCATTTTTAAAGAGCTACTTGTGTCTGCGGGGCAGAAGGAGTGCTGTGTTTGGAAAAATCACTGCTGCATGCAAAATCAGTACTGTGTGTCTAAGAGCATTGGAAAAGTGCTGTGAGTGTCTCAGAGCAGCTGCAGCAATACAGCAATGCAGCAACGTGGACCAAGGACAAAGAATTTCTAGCTGGAAGAAGTGGAGACACTAGTTACTGTCATTGAGAACTGATGGCAGGAGCTGGATACCAGCAGAGGTCACATAAAAGTGCCACCAAAAGAAATGAAGAGTCGCTGGAACCAAGTTGCAGAAGATTTTTGCGCATTGGTGAACACCAAGAAATCTGAAAGCCAGTGTAAAAAGAAATGGCGGGACCTTGGTCAAGTAGTTAGTGTAAGTAATATTTTCATTTATTCAATGCAATTGCAATTGTAAATGTGACCAGCTGTATATGTCCCACCCAGCAAAAAGACACCCTCTCTAAAAAGTTGCATTTTCATCTTTGCAGAAGAAATTGGCCCACAACAAAAGGGAAAGAACTCGAACAGGATGAGGCCCAGCAAATATGCACGCACTGACACCCTTGGAAGAGAGGGTCGCGGCTTTGATGGGTCCTGCCTGGAGAAAAACAATCAGCACTACACAAGCTGGGCCCACACTCGAGGGAGAGGGTAACTCCTGAAAACTCATCGTGGCCCTTCAAATCAACCTGCTGCCTGGCTTGCTATGTGTGAGCCTACTCATGTCACCCATCCTGCCCCTTCCTCTGCTTCTAACCGTTTGACTGTTCTGTTATATTTTGCAGAACTTGAGGCCAATCCTGAAGATGCAGAAGAAGATTCACTCGCGGATGAGCCTGAAGAGAACATCTTACAATCCAACCCTTCAGACCAAGAACATGGGGGGGGGAAGGGGAGTGGCCTGAGCTGGATGAAGCTGCCACCTTTGTACTGAATATAGAGCAGGTGCAGCTCATGGAGTTGGCAGCCCCTTCCGTGACTAGTGGTTTGAGTGCTGGTGGGACATTCCATGGTTTCCCTCCTTCCGTGACTAGTGGTTTGAGTGCTGGTGGGACATTCCATGGTTTCCCCCCTTCCGTGACTAGTGGCTTGAGTGCTGGTGGGACATTCCATGGTTTCCCACCTTCTGAGGTTGCGGCAAGTAACACCCAGAGCCCCGCAGTCCGAGGCTGCGGGTCCCACTGGGATGCAGCGAGGCAGACCCAGGGTGAGGAGAAGGAGCAATCGACCACGCTGTCCTGAGATGCAGGATGCAACAGATGTGGTTCAGATCATGGCATTGAGCGGGGAGAGCATTGGCCTTACCCGATCACTCCTGGACACCATCAGTGGGGTGAGTGATGAGATAGCGGGACTGTCGGGAGAAGTAACAGGCAATGCCCGGGACCATCAGTGAGGGAATAATGTCCATGAGGGAAGGAATGTCAGAGGTAGTGAAAACCATGTCAATGGCTTTGAGGAAAGGAGTGTCAGAGGTAGCGCAAAGCACGGAACTGGCAATGAGTGAGGGATGGTCAGGGGTAGTACAGGCCAACAGGGAGGGAACATTTCACTGTCAGGGCACATGAGGGAGGGCATGTGCGAGTTACCTGCTGCAATAATGGAACACACCCAGACCACGCGTTCATTGACAGAATCAACTGCCACTCCCACTGCAATCCCCACACCAGCCTCTGAAGAGCCCCAAGCCAGGCCCTCCACATTACCATCCGACACCCCCCTGAAGAAGCGTGCATTACCAGAGATGTTTGAAAGACTAAGCTTGGTACCAAGCCCAAAATCACTGCGCCACAGCCTGCGGGCAGGGGTAGTGGAGAGTCAAAGACCAAGCGCAGCGGGCAGTGTTAGACTAAGGGGGACGAGAGATGGATGCAGCCTTTCTTTGTTGTTGTTGATGTTGTTACTGTTGTAATTGTTCTCAAATTAAAAGTTTTTTGTAAGTTATGTAAATTTACAACTTTATAAGTGATCTTAAAGTTTAAGTGATCTTAAAGAGACATATTAAAGTAAAGTTTGATACAAGAATAATTTTATTACAGTAAAGTTAAGTACATTGTAGACTTTTGAATAAAATATATTTGACATTAAAACTGAATTATGTTCCATTAATACAACACAACATTACGGAACAGTTCCAAAAAATAAATATGTCCATGTAGAATAGTTGTTGCTGAGCCCTCGGGCATCAGGAAAGTGATCGCGGATGAGCTGCTGATGCAAGGCTCGAGCAATCGTTAAAGGAGCACGATGGCCAGCCCTCCTCCGTCGTCGTGCTCCGGCCTCAGGCACTTGCATGGTTCCCTCATCCTTGTCATCATCCTCCTCCTCCTCCTGCTCATCACCTGCATCTTCCACATCATTATCATCAGCCACTCTCACCGCAGGTGGGTCTTCTACTACCAGCTGCTGCTGCCTCATGATGGCTAAGTTATGCAGCGTGCAGCACACAACAGTGAACTGACCGACAATCTCAGGGGAGTACAGCAAATAGCCTCCGGAATGGTCCAGGCATCGGAAACGCGGTTTCAATATACCAATGGTCCTCTCTAGGATGCTGTGCATCACAATGTGCGACATGTTGTATTGACGGTCAGCTTCCGTCCGGATTACACGTAGGGGCGTCATGAGCCAGGTGGTGAGGCCGTACCCTTTGTCTCCCAGTAGCCAGCTCTGCTCTTCTGGCTGCTGCTCAAACATGGCAGATATAGCGCTGTTGCGTAGGATGAACGCATCATGGGTGCTGCCAGGGTATCTTGCATCGATTGACATGATGCGATGCATGTTGTCACACTCGAGCTGCATATTAATGGAGTGGAAGCCTTTTCTATTCCTGAACATCTCGGGATCCTCCAAAGGTGCTCGCAAGGCGATGTGGGTACAATCCCTGTACCTTTGGGAAGCCAACAATCCTCGAGAACCTCACAGCCCTGTCATGGATTGCTTGGGCCATCATTGGGAACTTAATGAAGCCATTCCTCCGTGCATACAATGCAGCCGTGACCTGGCAAATGGAGACATGTATTACATGTTGAGAGATGGCGCACACATCTCCAGTTGTAGATTAAAATGATCCAGAAGCATAGAATGAAAGTGCAGCTGTAACCTTCACTTCAACTGACAAAGCAGTCCATCTGATGCTTCTCGGCTGCAGGTCTGGTCTCAGCAACTCACAGATCTCACGGACAACTTCTCTGCGGAAACGCAGCCTTCTGACACAGTCTGCATCACTCAGGTGCAGGTATGAACGCCTGTCTCGATATTCCCGAGGCAGGTAATGCCTCCTGCCCAGCAGCCTATGGGCTCTGATGTTCCTGATGTGATAAGCTCTAATCAATTGTCTCCTACGTAGCACAATGATGCAGAACGCTCGCACAAGGTATGGCATTGTCCGTATTGCCCCCATACCTGAAGTTAAACTTTCAAAGAAGCTCAAAGTGGCAGGAAAGCAGACAGCACAGGTTCGCAGTTCTCTCTCTCCCCCCAAGGTCTGTATGGATAGACCACATTCAAAGGTCTTTTGTCCTCTCCTCTCTCCCTCCTCTCCCTTGAGCCTTGTGACCTCTCTCTCTCTCCCTCCTCACCACCCGCCCCCCACCTCAGCTTCTCCGTTGAATTGCAGCCTCTCTGTGGCACTTGATGCTGGCCAGTTCGCTTGCTCCCGCTCCTAGCCCAGGCCGAGTGGCCTCCTGGTGCGTTCTCCCACCCCTAGCCCAGGCCGAGTGGCCTCCCGGTGCATTCTCCTGCCCCTAGCCCAGGCCGATTGGCCTCCCGGTGCGTTCTCCTGCCCCTAGCCCAGGCCGAGTGGCCTCCCGGTGCGTTCTCCCACCCCTAGCCCAGGCCGAGTGGCCTCCCGGTGCGTTCTCCTGCCCCTAGCCCAGGCCGAGTGGTCTCCCGGTGCGTTCTCCTGCCCCTAGCCCAGGCCGAGTGGCCTCCCGGTGCGTTCTCCTGCCCCTCGCTCAGGCTGAATGGCCTCCCGGTGCGTTCTCCTGCCCCTAGCCCAGGCCGAGTGGCCTCCCAGTGCGTTCTCCTGCCCCTAGCCCAGGCCGAGTGGCCTCCCAGTGCATTCTCCTGCCCCTAGCCCAGGCCGAGTGGCCTCCCGCACCGGCCCGCTGCCTTCCCGGGCCAAGTGCAGAAAGATGAATTTGAGTTTGATGAAGGTAGGACGTCAATTTTTAATTTCTTGTTTGCGAATGCACTCCTCATTGATTTATTTAACATTGCTCAGGCTTGGTTGGTTCAGATCCAGATCCACTCCGCTTCCCACTCATATCCCAGGCCGAATGGCCTCCGATGTACCTACCTGCGCCGGTTTCTTTAACTCTCCGCAAGGGTTTTCTCAAGTGGCCACATACACTGGCCTAAGTAGAAATGGAGTAAATATTAGCTGGCCAAAGTTGCCTAAATGGCCAGAAATCGCCTAGGTGGCTGGTAACGCCCCCTTTTGAGAAAAAAAAACGTATCTAAAAAAACGTAACTAAGTGAGTTACACTGGTGCAAAGTGATTGGGGAAACTGGGGATTTTTTTTTTTAAGTGTCCAGATAAAGCAGCCTATTCCAAAAAAAACGGAGCAACTCCTGGGGAAAATTGAGCCCCATGTAATTAATGGCCCATCTATATTACAGGTGCCAGTTTGGCACTGGTAGCCACTGTTCTGTGGAGCTGTAAGCTTTCAAGTTGGTTTTATATTAAAATTATAAATGCAATGGTAGCCCAACATTTGAGGTAATAAAAAGCTTTGTTTAAGATTTAGATGTCAACTGGTAGGAAGCTATCAATCTTCCTCTCACAGGAAAAGTCTTAAACATAAAAATTAATCACACAAAAAATAGAGATTTGTGAAGGCTGACCAGTTTTCTAAGAGGTAAAGAAGGATCAAGGAAAAATATGCATGAGATTTAGGAAAAGCCCGAGGGACAATATTTCAAAGTCTTCTCAGAAATTACATTCCATCCAGAATATGCAGGAGCACTTCAATGCCAGGGGCTTTTCAGACACAAAGACATTGAGCAAGTGGGTTAACATTTCAACAGAGGACAAAAAAATATATTGCAGAGGAGCAATATTTCTTTGATGCAAATCAGCAGTCAAGAAACAAAAATTACAAGAACATAAGTCAAGCTACAAGGACAGCTGAGCTTCAGGAGGGACAATGTTTTTAAAAAAAATATATGTTTGTGGGGAACTGAATTGGTTCTGCAAAACCTATTTGAGACGTCCATCGCATGCACGGTAAATACAAGAGTCCCGAAAGTCGTCGACTATTCTCCACCGGCCTGAGTGCGTTGCTGACCCCAGCAAAGTATCAACAACAACAACTTGTATTTATATAGCGCCTTTAGCTTGGTGAAATGTCCCAAAAGCGCCGCACAGGAGTATTATGAGATAAAAAATTTGACACCGAGCCGCACAAGTAGAAATTAGCGCAGGTGACCAAATGCTTGGCCAAAGAGGTAGGTTTTAAGGAGCGTCTTGAAGGAGAAAAGAAAGATAGAGAGGCGGAGAGGTTTAGGGAGGGAATTCCAGAGCTTGGGGCCTAGGCAGCTGAAGGCACGGCCACCAATGGTTGAGTGATTATAATCAGGGCTGCTCAATTGGGCAGAATTAGAGGAGCACAGACATTGCAGAAGGTTGTGGGGCTGGAGGAGATTAGAGAGATCGGGAGGGGCAAGGCCATGGAGGGATTTGAAAATAAGGATGAGAATTTTGAAATCAAGGTGTTGCTTAACCGGAAGCCAATGTAGGTCAGCCAATCAAGGGTCAATACAGTATCCTACAAATGTTCTATGGGCATCCACATCAATATGCCTACAGGTGAGTGGCAGGAAATGCCAGATGGCCATTTGAGAGGGCCAATGGCAGGCCCCGGTTAAAGAAGCTCTAAACTAATTATGCAAATGAGGGATTTCCAGGGTCTTCGAGGCCAAGACCCCAGTCTGGAGTGATGGCTATTCTGGATGTCTGAAACGATAGGATGACCACCTGCAATCAGATTTAATGCAGCATTCATTGGGTACAGTAGAATTGAGGTTATAGTGCTAGCCTATTAACCGAGAGGGCATGAATTTAAATCTTGCCATGACAAGTTGTGAATTTGAATTCAATGGGGCCGAAATTGATCAACTCACTGCCCACTGCCACCAACTGCCGCCCACATTCCTCTGGAAGATCCGCGCGGTGCCACTTTTGAGATGGCCCGGAGCAGGCGGGAAGGCAGAGCCGCCGGGAACCGCCCGCTGACGTCAACGGACGGCCGAGTGGCGCAACTGACCTCCCGCCTGCTGAGCTCCCATATTCATGTGGGTGGAAGTCGGCGCCAGAACAGGTGTGGACCGCTGGCTGGAGGCTGGTCTGTCCCCGACGGTAAGCATGAAGATCCTGTAAAAAAGGTTAGTGAACATTTTATATATATTTTTTCCACAGTGACTTATCTGGATGGGGTCCCCTGAAGGTCTGCCGAGAGTTTTAAAAATTTTTTACTGATGATTTTTTTTCCCCAGCTAATCGACTCTCCGTGGGCTCGACTCCATCCTCGCGACACTTGGCATATGCCATCCATTTGATGCCCGCCAACCTTCGAGGGCCTCGGCGATGAATATCCCGCCCAAAGTACCGTCGGGTACCTCGGCGGCCCTTGGGCGGCCAGCGGCCTTGATCAAAATCGTCCCCAAAGAATCTGGTCATTTGTGACCCATCATTAAAAAAACAGCCGAAATGTCATTGCCCAAAAAGGCTGACCACATTTCCAGGATAATTAGCCACAGATAATAAATGTGATCTTTCCAGAATCACCCAAATGCCAATTCATTTTTTTTTTTAATCATGAAGCTCCATGTGGAGTAATGGAATAATTGCAGATGTCGTTTGAAAGATCTGATTTTCTTCAGGCCTTCATTCAGACTGGATTTGAAAATTTTAAGGATTAAATTCAGATTAGCAGAATGAAGCAAGAATGTGGGCAGATTGAGTCAGCATGCTTCCAATCATCTACGTCTTGCTTCTGATCCAGGCCAACTGTTCTGTTATTTCCGCTCCTTCGCCATATCTCACCCGAGGACTTTTAGTAAATTATAGAACGAGTGGGATTATCCAGTCATCGTGGAGACGCTCCGCAGTTGCCTGCCATGACAAGCTGCCAGAGACCGAGTGGCATCAGTTCAGGGTCTTCAACCCTATACCAGCTCTGTCATGCCAGCATCAAACATTATCAATGAGCTTGCATCTGAGTCACGGATTCTAGCACTTCTCCCAGAAGTAAAAAATGCATATTGTTGTGGGCAAAAGCAGTTTTGCTTGACTTTCTGTGAGAATTAATTGAGGGATTGTACTGTAGTCTTCAGATGGGGTGGAGAGGTGGTGGGGGGGGGGGGCGGAGAGATGCTTAGGAAATCTCATGGAAAAAAAGACTTTCTAACCTGAATATATTCATGACAGTTAAATAAAATCACAATTGATTGATGACATTTTAAAATATATTTTGGATGAACACTATATATCCTTCAGGCGACCCGACCAAGCACCTGGGAGCATTCACTCACCTTTGTTTAAGCAGCCTAATTATTTAACTCTTTTGAATACTGAGTATCTTCTATGGTTTTTAAAAATGGCATTCATGCTTTAATTTATATTCTTAATCGACCAAACTGAGCAAATGATGACAGGTCACCGACCTGAAACGTTAACCCTGTTTCTCTCTCCACAGATGCTGCCGAACTTGTTGTGTGTTTTGCAGCATTTTCTGCTTTTATTATAAATGATTTTCTGTGTTGTACTATGATATGATGTTGAGCCCTGTGCTGCAATTGTTTGTTCTGCTCCGGCTGAATCCAACTTCCATAGCATAGCGTAGACTCCAGCTCAAGTTGGCTTGTCAGTAAGTCACCAGGCTCACTTACAGAAATCTCTGCATCAAGGCTAGTTTCATAGGGCTCAATTTTGGCCCAACCTGATTTTCGGCGTACTCACTGGAGATGCGGCACTTTTCTCCGTTCAGAAGTGCACCGAAAAATTTCCTTCCCACTTTGCCCTCTGTCCGGCCTCCTCCCTGTGGTTGTGCAGCGTGGCCAGCCGAGTCAGGAGTGGAGCCAGTGTCCTGCACCGAAAACAGTGCCGGGACGTCTGCATCTGCACCTGCACAGTGGAGTGTCCGCGCATGCGCAGTATCTTCTCACCCCCAGCCTCTCCGTGTCTTGCTGCAGCCGTTGTGTGGGATCCAATGACGGCCAAATGTTGTGAGTAGGGGCATGGAGTGGTAATTGCACGGACTGCTTAGTTCCATTTGATTTGAAGCTTTGGTCACTTTAATCTTAGAAATCACACCGGGAGGCCACTCGGCCAGGGCTCTGGGCGGGCAGGTAGGAGAACTGATAGAAATCATCCAGGCAGGAGCACGAGCCGTTCTCCTGCCCGCCTGCCCCTAGCCTTGGCCGAATGGCCTCTCGGTGTGATTTCTAAGAGGTCGATCGTGCCAGGAGGCTACTCGGCCTGGGCTCTGGGCGGGCGGGCAGGAGAACTGACAGAATCTTCCAGGCAAGAGCACCATCAATGCTCCTACCCACCCCTAGCCCAGGCCGAGTGGCCTCCCACACCGGCCAGCCCTCTGCCTTCCCAGGCCGAGTTTTAAGATGAAGGTAGGACTTACTTCATTTTTTTATTTGTTATTGAATTCTTAGAACTGTTTGTTTCCAAGATTTAGTGCTTTGTAAGTCTTGGTGCTTTAGGTGCAGGTCCTCTCCACTTCCCTTCCCGCCCCTATCCCAGGCCGAATGGCCTCTGATTATACCTACCTGCGCTGATTTCTTTAACTCTCCGCAAAGGTTTTCTGGAGTGGCCACATACGCTGGCCTAAGTAGAATTGGAGTAACTATTAGCAGGCCAAAGTTGCCTAAATGGGCAGAACTAACGTAGGTGGCTGGTAACGCCCCCTTGTGAGAAAACAAACTAAACTAAAGAAATCGTAACTAACTCAGTTACGTTGATGCAAATTGATTGGGGAAAATGGGGATTTTTAAGTCACGCCAGAAAAACCAAATTACTCCAAAAAAAAGAGCAACTCCTAGCCAAAATTGAGCTCAAAGGAGGGTGAACAATCAACCACACATGTGATGCTGCAGCCTTGGAACATGATGCGCTTTCCACTGAAGTACTAATCATGTCAACAATAAGAAGTTTCATTACCCTAATGCACACCTTCACCTGATGCACAGATGCCTCTTTGCCTGAACAACAGCATCGTGCATTTATATAACATCTTTAACGATAAGGCAATAAGGGGCTGTGGAGAGCGGGCAAGGAAGTGGACCTGAGTCCATGATCATATCAGCCATGATCATATTAAATGGCGGAGCAGGCTGGAGGGGCCGTATGGCCTATTCCTGCTCCTATTTCTTATGTTCTCATGTTCTTTTGTTAACATAGTAAAACGTCTCAAAGCGCTTCACAGAAGTGTTAGCAAAACAAAATTTGACACCGAGCCACATAAGGAGATGTTAGAACAGGTGACCAAAAGCTTGGTCAAAGAGATAGGTTTCAGGGAGTGCTTTAAAGGAGGAGAGAGATGTAGAGAGGTTGGGGATGGAATTCCAGAGCTCAGCTCCTCAGTAGCCAATAGTGGAGTGATTAAAATCAGGGATACACAAGTGGCCAAAGCTCAGAGATCTTGGAGGGTTGCAGGGCAGAAGGAGGTTTAGACAGAACATAAGAACATAAGAAATAGGAGCAGGAGTAGACCAACTGGCTCCGAGCCTGCTCCACCATTTAATAAGATCATGGCTGATCTGGTCATGGACTAAGCACTTCCCTACCTGCTCCCCATAACCCTTCACTCCCTTATCGCTCAAAAATCTGTCTAACTCCGCCTTAAATATATTCAATGACCCAGCCTCCACAGTTATCTGGGGCAGAGAATTCCATAGATTTACAACCCTCTGAGAGAAGAAATTCCTCCTCCTCTCAGTTTTAAATGGATGGCCCCTTACTCTGAGACTATGTCCCCTAGTTTTAGTTTCACCTACAACCTCTCTGCATCCACCTTGTCGAGCCTCCTCATTATCTTATAAGTTTTGATAAGATCACCTCATTCTTCTGAACTCCAATGAGTATAGGCCCAACCTACTCAACCTATCTTCATAAGTCAACCCCCCCATCTCCGGAATCAACCGAGTGAACCTTCTATGAACAGCCTCCAATGCAAGTATATCCTTTCTTAAATACTGAGACCAAAACTGTACGTAACACTGCAGCTGTGGCCTCATCAATACCCTGTACAGTTGGTAGCAGGACTTCCCGCTTGCAATAAAGGCCATCATTCAATTTGCCTTCCTGATTACTTGCTGTACCTGCATACTAACTTTTTGTGTTTCATGCACAAGAACCCCCAGGTCCCTCTGTACTGCAGCACTTTGCATTTTGCTCCATTTAAATTATAATTTGCTTTTCTATTTTTTCTGCCAAAGTGGATAACCTCACATTTTCCTACATTATACTCCATCTGCCAAATTTTTGCCCACTCACTTAGCCTGTCTATATCCCTTTGCAGATTTTTTGTATGCTCCTCACAATTTACTTTCCCACCCATCTTTGTATCATCAGCAAACTTGGCTACATTACACTCAGTCCCTTCATCCAAGTCATTAATATAAATTGTAAATAGTTGAAGTCCTAGCACCAATCCATATGGCACCACATTAGTTAATGTTTGCCAACCAGAAAATGACCCATTTATCCCGACACTCTGTTTTCTTTAGTTAGCCAATCCTCTATCCATGCTAATATTTTACCCCCAACCCCGTGAACTTTTATCTTGTGCAGTAACTCTTTATGTGGCACCTTATCGAATGCCTTCTGGAAATCCAAATACAAAACATCCACTGGTTCCCCCTTATCCACCCTGCTTGTTACATCCTCAAAGAACTCCAGCAAATTTGTAAAACATGATTTCCCTTTCATAAAACCATGCTGACTCTCCTTGATTGAATTATGCTTTTCCAAATGTCCCGTTACTGCTTCCTTAATAATGGACTCCAGCATTTTCCCAATGACAGATGTTAGGCTAACTGGTCTAGTTTCTTGCTTTTTGTCTGCCTCCCTTTTTAAATAGGGGCGTTACATTTGCGGTTTTCCAATCCGCTAGGACCGCCCCAGAATCCAGGGAATTGATTACAACCAATGCATCCATTATCTCTGCAGCCACTTCTTTTAAGACCCTAGAATTGTCAACTTGGCAGTATGAGATAAATAGTGAATGAGAAAAGTGTGATACACTGTCCCAATATTACTTAGTATGGTGACTATAGTACAGAGGTGATAGCCAACACCAACCAACAATAATTTCCAGCCGACATTGAGAGTTCTACCTATATGCCATTTTCAACAAGTGCAGCAAACATAGAATCATAGAAAATAGATGCAGGAATAGGCCATTCGGCCCTTCGAGCCTGCACCACCATTCAATAAGATCATGGCTGATCATTAACCTCAGTACCCCTTTCCTGCTTTCTCTCCATACCCCTTGATCCCTTTAGCCGTAAGGACCATATCTAATTCCCTCTTGAATATATCCAATGAACTGGCATCAACAACTCTCTGCGGTAGGGAATGCCACATTTTAACAACTCTCTGAGTGAAGAAGTTTCTCCTCATCTCAGTCCCCTTATCCTAAGACTGTGTCCTCTGGTTCTGGACTTCCCCAACATCAGGAACATTTTTCCTGCATCTAACCTGTCCAGTCCCGTCAGAATTTTACATGTTTCTATGAGAGTCCCTCTCATCCTTCTAAACTCCAGTGAATACAGGCCCAGTCAATCCAGTCTCTCCTCATATGTCAGTCCTGCCATCCCAGGAATCAGTCTGGTGATCCTTTGCTGCACTCCCTCAATAACAAGAACGTCCTTCCTCAGATTAGGAGACCAAAGCTGAACACAATATTCCAGGTGAGGCCTCACCAAGGTCCGATACAACTGCAGTAAGGCCTCCCTGCTCCTATACTCAAATCCCCTAGCTATGAAGGCCAACATACCATTTGCCTTCTTCATTGCCTGCTCTACCTGCATGCCAACTTTCAATGACTGATGAACCATGACCCCCAGGTCTCGTTGCACCTCCCCTTTTCCTAATCTGCCGCCATTCATATAATATTCTGCCTTCGTGTTTTTGCCACAAAAGTGGATAACCTCACATTTATCCACATTATACTGCATCTGCCATGCATTTGCCCACTCACCTAACCTGTCCAAGTCAACCTTCAGCCGCTTAGCGTCCTCCTCACAGCTCACACCGCCACCCAGCTTAGTGTCATCTGCAAACTTGGAGATATTACGTTCAATTCCTTCATCTAAATCATGAATGTATATTTTAAATAGCTGGGGTCCCAGCACTGAGCCCTGCAGCACCCCAATAGTCACTGCCTGCCATTCTGAAAAGGACCCGTTTATCCCGACTCTCTGCTTCCTGTCTGCCAACCAGTTCCCTATCCACGTCAATATATTATCTCCAATACCATGTGCTTTGATTTTGCACACAAACCTCTTGTCAAAAGCCTACATTTGTTTTCACTAATCTTTTTTTCTTCACATATCTATAGAAGCTTTTGCAGTTAGTTTTTATGTTCCCGGCAAGCTTCCTCTCATACTCTATTTACCCCCTCCTAATTAAATACTTTGTCTTCCTCTGCTGAATTCTAAATTTCTCCCAGTCCTCAGGTTTGCTGCTTTTTCTGGCCAATTTATATGCCTCTTCCTTGGATTTAATACTAGCCTTAATTTCCCTCGTTAACCACGGTTGAGCCACCTTCCCCGTTTTATTTTTACTCCAGACGGGGATGTACAATTGTTAAAAAGTTCATCCAAGTGATCTTTAAATGTTTGCCATTGCCTATCCACCGTAAACCCTTTAAGTATCATTTGCCAGTCTATTCTAGCCAATTCACGTCTCATATCATTGAAGTTACCTTTCCTTAAGTTCAAGACCCAAGTCGCTGAATTAACTTTATCACTCTCAATTTTAATAAAGAATTCTACCATATTATGGTCACTCTTCCCCAAGGGGCCTTGCACAACAAGATTGCTAATTAGTCCTTTCTCATTACACATCATCCAGTCTAGGATGGCCAGCCCGCTAATTGGTTCCTCAACATATTGGTCTAGAAAACCATCCCTAATACACTCCAGAAAATCCTCCTCCGCCGTATTGCTACCAGTTTGGTTAGCCCAATCTATATGTAGATTAAAGTTGCCCATGATAAAGTCGCCTTTATTGCACGCATCTCTAAGTTCTTGTTTGATGCTGTTCCCAACCTCACTACTACTGTTTGGTGGTCTGTACACAACTCCCACCAGCGTTTTCTGCCCTTTGGTATTCCGCAGCTCCACCCATACCGATTCCACATCATCCAAGCTAATGTCTTTCCTTACTATTGCATTAATTTCCTCTTTAACCAGCAATGCTACCCCACCTCCTTTTCCTTTCTATCTATCCTTTCTGAATGTTGAATACCCCTGGATGTTGAGTTCCCAGCATTGGTCACCTGGCACCATGTCTCCGTGATGCCAATTATATCATATTCATTAATTGCTGCCTGTGCAGTTAATTAATTCACCATATTACGAATACTCCTCGCATTGAGGCACAGAGCCTTCAGGCTTGTCTTTTTAAACACACTTTGCCCCTTTAGAATTTTGCTATAATGTGGCCCTTTTTGATTTTTGCCTTGGGTTTCTCTGCCCTCCACTTTTACTTTTCTTCTTTCTATCTTTTGCTTCTGCCCCCATTCTACTTCCCTCTGTCTCCCTGCATAGGTTTCCATCCCCCTGCCATATTAGTTTAACCCCTCCCCAACAGCACTAGCAAACACATCCCCTAGGACATTGGTTCCAGTCCAGCTCAGGTGCAGACCGTCCGATTTGTACTGGTCCCACCTCCTCCAGAATTTGTCCCAGGAATTTGAATCCCTCCCTTCTGCACTACTCCTCAAGCCACGTATTCATCTGAGCTATCCTGCAATTCCTACTCTGACTAGCACATGGCACTGGTAACAATCTTCAGATTACTACCTTTGAGGTCCTACTTTTTAATTTAACTCCTAGCTCCCTAAATTCAGCTTGTAGGACCTCATCCCATTTTTTACCGATATCGTTGGTATGCACCACGACAACTGGCTGTTCACCCTCCCCCTCCAAAATGTTCTGCAACTGCTCTGAGACATCCTTGACCCGTGCACCAGGGAAGCAACATACCATCCTGGAGTCTCGATTGCGGCCGCAGAAATGTCAATCTATTCCCCTTACAATAGAATCCCCTACTACTATAGCTCTCCCACTTTTTTTCCTGCCCTCCTGTGCAGCAGAGGTAGCCAAGTCCATAGCACAGTGCCATGAACTTGGCTGCTGCTGCCCTCCCCTGATGAGTCATCCCCCTCAACAGTACCCAAAGCGGTGTATCTGTTTTGGAGGGGGATGACCTCTGCCCAACTTCCTTCCACTGCTCTTCCTTTTGGTCACCCATCCCCTATCTGTCTGTGTAACCTTTACTTGCGATATGACCAACTCACTAAACGTTCTATTCATTGCATCCTCAGCATCGCGGATGCTCCAGAGTGAATCCACCTGCAGCTCCAGTGCCGCAATGCAGTCTGTCAGGAGCTGCAGCAGGATACACTTCCCGCACATATAGTCGTCAGGGATACTGGAAGCGTCCGAGTTCCCACATAGTACAGGAGGAGCATGACACATGTCCGAGTTCTCCTACCATGACTTAACTCCTAGATTAACTTAATTAGCAAAAGAATAAACTCCAAATAAGCCCTGATTGCCAAATAAGCTGCGCTGATTTTTTTTTGATAATCTCTTTATCAGACCAGAGACTGCTTCAGAGATATGTGAACATCCTGTTACATTGGCAAGGGAGAAAAGGGGGAGGGAATAACAACAACCATACCTTGGAAGTTAAGGTTTCAGCATTATAGAAAACAGAATATAGCACACACACACACACATTCAGATGATATGTTTGCTCAAGGTACTCACTTCCTGGGAAGCTTTAATTGCTTCACCTTCTCTTCTGCCTGGTCATCAGCAATGCCAACATGGCAACCCAAAGCCATAAGGGTCCTGCAAAATAAACATACAGGAAAAGTAAGACTTTAACCATCACCAAGAAGGGTCAAATTTTACATAGCATTAACAGCACAGAAACAGGCCTTACAGCCCAACTGTGTTTCTGCTCCGCACGAGCCTCCTCCCATCCTACTTCATCTAACCCCATCAACATATCCTTCTATTCCTTTCTCCCCATATGTTCCCCTGAAGTGTTATTCACCTCAACTACGCGCTGTGGTAGGGAGTTCCATATTCTAACCACGCTCTGGATAAAGAAGTTTCTCCTGAATTTTCAGCAACAAAAACTTTTATCAGCACCAGGCACAGTTTAAATTCTTACACAGCAAAAATTAAACACTGTGGGGCTGAAATTGCCCCTTTGCGAAAAGCCTGTTACAGGACGCTAAAGGGTTTTTGCCCCCCCCCCCAATTCCGGGGCGGGGGGCACCAGAGCGCCCCTCCCCCCCGGGATTTCCCCCGGAGCTCGGCATGCGAAAAGGCTTTGCGCTGTGCCCCGCGACTAGCAGCCTGGCGCAGCGCAAGCACGTCCACGCCGACCCCTTATCGCCCGGCGGGGGAAATTGCATGCAGGAGGAGAAGCTGTGGTGGCTGGGGCGCCCCGGTCGCCCTTAGAGGGGAGGTGGTTGCGCCGACACCCTCATTTTTTCTGTGTCGGCCGACTTCCCTGCCGGCCCGGCAATGGCAGCCGCTGGTTCAGCTGGGCTGCCAATATACAGCACAGCATCCCCTCTTGGGTGCTGGCCCGGCGAACACCCTCCCTGGTGGCCCAGTGGGCGACACTAACGTGGCTGCAGAGTTCGCAGTGGCCCTCCCCTTTAAAAGGGGAGGGACATTGTGACATACTCAGCGCGGAACTGAGCGTCGCGCCCCGTGAATGCCCCGCACATTTATTTTGCTCTGTCATCCAATTCCGCGCAATTTAGCGGCTCATCTCGCCGGGCGCTAAATTTTCTTTTATTTCAAATTATGCGCCCAAAACCAGGCGCTGGGCAATTTCACCCCCAATGAATTAACAAGTAAAAAATATCGTTTTGTCTGCTATACAAGTTAGCTGGTATATTTCTACATCTCATGGCATTCACTGCCGTGAGCCAGTGTCAGTTTAAAGTAACAGAATCAGAAGAACATACAGCCTCTTGCTTGTGGCAGTACTCCCTCTTTCAACTGGTGCCATCGACTCAAAGCCCGTTCATCTGCCCTTACTCAAGATTCATTTTCAATCATTTTATTTATTCTGAAACTTTAGCAATGCATATATGAAGCTGTTATCATCAAATAACTTAAAATGTCCTTTCATCGTACTTCTAATTAGCATTCAAACTTTCAGATACTGGCCATGGATTCCTGCTGCACACTCATCTTCAGCCCTTGATTTTTCTGCCCAGTGAAATGAAGAGGGTGGAAATCACGGGCTGGTGTGAATACAAGCAGCAAACCCTGGCTGCACTTAGCAAAATTCAGCAGAGTCTGGCTATAGGAGTGATTCCACGATCCAACACTCGCAGTGTGGAATGGTGCTAGCAGAGAATGGCTACAGATAATAGGGGTGATTGCGTGGTCCATTGCTCCCAGTGGGGAGTGTTGCTAGAGAATGGCGACAGGTAATAGGGTTGATTACATGGTCCAACACTCGCAGTGGGGAGTGGTGCTAGCAGAGAATGGTTCTGGATAATAGAGGGCCGATTTACATCCCTGTACTCAGGAGGGAATGGGGTGGTAGCACAATGAAAATTCACACCGATGTCTGGGCTGCCGCCATTTTGGCAGAGTGCTTGAAATGGGCCAAAAACAGGCAGGATAACAAATCGGGGTCCTTTGACATTGCGAGGAGCCCAATGCAATTTTCAGGTCTTCTTGTTATTGAGCGACCTAGCCAATGGTTCTTAAAGGGGTAGCTGCAGGCCGCTCAGAAAAAAGTAAGAGTAAGGTTTAAAACTTATATACAGGCAAATCGTGATTATCTGCACACGGATGCAACGGATGGACCATGGAATCACCCCTATTATCTGTAGTTATTCTCTGCTAGCAACACTCCCCACTGCGAGTGTTGGACCATGCAATCACCCCTATTACCTGTCGCCATTCTCTAGCAACACTCCCCACTGGGAGCAATGGACCACGCAATCACCCCTATTATCTGTAACTGCATTGTAACTGCATTTAAAATTCCGTGTGTGTGCGCGCTGCTGCAGCCGCTGTCTCTCGCGGCCGCCGCTGACATCAGAGTCCTTTCAGTCCAGAAAGGCATCGGGCTGCTGATGTCGGAGTCCATTCGGCCTGGGAAGGCAGCACGCTCCGGAACCCCGGAGCTAGACAATCTCCTCCTCGAGGCCACCTGCATGCAGGCTGGCAATGTCCATTCTTAACTGCCTTGTTACTGTTTATAGCTGATTGCACAGTATTTATTCATTGAAGTTTTAACTTCATAATATCAACTCGCTCTAACGGAGAAATCGTTTAACCGGCATAGCCCAATCCCCGAGGGACCCGGATAATCGAGAGTTGCCTGTATTTTTTTTTTTTTTACAGTCATTAGAAGAATTTGTGCTCTTCTTGGTATCACAAAACTCAACCCCCGTGATGCCAAAACCTCCGCTGCCCTCCCTAAGAAGTGCCCGCCCCCACCCCTACTTAGTGGTACTGGCTGGAGATGATGGATGTTCGGGCCCCCCCAGACTGGCGAGCTGCTTGAAATGTGTGAGAAACTTGTCGACCTAAAGATAATAACGATTAGCCAGGAAACGTAGTCAGGCCTCTCGCCAGTGGCATTGGATGGTCAGAGGTCGCGATCCGGCTACCGCCCGCCCAATTTCCACCAAAACCAAAAATCAATCCCGAAGGAGAGATTCCGCGTCCCGGCAACGCCTGGTGTGGAACGTTGGAGTTTAGAAGAATGAGAGGTGATCTTATCAAAACATAAAAGATAATGAGGGAGCCCGACAAGGTGGATGCAGAGAGGTTGTAGGTGAAACTAAAACTTGGGGACATAGTCTCAGAATAAGGGGCCACCCATTTAAAACTGAGATGAGGAGGAATTTCTTCTCTCAGGGTTGTAAATCTATGGAATTCTCTGCCCCAGACAGCTGTGGAGGCTGGGTCATTGAATATATTTAAGGCGGAGATAGACAGATTTTTGAGCAATAAGAGAATTAAGGGTTATGGGGAGTGGGCAGGGAAGTGGAGCGGAACCCAAGATCAGATCAGCCATGATCTTATTAAATGGCGGAGCAGGCTCGAGGGACCAGGTGGCCTATTCCTTCTCCTATTTCTTATGTTCTTATGTTCTTACTCACAGACAGTGAATCTCAGAGGATCACAAGTGCTCAGCCGCAATTTCCCGACTGCAAGAAACACTTGCACCAGAACATGGTGAGAACACGCTTCATAGGAGAGGATAAGTGAAATACAAGTCACATTTCAGAGTGCTTTAAGGTGGGTACAGTACCAAATGTAACCCACAGGTTTATGTTCCAATTTCTTGGACCTCTGTTTGAATTTAGATGGCAGATTCAGTGTAATTCTGATGGTACAAATAACAAATGTGGAGGGAGCAGACATTACTGGAGCACCAGAGATAATGGATTGATATATTCTGCCAAGTCGGACAGAAAATAGTGTAGAATCGTGGAATCACAGAATGGTTACAGCACAGAAGGAGGCCATTCGGCCCATCGAGCCCGTGCCGGCTCTCTGCAAGCGCACTTCAGCCCATCCCACTCCCCTGCCTTTTCCCTGTAGCCCAGCAATTTGTTTTCCTTCAGGTACTTATCCAATTACCTTTTGAAAGCCAAAAAACAAAATATTATTTAAATGGAGATACTAGAGAATGCTGCGGAACAAAGGGATCTAAGTGTTCTCGTACATGAAACACAAAGAGTGGGGGGGGGGGGGGGGGGCAGGGGGGAAATTGCCCTTGCGAAAAAGGCCCATTCGCGCCTCGCGGGGCACTAAAGGTTTTCACCCGGGCACTGCGGCCAGAGCGCTGCTTCCCGGAATTGCCCCTGGGGCTCCGTTGGTGAAAATGGGTTTGCTCTGCACCACAGTGATGACATCACCACCATACGCGCCGACCCTCTATCGCCTTCACGACAACCGCCTTGCACTCTGCTGGACATGAGGGCAATGGCACCGACAGCTTCTTGGTTCTTGGTGTGGTGGCTGGGGCACCCTGGCCACTCTTAAAGGCTAGGTGGCAGCGGCCATCTTTTTTGTGTCGGACGACTTCTCAGTCGGCCTGACAATGGCGGCCGCTGGGTCTCCGGATTTTGGACGTCGCACCTGTATCAGACAAGTGTCTCCATCATAAAGGAGAGCTTATTATTCTTCTTCCCACTTAATAAATAGCTCTTGGTTGTTTTGTAGTTCTCTCGTCAGAACACACAATGCTGGTTTGGACCATCTGCGATGCTATATATTTACATTTTAAGTATTATTGGCAAGTGAGACGTTGTAATGAGCAATGTCCACTTTATTGGGCACCAGTTTCATTACTTAAATGAGAACAATGACACAGAAGCAGGCCACGCACGGATACCATACGTCTCTAGTTACATTTCTTACATTATTGGTAGGGAAATGATGGCCAAGAACACCAAGCAATCTAAATGCGTCAGAAAAGGCAAGAGAAATATTTTTAAAATGACTGTTAAAACATATATATTCTGGTACCTTTTAAAACTAAGGGGATACAAGGGTAAATTATCTGAGGCTCCACTCCAGAAAATCAAGATCAGCACAATTCGGGCCAGGTTAAACTCCCCGCTGGGAGCATAGCCTTGCAAAACGTTCCTCTGTATCGTCCTCTGCTTGTTAATCTCAGCAAAATGGCAGATGTAAGTATAAGGCCTGCTTTCACACTAAATGAGAGCATGGGGGAAATTGAATAAAATTGGGTTTGTTACAGCTGGCCTCACCACACTAACTCTATGTGCAACCAATATTTTTCTTTCCTTGCACGATTACACGAAAGCTATTAAGCAAAGTTCTTCTCCTGTTTGCCCATCTATGCTGTAATTCACTGACAAGAATGTCATTTTTAGACACCTGTTTGAAATTAAATACGTTCAATCACGTGTTTGTGAATTCAAATTTAGGTATTGTTTATATTATTTAAAAGGAGTAGTTTATGCTTGGCAGATAGTTCAAAAATTACATTTGCACGTCTCACAGGCTCTGGGCAGTAGATTTCAGTCCCAGGAATACTTAAATAATTTTTCTTATAAATAATCTGGTTATTTTGCTCGACCGCTATATTGGTGAAACTGAGCGAAAGAACAGAGTGGGGGGGGGCAGGGTCGATGTGGGTGAAAAATAAATAAATCATTGTGCACGAAGACGCCCAAACTACAGAAAGTGCACTGTTGCTGCATTACTGTCATGGAGAGAGCTTGGAGTATTGCCCTTGGAGAGTGTTTGCAGACAAGAGCTAGGAAATGAAAAAGCTAGGTATGACAACATTTCTGTTGTTTGTGTCTTTTAACTTGAACATGCAAATAAATTTGACTGGATCAGCACAAAATCAAAAGCGGATGATTGAAATCATTCAGAAGCTGTGCTTCCTAAGAGTAATTAACCTATTACATTCTCACTGGGCGAAATGTTCAGAGACTGCATGTCGTTGGTGGGGTCTTGCATGTCATGGTTGGCTTAAATAAAGACTTGGATTTACATAGCGCCTTTCACGACCACTGGATGTCTCAAAGCGCTTTCCGGTCAATTAAGTACTTTTTGGAGTGTTATCATCAGAGGCAGTCCCTCGGAATCGAGAAAGACTTGCGTCCACTCCTTTAGTGAGTTCTTTGGTGGTTGAACAGTCCAATACGAGAGTCACAGACTCTGTCACAGGTGGGACAGATAGTCACTGAGGGAAGGGGTGGGTGGGACTGGTTCGCCGCACACACTTTCCGCTGTCTGTGCTTGATTTCTGCATGCTTTCGGCGTTGAGACTCGAGGTGCTCAGCGCCCTCTCGGATGCACTTCCTCCACTTAGGGCGGTCTTGGGCCAGGGACACCCAGGTGTCAGTGGGGATGTTGCACTTTATCAGGGAAGCTTTGAGGGTGTCATTGTAACGTTGCCACTGCTCACCTTTGGCTCGTTTGCCATGAAGGAGCTCTGAGTAGAGCACTTGCTTTGGGAGTCTCGTGTCTGGCATGCGGACTATGTGACCTGCCCAGCGAAACTGATCGAGTGTGGTCAGTGCTTCAATGCTGGGGATGTTAGCCTGGACGAGGACGCTGATGTTGGTGCGCCTGTCCTCCCAGGGGATTTGTAGGATCTTGCGGAGACATCTTTCGTGATATTTCTCCAGCAACTTGAGGTGTCTACTGTACATGGTCCATGTCTCTGAGCCATACAGGAGGGCGGGTATTACTACAGTCCTGTAGACCATGAGCTTGGTGGCAGTTTTGAGGGCCTGGTCTTCAAATACTCTTTTCCTCAGGCGAGCGAAGGCTGCACTGGAGGCGGTGTTGGATCTCGTCATCGATGCCTGCTCTTGTTGATAGGAGGCTCCCGAGATAGGGGAAGTGGTCCATGGTGTCCAGGGTCGCGCCATGGATCTTGATGACTGGGGGGGCAGTGCTGTGTGGCGAGGACAGGCTGGTGGAGGACCTTTGTCTTATGAATGTTTAGCGTAAGGCCCATGCTTTCGTACACCTCAGTAAATACGTCGACTATATCCTGGAGTGCGGCCTCTGTATGTGCGCAGATGCAGGCGACGTCCGCGTACTGTAGCTCGACGACAGAGGTTGGGGTGGTCTTGGATCTGGCCTGGAGTGTAGTCACTGTTGTAATGTACGAATTTAAGTATTGTTTATATTATTTAATCGTCAGATAGTTCAAAAATTACATATGAATGTCTCACGGCCCTGCGGCAGTAGATTTCAGTCTCAGGAATATTTAAATAGTGGATGGCTTATCGGAAAATTACAGAGGCACTGATTATCTGTTCATTGGCAGTGCTTCTGTGATTCTCTGAAAGATAGCGCTGGACCCAAATGAGGCAAGAATAAACTTTACAAAGCATATAGGGATCCAAACATTGTCAACTTTAACAAAAGCAGTACCTGAAGTTCAGAAAAACTGATTTTCTGCCACTGTCCTCAAATAAAGAAAGAGATTACATCAAATAACAAACTCACTTGAGGGTTTCAAGCGACATCTGCAAATTGTAATTTCGTTCCTGTTCCGGCAACTTGGAGAATTCCACCAGACAAGGGTGCTGCCGTTTGTTGTCGTCCCGGATCTGTAAGGAAAGCTGGCTTTACTGTTGCGCTGTCATAATATGATCAAAATCATACCTAACACATCTGAGGCAACAATGATTTTCTTTCTGCAATAGTTTGGATAATATGAATAAACTAAGCTAATATGCATTGGGGGATTTTGACTACAGTATTATTTCTTCAATTGGATAATGTTTGCATTTAGTTTTAGCTAAAATAATATATTTTTTAAACTTCACATTTCTACTTAGCTCAAATGCTTTAAATCTAAGGTAATATTTTTTGTTCAAAGAAATCCTCCCCGTCATCAATTCCCCCCCAAAATTGATACAATAAAGTCTTGACATTTTTCAAGAGGTCGAATTGTTTCACTCTGCAGAGACCTGATATATTGGGTTTCCATTGCCTCAGGGCTCCTCTGGTGCTATTGCTGATCAGGAGATGACCAAGGGGGGGCGGGGGGGGGGGGGGGTGGGCATGTTAACCTGCAGCCCCCCATTTCTGGCTTGAAAAGTGGGCGGCCAGCAGTTTAACATTGGAGGAGCAATCGGGCGCTTCACTGACGCCCAAGGACCACCTGCTGCAGTTTTCAGGCGGGCCTGTAAGTTTACTATGTTCCAAGATACTGGTCCCGACAGTTGTCCTCCTTGTAACATATTTTCCTCCATTCACTCATGATAGGAGAAGTCTTTATCCTGGTTCAAAGTCACATCAACCTTTTTTTCTAAACTATTGAACAAAAGAAAATATACCTCCGGGTTACAGTTCAAAGCCAGCCAACCAAATCTGTACAAATTAATAGGAATTGCAAAACTCAGGTACAAATGGGTGGTGTGTGCACCATGCAGACTCCGCCTAATTTTACCAGGCATCGAGAGGCATAAACAGCGCTTGTTAAAGAGAGCTTTTTTCAAAAAAAGGATTCAGGAAAATTTATTACGCTTTTTTTTTTCCATGGAGCGAATGCTTCTCCTGGGCCCACAAAATAACTCTGGCCTGCTGACAACTCATTCATGCCCCCATTCCCCAAGGGATTGGCTCCAAACAATCCCTCCCGCCCCGCCCCCAGGAAGATCTGCTGGTCAGCTCCGAGTGGGAGCTGGATGATTTCTCGCCTGTCACAACCAAGCTGCAGCGGGGTGCCCATGTGGTGCCCTCAGGTCACTGGTGCCATTTAAATAAGCCCATTTGTGGTTCGGGCCTCCCAGCACCACTTTTGTGCGGGCGGAGAACCTCTCCGCCAACATTGAGCCCGTTTCAGGCGCAAGTTGAATTTCTGCCCCGAGTGTCAAGTCACAGGCCCACTATGACTTCAAGCCAATTTGGATGACGATCCAGAGGTAGCCAGCTCCAGGAAAACGCACTAACAGTGTATCTTGTGAAGTTTACTATGTTCCAAGATACTGGTCCCTACAGTTGTCCTCCTTGTAACATATTTTCCTCCATTCACTCATGATAGTAAAAGTCTTTATCCTGGTTCAAAGTCACATCAACCTTTTTTTCTAAACTATTGAACAAAAGAAAATATACCTCCGGGTTACAGTTCAAAGCCAGCCAACCAAATCTGTACAAATTAATAGGATGCTATGAACATACCGGTCCATATGTCCAGCCAAGCTCAATTTTGTTCATCACCCAGAGTTCATGGATGTTTTCCGCGAGCTTTTCTCGTACTCGGTCCAGGTGAGGCGGCAGTACAATCTGAAATGTGTTGAAGTGAGAAACATTATTCTTCAAAGCCACCTTACAAAACATTATTCCCCTAAAAGTTCAATATTCAAGAACATTAGCAAAGGTCCAGGACATCATCTTTCAGTTCAATGGGCCCAAGTTTCCACATGATTTGCGCCTGATTTTTCGGAGCAACTGGTGGAGAACGGACTATCTTAGAAATCGCAATCCTCCACATTTTTTTTTCTGCAGTTCTAGTCAGTTAGAACAGTTTCACTTTGGAACAGAATTTTTTCTTCAAAAGGGGGCGTGTCCGGCCACTGATGCTGATTTCAAAGTTTCCACAGTGAAAACGTACTCCAAACTAACTTAGAATGGAGCAAGTGAAGATTTTTGTAGAACTGAAAAAACCTTGTCTACACATTAAAAAATCAGGCGCAGGTTACAAATTAGGCGTCCAGAACGAGGTGGGGGGGAGGGGGAGGGGGGGGGGAAGGGAAGTCATTAAATTCTACAATAAATCCTTATTTATACTTCTACAAATAAATCCAACCTGAATAAACATTTATAAGCAAAGAAAAGATTAAATAAACCATCTTCCTACCTGTGTGAAAGTGCGTCAGCCAGGGAGAATGCTGCAGGAAGCCTCACAAGTTGAGGCAGCCGTTCGTTCCCGCGGGGGGAGGGAGGAAGGAGACAGCCGTTCGTTCCCTCGGGGGGGGGGGGGGGGGAGGGAAGGAGGCAGCCGTTCGTTCCCGCGGGGGGGAAAGGAGGAAGCCGTTCCTGATGGCAGGCGGGGGGGGGGGGGGGGGGGGAGGGAAACGGCTGCCTCAACTTTCTGAGGCTTCCTGCAGCCTTCTCACTGCTGCAAGAAGCCTCAGTGCTGATGGCAATGTGCTTTTATTAAAAAATGTTCAAAAATTAAACAGCTACAAAGAACTACAAAAATGGCCGAGTGCCAATGTTTCCTTCACACTGCGCGTCCGCGAACGCTCCAATGCGCACGCGCAGGGTTGCCGGCAGGAAAAAAACTAATTTAAATGGTACCCGCCCCCTCCCACTTACAAAATCGGCGCGAGTGGTAGGCTCCGCCCCCCTGGGCGCCGCGCCAAGCAGACATGGAGCTGCAGGGTGCTCCAGAATCGCGCGGTTTTTTTCCGGCGGGGAGGGGCGCCCGTTTTTTATCGTGTGGAAACTTGGGGCCTATATGTTGCTCGAAGGGTCAACAATGGGTGTTTACAGTTTACTTCCTTTTGGTGAAATCTCACCTGCCGAGCATCTCTCTGGTACTCCTCCTCTTCCCCCAAATAACAAACAGAGAGGGTTTCCAACAAAGGGCAACCAGGGATGGGCAATAAATGCTGGCCTTGCCAGTGACCCCCACATCTCAGAAACAAATAAAATAAACCTCATTATCTCACTTAGTAGTGCCAAGCAAAAAATAGCTATGCCAAAACAAATGGCCTGGTCCATTTCAGTCACTAAGCGGGTCAAAAGAAAAAGCATAAACAAAATTAACAGTCCAAAGATATGCATTTAATTTGCTCGCTGTATATTTAAATTTCTTTCCATTCAAAGGCACAATCTAGTACTGCTGGATGCAAAGTTTATATAAGCAGAATTATGAAGAACTTTACTGCTAATGTTTACAACAGAATTAATGTGGACATTAAAATATATCATATTTGACCCATTATATATTGAAATGAAGCTCCTGCCCAAGTGCCAACCAAATATTAGCCTCGTGTGCATTATGGCACCCAGAACCTAGGTTCAAAATGAGCTAAAAGTCAATCAATAGAATCAGACCACTTATGGGTTATGGATTGAGGGCAACATGAATTACCGACAAAAATAGTTCTGTCGCCAACAGGCATCAGTTTACCATTCAAAGAGTTCTGAGGAAACGTTAAAATAGTTTGAGCTTGTTTTCTTTCGAGAAGAGTAGGTCAACTCCTTGAAGTGAGTCTGAGGCCCTCAATGCTTTACTGCCTTGAAACAAAGTCCAGACCTCAGCACAATATCATATTAACACAGAACACAAGATATTGGGGTCAAAGTGATGTCATCACGGCGCCGTGTCATTACGGCTCTCCCCTTCACTTAAAGGGGAGAGCCTGCGCGATTTCTAAAGTTCGGCCCACTGGACCACCAGTGAGGGTTTCAGCTGGGTCAGTGGTCTGGCACCCAAGAGGGGGTGCCAGGCTGCCCAGCCGAACCTGGGGGCATAATTGTCGGACCCGACATGGCAATCGGCCGACAAAAAAAAACATGGTGGCAGCGGCAGTGAGTCCTCCCCTTTAACGAGAGCGGCACCGCCATTGCAGAATGCTACAGCTTCACTGCACCGTCGGGAAAAAGCAGGCTTTGACACCACCTGGCGGAGGAAGATTTTTATGGCGGAATTTCGACTTCGGGGGGGGTGAATCGGCGGTGCACACTGTGATGACACACTTAGCACGGATTGGCAATAGCGGAGCGGTGGGGGGGGAACGGGTCACCGTCGGGATACTGGCGACCATTACACGAAAAGTCGGCGGCCATTGCACTCCGCAGCCTGGCCACCAATTTCCGGTGTTAAGAGGCCTTAAGGAAAGGTGCAATTTCAGTCCCACTGTGTCTTATTATGCGCAAGTGCAGCCTCACGGAGTTGTATTCAAATACACTTTTTGGACAAAAACGTCAAATTTGTATACAGTTAATGCACTAAATCATTTCAATTAATATGCTGCTTCTGAACACACTATAAAATAGTATTTGTGGTGACACAGAGCAATTTGCAATTGTCCAGTGGACCAAGAAACCACACAAGTACCATACCTGAGTGGTATCCACAGGCGTTGGTGTAAAGGCAGCTTGCGTGAGTGAGATAGTAGGACCCAGGAGGTCCCGGACGCCATTATGATCCTGCTTATATTCATTAGTGTGCTCCACTCTCATCTTCTCTTTCGGCAGCAAAGCTTCAAAACAAGGAGCATAGCCAGGAGGTGGGAGGAACTTAAACTCTCCATGACGACCGCCAAGCAAAAAACGGACTCTAGGGAGACATAAACACAGCTTGTTTAAAAGAAACAGCTGAGTTAAAAACGAGAAAGCAAATATCATGTAGGTCTATAGTCAGCAGAATAACTAAACTCTAGTCCATAAATTAAATGGAGAGCTGTTCAAAGGGAGATTATATTGAATATACGGCACAGAAACAGGCCATTCGACCCAACTAGTCTGTGCTGGTGTTTATTCTCCACGCCTGTCTCCTCCCATTCCATCTACCTCATCCCAACATCTCTCTTTATTTTTGTCAAAGTTGTTCTAAAGTGTAATTTAATTTCATCAGTTGCTTGTGTTTGTAGGAGGTGTTTGGTTGTCAGCCATCAGGAATAAACGAGTACTGTCATATTAATGTAAAATAAATCCTTTAAGGGGAACATCAAATCACTTTAAAATACTGGAATATACTGGGGTGGAAATTCCGGTCGGAAGCTTCCCGCGGGCAATTGCCTCCCGACCGGAGAATTATTACGAAAGTACCTGGTGGTCTAGGATGTAAAGTCCTTACACAATACCACAAATCCACATGAGGCACATTCTATGGACAAGGTCACTCCATGACCTGAACCTTTATTCACAGGACCAAGAAGTGATGACCCTGCGTGGGACCTCCCTTTATATACCTGGATGACCTGGTGAGGAGTGTCTCCCACAAGTTCACCCCCTGTGGTCAAGGTGTGCATTTCTTACGTATATACAGTATTGCAGTGTTGCTACATAAAGGTTACATACATGACATCAACTCCCCCCTCAACATCTTATTGGGATCATAGGTTAAGTCTCTCGGGTGGTCTGCGCTCCCTCGTGGAGCGCCGCAGTTGGGGCTCTGGTTGTTGAGCCTTAGTATGCGTGTCTGTCACCTGTGGTGATTCCGGCCTGTCTGGGCTGACCGCAGGGACTGTGCATGCTGCTGAATGTTCTTGTTGCTCGTTCACTGGCGGTGGTGTGAATACCATCTCATGATCTTCCTCAGGTTCCTCAGAGTCCATGCTGAACCTGTTTTTTACTTGGTCCAGATGCTTGTGGCATATCTGCCCATTGTTAAGTTTAACCACGATGACCCTATTCCCCTCTTTGTCTATTACAGTACCCTCAAGCCATTTGGGCCCCAAAGCGTGATTGAGAACAAATACGGGGTCATCAATTTCTATACATCTCCTCCTTGAATTTCGGTCATGGTACTCGTTTTGGGATTGGCGCTTTCCCTCAACAATGTCGGACAGGACTGGATGAATGAGGGACAGCCGAGTTTTGAGTTTTCATTTCATGAGTAGCTCCGCGGGCAGGACCCCCGTGAGCGAGTGCGGTCGGGACCTATAGGCCAGTAGGAGACGCGATAGGCGGCATTGAAGGGGGGGTCCTTGAATCCGGAGCATGCCTTGTTTTATGATTTGGACCGCACGTTCCGCCTGACTACTGGAGGCCGGCTTGAACGGTGCTGTCCTGACATGGTTAATGCCATTACCCGACATGAACTCCCGGAATTCTTGGCTTGTGAAACATGGGCCATTATCGCTACAAGGATGTCTAACAAGCCGTGGGTCGCAAAGACCGCGCGCAGACTCTCCACGGTGGTGGGTGTCATGCACGAATTTAAAAAGATGCACTCGATCCATTTCAAGTACGCATCGACCACAAGAAACATTTTTCCCATGAACGGGCCCACGTAGTCTATGTGAATACGTGACCATGGCCTGGTGGGCCAGGGCCACGGGTTGAGCGGGGCCTCCCTGGGGGGCATTACCTAGCTGGGCACACGTCGTGCACCTGCAAACAATGTTCCAGGTCTGAATCAATTCCCGGCCACCACACGTGTGACCGGGCAAAGGCCTTCATCAGCACGATGCCTGGGTACTCGCTGTGTAATTCCCTGATGAATGCTTCCCTGCCCCTCTGGGGCATGACTACCCGGCTGCCCCATAGTAGGCAGTGGGCTTGGATGGAGAGCTCATCCATCCGTCTGTGAAACGGTCTGACCTCCTCAGGGCATGCTCTGTGTGCGGGCGCCCAATCCCCAGTCAGAACACATTTCTTAATCAAGGATAGCAGGGGATCTCTGTTGGTCCAGATTTTGATCTGGCGGGCTGTGATGGGGGAGCCTGCGCTGTCAAAGGCATCGACTGCCATGACCATCTCAGCGCTTTGCTCTGCTGCCCCCTCAGTGGTGGCCAGTGGAAGCCTGCTGAGCGCGTCAGCGCAGTTTTCGGTGCCGGGCCGGTGCCGGATGGTGTAGTCATACGCAGCGAGCGTGAGAGCCCATCGCTGTATGCGAGCTGATGCATTGGCATTGACAGCCTTGCTGTCTGACAGCAGGGATGTTAACGACTTGTGGTCCGTTTCTAATTCGAACCTCCTGCCAAAGAGGTACTGATGCATTTTTTTCACCCCATAGACACATGCGAGTGCTTCCTTCTCAACCATCCTATATCCCCGTTCTGCTTGAGAGCGCGACCTGGAAGCATAAGCCACAGGTTGTAGTTGGCCCTCAGCATTACTCTGCTGCAACACGCACCCAACCTCATAGGACGATGCATCACATGTCAGAACCAATTTCTTACGGGGGTCGTACAGGTCAACTTATTTGAACAAAGTAGGTTCCGCGCCCGATCGAAAGCCTGTTCCTGACAGTCCCCCCAAAACCAATCGCAACCCTTACGCAGGAGCACGTGTAGAGGCTCCAACAATGTGCTTAAGTTTGCCAGAAAGTTCCCGAAATAGTTCAAGAGTCCCAGAAATGGACGCAACTCCAATGTGTTGCAGGGCCTGGGCGCTTGTCGAATCGCCTCAGTTTTGGATTCGGTAGGCCGAATCCCGTCTGCAGCAACCCTTTTGCCTAGAAATTCAACCTCAGGAGCCAAAAACACACACTTAGACTTCTTGAGTTGCAGGCCTATTCAGTCCAGTCGGCATAGCACCTCCTTCAGGTTGTGGAGGTGTTCCTCGGTGTCACGACCGGTGATGAGGATGTCGACCTGAAATACGATCGTTCCGGGAATGAATTTGAGCAGGCTTTCCGTGTTTCTTTGAAAAATCGCGGCCGCTGACCGAATGCCAAATGGACACCTGTTGTAAACAAACAGTCCCTTGTGCGTGGTGATGGTGGTCAGTAGTTTAGATTTGTCGGCCAGTTCTTGGGTCATATAGGCTGAAGTGAGGTCCAACTTGGTGAACAGCTTGCCACCTGCCAGCGTGGCAAAAAGGTCCTCCGCTCTCAGGAGCGGGTATTGGTCTTGTAGGGACACCCGGTTGATAGTGGCCTTGTAGTCGCCACAGATCCTGACCGAGCCATCCACTTTTTGGACGGGAACGATGGGGCTTGCCCAGTCGCTAAATTCAATGGGCGAGATGATGCCCTCTCTCAGCAATCTGTCCAACTTGCTCTCAATTTTCTCCCGCATCACATACGGCACAGCTCTGGCTTTGTGGTGCACTGGTCTGGCGTCCGGGGTGATGCGTATCACTAATTTGGTACCTTTGAACGTCCCGACACCAGGTTGAAATAGTGACTCAAATTGCTGTAGGATCTATGAGCATGAACTTCACTCCACAGATGACATGGCGTGCACATCCCCCCATTTCCAGTTCATCTCAGCTCACCAGTTCCTCCCCAACAGTGCGGGACCGTTGCCTGGGACAATCCAGAGCGGCAGCCGGTTCACCGATCCATTGTGTGTGACCGCCAACATTGCACTTCCTAGCACTGGAATGATTTCTTTGATGTACGTCCGTAATTGCGTCTCAATGCATTCTAGTTTGGGTCTGCTAGCTTTGAGTGGCCACAGCTTTTCGAATTGTTGAACACTCATGAGTGACTGGCTGGTCCCAGTGTCCAGCTCCATGTGTACAGGGATGCCGTTTAATAGGACTTTCATCATCATAGGTGGCGTTTTGGTATCTGAGCTGTGAATGTTTGCCACATGAACCCGCTGAACTTCAGCATCCATTGATTTGCCCCAAGCGTCATCCTGCCTCGCAGGTCATTCATCTGGTTCCTCTGCCTCGTATATTAGCCTGGTTACAGGCTTTCTGCACATTCTGGCTAAATGGCCACTGAGGTTACAATTTCTGCAGACGAACTGTTGAAACCTGCAAGTCCTGGCAGCATGTCTGCCCCCACATCTCTAGCATGAACTGAGATTCCCATTATAGTGAACAAAAGAGCTGTTACAAGGCATTTCTCACTGACTGTCCCTTTGATTGCTCTTGAGCACCCTGTTAGTGGGTGTTAATGGCCCCATCCCGGGCCGCAATGTCCACTGTGATGGCGTAAATGTCCGTTCAGCCTGCCATTGTCTCTGTTGGGGTCTATTGCTGCCTGGGGTGTGTTGAACTGCCCTTGCCTGCCTGCGGGGCTCTGTGTCGCATTTATGATACTGACTCCCTGATCCATCGCCACTTTGGAGGCAGAATTGTGCGCGTATATTATCTTGGTTTCCTCCTCCCCCACCATAAAAGTCTGAGCCATCAACGCCGCTGCTTCCAAGGTCAAGTCCTAGGTCTCAATTAGCTTTCTGAAAATCCCAGCATGACCGATGCCCTCAATAAAGAAATCCCTTCGCATCTCCCTCCTGCAGGCGTCTGTGAACTTACAGAGGCTGGCCAAGCGCCGGAGGTCCACAACGAAATCCGGTATGCTCTGTCCTTCCCGACGTCGGTGAGTATAGAATCTGTGTCGGGCCATGTGTACGCTGCTCGCCACTTTGAGGTGCTCACCGATTAGTTTGCTGAGCTCTTCAAAGGTTTTGTCCACCGGCTTTTTGGGTGCAAGCAGGTCTTTCATGAGCACGTAGGACTTAGGTCCACAGCTGGTCAGCAGATGAGCCCTTAGCTTGTCGGCCACTGCATCTCCCAGCCAGTCCTTCGTAACAAAACTCTGCTGGAGCCTCTCAATGAAATCGTCCCAGTCCTCACCAACACAATACTGTTCATCTGTGCTGCCGGTGGCCATTCTCGTGGATCGTTGATTCCCGTTTAACGTCGCCAATGCAAAGTCCTTACACAATGGCACAAATCCACATGAGGCACATTCTATGGACAAGGTCACTCCATGACCTGAACCTTTATTCACAGTACCAAGAAGTGATGACCCTACGTGGGACCTCCCTTTATATACCTGGATGACCAGGTGAGGAGTGTCTCCCACAAGTTCACCCCCTGCAGTCAACGTGTGCATTTCTTACGTATATACAGTATTGCAATGTTGTTACATAAAGGTTACATACATGACATAGGAGGCGCCCTGGATTCCGTTGGAGAGGTGCGCTCCCATCCGGTGGGTTCCCACGCAGAAGATGCAGTCACATGTGACTGCTCAGCCAATCAGGTACGTATTTCACAGCTTTTCCATTAATAGCAATGAGAACTCCGCATCTACAAGTTCTCATTGCTATTAATGCAAAAAAGACCAAACACACGCTAATAAAAAATAAAAAACAGACCTCACATAATTAAAATTAATTGAAATTAAAGTTAATAAATGCCGTAGAAAAAAAACAGTATTTTTCCGATTTTTAAAAAAGTGTGGTAATTCGGGTTAAAAATAACATCCCTTAGTGGGTAGAGTTTTTAACAATAAAATGTGTTTACTTAATTTAATTTTATTGTGTTTTTATATGTTTTAAAACACTTGTACTTGTAAAAGTAGGCTATGCGCCTGCTTTTTCAGGCGCAAGAATTTTGAGGACATTTGCTGGGCAAGATATGGGTAAATCCTGCAATCTTGCCCAAGCAAATATCCTCGCTCCCGATATGCGGATCATCCAGCTTGACAGATCGGAAAAACCGCATTGTGCGCTGAAAACCAGCTTTTCCGATGCCTTCCCATGTACGTACACACTTCGTACGAGCCCGGGAGGTCGGAATTTCTACCCCATTATTCCAGCATCCTTTTTAAAAAATTACCCAGGGGGATAAATTTGCATAATTTGTGCCTCCAACGATTTCTTATCCAGGGCGTGGGGCCACTACCGCCTCCCGAGAGTTGACGGAGACGCAAACCGGCAACGCCCCACTCCCGCCGGAAGCGCCCTGTGCGCAGCGACCTGTTTTCGCACCGGAGCGGAAATTGACCGGTGCCCCATGATGCCGCCACAGGCGATGTTCGCGCCAGCCTCGCAGGTCGCAAACCGTGCTGCACTCTGCTCACAGGGCGAGGAGTAAGGGGAGGTGCGTGCCACCATAATGTCTCAATGGCCGACTTACCAGTCACGACCTTGCGTTGACGGTTTCGTGGGGTCTGTGCTGCCATGTTCTAGCCCAGCACTCCGCCTCTGTGCCGGGCTGCTATCACGGCACCCCACTACCCGGTAGAGAAGTGGTGGCCCCTTGTCCCATTGCAGAGCTCACAGCGTGCCCTCCCCCTTTAATGGAAGGGGAGGACCCTGTTCTCCTGCCCGCTGGAAAATTTCCGCAGTTAACGCCCAGGTCCCGCCCCCGAGAGGAAATGGAGTGCCCAACATTGCACTCCACTTCCTCTCGGGGGCGGTAACCCCAATTTTGCAGCCGGGTGGGACTTCCGCACTCGAGCGCTTAAAGTCCAGCCTCACCTCGGTTACTGCCCCCAAACGGGGCGCTACTGAATTTCAGCCCCTAAATCTATGAAAATGTTATATTGGACCAGGGATATGGATACAACACTAGCAATAATTCTCTGACCCACGCCCCTTCAAGCAAAGCTCCCCACTAGGTATGCAAGATTGCTAACTTTAACTTTAGGTTGCTAACCATCATTAAATTGAATTGCAATTAAAATGATGGTAGTTCTAATTCAACCCATTTTCCCATGTTTATTAAGTATCCACTAGCCATTCTCCCATGTGTTCATAGTGTAATTCGAGAAGACTGGTACCAGCGGTTAGGTATGGAATATCCTCACGATGCTATTTCGCAATATTAATCAGAACGACACATTCTAGCTGTAGGGAATACATGTGCAAAATTATTTAATGTATTATAAATTGCAATTTTGAACACTTGTTTGAGAAATAAAACTGGCGTTTCTACGAATCCAATAATACTGATATTGTCAGTGACATCACGAAGCCGCTTCAACTGATTTTCTTGTGTGCAGAAATTAAATTCATTTTTTTCCAAATGAAACTGCTCAAGTGCTAAGATTGCCTTCACTTCTGGGGCAACCATACCTTTCATTTTTGTGCATTTAAAAATTCAGGAGAGATTCCTAAGAATTGAAAAGTTTTTTTAAATGATGTATTTTATGCTGAGTTCTCGGAGGGTTGTAGGGCTGGAGGACGAGACCACTAAGTTCTGAAAAAGTGATCAGAAGAACTTGTTTACACGTAGCACCTTTCAGGATCTCGGAACTTCCAAAAGCTCTTTACAGCCAACATTTTTTTTTAAATGTATAACCACTGTTGTTAGGGAATTGCAGCTGACAATTATCGCACAGCAAATGAGATAAATTACCAATTAATCTGTTTTGGTGGAGCGAAAATGCCAACATGAACCAATTGGCCTGTTTCCATGTCATAATTTCTGCGTCTATCTATTTTGTGTCTTCCAAGGAAGGATAGTTAAGCCTCTGGTTATCATTACAAATTAGCCAGACAAATTAGCTACACAGGGAGGTAAAGGCACAATTCAATTCTTGGGAGTGGGGCCTCACCTATCAGAGTGTTTTGCAATCCTGAACCTAAGAAGATAATTTTGAGAAAAATCGCAAAACTCAAGAGGTTGGATTTTGTGGCCAGCAGTGAACAAACGACGTTACACTTGAGCTGGCCTGCAGACGGTCTATGAGGTTCTGCAGGGCAAGTTCCTGTAAGCCAAACATCTAAAAAGCGCAGAGTGCTCCACAGAGGATCTGGGACCTAAGTGAACAGGGAAACCAACTGTGGGGTACTTCAATCAGATTGAAGAATTGTTAATGAGCAATGCAGAGTCTAAAGCAGGAAGTGTCAATTAGAATATTTAATTCAATGTCAAATCAGGTACAGTAAGCAAAGTGAAGAGAGGGAAAGAAAAATTGGATTAAGAGAGAGAGACAAAAGAGACAAAAAGATAAGATTAAAAAAATGTATTTACTTTTTTAAAAAGTCACCAACAATAATTAAAAGCTGAAGATACGAGATGCCACACTTGTTAAAGTTAATTTTCAGTGACATAGGTTGTTTGGCAGTAATTAAAACCTATCATTCCATTAAAAGGGCACTTAAACTGGAATGGAGAAACCCTATGGGCCCAAAATTCCACATGGACTTTTTTTGGCACAGTTGTAGCGGTGCATCCGATTTTTTAGTGGCCGACTGCACCAAAAAAAAATTCCAAGTTTCGCCGGAATAAACTTTGAATTTGAAGCGGCACATATTGTCCTTAAGCTCTGTGGGTGGAGCTTAAGGTCTGCGCCGAAAAACTGAGGTTGCCTGGGTAACGAGGGACACACTGAAGGGCTGAGGATGGAAAGTGAAACATACAAGATGCAGTAAGAAATAAGAAATTGTCGAGCTATCCCGGGCCGAAAGGTCCCCCGCCCCAGGTGCTGGTGCCACTGCTATCCTGTGCTGAATGCCCCCCCCCCCACACCCCGCCCCCTGCCGGTGCTGCAGCTATCCTGGGTCGAAAGGCCCCTTCCCACCCCGGTGCTGTGTCTTCAGCTCCACTAAAACAATGGCGTCTTCTCTGCACCGATTTTCTTAAATGTAGATAAGGTTTTTCAGAACGGTGCACTGCGCTGTTTTTAAAAAAAATCCTACTTGTCCAAACTCGCTTAAATGATCAGAAATGGCACACCCGGAAGGTTCCGCCCCCAGTGACATCAAAAAATCGTGAATTAAAAAAATCGGACACAAGTACATGAGAATGACGCAGAAACTTTGGCGAAACTTGCAGATTTTATTCTGCTCCAAAAAAAAGTGTAGGCCAAAAAAACGGTGCAGAATGGTGGCAAAAATTCAGCCCTATATTTTTCTGGCGAGTTTAGTGCATACGCATCCAGTAAGTAGAACAACTTATCGGTGTTTCATGCGATGCAGAGTCTCTCGGTGAGATACTGATACAGTACAGTTTCTGGAGGAGCAAGGCAATGCGGTTAGCCTGATCTCGGCATTTAACTGCGCATGTGCGGTCGCTGAAAGTTGCTGCCCGATTTACTTTTCAATAATGGTGAGTGTCATTAGTCTCACCATTACTTCCATTGAAAATCCGGCCCCTTAACTTAGTTGTAAAAGAAGTTTACCCAGATTTGGTCTTGGCATAATAGAGGCGGCCTAAGGAATGGAGAAACAGTCTCCGCCCACACAGAGTATCCCTGAGCAAGCTCACACCACCCCGCATCCTGTGTTACTATCACCACGTCTATACACCATCAAGCGTCTGGGGGTACTTGTGCATGAAACACAAAAGATTAGTGTGCAGATACAGCAAGTGATCGGGAAGGCCAATGGAATCTTTGCCTTTATTGCAAAGGGGATGGAGTTTAAAAGCAGGGAAGTCTTGCTACAGTTATACAGGATATTGGTGAGGCCACACCTGGAATACTGCATGCAGTTTTGGTTTCCATATTTACGAAAGGATATACTTGCTTTGGAGGCAGTTCAGAGAAGGATCACTAGGTTGATTCCGGGGATGAGGGGGTTGATTTATGAGGAAAGGTTGAGTAGGTTGGGTCTCTATTCATTGGAATTCAGAAGAACGAGAGGTGATCTTATCGAAACGTACAAGATTATGAGGGGGCTTGACAAGGTGGATGCAGAGAGGATGTTTCCACTAATGGGGGAGACTAGAACTAGAGGACATGATCTTAGAATAAGGGGTCGCCCATTTAAAACTGAGATGAGGAGAAATTTCTTCTCAGAGGGTTGTTGATCTGTCGAATTCGCTGCCTCAGAGAGCTGTGGAAGCTGGGACATTGAATAAATTTAAGACAGAAATAGACAGTTTCTTAAACGATAAGGGGTTATGGGGAGTGGGCAGGGAAGTGGAGCTGAGTCCATGATCTACTCCTATTCCTATTTCTTATGTTCTTATGTAAAGCAGTGAAGATGTAGATAACGAGTTTGAGAAAGAAGCACAATGTCAATTGCAGTGTTTGGGAATAAGTTACCAGGAAGACCATTGACGCCACCAGTATAAGTGGTATGATGGGGCAATTGGGTGTGTTTCTGAAGAGTAATAGGGTGAGAAGATGCATGGATGGGGCTTGTAATAGGTATACATTAATACAATTGCTTTAAGAATGTTGTGGATTGTTACATCCTCTTCAGATATTTGAAAAGAGGGACAATTTTTTGAGCTGGCAGTGGGCAACCACATCTGCAGGGAACATGTATCAAAAAGTCAGGTGTATACTATCTACAATTATCTGTATGTTATGGGCATTATGTGCCCAAATTTCCAATATGTGCTGCCAACAGATGGGAGCCCCTGCCTCGCATAATTGTCCCTCAGAACGCCAAATATTTTGCTTAAATAGGTAACCCACTAAAACAGGATATTACCAGCAGTAAAAGGAATACAAAAAGCAAAGAGTGAAAGTTCCAAACTTCACAAAGTTAATCTGTGGGGGAAAAAAAAGATAATTGGACCCAAAGGCATTTTTCTGTTCCTAAAAAATCTTCAGTTGTCATAAGTTGTATGAGTTTTATGGTCTGCTTTAATTGGGAAGTTGTTACTGGGCAAGGTATATCTTTCATTCATTGGAAGACTGGACTCAATACTGGAGACAAACGGATGAAAACCAGAGCTAAAATCATTAAAATAATGGGGATTTCTGAGGCAGAATATTAATAAAGGGTAATGGCAGCATGCGCTGGAGACTGGTCAAAGTTCTATTGAGCAATAATGATGTATAAAGGCATCATATGAACACAAGTACAAGTTGAATGGTTCTGAAAACAGCTGTCCGATAATTCGGCAATACCATGAAATTCTCTGAATATCTTAAACTAAATGTAGATACCTGCATTCGCAACATTTAAGATGCTCAATTTCTAACCCTGCGATCAAAGGCTTTATTCTGAGGCCTGCTGACACACGAGTCTTTTCGATGCACTGGGACCAATTTTGGCTTGCTGCAGTAATTGGGGCGGGGAGGGAGGTGGAAGATTGCGCTTGTGCAGCCTGCCGATCACAGCAACGAATATCCTGAACCATCTCATGGTCAGGTCTCATTAGCATGCCACCGGTGAGCCACAAGAACCCAATGGGTGCTCTGAGATGCTGGTCGGGGAGGCCAAAACATTGTGTGGTTCCTATGCTGAGCTTACCAGGGGGTGGGAAGGGGGTGCGGCAAGTTAAGGGAATGCTCGAAGGGGTTGGGCCCATGTAGATATGCTCCTCCCAGCTCTGCAATACTGAAAGAAAAAAAAACATTGGCCATTTTTGGAGCAGGCTGCATCAGTCCCTTTAAGGATCGTAGATTGGACCACCCCATGTCAGTAGATCAATGGGCAGGGTGTGCACTGTTCTGCTCATTGGTCCAAGAAAATTGGCACAGGAGAGCGATGGTCAGCCATTTTGAGGCCTCCTCAGAAATCCAGTTGGGCGGGCATCGAGCGGGACTTTAAAAAAAAATTAACATTTGGATAACGCTTCATCTTCCAGCATTAACGTTGCGGTAGACATAAGAAAATCAGCCCTACGCACGACCAGTGGGTTTGGCCTATTCTCAGCTGTTTGCGTAACTGGCTACCCTGTAGTATTTATATAAGAACATAAGAATTAAGAACAGGAGTAGGCCATCTAGCCCCTCGAGCCTGCTCCGCCATTCAACAAGATCATGGCTGATCTGGCCGTGGACTCAGCTCCACTTAACGCCCGCTCCCCATAACCCTTAATTCCCTTATTGGTTAAAAATCTATCTATATGTGATTTGAATACATTCAATGAGCTAGCCTCAACTGCTTCCTTGGGCAGAGAATTCCACAGATTCACAACCCTCTGGGAGAAGAAATTCCTTCTCAACTCGGTTTTAAATTGGCTCCCCCGTATTTTGAGGCTGTGCCCCCTAGTTCTAGACTCCCCGACCAGTGGAAACAACCTCACTGCCTCGATCTTGTCTATCCCTTTCATTATTTTAAATGTTTCTATAAGATCAACCCTCATCCTTCTGAACTCCAACGAGTAAAGACCCAGTCTACTCAATCTATCATCATAAGGTAACCCTCTCATCTCTGGAATCAGCCTAGTGAATCGTCTCTGTACCCCCTCCAAAGCTAGTATATCCTTCCTTAAGTAAGGTGACCAAAACTGCATGCAATACTCCAGGTGCGGCCTCACTAATACCCTATACAGTTGCAGCAGGACCTCCCTGCTTTTGTACTCCATCCCTCTCGCAATGAAGGCCAACATTTCATTCGCCTTCCTGATTACCTGCTGCACCTGCAAACTAACTTTTTGGGATTCATGCACAAGGACCCCCAGGTCCCTCTGCACCGCAGCATGTTGTAATTTCTCCTCATTCAAATAATATTCCCTTTTACTGTTTTTTTTTCCCCAAGGTGGATGACCTCACATTTTCTGACATTGTATTTCATCTGCCAAACCTTAGCCCATTCACTTAACCTATCTAAATCTCTTTGCAGCCTCTCTGTGTCCTCTACACAACCCGCTTTCCCACTAATCTTTGTGTCATCTGCAAATTTTGTTACACTACACTCTGTCCCCTCTTCCAGGTCATATAATGATACAAGCATCATTCAACACCTCTGGTTCCAAATTGTTTAGCTCAGTAAGACATTGATGGGGAGATAGCAATGTGGGGTATTTTTATTCATTCATGGGATATGGGTGTCGCTGGCAAGGCCAGCATTTATTGCCAATCCCTATTGCCCTTGAGAAGGTGGTGGTGAACGGGTGCAGTCCGTGTGGTGAAGGTACTCCCACAGTGCTGTTAGGGAGGGGGTCAGGATTTTGACAGTGACGATGAAGGAACGACGATATATTTCCAAGTGAGGATGGTGTTTGATTTGGAGGGGAACGTGGAGGTGGTGGTGTTCCTATGCGCCTGCTGCCCTTGTCCTTCTAGGTAGTAGAGGTCGTGGGTTTAGGAGTTGCTGCCAAAGAGGCCTTGGCAAGTTGCTGCAGTGCATCTTTTAGATGGTACACACTGTAGCCACTGTACGTCGGTGATAGAGAGAGTGAATGTTTAAGGTGGTGGATGGGGTGCCAATCAAGTGGGCTGCTTTGTCATGGATGGTGTTGAGTTTCTTGAGTGTTGTTGGAGCTGCACTCATCCAGGCAAGTGGAGAGTATTCCATCACACTCCTGACTTGTGCATTGTAGATAGTGGAAAAGCTTTGGGGAGTCAGGAGGTGACATACTCGCCGCAGAATACCCAGCCTCTGAACTGCTCCAGTTGCCACAGTAATTATGAGGCTGGTCCAATTAGATTTCTGGTCAATGGTGACCCCCAGGATGTTGACGCTGAGGGATTTGGTGATGGTATGCGGTTGAATGTCAAGGGGTGGTGGTTATACTTCCATTTGTTGGAGATAGTCATTGCCTGGCAGTTGTGTGATGCGAATGTTACTTACCTATCATCAGCCCAAGCCTGAATATCGCCCAGGTCTTGCTGCATGTGGGTATGAACTGCTCCATTATCTGAGGAGTTGCTAATGGCACTGAACACTGTGCAGTCATCAGCAAACATCCCCACTTCTGATCTTATAATGGAGGGAAGATCATGGATGAAGCAGCTGAAGATGGTTGGGCCTAAGACACTGCCCTGAGGAACTCCTGCAGCGATGTCCTGGGGCTGTGATGATTGCCCTCCAACCATCATAACCATCTTCGTTTATGTTAGGTATGACTCTAGCCAGCTCAACTGATGTAACTGCAGCAATAGTGTATCATTTCCAATATATTGGGACTGGCATGCCTGTACTGGCAGAATATTGAAACATGGGATGGTTCCTGGCTTGCTCAGATGTCTACCCTAAATGATTGACACGCTGTTACACAAATAATTAATTGAAATAAAAACAGGAATGGAGAAGGCGTTAAGAATTACTAACTTTACTCCTGTAGAGAAGCTGACCACGGGAAAGAAGAGTCCATCGGTATTGAAATTTTCAAACATTCCCTGAACTGGCTGCCCATTAATACGGAAGGAAATGCTTGGAGCGCTTAAATCCAGGCAACAGCTAACAACATCGTCCGCTCTCAGCAGGTGCTGATTTGGTGAATTTACTGTCCGAGCGATACACCCTAAAGGAAAAAAATGACAAATTAAGATAATGTAACGTAAAGTTTCCTACAGGCTCCAATACTCCATTGGGTAGATTTTCCTCTTTAGAAAGAAAAATGTTCGGACATGATTATTTTGATAGTTTTAACAACCCATTTAAAATGGCAGCTTCTTGCTATTTCCTCAGATCAAATTTGTGTTATCGATGTCATGGTGGGCAGAAACACAGCTAATCATGGCTCACCTGGAATAATGCCAAGAGCACATTTCTCCCACACCTAAATTGGCACTTTACCAAGGTGGCAAAACTGTCTTTAATTCAGAGTGAGTAAAAACATTGTGAAACTCACCCAGCAAATCCAGAGCCTGCCCTGACTTCCAGTGTCAGCCCTCCAGACCCCGTGAGACTCATAATTTCAGCCCACGCCTTCAACTGAATGAATTTTAAAAGTTGACAATCGTGCCACTCTTTATAGGGATTTGAGCATTTGAAATTATAAATATTGCCACTTTTATAGATCAATGGAAAAATATGCATATACTCCAATGAATGAGCTTGTGGCCACATTCTCAACATCAGCCCTAAATCCACCAATCACTATGTTTCAACAATAACTCCTCACTGTGCCAATTTTGCCCTTTTTTCACGTGACTAACTGCTCAGGCCTACAGCAGAGTCGAGGCACAGGCTGTATATTCCTTTCCGGTATCAAAGAAAAAGTGCATCATAAGTACCTGCCATGGCACCAATTTATGTCATGACCAACGTTTCCTGCAGGCTGCACTAGGTTCTGCGCAGCCGGTTTCTTTCAAAGCGATGTCCCCTTAAATTTTACTGCATGCGCGGTATTTCCAATGTAAAAGCCGGTGAGATGCCCGTGAGGGAACTTGCCGATTATTGCGCGGCCACGCACGCGCACAGCTTAGAGGGAACATTGGTCATGACAGAGGCACTCAGAAGGTAAAGCAGCTCAGCATGCCTACAAGATACATCAGGGATCTATCTTAGCTAATAGCAGCAGCTGGGCCATCGCAAACTGATCATTTCATGTTTGAAAGAACAACATGCATTTCACAACCTCAGGATGCTTTACAGCCAACAAAGTACTTTTGAAGCGTAGTCACTTTTGGAATATGGGAAATACGGCAACTAGTTTGCGCAGAGCAAAGTCCCACAAACACCAATGAAATAAATAGCCCGTTTATTGCAAGGGGGATAGAGTATAAAAGCAGAGCAGTCCTGCTACAACAGTACAGGGTATTGGTGAGGCCACACCTGGAGTACTGCGTCCAGTTTTGCTCTCCGTATTTAAGGAAGCATATACTTGTATTGGAGGCTGTTCAGAGAAGGTTCACTAGGTTGATTCCGGAGATGAGGGGGTTGATTTATGAAAAAAGGTTGAGTAGGTTGGGCCTATATTCGTTGGAGTTCAGAAGAATGAGAGGTGATCTTATTGAAACATATAAGGTAATGGGCTCAATTTTCCCCAAGCACGTTTTCTGGCATATTGCCAGAGTTACGCCATTTTTCTAGACCAGAAATGCACCAGAAATAATTTGCCAAAGTTTCCCCGATGTATAATTCAAATTTGGCGCTGCGCAGCATGTCCAGTCGCCTCGGGGGGGGGGGGGGGCGGGGGAGAGGGTGGAGCCGGTTGTCAGTGCCGAAAAATGAAGCTGCACCTTCTGCGCATGCGTGGGGAATAAAGGTTACATTTTTGACATTGTTACAATGGACACGCATGCGCAGTACAGCTCAGATTTGAGAATCAGCCATTTTTGAAGAGCCAGTTGTGTGTGTGAGAACGTTGAGTGCTGTGTGAGAGCATTGGAAAAATCACAGCTGCAGCCAATACAAGATGCAACACGGTGCAAGGACCAAGAATTTCTTACAGGAAGAAGTGGAGGCACTAGTTACTGTGACTGAGAATAGATGGCAGGAGCTGGACACCAGCAGAGGTCACATAAAAATTCCACCCAAAGAAAAGAAGAAACGCTGGAACCAAGTTGCAGAAGATTATTGCGCAGTGGTGACCACCACGAGATCTGGAGGCCAGTCTAAAAGGTGGCAGGACCTTGGTCAAGTAGTTAGTATAAGTAATATTTTCATTTATTCAATGGAATTGCAATTGTAAATGTGACCAGCTGTATTTGTCTCATGCAGCAGAAAGACACCCTCCCTAAAAAGTTGCATTTTCATCTTTGCAGAGGAAGGTGGCACATAATAAAAGGGAAAGAACTCGAACAGGAGGAGGCCCGGCAAATCTGCACCCACTGACACCCTTGGAAGACAGGGTCGCTGCTTTGATGGGTCCTGCCTTGAAAAAAGCAATCCGTACTGCACAAGCTGGGACCACACTCGAGGGAGAGGGTAAGTCCTGCAAATTCATCATGGTCCTTCAAATCGGCCTGCGATGTGTGAGCCTACTCCTGCCACCCACCCTGCGCCCTCCTCTGCTGCTAAACATTTGACTGTTCTGTTATATTTTGCAGAACTGGAGGCCAACCCTGATGATGCAGAAGAAAATTCAGATGTGGATCAGCCTGAAGAGGAGAATATCTTCCAATCCAACCCTCCAGACCAACATGGGGTGAAGGTGAGGGAGAGTGATGGAGCTGAATGAAGCTCCCACTGTTGTACTGATTTTGGAGGAGGTGTCAGTCATGGAGGTGACAGCCCCTTCCGTGACGAGTGGTTTGAGTGTTGGTGGGACATTCCATGTTTTCACACCTTCTGAGTTTGCAGGTCTCAGTGGTATGGTGCACCGAGGCACAACCAGGGCTCCACCGTCCCAGACTGCGGGTCCCAGTGGTGGGGTGCAAGGCACACCCATGGGGAAGAGGGGAAGGAGAGCTCAACCGCACTCTCCTGAGGTTCAGGATCTAACCGATGTGGTTCAGATGATGTCATTGAGTGTGGAGAGCATTGACCTTACCCGATCACTCCTGGACGCCATCAGTGGGGTGAGTGATGAATTAGCAGGACTGTCAGGAGAAGTAACACCAATGACATGAGAAATGGGAACAATATCCGGGACCATCAGTGAGGGAATAGTGGCCATGAGGGAGGGAATGTCAGAGGTCGTGCAAAATATGAGGGAGGGAATGTTGCAGGTAGTTCAGACAGTTTTGCTCAACATGAGGGAGGGAATGTTGCAGGTCGTTGAGACACTGTCAGGGCGCATGACGGACGGCATGTTGGAGTTAGCTGCTGCACGCCCAGACCCCGCGCCCATTGACAGAATGATTAAGAGAGGGAAGATAGATTATGAAAGCAAACTAGCACGAAATATAAAAACAGATAGTAAGAGTTTCTACAGGTACATAAAAAGGAAAAGAGTGGCTAAAGTAAATGTTGGTCCCATGGAGGATGAGACTGAGGAATTAATAATAGAGAACAGGGAAATGGCAGAGACGTTGAACAAATATTTTGCATCGGTCTTCACGGTAGAAGATACTAAAAACATCCCAATAGTGGATAATCAAGGGGCTATAGGTGGTGAGGAACTTAATACAATCACTATCACTAATGAAGTAGTATTATGTAAAATAATGGGACTAAAGTCGGACAAGTCCCCTGGACCTGATGCCTTACATCCTAGGGTCTTAAGAGAAGTGGCTGCAGAGATAGCGGATGCATTGGTTGTAATCTACCAACATTCCCTGGATTCTGGGGTGGTCCTAGCAGATTGGAAAACCGCAAATTTAACGCTCCTATTCAAAAAAGGCGGCAGACAGAAAGCAGGAAATTATAGACCAGTAAGCCTAACATCTGTCATTAGGAAAATGCTGGAGTCCATTATTAAGGAAGCAGTAGCAGGACATTTGGAAAAGCATAATTCAATCAAGGAGAGTCAGCATGGTTTTATGAAAGGGAAATCATGTTTGACAAATTTGCTGGAGTTCTTTGAGGATGTAACGAGCAGGGTGGATAAGGGGGAACCAGTGGATGTGGTGCATTTGGATTCCAGAAGGCATTCGCTAAGGTGCCACATAAAAGGTTACTGCACAAGATAAAATCTTAAAGGGTTGGGGGTAATATATTAGCATTGATAGAGGGTTGGCTAACTAACAGAGTCGGGATAAATGGGTCATTTTCCAGTTGGCAAACAGTAAGTAGTGGGATGCCGCAGGGATCAGTGCTGGATCCTCAACTATCTACAATCTATATTAATGACTTGGATGAAAGGACTGACTGTAATGTAGCCAAGTTTGCTGATGATACAAAGGTGGATGGGAAAGCAAATTGTGAGGAGGATACAAAAAATCTGCAAAGGGATATAGACAAGTTAAGTGAGTGGGCAAATTTGGCAAATGCGGGAAAATGTGAGGTTATCCACTTTGACAGAAATAATTGAAAAGCAAATTATTATTTAAATGGAGAAAAATTGCAAAGTGTGGCATTGCAGAGTCCTGGGGGTCCTTGTGCATGAAACACAAAAAGTTAGCATGCAGGTACAGCAAGTAATCAGGAAGGCAAATGGAATGTTGGCCTTTATTGCACGGGAGAGAGTATAAAAACAGAGAAATCCTTCTAAAACTGTACAAGATATTGGTGAGGCCACACCTGGAGTACTGCGTACAGTTTTGGTCTCCGTATTTAAGGAAGGATATACTTGCATTGGAGGTGGTTCAGAGAAGGTTCACTAGATTGATTCCGGAGATGAGGGAGTTGAATTTTGAAGATAGGTTGAGTAGGTTGGGCCTATACTCATTGGAGTTCAGAAGAATGAGAGGTGATCTTATTGAAACATAAGATAATGAGGGGGCTCAACAAGGTGGATGCAGAGAGGATATTTCCACTCATTGGAAACTAAAACTAGGGCACATGGTCTTAGAATAAGGGGCCGCCCATTTAAAACTGAGATGAGAAATTTCTTCTGAGGGTTGTAAATCTATGGAATTCTCTGCCCCAGAGAGCTGTAGAGGCTGGGTTATTGAATATACTCAAGGAGGAGATAGACAGATTTTTGAGCAATAAGGGAGTAAAGGCTTATGGGGAGTGGGCAGGGAATTGGAGCTGAGTCCATGATCAGATCAGCCATGATCTTATTGATGGCGGAGTAGGCTCGAGGGGCCAAATGGCCTACTCCTGTTCCTATTTCTTTTGTTCCTTTGTAACTGTCACTCCCAATCCAAACCCCACACCAGCCTCTGAAGAGCCCGAAGCTGGGCCCTCCAACTTGTCGCCTGGGCCCTCCAAATTGCCGCCTGACACCGACGTCCCCCTCACACCCCCGCTTAAGAGGTGCGTAGTTCCCGAGATGTTAGAAAGAATAAGCTTGGTACCATGCCCAGAAACACTGTGCCACCGCCTGCGGGCAGGGATGGTGGTGTGTCCAAGACCAAGTGCAGCGGGCGGTCTTAGAATAAGGGGGGAGGAGAAATGGGTGGGTGCAGCCTTTCTTTGCTGCTGCTGCTGTTATTATTATTATTGTTACTGTTGTCACGGTTCTCAAATTAAAAGTTTTTTGTAAGTTATGTAAATTTACAAGTTTTTAAGTGATCTTAAAGAGTGATCTTAAAGTAAAGTTTGATACAAGAATAATTTTATTCAAGAACATTGTAAATTTTTGAATAAAATATACTTTACATTAAAACTGAATCATGTTCCATTAACAAAACACAACATTACAGAACAGCTCCAAACAGTAAACATGTCCATGTGGAATAGTTGTCGCTGAGCCCTCAGGCATCTGTAAAGCATTCACGAATGAGCTGCTGGCGCAAGGCTCGAGCAATCGGAAAAGGGGCACGATGGCCCGCCCTCCTCCACCGTCGTGCTCCGGCCTCAGGCACTTGCATAGCTTCCTCATCCTTGTCGTCCTCCTCCTGCTCGTCACCTGCATCTTCCACATCATTATCATCAGCCACTCTCACCGCAGGTGGGTCTTCCACTACCAGGTGTTGCTGCCTCATGATGGCTAGGTTATGCAGCATGCAGCACACAACAGTGAACTGACCGACAATCTCAGGGGAGTACAGCAAATAGCCTCCGGAATGGTCCGGGCATTGGAAAAGCTGTTTCAATATGCCAATGGTCTTCTCAATGATACTGCGCATTCAATGTGCGACATGTTGTATTCCCGGTCAGCTTCCATCCGGGTTAAGCATAGGGGCGTCATGAGCCAGGTGGCGAGACTGTACCCTCTGTCTCCCAGTAGCCAGCTCTGCCCTTCTGGTTTAATTAGGAGGGAGAAAGTAGAGTATGAGAGGAAGCTTGGAGGGAACATAAAAACTGACTGCAAAAGCTTCTATAGAGATGTGAAGAGAGAAAGATTAGTGAAGACTATTGTAGGTCCCTTACAGTCAGAATCAGGGGAATTCATAATGGGGAACAAAGAAATGGCAGACCAATTGAACAAATACTTTGGTTCTGTCTTCACTAAGGAAGACACGAATAACCTCCCAAAAATACCAGGGGACCGAGGGTCTAGCGAGAAGGAGGAACTGAGGGAAATCCTTAATAGTCAGGAAATGGTGTTAGGGAAATTGAAGGGATTGAAGGCGGATAAATCCCCAGGGCCTGATAATCTGCATCCCAGAGTACTTAAGGAAGTGGCCCTAGAAATAGTGGATGCATTGGTAGTCATTTTCCAACATTCTATAGACTCTGGTTCAGTTCCTATGGATTGGAGGGTAGCTAATGTAACCCCACTTTTTAAAAAAAGAGGGAGAGAAAACAGGGAATTATAGACCGGTTAGCCTGACATCAGTAGTGGGGAAAATGTTGGAATCAATTATTAAAGATGTAATAGCAGCACATTTGGAAAGCAGTGACAGGATCGGTCCAAGTCAGCATGGATTTCTAAAAGGGAAATCATGCTTGACAAATATTCTAGAATTTTTTGAGGATGCAAGTAGTAGAGTGGATAAGGGAGAACCAGTGGATGTGGTGTATTTGTACTTTAAAAAGGCTTTTGACAAGGTTCCACACAAGGGATTAGTGTGCAAAATTAAGGCACATGGTAGTGGGGGTAATGTATTGACGTGGATAGAGAACTGGTTAACACACAGTAAGCAAAGAGTGGGAATAAACAGGTCCTTTTCAGAATGGCAGGCAGTGATTCGTGGGATACGGCAGAGTTTAGTGCTGGGAGCCCAGCTAGTTACAATATGCATTAATGATTTAGATGAAGGAATTGAATGTAATATCTCCAAGTTTGCAGATGACACTAAGCTGGGTGGCAGTGCGAGCTGCGAGGAGGATGCTAGGAGGCTGCAAGGGGGATTGGACAGGTTAGGTGAATGGACAAATGCATGGCAGATGCAGTATAATGTGGATAAGTATGAGGTTATCCACTTTGGTTGAAAAAACAGGAAGGCAGATTATTTTCTGAATGGTAACAGATTAGTAAAAGGGAAGGTGCAATGAGACCTGGGTGTCATGATACATCAGTCATTGAAGGTAGGCATGCAGGTACAGCAGGCAGTAAAGAAGGCATATGGCATGCTGGCCTTCACAGCGAGGGGATTTGAGTATAGGAGCAGGGAGGTGGGCCTTGGTGAGACACACCTTGAGTATTGTGTGCAGTTTTAGTCTCCTAATCTGAAGAAGGACATTCTTGCTATTGAGGGAGTGCAGCGAAGGTTCACCAGACTGATTCCCGGGTTGGCAGGACTGACATATGATCGACTAGGCTTATATTCACTGGAATTTAGAAGAATGAGACAGGATCTCATGGAAACATATAAAATTCTGATGGGATTGGACAGGTTAGATGCAGGAAGAATGTTCCCGATGTTGGGGAAACCAAAACCAGGGGTCACAGTCCAAGGATAAGGGGTAAGCCATTTAGGACTGAGATGAGGAGAAATCTCTACCACAGACAGTTGTTGAGGCCAGTTTGTTAGATATATTCAAACGAGAGTTAGATGTGGCCCTTACAGCTAAAGGGATCAAGGGGTATGGAGAGAAAGCAGAAATGGGGTACTGAAGTTGCATGATCAGCCATGATCATATTGAATGGTGGTGCAGACTCGAAGGGCCGAATGGCCTATTCCTGCATCTACTTTCCATGTTTCTATGTTTCTATGCTAAAACATGGCAGATATAACACTGTTGCGTAGGATGAACGCATCAGGAGTGCTGCCAGTGTACCTTGCATCGACTGACATGATATGATGCATGTCATCACATACGAACTGCACATTAATGGAATGGAAGCCTTTTCTATTCCTGTACATCTCGGAGTCCTCCAAAGGTGCTCGAAAGGCGATGTGGGTACAATCAACGCAGCCCTGTACCTTTGGGAAGCCAGCAATCCTGGAGAAGCCCAGAGTCCTGTCATGGATTGCTTCAGCGGTCATGGGGAACTGTATGAAGTCATTCCTACATGCATACAGTGCAGCCGTGACCTGGCGAATGCAGACATGTGTTGCATGTTGAGAGATGGCGCACACATCCCCAGTTGTAGCTTGAAACAATCCGGAGGCATAGAATGAAAGTGCAGCTGTAACCTTCACTTCAACTGACAAAGCAGTCCTCCTGATGCTACTAAGTTGCAGGTCTGCTTTGACCAACTCACAGGATCTCACTTACAACTTCTTTGTGGAAACGCAGCCTTCTGACACAGTCTGCATCACTCAGGTGGAGGTACAAACGCCTGTCTCGATATACCCGAGGTGGGTAAGGGCTCCTGCCCAGCAGCCTACGGACTCTGATGTTCCTGATGCGATGAAGTCGAATCAATTGTGTCCAAAGTTGCACCATGATGCAGAAGGCTCGTACAAGGTATGGCATTGTCAGTATTGCCCCCATACTTAAATTTAACCTTTGAAAGGTGGTCAAAAAGGCAGGAAAGCAGGCAGGCAGGACAGGTTCGCAGTTCTCTCCCTTCCCAAGGTCTGTATGGATGGACCACACCCAAAGGTCGTGACTTATCCTTTTTGGCCTCCCGCCCCCGCTCCCCCCGCCCCCCCCGTTTATTAATTGGAATTTTGTGACTTCTCCTATTTCCCCCCCCCGCCCCCCGCCTTAACTAATTGGAGTGACTTCTCCCCTTCTCTCTCTCTCTCTCCTTTCCCCCCCCCCGCCCCCCATGCCTCATTGCAGTCTTTAGTGCAGAAGGCACCTTGCTCCCCGGGCTCGAAGCTTTCTGATTGGCACCTCGCTCGCTCTCTTTCCTCGCGCCCCCCCACCCCAACAGCTTGTTTTGTAGCGGAGCCCCGAGCCGCTGTGTCTGGGCGCGGGGCCGATTCTGCCGGCCAAAGCTACAACCCTCCAGCCCTGCTTCAAGACGTTCGGTGGTGGCGTGTGAGTGAGTTAAAAAAAAAGAGAAAACTTCTGAAATCCAACAAATTTACACTTCTACGTTGACAGGTTAAAAAAAAGTTGAACTTTATTATTGATTTTGACAGTGTTCTTGACTCCCTCCAACATTTTCGCTTTATAGCGCAGATTTGTGAATGTGCGCTGGTTTTCTTAACTCACCAGAAGGTTTTTCGGGAGTGGCCAGATACAGCGACCTAAGAGAAAAAATGTTGGCCAAATTGTGAAGAATTTAAAAAACTGGCACAGGCATGGGGGAACGCCCCCTATGACTGGCCTAGAAAAATCGTAAGTCAGTTACGCCGGTGCAGATCGCAGGGGGAAACTTAGAAAAAAATAAATACGCCAAAAAAAACGGCGCATGCCAAAAAAATGCCGCAAATAACCAGGGAAAATTGAGCCCAATGAGAGGGCTCGACAAGATGGATGCAGAGAGGAAATTTCCACTCATAGGGGAAACTAAAACTAGGGGACATAGTCTTAAAATAAGGGTCGGCCTTTAAAAACAGAAATGAGGAGGAATATCTTCTCTCAGAAGGTGGTGAATCTTTGGAATCCTCTGTCTCAGAGAGCTGTGGAGGCTGGGTCATTGAATATATTTAAGGCGGAGATAGACAGATTTTTGAACGATAAGGGAGTGAAGGGTTATGGGGAGCAGGTAGGGAAGTGGAGCTGAGTTGATGATCAGATCAGCCATTATCTTATTAAATGGCGGAGCAGGCTCGAGGGGTCAAATGGCCGACTCCTGTCCCTATTTCTTATGTTATCATCTGTTTTTTTTTAAGTAATGTTGGTTGAGGGATAAATGTGGGCCAGGATACCGGGGAGAACTCCCCTGCTCTTCTTCGAATAATACCGTGGGTCCTTTTAGGTCTCCCTGAGAGGATAGACGGAACCTCTGTTTAACGTCTCATCTGAAAGTCAGCACCTCCAACAGTGCAGCACTCCCTCAGTACTGCACTGATGTGCCAGCCTAGACGATGTGCTCAAGTCCCTCGAGTGGGGCTTGAACCCACAACATTCTGACTCAGGTGAGAGTATTACCATTGTGCAAGACTCACAAAGGTGGTGGACAGATTTCTGTAATGTAAAGGCACAGTAAGGTACTTAGCACGAAAATACCCATAGATTCTGAAAAATACAGGTTTTTTAAAGCACGTGAAAATTTCTCATAACAGAAAACACTGTAATTGAGAAATGGATGCATTAGATCATAAGCTACAGAGTAACAGAAAGTGCAACTAATTAACAATATTGACATTGAAATTGAAACACGGTGGATAAATGACTTTTTAAGTGGGAGCTTGGCTCAGTTAGCAGCTTTCTTCCCAGTCATTTCTAGCCTCATTTCAGGACTCAAGTACATCATTCTAAGCTGATGCTTCAGTGCGATTATTGAGACATTGCTACATTGTTGGCGATGCTGTTCTTCAAATGACCTGCTAGACTATGGTTCTGACTCCCTGTTCAGGTTGATGTAAAACAGAAGCACACAGAAAAGCTAAAGCACTGTTCGAATAAAATCAGGGACCTGGTCAACATCCCTCCCTCAACCAACAAAACCAATCGACTGGTTATTCATCTCATCTGCAAACCTTGTGGTGTACAAATTCTATGCTGCAGTTGTCTGCATAAAAACCCTGGCTGGACTCCAAAAGTAACCAACTGATTGTGAGGTGTTTTCAGACCTGCTGAATGTGTGATATAAATGCAAGTTATTTTTCTCACACCATCAGGCTCGCTAGTTTTTTTGAGCCAGTTGCTCATATGATATCAACAGAAAAATATACTCTTTTTTTGAAATTCAAGTTAATAATAATTCTTTGTAACGGTTTCATTTTTTTTTCCCAAATGGATGCTTATGATAGCATTTGTTCAAAAATACTAAAAGATGCCCCTGTCCAATGCTGGTGATAAGATTCTGTTAAACTCGCATCTAAAATTAGTCCCATTACATCTTAAAACTTTGAAATGTTGCACAACAAACAACTTTAACATTATCAATCACAATGATAGCATATGGTTGCATATGATTGTCAATCAACTAACCACTGAGTTGTTTCTGTCATCTATTTCTGATTGACAGACAATCTTACATGGCAAACAGTATGACACGCGGCAGATGTTTTTAAGTTTAAAATATCTCTATATTAGCATGATTATTTTTTGAATAGTTTTTGGTGTGGAAAATGTAGAAAGAAGTAAGCTCAAGCTTTGCATTTGCAATTGGTTATGTAAAGCGCTACTATTCCTAATTATGTAGAACTACCTACCTGACCACAAGTGCAGTCCATCAAATCCATAGGAGTAAAGGTCATCTCCCACACCATTTCCTCCCCACCCTTCACCCCCTCCAGGGCATGGTGAGTAACCGTCTGTTGAAGCCCAGCCAACTCGAAGATGTGTAGCTTCTGTTGTTACAAAGGGGTCAACGTGGTCCACTATTAGCTCATAGTACCACTTCTTGTATTGGGCAGCACCATCGCTGATTCCAAGAAAGATATTGGGCCGCATACTGAAAATAGAAAAAAAAATAATTTTGCTTCTTCATCAGAGAAACTTTCATCTCATTTCTCATATTCTAGCGTACGTTCTCGTACAAAAGTCTTCGATCCAGCGGCTGTAAAAGAAACAGTATTTGCGCAGATCAATGGGGGTGGAATCTGCGACAGGACCTAATTACACCGAGTTCCCAACCTATTTATCCGCCCATCCGAAATCGTGGCCTGAGGGAAGCTGGGAGTAGGACACCGCAGCGAAATCCTTCCCACCCACCTGATGCGGCTGCTACATCGCCACTGAAAATGCCAGTGGCACCCACACACTATATAATACTTCCGACTGCAGGGTACCAGGCAAGGTCAAGGGCGCAGGGAGGGGGGTGGTGTTCTATCCCACACCAAATCCACCACAAAAAAGTCTCTGATAGAAATCCAGGCTCTGTATTTTTTAATACATGGATATACTGTAAAATCGGCTTACACTGTGCTAAACTTCTTCACTCAGCGAGTTGTTAAGCTGTGGAATTTCCTACCACAGAGAATCGTTGATGCCAGTTCATTGAATATATTGAAGAGGGAGTTAGATATGGCCCTTATGGCTAAAGGGTTCAAGGGGTATGGAGAGAAAGCAGGAAAGGAGTACTGAGGTCAATGATCAGCCATGATCTTATTGAATGGCGGTGCAGGCTCGAAGGGCCAAATGGCCTACTCCTGCACCTATTTTCTATGTTTCTATGATCTCCTGGGGAAATGGACGGTCCGACTATGCCGACTGCAGAGAGGGAAGTAATGCAGCCCGAAGGGAAGTGTGATTGTTTTTTGTTTCAATTTTTTTGCAATTTATGTTGTGGTGGCATGGGAATGTGGGTTTGTGGGTTTTTTTCAGGTTTCTTCCCCTTCCCCAGCATCTCTCGGAGCGCTCCCGGCCCAGCTCTGGATTTTCCCACACTAGCGCCCAAGAGAGGTGTACAACGCCTCCCTTAGCGCTGTGTTCCAGACTCAGTGCCAAGATATCCGAGTCTGAATTTGATGACTGAGGCGCAGACTATTCCGGGTGCAAACTTTACCATCCCGCCGCCATTATCGCCTTGAAATCAGCAAAGCCGAAATTCCAGTCCCTTAAGTCCAAATTCACCTTTTCCTCCCAAGCATGCTACACTTCCCACAATGCGTCTTTAAAATACAAACTTCACATTTCCATAAATGCTCATCATTCTTCCAGTAATTTTACATTTACGATTTTATAAATTAAGAGAGGGCTGTCAGTTTGTGGTAAAGTAGGACGATCTGTTCAAAACAAAGTCAGAGGCTGGATATATTTACATTTTTAAAATGTCTACTTTTCCTGCAGTTGGAGACTAGATATATATTTAAATTAAATATTTAATTTACTTATTCAGAAAATGAGAAAAGGGGTGAAATATCAGGAAGGTTGATAGAAAATCTTATTCCCGAAATAAGGAGAGATGTGAACACTGCGGACGGAACATGGTGTCAGCTGTTAGATGAATAAAATTATTCAAACATCGATTTTATGCCAATTTACATATCATAATATTTTTACAATATAATTGCTACAAAGTAACCTTTTTAAAATGCAAATTATGGTCAGTGTGAGTGTGTCTTAAAGAACTAAATTTTGAGGACAGGTTGAATAAACTTGTTTAAAAGGCTGAGGGGGTGATCCAATCGAGGTGTTTAAAATGATAAAAGGGTCAATAAAGAAAAACTATTTTCTTTGATGGGGGGAATTCCAGAACAAGGAGGCACAATCATAAATTAGACTCCTGCCTCGAACAATCCCTGTCCCGAGTCCCTACGGACGACAAACTGATCCTCCTCGGCAACTTCAACGCCACGGTCGGTAAGGACACAGACGTCTGGGGAGGCCGAGAGGCGATAGGGAAAACCAACTCCAGCGGTACCCTGCTCCTGACAAAATGCCCAGAACACGACCTTGTCATCCAACACTTCGTGAGAAACATAGAAACATAGGTAATAGGTGCAGGAGGAGGCCATTCTACCCTTCGAGCCTGCATCACCATTCAATATGATCATGGCTGATCATGCAACTTCAGTACCCCACTCCTGCTTTCTCTCCATACCCCTTGATCCCTTTAGCCGTAAGGGCCACATCTAACTCCCTTTTGAATATATCTAATGAACTGGCCTCAACAACTTTCTGTGGTAGAGAATTCCACAGGTTCACAATTCTCTGAGTGAAGAAGTTTCTCCTCATCACGGTCCTAAATGGCTTACCCCTTATCCTTAGACTGTGACCCCTGGTTCTGGACTTCCCCAACATCGGGAATATTCTTCCTGCATCTAACCTGTCCAATCCTGTCAGAATGTTATATGTTTTTATGAGATCCCGTCTCATTCTTCTAAATTCCAGTGAATATAAGCCTAGTTGATCCAGTCTTTCTTCATATGTCAGTCCTGCCATTCCGGGAATCAGTCTGGTGAACCTTCGCTGCACTCCCTCAATAGCAAGAATGTCCTTCCTCATATTAGGAGACCAAAACTGTACACAATATTCAAGGTATGGCTTCAACAAGGCCCTGTGCAACTGCAGTAAGACCTCCCTGCTCCTGTACTCAAATCCTCTTGCTATGAAGGCCAACATACCATTTGCCTTCTTTACCGCCTGCTGTACCTGCATACCAACTTTCAATGAATGATGTACCATGACACCCAGGTCTCGTTGCACCTCCCCTTTTACTAATTTGTCACCATTCAGATAATATTCTGCCTTCCTATTTTTACCCCCAAAGTGGATAACCTCACATTTATCTACATTATACTGCATCTGCATGCATTTGTCCCAGCAGCCTCTTAGCATCCTCCTCACAGCTCACACTGCCACCCAGCTTAGTGACATCTGCAAATTTGGAGATATTACACTCAATTCCTTCGTCTAAATCATTAATGTATATTGTCAATATCTGGGGTACCCCACTAGTCACTGCCTGTCATTCTGAAAAGGATCCGTTTATTCCTACTCTTTGCTTCCTGTCTGCCAACCAGTTCTCTATCCATGTCAATACATTACCCCCAATACCACGTGCCTTAATTTTGCACACTAATCTCTTGTGTGGGACCTTGTCAAAAGTCTTTTGAACGTCCAAATACACCACATCCACTGGTTCTCCCTTATCCACTCTACTAGTTACATCCTCAAAAAATTCTAGAAGATTTGTCAAGCATGATTTCCCTTTCATAAATCCATGCTGACTTGGACCGATCCTGTCACTGCTTTCCAAATGTGCTGCGATTACATCTTTAATAATTGATTCCAACATTTTCCCCACTACCAATGTCAGGCTAACCAGTCTATAATTACCCGTTTTCTCTCCCTCTTTTTAAAAAAAAAAGTGGGGTTACATTAGCTACCCTCCAATACATAGGAACTGATCCAGAATCTATAGAATGTTGGAAAATGACCACCAATGCATCCACTATTTCTAGGGCCACTTCCTTAAGTACTCTGGGATGCAGACTATCAGGCCCTGGGGATTTATCGGCTTTCAATCCCATCAATTTCCCTAACACAATTTCCTGACTAATAAGGATTTCCTTCAGTTCCTTCTTCTCGCTAGATCCTTGGTCCCCTAGTATTTCCAGAAGGTTATATGTGTCTTCCTTCGTGAAGACAGAACCAAAGTATTTGTTCAATTGGTCTGCCATTTCTTTGTTCCCCATTATAAATTCACCTGATTCTGACTGCAAGGGACCTACATTTGTCTTCACTAACCTTTTTCTCTTCACATATCTATAGAAGCTTTTGCAGTCAGTTTTTGAGTTCCTTGAAAGCTTACTCTCATACTCTATTTTCCACCTCCTAATTAAACCCTTTGTCCTCCTCTGCTGAATTCTAAATTTCTCCCAGTCTTCAGGTTTGCTGCTTTTTCTGGCCAATTTATATGCCTCTTCCTTGGATTTAACACTATCCCTAATTTTCCTTGTTAGCCACAGTTGAGCCACCTTCCCCGTTTTATTTTTACTCCAGACAGCAATGTACAATTGTTGAACTTCATTCATGTGATCCTTAAATGTCTGCCATTGCCTATCTACCGTCAACCCTTTAAGTATCATTCGCCAGTCTATCCTAGCCAATTCACATCTCATACCATCGAAGTTACCTTTCCTTAAGTTCAGGACCCTAGTCTCTGAATTAACTGTGTCACTCTCCACCTTAATGAAGAATTCTACCATATTATGGTCACTCTTCCCCAAGGGGCCTCGAACTACAAGATTGCTAATTAATCCTCTCTCGTTACACAACACCCAGTCTAGGATGGCCAGCTCCTAGAAAACCATCCCTTATACACGCCAGGAAATCCTCCTCCACTGTATTGCTACCAGTTTGGTTAGCCCAATCTATATGTAGATTAAAATCACTCATGATAACTACTGTATCTTTATTGCACACATCCCTAATTTCCTGTTTGATGCCGTCCCAACCTCACTACTACAGTTTGGTGGTCTGTACACAACTCCCACGAGCGGTTTCTGCCTTTTTGTGTTCCGCAGCTCTATCCATACAGATTCCACATCATGCAAGCTAATGTCCTTCCTTACTATTGTGTTAATCTCCTCTTTAAGCAGTAACGCAACCCCACCTTCTTTTCCTTTCTGTTTATCCTTCCTGAATATTGAATACCCCTGGATGTTGAGTTCCCACCCTTACTCACCCTAGAGCCATATCTCCGTAATCCCAATTACATCATATCCGTTAACAGCTATCTGCGCAGTTAATGCTCTTCGCATTGAGACACAAAGCTTTCAGGCTTGTTTTTTTCAACACTCTTTGTCTTTTTAGAATTATGTTGTAATGTGGCCCTTTTTGATTTTTGCCCTTGATTTCTCTGCCCTCCACTTTTCCTTATCTCCTTTCTACCTTTTGCTTCTGCATCCATTTTACTTCCCTCTGTCTCCCTGCATAGATTCCCATCCCCTGCCATGTTAGTTTAAACTCTCCCCAACAGCACTAGCAAACACTCCCCCCTCCCCCCTCCCCCCTCCCCGCCGCCCCAGGACATCGGTTCCGATCCTGACCAGGTGCAGATCGTACGGTTTGTACTGGTCCCACCTCCCCCAGACCCAGTTCCAATGTCCCAGAAATTTGAATCCCTCCCTCTTGCACCATTCCTCAAGCCACATATTCATTTTAACTATCCTGCTATTTCTACTCTGACTAGCACGTGCCACTGGTAGCAATCTTGAGATTACTATCTTTGAGGTCCTGCGTTTTAATCTAACTCCGAGCTCCCCTAAATTCAGCTTGTAGGACCTCATCAGAGAGACAAGTACAAGTACAAGGCATTGTAGCAACACACTCGCTCCAAGCACTGGCACCTGCTTGACTACGTCATCATCCGGGCAAGGGACTACAAGGACGTGTGCATCCCCATGACAGGAGCCGACGACTGCTGGATGGATCACCACCTAATCCACTCCGTCATCAACATCAATATAGCCCCAAAGCAGCGCCGACAACAGAAACAATGCCGCAGAAAAATTAATGTCGGGGCACTCCCAAAGAACCAGTTAAGAAAGCCCTATACAGCCAGCGCCTCAGTGCCAACTTGGCGACCCTCGATGACCCCGAGACACAGAGTGCCCACAGCGCCTGGTCTGCCCTCAAGGCCACCATAACCAGCGCCTGTAAAGAGACGCTCAGTCACTCAACCAGGAAACACCAAGACTGACTTGACAAGAATGACCAGATCCAGAAGCTAATAAGCCACAAGTGCAAGGCACTTCTGAACTTAAAGCAGCAACCCAACTCGGGAACAGCAAAGCAGCTCTATAGGCAGCTGAAGGCCGAGGTCCAACAAAAACCCCGCAACCTAAAGAATAGAAGGTGGGTGGAGAAAGGACTGGAGATCCAGCAGCTGGCCAACAGCCATCATGTGCGAGGATTCTTCACCGCAGCTAAGTCCACCTACGACCCAAGCACCCAAGGCCCTGCCCCATTGCTGGCCAAGAACGGGGAGACACTCATTAAGGCCACCGAGGCAGTCAGGGCCTGCTGGAAGGAGCACTTCGAAGATCTCCTTAATCGAGACTCTGCCTTCGACACGAGTGTCCTCGACTCCATCCCGCAGCATGCTACCCGCCACCATCTCAGCAAAACCCCAGCCCTGCACGAGGTAGAAAAGGCCATCCATCAGCTCAAGAACAACAAGGCATCAGGAGCAGATGGAATCCCCGCTGAGGCACTAAAGTATGGTGGTGAGGCACTATTGGCTCGAATGCATGACCTCAGCTCTCTCATCTTGAAGGAGGAAAGCATGCCGGGAGATCTCAGAGATGCCGTAATCATGATCATCTTCAAAAAAGGGGTCAAGTCAGGCTGCGGCAACGACTGGGGAATCTCCCTATTGTCGGCCACTGGGAAAGTCATCACAAGAATCTTCTCAATCGTCTGCTCCCTGTGGCTGAAGAGCTCCTCCCAGAGTCTCAATGCAGATTCCATCCACTCAGTGGTACAACGGACATGATCGTCACCGCACGACAACTACAAGAGAAATGCAGGAACAGCAGCAACCCTTGTACATGGCCTTCTTTGACCTCACAAAAGCCTTTGACACTGTCAATCGTGAGGGACTATGGAGCGTCCTCCTCTATTTAGGCTGCCCCCAAATGTTTGTCACCATCCTCCGCCTGCTCCATGAAGATACGCAAGCTGTGATCCTGACCAACGGATCCACCAAAGACCCAATCATCATCCGGACCGGGGTCAAGCAGGGCTGCGTCATCACGCCAACCCTCTTCTCAATCTTCCTTGCTGCAATGCTTCATCTCACTCTCAACAAGCTGGAGTGGAACTAAACTATAGAACCAATGGGAACCTATTCAACCTTCGTCACCTCCAGGCTAGATCCAAGGTCGTCCCATCCTCTGTCATCGAACTACAGTATGTGATGAGCTTGCGTCTGTGCACATTCAGATGCCGAACTCCAACCTTCAAACACCTTCACCGAGTACGAAAGCATGGGCGTTACACTAAACATCCGTCAGGCAAATGTCCTCCACCAAACTGATCGCACCACACAATACCATCCCCCAGTCAGCAAAATCCACGGCCTTGGATAACGTGGACCATTTTCCATACCTCAGGAACCTACTATCAGCAAGAGCAGATGTCGATGACGAGGTTGAACACCGCCTCCTGTGTGCCAGCGCAGCCTTCGGTCGCCTGAGGAAGAGAGTGTTTGAAGACCAGGACCTCAAATCTGGCACCAAGCTTATGGTCTACATGGCAGTAGTGATACCTGCCCTCCTGTATGGCTCAGAGATATGGACTATGTACAGTAGACACCTCAAAGCGCTGAAGTACCACCACGCTGCCTCCACAAGATCCTGCAAATACACTGGGAGGAGAGACGCACCAATGTCAGTGTTCTCGCTCAGGCCAACATCCCCAGCATCGAAGTGCTGACCGCACTCAACCAGCTCTGTGGGGCGGGCCACATCATCCATATGCCCGACACGAGACTCCCAAAGCAAGTGCTCTACTCGGAACTCCTACTTGGCAAGCGAGCCCCAGGTGAGCAGAGGAAATGCTTCAAGGACACCCTCAAAACCTCCTTGATAAAGTGTAACATCCACATTGGCACCTGGGAATCCCTGGCCCAAGACCACCCTAAGTGGAGGAAGTGTGCTGAGCACCTCGAGTCTCATCACCGAGAGCATGCAGAAACCAAGCAGGAGCGTACGGCAAAACAGGCTCCCCACTCACCCTTTTCTTCAACCACTGTCTGCTCCACCTGTTACAGAGACTGCCATTCCCACATTGGACTGTACAGTCATCTGAGAACTCAATTTTAGAATAGAAGCAAGTCTTCCTCGATTTTGAGAAATTGCCAATGATGATGATAATGATGATGATGAACCACCTTGGGATGTTTTACTTTGTTAAAGGGGCTATATAAATGCAAATTATTGTTGTTGAAGAAGGATGTTTCCCCTCGTGGGGGGAATCTAGAACTAGGGGCATAGTTTCAGAATAAGGAGTCGCCCATTTAGAATTGAGATGAGGAGGAATTTCTTCTCTCAGAGGGTCGTGAATCTTTGAAATTCTCTGCCCCTGAGAGCTGTGGAGGCTGGGTCATTTTTGAATGATAGGAGAGTCAAGGGTTATGGGAAGCGAGCGGTGAAATGGAGTTGAGGCCAAGATCAGATCAGCCATGATTTTATTGAATGGCAGAGCAGGCTCGAGGGTCCAAATGGCCTACTTCTGCTCCTATTTCTTATGTTCTTATATGTAATGGGACCCCAAGGTGCAGGTGCCGAGCCTTCTCTTTGCTGGCAGCACAAGATGCTGTCTAAGCTAGGTTACCCTCTGCAGCAACATGGTGGGGAGGGGGGGGGGGTTGGGTCCTCTTGATCATCCACTGTGTGGACACCCTGGAGAAGTGCATAACCAGCAGGTTATGCAATTTGAAACGGGGTCTGGACCCTCTCACTCGTGTGCATGTACAACCCGCTCTGCTGCACGAACAGAGCAGACTCACTGAAATTTTGGCTGTCCAGTCCTCTGTCCACGCAGAGAAAGAGTGAAGACAATATAAATACAAGAAAGTGAGGCCAAGGGTTTAGCATTGTTCTTCCAAAACCTAGATCTAGTCTAAAATCGCTCATCAGTAAAGGGTATGGTACAGAAATTGTGGGCAAAAGCCTCCGACCTGAAAAAAATGTCTGAATTTACCTGGTGGTGCGGGAGATTCGGAGATTGCGGTTCTGGGCCTCGACACGTAGGCCTGCTTAGAGGGTCGTGTATCTCAAGGACGCAGGTGTTTCGCAAGCGCCCCTGGGATTATATGGGCTGGCCCAACCAAAGTAGTGGGAACCCCATTCATACTTATGGTGATTCCGTTTGTACGGAGCTGCCATTTGTATGAATGGGAATACCCCCAAAAATACACAAACACATGAAATAAAAAAAACACATTACATATTTAAAATGCCATTTAATTAAATATTTTAAACACTCTTTTTTTTAAAATGGGCTTGAAATTTGGTACTGCTGATTTTGAGGCATTAATCCTGTCGTGGCAGTAATGATAGCGCTCACGAACATTTCGCACCGCATACCGGGAAATTAGGTTGAAACGCAGCGGGAGGGGAAGGGAGCGCTAATTCAGGCGTTCCACACTTCTTTGGTGGTGGAACTGAAAATCGCCGCGCTAGATTTGAAGCAGAGCTGCACATGCTCCGAAGTCCGCTATACATCCCGGGGAAAGCCGATTGTTAAAGGCACAGTCAGATAAGTATGCGCAGGCCCTGTTTCAACTATTCAATCTTAGCAGAGTGGGAAAATGGAGGGGCAGGCAGGTCGCCAGTGGGCACACCGCTTCTCATCCATAGCCATTGATGCCTTAATAGAGGCTATTGAGAGGAGGAGGAGAGCACTGCAGCCTCCAGGTGGAGGGAGGCCCGTCCCACGAGTGTTCCGAAGGCTCTGGAGGGAGGTGGCCCAGCACGTTTCCGCCAGGAACACGGTGGCCAAACAGTGACACAATGTCACAAGAAGTTCAACTACCTCACTAGGGTTGTCAGGGTGAGTACTCTTTCTCTTAACGTTACAAATGCCATAATGTGAACCTCACTGTCTCACACACTGTAAAGTCTTTGCAGTACCTGGTCCTTCTCTGTGTACCAGGCCATGGTCTTCGTTGGTGAAACCACCATAAAAGCTCAGATTGATTTCACCAGCCATGCCCTTCCCATCCAATTCCCTACTCAGCCTCACCTCTCCTCGCACTACCGTTTCACACTTGATATGTGTTCATAACACTTCAGCCTCATCACTAGTCTTAGGTGGTTCTCACTAATCCCACCGTTCACACATCCCCTCTGCGCAGCCACGCAGATTAAAATGGACATCTGCACAGTTGCCGGCACTAGAAGCTATTCAACTATGGAAGGCACATGTGGCACATGATGAGCTGCACACTCACTCACACCTTCTTGTGTTTCTTACTACAGTCAAAACTGGCTCACAACAGGAGAGCAGCAGCGCAGTGGAGGAGGAGCGCCTGATCTCCAGGACCTCACTGATGTGGAGGAGCGAGTGTCATGGGCACACCGGTTGGTTCGGTAGCAGCCGGCGAGACAGAGCCCCCTGTGGACAGTGACGGTCTGTGAATGCTCTTTGGGATTTCAGTGATATCCTTGATCCTCGATAGCAAATGCCGTATCCTGGTTACATATAAATGTCCAATGCCACCTCCTTCTTCCCTTCCTGTCCCCTCCCCTGCTGCTAACCACAGTTCTGTTGCTTTGTGCTTACAGGTGCGGAGCCAGAAGCGCGGCCGCCTGCCCATGAGTCGTCCACTTCGGCCGATGGGGGAGGTGATGATGAAGGTGATGAAAGTGTGGTGTCACAGAGCGGGACCCTCCATCAGTTGCACCGAGTGGGGACACCACCTCGGTGGAAGAGGCAACATTTCTGGGTTTTGAAGAGGCTGAGGCTTCTGGCCCGAGTGGCCTGCAGCACGAGGGGAAGCTCGGGGGCCATCTTCCCGGAGGGTGAGTCGGCCCACGAGTCCTGTTCCGAAACAGTCAGATGTGAACCTGGACTTGGAGGCTATGTCCAACGAGTCCATGCAAATGCACCGCTAGTTTATGGGTGCATTGGAGAAGGTCCCGCAGACAATGGATGCACTTGTCCTGAGGTTGGGGGGGGAGGCCGCCTCAAGCATCGCCCGTGCCTCTCCGCAGTCCAACGAGCCCATTCTTGCTTGTTTACAATGGGAAATTGACTCAACCAGGGACAGTAGAGTGCCAGAGGTGATTGAGCCCACATTAAGGAGGATCAGAATGCGTGGGAGGGGGGGGGTAAAGGGAAGGGGGGCAAATCCGAGACCAAGGCGATAGTTGACTTGGCAGCAGCTATCGCATCACAGCCCCAAGCCATGCAAGGACTTTGTGATGTGATGCTGTCAGTGATTGCGGGCATAAACTCTCTGACTGCTACGTTTCAGGCTCAGTGTGCTCTGAGTCAGTCGCAGAGTGATGCCATGCAAACACTGAATGCTGCCATCCTCTCTTGTGTTCCCCACTGTCCAACGGGGAAGTGACGGTGTCGAAGCAGGCCAGTAATCTTTGCTGCTACAGATTGCTCTGGATGCTGAGGCTCCCCCCACCCCCCAAGGTGAATGGCAGTGGTCGCTGGAAATGGAAGGTGTTGTACATGCTCAAGATGACAGCATTCCGGCTCCCACCACTGCCACTCCGCCTTTGCGCCTGCCGTGGTCCACACACCAGCCATCTGAGACTGCTGCCTCCGATGCTGAAGCAGCCCTCAAGCAGCCTTGCTGCAGGCACTGAGCACACATTAAGGAGGAGCAGTATGCATGGGAGGGGGGTAAAGGTAAAAAGTGGCAAATTCCAGACCAAGTCTGAATGAAGATTTTGCCCACCATGGACAGATGTCCTCATCCTGTAAATATAATTGTAAATATCTCATTGTTGTTGTTTGACACCTGCTATTGGTGTATGGCTCTGGGCCTAATATGGCACATGAAAGCTGGTATGGAATTACAAATGACAGAGGCGTTTGTACACATGTTGCTGAAGTTGATTGTGTGTTATGCTTTTTCAAGGGGCATTTGTTAGATTTTTTATTTGTTGCTGGTGAGGGGTTATTGGTGTGATGTTTGAGGTAAAACTTTTGATGCTGTTAATAAAATGTTAGCTTGACCGGTTGCATTCCCGTCTTGTGTATTAATGTGTAGTTTCACAGAAATGTGCCATTCTCGTAGCACATAGTGCGGTCATTATTAGCTGCATCCGTCAACATCCTCCATTCAAAGTATCGATGCATTATGAGCCACTGGCATCGCTCTTACACCGGCTGCATTGCCAAGCTGCCTCCACCGTAGATACTGCTCCTCCTCCTGGTGTGGCTGGCCATTTGGGGCCTCGGCCTCCTCCTCCTGAGGTGGGGCTACAATCCCCACTGGCAAGGCTTGGGACCTCATGATGGCCAAGTTGTGCAGCGTGCAGCACACCACAATGAATAACGAGACCTGTTGAGGGGAGTATTGAAGGCTGCCTCCAGAGCAGTCCAGGCATCGGAAACGCTGCTTCAACACTCCTATTGTCTGCTGGATGATGCTGCGAGTGACCACAAGGCTGTCATTGCAGCGATGCTCCGCTTATATGGTGGGGTTGCGGAAAGGCCGGGTGGCTAGGCTGAATCCTTTCTCCCTAAGCAGCTAGCCACATCCTTCCCGTGGTGGCTGAAACAATCATGACACAGTGCTCTCACGCAGGATGAACGCATCATGTGCGCTCCCAGGATAGATGCGAGGATGCTCTACGTGTGGTCGCACACCAGTTGCACATTCAGGGAGTGCTATCCCTTTCAGTTTCTGAATACCTCGGCCTTCTCGAATGGTGCTCGCAAGGCCACATGTGTGCAGTCAGTGGCTCCTTGAACCCTCGGGAAGCCCACAATCCTGGCAAACCCACATGCCCGCTCATTCTGTTTTTCCCTGCTCATTAGGAACGTTATGAAGTCCAATCTGTTGGTGTGGCGAGTCTGTGTAACATTGCGGCAGCAGCGATGTACAGCGTATTGAGAGACGCAGCATATGCCCCTGCTGCAGCCTGGACGGAGCCGGAGCCATAGAAGGCCAGCGCCACAGTGACCTTCAGTGCGATGGGCTGCGCAGTGCTGGTGCCGATGTGAGGCTGCAGGCTTGCCTGTAGGAGATAACATATCTCTGTCAGCACCTCCATTCGGAAGCGCTGCCTTCACACAGCTCCTCCGACAAGTCAAGGGATGAGCGTTGCTGCCAGTAAACCCATGGGGGTTAATGCCTCCTGCCCCAACGTTTACGGGCTCGTCTCATTCGTGGTCCAACATGGCCAAAAGCCCTTCTATCTTGACGCCACCTAACAAGAGCATGTTGAAGGCGACGCTGGCGAGCTAGTAATCTACTCATTAAATTGCTAAACTCAAGTTGAAACGATCCTTTAATGTCAAATAGATCTGCCGCTCCAAAAAGTCAGACATTCACGCAATGTGCTCTGTCAAAACGTTGCACTCAATGTGACCGCCGATGAATGGTCTTCCACCTCCCTTTAAATAGCTCACACTTATCACCTTCAGAAAGTGGGACCGTCTGGTTTCTCCAGCATGATTAGGAGCGGACGCTAAATGAGGCAGCCACAATTAAATTTGCAAGCGAGGCGCTAGTAGGTCATTGCACGATGACGGACGTCATGACCCGACTGAAAGTACACAGCAAGGCATTCGCGTTTCACGCCGCCAGTAAACCGGAAGCAAATTTCCCGGCGGGGCGCTGGCAGTTGCGCGGCCGGGCAGTAAGCAATTAGAGACACATTACCGCCCCTCCAGAGTGATAACTGAGGTGCTATTCAAACAAATTTCTCCCCCAAAATGTTTTAACGGGGCTAAAACTAAATTTATCTTAACGGACAGGGTTTTTAATATATAAATAAGCGATAACATTTTATTTTTCTATTAAAACTCTTACACACTGTAAAACTCTTTTATGGCATAAGAATTTCACGGGAAATAACTGGGCAGAAGTTGGGCAAATTCTGCCAGCGAATGCCCATTTCCTTCAGATTTGTATGATCGGCCAAGAGAATTCTTGACAGATCGCAAGTTCTGGGTTTCGGTGCATGTGCTTCCCATGCCTAAACCCGGAACTTGTGGGCCCCCTATGGTCGCATGCGCAAATTCAGCCCCAACTTGTTGATTAATAAAAAAGTATTTAAAAAAAAAAAAAAGAGTACATCAATTTATTGCTTTGCTACGGTCATTTAAAAGTACAGTATTTCTGAACATATATCACTGGGATGATTTTTAATGTTACCTGCTGACATGGTTGCTGAGCCGTGTTTGCAACAGTAGGTCTCTTCCTGGCAGTAGGTTGTCACAAATTAGATGCTGGTTAGATCGCACAGCAACTCCATGGCACACACACAGAGAGCATAATACGTCCAAAACCTTAGATGACAAGAAAATTAATTGTGTTTACTCTCCATTTTGTCATTTACCACAAAGAGCGGATTTCCATAATAAAAGTTATGGTTCTGAGTGACAGGCCAGCTCAAGGAGTGTATTTCTTCCGCAAATAGAAACTTATTTAAATAAAAGACACACATTCAGAATGCCAAAGCTTCAGCTGCGGCTCAAAGGCCCTTGCTGAAAGCTGTGGGAGCTCGAGTTATTCTTGCACTTTTACACTTATTCAGGCAACTGGCTCATTTGAGCACCAACTCAGAAGCAAGCAATTTCAATTAGATCCATCGTAAGTGCTACAAAATTGCAGGGTTTGTAAGAAAATCCACAGTAAAAGCATATCAAAGCCTGAATTGCTTGTTTTGTTTACTTACAAAAATGAGATTGTATCTTTGATCAACACGTCAAATTGGTTTGTTTCCTTTCACTTAAAACACCAGCACTGCTCTTTTGAAATGAGAACAATTACTCTGTTCGATTACAAACATTTCTATGTTCAATGCTAACAGGGAATATTTTTGTACATCCCTGGATACTTATCATTGTATTTGTTACATCTCTTTTCGACTGTTATATATATATATATAAAATATATGAAGTGTTTGTTGAGTTTGTCTCAAAATCACCACATCAATGAGTTGGGTTTGATATGTGAGGGGCTAAAATAGTGCAGTGGTCTTTTTCAAAAGCTGGTGTTTGATCAGGATGAGAAGCTCACTATAATTGCTTGCTTGAGGGCCAAAATTTGTGAGAGGTTGAAACAGGCTGAATTTGCAGGCAGACATGCAATATTGAATTATTGAATTTAAAGAGGCTCTTGAACTAAAACTAAAGCCATTCTAGCAGAAAAGTAATGGCACTATTATATGTTCTATGTATTCTAATGTTCGTGTTTGCCAATTATTGTGCCTCATTTTACAATTTTTTTGTAAATAAGGAAATTGAAGTTGAAAATCTACAGGATCGACAGTAGATGGACATCCAGTGGGGTACTCGTGTCCCGAGGGAGTGACCATTGCCTCAGCAGTCGTTTTGCTGTTGAGTCAGAAGGGTTCGGTTCGAATCGCAATCCAGTAAGCGGAAATTAGAGCACCGACTCTGAATACTGGTTTGATGCCCAGCAGACATACTTGTATCTGATGGGTGCGAGTGCCCCATCCCTTTTGCGAAGGGTAGGTGGGGCGCTTTAGCTTTGGCTGCAGCCCACTAGGCAAAGGTACTCTGAAGACAAAAACCGTAAGTGGGTCAAGAATTTAATCTGAGAGACTTGAGTTAGGACCTTCCATGGGAAGAACACAACAGACGGACTTAATACATAGAGCAGTAATGAAACCATATGTTCTGCATGTAATTGGAGAATTTGTTGGTGGTTCTATTATATCTATGTCAATGCAAAATTTAGAAATGAAAAGCACTAAGCTACAAATACTGTGTAAGAGGTTATTGAATTGCCTGTTTATCAAATGCTTTTTATTCAGGTTTGTTTCATAAAAATTGGGAAGTTTATTGAAATATTATATTACAACAACAATATGGTGACTTGGTATATCAGAATACCGACACGCAATGAGTAATGGAGTTTTGACTTCCCCACTCAATTCATCTTAGTCATGTCACTGTAGGAAGGCATCATGCAGAAGCCAAGTACTTCTCTTGGAAATTTTAAGGGGGCGGGGGGCGAGGAGGGAGAGAAGGTTGGAAAAATTGAAATGAGTTGACATGGGCCACGCTTGCAGGCCTCCTGGTGGCCAGCACAGGACAGCATTGGCAGAGGGCCAGAAAAAGATATTGGGTACAGGTGGTTCCTGGCCTGAAGAGGCTTATAGAGCAAATAATAATTGAATCTTCAATAAGAAGTATAAAAAAAATAATCAAGTGTACCATTCTTACAGTGATAAAGAAGAAGTTAACTTTATGGCATCTAACATAAATCACTCCATCTCTTCAATTATTTTTTTAAAACGGATAAGCATTTTCCACTAATGGACTTTACCTAGAATTAAAACATTTAGAAAAGGAAAAATACTTGCGGGAAGATTTTCTCTGCTTACTATTTGTAGCAAAATTCTAAATATAAATAAATATAAAAACATTTTTATAAATGTGCTTACAATTTCACAACAAATCTTCTCCACAGGTGGTCTTAGAAATTTAGCAACAGGCCTTTTTCACAAAGTGAAATGATTAGCAATACAAAAATAAATAAAACATACCTTATGATTTCTTCCATGTTTATCCAGCAAGGAAATTATAGACTTAATGTGTCCCTCTTTAATAATGTTCAGAGCTTCAGGACTTTCCACAAGAACACAGTGCAAAACCTCAAGAATTCCTATTTGGTAAAAATGAAAATTAATTATTAAAATTAAAGCATAAGCACTCCACCCGGTCTTTCCCCGTAGCCCTGCAAATGTTTTCTCTTCAAGTATTTTCCAATTCCCTTTTCCATGTTACTACTTTATCTGCTTCCGATGGTGCTCGCAGGCCGGGGGTCGCTCAGCCTGCTGGGCCAAGCCTCCACGCCACTCCTCAGCATACCGCTCCAGGGAGCAGCACGTGCTGGAGCAGGAGAGCAACAGTAGTGACAAGGGATATCACCAAGTTCCAGGTCGGCGATTGCAACGTGGGTGGATACAGCAGGAGCGGCGAGGTCGGGGCGAAGGAGCGGCGAGAGATTGTAAAGGGATGTGATCGGGGCCCAGGAGAGGCACGAGTTCGGGGCCCAGGAAAGGTGAGGGCCCAGGGGCAGCACGAGCCAGCCCACACTACGATGTGGGTGCACACTAGGTCCGTGCAGCACAGCTGGTCTCCAGTCATCTTGGTTAATCCTTGCTACTGGACCAAGACCTAGCTCTGTCAAGCCCGTGTGGTGGCTGGTGTGCAACGGCCACCACACGTTAAAAAAAATCCAAGCACAGGCATCTTCCACCCTTCAACATGTAGTTCGGCACCTGGAATTTTAGGTCATTCATTGAAACATCTGTGAACTTCTTGACGTGGAAGCAAGTCATCCTCGATTCGAGGGACTGCCTATGATGATGATGATGTATCTGCTTCCACTATCCTTTCAGGCAGTGCATTCCTGATCACAACAACTTGTGTAAAAAAAAGTTTCCTCATGTTGCCTCTGGTTCTTTTGCCAATCACCTCAAATCTATGTCCCCTGGTTATCGACCCTTCTGGCACTGGAAACAGTTTCTCCTTATCAAAACCGTTCATGATTTTGAATATCTCTGTAAAATCTCCTCTTCACCTTCTCTGCTCTAAGGAGAACAACTCCAGCTTCTCCAGTCTCTCCATGTAACTGAAGTCCCTCATCCCTGGTACTATTCTAGTAAATCTACCAACTTGTTGGTGCAGCTTCTTAATTTAATTAACACAAATACGAAAAATTGTGCAGCATTTGCTTGTTAAATGTGTTCTGCTTTGAGACATTTTATGCGAGGATTAGCACAAGGGCTTTTTGTTGCAGGGAACAGATGTACAGGGCAATGTTGCTGTTAAAATGTAAAACGAAGTATGTATGAGATAATTATTGAATCAAATTATTGACATGCGCTCCAATGTAAATTATTATAATAGTCAACCATAAGAAAAGCAAAGCATAGGGAATGGAGGAATATGTTTATGGTACAAAGATTGGAACCTTTCAGATCAAATATAATTTGTATCACATTTCTCCTCTTCATATTTTTATAATTTTTTGAGGAAAGAAACAGTTTTTTCAGTAAAACTTGTTTTCATCAAAAGATAAATTGATATGCTCAAGAAAAAAAAAGTGTTATACCACAGGGAGTCAAATTGCTTTAGTCTGACATGCCTGGAAAACATTAAACATTAGCCAACCAGAGAGAATAATAATGTGTGGAAAAATAAGAGTAAAAAAGATATGCTTTTCGCACAGGTAGAATCCTAATGAAGTTCTCTCAATCCCTGATGAAACCTGCATTATTGCATACACAAACCCCATTAGTCACAAAAAGCTAACTCAGTTTATACCTAATTACTTGACTGTTTTTCCAAGGTTAATATTTCTAATCAGCAGAGCATTTTTTTGCTGAATTTCCCTTGTGCCCTATCTAACCTGCAATTTTAAAAGAAAACAATTTCACTCCCATTTAAAGCACATCACTCCAGACCAGAATGATACAGTTACTCAGGTTCACCATTGCCAGCCGATTGCAAGAACAATACATAATTCAAAGGTAATATCTGTAGCATGCTTCTCAACTATTCACAAGACGACCATAAATCAATTTGAAAAGTTCAGAAACACCAGTTTAGTTTCATGTTAACTGGTTCGTTTACCATCATATCCGACAGAAAATGGATTGATGCCAGAAAATGGGAATTACTTTGAAACAAAAATGATCACCATGCAGCTTGAAATGGAGAAATGTATTTATCTATTTTATTCCTTAACTGCCATGTCCTTCACCATCCCTCCCCAGGCGGATCGCTATGCAACATTAAGCTGAAATTTATTTATCCTAATCTTTCCCTATCACTTTGGGCAATAAATAGAGGGTGCAAGCCTTAAGCAGCTGAGAACAACAGTTGGGCAATGATAGGATATCTATGAATACAACAACAACTTGCTTTGCTGTTGGATCAACTGTTAGTCAACCTCCTTCCTTCGATCATTCACAACGACACACTTTGAGTAAGCACAAGACACTCAATAGTGGAATATACAGAACAGATTTTATTCCTCTACAGCATCAATTTGTACAGTAGAAACTAGTAGCTTTGGGTTTCTCTACCTTAGAAACATAGAAAATAGGTGCAGGAGCAGGCCATTCAGCCCTTCTAGCCTGCACCGCCATTCAATGAGTTCATGGCTGAACATGAAACTTCAGTACCCACTTCCTGCTTTCTCGCCATACCCCTTGATCCCCCGAGTAGTAAGGACCTCATCTAACTCCCTTTTGAATATATTTAGTGAATTGGCCTCAACTACTTTCTGTGGTAGAGAATTCCACAGGTTCACCACTCTCTGGGTGAAGAAGTTTCTCCTCATCTCGGTCCTAAATGGCTTACCCCTTGTCCTTAGACTGTGACCCCTGGTTCTGGACTTCCCCAACATTGGGAACATTCTTCCTGCATCCAACCTGTCCAAACCCGTCAGAATTTTAAACGTTTCTATGAGGTCCCCTCTCATTCTTCTGAACTCCAGTGATTACAAGCCCAGTTGATCCAGTCTTTCTTGATAGGTCAGTCCCACCATCCCGGGAATCAGTTTGGTGAATCTTCGCTGCACTCCCTCAATAGCAAGAACGTCCTTCCTCAAGTTAGGAGACCAAAACTGTACACAATACTCCAGGTGTGGCCTCACCAAGGCCCTATACAACTGTAGCAACACCTCCCTGCCACTGTACTCAAATCCCCTCGCTATGAAGGCCAACATGCCATTTGCTTTCTTAACCGCCTGCTGTACCTGCATGCCAACCTTCAATGACTGATGTACCATGACACCCAGGTCTCGCTGCACCTTCCCCCTTCCTAATCTGTCACCATTCAGATAATAGTCTGTCTCTCTGTTTTTACCACCAAAGTGGATAACCTCACATTTATCCACATTATACTTCATCTGCCACGCATTTGCCCACTCACCTAACCTATCCAAGTCACTCTGCAGCCTCATAGCATCCTCCTCGCAGCTCACACTGCCACCCAACTTAGTGTCATCCGCAAATTTGGAGATACTACATTTAATCCCCTCGTCTAAATCATTAATATACAATGTAAACAGCTGGGGCCCCAGCACAGAACCTTGCGGTACCCCACTAGTCACTGCCTGCCATTCTGAAAAGTACCCATTTACTCCTACTCTTTGCTTCCTGTCTGACAACCAGTTCTCAATCCACGTCAGCACACTACCCCCAATCCCATGTGCTTGAACTTTGCACATTAATCTCCTGTGTGGGACCTTGTCGAAAGCCTTCTGAAAGTCCAAATATACCACATTAACTGGTTCTCCTTTGTCCACTTTACTGGAAACATCCTCAAAAAATTCCAGAAGATTTGTCAAGCATGATCTCCCTTTCACAAATCCATGCTGACTTGGACCTATCATGTCACCATTTTCCAAATGCGCTGCTATGACATCCTTAATAATTGATTCCATCATTTTACCCACTACTGAGGTCAGGCTGACCGGTCTATAATTCCCTGCTTTCTCTCTCCCTCCTTTTTTAAAAAGTGGGGTTACATTGGCTACCCTCCACTCCATAGGAACTGATCCAGAGTCAATGGAATGTTGGAAAATGACTGTCAATGCATCCGCTATTTCCAAGGCCACCTCCTTAAGTACTCTGGGATGCAGTCCATCAGGCCCTGGGGATTTATCGGCCTTCAATCCCATCAATTTCCCCAACACAATTTCCCGACTAATAAAGATTTCCCTTAGTTCCTCCTCCTTACTAGACCCTCTGACCCCTTTTATATCTGGAAGATTGTTTGTGTCCTCCTTAGTGAATACCGAACCAAAGTACTTGTTCAATTGGTCTACCATTTCTTTGTTCCCCGTTATGACTTCCCCTGATTCTGACTGCAGGGGACCTACGTTTGTCTTTACTAACCTTTTTCTCTTTACATACCTATAGAAACTTTTGCAATCCGCCTTAATGTTCCCTGCAAGCTTCTTCTCGTACTCCATTTTCCCTGCCCTAATCAAACCCTTTGTCCTCCTCTGCTGAGTTCTAAATTTCTCCCAGTCCCCAGGTTCGCTGCTATTTCTGGCCAATTTGTATGTCACTTCCTTGGCTTTAATACCTTCAGAGCTCTCCAACTAATTCTGGAAAACCATCCTCATTTACACCTCAGTTTATTCTACTTTAAAGCTACTTTTCATGATCATTCTCAGATCCTTTTAAGAACAGCTGATTTGCATAAACAATCTTAGTTGTTTACTTCAAAAGGTACTTTCCACAGACAAGACGTCATGATCGATCTATTGTCAGATTGTTTGAGGAACAGTTCATTGACAGCTTATTTACCTGAACATCCATTTTATACCATGGTTAGTTGATCTCTCTGCCTACGTTTAGTACACTAGTCACTAAAGTTATACAGTAATCACTCATGCTCGATGTCATCCTAATCACTTATTTCTTTGCACAAGCATTTTTTGTAGATAATAATCAGACATTTGGAGCAGAACGTAATCCATCATTCCTTCTCTTGGAACCCCATTGTTATTTTGTTTTCCTTATACAGCCTGTTGCTCTATGATACAAGGCAGTATGATTATTAACCCTTAACTCTCAAACATATCCAACAATCACTTTCAGAACAATGACATGCATGGGCCTCAGAAGCATTTCGGAGGCTGTTTCTAGCTTTCTCTACTGCAAGTCCAGCCAGAGTAAGCTTCCAGGCCCAATTTGGTAGAACTTTGCACAAGGCTGGGAATCCTGCCTCCAGCATGCAAATAATCCCAGGGTCTTAAAGCAGCCAGTGTCAGGGACATTTCCATGGCGGACAGAAGTCCCACCTTACTGGAGATGCCCCTTACCTCTTCACCAAGTGAAAAGGCTAGGCCAATACCTTATATTTATTTTGTTGCATCTTGCAGATGCCATAGTGAGAAGTAATGCTTCAAAAACTCAAATCCCAGAAGATCGCTTTTATTGTATCAATGTGATATTTTTATTTCATGCAGCAGCCACTCCTGTGGTCCTCATGATAGCGACCATCAACTTGTGCCAAATTAATGAACAGTTTTGTGCTGTGGATCCAAGGTGATTTTAAACTGGATTAAGGCTGTCAGGACTCATTTCATTATCAATCCTTACAGCAATTAGAAAGAAGGCCTTCATCCCATCACTCTGGGTTGGATGAAACACTGTTCCCAGATATAAAAATCGACTGCGTCAACAGCCACCCAACCCACTCTGCTGGGGCCCCAATATATTGTCTGTTTACCCTAACATTATAGCTCCAAATCTTAACATTCAAACAGTGACATCCAGTTAATATCCAGTTAATCTTTATTTTAGTCTGGAACTATGGCAGATTTCTTCCAAGGAAGTCAGATTACAGTAATTACTAGTCTCAATTAGACATTTTGGGCCCAAGTTTCGAGCCGCGCCTAGAATGGTGCAGTCCCGACCTGGACGCCCATTTTTCGCGCCACAAAGTGCGCCTAAAAAAACCCTCCGTATTCTCCACCAACCTGCAGGTCCTCTGGCCCTCGGCGCAGCGCAGCAGGACCGGATCCAACCTACCCGGACTGGACCCGTCCCGACTCCCGCTCACCCCCCGACTGGACCTGACCTGACTCCCGCTCCCCGCATCCCCCCCCACCGCCTCCGGACCGGACCCGACACTGACCCCGACCCGACTCCTGCTCCCCACCCCACCTCCCCCACCCCTCCGGACCAGACCCGACACCAACCCCGATCCGACTCCCGCTTTCCCCCCCCCGCCCCCGGACCGGACCCGACACCGACCCCGACCCGACTCCTGCTCCCCACCCCACCTCCCCCACCCCTCCGGACCAGACCCGACACCAACCCCGATCCGACTCCCGCTTTCCCCCCCCGCCCCCCCGCCTCCGGACCGGACCCGACACCTACCCCGAATCGACTCCCACTCTCCCCCCCCGCCCCCACCTCCGGACCGGACCAGACACCGACCCGACTCCCGCTCCCCCCCCCACCGACTGGACCCGACCCGACTCCCGCTCCCCCCCCCCGCCCCCTGACTGGATCCGACCTGACCTCCCTCCCCCCGACCTGACCTCCCTCCCCCCGACCCGAACCGAACCGGCCTCCCTCCCACCACCCGCCCCGACCCGACCCAACGCCACCTACCTGTAAATCTGGTGCTAGGGACGGGCCCTACCCGAAGTCTTGGGCCCGGCCCGTTCAGCCTCCCTCCCCCTTCTCCTTTCCCCCCCCTTCTCCTTTCCCCCCCCCAATCTCCTCCCCCCCCCCCACAATCTCCTTTATCCCCTTCTCCCCCCCCCTCCCCTCATCCCTCCCCCTTCTCCCCATCCCTCCCCCTTCCCTCCCTCTATCCCCCTCGCTGTCAGAAACACAGACACTGACAGACAGAGAATGAGAGACACACACAGACAGACAGAGAGATATAGACTCTGACAGAGACACACTGAGGCGGGCATCCCAGCACGCTGTTGGAGGGCTCCCGGTGCTGCAGTTGGTAATTAGAAAATGTTTTATTTATTGATTTTTTTTAAAAAATTACTTCTTATTAATTTTTTTTTGATTGATTTATTGGTTGATTTATTGATGTATTTATCATTTATTATTGATGATGGCTCTTTATTTGTAAAACTGAAGTGTTTAATGTTTGTAAACTTCCCTTTAAACCCCCCACCCCCACCATTCCCTACGCCTGATTTGTAACCTATGCCTGATTTTCTAAAGTGTAGACAAGGTTTTTTCGAGCGTACAAAAATCTTCACTTACTCCATTCTAAGTTAGTTTGGAGTAAGTTTTCACTGACGAAACTTTGAAAACAGGCGTAAGTGGCCGGACACGCCCCCTTTTGAAAAAAAAATTCTGTTCCAAAGTGAAACTGTTCTAACTGACTAGAACTGGAGCAAACTAAATGACGAGAATTCCGATTTCTAAGATACTCCGTTCTACACCAGTTGCTCCTAAAAATCAGGAGCAAATCATGTGGAAACTTGGGGCCACTGTATGTGTTGAAGCCACTAGGATTGTAATAAAATCCTGCCCTTGCGGAAGGTGTATGATTGCACTTCTAATTGAGACTTAGATTTCATGATAGTCATATGCAGTATTTCATGGTCACTTTTCCTATTAAAAATTCAGTGGGGGCGATTTTTGACCTCTGCCTGAAACGTGCCGGAAGTCAGTAGAGCAGCCTCTGCACTCACCCGAAGCTGGCGTCGATAGGCCCGAACCATTTTCAGGTTTGGCCACCAGTGAGCTGTGGCCACCAAACGGGCACCCCGTTGCAGCTTGCCGGTTGAGGGAAACCGAGAAATCGGCCAGCTCCCTCGCTGACCGGGCCCAACAGCTTGGACCTGGGGGTGGGGGGAAAGAGTGGGAGCTGATCTCTGAGGGGGTTGCACACTCCTGGTGTGACAGAAATTCTCCCCCCAAAAAAGCTTTGAGCCAATTCTTGAGCGGCCACCAATGGTCCCTTTAAGATCGTTTGTTAGGCCGCTGAACACTTAGTACGAATGGGGGGAGCTTGCACGGCACGGAAGATTGCAAATTAATCTTACAATCAACGTATGCCCTTGATTTGCATATTGAAGCAGCCTCCGCAAACGGACAGGTGTGTTGCTCTGCCATTTACAGGATGACCTGAAAATTGCATCAGGCAGGCCTTGGCCATCAATGGGGTGACCAAGGTGCCGACACCCCTCCGACTGTCAACTCTTTCAGGCAAGAGACAGACAGCTGGCAATTGAAAATTGTTTGGTATCTTTTGGCAATATGTCAAGGCTAATTTATAAAAAATAAGTTCAAATTAAAACTACTGAACAAAATTCAGCCCAGAAGGTAAATTGAACTAAGTATTGAGTCAAATTCCACAGGCATGCTGACATATCCTTGAATTATATCTTACTTTGGAAGTGTTTGCTACATTTTTTTCAACGTGTATAAGCTATCCTTCTATGGTCAATATGTACCGTTCTATGTTTTATATGTATACTTCACTTTTAAACTGTAAAATAATCTGGTTCTGTACTTTCAAATAATAATGAGATTATAAAGGATTCATACATACCAGAAGAAGCTTCTAATCTCTCCAGTCTGCTAATCAGCCAGTCCAAGGAACTAGAGAACTGAGCACAGTTTTTGCGATTTCCTCTGATCAGGGCAGCTGAGAAACAGACAAGAAAATATTAGGTTTTAATTTTTGTACTTTGAGGTTTCAAAAAGCATATTCCTCTGAATAGGACCATTTTAACCATTTTCATTCATATACACCGGCATTTCAGCTCTCCTCATAGAAACATAGAAAATAGATGCAGGAGTAGGCCATTCGGCCCTTCGAGCCTGCACCGCCATTCAATGAGTTCATGGCTGAACATGCAACTTCAGTACCCCATTTCTGCTTTCTCGCCATACCCCTTGATCCCCCTAGTAGTAAGGACTACATCTAACTCCTTTTTGAATATATTCAGTGAATTGGCCTCAACAACTTTCTGTGGTAGAGAATTCCAAAGATTCACCACTCTCTGGGTGAACAAGTTTCTCCTCGTCTCGGTCCTAAATGGCTTACCCCTTATCCTTAGACTGTGACCCCTGGTTCTGGACTTCCCCAACATTGGGAACATTCTTCCTGCATCTAACCAGTCTAAACCTGTCAGAATTTTAAACGTTTCTATGAGATCTCCTCTCATTCTTCTGAGCTCCAGTGAATACAAGCCCAGTTGATCCAGTCTTTCTTGATAGGTCAGTCCCGCCATCCCGGGAATCAGTCTGGTGAACCTTCGCTGCACTCCCTCAATAGCAAGAATGTCCTTCCTCAAGTTAGGAGACCAAAACTGTACACAATACTCCAGGTGTGGCCTCACCAAGGCCCTGTACAACTGTAGTAACACCTCCCTGCCTCCGTACTCAAATCCGCTCGCTATGAAGGCCAACATGCCATTTGCTTTCTTAACCGCCTGCTGTACCTGCATGCCAACCTTCAATGACTGATGTACCATGATACCCAGGTCTCGTTGCACCTCCCCTTTTCCTAATCTGTCACCATTCAGATAATAGTCTGTCTCTCTGTTTTTACAACCAAAGTGGATAACCTCACATTTATCCACATTATACTTCATTTGCCATGCATTTGCGCACTCATCTAAGCTATCCAAGTCACTCTGCAGCCTCATAGCATCCTCCTCGCAGCTCACACTGCCACCCAACTTAGTGTCATCCGCAAATTTGGAGATACTACATTTAATCCCCTCGTCTAAATCATTAATGTACAATGTAAACAGCTGGGGCCCCAGCACAGAACCTTGCGGTACCCCACTAGTCACTGCCTGCCATTCTGAAAAGTACCCATTTACTCCTACTCTTTGCTTCCTGTCTGACAACCAGTTCTCAATCCATGTCAGCACACTACCCCCAATCCCATGTGCTTTAACTTTGCACATCAATCTCTTGTGTGGGACCTTGTTGAAAGCCTTCTGAAAGTCCAAATATACCACATCAACTGGTTCCCCCTTGTCCACTCTACTGGAAACATCCTCAAAAAATTCCAGAAGATTTGTCAAGCATGATTTCCCTTTCACAAATCCATGCTAACTTGGACCTATCATGTCACCTCTTTCCAAATGCACTGCTATGACATCCTTAATAATTGATTCCATCATTTTACCCACTACCGATGTCAGGCTGACCGGTCTATAATTCCCTGTTTTCTCTCTCCCTCCTTTTTTAAAAAGTGGGGTTACATTGGCTACCCTCCACTCCTTTCACGCAGAATATTAGAGCCGAGTCTACAAAAATAATTATGCCATAAATGGTTTTACATACAATTCTGAATTGGTCATCATTGGGACTAACTGTGAACACTGTTTTTTATAAAAATAATAATCATGTTAGACTATACATGTTGGACTGATGGATGATGACATTAAAGCAATCTCTGAAACAGAAGGATATGTGGTTTATCTGAAATGATCTGCATTGTTGACCCAATATCATAGCATTAGATTCATGTGCTTAGGACCTGATTAAAACAAGAACATAAGAAATAGGAGCAGGAGTAGGCCATTTGGTCCCTTGAGCCTGTTCTGCCATTCAATAAGATCATGACTGATCTACCTCAACTCTACTTGCCTGCACTATCCCCATATCCCTTGATTCCCTTAATATCCAAAAATCTATTGATCTCTGCCTTGAATATACGCAACGACTGAACTTCCTCAGCCCTTCGGGTTAGAGAACTCCAAAGATTCACAACCCTCTGAGTGAAGAAATTTCTCCTCATCGCAGTACTAAATGGCAGACCCCTTATTCTGGCACTGTGACCCATGGTCCCAGATTCCCCAGCCAGGGGAAACATCCTCTATCCTGACATCTACCCTGTCAAGCTCTGTAAGAATTTAAGTTTCAGTTAATCTTTGAATCAAAATATAAAGTGGGAAAGTTTTATCATTTACTGAAAAGATTACTAAATGCATTATGTTGACATTCATTTGTTTGTAACTCTATTTCAGTGAGAAAAAGATGGCTTGTAATCTTGACAAAGCAGTTTGTGTTGCAAACCTTCTTTATAGGAGAGTTTACAGGATGTGATTCCACACAGTATTTGCAATGTATCTTCTACATACCTCTGGAATAATAACTATTTACTGACAATTGTTGGATCTCCCATTGAAACAATTTGCCTTATGATTTTTGAGCACACCAGAAATCAATGTGATAATATTTATTTTAATGTCACATTTTTTGTTTTACGTTGTTATTAAATTAGTTACTCATGCACCTTCGGCATAACGGACAATCATCGCAAGGCAAACATTGTGCTTCTGCTGTGCATTTCATGTCTCAAACATTGCATCAATAAACTTTGCACATTGAGCAAATAGACATTGACTTAAATCAGCTGGCCTTGGAATTCCAAGAGTGCTTGGCTCTCAAACGCAGACTGATGACAAGGCAGGATGTTTACAGTAACGCAGGCGACTACAAGTCATTTTATATAATCAAATTAAAACAGGCAATTGCTATAAATGGAGACAAGGTCCACCTCAGTCCCAAGACAGTCATACTAACATGCAGCAGCCAGTTACATTGCGCCTTCCTTCCGATAAGATGATTAGTCCTGTACAGTGAGAGGGTTTTATGGGATCCCATAACCCATGCATTAAGGAGCCCACCCACACCCACCAGATGGAAGCATTTCATTGAATTCAGGTCCAACCTGTTGGCCAGCTCAGCCCCTTTTACAACACCCTTTAATATCTAGCATAACTTTGAAAATGTCCAATGGTCATTTGAAAAAAACGATCCTTTATCTGGATTGTTATTTGAAAGCTCTGTTAATTATCAGGTCAAAATAGCTGTGCGTGAAGCTGCTGTAATAAATATCACAATTAAAAATAAGAAAAACTGAAAATAGACACCTTACCAAGTAGTTCATACAGTGAGTTTAGAATCGCTCTCCAAGACTCTCCTGCTTCCTTCCCAGCTACATCTGTAAAATGGGCGGCACTACTGTACACGTTGAGATGATCAATGCACTCAAGAACTAGGTTAATCATTCCCTGCAAGTGAATATACAAAGATACATTTGTAGATCTCTTTATATTGATTTTCCAGCATTTTTTCTGCATGGGTTTAATTTGTTGTGCACTAATAAGTCTGATCATTTCTGATTTGGTATTACAGGTTGGACTTCCCTTATCCGGCACCACCCCTCGTCCGGCATAGTTCCAGCAGCCGAGAGCGCATGCGCAGAACGCAGCCGACCTCCACCCCGACTTTGGGACCTCGCTGACACCCGTTGGGGCCGCTCCGATGCTCGGCCCGCTGGGGGCCGCTCCGACGCTCGGCCCGCTGGGGGCCGCTCCGACGCTCGGCCCGCTGGGGGCCGCTCCGACGCTCGGCCCGCTGGGGGCCGCTCCGACGCTCGGCCCGCTGGGGGCCGCTCCGACGCTCGGCCCGCTGGGGGCCGCTCCGACACTAGGCCCGCTGGGGGCCACTCCGACGCTCGGCCCGCTGAGGGCCGCTCCGACGCTCGGCCCGCTGGGGGCCGCTCCGACGCTCGGCCCGCTGGGGTCGCTCCGACGCTCGGCCCGCTGGGGGCCGCTCCGACGCTCGGCCCGCTGGGGGCGCGCCGACACTCGGCCCGCTGGGGCCGCTTCGAAACTCGGCCTGCTGGGAGCCACTCCAACACTCAGCCCGCCGACACTTCCATCACGGCCTGCCGACACTTCGGGCCTGCCCAGGGCGCCGACCTCCTCTCCCCGGACCTCGGGCTGCTTACCTCCCATCATCTGACAAAATCCCTTATTCGGCACAGGCCAAGTCCCGAGGGTGCCAGGTAAGGGAGGTTCAACCAGTATTACAAGAATGGCATTTGACAGGTTTTGGAATCAAATGGAAGTGGGCTGTACATTGTACACCCAATTTTTTAGACTTAACTTATTCGCATAATTTCAGACTAAAGAGATCACTGAAGAAAGGTAATGAGAGTCTAGCATCTCCAAGGGTCAGCTGCTTACCTCTTCCTGGAAGAGATTTTGTCTGTTCTTCAGAGCTCGCAATCTGTTCTGCTTCTCTTCATGTTCCAGGTGTTCATCAGGTGGCTGAAAATAGCCAATCAGATCCTGCAAACTCAGGCTGACTGATTCAATGGGCAAATCAACAGCTGTGGATTTCCCTTTCTTATTGAGAGCATCAAGACCCCTGGAAACACAACCAAATATTATCCGTAACTTTAATACCCTACCATCAATGATCAAACATGATTCTGATTATCTTAACCTCTTATTTAATAAATTTACTGACAAAGTGATTTGTCAAATTGACAAACAATAAGGTAGCAATTCTGTTCCTTCATGCGGCAGAATTTTGGAGAGAACCAAAGTTTCCAATGTATTCACAAAGCTGTAGCAAATTCTAATCAGGAAGGTGGGGGGATGGGATGCAGGGGATTCTTCTGCCCATCCCAGAAAGCAGGCATAGGTGCCATCTGGGGCACAAGTGAGCCCTATCAGGACTAGGACCTCTCCCTTCAGCGTGCTCATCCGAGTGGACCTCAGTAAATAGGAGGTTGTGCACATGTTCCCACCAGCATGGGAGTTCTGTTGCTTCTTTTTGCTTGCCTGCTGTCTTTGGAACAACCAGGTCAAAGGCTCTCTCTAGGCTGCCACTCCTAGATTATATTTTTGATGCTTGTAGGTGCTCCAGTTACAGCAAATACAGTCAAGGGAAGAGTACTTTTAATTCAAAATATTCCTAATTTTATGAAAAGAAATTATGGGAGGGGGGGTGGCTGACAATTCAGTCGGCATGTATTTTAAAAAGGATATAGAGGCACTGGAAAGAGTACAGAGAAGATTGACAAGGATAATACCAGAAATGCGAGGGTATACATATCGGGAAAGGATGAACAGGCTGTGTCTCTTTACCCTTGAAAAAAAGGCGGCTGGGGTTGACCGAATAGAGGTCTTTAAAATTATGAAAGGTTCTGATAGAGTGGATACAGAGAGAGTGTTTTCACTTTTGGGAAAGAGCATAACACTAGAGGCCATCAATATAAGATAGTCAACAAGAAATCGAATGGGGAATTCAGAAGAAACCTCTTTACCCAAAGAGTGGTGAGAATGTGGAATTCACTACTACAGGGAATGGTTGCAGTGAATAGTATAGATACATTTAAGGGGAGGTCAGACAAACATATGAGGGAGAAGGGAATTGAGGGTTATGCTGATAAAGTTAAATGAGGAAAGACGGGAGGAGGCCCGAGTGGAGCATAAACGCCGGCATGGACTAGTTGGGCCAAATGGCCTGCTTCTGTGCCGTGTATCCTATGTAACCCTATGTACTGGTACCAGCACTGTTGCTCGTGGGATGCTCATATGCCTGAAGAGCAGCAGTGCTGGTGGCCATTACACCAGATAGAACAGTGCGATCAGAGGATGCAGATATTGACCGGAAGGTGAGGTGAATCCTGCTGGTAAGAGCATCATGAGAATCTATTGAATTGGAGGAGAAGGCTGAACATAATCGGCACCAGCAACTGCAGACAGGAAGGACCACAGCAAGCCTACTACCCACGGAGAGAGCCCTGCAGATTTTGACCTTGGAGGCACCCAAGGAATTCAGGGGTCGAAATTGGGTTTTGTACACTTGGGTAGGCGGCAAAGGCCTACTGTCATCAGTAACGGTGTCGATACCTTGACCTAAATTGAGTTGGCTCTTTGGCAGAGAAGCCAAGAGGCAATGCTGCGCAGGCTAACGCCACCCGAGTGGTGATGCCATCCGGCCTACAATGCCTTTTTGACTCCTCTGTTGTGATATTTGCTTTGTATGACTGCCGTACCAGCAGGTGACCATACAGCCAAAATAAAGTTGTCGTTAAAGAGCCCAGAAAGGAAAGTAAATTTTTCTCTTGATTTATTTCTGCATGTTTTCATTAGTTTTAAAAGTGGGGAAGTGTGTGTGTAGATTGGAGACGTTTTAGTTCTTTTTTTTTTCTTCCAGTTTTCTTTCTAGTCTCCCGTTGGGAAATTCAGTCGGCCTCCTGAGCTCCCGCCCAAGGATGAGTGTGCAATGCCACTTTTTAGCCCTGCTCTCTCAGCTTTCGGTGTAAAAACTGAATTTAGGACTTTGAGGCTGTGTCTAACCGGCGCTAAAATCAACACTCAGCCGGTGACCCCGCCTCAAAAACGTCGGTACCCAATTTCAGCCCCATCAGAGTTTAAAGATCTATCTCCGGCACAGGGATAACACCGTGCTCATAGGTTCATAGTTTTTTTTTACCTTCCTCTATTCAGTCACTCATTCATTTAATGAAGCACAAGCCCATAGCATCGTAAGCTTCCTTAACAGCTGTTATGACTGAGCCGCTACAAATCTGACTTCTCTGCATTCCCACTGGGGAAGCATTTAGAAGTACAGGATTACATCTTCAGTACGGGGAAGTACCAAGGCAAGGCACATTGAACACACTTGCATCATACACTGTAAGTGTTAATAATAGTCAGGGTGACTGGCACTATAATGTGTCCTGACAGTTTGTTGGTATGAGGCAGATTAAATGTAGTTGAAAGAAAAGCTGCTGCATTTATGGATTGATGCAAAGTTCAGGTCAGTGGAGCTACTGATTTATTCGACAAAGCACTATTGTGCTTTGAACATTTCAAACCTTTAACTAAATGTGTCATCTATTACAAGCTGCCTTACAATTCTTTGAGTGACCCGTTCTCTGAGCAGACAGGTCTTCTGCCTCCTCCTGTAACTGGTTGCTATGACCTGCCATCTCCTGCCTGCTCCGTGGCAAGGCCCCCTTGTAAAACAAACTTGTGTGAGACACAGCGGGGAAAAATAATTTTGCACTCTATGGCCAGGTTGTACTGCAATACTTTTCCAATTCTGCTCTTCCCCCTTTAAATCCAGTAGATAGAGAGGGTTGACTATCAGAATATCCTTTGGTCCTATTTTGGCGGTTTTCTCGGCGGTATTGCTCGTTTTCAGCGGAAAACCACCCGGCGAAAGTTTTCACTTCATTTATTAAAGAGTTCCACCGATATTTGCAAAATCCCGCTCGGGAGCGGACCGCCCACGTGCACCCCCAAAAAAACCGCCAGCGCCCGAGTTTTGGCTCAGCGGTGACCCATAGGCAAGATCGAAAAAACTGCCCACGAAAAGCTGCCGGAGCTGGGCGGGAGGTAAGTACCCTGCAAAGAAAGGTAAGTTAAACTGTTTTTTTTATAATTATTTTTAAAATTATTTTATGACGATGAAGTTAAAAAGGGTCTTGAGAATGTTTTCTGAATTTTTATTTTTTGTTTCATTGAAAAAATATTTTTTGAGTCCCCCCCCCCCACCCTCCCTAGGCCCGACTGCAGCCTCGGTCTAAATTTGAGTAATTACCGCCCATTCTGGTTAAGAACCACCCAATTTGCCCAGGATTGCGGTTAACCGCCGAAAATCTACGTGTAAGATCCATTTTCTCGCCGGGCGGTATTTTTTCCCTTTTTTATGCAATTTTTCACCAGCGTTATTCGAAGAATCTTAGCGATCTTTTTGGGTGGCAATCCGGCGGTGACGGGCTTTAGGGAAAGTCTAGCCCAAAGATTTTAAATACTAATAATATAATGAGTTTAAATAAATATTAAAATTATTTTTTAAAATTATTTAAACATAAAAAAACATTTAAAATTAGTCCCTTTAAAACATTTATGCTTATTTTTCAAAAAATTACATTTTTGTTTTAAAGGTTTAATTAAATTGTTTTTTAATTCATTTTGAACATGTAATGATATATTTTTATTTAACTGGTGAGCAATTGTGTTTTTTAGGGGATTCCTGTTCATGCTTATGAGGATTCCCTACGTCAATGGAATCCCTATAAGCATAATGGGAATCCCTATTTCTGATTGGTTGAGCTGGCCCACTTGATCCCAGAGCTGCTTGCAAACTACTGCATGCACCCCTGGGATCCATGGGCTTTTATGCAGGCATACGTGTAGAGGCTCAGGAGAGAAAGTGTCCGAACCTCCTGGACCATCAGGTAGGTTCCTATTTTTCTTGTGGTTCAGAGGCATTCACCTGTGGAAGCCTCCGACTGCAAATTCAGGCCCAATGAAATGGCAGCTAGCTCATACATTATCAACATGGTGGAATGGGCAAACCACCCATTATTTATTTTAGATGAGTACTGAGCTCCAGCAATGTTGTTCAAATGCTGATACTGCATTATGCAGAAATTATCTCATGAACATTTTATCTGAGGCCTTAACGAACATAATGCATGTCTGGTCAACAGGCCCTCAGCGCCATGGACACTTTATCTTATTATTGCCACAGACCTGCAGAAAGCCTCAGGCCTCACTGCCTGATAATACCAGCTACCTGCATCTTGCCACAATTATACAGGACCTTGGTGAGATCACACCTGGAATACTGTGCACAGTTTTGGTCTCCTTATCTAAGGAAGGATATACTTGCCTTGGAGGCAGTGCAACGAAAGTTTACTCGATTGATTCCTGGAATGAGAGGGTTGTCCTATGAGGAGAGATTGAGTAGAATGGGCCTATGCATTCTTTTAGAAGAATTGGAGGTGATCTCATTAATACATATAAGATTCTGGGGAGGATTGACAAGGTAGACGCTGAGAGGTTGTTTCCCCTGGCTGGAGAGTCTACAACTAGGGGACATAGTCTCAGGATAATAGGTCGGCCTTTTTAAAACTGAGATGAGGAGGAATTTCTTCAGAGAATTGTGAATCTTTGGAATTCATTGCCCCAAAGAGCTGTGGATGCTCAGTCGTTGCGTATATTCAAAGCTAAGACAGATACATTTTTGGACTCTAGGGGAATCAAGGGATATGGGAATCAGGTGGGAAAGTGGAATTGCGGTCAAAGATCAGCCATGATCTTATTGAATGGTGGAGCAGGCTCAAGGGGCTGCATGGCTTACTCCTGCTCCTAATTCTTCTGTTCTGATGCGTCTGATGCACATCAGCACCAAGCAACACAATAATGGGTCCTATAGGCTAGAATTTACTGTTCGTAGTAATAGCACACAAATGCTTAATGCCTTCATAAGATATTGCTGTCTGTTTTAACGGATGGATTAAGCTATTTTAAATAAATAGATTACCGTCTGCCTTGAAATAGTGGACAAGGACTGTTGTGCAAAGGCAATAAACATTCATATGCAAATATCACAACCAGCAATTTCTATGCTTATGAAAATCAGGCGTGATGTTTTTTCACAAATGTTAATTTTCTTATCAGTGTGCAAAACCTCAAATTGGACCTCCCCACTTCGAGGTCGTTAACAATACCACCAAGAAGTATCCCCATGCCCTGGATTGACTCCATAGAAAACAGGGGCTGTGACTTCAAAATTGACCTGGAGTTGTGGGATTCCAGAAAATCTAGATCTGCATTGTTGCCATCTTGAACGCATTAAGAACCAGCTAGTACTCAAAAGAAAGCATACCTAATAAATCTGTTGAAGAGAAAAACAGTGCTGCGTATAACCCGCGCTGTCCTTGATTCCTCGTGCTGAGAGCGTGAGAGAGTTAAACCATCATCCATGTGGCCTTCATGGTGCATTATGGCCTGAAATAGGAGAACAAAGCAAACATTGTTGATCACAGTCAGCTCTCTATCATTTTCTTTGCAGTTGATGCCTTGGCTTTTTTCTGTGATATGATTTATGCAAATAAACATTATATCAACAGAGATGGGATTCAGCCTTTGGTGTTGAAATCTAGCCCAGATTGATGGGATGAATGTCACCTCTGAAGGTCCTGTACGAAATGAGTTTAGACAATCTCACTCCAGCTCCTCGAAGGCACAGGCTCACAACACAAATGTACCACCAGTTCAGCACCAATTGACACTTTCACTTAGAAGAGCCAGAGAATGACTGATGTGGGAAATGGTAAAATGTCATCCTGATCCAGTTGGGGCTTTTCTTCCAAAGCTGAAATGTGGAGTTGAAGCACACTGTTTGTGAGGGGGCTTTACTCTGCATTTAGCAATGCTAATCTAACCTCAGGCTGCTTCATGCTGCCACTGGATGTCCAACTTGGAACGTGCCCACATTGATGAGCATAATATTCATGAAATCAGAAACTAATGAAAAGACAAAGTCAGAAATTCAGTCATGTCAGTAACATCCGGGCCGAAAGACCTACTTTACGTTGAGCAGTCCCCATCCGAGCTGACTTGGCATCTATAGACTGATAGGTCAGCCACAGTCCAGTGTCTACGTGCTGGATAAAGCACACAGAATCTCCATATTTTATCTCTGGAGATCCCATGCCATCCACTTCTTTTCTTATTCCTGTATCCAGTTTTTCCTGAAAATAAAATCACATCATTCTTAAACAATTCTCCCGTTGAAAAAATATCAGATTTTATCACATTAGCCCCAAAAGTCGACAGGACAACACATCGTGGCACAAATGCTGAGATTTGTCTGCCATGGATCTCCACTGCTGAACCTAGCAAAGCCTTCTAAACTCAAGTTAATACAAACCAAGATTATGCAACCTGTTCTCATAATTTAACTCTTTAAGCCCTGGTATCATTCTGGAGAAGATGAACTGTTCACCCGCTAAGGCTAATAATTTTTTCCTGAGCTTTGGTGCCCAAAACTGAACACAGTTCTCCAGATGAGGGTCTGACTAAAGCTCTGTACAACTGAAGCATAACTTTCTCCCCTTTGTAATCCAGACCCTTTGAGATAAAGGCCAACATTCTATGAACCTTTTTAAATTGCTTTTTGTACTTGTCTACTAGCTTCAAATGACTGGTATACTTGGACTCCCAAATAAATCTCTTTGCTCCTCGACAGTTCCTAGTTAATCATCATTTAGAAAATACTCCAATTACTTAATTTGTTTACATCCCTTTGCAACTTCATGCTCCAATCTGCACGACTTAATTTCCTTTCTAATTTAGTGTCATCTACAAACTTTTACATGCAACTCTATTCCTTCATCAGTCATTAATATAGCAAAAAGTTGAGGCCCCAGAACAGATCCCTGGGGAACAACTTGTCACATCCTGTCAACCCTTCATCGCCATGCATTGCCTCCTATCTCCCAACCAATGTCAAAAGGCTGCCTACAATTCCATGAGTTTTCATTTTTGCCAATAATTTTTTGTTTGGAACATTATCGAGTGCCTGCTATAATTCCATATAGATAACATCCATAGACACATTAGTGACCTCCTCAAAAAATTCAACTAGATCAGCCAGACATGACTTTCATTTAACAAAGCCATGCTATCTCTCTCTGATCAGCTGATACTTGTCCAAGTGCTAATTCACTCTCTCTCTCTAGATGATAGATATCAGTAACTTGCTCACAATTGACGTTAAACTGACAGGTCTGTCGGTACCAGGTTCTGCCCTCTCTCTCTTCTTAAATAATGCAGTGATATTTGCAATTTTCCAATCCGAAGCCACAATTACTAAATCTAGAGAGCTTTGGAAAATTATGACTAACACCTCATCTATTTATTTTAATACCCTGGGGTGTAAACCATCAAGTCCTCGAAATTTGTCTATCTTAAGTCGCATTAGTTTCTCCACGACCATTTCTTTTAAACTTATATTAAATCCACTATGTTCCTTGCCTTGACTTATTTTAGGTTCCCTTGCACTGTTGGTATTTTGTCTTCTCCCTCCACCGTGAAAATGGATACAAAGTACTCAATTAACTGCCAGGAAATAGTTCAACAATTTTTTTTTGCTTTCAATTACAAAGCTCTTTTTGTATTTTCATTCTGTAAATAGTTATTTTGCTGTATATCATGCCGTAAAAAAACTCTCTTTCAGATTGCCATTCTCTTCACTTATATTGGTATTTAAAGACAAGCATCCCAGCATGTCGTGCTTTGTGTACGACAACATACACAAGCTGCAGCACACAAAGCACTCCTGAGATGCTTGTCTTTAGGAACCAACAGAAGTGAAGAGAATGGTGATCTGAAAGAGAGGGTTTTTTTTACAGCAGGATACATAACAAAATAACTATTCACAGTAAGAAAATACAAAAAAGCTTTGCAATTGAAAGCAAAAAAAATTAAAATGTTCTTGAACTATTTCCTGGCAGATAATTAAGTACTTTGTATCTATTTTCACAGTGGAGGAAAACAACAAAATCGATACAATCTGCACAGGCCAGTTTGAAAATACCAATATTTTATTTTTCAAATGCTGTGAACTGGAAAAATGGTCTACACTTACAGCTGAGTGCACTTTTGTCATTCTACTTTCTATTGCAATATCCATTTGTGGTAATAACACCACAGAGTGTTAGAAGTTCTCCCAAACCTCCACCTCAATAGTTAAGTGCCTCACTTAATGTAGAACAGGATGGTCCCATGTTCAAATTCTGGTCTGCACTGGGTTAGCTCTCAGCTAGGATGATGGTGAGAGTCATTGCAATCAGCTTCAGCGCCCCAGCCCTTATGAGTGGAAGAATTGGTCAGATCAGCACTCCTGATTGTTACCCAATGTGCCCAGCTAGAGGAGAACACGTGTATACTCTGCCATTTGATGATCATGGCTGATCTGATCTTTGGTTCAGCTCCACTTCCCTACCCGCTCCCCATAACCCTTCTCTCCCTTATTGTTCAAAAATCTGTCTATCTCCACCTTCAATACATTCGATGACCCAGTCTCCACAGCTTTCTGGGGCAGAGATCTCCACAGATTTATGACCCTCAGAGAAGAAATTCCTCCAAAATGGACAACTCCTTATTCTGAAACTATGCCCCCGTGTTCTAGATTCCCCCACGAGTGGAAACATCCTCACTGCATCTACCTTGTTGAGTCCCCTCAGTATTTTATATGTTTCAATAGGATCACCTCTCATTCTTTTAAACTGCAATGTATAGGCCCAACCTGCTCAACTTTTCTTCATAAGTCAACCCCTTCATCTCAGGAATCAAACTAGTGAACCATCTCTGAACTGCCTCCAATGCAAGTATATCCTTCTTAAATAAGGAGACCAAAACTGTACGCAGTACTCTAGATGTGGTCTCACCCTGTACAGTTGTAGCAGGGCTTTCCTGCTTTTATACTCCATCCCCCTTGCAATAAAGGCCAACATTCCATTTGCCTTCTTGGACCTGCATACTAACTTTTTGTGTTAGAACATATCAACTAGGAGCAGAAGTAGGCCATTTGGCCCTCGAGCCTGCTCCGCCATTTAATAAGATCATGGCTAATCTGATCATGGACTCAGCTCCACGTTCCTGCCCACTCCCCATAACTCTTTATTGCCTTACCGCTCAAAAATTTGTCTAACTCCGCCTTAAATATATTCAATGACCCAGCCTCCACAGCTCTCTGGGGCAGGGAATTCCACAGATTTACAACTCTTCGAGAAGAAATTCCTCCTCAGCTCAGTTTTAAATGGTGAACCTAGTGAACTAGGAGAATAAATTCCTTCTTTTTGAGGCCAAAGATCGAGGTACGTTCCATTCGGCAAGGTGGCAGAGAGAATATAACTCAGACCTATGTTTCTTCTCTAAAGACAGCAAAGGAAATCTAATCACCGCCTCCAGAACCGTTCTCGACAACTTCCCCAACAGTCAACACAGTGACAGTGAGGCCCTCAATCATCAACGTTGCATCGAAATTCTTGTCATTACATCAACTCTGGAACCACGACGGAACTTCAAAAAAAAACAGTCTGGGAAACCTTCCAAAGGTCAGTTGACACCATCAGATGGATTCTGCCAACCACCAATCCCTTCAACAGATTTATAGGAATTATTAAAGCTACCACAAAACGCAGTATACCACAGGGGTTTAGAAAGACATATATTCCTTGTTGGACGGAATAAAGTGAGGCTCTCTACTCAGGAGTATTCGCAGCCCTGTCAATAACCAAATCTGGAAAAGCTGCTGGTCCAGATGATGTTTACCCAGAATTCTTAAAAGCACCGAGACCCAAAGCGAACAGATGGTTGACCTCCTTCTTCTCTGAGGTACTGTCACCTGGTAAAATTCAACCTATTTGGAAAGAGACTAAAATAATTGCCCGGCTGAAGCAGGGGAAGAATGCATGTGAAGCCTCCAGCTACCGCCAAATCTCCATACATTGTACTTGTTATAAAGTGCTGGAGAGGCTACTACTCCACAGATCAGCCCCCATCATCGAGCCAACCATCCCTAAAGAGCAAGTGGGCTTCCGGAGCGGCCATAATTGCTGTGACCAAGTGGTAGCTTTAACAACACACATCAAAGCTGGCTTCCAGAGCCAGCTCAAGTTTGCCGTAGCAATTGTAGATCTGTTACAGTATAACACAGTATGGAAGCATGGATTGTTTTTCAAGCTTGCCACCATTTTATCCTGCAGAACAACAATCCATCTTCTCAACTCCATGCTTGGCAACTGATGTTTCCATGTGTACTCTGTCACCCAGAAGAGCCGACATAGGACAATAAACAATGGACTCCCACAGGGTTCTGTCATGTATTCAACCAGCATTGTAACCCATGTATAAACTGACCTAAGTTGTACACTGTGAGAACAATGACCACTAGGTGGGAGACACTCCTAACCTGGACCTTCAGGTATAAAGGGGAAGCTCCACCCACCTTCATCACTTGAGTGCAAAGGAATAAAGGACAGGTCACAGACTGACCTTCTCTCAAGCATGGGCCTCGTGTGCATTTATACTGAGTAGTAAGGACGTATCAATGGCGACAAGAAACTGGGATTTAAACCACGCGAGCATGGCCACTAGCAGAACAGACGAGAGATACTGTGTTAAGGAATGGTTGGGACAGAGATTCAACATTGTTAAAGCAGCACACAGTTCTCCAGGCAGACAAGGGCAGTCAGGCATGCCCCAACATGTAGTCGAACCCAGAGGGGGAGTTCGACAGAGACAATGGCAAGCTGAACAGCGATTCATGCCATTGCAAGGGACAATGCGGCCAGTAATGGGGTCACCAACACCTGTTAATGGTGCACTCAAGGACAATAACAGGGGCAGTCAGGGACGATCGACTGGCAAGGGACTTTTTGTTTCAAACCGCAACGCATGCTGGAGGCGTGGAGGCATACATTCAGCCGGAGTTTGCAGAGATGAGCAAAATACCTGCAGAAATTGCAGAAATGGACACTGGGGGAAATCGCTGGAAGCTGAAGTTCAGCGAGTTCATGTGGAGCACGTACACAGTTCATACACCAGGACGCCACCAATAATGGTGAAAGTGCTCCTCAATGGCATCCCAGTATCAATGGAGTTAGACACGGGTGCCAACCAGTCCCTGATGGGTATCAAACAGTTCGGAAAGTTGTGGGCATCCGAGGCCAGGAGGCCAAAATTATCGCCGATCGACGCACAGCTACGGACTTACACAAAGCAGATCATTCCGGTGCTAGGCAGCGCCACGGCAGTCAAGACCCACAAAGATTCAGAGAACAGGTTGCCACTCTGGATTGTCCCAGGGGACGGTCCCGCACTACTGGGGAGGAGTTGGCTTGCTGTCATGAACTGGAAATGGGGCGATGTCAATGCAATTTCCTCTGTGGAGCGAGCATCATGCTCACAGATCCTGGACAAATTTGACTCATTATTTCAACCCGGCATTGGCACTTTCATGGGGGCCAAGGTAGTGATTCACATAAAGCCGGACGCCAGACCAGTACACCACAAGGCCAGAGCGGTGCCATACGTGATGCGGGAAAAGATAGAAGGCGTATTGGACTGCCTGTTGAGGGAAGGCATCATCTCGCCAGTCGAATTCAGTGACTGGGCGAGCCCGATTGTGCCGGTGCTCAAGGCGGATGGGTCGGTCAGGATATGTGGTGATTACAAGGCCACCATCAATCGGGTGTCACTCCAAGACCAGTACCCGCTACCGAGAGCGGAGGACCCCTTTGCGATGCTATCCGGTGGCAAACTTTTTTCAAAGTTGGACCTGACCTCAGCTTACGTGACCCAGGAGCTGGCGAGTGAGTCGAAGAAGCTAACCACCATCACGACACACAAGGGGTTGTTTGAGTACAACAGATGCCCGTTCGGGATTCGCTCGGCCGCCGCGATCTTCCAACGAAATATGGAAAGCCTCCTCAAGTCGATTCCAGGGACGGTGGTTTTTCAGGACGACATCCTCATTACGGGTTACGATACTGAAGAACACCTCCACAACCTGGAGGAGGTGCTACGCAGACTGGACCGGGTAGGTCTGCGACTGAAAAAGGCGAAGTGCGTCTTCCTAGCTCCAGAGGTAGAATTCCTGGGGATGAGGGTAGCAGCAGATGGGGTCAGCCCTACTGCGACCAAGACGGAAGTGATTCAGAGAGCACCCAGACCCCGTAACACGACGGAGCTGCGTTGGTTCCTGGGGCTCCTGAACTATTTTGGTAACTTTCTTCCCAAATTGAGCACGCTGCTAGAGCCGCTACACGTGCTCCTACGTTAGGTCGCGAATGGGTCTGGGGGGACAGCCAGGAAAGGGCTTTTAATAGAGCACGCAATTTGTTATGTTCCAACAATCTGGTAATGCGATATGACCCATGTAAGAAACTTGTGTTAACGTGCGATGCGTCGTCCTATGGCGTCGGGTGTGTGTTGCAGCATGTCAATGCCAAGGGTCAGTTACAGCCGGTAGTTTATGCCTCCAGGAGTCTGTCCCAGGCAGAAAGGGGCTACGGGATGGTAGAAAAGGAGGCGCTCGCATGTGTATATGCGGTAAAGAAAATGCACCAGTACCTGTTTGGCAGGAAATTTGAGCTGGAGACAGATCACAAACCTCCAACGTCCCTTTTGGCCGACAACAAGGCCATAAATGCAAATGCATCGGCCCGCATACAGAGGTGGGCACTCACGTCAGCTGCCTATGACTACACAATTCGGCACAGGCCGGGCACCGAAAACTGCGCCGATGCACTCAGCAAGCTCCCACTAGCCACCACTGAGGGGGCTACCGAGCATGGTGCTGAGATGGTCATGGCTGTTGAAGCTTTCGGAAGCGAAGGCTCACCCGTGACAGCCCGTCAGATTAAAGTCTGGACAAATAGAGACCCGCTATTGTCTCCAGTCAAGAAATGTGTCCTGATTGGGGACTGGGCAGCCACGTACAGGGCATGCCCTGAGAAATTTAAACCATTTCACAGGCGCAAGGATAAACTCTCGATTCAGGCCGATTGCCTACTGTGGGGAAACCGCTTAGTCATGCCCCAGATGGGCAGAGAGGTGTTCATCAGAGAACTCCACAATGGGCACCCGGGCATTGTCACGATAAAGTCAATTGCCAGGTCACACGTTTGGTGGCCAGGGATCGACGCAGATCTGGAACTTTGTGTTGACAGGTGCAACACGTGTGCACAGCTGGGCCATGCCCCCAGGGAAGCCCCCCTTAGCCCCTGGCCATGGCCCGCCAAGCCTTGGTCACGCATCCATGTGGACTACGCAGGTCCTTTCATGGGAAAAATGTTTTTGGTTGTAGTAGACGCCTACTCCAAATGGATCGAGTGTGACATTTTAAATTCAAGCACATCCTCTGCCACGGTAGAAAGTCTACGGGCAATGTTCGCCGCCCACGGTCTACCGGACATCTTGGTCAGCGACAATGGCCCGTGCTTCACAAGCACTGAATTCCAGGACTTCATGGCAGGCAATGGAATTAACCATGTCAAAACAGCACCGTTCAAGCCGGCCTCAAACGGCCAGGCAGAACGAGCAGTGCAGATAATCAAATAGGGGATGCTCAGATTCCAAGGGGGTTCCCTACAAACCCGCTTATCACGCCTCCTGTTGGCCTATAGATCCCGACCACACTCGCTCACAGGGGTTCCACCCGCAGAGCTACTAATGAAAAGGACGCTCAAAACCCGATTATCCCTTATACACCCCACCATGAAAGAAATTGTCGCGAGCAGGCGCCAGTCACAATGTGACTACCATGACAGGAATGCGAGGGCGCGATGTATTAATGTAAATGATCCTGTTTTTGTCCTCAACTACGCTGCAGGGCCCAAATGGCTCGCAGGCACTGTGGTTGCCAAAGAGGGAAATAGGATTCTGGTAGTTAAACTTACCAATGGACAAATCTGCCGCAAACATGTGGATCAAACAAAAAGGAGGTTCAGCAACCCCATAGAAGAAGCAGAGGAAGAACACGATATAGAGTTCACTCCACCACAGGTGACCGAACACCGGAACCAAAGGGAGGAGAGCCCAGTCACTGTGGGCAGTCCGGACAGGCCTGAGGCACTGCAAACAGCAGACACTCAGGCCAGCGCCCAACAACCAGAGCCCCAACTCAGGCGCTCTACAAGGGAGCGTAAACCACCAGAGAGACTCAATCTGTGATCCCAATAAGACTTGGGGGGGGGGGGGGGAGGTGATGTCATGTATTCAACCAGCATTGTAACCCATGTATAAACTGACCTAAGTTGCACACCGTGAGAACACTGACCACTAGGTGGGAGACATTCCTAACCTGGACCTTCAGGTATAAAAGGGGAAGCTCCACCCACCTTCATCACTTGAGTGCTAAGGAATAAAGGACAGGTCACAGACTGACCTTCTCTCAAGCATGGGCCTCGTGTGCATTTATACTGTGTAGTAAGGACCTATCAGGTTCTGTCCTGGCACCCATGTTATTCAATGTTTATACCAGTGATTTGCCTGAAACAGAGTCCCGCAAGTTCGCATATGCTGATGACATTGCCTTGTCCACGCAAAACATGAATCTGTCGATCACCGACGAGACCCTGACTAGTGATTTACAGAGGATGGAGGCCTACTTCCGCTGATGGCGGCACCGGCCAGACCCGCAAAAGACTGTTACCTTGATATTCCACCTCAATACCCAGCAAGCAAACCAAGCTTTGAAAGTCTCCTTTTGCGGCGTAGAGGTGAACCATGCCAAAAACCCCTCCTATTTAGGGGTCATGCTTGATCGCACCGTCATATGGACAACATCTCCAGAACGTTGGGAAGAAATGAAAGAGTAGGGTCAACTTGATCCAAAAACTCGCCAGATCCACATGGGGAGCAGATGGTCAATCCCTCCGTACAGCAGCACTCACCCCGGTGTACTCTACAGCGGAGTACTGTTCTCCAACATGGCTATCAAGTCCGCTTGTCTAATCGTTGATGTCCAGCTGAATTCTACTGAGAATTATCACCAGTATGCTTTTATCGACACCAACACCTTGGATCCCCATGCTTGCAAACATCGCACTACCACACCTATGCTGCAAATATGCAGTCTTCAGAGAATACAACCACTACACCAGCAAAGACATGCCGATCCAAGATGATTTGAGCAACCGACCACCAACCCGTCTCAAATCTAGAAGGCCTTTTTGGACCGTAGCCAAAGCACTTCAGCGATCTCCCCTCAGCCTTCATGATCGATGGCGAAATGCTTGGAAGAACTGCGACATATGGAATGGATTCCTTACAGAGGACCCCACAGTACAATCTGAAGGATCAAACCTTCCCCGCGAGCAGTGGACAACCATCAACCGCCTCAGAAACGGTTATGATAGATGCTCCCACCTTCTCCATAGATGGAAGATTAAAGCATCCCCATCATGTGACTGTGTAGCTCCTAAATCAGACCCTGGAGCACATCATTGAGCACTGCCCTCAGAGGAAATTCGCAGGCAGCCTACAAGATATCCACGCTGTTACACTGGAAGCTTTGGCCTGGATAGCCAACTTGGATATTGATGTTTGATTTGCTTTGCTTCTACCATACAAAAAGAAGCAGCAGAAGAAGTAGAATTCAGCTGGACATCAACGATTAGACAAGCGGACTTGATAGCCATGTTGGAGAACAGTACTCCGCTGTAGAGTACACCGGGGTGAGTGCTGCTGTACGGAGGGATTGAGTCTGCTCCCCATGTGGATCTGGCGAGTTTTTGGATCAAGTTGACCCTACTCTTTCATTTCTTCCCAACGTTCTGGAGATGTTGTCCATATGACGGTGCGATCAAGCAATTATTAAAGGTAATTAATTGTATGTGTAAAGTTTTTGGCACGTTATTTTGTAGGAAAAGCCTGACCAAACTTTAATTGATGGCGAGTCATCGAGTATGGAGGAAGCACACATCAACCATGCCACCCTGAAGTGAATAGGAGGACTACTGTAATCAATGTGCTACAGTGACATCTGGCACATTACTATACATGTGCAACAATTGTAACAGATTGGGAAACAAGCAATATGTTACGCTGTACTCGCTGCATTCACATCGAGGTGCTGGTAACAAAATGGACAGAAGAGATCTATCTAACAGTAGGAAAATAATTAAGTATTTTCTAAGCCCAATGCATAAAACTCAAGCGTCTGCATTTTGCATTACTACTTTCGCATTCGAATAAATTGTATTTTGTCCCTGTAACAGTATGAATTGGTGTTTAAGAACACATAAAAACACAAGAAATAGGAGCAGCAGCTTGGCCCCTCGAGCCTGCTCCGCCATTCAATATGATCATAGTTGATCTGATCATGGATTCAGCCCCACTTCCCTGCCCGCTCCTCATAACCCTTTACTCCCTTGTTGCTCAAAAATCTGCCTATCTCCGCCTTAAATATATTCAATGACACAGCCTCCACAGCTCTCTGGGGCAGAGAATTCCACAGATTAGCAACCCTCTGAGAGAAGAAATTCCTCCTTATCTCAGCTTTAAATGGGCGGCCCCTTATTCTGAGACTATGTCCCGTAGTTTTAGTTTCCCCTAAGAGTGAAAGTATCCTCTCTGCATCCACCTTGTCGAGCCCCCTCATTATCTTATATGTTTCAATAAGGTCACCTCTCATTCTTCTGAACTCCAATAAGTATAGGCCCAACCTACTCAACCTATCTTCATAAGTCAACCCTTTCATCTCTGGAATCAACCCAGTGCATCTTCTCTGAACAGACTCCAATGCAAGTATATCTTTCCTTAAATACGGAGACCAAAACTGTACATAGTACTCCAGGTGTGGCCTCACCAATACCCTGTACAGTTGTAGCAGGACTTCACTGCTTTTATAGTCTATCCCCCTTGCAATAAAGGCCAACATTCCATTTGCCTTCCTGATTACTTGCTGTACCCGCATACTAACTTTTTGTGTTTCATGCACAAGAACACCCACTCTCTGCAATGCAGCACTTTTGCAATTTTTCTCCATTTAAATAATAATTTGATTTTCAATTATTTCTGTCAAAGTGGATAACCTCACATTTTCCCACATTATACTCCACCTGCCAAATGTTTTCCCACTCACTTAGCCTGTCTATATCCCTTTGCAGATTTTTTTGTATCCTCCTCACAATTTGCTCTCCCACCGATCTTTGTACCATCAGCAAACTTGGCTACATTACACTCGGTCTCTTCATTCACATAATTAATATAGATTGTGAATAGTTGTGGTGCAGCACCGATCCCTGTGGCATCTCACTAGTTACCGTTTGCAAACTGGAAAGTGACCCATATATCCCGACTCTCTGTTTTCTGTTAGTTAGCCAATCCTCTAGCCATGCTAATATATTACCCCCAACCCCTTGAGCTTTTATCTTGTGCCGTAACCTTTTATGTGGCACCTTATCGAATGCCTTCTAGATATCTAAATACACATCCACTGGTTCCCCCTCATCCACCCTGCTCATTACATCCTCAAAGAACTCCACCAAATTTGTCAAACATAAATTCCCTTTCATAAAACCATGCTGACTCTGCTTGATTGAATTATGCTTTTCCAAATGTCCTGCTACTGCTTCCTTAATAATGGACTCCAGCATTTTCCAAATGACAGATGTTAGGCTAACTGGTCTATAGTTTCCTGCTTTCTGTCTGCCTCCTTTTTTAAATAGGGGCATTACATTTGAGGCTTTCCAATCCACTGGGTCCTCCGCAGAATCCAGGGAATTTGGGTAGATTATCTCTGCAGCCACTTCTTTTAAGACTTTAGAATGTAAGCCATCACGTCCAGGGGACTTGTCCACCTTTAGTCCATTATTTTACCAAGTACAACTTATTTTAGTGATAATGATAGTATTAAGTTCCTCCCTCCCTACAGCCCCTTGAGTATCCACTATTGGGATGTTTTTAGTGTCTTCTACCGTGAAGACCGATACAAAATATTTGTTCAACGTCTCTGTCATTTCCTTGTTCTCCATTATTAATTCCCCAGTCTCATCCTCGAGGGGACCAACATTTACTTTAGCCACTCTTTTCCTTTTTATGTACCTGTAGAAACTCTTCCTATCTGTGTTTATATTTTGGCTAGTTTACTTTCATAATCTATCATCCCTCTATTTATTTATTTTTTAGTCATTCTTTGCTGGCTTTTAAAAGTTTCTCAATCCTCTGGCCTCCCACTAGACTTGGCCACATTATCTGCCCTTGTTTCCAATTTGATACCATCTCTTATTTCCTTAGTTAGCCACGGATGGTTATCCCTTCTCTTACAGTCTTTCCTTCTCATTGGGATATATTTTTGTTGCGAGTTATGAAATATCTCCGTAAATGTTTGCCACTGCTCATCAACAGTCCCATTCTTTAGTCTATTTTCCCAGTCCACTTTAGCCAACTCTGCCTTCATACCTTTGTAATCTTCTTTATTTAAGCTTGGGACACTGGTTTGGGATCCAACTTTCTCACCCTCCAACTGAATTTGAAATTCAATCATGTTGTGGTCACTCATTCCTGGAGGATCTTTTACTATGAAATCATTTATTAATCCTGCCTCATTGCACAGTACTAGATCTAAGATAGCCTGCTTAGTGGTTGGTTCCGCAATGTACTGTTCAAGGAAACTATCCCGGATACACTCTATGAACTCCTCATCAAGGCTACCCTGGCCAATTTGCTTTGTCCAATCAATATGATGGCTTAAATCACCCATGATCATTGTCATTCCTTTTTTACAAGCCTCCATTATTTCTTGATTTATACTCCACCCTACAGTGTAGCTACTGTTAGGGGGCCTATAGACTACACCACCAACAACCTTTTTTTCCCTTATTATTCCTTATCTCCACCCAAACTGATTCAACATCTTGATCTTCTGAGCCAATATCGTTTCTCACTAATGCACTGATCTCATTCTTTATTAACAGTGCTAATCCACCTCCTTTTCCTTTGTCTGTCCCACCGAATTGTCAAATACCATTGAATATTTAGTTCCCAGCCTTGGTCACCTTGCTGGGCCATCAGATCAGACCCATTTGTATCTATTTGTGCCGTCAACTCATCTATTTTGTTACGAATGCTGCGTGCATTCAAATAAAGAGCTTTTAAATTTGTTTTTTTAAACACCATTTTTTCCTGCTTTGACCCCACTTTCTGATTCACCTTTATGTTTATACATTCTGCCCCTTCCTGGCATGCTCTGATTTTCATTTCCCCCAGTGCTACCCTGCTCTATTGCTTCTTTGACTTTTTAAATTTCCGCTCAGCTGAATCCTCCGCTCCCCGCCCCCCACCCGCACACCACCACTTATTAGTTTAAAGCCCTCTCTGCAGCCCTAGTTATTTGATTCGCCAGGACCCTAGTCACAGCACGGTCTAAGTGGAGCCCATCCCAACAGAACAGCTCCCTCTTACCCTAATACTGGTGCCAGTGTCCCACAAACCAAAACCCATTTCTCCCACACCAGTCTTTGAGCCACATGTTTAACTCTCTGATCTTATTTACCCTATGCAAATTTGCTCATAAACAAAACAGTGTTATTTTGTTTGTGGTGTATGTGCTAGCAGTTACAGCATACACTGTTCACAAGGGTCATGGCAAGCACCAAGGTGTACCAGCAAAAAAATGCATTGAAACAGGTATTTTAATAATTGTTTAGCAACTAGGGAAACCATGCAGTTGTTTTATTAAAACCAGAAAACCGAAGCACATTGATGATATTGTAAATCGCAACACTAAAACACTGTGCATCACAGATTTGTCTGTGACAGATGAGTTCCTGATCTCGGGCAGGAAGTCTAGGGATGCCAAGCAACTTTTCTTTTTAGTAAGTTTTTTAAGATCAACATGAACTTTTTCTTGCTGATAAAAATGCCTCAAAAGATGCTTTGTCTTTTTTAATTTGTTGTATTAAGTCCTTTTATATTCTTTGTGTAGTTCACTACGAATTGCACTAAAATGAATGGTCTTTATTTTTCCACAATAAGTCAGCCATGTCTTTGGTTTAATCAGAGAAACAAGCCATTGCAATCTCACAGAAGAAGAGCAAAGTCTGTCTCCAATACAAGGAATGTGTTGTGCCAGAGAAATGCTTGGAAACAGAAAACGAGAATCAAGAACCTCTGTAGAGAGCAAATACTGAAAGACCGACATAAGTGTACAATTGTCTTGCACGTTTAAGATTATGTGACTAATCTGTTGATTGGACATCCACTGCTGCTTCTTCTCACAGGTAAGATGGAATACTGTGACTCTAAACAGCTACTGCTCTGCAGTAGCTACAAGGAATTATGTAATGATAGCTATTTCTTCTCTCAGAGAAGGAGCATTCCATAACCACATAAGTCTGCACCGTGCAAATTACTCCTTCACTGTGCAATGCACAACCCTCTGGCTTAGCGTCCAAGGGGCCAAAATTCAGCCTCCCAAAAAGGCCACATACCGCCAGAAAGCAGCAGCGTTGAGTGGCCATCGACTTCTGGTCCAATGGCCGCCACGATCGAAATTCATCTCGGGGGGGTTTTCTGCCGGTTCCCACTTCCGCCCCGCTGCTGCTGACTGTCCTAAATGTGTCATCAAAGGGCGCTCCGCCGATCTCCAGCACCTCCATGGCACCCCCAGCAAAATTTAGCTAGAAAAATCATAGATCCGCCACGCGGTGCCCCCGACAGCTTTTTCTGTCGGTGCACCTTCCTTTCACTCTGTGAGCCTTGGCAGCACAGCAGCCCTTCATGGGGAGGGCGCACTGCCGTGGCCGCCATGTTTTTTGTTGCTGGCCAACTTCCCGATCGGCCGGACAATTACGGCCCCAGGTTCGGCCGGGCTGCCAACAGGCAGCCTGGCATCCCCTCTTCGGTGCCAGGCCGCTGACCCGGCCGAAACCCTCCCTGGTGGCCCAAAGCTAAATAATCGCTGGTTCTCTCCCCTTTAAATGAGGGGAGAGATGTGGTGACGCACACATGCACTGACGTCAGCACCGCTCCGCCGTTGACTGACAGTGGAGTCTCTGTCCCACCTCCATTTCCACCTCTCTAGAGTACTGACTTACCGCCGCACTTCAGCCCCCATTATGACCGACTTCCGGTCCGCTCCAAAAAAATTGCCAAAGAACTGAAAATCGATCAAGAATCTACCTCGTCAGACGCGACGATAAAAACACTTTGAAAACGGTGCATCAGGTTTTCAGCGGGAGTGCATTTCTACCTCCAAAAGTCTATTTTAGACTAAGCTATGCTCAATATTTAAAAAATACAGTGTATGTAAAATGTATGTAACTTAACCACAAAGTTACAAAAATATGGTGCTATTCCGATGTATCCTACAAGAACACACATCATTCCACATATCTTCAATTGGCAACAATCCTGTATTTTTCCTCAGGGAAATTCAATTTTGCTGACATTAGATAATGTGATACCCTTCAATTAGACATGCCATGACATCTCTCAAGGCTTTCTCATGTGTAGAAATGATCAAATCACGACACATCACAAAACTAATAAATTTATGCCGCAAACAGTCATGAGGAAAGAAAAAAGCATTTTAGCTTACTTAAATTATTCAGGAGGCGGCCATTAAGGAGAACTGTATTTCATTAAGAAGGTAAATCACCAAGGAATGGACAAACTTATAAACAGTCTATTCAATTCATAGAATGGGCTTATTTATTGCAATATCTTTGGTGACAATGTGTATACAGTCCTGCTGGTGAGTATAACTTGATTATAGTTATACTGAATGCTCAAATCTATACTCAATGCTCAAATTTTACACTCAATGGTCATTTTCATATGATCTCAGAATCTTTTTCCTTATTCATTAGCCTTGGCTTTCTGAGGAAGGATATGCAAACTTGGGAGGAAGAATGTGTAGAACGCAAAGAAAGCGGGGGGCAAAACAGAGGGAGTAAAGAGGGAGTGGCTAAGTCTTATGCATTTCTTACATATTTGTTTCACTGAGGAAGACTATGCCTTATGTTGCAGGGGTGAGTATTCATAAATTTCATTGGCCGATCAAGCATTTCAGCTCAGTGGCGATTGAGGGCTTTAATAAGTTTTTCCCATCTCGCTCTTGGAAAAGCATTCAATGGGGTGGAGGAGACACACATGGATCCAAAGGGCATTCGATTACCGTTTCAGCCAACTTACTGGATCGCGATTACATGGTGCCTCAGTACAAGCAAAACATTGAGGAAAACTTTCATGCAAGGTCCACTGACCCTCTATGTATTGATGCACAGTTCAGCTTGCTGATGAATTCAAGAGCGTTTCAGCTTTTTATTGCCATCTGAAGTGTCAGGTTGTTGATCCATTGTTTTGGCATGTATTAGTATGAAACAGTCCTTCGGATGGGGGCTATGAGTGTTCTTGTGGTCAGCAAAGTGTGTTGCCTGACATTTTGACTGTTTTGATATGTTATTTCTGTTTTCGAGGAGACTTGGGGAAATTACCTTTAGGATCCATAATTAAGATGTCCACTGTGCTTGAATAAGATGGCTGCTGCAGCCCCACATAATGGCCACAGTTAGGAATCACACCCTGATGTCACAGAAGTGACTTATGATCGGTTGATTGATGGCCACGTACTGTTAGGTGTATTATATAAAATCTACAGCACAGAAACAGGTCATTCAGCCCAACTGGTCTATACTGGAGTTTATACTCCAAACGAGACTTCTCCCACTCTAATTATCTCTTCCCAACTTACCCTCTTGTATCCCTCTATTCCCTACTCCCTGATGTATGCAGCAAACCTTCTGATAAATGCATCATTGCCATCTGCTTCAACCACTCCAGGTGGCAGTGAGTTCCACATTGTCACCACTCTGTGTGCAAAGAAATGTATCCTAAATTCTTTTTTTGATCTGTAAGTGGCTATCTTATATTTATGTATCTTTTTTCTGGATTCACCCACAAGTGAAAACAGTTTTTCCACATCCATCCTATCGAACACCTTCAGAATTTTAAAGCCTCTATTAGATTTCCTCTTAGTCTTCGATTTTCCAGAGAAAAGAGTTCCAGCCTGTTCAATCTTTCCTGACAGTTGTATCCTCTCAGCACTTTCTCCAGTGTTTCAATATCTTTTTTGAGTGTGGAGACCAGAACTGCACACAGTACTCCAAGTGTGGTCCAACCAAGGTGGGTGCCAAGTTAATGAGACGCATAACATTACCCCAACCACCTATGGATCAAGGTTATTGGAGGGTTGCAACCATAAATTGGTTTTCTTTAATAAGAGATTATACAGTATTATAGTATTTAAATGTAGCCTTCGCTTCTAATGGGTAAGAGCACAGTCGGCACACTAAGAGACAGGGTAAAGGTATTATGAAGTGCAAAAGTGGCAGAGGTTTGTCAAGAAAGATCTCTGGTCTAGTGGCCAGCCTCCCAGCAGTTGTTCCATATTAGTGACTGTGGCCATGTGGAATGGGAACTCTACCTTCAATACTGCTCCCATTTCTGCAGCACTTTGTCACCTCTCCATGATCCTTCATGATACAAGAAAATGCTTATAATTTGAGAGGTGATTCTTCTCCAACCTTTAGCCTCCAATCTCATTCCCTCCATCATATACTTTCATATCTTTCTCTATTATAACAATCATATACTTTCATATCTTTCTCTATATAACATTGCCATTGCTTTTCTGAATGCTATCCTACACTCTCTTCCTTAATCTGGAAATCAAGACTAATTGGGTTGATTTTGAATCGTTGCCCTGCGGTGCTTCCTCGGGCCAGTCCGATGGATTCAGCTAGAGGCACAAACCATCTTCAGAGTCAGGCTTCAATAGAATACTGTCGATGAGCAGCCATGAGTTCAAGGAGCAATGGTGGGCAACTTAGCAAAACGGGGAATTGGAAATTCGACAGTTCCTTGAGCAAGGCAAACCAGATGTCAGCGGTAAACGGAATGGGACAATCACTATGTGGGGGGGGGGGGCGGGGGAGGAGGGAGGCAGGAGGGCTACTCAATGTCTGGGAGTGGGCCACAGTATTTCTGTGGGGCCAAGAAAAGCCCCCCAAAAAACTTCCAGGCTGTTTTGGAAAATCACATCAGGCAGGCCTTGGATACCTAAGGAGTGGCTGACGTTTCGCAGCCATTTTTAATGGCTGGACAATTTGTAAATGGGACAGCTGAAAATCGGCTCCATTGCATCTTTCCTACTCAAACTCATTCTTTCCCAGGACCTCAAACTGTGAAAGTCCTTACCTCCCTCCTACAATCTACAGTTCTTTGAATCCCAAGCCGGGTATTGCTCAACAACCACTACTACTTGACTTATCTTTGTTTCTTCCCGACATTTTTCAATCTTGGCGGCAGCATAAACTTATGAGCTATGGCCCGTCACCAGTAAAAAGGAACTAGTTATTGCAAGTTATGTCAATTAATCAATACTCCGTGTTTTCTATAAATACAAGATATTTTTAGGTCAAACACCAATAAATTATTTCATCTTTCATTTCTTGAGCCCTTATTTTTCATAAAAGTCATCCTTGTGGAACCTTGTCAAGTTTCTTTTCCAAAGAGTCTCCTATGATTTAATACCCTTCAATATTTAATTTATGCTAAGATAAGCGATGTGTTTACGACACACTAAATGCTGTTGCTGAAATTACTCCACGTATATAATGTCAAAAACATGGCACCCAACTGCAACATATTAGCACATGTATGTGTGTGTGCGTGTGGGGGGCTTCTGGCTCTTGAAAATAAATCTTCTTTGTCCAATTTTTTTAGCTGCGGCAGGCTGCAAAGAATGGCCACACCGTAAATAGAGCTTATTATAGCCACGGAAAGGATTCCAGGATAGAAGCAAAAGGACATGAGGCAACTGGGCTGCAAACAGACACATTAATTCATCATCATGAATTCAACTGTGCAGATGGCCAGTAATTATACATAACTCTTAATTTGAAGAATCAGGAATGATATCCACCAGAAAGCTGTTTTGTTTATGCCAAATTGTCTAAATCATTGATATTATAGCAGGAAATGTGAGCTGAATCACCTAATTTTGACTATGATTTAGTTCCTCTGCATCAGCGACAAACCAGCTATGAGATCCTTCATCCAGCATATTGGCCCGGCATAATTGGGGTAATTTTGACTTTGAACGTTAGTGTGAAACACACAATATTGGCTTGACCATTCGTTAAACACCTCTCCTTATTTTCATTTCCATTGAAGTCACTGGAAACAAAAATCAGGAGAGATGTTAAACGAGTGGTGAGCCAATATTGTGTGTTACTATCGTCCAAAGTCAAAATTAACCCCAATGTTTCACTCTTAAAAACAATGCCCACTCCCTCAAATATCTATCCAATTCTCCCTTTTTTTCCTGATATCTGCCGCCACTGCTGCCCTGGGGAGTCCAATCCATGCAATTACCACCCTCTCTGTAAAGCAGTTTAACCTCAATTGTCTATTCAGCTTTCCTCTTCTAAGCTTAAGTCGATGTGCCCCAGTTCTGGAGTTTGTAGAAATACACAAAATGGTTTCAGTACCAAAGACTAAATAATAGCATCAATCCGATTAGACTACGAAGCAATTATTTTGGCGTACCTTGGATGATCTGAAACAGAAAGCTGTGCTTTTTACATCAGCTTTTTCTTTGCCCATTAGAAGAAGGCCTTTCTCATCAATGAGGCTCAAGTACTTTCCTGTTGTTACATGTCTCAGTCTGAACGGCTGGCCCCATCTGATATGGCTTCCACTCCATCTGCAAGGAGAAATCAATTAGAACTAAATAATACCTATTCGATATAAAATCAGTGAAAGGACAAACACAATGGCAAATCATATGTATGATTTGCCATCAACAAGCAGATGGTGTTAAGAAGACATTGTTGTGCAGCAGCACAAAGCTGACTTTTTTCTTTGACTAGTTTTCTTTCATGTCAGTTAATTTCACCATTATAGTATTTAAAGAAATGCCATCCTTACCACATAATGCACCCAGGTTTAAATCAGGAAATTATTCACATCGGTCCAAAAGCGCTAACCATTATCATTATGGTCAATTACCAAGATAAGCGGTCTGTGTATTTCGGGCAGAAACTGGTGTTCAGTGAGTAGTTCGCACCTCATTAAAGTGCAATTACCTTGCAATACTTAATCAAAGAAGAATCCCCCACCATCAACATCCTGGGGGTCACCATTGACCAGAAACTTAACTGGACCAGCCACAAAACTACATCAAGAGCAGGTCAGAGGCTGGGTATTCGGTGGCGAGTGTCTCACTTCTTGACTCCCCAAAGCCTTTTCACCATCTACAAGGCACAAGTCAGCAGTGTGATGGAATACAAAAGCAAAATACTGCGGATGCTGAAATCTGAAATAAAAACAGAAAATGCTGGAAATCTCAGCGGGTCAGGCAGCATCTGTGGAGAGAAACAGAGTTAACGTTTCAGGTCGATGACCCTTTGTCAGAACTGGCAATAATTCAAAATGTAACAGATTCTTAAGGAAGTGCTGGGGCCCTAAAAAGGGGGAGGGAAGGAAAGAACAAAAGGGAAGGTCTGTGATGGAATACTCTCCACTTGCCTGGATGAGTGCAGCTCCAACACTCAAGAAGGTCGACACCATCCAGGACAAAGCAGTCTGCTTGATTGGCACCCTATCCACCACCTTAAACATTCACTCCCTCCATCACCGGCGCACCATGGCTGCAGTGTGTACCATCTACAAGATGCACTGCAGCAACTCACCAAGGCTTCTTCAGCAGCACCTCTTAAATCCACGACCTCTACCACCGAGAAGGACAAAGGCAGCAGGTGCATGGGAACACCACCACCTCCACATTCCTCTCCATGTTACATACCATCCTGACTTGGAAGTATATCGCTGTTCCTTCATCGCCGCTGGGTCAAAATCCTGCAACTCCCACCTTATCAGCACTGTGGGAGTACCTTCACCACAAGGACTGCAGCGGTTCAAGGCGGCGGCTCACCACCATTTTCTCAAGGCAATAGGGATGGACTATATGCTGGCCTTGCCAGCAACACCCACAACCCATGAACTAATAAAAAAAACTCTAACTGGTGGCGGGTTACACCTTGCTCTATTCAGCACTGAGTGCAATAAACATGTTCAATAAACATGTTCAATAAGTAAATAGCACCTCATTAAGGTCCAATTACCGTGTGTACTTAATCCCTTCTTAGTGATGTGGGGTTGCAGCTTCAGGTACTGACTTGATAAAAAGGGAAAAATAGACTATGAGAGAAAACTAGCAAGAAATAAAATATCAAATTGTAAGAGCTTCTGGGGACCAATGTTTATTTTTGCTACTCTCTTCCTTTTTACATAATTACGGTTCAATCGTACTTGAGAGTTAATCAATGGTCAGGGACAGGAGGGTGTGACTGCGAGTCAGGAAGGTATGGGCACCCAGGATGCAGTGATGGAGGAGCCTCAGCCCTTGACCCTGTCCAACAGGTACGAGGTACTTGCTCCCTGTATGGCTGAGGAAAAGGACTGCAGAAAGGATGGGCAAACTGATCATGACACCGTGGTACAGGGGGCCATCCAAGTGGGGGGAGAAAGAAGGAATGTGGTAGTGGTAGGGGACAGTTGAGTCAGAGGAACAGATATTGTTCTCTGCCACCACAACGGAGTTCCAGAGGTTGTGTTGCCTGCCCAGTGCCAGGGTTAAGGATATCTTCTTGTGGCTAGAGAAGAACTTGGAGTGGGAGGGGGAGGATCCAGTTGTCGTGGTCCATGTAGGAACCAATGACATAGGTAGAACTAAGAATGAGGTTTGGCTGAGGGAGATGGAGGAGCTAGGGTCTAAATTAATAAGCAGAAGCTCAAGGGTAATAATCTCTGGATTACTACCCGAGCCACCGGAAATTGGCATAGGGATAAGCAGATCAGAGATTTAAATACGTGGCTCAAAGAGTGGCGTGGGAGGAAGAGGTTTTAATTCATGGGCCACTGGGGAAAGAGGGAGCTGTTCCGTTGGAACAGGCTCCACTTAAATGGGCTGAGACCAATGTCCTGGCGAATTGAATAACTAGGGCTGTAGATAGGGCTTTAAACTAAAAAATGGCGGGGGAGGGGGGTTGGTCTGGTGAGGAGAAATTTAGATATCTAAAGAGAAAGGTCAATGCAATAGAGCAGTGTAGCGATTTGGGTAAAAATAAGCAGAGTGTGACAGGAAGAGACAGAGAGTTTAATGGTAGCAGTGCAGCAGAGAATGAGGTCAAAGCAGGGAATCCTGGTAAAAAATTAAATTAAAGGATCTTTATCTGAATGCACGGAGCATTCATAACAAGATAGATAAAATAGTTGTACAAATAGAAATAAATGGGTTTGATCTAACAGCCATTACAGAGACGTGGTTGCAAGATGACCAAGGTTGGGAATTAAATGTTCCAGGGTACTTGATGTTTCGAAAAGACGGGCAGACGGGTGACCACGAAACTACCGGATTGTCGTAAAAACCCATCTGGTTCACTAATGTCCTTGAGGGAAGGAAATCTGCTGTCCTTACCCAGTCTGGCCGAAATGTGAATTCAGACCCACAGCAATATAGTTGTCCCTTAACTGCCCTGTAAAATGGCTTGGCAATCCTCACCAACGCCTTCTCGAGGGCAATTCGGGATGGGCAATAAATGCTGGCTATGCCAGTGACACCCACGTCCCGTGAATGAACAAAAATAACAGAAAACACCAGAGACGCTCGGCAAGTTCAGGCAGCATCTGTCAAGAAAACACGTGTTAGTTGATGTTTCAGGTGTAAACTCTTCATCGGAACTGAAATAATATTACAAATGAACAGCATTTAAGAAGAACCAGCCTGAACTGCTGAGTGTTTCCAGGATTTCCTGTTTTTGTTTCAGATTTCCAACATCAACAGTATTTTGATTATTGTTCAGTGTCCTACAGATTCCATCCCTCTGTGGGAAATGGCCTGAGATACATTAGTAACGCATCTTGTGGAAATTCATGGGCCACAAGTAGTTTTGAAAATAAAGGTTCTTCAATGGATTACCAACGAGGAAACGTTTCAAGGATACCCTCAAAGCCTCCTTGAGAAAGTGCAACATCCCCACCAGCACCTGGGAATCCCTGGCCCGAGACCACCCTAAGTGGAGGAAGAGCATCCGGGAGGGCACTGAGCACCTCAAGTATCGTCACCGAGAGCATGCAGAAATGAAGCACAGGCAGTGGAAGGAGCGTGCGGCAAACCAGTCCCACCCACCCTTTCCTTCAACGACTGTCTGTCCCACCTGTGACAGGGACTGTAATTCCCGTATTGGATTGTACAGTCACCAGAGAACTCACTTTTAGAGTGGAAGCAAGTCTTCCTCGATTTCGTGGGACTGTCTATGATGACAATCCCGATTGCCCAAGAGTCTGTAGACCTGGAATGAGGGACAATGCGGATAGGAAAGAAGAGACATCCAGGCCAGCAATGAATAATGTGCTGCATTTAACCCTATATCTGATTAATTCAAATCCCTGGTTGTCATAAATCAAAGCAGCAGATTCTTGTGGAGCCAGCTCCAACCATTTGTATGGAAGAATTATGTACAGCAGTTGACTCTCCAATGTCATGTTAAGGTTTGTATTTTTTGGCTCTTTTTAATCGCACGAGTTTTAACCTGGAAAATTGGGAGCAAGTGGCAATTGATCTAAAATAAACACCTTAATTAGCAATAACATTAATGCTTGTGTGTGGACCTGTTAAAATTGGCATAACAGGCAAAAACGTGCAGCAGCAATGAAATAATATAATTATTAGCAATACCACTGATAAAACCTCTCACAGTTGTTATAACACCAAAAACACTTGTTGCGAGTCTGTTGCTCTGCAGGGAATTCATGTGAACAGACTCAATGGAGTCAATTCTAAGTCTTCCCAGTTGGCAGGAGTGGGGCGGTCGTGCTCCACAAATCCTGGGGATACACATCCCATCCCATTCCTGCACCATTCATGCCCACTGCCATTTACCAGGAGGCCTCCACATGAGAGCCCAGGCGCCTGCCTGCTTTAGACAGGAGATTATTTTGAGTATGCTAATTCGGGTCCTATGATGTGTGTAGGACTCCAAGACAATTTTGAGGTATCAATGGGCAGAGTGTGCGCCATGCATGCTCCACCCATTGGTACCAAGGATTGATCAGACTAATCAGCAATGCTTAAAGGGAACCCTTTAAAGATTTTTGTGAGATCAGGAGGAGCATGAATGCCTCATATGGCCCCACAAAAATCTTCACATTCACTGCACGCCCATTCCACCAACCCACCCCTGGATTTCACGTCCCCCCCACCCCCACTCCAGCTGGCAAGCTGCCTGTGACTCCTGATTTACCTATAAAATGTAAAAAAGCCCGGCCCTCTATATGGCTCGGGCCTCATGCCGAGTGCAATCATGCTGCCCATCCAATATCCACCCAGGATTAAAATCAACCCCTATTAGTTCTACATCACCTCTGAACATTTTCAAAATTACTTCAACTTTTGAGTGATTGCAGTTTTAACCTTTCAACTAAAAAACATATTGAAACATCTAATTTTTATTGAATTAAAGGAAACGATCATGACGTTTGTTACTTACGCAACCCTCAGTGTCTCTAGCCTCCACAGGGATCGAGCATGAATGGAAACTGCTCCGCCTTCATAATGAACTGTCCTAGAAGGAAATTGGAAAGAGACACAATCGAACTATGTATTGGTTTTAATGTCGACTTGTCTCATAACTGTATTTGTTTCATGGGTTCTTTGCTTAAAAATTCATTGCAAGACATTGCTATTAAGAACTAGTTGGTTTATTAACAAAGGCTTATCAAACTACACATTACCAGTTCATCCACTAGGCTCACAACTGCATACCTCATCATGGATGACCGAGACCCAACTGACTGGGGTTTTATTGAATCTTATGAACATGACTTGACTGGCTAAGCTACTCACAATGCAACAGCTCCAGAAACTTGTGAGCATACTCACAGATGCATACATTACAATAACATTACTCTTCACATCTAAATTATTATTCACAAATAAATCCTTGCAAAAATTCAAAACTATATATCTCAAAATTACTTCGACAACAAATAATAAAGAACTGCATAATTTAAATCTGAAGTAGGAACAGGTTTCCACTTACAAAGAACAGAATGTTTGGATCTTTTCAAGAATAAAAGTGAATGTTATTTGTCGTGTAAGTAAAAGTGTTCTCGTTAATCTATTTTTAATAATGTATATCAATGATAGGATAATTCAAAGTTAACAAAGCAGTAAAAACAAAATATCCAATCTCTCCACAATCCCCAGTATGTGAAAACAATCTAATTCTTCCCATGATTCTTTTCTGCTCTGTGACATTAGTTTACAGAATAGAGCCACTGTTGGGGATGGGGTTTAAACATTCCTCTGGTCCCTGTAGCCTAACTATTATTGCCACCGACATTAGCAAATGAACGCTTAACATGGTCACATGACGTGCCCCGTCCACTATTTTACCGGAAGTGTTCACTAATTTAAAATAAACAGGGTGATGCCTGTGATAAAATAGCAGACATTGCAGTCATGCCAAACATGTTCACTGTTTACCTGCTAAACCTGCCAACAGTAATTTGTGAGTTAATGTGTATTGACCCCTTTGTGAAGATTGCCTTTGTTTGATATTTGTAACAAGCTTATACGACATTGCAGCACATAGTGGCCAGAGGAACTCTTACCCCTCGATGTTGAATACATGATGTACAAGTCTCACATGGGAGGAAGAATTGCTCTGGTTGATATGTATAATCAACATCATGAATAGAATACAAAGCGACTCCAGCAATCCTTTCCCCTTAGGGGCAGAAATTCCTCCGTGTAACATTTTCGCAAATTAGCAGACACATTTGAGTGAAATTCCTTTCAACAAATTCTTTAGCTCATTTATTTTAAATGCATTAATTACTTTGTTACAATAGACAACAGAAATCTCTACCAATTCATTAAAATAGTGAACATTTGGATGTGTATATTTCATTGTTCAAGATTACTTATTAAGTAGAACATTTTCATGTCAGTTTCCCAATTAAACATTACTGCACCGAAATGTTACTGCACTGTCTGAAGCACGTATAAATACCATTGCAGCATGCAGAGACTATCTTTATTGCACAGAGGTGTCCCTTCAGCATTCTAGGTCACCCATTTCTATCAGCCGGCTTCACATATTGACTCAAAGTAGGTCTACGTAAAACACTTTTACCCTGTATTAAATACACATTTGACTGTAAAACAAAGTCACCTTCTTGGATGTCAACAACCTGAACTGGATTTTCCTCTAGTGCTTGTGTATTTGAGATAATTGCTATATTTTTCAATCTATACTCCATACATTAGAGCTCATCCAAAACTCTGCTTCTCATATCATAACCCACACCAAGGCCGGAATCTTACCAGCCCTGTGTGTGCGGGTTTGGAGGCGGGTCTGCTCTCAAAATCAAAAAGATTGACAGCGGGCCGGTATCCCACTGTAAACCCGCCTCTGTTAAGAATCGAATAACTCCACGAGGCTAAGTACGGTGAGCTAGTTCAGGCATGACCTTACTCCAGTTTATTTATGCTCAAAGTGAGGATTCAACATGGCTGCCAACACTGGCATCAACAACTCTCTGCAGTAGAGAATTCCACAGGTTAACAACTCTCTGAGTGAAGAAGTTTCTCCTCATCTCAGTCCTAACTGGCTTAGCCCTTATCCTTAGACTATGTCCCCTAGTTCTGGACTTCCCCAACATCGAGAAATTCTTCATGCATCTAACCTGTCCAGTTGCGTCAGAATTTTATATGTTTCTATGAGTTCCCCTCTCATCCTTCTAAATTCCAGTGAACACAGGCCCTATCGATCCAGTCTCTCCTCATAGGTCAGTCCTGCCATCTCGGGAATCAGTCTGGTGAACCGTCACTGCACTCCCTCAATAGCAAGAACATCCTTCCTCAGATTACAAACCAAAACTGAACACAATATTCCAGGCGAGGCCTCACTAAGGCCCTGTACAACTGCAGTAAGACCTCCCTGCTCCGCTGCTCAAATCCCCTAGCTATGAAGGCCAACATACCATTTGCCTTCTTCAACGCCTGCTGAACCTGCATGCCAACTTTCAATGACTGATGTACCATGACACCCAGGTCTCACTGCACCTCCCCTTTTCCTAATCTGCCGCCATTCAGATAACATTTTGCCTTCGTGTTTTTGCCACCAAAGTGGATAACCTCACATTTATCCACATTATACTGCATCTGCCATGCGTTTGCCCACTCACCCAACCTGTCCAAATCATCCTGCAACCTTTTAGCGTCCTCCTCACAGCTCACACCGCCACCCAGCTTAGTGTCATCTGCAAACTTGGAGATATCACACTCAATTCCTTCATCTAAATCATTGATGTATATTGTAAAGAGCTGGGGTCCCAGCACTGAGCCCTGAGGCACCCCACTAGTCACTGCCTGCCATTCTGAAAAGGACCCGACTCTCTGCTTCCTGTCTGCCAACGAGTTCTCTATCCACGTCAATACATTACCCCCAATACCTCGCGCTTTAATTTTGCATACCAATCTCTTGTGTGGGACCTTGCCAAAAGCCTTTTGAAAGTCCAAATACATCACATCCAGTGGTTCTCCCTTGTCCACTTACATCCTCAAAAAATTCTAGAAGATTTGTCAAGCATGATTTCCCTTTCATAAATCCATGCTGACTTGGACCGATCCCGTCACTGCTTTCCAAATGTGCTGCTATTTCATCTTAATAATTGATTCCAACATTTTCCCCACTACTGATGTCAGGCTAACTGGTCTATAATTACCCGTTTTCTCTCTCCCTCCTTTCCTAAAAAGTGGTGTTACATTAGCTACCCTCCAGTCCATAGGAACTGATCCAGAGTTGATAGACTGTTGGAAAATGATCACCAATGCATCCACTATTTCTAGGGCTACTTCCTTAAATACTCTGGGATGCAGACTACCAGGCCCCGGGGAATTATCGGTCTTCAATCCCATCAATTTCCCTAACACCATTTCCCGCCTAATAAGGATTTCCTTCAGTTCCTCCTTCTCAATAGACCCTCGGTCCCCTGGTATTTCCGGAAGGTTATTGTGTCTTCCTTCGTGAAGACAGAACCAAAGTACTTGTTTAACTGGACCACCATTTTTTGTTCACCATTATAAATTCACCTGACTCTGACTGCAAGGGACCTACATTTGTTTTCACGAATCTTTTTCTTTTCACATATCTATAAAAGCTTTTGCAGTCAGTTTTTATGTTCCCAGCAAGCTTCCTCTCAGACTCTATTTTCCCCCCTCCTAATTAAACCCTTTGTCCTCCTCTGCTGAATTACAAAATTCTCCCAGTCCTCAGGTTTACTGCTTTTTCTGGCCTATTTATATGCCCCTTCCTTGGATTTAACACTATCCTTAATTTTCCTTGTTAGCCACAGTTGAGCCACCTTCCCCATTTCATTTTTACTCCAGACAGGGATGTACAATTGTTGAAGTTCATCCATGTGATCTTTAAATGTTTGCCATTGCCTATCCACCGCCAACCCTTTAAGTATCACTCACCAGTCTATTCTAGCCAATTCATGTCTCATACCATCAAAGTGACCTTTCCCCAAGTTCAGGACCTTAGTCTCTGAATTAACTGTGTCACTCTTCATCTTAATAAAGAATTTAAGAGGGAGTTATGGCCCTTACGACTAAAAGGGATCAAGGGGTATGGAGAGAAAGCAGGAAAGGGGTACTGAGGTGAATGATCAGCCATGATCTTATTGAATGATGGTGCAGGCTCGAAGGGCCGAATGGCCTACTCATGCACATATTTTCTATGTTTCTATTCCCCCTAAAGTCCTTGGTACAGGTTGTATTTACAAATTGAGACAGTCGGGAGCCTTCTGCTCCCTGGTTGATCTTCTCAGTTCGAACCCAAGCTTGGGCGAGTTAGTAAGTCCATTGCTGCATTGTGGAGCAGTCGGTCTGACAGGACTGTCGGGATGGTAGGTTCGTCTTCATGAATGACACAAGGGTCAACTGACGGTTGGATGTGTGTTGGTTGGTCGATGATGATGTCATCTTCAATTTGTTCTGGGTTGTCTGTGAATCGCAGTTTCGCAGTTTGGTTTGGTCGATGTGCCACAACCCTAATTCAGGACAAACACAGAGACACGAACAGCAATGTCACATGATACGGCCACGCGATCGTGGTACCATTGCTGCCGTTGCCTTCTGGTTTCGACATGATCATTGAGATCCGGGTGTACAAGGGAGAGCCTGGTTCTGAGGCCTCGCTTCATTAACAGCTCGGCAGGAGGGACCCCGGTGAACGAGTGGGGTCTCGTCCGGTAACTGAGCAGAATGCGGGACAAGCGGCTCTGTAGGGAGCCATGAGTCAAGCGTTTTAGGCTCTGCTTAATGGTTTGGACAGCCCGCTCTGCTTGACCGTTAGACGCGGTTTGAAAGGGGCAGACCTGACATGCTTGATGCCATTACGGGTCATAAACTCATGGAACTCCGAACTGGTGAAACACGGTCCATTGTCGCTGAAAAGGACGTCGGGCAGGCCATGGATGGCGAACATGGCCCGGAGGCTTTCAATACTGGCCGTGGATGTGCTGGATGACATGATTACGCATTCAATCCATTTGGAGTAAGCGTCCATTACCACTAAAAGCATTTTGCCGAGAAAGGGGCCAGCAAAGTCTATGTGGATCCTTGACCACGGTTTGGATGGCCATGACCACAGACTCAGCGTTACTCAGTTGCATGCAAGTGTTGCACTGATGCATGCATGACTTCAAGTCTGAGTCAATGCTAGGCCACCAAACGTGAGACCAAGCAATGGCCTTCATCATGTCAATGCCTGGATGGGTACTGTGTAAATCTTGCACAAAAGTTTCCCTACCTTTTTTTGGCATAACAACATGATTACCCCATAATAGACAATCAGACTGAATAGACAATTCATCTTTGCGGCAGCTATAAGGCTGAATTTCATCCTGCATTTTCTTGGGAATGGCAGACCAATTGCCATTTAGGACACACCTTTTTACGCTTCACAGTACAGGATCCTGGCTGGTTTAAGTCCTGTGATGGGTGACTCCTCACTCTCGAAGGCATCCATGACCAGCAGTAAGTCTGCGGGCTGCGGCATTTCCACCCCGGTTGTGGGCAATGGTAGCCGGCTAAGCGCATCAGCGCAGTTTTCAGTACCTGGTCTGTGGCGGATGACATAATCATAAGTGGATAATGTCAGTGCCCATCTTTGAAAGCGGGACGAGGCATTGGTGTTTATACCTTTGTCCTCAGAAAACAATGAAATGAGCGGATTGTGGTCTGTTTCAAGCTCAAATCGAAGCCCAAAACAGGTATTGGTGCATTTTCCTAACCCCATATACACATGCTAAAGCCTCTTTCTCTACAATACTGTCCTTCCTAACCTGAGGAAGGACATTCTTGCTATTGAGGGAGTGCAGCGAAGGTTCACCAGACTGATTCCCGGGATGGCGGGACTGACCTATCAAGACTGGATCAACTGGGCTTGTATTCACTGGAGTTCAGAAGAATGAGAGGGGACCTCATAGAAACGTTTAAAATTCTGACGGGGTTAGACAGGTTAGATGCAGGAAGAATGTTCCCAATGTTGGGGAAGTCCAGAACCAGGGGACACAGTCTAAGGATAAGGGGGAAGCCATTTAGGACCGAGATGAGGAGGAATTTCTTCACCCAGAGAGTGGTGAACCTATGGAATTCTCTACCACAGAAAGTTGTTGAGGCCAATTCACTAAATATATTCAAAAAGGAGTTAGATGAAGTCCTTACTACTAGGGGAATCAAGGGGTATGGTGAGAAAGCAGGAATGGGGTACTGAAGTTGCATGTTCAGCCATGAACTCATTGAATGGCGGTGCAGGCTAGAAGGGCCGAATGGCCTACTCCTGCACCTATTTTCTATGTTTCTACTATAGGCTCTTTCAGCCTTAGACAGACTTCTGGACGCGTATGCAACTGGTTGGAGTTTGCCTGATACATTGGCTTGTTGGAGCACATAACCGACCCCATATGATGAGGAGTCGCAGGCCAGCACTATCCGCTTACATGGGTCATAGTGTACCAGTAATTTATTGGAACATAACAGATTCCTGGCCTTCTCAAAGGCTCTGTCTTGAGATTTGCCCCAAACCCAGTCGTTATCCTCTCTCAGCAACATGTGCAAGGGCTCTCGCCATTTGCTCAAACTAGGTAGAAAGTTACCAAAATAGTTGAGAAGACCCAGGAACGAACGCAGCTCCGTCACACTCTGGGTTCTGGGTGCATTTTTGATGGCCTCGGTCTTAGAGTCCGTAGGCCTGATGCCATCTGCAGCAATCTTTCTCCCCAGGAATTCGACTTCTGGTGCATTGAAAATGCATTAGCCTGAGTCCCACTCTGTCCAGACGACGTAGAATCTCTTCCAGGTTGTGCAGGTGTTCAGTGGCATCGCAACCGGTGATCAGGATGTCATCTTGGAACACGACGTTTCTCGGGACGGACTTCAGCATACTCTCCAGGTTTCTCTGAAATATGGCTGCCGCCGAACGAATTCCGAAAGGGCATCTGTGGTAATATAAACAGTCCTTTGCGCGTGTTGATGCACGTCAGTTTTTTCGAAGATTCAACCAGCTCCTGTGTCATGTAAGCGGAGGTTAGATCCAATTTGGTGAACGACTTCCCCCCCGCTAGCATTGCAAACAGGTCGTCAGCTTTGGGTAACGGGTACTGATCCTGCATCGAGACTCAATTGATCATTACCTTGTAGTCACCGCAGATCCTGACCATGCCATCACTTTTCAACACCGGGATAATTGGCCTGGCCCATTCGCTGAACTCGACTGGTGATAATGATTCCTTCCCGTTGAAGTCTGTCCAGTTCGATCTCGACCTTCTCCCTCATCATGTACGGAACCGCCCGAGCCTTGTGATGGACGGGTCTTGCATCCTGGCCTAGGTGGATCTGCACCTTGGCTCCAGTGAAGTTGCCGATGCCTGGTTCGAACGACGAGGGAAATTTGCTCAGCACTTGAGCACACGAAGCGTCATCCACTAATGATAAGGCTTTAATATCGTCCCAGTTCCATTTAATTTTCTCAAGCCAACTCCTTCCGACTAGTGTTGGGCCATTGTCTAGAACGATCAACAACGATAAATCATGCACAGCTCCATCGTATAATACCTTTACTGCCAAGCTGCCAATGACTGGTATGAGCTCTTTAGTGTAGGTAAGCAGCTTCGCATTGATTGGGCTCAGTTTGGATCTCTTTGCCTTAGTGTCCCACAGCTTTTCGAAAACCCTCTGACTCATTATTGACTGACCCGCACCCGTGTCCAATTCCATGGATACTGGAACCCCATTTAATTTAACGTCCAGCATTATCAGAGGACTTTTGGTAAAAGAATGTACACCATACACTTCTTCGTCGTGCACCTCGGGTTGAGTTGCCTGTGCTGCTTGATCCACGCTGGATCAATCATCCTCAGCCACGTGGTGTGTCGCAGCACGCTTGCTCGGTTGCGGACACATTCGCTGAAGGTGCCCAATTGTTGCACAGCCTTTGCACACGTATTGCTTGAATCGGCGTTGATGGGCCCAAAGATAGCCCCGCAACGCCAACCAGGCGAGCTTTGATTAACCCCCGATGGCAGACTTTGAGCAGTTACAGGTCGTACGAACGCGGACGAGTAGGCCCTGCCATGTGCAGCTCTGCCTACCAACGATATTATTTTATGCACAGTACTTGCCGGTGAGTTTCGATGCTGTGAAGATATCTGTTTCGAGTTTTCGTCTGTGGACTTGATGGCCCTGCTCACGTCTAGAGATTCAGCAGCCAGCAAGCTTTGGAAGGATGACCACGTGGCCAATACCAAGCACGAAAAAGTCCCGCAGCATTTCCTCCAACGCAGCTCTGAAGTTGCACGGCCCAGCGAGACGTCCCAGGTCGATGACAAATTCCGCCACGTCCTGACCCTCGGAGCGATTGTGCGTTTCGAAACGATACCTCAACATGATGATGCTTTCCTTCGGTTTAAAGTGGTTCCGAATTTATCGTAAGTCTTATCTGTTGGTCGAGTCGGTGAGAGTAGATTCTTGATAAGGCCATAAATTTTTGACCTACAAGCGGTGAGGAGAATTGCCCTGTGCTTAATTGCGTTATTGGTTCCTTCCAATCCGTTGGCTACGAAGTACTGGTCAAGGCGATCAGTGAAATCCTCGCAGTCTTCCCCTTCCACGAATCTCTCCAAAATTCCAACAGACATGGTTGCGTGAAAGTTCGTAGTTTTAACTCGTCGCCAATTGTTAAGTATTGAATAACTCCACGAGGCTAAGTACGGTGAGCTAGTTCAGGCATGACCTTACTCCAGTTTATTTATTCTCAAAGTGAGGATTCAACATGGCTGCCAACATTATATACGTTGTTATACACGGCTTGCACGTATCTGCCAGTGATCATTAGGACTCCGACAGTCGCGCCCTCCGGTTGCAGGTAAAACCCAGTTAATATACCTAACAGCCTCCTTGTTAGTTTGCCAAGTGTTGGGTCTGTCATTCCTGAACAGACCCGACACCAAGCAGCGGGTCAGCCAATTTAGATAGTTAAAAGCTTGTTAAATGGTAGTTAAGCAGGATTTTACCAGGTACTTAGCATTTTACCAGGTATTTAAAAAGTTTCCCGGAGCGCAGTTGTCATGTCAGCTAAGTAGGTCGGGTGTTGTGTCAGCATCGATTGATTCACTAAACTGACGGCTGCAAATGGTCTATGAAAGTTTCCATTTCATAGGTTTTCACTTTCCAAGGTTAAAAGCAGTTGCTTACTTCACTGAGAAGTCAGATTGCCCTTTATGCAGCTATCAAGTGTGTGGAGAAAACTCTCTGGGGGTGAAATTGCTCCTTGCCCCAATTGGGGATGGTCACTTTCCAGGGCCGGGACTTTTATCGCCCGGCATGGAAATACCACCCCCGACATACAATTGGGCCTAGCACCCCGTGAAGAAAGCGGAGAGCTGTCTCCGGTGCTCCACTTCCATTGGGGTTGCTACTGTGGCACTGAGTACAGCACTACACCGATGCTCCACATAGCGCTGATGCGCTACAATGCCTCTCCACTTGGATTAAAGGGGAGGGCCAGTGTGCACTCTGCAAGCTCTTTGGTGGCCGTCACTGGGTCACCAGGCTGGCGTGAGACCGGGCCAGCAGCCCAGCACCCAAGATGGAGCGCCGAGCTGCACGATGGCGGCCCGGTCTACGCTAGGTTGTGCGGCGGGCCGGGGTGCTAACCGCCGGATGCGGCGTTGCTGGGTCATCGGGTAATTTCCTGAAGGAGCTAACGGGGCTATAAAGAGGGGCAATTTCGCCCCCTCTATCCAGTGTGACCTCATTGGAACAACCTTTCTCACCACTGACAAATCGCTTCTGTCATCTCAACCTCACCTGCCATCTATTCCATCAGCATCGGTGCTCGTGAAAAAAATCTCACCTTGGTCCTCAGATTCCCAACACGATCAGCCCCAACACCGGCAGCACCAACATCCACACCAACCTTCGCTGCAATCAACTGATGCTGCACTGAACACATGGCATCATCACCCGTGCAAACTGCTGCCCGGGACTCCAGCGATGGCCTAATCCTGTCCAGATTGGCTTCAATTAACACTGTACACCCTGGCTGCAACCTGATACGCCAGGTTGGCACCACCCCATACCAGCACCATAAAGCAACCCTACAATGTCTAAGCCATTCCTTTCACACTCATCTCCATTGGGGAGGGTGGCATTATGTCTTGCCATTCACTGGAACTCACTAAGACACTTCAAAAAGGCGCACAGAAATTTGTCCAGGAAGGCAAAGTGGTGAAAATAAAGATTTCAATGCTTAACACATTTGCGAATTAAAGCACCCAAGTGTCGACCCTTGTGTGTTGTTGGATTGAATGTTGTTGGATTGAGTGTTGTTGGATTGAGCGTTGTTGGATTGAATGATTGGACAAGGCTGAGGGTGAGTGTGAGGGGTGGCTAGTGAGATGGGAAAGTGATAATATAGAAAGAGAGAGAGGGATGGGTGCAACTGTCAGGTAAATTGGTGTGAATATGGATATGCAGGAGTAGGTAGGGAAGGCAGAGTGATAGGGATGTGATGAGTGGCACAGCAGGATGAGATTGAGTGTGGCTTTGCAGTAACGTTTAGTGATCTACTGAGATCATTGAAAGATTTGCGCCACTGCAGCCAGGTCCTCCTGACCACATCCCTGCTTGTGCCCTCCTGTGCAATGTGCAATCAGGCTGTGTTGATCTCCTGGGGAGGTCTCTTCCACCAAATATAAGGGAAGAGAACCTCCTGCATGCTGTGACTCCCTCCAGAAGCATATGGAGGCAGTCATGGGAGAGCCTGGGTGCAGCCGTGCACCTTTGTGCAGTGCTTGTCAGTGACAGCGCAACTGTCAAAATTAATGTGAACATGGTCTCTTTAAGGAAACTGGCTGATCATCATCGTCATCATAGGCAGTCCCTCGAACGAGGATGATTTGTTTCCACATGAGTTCACAGATGTTTCAATGAAGGACCCGATGTTCCAGTCCTGAACTCCAATTGAGAGGGTGGAAGATGCCTGCGCGTGGATTTTTTTAACGTGTGGTGACTGTTGTACATCAGCCACCACACGGGCTCGGCAGTGCTGGCCTTTATCCAATGGCAAGGGTTAATCAGGACGACTGGTGACGTAATCAGACCGGCTTCCTTTTAATTGGCCGGGAACTTCGCAGGGCGGGATTAACAAGGCCAATCAGGGCAAAATCACTTGGAGGAGGCAGGTGAAGACGCAAGCGGGGTTTGAGGCCTCCGTCTACTCTGGGCGAACCGGACTCACCACGGATGGCGAAATCGCGGCCCAAGTCCCAGTCACCCATCACCCCTGTGCTCATTGACCTACATTGGCTCCCGATCTACCAACCTTCATTTTAAAATTCTCTGATTTAAATCCCTCCATGGCCTCAGCCCTCCCTAACTCTGTAACCTCCTCCAACCTTCCAAGAACTCCGTATTCCTCCAACTCTGTTCACTTGTTTACCTTCATACACCACTGGCAGCCGTGACTTCAGTCATCTAGGCCCTAAGCTCAGGTGTTTCCCTCCTAGACCTCTCGGTCTTTCCAATTCTTCTCCGTTAAGACCTTCCGTGTAATAGAACATAAGAACATAAGAAATAGGAACAGGAGTAGGCCATACAGCCCCTCGAGCCTGCTCCACCATTCAATAAGATCATGGCTGATCCGATCATGGACTCAGCTCCACTTCCCCGCCCACTCCTCACAACCCCTTATTGTTTAGAAAACTGTCTATTTCTGTCTTAAATTTATTCAATGTCCCAGCTTCCACAGCTCTGTGAGGCAGTGAATTCCACAGATTTACAACGCTCTAAGAGAAGAAATTTCCCCTTATCTCTGTTTTAAATGGGCGGCCCCTTATTCTAAGATCATGCCCTCTAGTTCTTGTCTCCCCTATCAGTGGAAACATCCTTATTGCATCCACTTTGTCAAGCCCACTCATAATCTTATACGTTTCGATAAGATCACCTCTATTTTCTTCTGAATTCCAATGAGTAGAGGCCCAATCTACTTAACCTTTCCTCATAAATCAACCCCTCATCCCGGAATCAACCTAGTGAACTTTTTCTGAACTGCCTCCAAAGCAAGTATATCCTTTCGTAAATATGGAAACCAAAACTGCACGCATTATTCCAGGTGTGGCCTCACCAATACCTTATATAGCTGTAACAAGACTTCCCTGCTTTTATACTCCATCCCCTTTGCAATAAAGGCCAAGATACCATTGGCCTTCCTGATCACTTGCTGTACCTGCACACTATCCTTTTGCATTTCATGCATAAGTACCCCCAGGTCCCGCTGTACTGCGGCAGTTTGCAATCTTTCTCCATTTAAATAATCACTTGCTCTTTGATTTTTTTCTGCCAAAGTGCATGACCTCACACTTTACAATATTATACTCCATCTGCTGTTTGGGATTTGCCATATTTGTTTACCTCTGCATGTGGTTAAGTCTGAGGAGTTGAACACTCTGAAAACAACCAGTCTGCCCCAAGGACTGGACAGCACCTGTCGTGCATGGAAAACTGCACCTAGTTGTTGACACTAACCCTGCGACGCGAGTATTTTTTTAAAAAAGCTTAGCTCTGACGTATGGAGGAGTCGCATCAGATGACTGAAGTAAAAATCAGGCCAGGGTTAGGTTTTTAAGTTGCTGGTCAATGGATAAATACAACTTTATTATTCCTAGTTATGTTGCAAAAAGCCCTTGGCATTACTAAACAGAATTAAGGATTTTATATATAGTCTCAAAAATGTTTTGTGCCACATTGATGAGTCTGCTCAGATAAAGAGCAATACAGTTCAGATCTAACTGACACTGATGTATGACTGCTACATATCTGATTAGACTGTTAAATCCATCTATGAGCAAAAATGAAGCAGCAGGAAAAGGAAATCATAAGAATTAGGAGCAGGAGTAGGCCATTTGGCCCCTCGAGCCTGCTCTGCCATTCAATAAGAGTATGGCTAGTCCTCTACCTCAACACCACCTTATAGCCCTTAATTTTCTTAGTTCCCAAAAATTTATCGACCTCTGTATTGAATATACTCACCGACTGAGCATCCACAGCTCTCCAGGGTAGAGAATTCCAAAGACTCACAACCCTGAGTGAAGAAATTTCTCCTCATCTCAGTCCTAAATGGTCAACCACTTATTCTGAGACTGTGGCCCTGTGTTTTAGATTCCCCAGCCAGGGAAAAAAATTCTCAGCATCAACCCTGTCCAGCTCCTTAAGAATGTTATGTTATGTTTCAATTAGATCACCTCTCATTCTTCTAAACTCTAGGGAATATAGGCTTAGTCTACTTAATAACTTCATAGCAGTAGGCTCGTTATAACATGTTACTTTTGATATCTTTGAGTTTCTAAATAGAAGATAACCCATGTAAAGAGCACGTTTTACAATGTTCCCACTCCCTCCAACCGAGTTTTATGTTTCCTGTATGGCTCCCAAGCATTTAAATTTAATCATAGATGAACAAAACCATTCTTAACGAAACAATGCATGCTAAAAAAATTATTTTGCCTATTTAAGAAGGGTGCAGGTATATGTCATTAAACGGTAGCTTCCTGGATTGAAATGATTTTGACAGATTCAGAGGAGAAAGTTTCACTCTGGAGTCAGGTCCAAATGTCACTCCAGATTTACTCTGCAAATTAAGCATCGGTTCAAAGTGAAACAATCCGCACGAATGCCACAACGCTGTGTAAATGTAATGTGGAACTAGTAAATAAGGTAATGAGGACAGGGGAAAGGAAAATTGGGCGGAGTGTATAATGGGCAGTCGATCCGCTACCGTCCGTTTTGCGCCCATGCCGAAGTTGAATTTTACCCCCACAATTAACGTAAAACAGTTTTCCTACTTAATTATCACCGAAAGCCAAGCATAACTGTAAAGGGGCAAAGGGAAATGCAGAAGAACATAAGAAATAGGAGCAGGAGTAGTCCATACGGCTCCTCAAGCCTGCTCCGCCATTCAATAAGATCATGGCTGATCTTCAACCTCAACTCCACTTTCCTGCCGATCTCTGCATCTCTTGATTCCCCTTGTGTCTAAAAGTCTATCTGTCTCAGCCTTGAATATACACAACGACTGAGCATCCACAGCCCTTTGGGGTAGAGAATTTCAAAGCCTCACAACCTTCTGAGTGAAAAAATTCCTTCTCATCTCAGTCTTAAATGCCCGACCCCTCATCCAAAGTCTATGCCTCCCAGTTCTAGACTCGCCAGCCAGGGGAAACAGCCTCTCAACATCTACCCTGTCAGAATCTTATATGTTCCAATGAGAAAGGGAATTGGAATTATAGTAGATAAGTCCAATAAAAATGGTAAGTGGCTCAATGGGCCAAATCACTACTTTTCAAATTGTTAGCTGGTTCAGTTGGTAGAACTCTTGCCTCTAAGTCAGGAGGTCATGGGTTCATGTCCCACTTCAGACTCAAGCATGTAGGCTGATAAATTGAACTTGCACCCAAAACACCAGAATATATATATTTACATATTTAAAATACAAAATATTGATTTCCAATTATTCGTCGAGATAGAACCATTATTAAGATAGAATTACATAGGATTAAATAGAATGTACGGCACAGAAACAGGCCTTTCAGTCCATGCCAGCGTGTATGCTTCATTTGAGCCTCCTCCCATCTTTCCTCATCTAAATCGATCAACATAACCCTCTATTCCCTTCTCCCTCATGTGCATGTCTAGCCTCCCCTTAAATGTATCTGTACTTTCGCTTCAACCACTCCCTGTGGTAGCAAGTTCCACATTCTCACTATTCGTTACCCAAAGAATTTTATTCCGAATTCCCTGTTGGATTACTTGTTGACTATCTTGTATTGATGGCTTCTAGTTATGCTCTTCCCCACAAGTGAAAACATTCTCTCAGTATCCACTCTGTCAAAACATTTCATAATTTTAAAGAGCTCTATTAGGTCACCCGTCAGCCTTCAAGACAAGGCCTGTTCATCCATTCCTGATATGTATAACCTCGCATTTCTGGTTTATAAAGTACTCGATTCATAAAGTACAGCTTGATAACCAACCACAGACACATATAACGGGTTAACACATGTACCCTTGGGAATAGTACTTGATCCACTGCTGATATGGTAGTCCACTGAAGAATGGACATGCTAGCAAGATTCTGATTAGTGAAGCGTCTTGTATTCAATCAGCTCCTATTTCTGTCTAAAGTTGTATCACACCTCTCAGACAAGGGGGGCAGACAGATAAGACCAGTTCCTGTTTGACAGAAGATACTTTTAGGCTGATAAAGAGCCATCAACAGCAGACTTGCAGTTCTCCGACCATCAGCAGCCCACTGTAGTGCAAAACTGGGGGAACTCCACAGACCCGACACCATAAAAGACCCACATGTTTATGAGTCCTGAGAGATGCCATCGATACTCCATTTACAATTTGTAGGAGTGGTAGGAGCAAAAGTAAATGAGGGAGAGCTTCACATAGAATCTACAGATTTCCAATTGAATGCAACTTTCTTACTTTAAATATAAAAATATCTCGAGACAATATTATACACACATTTAGATGGCTTCTGTCCACCAATCATGCTGATATTTCTGTTTTCAATGAAACAAGAATGCTTTCAGGGTAGAAATGTTCCAAAGGCATAGCGGAAAACCCAACCCTCACAATAGAGAAACAGTATCTCAAACTGGTGGTTATTTTCTTATCATCTAGATTCACCGACAAGGTCACAGGCACACAAGCTGAACTTCTCTGAGTCATAAGTGCAACCTCACAGCTAATCATTCTAAAGCACTGATTCACGGAGCTGGTTTTGAGCTCAGTACACAATAGCGAATAGGAAACTCCAGTATTTACTCAGAGCTTAAATACGTAGATATATTCAGCTGGATTTTGTTTTGAGTCTATGGGGGCGATTTCCGACTGTCTGATGTGATTTTCAGGCGGGCCTGTAAATGGATGCACAGCACACCTCTCCGAAACTGGCAGGGGTCTGCTTGCAGGTTGTAGGACCCTGTTTGCAGTTTTCAAGTATAGATGGCAGAGTTTCTACCCATCTGTACCGGATGAGCAGCTTAACCAGTGATTTATTAAAGGCCACACCTAAATGGCTTGGAACATCTTTTGAGGAAACATTTGTGGGGCAAGGAGACCACAAAAATACCGCTTCCTGCAGCTGCCCGCCGCCCCCCGCTTCCCCCCGCCCCCTCTCTCCCATACAACTCCCCACTTTCCCATTGGACTGTCTCCTGTCACTATCTTTTACTGCCAACTTACAGCTCGGTTTGCTCATGGAGCTGACATATTTTCCACCCCCAGCTTACCCGCCCTCCCTCCCCAGTTTGGGGGGCTGCCAGCTCACACTCATTGAGGGCTGGACCTCCTACTGAATTATCAGGTGTGTGCCACGACTACACTGCTGACATCACGCCTGTTTTGGGCAAAAGTTTGAAATTGCCACTGCCCCCCCCCACACCCCAACCCTTTTCAGTTTCTGCTGTGATATGTGTCGTTCCCTAGCTGATCAAAAAGTATATGAGCATCCTGTAAATTCTTCCTTCTTAGCTAGTCAGTGAATGTGTTACTTTTCATTTTTCCTCCCTCTGTGGGAAGTATCTCACCTTGACCTGATGACCCTCCCTCACTCTTGGCAACCCAGCCAAATTTCAGAATTCGCCGTGTGGTGAACTGCAAGTACAACCCACAATATACCATCTCTTACTGTTTAATTAAGAGAAATAAAAACTTTCATTTATATAGTGGCTTTCACACACCATGGATCACTTCCCATATCTCGGGAGCCTCCTATCAACAAGAGCAGGCATCGACGACGAGATCCAACACCGCCTCCAGTGCGCCAGTGCAGCCTTCGGCCGCCAGAAGAAAAGAGTGTTTGAAGACCAGGCCCTCAAAACTGCCACCAAGCTCATGGTCTACAGGGCTGTAGTAATACCCGCCCTCCTGTATGGCTCAGGAACATGGACTATGTACAGTAGACACCTCAAGTCGCTGGAGAAATATCACCAACGATGTCTCCGCAAGATAGTACAAATCCCCTGGGAGGACAGGCGCACCAACATCAGCGTCCTCGTCCAAGCGAACATCCCCAGCATTGAAGCACTGACCACACTCTATCAGCTCTGCTGGGCAGGCCACATAGTTCGCATGCCGGACACAAGACTCCCAAAGCAAGTGCTCTACGTGGAGCTCCTTCATGGCAAACGGGCCAAAGGTGGGCAGCAGAAACATTACAAGGACACCTTCAAAGCCTCCCTGATAGAGTGCAACATCTCCAGTGACACCTGGGAGTCCCTGGCCAAAGACCGCCCTAAGTGGAGGAAATGCATCCGAGAGGGCGCTGAGCACCTCGAGTCTCAATGCCGAGAGCATGCAGAAATCAAACGCAGACAGCGGAAAGAGCATGCGGCAAACCAGTCCCACCCACCCCTTCCCTCAACGACTATCTGTCCCACCTGTGACAGAGTCTGGGACTCTCGTATTGGACTGTTCAGCCACCAAAGAACTCACTTCAGGAGTGGAAGCAAGTCTTCCTCGATTCCGAGGGACTGCCTATGATGATGAGAATGATTCACACACTGAGTATATGTCCCAAAACACTTTATAGCCACTAACATTACTTTTTTTGAAGTGTAGTCACTATTATTATGTAGGTAAACATGGCAGCTAAGTTGTGTACAGCAAGATCCAACCACTAAAGGCGTTGTAAGCAGCTTCTCAAAGGGTGTGATATCTCACCAAACCACTGGAAATGGATACCATGCAAATCAGCAGCGCGCATTGCAGCACATCACAGATCTTTGATGGAAACAAGCAAACTAGAGATAAAAAAAAGGTTGATTCAATAAACAATGATAATGCTAGCACATCTCAGCAGTATGACTACAAAAATAGGACACAAAGAATCTGCAAAGGGATATTGACAGGCTAAGTGAGTGGGCAAACATTTGGCATAATGTGGTAAAGTATGTGGTTATCCACTTTGGCAGGATAAATAAAAAAGCTAATTATTATTTAAATGGAGCGAGATTACAAAATGCTGCAGTATAGAGGGACCTGGGGGTCCTGGTGCATGAAACACAAAACTTTAGTATGCAGGTACAGCAAGTAATCAGGAAGGCAAATGGAATGTTGGCCTTTATTGCAAGGGGGATGAAGTATAAAAGCAGTGAAGTCCTGCTACAACTGTACAGGGTATTGGTGAGACTACACCTAGAGTACTGTGTTCAATTTTGGTCTCCTTATTTAAGGAGGGATATACTTACATTGGAGGCAGTTCAGAGAAGGTTCACTAGGTTGATTCCTGAGATGAAGGGGTTGACTTATGAAGAAAGGTTGAGCAGGTTGGGCCTATACTTATTGGAGTTTAGAAGAATGAGAGGTGATCTTATTGAAACATATAAGATACTGAGGGTGCTCAACAAGGTCGATGCAGAGAGGATGTTTCCACTCGTGGGGGAATCTAGGACTAGGGGGCATAGTTTCAGAATACAGGGCCACCCATTTAGAACTAAGATGAGGAGGAATTTCTTCTCTCAGAGGACCGTAAATCTGTGGAATTCTCTGCCCCAGAGAGCTATGGAGGTTTGGTCATTGAATATATTTAAGTGGAGATAGACAGATTTTTGAATGATAAGGGAATAAAGGGTTATGGGGAGCAGGCAGGGAAGTGGAGCTGAGCCCAAGATCAGATCAGCCATGATATTAAATGGCAGAGCAGGCTTGAGGGGCCAAATGTCCTACTCCTACTTCTTATGTTCTTATAAATAGGATAGTGTGATAATCTGCCAGTGTAACATCATTGTGGTCGTATGTAGAAATATGTAGAAGTAACAACAGGGAAACAGGCCATTTGGCCCAAGCAGTCCATGTTGGCATTTACCCTCCATGCGAGTAAATAGTTCTAATAGGAAGTCCAAAACTAGGGGTCAGAAATATAAGATAGTCACTACTAAATCTAATAATGAAATCAGTAGAAACTTCTTCACCCAGAGTGTGGTTAGAATGTGGAACTGACTGCCACACAAAGTGGTTGAGGTGAATAGTACAGATGCATTTGAGGGGAAGCTAGATAAGTCAATGAGGAAGAAAGGAACAGATGGAATAAAAGCAGAAAATGCTGCAAATACTCAGTGGGTCAGGCAGCATCTGTGGAGAGAGAAACAGCGTTAACATTGCAGATCTATGAGCTTGTGCTAGAACTGGAAGAAATAAAAGGATATGCTAATAGAGTTAAACAAAGTAGAGTAGGAGGGAGCTCATGTGGAGCATAAACACCAGCATCGACCAGTTGGGCTGAATGGCCTGTTTCTGTGCTGGTAAATGCTGTGAAATTCTGTGTGAAAATAAATGAAGCATCATTTATCGGCTGTGGAGGAGTAGTTTATTCACTTCACCACCAGAGGTGCAGGATCAATGCAGCAACATAAATGCTGCCTCTGGACACCAATCACCATGTTTTAGGGAATGGGCAGGGTGACTACTTAGAATCCACTATTACAGCACAAGTTGATGCTCTGCCATCATGAATGGAGATACAAGTATATCTGATCAGACCCTGTGGGACCAAGTCCAAGATTCCTAGTGTGGAGTACTCTCAACTCAACTAAAATAAACAAATAACCACAATTAGATTTGTAACACATTGAGCAAAGCACAAATGCTTTTGAGTGTGAATTCTGTTTAAATTCTATATAACCCATGCTCATTAAAACAGTCTCATTATCTTCTTAATTTGCTTCTTCTAATCATATATCTACTTAGTCTGTTTTTGGGCAGTGATCACTTGCTGACTAGTTTTTGTTGTTGCACATAAAAATGAACATGTTTGAACAAGAACACATTAACCTTTGGCTTATTATGCGGTTCTCTTTAAATGTGAAAATTCCTCACTGTATATCTTATATGATTCAATTGGGATCTAAGAGGCAAAAGGCACACTAATCATATTCCTCTTGATATACTGATGTTCATGTTTCTTCATCAAAGGTTCAAGATGCCCTTAGACAATAGAATGTGGCATGCATTGCATAACTATGTGTTAACCAGGAAGAACAGCAAGCCAGTAAAACAGATCAAATTGAATCGCAACACTAAATTAGAAGTCTGAATTAGCAATGTAATATTTGCTGCAGTGAACTCTTGAGAATCCCAGCCATCTGGGTCATTCTAACACCAATTGGATAATTAATGAAGGAGATCCTACAATGATAATTAATTAAATGAGTAAGAAAACCCACACAACGACATTTACAGAGCCCACTTGATATTCCAGTTCAAAGATGCTGCACTCCAACATAATGCTGATGACCCAAACGCCCTGTGTCCTCCACACTCGTCGGTTTTTCGCATTAGGGATAATCTCTGAAAACAAATATGGCCCATAGTATACAATGTCAGCACGTTTCAAGGATAGGTATTAGCTGTGGCTCAGTTGGTACCACTCTTGTTTCTGAGTTAGAAGGTTATAGGTTCACAGACCCACACAGAGACTTGAATACAATATCTAGGCTGACACATCTGTGCCATAAAACGCAGTCTCAGTGTGCAAGAAGTTTTTGGTCAACTTAATCTCGTCTCTTTTTGTTTTTCTTCTCCAGGTTTTGTTTTCAAGCTAATAGCTAGACAGGGAGACAGGGATCAGTATAATAGCCCTGCATTATATATATCCTTGTCTCACTTAAGTTTAAATTGCCAGTTAACCACATCAAATTCTGTATGGCTGCTTGAATTTGACATTAAAGGTTGCAAACATGTGATTAAAATTTAATCCCATGCCTTCCAACCAGTTAATGGAGACTGCAACCTGTAATAGGTTATTTAAAACCTTTAAGTAACATATCACATGTGCATCCTGATTTAACATGTTAAATTTGAGGCCAGACATTCAGCTGCCTTTGCTGCAGCACTCATTCTGCTTGCCTAATGGGACAATGGAATGGTTCAAAACCAAATTTACAAACGACATCCTTTGTGACTGTGATCTCGAGGTATACTGCTCTGCGGTCACAGTCACAGGGATGTCGTTCTCGACCTGTCTGCAGCCTTTGACATGGTTGAGCACACCATCTTCCTCCAATTCCTCTCCTCCGTCGTCCAGCTCAGCATGACTGCCCTGACTAGGTTTCACTCCATTATCCAATCATAGCAAGACCATCACCCGTAATGGCTTCTCTTCCAGCCCCTGCACTGTTACCCCTGGAGTTCTCCAGGGAACTATTCTTAGCCCCCTTTTCTTCTTCATCTACATGCTGCCTCTCGGTGGCATCATCTGAAAACATGGGGATCAGGTTGCATGGGTATGCTAATAACACCCAACTCTCTTGATCCATCAACCTCTGTGTTGTTAGACTGCCTTTCCAAAATCCTTCTTGGATGAGCAGTAATTTCCTCCAGTAAAGCAATAGGATGCCCAAAGCCATCATTTACAGCCCCTGCCACAAACTCTGTACCCTCCCCCACGCCACTTATTCAATTCCCCTCCTCAGCTACTGTATCACCTTGTACCAGACTGCAAACTTAGCATCCTATTTGATATCAAGCTGAGCTGTCGACCCCATATCCTCTCCATCACAAAGTTCAGCGATTTCCACCTCCATAACATTGCCTGCTTCCGCCCATCAACTACGGAATCCCTCATCTACGTCTTTATGACCTCCGGATTTGATTATTCCAATGTCCTCCTGCCCAGCCTGCTATCCTCCATAAACTTCAGCTCACCCAAAGTTCTGCTGACTGTGTCCAATCCAGCACTAAGTCCCGCTCACCTGTCACCCTGCGCTCGTTGACCTATATTAGCCCCGTTTCCCCAATGCTTCCAATTAAAAATTCTCAGCCTCGTCCAAATTCCTTCATTGCCTCACTCTCCCTATTTCTATAACTTCCTCCAGACCGACGCATGCCATTATTAATGCACTAATCGGCTTGCAAGTTTAGGGGGTGCAGAGACACGGCGTGAGTGGTGAATCTCCAGAACTTGTGGTCGATTGACGCCGCACCAGGGTTTGCCTCGCACAAACAGCATCTTGCCCTTAACCTTCATGTTATTTAGAAGAACTTGTTGGATTTGCACATTAATTGTCCATTATATTTGCCGCAAAAAGTTAGGACTCATAATTAATAGAGTAAGTATCCTTTAACAACAGGGTAATTGTTAATGTGATGCCAATCAATCTCTTCAGCCAGAAAGGGAACAATTTAACTGCTGTGTCTCATTCTTGCATGAAGTAAATTGTTGTCAGAGATTTTGAAATTGTCAAATTTTAAATGTTCCAACTTTTTTTCTTACTACCTCTCTTTCCCTCTCTTTTAATCCAATCTTTCTTTCCTTCTCTTTATTTCTCTTCCTGTACCTGATTTGACTCTAATTCAGCCTCCTCTCCATCGTTCCTCTCTTTCTTTCTCAATCCTGAAATCTCATTGGTTAAGGAGATACACTGTTAGGCTCACCATTAACTAAGGTCCCAGATGCCCTGTTGCCCTTGCCAGCTCACTCATCCAGAAAGTCCGTGATGAAGGGTGCAGGATAAGGTCTAACTAACAACACACGCCATTAGATGCCCCGCTCCATCATGATTTGATTCAATGCAAACACTGTTATTAATGCCACAGGTTCTGCATGGTTTTGAGTGTTATTCATTTACGTTTTTGGGCAGGTTTCTATTCAAGGATTGCTCCTCCTGGTCATAGAAGGACATCTTGGGCGTCCCCTGCCATGGGCTTCACCCCTCCCCTGCTCACGGACTTGGGTGACCCTCCCAATCCGTAATTGCATTGCCGGGAACCGTTGCTATGGGTCCCCTGTGATAGCCTGACCGCCCACCAGTTTTGGTTCCCGCCCACCGGCGGTGATATGATTCCGTGTGTCGAATGCTCTCGACCACTCTTCCCAGCAACCTGTTCCAGCTCTTGACCGCCATCTGTGCAGAGGAATACTTCCTGACACCTATCCTAAATGTTCTTCTCACAGCCGTGAACCCGTGCCATCTTGTTCTGCTGTTTCGGGTGTCTGGGGAAAAACATGCTTCTCTCCTATTAACAACTGAAGCATCCAGGCCTTGAGATTTAAAACTGCTGTAGCTTCATCAACTTAACAACAACTTGCATTCATATAGCACCTTTAATGCAGTAAAAATGTCCCACAGCATTTATAGACCCATGTCTATCTTTATCACAAGGAAACATTGAATTCTTCCATTGAAATACTTTGATGTGTGTTTGACAGGTCCTTGTATACAACTCATTCTAACTCCAATAAAATGCCATGTTCTTTCAGTTTCTCTCACAACTCCACTGGATGGTTAGTTTGTCCGCCTTAATTACCTGCGCTGTTCTTCCCCATGCTCTCCTGAAGGTACAGTCAGACATTCATCCATGTGTCCATGCAGTAACCTCAGCACATCCCCTCCCTTTAGATATCCTAACGGAAGAGAAGATTATATTAACTCTCAACATGAGACATGAATAACATACTGTTTTTTTTTAAAACAAAAAACAAAAGAATGCAGGCAGTCGCAAGAATTGTATTTTGGGACTTATGGGGTTCAAATTTTATAAGTTCTGCAAGGGCCTCAGTTGATGTGACTGGGCATCAGTATCATATCTTTGCAGTGTGAAACTATGTTCCTTTTACTTAAATGTGGAGTTTCACACTCCTTGGTAGTGGACGAGGGTTTGTACCCCACAAAACCTTGGTCATCTGCGAGGGGCACGGAGCAGTTGGGTATCCATCTCTTAAGGTGCTGACCCATTGGCTCAACTCAGTTGTCCACCTCAGTCAACTGCAGAATAGGCAGGCAGCGGAAAGGGACCATATTTCAGTGCAGAGGCTGGAGTGCGAGCGGTAGTTGCAGGGCCATCTCATAGCTTGGCAGAAAGAGGAGTCATGTTGCTTCCATTAAGCAGCAAGCTGCCACCACATTTGCTCCTCCGAGGAAATGTCATCAACTTCCTCATCTTGTGCTCCTCCATTTGGAAGGGGCACAAGTCGAGGAAGTTGATGACACACACCTTACACTCTCACCAAGGACGCCCACCGAGTATCTAAACATTAAAGCAGAGACACACACTGTAAGTAGGGAAATAAAATTATTGCATCGTCTTCGTAAATTACTGTAAATTTATTATCTGAGGGAGCATATGACTTTTGCAAGAGGTAGTATACAGACTGGGATGGAAGTAAAGGTAAAAGTGATTATGCACAGCATGTTGTTAACGGGTAGAATATGTTACAAAGGGGACTACAAGTAGAATTATAGAACCATAGAATGTTTACAGCACAGAGGAAGGCCATTCGGCCCATTGAGCCCATGCCAACTCTGATCTAGACCCACTCCCCCGCCCGTTCCCCGTATCCCTGCAATTTATTTTCCTTCAGATACTTAACCAACTCCATTTTGAAAGATAAGATTGAGTCTGCCTCCACCACCCTTTCAGGCAGTGTATTCCAGATCTCAACCACTCACTACGTAAAAAGGTTTTTTCTTACATCACCTTTGGTTCTTCTGCCAATCACCTTAAATCTGTGCCCTCTGGTTCTTGACCCTTCTGCCGATGGGAACAGATTCTCTCTATCTACTCTGTCCAGACCCTTCATGATTTTGAACACCTCTATCAAATGACCTCTCAATCTTCTCTGCTTCAAGGAGAACAACCCCAGCTTCTCCAATCTATCCACGTAACTGAAGTCTCTCATTGCTGGAATAGTTCTTGTATATTTTTTCTGCACACTCTCTTAGGCCTTCATATCCTTCCTAAAGTGTGGTACCCAGAATTGGACACAGTATTCCAGTTGGGGCCAAACCGGTGTTTTATACAGGTTTATCATAATTTTCACACTTTTGTACTCTATACCTCTATTCATGAATCCAGGATCACGTATGTTTTTTTAACTGTTTTCTCAACCTGTCCTGCCACCTTCAACGATTTGTGCACACATACCCGCAAGTCTCTCTGTTCGTACACCGGCTTTAGGATTGTAACATTTAGTTTATGTGTCCTCTCCTCATGCTTTCTCCCAAAATGCATCACTTCATACTTTTCTACATTAAATGTCATCTGCCACGTGCCCTGTACACCCACGTCCAAGTCATTAATATATTAAGAAAAGCAATCCCTGGAGAACACTGCTGAACTACCTTCCTCCAGTCCAAAAAACAACCGTTCACTACTACGCTCTGTTTCTTGTCACTTAGCCAATTTTGATTTACTGTTCCTTTTATTCCACAGGCTTCAACTTTTCTGGCTATTATGTGGCACTTTGTCGAACGCCTTTTGGAAATCCATGTACACAACGTCAACCGCATTGCCCTCATCAATCCTCTGTTACTTTGTCATAAAACTCGATCAAGTTGGTTAAACACAATTTGATTTTAACAAATCCGTGCTGGCTTTCCTTAATTAATCCACGCCTATCCAAGTGACTGTTAATTTTGTCCCTGATCAATGTTTCTAAAAGCTTTCCCATGACCAAGGTTAAACTGACTGGCTTGTAGTTGCTGGGTTTATCTTTACACCCTTTTTTGAACAAGGGTTTAACATTTGCAATTCTCCAGTCCTCTGGCACCACTCCCTGTATCTATGGAGGATTGGAATATAATGGCCAGCACCTCTGCGATTTCTTCCCTCAATTCTCTCAGCATCATAGGATGCATCCCATCCGCTCCTGGTGATTTGTCTACTTTAACTACAGCCAGCCTTTCTAGTACCTCTGCTTTATCAGTTTTTATCCTATCACGTGTCTCCACTACTTCCTCCTTCACTCTGTCTATGGCAGTATCCTTTTCCTTGGCGAAGACAGATGCAAAGTTTAGTACCTCAGCCATACCCTCTGCCTCCATGCATAGGTCTCCTTTTTGGTCACTGTTTGGGTAGTTAGACTAATGAGATTTTCTTTTGGCCTCTGTTCGGTGGTTCCTCAATGGTGTTCAAACTCAGGGATCCTTGAAATAGTGCTGGCACAGTGGAATGGCACAAAGCAAACGCATCAAGGCTGCTGGTAGGGCATTGCCCATTCAGCTGCAATATTCTGCTGCTGTGGTCCGATATCACTGGCACATTGATGGAATAAAAGCTTTTCCGATTCATATATGCCATGGGATATTGTTTAGGATCTTTTCTTACTACCACGTGATAAAAACTGCTGCTCTCTCCTAAGCTATATTGCATGGGATCATCTCTCCTCCGCTTTAAGCCCCTCCCCATAGCTTCTTCATAAAGGTGTGTTTCTGAATTTTGGGTATGTCTTCGAGGTGAAACACTAAGTGGGGGGGGGGGGGGGGGGGTCAAGGGTTTCCTCAGTGGGAAAGGAAAAATACTGAACAGCAAGTAACCCCCTGGTGCTGATCTTGTGCACCTCTGTATGGACAGTTCAGTTGTAAAGGTACACACAATGCCTGGAATTGGTCACTGTGTGGCATGGGGAAATGGTGGCATGGTGTAGGGGGAAGCTCGAAAAGGAGGGTGGGGAAAAAAAACATTAGAAAAATCAAAACATGGGTCACAGATGTTAAAAAAAAAATAATATAGGAATGAGCACCTCCAAAACCCAAGGTGAGTGGTATTATTTGATGGTGTAATGCGTATGTGAAATGCGTTGACAGACTATAAAGATAACGGCACAGTTGCAGCAGTGTTACTGCAGGGGTTTTTGAACAATCTTACCTTGTGCTACTTCACTTCCAGAGCAAATTGGAGCAACACTCCAGAGAGTTTGCTGGAATGCGGCATCAACCTGCAAACTGCTACAGCCATATGACAAATGCTGCAAAAGAACAAAATCAGTTCAGCACCGTCTCGAGACTGCCAGGTCATGTTTAAATACATCAACAGAATACTGATATCTTAAAACACCCTCTTAAACCAATCAAAGGTGTAAATATTACAGCCTTTAAACCTGCCACCAGCATTTATTCTATTGCCATCAGGCTGAAATGTTTCAATAAGACAATTATAGTAACCTTTGCAAGAAGGTTTGTTCAGTCTACGCCTGCTTCGTTTTATCAAAATAGAAGTGGATTCTGACTTCATATAGCATCATGTCATCTAGCCACAAAGGGCTGGACTGGACATGGGGCAAGCGTTTGCAGGGTTCTGAGGGTCAGGGCTGGCAGTCTTGGGGCATAGCTGAAGATAGGGATTGGGGTAAGGTTGGCATGAGGGTCAAGATAAGGGCTGGGGCAGCAGGAGTGGGAGGGGTCAACAACCAGGGGCATAGATTTAAAGTAGGAGGTTTAGAGGGGAAGTGAGGGGAAATTTCTTCAGCCCGAGGTCTGGCACTCACTGCCTGAAAGGGTAGTTGAGGCAGAAACCCTCGCCACATTTAAAAAGTGCTTGGATTTGCATTTGAAGTGCCGTAACCGACAGGGCTACGGACCAAGAACTGGAAAGTGGGATTAGGCTGGATAGCTTTGTTGGCCGGCATGGACATGATGGGCCGAAATGGCCTCCTTCCATGCTGCAAATTTCTACGTAACTAAGCACTGCATTGTTACGTGTGCTACAAAGCAACTCACAAACAAATGCTTCTGCACCTCGCAGACAATGCGTGAAAAATGGCATCAATGCCAATCAAGAACTCCAGGCTACTTATTATCATAAAACATATTGGGATGTTTTCACATTTAATTAATTAATTGAAATCTAGCTTCAATAAAAACGTTAAATGGAAGCATTCGCTCCCCACTGTCTACAACTCTCTGACCATGATTACGAATTAACTGCTTCCTACACATTTTAGGGTTTTTCCTGCCAATTCCCCCCTCCCCTTCTCCTTGCCTGCAGCATCTACTTGTTGCTGGGGTATGTTTCCACAAGCATTGGTCACTCTTTGGATCCTGAACCAAGTGGCCATCCTTCATGTGCAGGCTATTCTATCATAAGGTACTTTAAAGGCAAGCCTAAAAGTCCTAACCCTAAACTATACATATCGACTTCCAGCCAGAGTCACTGGATAATAAACAGGAGTGGAAATCCTGGATGATTTTTCCTTCATTAGCCTAGGGACTCTGAGGCCCAATGTACCACTGCCTGCCAAAGATCAACTAACCGCGCAGACTGGCGATCAAATCTGTATGTACAGCTCAGCTACTCTTGAGCTTAACTGGCGAAACCATTGGGAGCATTGTTTTTGTCGCAGTTCCCGAGCACGATACTGTTTGAAAATACATCATACATCCAGCATGTTCTGGTAGAGACTTGAAATAAAATGAACGGAGCAAATAGTTTGCTGTCAAAACTGGAAGAAAAATGTTAGTGGGCTTTCTGTGAATTTGATGCACAAATACGTATAAGGCTAAATTAGTAGAATATAGATCAGAGGATGTTTGATGTTTGCTTGCATGAATTAGAACAGGAAATCTGCGATATTTTGCTCACCAGGTATCGCTCCGAAGAAATGCTGACTAAGATAAGGTCATCTCCTACACGTACTTTTTCTCCTTCTGAACGTTGCTTGGAGGCTGGGTGTATCGTCCACCAGCAGGCCTCTCCTATACAAACAGGAAAATCAAAACCCTTCTCTGTAACTTTGTACAGTACTGAGAACATTGCCAGTACAACAGTAAATTTATGCTGATAAGTATAAACTGAATTCTAGACCCAAAGTGACAATAATTTGCCCTTTTATTGCTAACCGGACACGTGAGGTAAATACAGCTGTCCCTTGATATAATATGTTCATTTGCATTACTATTTCAGATGCAATGCTATTTTTACTTGTTTATAAATTTTCAGCATATGTTCCATTGCTATCCAGCTTTAAAAAGCTTCCAAAATTTTAAATTTCACTGTAACCTATATTTTATATTGGGACCTAATTTGCGGCCCCTTTGAGGCGCGCACACGCCCGCACAAGTTTCGGGTTTAGGCATGAACTGTGCATGCACTAAAATCCAGAACTTGTGATCTGTCAAGAATTCTCTTGATAAATCGCACGAATCCCTGGGAAAAGGGCATTTGCTGGTGCGGGGTTGGGCTACTTACCCGTGAAACTCTTACGCCTGGTAAAAGCAGGTGTAAGGCCTTATTTTACCAGCTAAGAGTTAAAAAAAATGTTATCAATCATTTAAACATTAAAAACCCTATGCAATAAGATAAGTTTTTTTTAGCCTCTTTAAAAGATATAAATTTATTTTTCAAAATTTATTTTGCTGTTTAATTATATTGTATTTTAATTAATTACAAATATGTACTTTATTTTTATTTACTTGTTATGTTACATGTACATACAGAATCTCCATAAACATGAATGGGGATAGCCTTCTTTGATTAATTGGGCCAGCCCACGTGATCCCAGGAATGCTTGCGCTCCTGGTATATGTGAGCCTCTACGCAGGCCTACGCATAGAGGCCCAGGAACACAAGTCTCCATAGATCCCAAGGCAGAAGGTAAGTGCGTAGATTTTATGCTGGTCGAAAGCCTCCACCCGCAGGAAGCCTCCGACCGCAAATTCAGCCCCATTGTTTTTTTAACGAATGGTCACCATTTTTTTGCGATTGAGCAGAGTATTTTAGAATGGAGGAATGTCACCTTATGACCACAGCTACTTCAGCAATTGTCTGGTTAGAAACAGACAAACTTGTGGGGCTCGTCTGGGATGTGGTCTGTACCCAATCTTCGGTTGGCCCTTGCGCACTTTGCTGCAGGTGTTGGTGCTGAGGATCCGTCTCCACTTCTCTCTGCATCATTCTAATCTAGACAATAGTCCCCAATGACCGCGCTATTCTATCATACAACATTCATCTGCTTTAGTAATCAAGTAAGCTTCGCTAAAACAATAAGGGTGAATTGTTGAACCTGCCACCTGAAAGCGAGAAAAACTTATATACCACTCCTAACCACATGACTATTTGAAAGTGCAATACATTCTTCAAACATACCTGTTGTATCTTCCTGTAATCCGACATCAAAGGCCAGCTTGTCTGTTGAAGATCGAGATGTGGACAAACAACAGAGATACTTGGAAACAAAATGCAGGATAGCAACAGGTTAAAATTTCAGACTGGTGAAAGTTCAGCGAAGAAGATGGTCGTGAATAGCAGATCACTTTTGAGGAATCGCCGTTCTCTCCAGATCAGTTCAAGCTACCTCCTATAAAGTAGATCTTGGCAAACAGTGAGATGTACTGCAGTTTCTGAGAGTTCAGTCAACCAGAAATTCTTAATGATCTTTGAAATTAACTCTTATTGCGCTGCTGGTCAACACGTGAGCACAGACAGTTACTATGAATGGCATGTGGATATCAAGAGTCAGGTATCTGTTCAGTGCATTCGAACATCTTGGCCTGACAATGCACTGCAGATGGGTTCAACAAAACCTTTTAGATATTTTCTTTTAAGAATGTGAAAATCAGATCAGTTCTAGTTCCTTCTATTTGGTTGCCATCATAATTAAGAGAGTCTGAATTTCACATGAGAATCTTGATGTGATTTAGTTAACAGAAAGCAGTAAATGAATAATTCTTACCATTCCACTGTAGGAGTGCCTGAGCAACACTGCGTGTCCATACAGAAGGGTCCGATGGCCTCCACCTTGAGCTGTCTGTTTAGTAAATGATGATAATGTTCAGGGTATTACATCAAATGAAGCACAGTACCTCTGTGTTGTAGCCACTGACAATTCAATTTACTGTCCTTTTAAGTATTCTGCAGTTAACAAAACAAATAGAATTCTGCAATATAATGCTCAATCGGGTAGAGTATAAATCATAGGATATCACGCTGTAACTGTATAGTGCTCGGCTCAGAATGCAACATGACTACTGTGTCCAGTTTTGGTCGTCAAGACACAGGGGAGAGAATTGAGCTCTGGAGGCAGTACAGAGGAGTGATGAGGCTGATCCCTAATCATAAATCCTGAAGAAATTTTGGCTGTTGAACCCCAATATATCTTATTGTGGTAAATAAGACTTTATTCATTCTTTGAATGTGGGCATCACTGGAAAGGCCAGCATTTATTGACCATCCCTAGTTGCCACAACTGGCTGGCTTGCTAGGTCATTTCAGAGGGCAGTTAAAAGTAAACCGCGTATGTGTGGCACTGGAGTCAGATCTAGACCAGACCAGGTAAGTACAGGAGGTTACCTTCCCTATGGGACATTGAGTGAACCAGCTGGATCTTTATGACAATCAGACGACTTCATGGTCACTTTTACAGGTATCAGCTGTTATTTACAGATTTTATTTTAAACTGAATTAAAATTCTCAAACTGTCATGGTGGGATTTGAACTCACGTTCTTTGGGTAATTAGTCCAGTAATCTACCGTACCCCAGTAATAATATATTAAATCATACAAAAAGATAAATCTACTTTCAAGTATGCTGAGAGTCACATTTTTAACCTGGTGAAGCACGAATTTCAAGCTGATGTCAGGGAGCTCTTCTTCAAGTAGAGAATGATTAACTGGGACAGGCTGGATGGAACAGAGAGTCTTTTTGTCATTGTTAACATTTATGTACTTGGAATGGACTTCTGGATAAAGTATTGGAGGCAAAAACACTGGAATCCTTTAAGGCATAGAGCGGAACCTTCAATTTCGCCTAAGTGTAAAATGGGTGGTAACAGATCAGCTGGCCGTTACACACCCGCCAGTTACACACCCCGCCCGCTACACACCCTGCCCGCTATACTCCCCGTGTGTTAAACAACCACCCTCGCTGGGCTCGAACGCCGCTCCTCGAATGCAGCGCTCGAGCCTAACGAGGGGCGGAGGTCGAGCCCAGCGAGGGCCGGAGGTCGAGCCCAGCGAGGGCCGGAGGTCGAGCCCAGCGAGGGGCAGTGGTCGAGCTCAGCGAGGGCGCGGAGGTCGAGCCCAGTGGGGGGCGGAAATCGAGCCCAGCGAGGGGCAGCGCAGCATTTAATGGCGGCGGGGCTATGGCCCAGGAGCAGCACAACATTTATAACATCAGAGAGGTCATGGCTCATGAGCGGCGCAGCAGTTAACAGCAGTGGAGTTGGGGTGTAGGGGAGGTGCAACAGAGCTTGATCTCCAGTCGTCTTGGTCAATCCTCACCACTGGACCAAGACCTAACTCTGTCAAGTCCGTGTGGTGGCTGGTGTGCAACGGTCACCGCATGTTAAAAAAATCCACAGGCAGGCATCTTCCACCCTTTAAGATGTAAGTCATTGAAACACCTATGAGCGCATCCTTTTTTTGGTGTGAAGAGCGTCATCCTCATTATGAGGGACAGCCTATAGTAGTATACGCCCAGCCCATTATACACCTCGCCCGCTGTACACCTCGCCCGCTGTACACCTCGCCCGCTGTACACCCCGCTCAAAGTTGAAAATTCCACTCATAGTTAGATTGTATAATTGGGCTGGATGGGGGAATTGTGGGTATTTTCAGATGGCTGAACGAAGGTTGAAAAAATGTCCTATTACACGCTTTTAACTGTGATCGTTAACTGACCACAACACCAATTCTGGGATGAAGGAGGGATGGAAAACCATTACCATGAGAAATCTGAACCATATCCCCACAACAACTTCTCATGGGCCAATCCAGAAAGGATTACCTGGGTACGGAATAGATTAGTGCAATAAAACATGAATATTAACAAGAGACTTATATTCAATTCAAGATGATAACACTTATGATAAAGTGAAGCAAAAATAAATGACTCTTAATGCTTCATTTTGAATAGTAATTATTCTTTGTATACATACAGAACTCTAAACATTTCTGTATTTCTGCTCATGGTGCAGAAAAGTCCACATGCTCCCCAAAAGGTTATTTTTGTTCAACATGATTCCAATGATTGTATTTATATAGTTGCGTCACACAATTCTGTACATTAAATGCTGTGTTACATAAGAATTAGGAGTAGGATTAGGCCAGTCGGCACCTCGAGCCTGTTCCACCATTCAATGAGATCATGGCTGATCTTTTACCTCAACTCCCACTTTCCTGCACTATCCCCATATCCCTTGATTCCCTTAATATCCAAAAACCTATCGATCTCTGCTTTGAATATACTCAAATACTGATTCTCCACTACCTTCTAGGGTAGAGAATTCCAGAGATTCACCACCATCTAAAGGAAGAAGTTTCTCCTCATCTCAGTCCTAAATGGCCAACCCTTTATTCTGAGACTGTAATCCCTGGTTCTCGACTCCTCAGCCAGAGGAAACCTCCTCCCTGCATCTACCCTGTCAAGCCCTGTAAGAATTTTGTATGCTTCAATGAGATCACCTCTCATTCTTCTAAACTCGAGAGAATATAGGGCTAGTGTTCACTCAGCACAGGTTCCAATAGTTGGTTAGTGTGGTAAACATTCCCATAACCCTTTCCCTACTAAGGAGACTCTGTTTTAAAATGGGAATTTGTGTGTGTGGAATGGTCCACCTAGTTGATTTCTTTTTTTTTAAAAAGCCAATGTAATCAGGTGCTAAGTAGCCATCTGAAAAACAAGTCAACTAATGTGTACAGAGTTTTCAGTTGCATTTTCTTCTCGAAAAAACCAACTAACAGGTCTGGTGGAGTTCATTAAAAGATTCAGCGAGCTTGCAGGGTTAGACCAAACATAAGCCAAACAAAAATAAAACATTCAGTCCTAACGGGATTGGGAATGCCTTTTAGGACAAGTGGAACCGCCCCATATCCAATAATAAAACAAATGTAGATTTAGCTCCTTCTAACTCCACGGCAATCCCCCTATCAATAAGCATCACTATTTCAAACACAATGCTGGTGAATTCCCTATAGCATCAACAGTGACATCATCAAAGCTTTCAGGCAACGTCTTGCAAACTGCCATCAATCCTTTTCAAATAGCAAGTTATTATTTAAATGGAGAAAGATTGCAAAGTGCTACAGTACAGCGGGACCTGGGGATACTTGTGCATGAAACACAAAAGGTTAGTATGCAGGTACAGTAAGTGATCAGGAAGACCAATGGAATCTTGGCCTTTATTGCAAAAGGGATGGAGTATAAAAGCAGGGAAGTCTTGCTACAGTTGTACAGGGTATTGGTGAGTCCACACCTGGAATACTGCGTGCAGTTTTGGTTTCCATATTTACAAAAGGATATACTTGCTTTGGAGGCAGTTCAGAGAAGGTTCACTAGGTGGATTCCGGGGATGAGGGTATTGACTTATGAGCAAAGGTTGAGTAGGTTGGGCCTCTACTCATTGGAATTCAGAAGAATGAGAGGTGATCTTATCGAAACGTATAAGATTATGAGGGGACTTGACAAGGTGGATGCAGAGAGGATGTTTCCACTGATGGGGGAGACTAAAACTAGAGGGCATGATCTTAGAATAAGGGGCCGGCCATTTAAAACAGAGATGAGGAGAAATTTCTTCCCTCAGAGGGTTGTAAGTCTGTGGAATTCGCTGCCTCAGAGAGCTGTGGAAGCTGGGTCATTGAATAAATTTAAGACAGAAATAGACAGTTTCTTAAACGATAAGGGAATAAGGGGTTATGGAGAGCGGGCGGGAAGTGGACCTGAGTCCATCGTATTAAATGGCTGAGCAGGCTTGAGGGGCCTTATGGCCTACTCCTGCTCCTATTTCTTATGTTCTTATGTCCTTTTCCTGATTGCAAAGTTGCAAAGCACACAACATGCTACCACAATTTGAGAGATAGTGTTGGTGTATACTGTAAGGCATCCTGTGTCCTATCCAGGCATCAGAACCATCCTTTGAGCATCTCAATGACTTGCTCAATTCTTACCCTTGTCTTCATGCCTGCTTTATTGCAGTGCTCTTCTGCAGCACTGATGATCCTACAAAGTGGAAGCAGCAATTGTCCCTTGTCACCCAACAGCCATCTTGGCCCTTGCCTCGACTGTTGCAATAGAGCTGAGATGCTGGACTGACAGAAGCATCATGAGAGATGCTAGGAAGCTGTGAATTCATGTGCAAGGAGCTGTGTCTGTCATTGGAAATAGGCTGAATAGGGAATGGTAGCCTTTGTAGTTCATATAAATATGGGGATATACATTTGGGGTGTACGCTACATGGGTGCAATTAATAGCCCTGACAAAAGCCCACATGGTTCTCTGGAATGAACTTGCAGCATTAAAGTTGAGTACTGTGGATGCTTTTTGTGCACAGTGAGAGCTGACTGCGCTGTGGACCTTGACTGCAGCAATGAACAGAGCTCCTCAAAAGATGCATTTAAGGGGAAGCTAAATAAACACATGAGAGAAAAAGGAATAGAAGGTTACGCTGGTATGGTTAGATGAAGAGGAGTTTGGAGGAGGCTCATGTGGAGCATAAACATCAGTTGGGACAAATGGCATGTTTCCGTGACGTACCTTCTAAATAATGCTACCTAATTCATGACTGAAGCACAGCCACTTCAAACAGAGCTCCTGGGAAAGGTCTTGGAAAGTGCATCTTGCATCTACAGATCTTGCTGGATCAGGCTGTCCCTCGGTGCCACCTGATTAATCTGGCTTCACATAACCTCCTGCTGTTCCTCTTCCTCCAGCATATAAATCATGTAAAGTGGGATTCCCAATGGAAGCCCATTGTGTAGCCCTCAGACCAAGCTCAATCATTCTCTTGAAATAGAATGTTTTCCAAGGGTAATACAATAATGGAGGGGAAGGCTTCTTAAGTACAAAAGGAAAAATAAATTTGCAAAACCTGCAGTAAGTTCTAATATATGAACACGATTCTCCACAGCCCACCCGATGAGCAGTGCACCTTTAGCAAAATACGACTGCCTTGCTGAATGGGTCCTGGAAAGCAGCACCTTTTGGGAGTTACACATTTTGTGAAGGGCAGATGGGAAGGCGGATGTCCGGTAATTTAGGAGGGGTGACGTCATCACCTAAATCAGCCCCGTCAAAAAATTCCTGGTCCCGCAGAGGAGCAAATCTTAACTTACGTCCTTTCATGACCCTGAATTTCGAGGCCAGAATGTCTAAGTTTGTAGATGATACCCAAGTTGTATGCAAAAACAAGTTGATCACAAGAAAGGGATAGTGTTCAGAGACCTAAATTGAATTGGCAGACCGGAGATTCCACTGCGGTTCTCGGTCTTCTATGGCAACTGGGGCAGGAGACCAGCAAAACCCCGGAGAAATTATGTGAATGGCCATTTTCCGCTGTTTGTGGCATTTCTCCAGACACTGCGACTGTCTCCCACCAAAGTTATAGTGGGAGTCCAGGAAAAACAATGGCCGAAAGGGTGACTCTAAACCCAGCAAAGTATAATGTTCATATTTCAATCTAAAAGTAAACAAAAAAGTATATTTTTAAAAATAAAAACAATATGGAATGTTAATGCATATTGTGACTTCATCAGCCAAGCTCGTTGATTTTCTTGACAGAATTCTAACTGTGCAGAAAAGCATGTCTAATAATGCACAGCACTGCTTATCATAAGGAATACCACTGATCAACTGAAGACATGCAACACTACACCTAAAATAGCTAAAATCTGAACTGAGTAGACGCCTTGCAAGAATTGAGAGAGAGCAAATCTTGATTTCATGGTTCTGCAAAAAAAAACACAGAATTTGTCCATCTCTCCTCAAACCCAATTAACCTATTGTGATACCAACAAATTCTGATTTGCTGAGATGTGCAGCTTTCAGTTTTTCTGATGGAAAGAGTAATTTGGGAAGTTAATTGCTGCACGACTTCTTTGTGCACTTACGCGTACACCGCTGACTGCTTCTGATACCTCCATCTCGCACTCACCTGCAGTTAGAAAATAACCTGTACAGGACTCACGCTCGATTAGAGTTTACAGTTACCCGACCCATTAATATTAGAATGGTAATTAAACTCATCATTCGATAGGACACTTGTACTGAATCGGTTTCGTGCTCACTTCCATCTGAATTACATATTGCTTGATTTCTACATTAGGTAGAACGCAGCAACATTATAATTATGGATTTCAGAGATCTGAAGATACGGTTGGCTAAGTAACATTTCATTGATCACAACACTACTTCATGGATTTTTAATGTAGAATAATAATTTGAAAACAATTCTATGAAGCAAAGTGTTACTATGTGGATATCATTTACAGTCTGGATGCCAAACACTGTTGATTGGTTGATTTAATTGCCCAACAAAAGAAAAATCCAGTTTCTGCAGGGTACCCGAGTATGGGTCAGATTTCTTGATTTCACCATGAAGACCTGCACAAATTGCACTGGACTTCAGATGAGCTTTAATCTCTCACTGCTGCACATCAACTAATCTTCCAGCATTTACCATATCTGCCATCATCATCATCATAGGCGGTCCCTCGTATCGAAGATGACTTGCTTCCACATCAAAAGGGGATGAGTTCACAGGTGTTTCAATGAAGGACCTGACATTCCAGGTCCTGAACTACATGATGAAGCGTGAAAGATGCCTGTGCGTGGATTTTTTTAACATGTGGTGACCGTTGCACACCAGCCGCCACACGGGTCTGTCAGAGCTACGTCTTGGTCCAGTGGCAAGGGTTAACCAAGATGACTGGAGACCAGCTCTGCTGCACGGACCTAGTGTTGCCCATGGGTCCTCCCCTCTTCTGGGCCCGTAGCTCACGCCTCTCCTGGGCTCCGATCACGTCGCTTTGCAATCTCTCGCCGTTCCTTCGCCCCGACCTCGCCGCTCCTGCTGTACCTGCCCATGCTCCAATCAGCGACCTGGACCTTGGTGACGTCCAATCCAGTCGCCCTCTTCACTGAACAAGGGGACAAAGCCTCTTGTTTTCATCAAAGGCTGTAGTTATACTCCAGTTATTTTCTGCGCAGCGGCCCCGACCTGCAAGGACCATCAACAGGTCGAGGCCTTCAAAGGAGCAGCGTAGAGCATACCACTTCAAGGTACAGCGCGAGCCGGCTACTTGCGATATGAGTAACCATACACATTAAGAAAAAAAAAGCATATGTGCCAATACAGACTTTAACACAACTTCCTGCCTCCTGTTTGTAATTGGCCCCTCTGACCCTTCGGGATTATGCCCCAATCAAGTCAGGAGCAGGGGAGGTGGGGAGGGGAGGGAAAATTTGACCTACATTTCTCACCGTAGATATGAAAAAATAAATTGTCAAAAAAAGCAGAGATTTTGAAGATTTGTTTTTAAACCAACGGTCTTATTTATGAATTAAAAGGAGTAAGTGACCACTTCGCCTGCAGCTTGAAACTTCAGGGTGAAAGTTATCAATTGAGTTAAAATATTAAGGATATGGAAAGATTCAGTTTGAAATGAGCAACTCAAAAGATAATTGTGTGCCATGTCTTGGCTCAGTTATTTCCTGTAGTTTATTGGTTTAGTACATATTTTTCCCCTTCTCCTCTTAAGGGTCAACGTCACCCAGTTGGTAGGATCAAAAGATATGACTTCAAGTGCTACACCAGGTATTTGAGCTCATAAACTAGCCAGATAATAAGGTACTGTACTGGATTGTTGAAATTTCAGTCCTTTGGCTGTGACGATAAGTCAAGCTTCCTCATTCCCTGTTCTAGTGATTCAAGCAGATGTCAAAATCCCACGACATTATTCAAAAAAAGGTCAGGGAGTTTTGTCACTGTCAATATTTTTCCCTGAACCAGTATCACCTAAGATCATCATAGGTGGTCCCTCGAACGAGGATGACTTGCTGCCACAAGAGTTCACAGATGTTTCAATGAAGGACCCGATGTTCCAGTCCTGAACTCCAATTGACGGGGTGGAAGATGCCTGTACGTGGATTTTTTTAATGTGTGGTGACCGTTGCACATCAGCCACCACACAGCTCGACAGAGCTAGGCCTTTATCCAGTGGCAAGGGTTGAACCAGGACGACTGGAGACCTGCTCTGCGCACACATATCACAGTTTGGGCAGGCCCGTGCTGTCCCTGGGCCCTCGGCTCTTCTGGACCCCGTACCATCAGATTACACCTAAGATTACTGTATCAAGGCATCCCAAGCAACAGGCCATGCCCACACCAAGCGGGCAGACTGGTGACCTACCGCTGGGTTCGAACAATTCTTCCAATCCCACTCTGTAATAGGCCTCTAGGTATCATGCAAGGGCAGCCTGAAGTGGTTCTTACATCAATCCTTTCTCCTTTCAGAGAGATGGACCAGCTTTCTCTTAAAATGTCCTCCTATGGCAAGACTGAGATCTGGAAGTGTCCAAGTGGGGAATTTGTGGCACATTGTTGGAACTTCAACATGCGGCACCACTACATTGCTCCTTTTTCATGAACTTGTTTTATATGTGAGGGAGTGTAGCCAAGAAAGAAATGGTAAGCAATTTATTTTTTAAATAAAAAAGCTCATAAGAAACGTGACTGTTGATTGAGCGTCATAAATCGAAGTGTTGGGCACACTGGGTACCTTCTGACAAAATAAGTTCCGTCATTAACTGTGCATGTATGCATGCTAAAATTAAAAGCTATAAATGCTACATAAAGCATTTACAAGCATGCTACAATTTGCCAGAAGCGGTGCGAGGGTCAGTGAAATATTTGTTTTGCTTACCTTCATCATGAATTTCTGTGTAAGCATACAAAATATTTTGAAAAGTTAGTTTACATGAGTATTTTATTTTAAAATCATCAAAACTTAGCACAATTATTATTAACTTAAGGTTAAAAAAAAAGTTATGAATATAACTAACATCAATCACCTCAGTATATTGCTGTTGTAAGAAAGCATTAAACATCTTTTTTGCTTTTTGCTCCTGGTACATTAAAACAAGAATCATCATATAATGTCCCCATGAGCAAAAGGTGAGCCTTGCCAACTGAATTCACAGTATAATAAGGAACAAGCTAGTGCACATATCAGTTTATACAGAGAATTGGGATGAAATTCAATTGTCACAACAGGTTTGTATGAAATTCCTTTGAAAGATAAAGCATTAACCCATTTAAAGTAATTGAAATAAACCTTAATTAAAATAATGGACAAAGGAACAATGGACAAACATATTAATGTGCTGTTACTAATATCACAAATTGCAATTTCAGCACTAATTCTGGTCAATGAGGAAAATCCTGCTCCTCAACCACTTCCCAGCTTACATATTCAGGATAGATTAAAATAGTAAACTGTGACAAAAATCCTATTTTTTTGTCTATGTTGAATTTTTATCTGGTGTATCTTATAATTTATGTATCTTATTACTGGAAACAGCATTTAGGTTAAAAACAGGTCACACAGGGGTAAGATCTGTCATGGCTAATTATTCTATGCAAGATGGAAACAACTTGCGTTTCACTCTGGGGATTCAAAAAGTTCACTTCCAATGCATTGCTCCAAGAAGCGCTTTATGACGCCTTGCTTTGTGACGCCTTGCTTTGTGACACCTTGCTGCTGAGGTGTCATTTTATTCTTTTCCTGTCCCTACACTTGCTTAAAAACCCGTTACATCTCTAACTTTGTCCAGTTCTGACGAAGGGTCAACGACCTGAAACGTTAACTCTGTTTCTCTCTCCACAGATGCTGCCTGACATCCTGAGTATTTCCAGCATTTTCTGTTTTTATTTCAGATTCCAGCATCCACAGTATTTTGCTCAGTTTAACACTTCGATTTACAGACGATCATACTTCACTGAATGTGACAATTGCATTTGGATTTCCAAACATTGCAACAAATTAACGTGTTAACAGCTACTGATCTAATGTAATTACAAGAGCTGCAGGTGTCTACTGGCATTTTGTTTCCCAGTATATCACAAAGGATGTTGATGTATTAGGGCAACAGTAGCACAGCGGTTAATCTAGAGAATGCGAGGTCAAATCCTTACTGGTAGCAACTGAATTCAGTTTAAATAAAACAAAAATCTGGAACTAAAAAGCTACCACGAAGCTGTCACATTGTGGTTAAAAACCCAGTTGGCTCATTAATGTCTATTAGGACAAAAACCTGCCATCTTCACACAGTCTGGCCTGTATGTGACTCCAGTTCCACACCAACGTGGATGACTCTCAACTGCCCTCTGAGGTGGCATAGAAAGGGCAATGAGGGATGGATAATAAATGCTGGCCTTGCCACTGACGCCCACACCCCAAGAATAAAATGTGTTAAAACGACAGAAAATTTCAAGTGTTCAAATGAACCCAACATTTTAAATTTGCATTACAGAAGTGTTGATAATTATCCTCCAATATGGCCAACCGACTTCACATTTTTATTCATTTTCTAAACATTATGTGAAGCTGAAACACTTGCAAGAGTTAATTCTGTTCTTTGAATAAAATTAAATGCAAACAAAACCTTAAACATGATTCATCCACTTTCATATCATTCGTTCTTACTTTACTTCCTATCAGACAGTGACTATCCTGAATGAGACACATATCAAATTTACAATGGGCAAGGTATTATTTGATAATCTCTACTTGCAACAAACAGTATCAGGCTGTCTGTTTTAATAATACTCTAAAGAATACTGGCTATCTGGCACAAGAATTGGGATGCATAAAGTTCTAGCTAAAATTAGTCAGACAGCGATTACTGGAGCAAATGAAAGATAAAACATAATCCGCCAGTCAGTGAGTTTCTGGGCAGAACTATCACTTAGCGGGACTTGCCAAGTGGAAGTAACAAGCTTCAGATGAGCAAGGAAGAGAAAATCAAATGGTAAATCAACTGTGAGTATTCCTTTGAAGTAGCTGGTGACAAAGCTGCATTTACACATTGTAATATATGCACATGTGAGTATGCTCACAGGGTTGTAGAGTTGTTGAATTTCTGCGGTCTAGAGGAGTCCGTGTTCCATGTTTTTATGGAGTGTGCGAGGTTGCAGCCCCTATTTCACTATTTAAAGGGGCTGCTTCTCAATTTCTGGTTGCACTTCAGTCCCACACTCCTGATCTTTGGGCACCCTGTGCGGAGGGGAGCGGGTAGGTCCGAAGGCCTCCTCGTAGGATTGCTCCTAGGCACGGCCAAGAGTGCCATCAGCCGGTCCAGGCAGCGGGCGGTCCAGGGGGCCGTTCAGCCTGACTGCCTGCCTCTCTTCCGTCCTTACATCCGGGCCAGGGTGTCCTTAGAGATGGAGCACGCGGTGTCCACCGGTACACTCGCGGCCTTCCGCGAGAGGTGGACGCTGGAGGGACTGGAGTGCATCATCACCCCCGGCAACCAAATTTTGATTTGATTTTATGTTTTAAGGTTAATTTGTTTTAATTGCTGGGGTTTTTAGTGTCCCCCTCCCCTTTTATAGGAGGCACTTGGGAAAAAAAATATGATTTTATTGCCCAAAAAAAAATCACAAAAAAATTGGGCAGTTGAAAAATGTTTGGAGTGTCCCCCAGATTGGAGGACGCTTTACTTAACTGTTTTTTTTTGTTATCCAACCAAAAGAGTTGTAGAGTTGTTGAATTTCTGCGGTCTAGAGCAGTCCGTGTTCCATGTTTTTATGGAGTGTGCGAGGTTGCAGCCCCTATTTCACTATTTAAAGGGGCTGCTCCTCAATTTCTGGTTGCACTTCAGTCCCACACTCCTGATCTTTGGGCACCCTGTGCGGAGGGGAGCGGGTAGGTCCGAAGGCCTCCTCGTAGGACTGCTCCTGGGCACGGCCAAGGGTGCCATCAGCCGGTCCAGGCAGCGGGTGGTTGAGGGGGTCGTTCAGCCCGCCTGCCTGCCTCTCTTCCGTGCGTACATCCGGGCCAGGGTGTCCCTAGAGATGGAGCACGCGGTGTCCACCGGTACGCTCGTGGCCTTCCGCGAGAGGTGGGCGCCGGAGGGACTGGAGTGCATTGTTACCCCCGGCAACCAAATTTTAATTTGATTTTATATGTTTTAAAGTTTAATTTGTTTTAATTGCTGGGTTTTTAGTGTCCCCCTCCCCTTTTATAGGGGGCACTTGTAAATTATGGTTTTAGAGCCCAAAAAAAACACACAAAAAAAAACTACAAAAATACAAAAAAAAAGGGCCTTGGGAAATGTTTGGAGTGTCCCCCAGATCGGGGGGCATGATTTATTGTTTAAGATTTAATGTTTATTGGTTACTCCAAAAGAGTTGTGGAGCAGTTGGAACAAAAAAAAACATTTATTAAAAAAGGGGCAGTTAAGTGTCTGGAGTGTCCCCCAGATCAGGGGGCACTTGATCTAATGTTATTTTGTTCCCCCCCAAAAGAGTTGTAGAGTTGTTGAATTTCTGCGGTCTAGGAGTCCGTGTTCCATGTTTTTATGGAATGCGCGAGGCTCCAGCCCCTATTTCACTATTTAAAGGGGCTGCCCCTCAAATTCTGGTTGCACTTCAGTCCCACACTCCTGATCTTTGGGCACCCTGTGCGGAGGGGAGCGGGTAGGTCCGAAGGCCTCCTTGTAGGACTGCTCCTGGGCACAGCCAAGGGTGCCATCAGCTGGTCCAGACAGCGGGCGGTCGAGGGGGTCGTTCAGCCCGACTGCCTGCCTCTCTTCCGCGCTTACATCTGAGCCAGGGTGTCCCTGGAGATGGAGCATGCGGTGTCCACTGGTACACTCACGGCCTTTCGTGAGAGGTGGGCGCCGGAGGGACTGGCAACACCCCTGGCAACCAAATTTTAATTTGAACCACTTGTCTAAAGGTTAATTTGTCTACGTTTGTCGATTTTAGTGCCCCCTCCTCCCCATTTAGCTCGGGAGCACTTGTATAATGTGCGTTTTGGTGCCCTCAGAAAAAAAAACAAGGGGGCACCTAAAAAGGTTTTGGAATGTGACCCCCCACCCCTTTAATCAGGGGGCACTTGATTAAAGTATACAACAAAATAGTTGTAGAGTTGTTGAACTGAGAGTGGTTTAGCCAGTCACGTGATGTTCACAAGACTCAATAAAACCCCAGCCAGTTGAGTTCAGGGCATCCACGATGAGGTTGGTGGATGAACTGGTAATGTGCAGTGTGATTGTTAAACCTTTGCTAATAAACCAACTAGTTCTTAATAGTAATGTGTTGCTATGAATTCTTAAACAAAGAACCCATGAAGTAAATACATTACACATATAAATGCAATAGGGGAAAAATTTGTTCCGAGCCCGAAAACAGGCGTGCAGTGGACACAGGGAATGATCTCTGCACCTGAACAGATAGGTCCACGGCACACCTAATATTCAGACTTGGGCCTCATTATCATTGAACCGGCAAGCTGCTGACAACTAATGGGCATCCCAGGCAGCTTGCTGGAGAAGAAGTCTTGAAGATAGGGCCGCTGCATTGCAGCACCAGCTCTCGGGTAAGTCCTTAAAGTGGAGTGGGGGGGAGGAGGCAACCAGCAGGGGAGGGAGATTGTGAGGGGGGGTGGGGGGGAGGCCCTAGGCACTAGTAGATAGTATATAGTGCAGCCACAGTGCGCCAGTGATGGAGGGGTGGATAATGGGCCAGAATTTGCTTACTGTTATTTCTGGGTAAATGCTATAGCAACTTCTCGTCCCTCGCAGCTGTGTGGTTAAAGGCGGAAATCCAAAAGTTGCTATCCGGAGTTGTGCTGCTCCGCCATTAGCTTCAGCATTTTGCTCTTAGCATTTTCTTCAGGAACTTGCTGTATTTGCCCATGAGCTGCCCATTGATCTTGCCACAGAAAGTTAATTCTTGTCATTAAAAGCATAAGTACCCTTTTAACGAGTGCTAAGTGTTAATTACTGCCAACCAACCTCTCTGGCACTGAAAATCAACTGGTACAAATGTGGAATCTCATTCCATCAGGGTTTGAATTTTTCAGAGAGATATTAAAAATGTTCACTCAGGTCCTGGATGCCCTGTTTCCCTTCGCTGCTTCGTTATCAGCTCACTTTCAGAAACTTTGTGGGGAAACATCTTTTGAGCTGAAGGGTACAGGGCAGGTCTAACTAATGGCAGACACCGTTTGAATCCCTGTGACAGCAAAATCTGGTCCACCGATTAAGCAAACTGCTCCTGGTGGTGTTGCGCACCTTGAGTGCTTTTGCCCCTTTACTCATCCAGGTCAGAGTTCCATCACTCCTGACCTGAGCCTTGTAGATGGTCAAGAGGCTTAGAGGAGACAGGAGGTGAGCCACTCATCACAGAATACCAATACAGTTTGCACACATATTAAAGTAAAAACAAAGAGAAAATGGGAGGAAAAAAAATCCCATGACATGCCATATCGTAAATCTTTTGACAATGGAGCAACTTATCTACAGTAGTGCTGAGTGCAGCATATTCTGGTTAGAAGGATTTTATTATGTACTTCAAATATTTGAAAATACCTCATTAAACTGAGTCAGAATGTCATTCCACTAACATATGCCAACTGTGAAGAGCGGCTGAGAAGAAAATTGCAATGTTCGAGTTAGGTGAATATAGACACAAATACCTACCTTTCCGCATCAAAGAGCTATTGAAATCTAAGGTTTCTCCAATGTCCTGCCGTTTTTAATGGCAGGACATCTTTCAAGATTTTTCTGTAGGTTTCCCGCCCACAACCAGCCTGATGGACAGGGAAACGCCTGTGGTTAAAAATAGTACCACTTTTAAAATGAAGGAACACAGCCTCATTAACATATTTAAATGACTAACCCGCCCCCCCCTGCAAGCGGACTGGTCACCAGCCCCTTGCCTCGCCTTCATTGAAACCGGAAGTGGACAGGTTCGAGGTGGGCTCAGTTCCTATTTCCGATTTCTGGTTTTTTAACCTCCCACCTGAACCAAACCCACCCGTTTTGGGGAGTTAAAATTCCCCCTCTATATTTTAAAAGGATTTAATCGGTTGTGTGGAATTTTAGGACAACCTAAGGTCGTGAAAGGCGCTATATAAATGCAAGTGTTTTCTTCCTTCTTCAAAATAGTAATTTGTAGGCAACTCAGACCTGTGCAATGCCCCAGAGATCTGCTCCATGCAGCGCGAATGACAAATCAACTTTCTTTTAGAGAATGAGAAACTACTATGGTAGTTCATTGGAAACCCAAGCACACTTGCAATCTTCAGGAAGGAAAATTGGAAAGAATGGGAGTAGAAAGGAAACCAATATATCTGTTTTCTTGTAATTCCATTTCTAAAAATCACTGAAAGACCAACCTAGATTAATCCATAACCTTCGAACTCAAAGGCAAGATGCCCCTGTTGTCCTCGCACCTCCAGCAACTTACAGTGCAAATAATTTTCAAGCTGAAGGGCAAGGGAAAATGCCTAACAGGGCATAATGCTCCAGCAAAATCCAAGCCATTTTATGTCATTGTTGTATGATTATAATGTGCCAATCTTGTAGGACAAATGTATGTCTGACATCATATCTGGTGGAAAATTCCTGGAATGGGGTAGAGTGGCAGGGAAGTGGCAGAATGGCTCATTGCTCAATTTTCCTTCCTTATCCAGTTTATACGGCTGTAACTGAAGAAGAAATTCAGTCCCACTTTGTTCAACTTCAAATGAAGACTTTGAAAACTACAGCATAGAACTAATCTGCATTTTGGTTGACTGGCAAAGATATTCTATATTCTGAAAGTTGCCCCGATCAAAATCAAGTTACTTTTTGCTTTTTTTCTATCTTGGATTTCAATAGCTCTTTGATGCGGAAAAGTAGGTACTTGTGTCTATATTCACCTAACACAAACATTGCGATTTTCTTCTCAGCTGCTCTTTACAGTTGGCATATGTTAGTGGAATGACATTCTGACTCAGTTTAATGAGGTATTTTCGAATATTTGTAGTACATAATAAAATCCTTCTAACCAGAATAAAGAAGTTCCTTTCAATCTATTTGAAAGACAGTATAAAAAATAGGGAATTAAGAGGAGGCACTTATATGACCTACATGTTGCTTTATATGTTTATATTGATAGTACATTTGCAGATATCATGCTGTGCTCAGGAATACTGTAGATAAGTTGCTCCATTGTCAAAAGATTTATGATATGGCATGTCATGCGATTTTATGCCTCTTGTTTTCTCTTTATATTTACTTTAATATGCGTGTGAACTGTATTGGTATTCTGTGATGAGTGGCTCATCTCCTGACTCTTCAAAGGATCTTGACCATCTACAAGGCTCAAGCCAGTAGTGATGGAACTCTCACCTGGATGGGTGCAGATGCAAAAGCACTCAAAGATAAACACCACCGCCCAGGAGCAGTCTGCTTAATTGGTGCCCCAGTCACTGGACTCAATGGGCCAGAATTTGCTGTAGCAGGGCATTTAATGGCGTCTGCATTTGTTAGACATGCCCTGCATCCTTCAGCTCAAAAGAATGTTTCCCCACAAAGTTTCTGAAAATGTGAGCTGATAACGGCGCAGCGAGGGAAACAGGGCATCTGGAGTGTGCTAAGTGTGTGAGGGGGAGGTGAAGCTATGAATGTGAGGTGTGAGTTGTGATTGACAGAGAGTGTTTGTAGGTTAGTGAAGGGTGATGAATTGAGCAGTGTTGAGCCTAGTGGTTCAGTTGTACAGATATGACATTTAAAGATGAATTCACTGACCTTGACTTTAATTGGCAATTAATGCGCAGATGCTGCAATTTCATGAAACGCACGGGGAGGTTGAGGGTGAGCTGCTGTTTTCACAAGACTAACGGTGGAGTGCCGAGTCTCAATTTACAGGGTATCTCTTTCTTTCCACACGTTGCTGGATGATTTACACAAAAATGATGGCGATCGCCATTAAATGCACCATTATTTTGGAAGTGACCGGGGCCCAGGAGAGGCATGAGTCTGGGGCCGAGAAAAGGCAAGGGCCCAGGGGCAGCACACACTGCTATATGTGTGCGCGCTCGGTCCAAACAGCAGAGCTGGTCTCCAGTAGTCTTGGTTAATCCTTACCACTGGACCAAGACCTAGCTCTGTCAAGCCCGTGTGGTGGCTGGAGTGCAACAGCCACCACACGTTAAAAAAATCCAAGCACAGGTATTTTCCATCCTCCAAGATGTAGTTCTGGATCTGGAATATTAGGTCCTTCATTGAAACATCTGTGAACTCATTCCTTTTTAGCGTGGAAGCAAGTCATCCTCGCTTCGAGGGACTGCCTATAATGATGATTTCGGCAGCTAAATCTGGGCCAATATCTCATATAACATCTATCCCATTATTTGCACTTAAGCAATGCGGGGCCCCAGGAAGGCCAGTGGGTACCTGGAATCCAGCATGGCCGTGGGAGGACAGCATTAACTTGTAACGGGCAGCTTTGAGCAAGTTCAAAATCCCAAGTAAAAAAATACATTTTAGAGTCTTGCCGTTTAATGGCGATCGCCGTTATTTTTGTATTAGTCACCCAGCAACTGTGGCAATGAGCCGCAGCAATTGCCATCCCCTCCCCCACCTAAATGGCACCGACGCCTGCCCTGGTTGTTTGAATTACCCTAATCCCAAAAACTTGGCCAGGGTCAGGGGGTGAGCAGAAGTCCTGACTTGCCCTGCCGAGGAAAATCTGAGGTAGTACCTTCGTCTCAGATCATGTCACGATTTCAGCTCGATGGCTATATCCTTCTAAATATTGTGTGACTATATCAGGTGGCCTGTGTTTTGGAAGCCTGTGACCAATCAGTGCTCCTCATAGTCATAATGTAACACAAAGGATTTGAAAAGAAGGGTGGGTGGAGAGGTAGGTGAAGAAAGAGTTTACAGGCAGTTGCTTTGCAAATTGAGTCTTCGGCCCGAGGCAAGATTTCTTCCCCATTACCAAAGAAAGTACACTCTACCTGTTTCAAAGCTGATTGATGTAACCCTCATAATTCATGCAATGCTCAGCTCCTTCCTATCTCTGCAAGTGCTACTACTGTGTAAAAAAGCAACAATTCTCCTCAGTAGAAATAGCATAGCCCCCAAAGAAACAAGTTCCACTGAGTTCTAGATTATTTCTGAACATTTTAATATAATCAATCTATTAACTAAGGGCATGTGGTAACCGTAACAGCACTATGTTAATGAGCAACTTTGATGAATGATTCCCAATTCATGACTTCAAGCCAATCTACCTTTATTCAATGCAATTGAAATGTTTTAATTATCATGCTCATTGAAGCTCTGTCCGCTAAAACATATTTACAGGTTAAACAGCTGTACTTCCGACATTGTAACATGGCATTGTGACTGCTTATTTAATGACCAGCTGCAGCGTGCTGGGTGGGTGCCTGGGGAGTTGATGCTGCTTCAAGACTTCCTAACTTTTTCCGAGCCGTGTCAGCCATAGCTCAGTGGTAGCACTCTCGTCTCTGAGTCAGTAGGTTGTGGAAACCTTTAGGTTTCTTCTGCCAAGTGACCAGTAACCAGTGGATGAACCTCCAATGTTGATACAATTATGTCAATCAAGGCTATCAAAATCAGGGCAAGTTGGGAATTGTTTGCCCTCCTCCTTTCTCCAACTCGCAGTACCTCCGCGCGGTTAAAAGACGGGGTCGAAATTGGGTAGTGGAAGCCGGCCGTTCCCGCCGACGGTAAGTGGCAACGGGCGGCAAAGGCCTACCGTCGTCGTTAAGCAGCGTCCACACCCCGGCTGAAATTGAGTCGGCTCTTTGGCAGAGGTGCCAAGTGGCAACACTGCACCGGCTAACGCCACCCGCGTGGTGACATCATCCGGCGTACAACACCTCTTTGACGCCTCTGTCGTGATATTTGCTTTGTACAGCTGTCGTACCGGCAGGTGGCCGTACAGCCTGAAACAAAGTGGTGGTTAAAGAACGGTTCTTGGGCAGAATCAGCCAGAAAGGAAGGTAAGTTTTTCTCTTTATTTCTGCATGTTTTCATTAGTTTTAAGAGTGGGAAAGTGCATTTGTGGATCGGAGAAGTTTTACTTTTTTTTCTTCCCTTTTCTTCCTAGCATGGCAGCAGCCTCCCGTTGCGAAACTGAGTAGGCTTCCTGAGCTCCTGCCCCAATGGCGTCGAGGAGGAGTGTGCAACGCCACTTTTTAGTGCTGCTCTCTCATCTTTGGGAGTTAAAACTGAATTTAGCAATTTGAAGCTGCACCTAACGCCCGGCGCTAATATCAGCACTCAAGCAGTGCCACCGCCTCAAAAATGGCCATAACCAATTTTGGACCCTGAAACCTTTCCCTCAGACAGGCAGCAACTGAAGAAGTGGCAAAAATGCAGTATGGTCAGGATATCAATTTACCAGGAAAATGCTTGTTTACAAACATTTTTGGCATACATCTAAACAAGAAAAGGGTTTACAAATGTCAGCATAAACTCCAGTGTCCAAATTTCCTACATGAGCTGACAGAGGCAGAATATGATGCTTTTATCTCTGGGATCGCAAATTTAGCTCATTTATTGGGTGGGGGGGGGGGGGGAGTGGGATGGAAAAGACAAAAACATGTTCAGAATCTGAAGAATTCAAGCAGTGCCAATCTGGTTTCCTGTTCTACACCTATGTTATACCTTAATTTCTTACCTGGGAGTTCCTGATGCCATCACTGAATGAGGCCCTTCAGCGATCTCCCCTCAGCCTTGATGACCAATGGCGAAGTGCTTGGAAGAACTGCGACATACGGAATGGATTCCTATAGAGGACCCCACAGTACAACCTGTAGGATCAAACCTTCCCCGCAAACATTGGACAACCATCAACCGCCTCAGAACTGATTGTGGTAGATGTTCTATCGGTGGAAGATTAAAGTACCCCCATCATGCGACTGTGGGGCTCCTAATCAGAACCTGGAGCACATCACTGAGCACTGCCCTCAGAGGAAATTCGCAGGCAGCGTGCAAAATATCCATGCTGTTATACCAGAAACTATGATCTGGATATGTGACTTAAATATTGACAAAGGATTTGTTTTGCTACCACCATTCGAAAGAAGAAGACTGAGTGACAAGTGAAGAATGGTCCATTGCTATGTATCAGTACATGAGAAAAATCTACTTAGGTTGGATTCATTAAACAATAATGTCTCAGTTGATACATATATCACTATCTTAGAGGAAAAGGGAAACTGTTAATTATATTGAAGTGCTGATGTCTGCATTAGACCATCATGCATAATTTTAATTGAACAGCTGGACTAAGTGAATATAATTTATTCAGATGCATTTGTAACATTGCGATATCAGTAAGGTCTTTAGAAACGACTGAATATTGTAAAGATGAAGCTTCTGTTGAAGAGGTCTGCATCAAAAAACTAGGTTTATGTTGCAAAATTTGCAACAGCATCCTAGAAATTGTTCCAGCTATAAGGCTCTAAACCTGCAGCAATTATGCAATGCCACAAATGCGGTATAGTATATGCTTACAGCACATTTCCCAAGATTAACAAATTATTAGTGCAAGTCGTTAAGTACAAATTGAACTGCATATCCTAATGTGTGCATGCATTAGTTGAATTAAACAGGCAAATTACGCACTTAAGAGGGAAAAATAAAGACTTGTATTTATATAGCGCCTTTCATGACCATCGGACAACCCTAAGTGTTTTACGGTCAATTAAGTATTTTTTGAAGAGTAGTCACTGCTGAAATGTAGGAAACATGGCAGCCAAATTGTGCACAGCAAGCTCCCACAAAGAGCAGTGTGATAATGACCAGATAAAATGTTTTTTAGTGATGTTGATTGAGTGATAAATATTGGCCAGGACACCGGGGATAACTCCCTTGCTCTTTTTCGAAATAGTGCCAAGGGATCTTTTACGTCCATCTGAGAGAGCAGACGTTTAACGTCACCCTGCAGCTTAAGAGTGTGCAGGCAGAGAGGAAGTGGGTGACCACCAGACAGAAGAGGAGGGCTAGGCAGGTAGTGCAAGAGTCCCCCAAATCCATCTCGCTCTCCAATCGATATTCTCTTCTGTGTACCGGTGGGGGCGATGGTGCCTTCGGCGAGTGCAGCCAGAGCCAGAACCACAGTACCATGGGTGGCTCAGCTGCACAGGGGGAAGGTGGGTGGGAAGAAGAATGGAAGAGCTTTAGTGGTAGGGGATTCAATAGTCAGGGGAGCAGACAGGCGTTTCTGCAGCCATAGACGTGACTCCAGGATGGTATGTTGCCTCTCTGGTGCGAGGATCAAGGATGTCACTGAGCAGCTGCAGGGCATTCTGGGGGGAGAGGGTGAACAGCCAGAGGTCGTGGTCCATATCGGTACCAATGACATAGGTAAAAAAAGGGATGAGGTCCTGCAGGCAGAGTTTAGGGAGCTAGAAAAGAGATTAAAAAGCAGGACCTCAAAGGTAGTAATTTCCGGATTACTCCTGGTGCCATGAGCTAGTGAGTATAGAAAAAGGAGGATAGAGCAGATGAATGCGTGGCTGGAGAGATGACGCAGGAGGGAGGGCTTTAGATTCCTGAGGCATTGGGACTTCTTCTGGAGGAGGTGGGACCTGTACAAGCCTGACGGGTTGCACCTCAACAGAGCCGGGACCAATATCCTCACAGGGGGGGTTGCTAGTGCTGTTGGGGAGGGTTTAAACTAGCTTGACATGGGGATGGGAACCTGAGAATAGATTCAGTCATCATCATCAGCATCATGATTAGTAGTGGGGCAGGGGGGAGTAAAGCTGGAATTGGAAAGCAAAAATGTACAATGAATTTGAAGGACAGAGGAAACAGGGCTAGAAAGTAGTCAACAGGGAGAGCACAGGTAGACACTTGGGGTTATGATATTATAACTATTACAGAGACATGGCTAAAAGAGGGGCAGGTATGGCAGCTCAACATTCTTGGTTACAGGATCTTCAGACGGGATAGAGAGGGGGGTAAAAAGGGAGGTGGTCGCGGTATTGATTAAAGAAACTATTAAAACTGTGAGGAGGGATGATATGTTAGAGGGGTCATCAAATGCGGCCATATGGGTCAAACTGAAAAACAAAAAAAGGGCGATCACACTGCTGGGATTGTACTATGGACCCCCCAAACAGTGAGAGGGAGATAGACGAGCAAATATGTAGGCAAATTTCTGAGAAGTGCAAAAATTATAGGGCAGTTGTAGTAAGGGATTTCAACTATCCTAATATTAACTAGGATAAAATTAGTGTGAAGAGTATAGAGAGTGCGGAATTCCTAAAATGCATTCAAGATAACTTTTTTAGCCAGTATGTAGCAAGCCCAACACGGGAGAGGGTGATTCGGGATTTAGTTTTAGGGAATGAAGCTGGGCAGGTGGAAGGGGTATCAGTGGGAGAGCATTTAGCTGCTAATGATCATAATTCAGTTAGATTTAAGGTATTTATGGAAAAGGACAAGGATAGACTAGGAAAAAAAGTTCTAAATTGGGGAAAAGCCAACTTTGCTAAGCTGTGAGGTGATTTGACTATAGTGGACTGAAAACATCTACTTGAAGGTAAATCAGTGTCAGAACAGTGGGAGGCATTCAAGGAGACGATCCGGAGGGTTCAGGCCAAATATGTGCCCTTAAAGAAAAAGGGTGGGACTAACAAATCTAGAGCCCCCTGGATGTCGACGGACATACAGGGTAGGATAAAGAAAAAAAGGGAGGCTTATAACAGATACCGAGGGCTAAATACTGCAGAATCTCTAGAGGAGTGTAGAAAATCCAGAGGTGAAATTAAAAAGGATATTAGGAAAGCAAAGAGAGTGCATGAAAAATTCCTGGCAAGTAAAATCAAGGAAAACCCAAAGATGTTTTACAAATATATTAAGAGCAAGAGGATAACCTAAGAAAGGGTAGTGCCTATTAGAGACCATGAGGGCAATCTGTGTGTGGAGGCGGAAGATGTGGGTATGGTTTTTAATGAATACTTTACGTCTGTTTTCACAAAGAAGAGAGGCGATGCAGACACTATTATCGAGGAGGAGTGTGAAATATTAGGTGAAATAAACATAGTGAGAGAGGAGGTATTAAGGGGTTTAGCAGCTTTAAAAGTGGCTTTGTCCCAAGGCACAGATGAAATGTATCCCAGGCTGTTAAGCAAAGCAAAAGAGGAAATAGCAGAGGTTTTGACGATCATTTTCCAATCCTCTCTGGCTTCAGGTGTGGTGCCAGAGGACTGGAGGACTGCTAATGTGGTACCTTTGTTTAAGAAGGGAGAAAATGATAGACTGAGTAATTACAGGCTAGTCAGCCTAACCTCAGTGGTGGGAAAATTATTGGAAAAAATCCTGAAGGACAGGATAAATCTTCATTTAGAAAGACATAGATTAATCAAGGACAGTCAGCACGGATTTGTTAAGGGAAGGTCGTGTCTGACTAACATGATTGAATTTTTCAAGGAGGTAACCAGGAGGGCAAAGCATATGATGTAATGTATATGGATTTTAGCAAAGCTTTTGATAAGGTCCCACATGGCAGACTGGTCAGGAAAGTAAAAATCCGTGGAATCCAGAGCATAGTGGTGAGTTGGATCCAAAATTGGCTCAGAGGCAGGAAGCAAAAGGTTAATGGCCGATGGGTGTTTTTGTGACTGGAAGGATGTTTCAAGCGGGGTTCCACAGGGCTCAGTACTGGGTCCCTTACTTTTTTTGATATACATCAATGATCTATACTTGAATATAGGGGATATGATTAAGAAGTTTGCAAATGATACAAAAATAGGCTGTGTGGTTGATAACGAAGAAGAAAGCTGCGGACTGCAGGAAGATATCAATCAACTGGTCAGGTGGGCAGAACAGTGGCAAATGGAATTTAATCCAGAGAAGTGTGAGGTAATGCATGGGGAGGGCTAACAAGAAAAGGGAATACACATTAAATGTTAGGATACTGAGAAGTGTAGAGGAACAAAGTGACCTTGGAGCGCATGTCCACAGATCCCTGAAAGTAGCAGGCTAGGTAGATAAGGTGGCTAAGAAGGCATACGGAATGCTTGCCTTTATTAGCCAAGGCACAGAACACAAGAGCAGGCGGGTTATGCTTGAACTGTATAAAACATTGGTCAGAGGCCACAGGTCACAGCTGGAGTACTGCATGCAGTTCTGGCCACCGCTTTACAGGAAGGACGTGATTGTACTGGAGAGGGTACAGAGGAGATTTACGAGGATTTTGCCGGGAGTGGAGAATCTTAGCTATAAGGAAAGATTGCATAGGCTGGATTTGTTTTCCTTGGAACAGAGGAGGCTGAGGGGAGATCTCATTGAGGTGTATAAAATTCTGAGGGGCCTAGATATAGTGGATAGAAAGGGCCAATTTCTCTGAGCAGAGGGATCAACAACCAGGGGGCATAAATTTAAAGACATTGGTAGACGGTTTAGAGGGGATTTGAGGGGACATTTCTTCACGCAGAAGGTTGTGGGGCTCTGGAACTCACTGCCTGAAAGGGTGATAGAGGCAGAAATCCTCACTACATTTAAAAAGTACTTGGATGTGCACCTGAAGTGCCGTAACCTGCAGGGTTACGGACCTAGAGCTGGAAAGTGGGATTAGGCTGGATAGCCTCTTGTTGGGACACGATGGGCCGCAATGGCCACCTTCCGTGCTGTACACTTCTATGATTCTATGATCCAAAAGGTGTCGACTCAACAATGCAGCACTCCCTCAGCACTGCACTGGAGTGTCAGTTGAACCCACAACCTTCTGATTCAGAGGCGAGGGTGCTACCCACTGAGCTATGGTTGAAATGACCTTTATTGCTGTTGGAACACATTGGTACAATGCATTCAGCTTACCCAAATAGAATAACATTAATGGAGAATGCTGGCATCGCCAATTGAAGATCAGTTCCTTTAAATTTTCTTTCCGTCGTCCAGATTTTTGTGAACTTTGAGATCTGCACTCAATGCTTCACCATCAATGGACTTGACAGGGGAGGTCCAGAAAGAGGGAAAAATGTGCATGAGGCCAGGAGGCACATGTGGCGTAAAATAAAGTCCAGACATACCACTACACAGCGGGGCCAATATTCAGGATCCCGATAAGGCCCATTACCGCCGGAACTCAGGAATCCAATGGCTGCTGATTTGTGGTCGATTGGCCGCCGCCAGTAAAATTCAGTACGGGGATTTTTTTTGGCGGTCTCAACTTCCGCCCCGCCACTGCGTCATCAGTGTGCACACCACCGGGACCCCTCACCTCCAGAAAAATTCAGGCCCCAAAATCTAATGCCCACTGAGCGGTGCCCCCGATAGCTTTTTCTGTCAGTGCACCTTTCATTCCCTCTGTCAGCCCTGGCTGCATGGCGGCCATTAAAGGCAAGGGCCCAATGCCGCGGCCGCCATTTTATTTTTTAAGTCGGCCAGACTATTATGCCCCCAGGTTCAGCCTCCCTGGTGGCCCAGTAGCCGATCCTAAATAATCACTGCTTCTCTCCCCTTTAAGTTAAGGGGAGAGCGTGGTGATGCAGACCCGCAATGACTTCCCCTCAGCAGCGGAGAATCCGTCCTGCCTCCACTTCCGCCCCTCACCACCACTTACCGCCGTAACTCCGCCCCCTTTATGACTGACTTCCTGGCTGATTAAAAAAAAATGACAAAGAGCTGAATATCGATCAAGAGTCGACCTCACCCTACCCGTCAGTGAAAGCACTTAAAAACTGTAAGTCCGCCAGGTTTCTGGCAGGCCTGAAATTCGGCCCCAGCAGATCTCCTGTATCAGACATAAAGACTTGTTAATAATTGTAGAGTCAAGTCTAAGAAGGCTGAGATTTATCATCATCATAGGCAGTCCCTCGAATCGAGGATGACTTGCTTCCACGTCAAGAGGTTCACAGGTGTTTCACTGAAGGACCTAATATTCCAGATCCCAAACTACATCCTGAAGGGTTTAGCAGTGGGACAGTGACACAGCAGTGTCATTTCCTTCACAAAGACCTCCACAAAACATACAATACCCATATGGCATCAAAGTCAGCATGACCATCTTTGTACAATGGGCGCTTTTCAGGCAAGCACAGGGGGCATCTACCAGTTTACTGGCCGCGAATATGTTGAAAGAAGTCATTGCCACTTAAATCAGGTGGCAGCTTGGCTCACTTGGTGAGTAACACTCTTGTCTTTTCACCCATAATCTAGATCGGTGTTTCAATGCAATACTAAGAGAATGCTGCTCTGTTAGAGGTGCAGTAGTCAAGCAACAGCCGTGAGCTCTCCCAGTGCACTGGATAACAGTCCTTCCTTGACAAACAACAGTGCAATGTAATTCTATTGCCCTCATGTTTTCTCGCCTTCTCTCGCTCTCACACACTCTCCCTGTGTCTCTTTCAGATCCCATTTTTAATTGATTTCCCCACTCGGCACCCTCCATGGTTTTCTGCATCAGCTCTTGCGTATGAGGAGGCAGACAAGACGAGTTGGTTCCATACCCTTGAGCAGTTGAAAATTAAGAAATGCTTCTAACTTTGACCTTTGCCTCCTGTGGTCAGCGGCATTCCTTTTACAGCCAGCAGTTTTGTGCTTCCGTGGAGGGTCAGCGGCTTTCGACCCCGCGACCTCGTTTCCCTGTGTTTGTCATGATCCTGGCAATTTGCTCTGTTGCAGTACAAGCCAGGGACTAGGCTCCTGCAGCAGGTGGGTATAGAAAATATACAGAAAAACAGGTAATGTATTTCCTTCAATCAGAAGACTCGAGAGAAGTGTTGCTTGCTGCAAAGAATGCCGAAGGTAAACGATGTCTGGAGATTTTTAGGTTTTGTCATGTATCTTACATTATTATATAACTGTATCCTAACATGCTATACATGACTGTAATAAGATATGACCTGTAACCACCAGCATACCTTACCACCAGGGGTGCACTTGCAAGAGACAGGTATATAAGGACAGGTCTCAGGCAAGTGCAGCATTCCAGAGCTGTGAAATAAAGGTGCAGGTCCAGAGTGACCTTGACTTCACTACATGCCTCGTGTGAATCTGTACTAAGGGGACAGGATTTTACAGTGGCGACGAGTTACGGGATTACAGAATCCACAGAATGGCGAACAACGGATCAGATGAAAAGTACAATGCGGGAGACAATTGGGAGGACTTTATAGAAAGGCTCCAGCAAAGCTTTGTAACCAAAGACTGGTTAGGCGACGATAAGGCAGACAAGAGAAAAGCCCATCTCTTGACCAGCTTTGCTCGAAAACATACGCTTTAATGAAGGATCTGTTGGCACGCGAGAAACCAGCAAGCAAGTCGTTTGAAGAATTGAGCACACTGGTAAGAGACCACCTGAAGCCAGCGAGCAGCCTACACATGGCCAGACACAGGTTCTACAACTACAGATGCTGTGTGGGCCAGAGCATACCCGACTTCGTGGCGGAACTTCGGAGGTTGGCTAGTTTATGTGAGTTCTCTGATGAACTGAGGAGAGAAATGCTGAGAGACTTTTTCATTGAAGGAATAGGCCATGCAGGCATATTCCGAAAGCTCATAGAGACCAAGAACCTGACCTTAGATGCAGCAGCACTGGTTGCACAGACATTCTTGGTAGGGGAAGAAGAAACAAGGTTGATTTACAATGCAGGTACGACAACTAATGAAATATCGGAACAAGAAGTTCACAGCACTAAACAAGCTGCTACCCCCACACACAGACAAAATCGGGAGAACAGGCTCTCGACAGCCAGCAGAAGCCATTAAGGGCCACAGGAATGGCCATTCACACCTCATCAACCCACAATGCGAGCAATCAACCAAAAACTGAGAGAAGCTCAAGAGAGATCAGCCAGACGCAGCTCATTCTTTGGGAACACTTTGAACAATGGAACAGGTCTGTGCTGGAGGTGTGGGGGTGGGTACTCATCAAGGGGATGTCAATTTCAGCAGGCTGTTTTCAGAAATTGTGAATATACAGAGCATTTGGCCCGCAAGTGCAAAGAAACGGCAGCTCGGCTGGTATACGAATTGGATGGGTCGGAAAGCGGACCAGAAGATGGTGGGGACAGTATCCGGGACACCGATGTACAGCGGGTCAACACGATCAATGGCCGCTGCTCCTACAACAGGATGCCTCCTGTAATGATGAGGGGCCTACTCAACGGGATATCTGTCAACGTGGAGCTGGATACGGGAGCGAGCCAATCTCTCATCGGCGCTCAACAATTTGAACAACTGTGGCCACATAAAAGAGACAGACCAAAACTCACAAGGGTCGACACCAAACTAAGGACCTATACCAAAGAAATCGTACCAGTCCTCGGCAGCACCATGCTCTCTGTCACACACAAAGGGACAGTGAACCGACTTCCCCTGTGGATTGTCCCCGGAGACCCCCCAGCACTGCTGTGGAGAAGCTGGCTGGCAAAACTAAACTGGAAATGGGATGATGTCCATGCCATGTCATTAGAGGAACGGACCTCCTGCTCAACAGTTATAAAGCGATTTGAACATCTCTTTCAGCCAGGTGTGGACACTTTCAAAGGGGCCAGTCAAAATCTACATCACACAGGATGCTAGACCGGTCCGTCACAAGGCCAGAGCTGTACCCTATGTAATGAGGGAAAAGATTGAACATGAACTAGACAGGCTTCTGCGGGAAGGCATTATATCACCTGTGGAATTTAGCGACTGGGCAAGTCCCATCGTCCCAGTCATGAAGCCTGATGGATCCGTACGAATCTGTGGGGACGACAAATCTACCATAAACAGAGTCTCCCTACAGGGCCAGTACCCGCATTCCAGAGCTGTGAAATAAAGGTGCAGGTCCAGAGTGACCTTGATTTCACTACATGCCTCGTGTGAATCTGTACTGAGGGGACAGGACTTTACAGGTTTCTACGCTGCTTCTTTTGGAAGAAATGTATTGCCTCACTTGCTCTCTGCTGATCCCAGTTTAAAAAACCTACGCTTTATATTAACATTAAAAATCTGAAGAGTGGTCCAGACAACCATCTGCAATCTGCACAAATACTATGGCGGGGGAGGGGGGTGCCAAATTAAGCTGGGATCATGCCCCACCACAGACTTTCACCACATATCCGACCTGAGATTGCAAGGCTAGTGAAAGGTCATCTTACTTGCATGCGGCTGATGGGCACTTGCACCATGAGGGCACATCTTGGGCACCCGGATCTCCCAAGTGTTGCCACAAAATGCAGCATTGGTGGCTGGGCTGAGGGGATGTCGTGGGGAGGGGGGGGGAGGAGGGGGCAGGGGATTTCAATTCCCCCAGTAACACAAGCCTGTACCCTAATTGACCCCATGCAAAGCGGGGCCGCTCTAAAAAAAATTAAAGATGGTGCCGTACCTCATCTTCAAGAGTCCCTGTCTGCAACCCTTAACCACCAGCGCCCCACTCCCTCCACTCCCTTCAAGCGGGATACACCTCTGCCCATCAGGAAGCACATACATCTCTTCTCACTTGGCACATCAGTCTCTCGACTTACACAGGGTCCCTGCAAGACCAAGGACGTGGGAACCCCCCACTGTAGGTAATCCACAGTGTTGACCATGCCCTTTTTATGTCAGTGGCCTTGCTTGCTGCAGGCAGAGGCTCCACTCCCAAACAAGACCGCAGGAAACTTCAGTATCAGACCAGGGCCCAGTGTATGCAGATCCCAGTGGCGCTCCCCGCCAGAGTTACTGTGGGAGTTTGCTCGAACTGTCAAGCAAATTTCAGGAACTTTGGGGTCAAAATTGTGTATCGCCCCGTTTGGGGGGGGGGGGGGGGGGCTGGGGGGGGATGGTAACCGAGGCATGGAAGTCCCACCCCAGCCGCGAAATTGGGGTTACTGCCCCGAGAGGATGTGGAGTTCAAATGTCGGGCGCTCCACGTACTCTTTCGGGGGCGGGACTGGTACGGTAAGCGCGCAAATGTTGCAGCACAACATGGCCTCTCAGACGCCCAGTAGCCCAATTTCACCCCCTTTATCTTTAAGGTTTAGTTCAGATGAATTACAGTTAAACTGTAGCCTGTAAGAGACCAACGTGTTTTGAGCCTCCTTTCTCAAGATAGTATCATACCACTGGTCAGTATTCAATATTCCATCAGGAGCATAGATGTAAAGAGCTGCAGTATAATTGAAGCATAAGTTTTCTCCAGGTTGGACTAACCATTAACTGAATTTGTAATAAAAAAAGCTTTAAAGAAATAACTATTGCTCCTTAATAACATTCCACTTCATTAACGTTTTGCAGATGTTGTAAATAATTTTCAGAAATGGAATTAAAAGGAAACAGATATATTGGTTTCCTTTCTGCTCCCATTCTTTCCAATTTTCCTCTCTGAAGATTGCAAGTGTGCTCGGGTTTCCAATGAACTGCTGTTGTGGGTCTCTCGTTCTCTATAAGAAAGTTGATTTGTCATTCGCACTGCATAGGGCAGGCCTCTGGGGCATTGCACAGGTCTGAGTTGCCTACAAATTACTATTTTAAAGAAATAAGAAAGTACTTGTATTTATATAATGCTTTTCACGACCTCAGAAAGTTCCAAAATGCTACACAGCCAATTAAACCCTTTTGACGTATAAGGGGGAAATTTTTACCCCCAAAACAGGTGGGTTTGGTTCAGGTGAGAGGTTAAAAAGCCAGAAATCTGAAACGAGGAACCCAACACACCTTGAACCCGTCCACTTCCAATTGTAAAGGAGGCGGGACAATGGGCAGGCGATCTATCTGCTCGCAAGAGCCGGGCTGGTCATTTAAATATTTTAGTGAGCCTGCGTGTCTTCATTGTTAACCACAGGCAGCCAGGTTTCCTTGGCCTCAGGAAACCCGCCAGGTGAAAAGAGACAAGAGCTCGTTGCCGCCGGAATGTGGCCACGGATCAGTGCGGTCTGGCCACCGAGTCTCCATGGAGGGGCCGCCATTTTATAAATTGCCCTTCCTCAGTTTTGGAGAGGTGCAGGGACCATTCCGCCTGTTTTCCTGGCACAGCATGCACGTGCCGACCCCTTACCGATCGGTGGCGTCCCCTTCCCAAAATTGACCTGTGGGAAATTGCCCCGCGGGTCGGTGCCCCCTTTGTGTGGCTTGGTGGCGCCGCCACCCTTAAAGGGGAGGTGGCACTGCCGGCGACTCCATGTTTTTTTTGTCGGCCGACTGCTAGGTCGGGCTGACAATTATGGACGTGAGTTTGGCTGGGCCGCCAACAGGCAGTTGTGCACTCCTCTTGGATGCCAGGCCAGTGACCCAGCCGAAACCCTCCCTGGTGGCCCAGTGTTTGCCACTAAAGTGGCTGCAGAGTTTGCAGCAGCCCTCCCCTTTAACTGATAGGAAGGGACATTGTGATGTGCCAGCGCAATGACATCATCAGCGCAGCGCTGATGACTTGTAGCAACGGCCACTACGACCTTCCCCCACTTCCGACCCGCCCACCACTCCTCGATGATGAGGCCACTTCCGTCCCGCTCCAAAAAAAAGCAGGAAATGCTGAATTTCTCTGGTTTGGCCACCAAATGCATTGGGGTGGCCAGAACACTTCAAGAGCGGTAGGGACGACTCGTTTCGGTCAGTGGACTATTTCAGCAGCCTCATCTTTCCAGCCTTCCGGACTCAACTTCGAGTTCAACAATTTCAGATCATAACCTCTGCCCCCATTTTTTTCGGACAGCAGCTGTTGATGATTCTGCTATTCCCATTTACACCTCTTCCAGGCCCACCTTTTGATTCTTTATTTGTCCTATTAACTCCCCTTTTGCCTTGCACCATACCTTTTGTCATTCAATCTCTCCTGCCTTGCACTCTATCATAGTCCTTCCTTTTTGTTCCTTCCTCCCCCCACCCCCCCTCTTTCCCTGCCCCTGCATTTGCTTAAAGCCTATTACATAGCAAACCTTTCCCAGTTCTGACGAAAGGTCATTGACCTGAAATGTTAACCCTGCTTTTCTCTTCACAGATGCTGCTTGACCTGCTGAGTATTTACAGCATTTTCTGTTTTGAGTACAGCACTGCTTCTGGGCCAGGAGGAGCAGGATTGTTTCCTCCAGGCCCAGCAAGCTACCCAGTAAACACTCCCCACCCCATGATCTGTCTGCTCTACGCGCCCCCCCACCGCCCGACCAGCCATCTGCACCCCCAGCCCAGTCCCACCAAGATCAGACACCCACAATCGGACCCCCATGATCAGATTCCTCCCACGATCGGACCCCCCTCCCTTCCCGCTCTGAGCTAATAGCCAGCCCATAGTCACTGTCACAATGTATACTGCAAAATTTTAAATCAATAGGGAACAATTTCACACAGTTAAAGCTACAGCATATGCTGCTTGAATCATAACTTGGATCTATATTTAAAACAAATTTACTAAATATAGGTTAATAAAATGGTTTCAGAGGGATGACAGCTTGGATTAATTTGGTTTGTGGCTCACATTCAGACCCTCTACATTTTAGATGGTTCAAATTTAAAATGTTGCCTCTTCCCTCCAGCCACAAAATTCCTTAGACTGAATTGGAAGAAAGTTCACCGCATGTCTGGAGTACAGTGCCAAGGAAGTCTAAGGTGATTCATTTCTTTAATGTATTTTTTAGCTTTTCTTGCAGTTACTCCAAAAAGGCTTTTGAATTATTTGCTAATTTACATTTTTTTAAATTCATTCTGAGGATCTGGGCATCGCTGGCAAGGCTGGCATTAAAATCATGAGGGGTCTAGATAGAGTCGATAGAGAGAAACTGTTCTCACTGGCGGAAGGGTCGAGAACCAGAGGACATATTGGCAGAAGAACCAAAGGCGAGATGAGGAATAACTTTTTTACACAGCGAGTGGTTAGGATCTGGAATTCACTGCCTGAAAGAGTGGTGGAGGCAAATTCAATCGTGGCTTTCAAAAGGAAATTGGATAAGTACCTTAAGGGAAAACATTTTCAGGGCTACGGGGAAAGGGGGGGTGGGGGGGGGGACTAGCTGAAGTGCTCTTGCAATGAGTCGGCACAGGCTCGACCGGCCAAATGTTCTCCTTCTGTGCTGTAACCACGCAATGATTCTATTCCCCATCTCGAGTTACCCTTGAGAAGGTGGCGATGGGCCTCGTTCTTCAACTACTGCAGTCACTGTAGTGAAGGTACTCCCACAATGCTGTTAGGTAGGAAGTGACAGGATTGTGACCCAGTGACAATGAAGGAATGGTGGTATATGTCCAAGTGAGGATGGTGTGTGACTCGGAGGGGAACGTGGAGCAGGTGGTGTTCTCATGCACTTGCTGTCCTTGTCCTTCTATGTGGTGGAGGTTGCAGGTTCAGAAGGTGCTGCCAAAGAAGCCTTAGCGACTTGCTGTACATGCGCACTGCAGCCATGGTACATCAACGCTGGAGGGCCTGGATGTTTATAGTGGTGGATGGGATGCCAATCAAGCCTACTGCTTTGTCCTGGATGATGTCAAGCTTCTTGACTGTTGTGGCAGCTGCACCCATTCAGACAACTGGAGAGTATTCCATCACATTCCTGCTTTGTAGATGGTGGAGAGGCTTTAGGGAGACAGATGGTGAGCCACATGCCACAGAATAGCCAGGCTCGGACCTACTCTAGTAGCCACGGCTGGCCCAGTTGAGTTTCTGGTCATTGGTATTCCGCTTTGAGTACTGTTGAGGGGGATGACTCATCAGGGGAGAGCAGCAGCAGCCAAGTTCATGGCACCGTGGCTGGCTCTGCTGCACAGGAGGGCAGGAAAAAGAGTGGGAGAGCGATAGTGATAGGGGATTCGATTGTAAAGGGAATAGACAGGCGTTTCTGCGGCCGCAACCGAGACTCCAGGATGGTATGTTGCCTCCCTGGTGCAAGGATCAAGAATGTCTCGGAGCGGGTGCAGGATATTCTGAAAAAGGGAGGGTGAACAGCCAGTTGTCGTGGTGCACATTGATAACAAAGATATAGGTAAAAAAGGGGATGAGGTCCTACGAGACGAATTTAAGGAGCTAGGAGCTAAATTAAAAAGTAGGACCTCAAAAGTAGTAATCTCAGGATTGCTAACAGTGCCATGTGCTAGCCAGAGTAGGAATCGCAGGATAGCTCAGATGAATACGTGGCTTGAGCAGTGGTGCAGCAGGGAGGGATTCAAATTCCTGGGGCATTGGAACCGGTTCTGGGGGAGCTGGGACCAGTACAAACCAGACGGCCTGCACCTAGGCAGGACCGGAACCAACGTCCTAGGAGGAGTGTTTGTTAGTGCTGTTGGGGAGGAGTTAAACTAATATGGCAGGGGGATGGGAACCAATGCAGGGAGACAGAGGGAAACAAAATGGAGACAGAAGCAAAAGACAGAAAAGAGATGTAAAACTGGAGGGCAGAGAAACCCAAAGCAAAAAACAAAAGGGCCACTGTACAGCAAAATTCTAAAGGGTCAAAGTGTAATAAAAAAGCAAGCCTGAAAGCTCGGTGCCTCAATGCGAGGAGTATTTGGAACCCAGGAGAGGGCTCTAAGCTAGTTAGAGTGGGTGAGAGTGCAGATGAACAGGACCCCAAGAAAGAATACAAAAGGCAGGAGGTAACAGAGTAGAGTAGCACTGGGGTAAGTGTAAACCACAAGGTGATAGGAAGGGACAATATGTATGAATATAAAATGAATATAAAACTAAAAATCATGGTTTAAAAACTGTTAAAACACTCTACCTAAACGCACGCAGCATTTGAAATAAAGTAAATGAGTTGACGGTATAAATCATGACAAATAGGTATGATTTGTTGGCCATTACAGAAACGTGGTTGCAGGATGGCCAAGACTGGGAATTAAACATACAGGGGTATCTGACAATTCGGAAAGATAGACAAGAAGGGAAAGGAGGTGGGGTAGCTCTGTTACTAAAGGATGATATCAGGACAGTTGTGAGAGACAATATTGGCTTTAATGCACAAAATGTTGAATCATTGTGGGTGGAGATTAGAGATAATAAGGGGAAAAAGTCACTGGTGGGCGTCGTTTATAGGCCCTCAAATAATAACTTCACTGTGGGGCGGACAATAATCAAGGGAATAATGGAGACATGTGAAAAAGGAACAGCAGTAATCATGGGGGATTTTAACCTACATATCGATTGGTCAAATCAAATCGCACGGGGTAGCCTTGAGGAGGAATTCATAGAATGCATACAGGATTGTTACTTAGAACAGTATGTTACAGAACCTACAAGGGAGTAAGCTATCTTAGAACTGGTCCTGTGTAATGCGACAGGAATAATAAACAATCTCCTAGTAAAAGATCCTCTCGGAATGAGTGATCACAGTATGGGTGAATTTGTAATATAGATTGAGAGTGAGGAAGTAGTGTCTCAAACGAGCATACTATGCTTAAACAAAGGGGACTACAGTGGGATGAGGGCACAGTTGGCTAAAGTAGACTGGGAACACAGACTAAACAATGGCACAATTGAGGAACAGTGGAGGACTTTTAAGGAGCTCTTTCATGGTGCTCAACAAAAATATATTCCAGTGAAAAAGAAGAGCGGTAAGAGAAGGGATAAGCAGCCGTGGATAACCAAGGAAATAAAGGAGAGTATCAAATTAAAAACTAATGCGTATAAGGTGGCCAAGGTTAGTGGGAAAATAGAAGATTGGGAAAATTTTAAACGACAGCAAAGAATGACTAAGAAAGCAATAAAGAAAGGAAAGATGGATTACGAAAGTAAACTTGCTCAAAACATAAAAACAGATAGTAAAAGCTTTTACCGATATATAAAACGGAAAAGAGTGACTAAAGTAAATGTTGGTCTCTTAGAAGATGAGAAGGGGGATTTAATAATGGGAAATGTGGAAAATGGCTGAGACCTTAAACAATTATTTTGCTTCGGTCTTCACAGTGGAAGACACAAAAACCATGCCAAAAATTGCTGGTCACGGGAATGTGGGAAGGGAGGACCTTGAGATAATCACTATCACTAGGGGGGTAATGCTGGACAGGCTAATGGGACTCAAGGTAGACAAGTCCGCTGGTCCTGATGAAATGCATCCCAGGGTATTAAAAAAGATGGCGGAAGTTATAGCAGATGCATTCGTTATAATCTACCAAAATTCTCTGGACTCTGGGAGGTACCAGCGGATTGGAAAGCAGCTAATGTAATGAAAGAGGGCAGACAAAAGGCAAGTAACTATAGGCTGGTTAGTTTAACATCTGTAGTGGGGAAAATGCTTGAAACTATTAAGGAAGAAATAGCGGGACATCTAGATAGGAATAGTGCAATCAAGCAGACGCAGCATGGATTCATGAAGGGGAAATCATGTTTAACTAATTTACTGGAATTCTTTGAGGATATAACGAGCATGGTGGATAGAGGTGTACCGATGGATGTGGTGTAGTTAGATTTCCAAAAGGCATTCGATAAGGTGCCACACAAAAAGTTACTGTAGAAGATAAAGGTACGCGGAGTCAGAGGAAATGTATTAGCATGGATCGAGAATTGGCTGGCTAACAGAAAGCAGAGAGTCGAGATAAATGGGTCCTTTTCGGGTTGGAAATCAGTGGTTAGTGGTGTGCCACAGGGATCGGTGCTGGGACCACAACTGTTTACAATATGCATAGATGACCTGGAAGAGGGGACAGAGTGTAGTGTAACAAAATTTGCAGATGACACAACGATTAGTGGGAAAGCGGGCTATGTAGAGGACACAGAGAGGCTGCAAAGAGATTTAGATAGGTTAAGCGAATGGGCTAAGGTTTGGCAGATGGAATACAATGTCGGAAAATGTGAGGTCATCCAGCTTGAAAAAAAACAGTAAAGGGGAATATTATTTGAATGGGGAGAAATTACAACATGCTGTGGTGCAGAGGGATCTGGGGGTCCTTGTGCATGAAACTCTTTTAGAGTCTACCTGCAAAACATAAAACATTTATCCGTGCCACCCGACCTGGATGACACACCAGACATTTACAAGGCCCTTTTTTTTCTTTTTTTTTCTTTTTTTTTTGGGCACTAAAATCAAGTTTTTTCCTTTTTCCAGTGCTCCCTATAAAAGGAGAGGGGGACACTAAAAACACCGGCAATTAAAACAAATTAAACTTTAAAACGTAAAATCAAATTAAAATTTGGTTGCCGGGCGTGATGATGCACTCCAGTCCCTCCGGTGCCCACCTCTCGCGGAAGGCCGCGAGCGTACCGGTGGACACCGCGTGCTCCATCTCCAAGGACACCCTGGACCGGATGTAAGAGCAGAAGAGAGGCAGGCAGTCAGGTTGAACGACCCCCTCGACCGCCCGCTGCCTGGACCGGCTGATGGCACCCTTGGCCGTGCCCAGGAGCAGTCCTACGAGGAGGCCTTCGGACCTACCCGCTCCCCTCCGCACAGGGTGCCCAAAGATCAGGAGAGTGGGACTGAAGTGCAGCCAGAATTTCAGGAGCAGTCCCTTCAAATAATGGAACAGGGGCTGCAACCTCGTGCACTCAATAAAAACATGGAACACGGACTCCTCCAGACCGCAGAAATTGCAGGCGGCCTGGGAGTCCGTGAACCGGCTTAAAAATTTGTTGCACGGCACTGCTCCGTGCACCACCCTCCAGGCCAAGTCCCCGACGAATAGTGGGAGGACCCCTGCGTAGAGTGCCCTCCATCGGGGACCCCCGCCTCCTCCGGACGGCAAGATGGTACGCCATGGCGTGTCCAGACGGCAGGCGAGGATGGCAAAGTTGAGAGTGTGCAGGAGCAGCCCGTACAGGAAACCCCTCCGCGCGGAACTGAAAGGCACGGAGGGGATTTCCCCGAGGCGGCTTCCTTGTGCATGAATCCCCAAAAAAAAAGTTAGTTTGCAGGTGCAGCAGGTAATCATGAAGGCGAATGGAATGTTGGCCTTCATTGCGAGAGGAATGGAGTACAAAAGCAGAGTGGTCCTGCTGCAACTGTACAGGGTATTGGTGAGGCCGCACCTGGAGTACTGCGTGCAGTTTTGGTCACCTTACTTAAGGAAGGATATACTAGCTTTGGAGGGGGTACAGAGACGATTCATTAGGCTGATACCGGAGATGAGGGGGTTACCTTATGATGATAGATTGAGTAGACTGGGTCTTTACTCGTTGGAGTTCAGAAGGATGAGGGGTGATCTTATAGAAACATTTAAAATAATGAAAGGGATAGACAAGATAGAGGCAGAGAGGTTGTTTCCACTGGTAGGGGAGACTAGAACTTGGGGGCACAGCCTCAAAATACGGGGGAGCCAATTTAAAACCGAGTTGAGAAGGAATTTCTTCTCCCAGAGGGTTGTGAATCTGTGGAATTCTCTACCCAAGGAAGCAGCTGAGGCTAGCTCATTGAATGTATTCAAATCACAGATAGATAGATTTTTAACCAATAAGGGAATTAAGAGTTCTGGAGAACGGGCGGGTAAATGGAGCTGAGTCCACGGCCAGATCAGCCATGATCTTGTTGAATGGCGGAGCAGGCTCGAGGGGCTAGATGGCCTACTCCTGTTCCTAATTCTTATGTTCTTATGTTCTAGGACAGTGATTGTGGGGGATTCAGTGATGGTAATGCACAATGTCGTGGACTCCTCGAGTGTTACCCCCACCCGACTGTATACCACTGTGCCCCCACCTCTGGTGGGTATGTCCTGCTAATTAGATGATGGTGCTGGACGAGTCTGGAATATTGGCTGATGGATATGATGCTGTGAGTATGAAATTGTCAGGCTGTTGCGTGACTAGTCTGTGGAACAGCTTTCCCAGCTTTGGTCCCAGATGCTAGAGAGGAGGGTTAACTGGGCTGGCTGTGCCTTCTTCATTTCCCAATTCATAGCCAAGTGGTCCGTTTTATTCTTCCTATTCTTTGGGAAGAATTTTAACCCCTTAAGACAGGTGAGAGATGGGCGGGGCGGGGGTCAGGCGTGTAACCTGGTGGGTCAGCAATCAAAGTATTTAAATGAGGCTGCGTGCCTCAGGTTTTAGCAGCCAATTGGTTTCAACGGATCCGAGCCATGTTTCCCAGAGCTTGGGAATCCCAGCAGCTAAATATAATGAGAATTCCAAGATCCAGCAGGTTGAGTGCCTTTCCAGGACTGCTGTGGGCCAGCAGGAGCAGGGGTTCTTCCCCCTCTAGCTCACCTGCCGCAATCTGCCTCCCTATCATCCGAACATTCCACCTCCCCTACCATCCAATGCTGAACCGCGATCTCCCCCACCACCCCACCCCCGCCACGCACCCCACCCCCGCCACGCACCCGTCCCGAGCCACACAACCCCTTATTCTGAACCTATGCCCCCTAGTTCTAGACTCCCCCATGAGGGAAATCATCCTCTCTGCATCTACCTTGTCAAGCCCCCTCAGAATCTTATACATTTCAATAAGATAATTTCTCATTCTTTTAAACTCCAATGAGTATAGGCCCAACCTTTCTTCCTAAGACAACCCCTTCATCTCCGGAATCAACCTTGTGAACCTTCTCTGAACTGCCTCCAATGCAAATATATCCTTCCTTAAATAAGGAGACTAAAGCTATATGCAGTACTTCAGGTGTGGTCTCTATCCCCCTTGCAATAAAGGCCAACATTCCATTTGCCTTCCTGATTACTTGCTGTACCTGCATACTAACTTAATTGTGTTTCATGTACAAGGACCCCCATGATCACTTTGTACCGCAGCATTTTGTAATCTCTCCCCATTTAAATAATAATTTGCTTTTTTATTTTTCCTGCCAAAGTGAATAACCTCACATTTTCCCATATTATACTCCACCTGTAATCTTTTTGCCCACTCACTTAGCCTATCTATATCCCTTTGCTGACTCTTTGTGTCCTCCTCACAACTTGTTTTCCCACCTATCTTTGTATCAGCAGCAAATTTGGCTACATTACACTCTGTCCCTTCATCCAAGTCATTAACATAGATTGTAAATAGCTCAGGCCCCAGCACTGATCTCTGTGATCCCATATTTCCAGGTTTCCCGGCTGCTAAAAGTTGCCCTCGCTGCATCCCTGTCTGTTATCGGAGGAAAGAAAAACTTGGATTTATATAGCGCATTTCACAACCACCGGACATCTCAAAGCGCTTTACAGCCAATGAAGTATCTTTTGACTGTAGTCACTGTTGTAATGTGGGAAACGTGGCAGACAATTTGCGCACAGCTAGCTCCCACAAACAGCAAAGTGAGAATGACCAGATAATCTGCTTTGTTATCTTGATTGAGGGATAAAAAATGGCCAGGACAACGGGGATAATTTCCCTGCTCTTCTTGAAAATAGTGCCATGGGATCTTTTACGTCCACCTGAGAGAGCAGACAGGGCCACGATTTAACAACTCATCTGAAAGACAGCACCTCCGACAGTGCAGCACTCTCTCAGTGCTGCACTGGGAATGTCAGCCTAGATTTATGTGCTCAAGTCCCTGGAGTGGGACTTGAACCCACAACCTTCTGACTCAGAGGTGAGTGTGCTACCCACTGAGCCACAGCTCACACTGAAGCAGTCACAAAGTCAAGACTGGGATGTCCAGATTTTAATTTTGTAATCGAATAAAAAGATAATTGTGATGGCTGAAAAAGGAATATGTGCTCGTTGAACTTCAGAAGTCATCGTTTGAATCAGGAGCCATTGTAACAGTTTGATACAGCAGCGTGGAGGCCCCGACCTGCGTGAGAACACCAGCGGCAGGTCGGGGCCATAAAAGGAGCGGTGAGCAGCAGCCTGGGAGCAGCATGGAGGCATGCCACTACAGGGAGCAGCGCGAGCTGCGACGGCAGCGAAGAGTGACGTCATCAAGGTCCAGGTCGGTGATTGGAGCGTGGGCAGATACAGCAGGAGCGGTGAGGTTGGGGTGAAGGAGCGGTGAGAAACTGTGGAGGGATGTGATAGGGGCACAGGAGAGGTCTGAGTTCGGCGCCATGGGCTCAGGGGCAGCACGAGCCAGCCCACACTGCGACGTGTGTGCGCACTAGGTCCGTGCAGCAGAGCAGGTCTCCAGTCGTCTTGAGTAATCTTTGCCACTGGACCAAGACCTAGCTCTGTCAAATCCATGTGGTGGCTGGTGTGCAACGGCCACTGTAATGTCTGTAAGCTTGCAATGTTTGTAGCTCCACACTATGGGTGTGGACGTATTGTGTACTGCAAGTGCAGAGTTGATCGTTAAACAGAAACAGGCAATTCTGGAGATTTCCGAGAGAGCTGCCTGCCATGTTAGGAAGCTGTGTGTGCTGTGCTCTGTGAATATATCACAGCCACCACATGTTAAAAAAATCTATCACAGGCATCTTCCACCCTTCAGGATGTAATTCAGGACCTGGGGCTAGAACCTCCACTTTTGGGTTTATCGCCCAAAAATGGGCGTTATTTCCGGCGTGGACATTAATGGACGAGCGATATCAAATGGGCGGTAGCGTTAAATTTTTTTGACCTTCTGCCGTAACTTGTGGCCGTCCTTAGCAATGGCATGGCAACACTCGATTCCCGCGATTCTGGATGTCAAGGGTCATCATGACATGCGCAGAAGAGGAGACAGAGAGAGAGGGTGCTCAGAAGGATTGAAGGCATGGCTGCTTTTGGAGGAAGGAGGGAGACTTTAGAGCTTCACAGCAAGTAGGCAAACAAAAATTAGCTGTTATCAGCCACATATTTGACCGAATTTGCCCTATAATAGAGAGGAGGAGACATCACAGCACGCTGTGGAGACTGACCCTGGAGAGAGCAGTGAGCTGGGAGAGGAGCACATTGGAGGCCGCAAAAGAGCCAGGAGGTTCACGGACGAGACAAATGCCTCCCTCCTGCAGGAGATCGATTTACGCTGGGGCGATTTGACACAGGAAGGGCGTGGGAAGCCCACCCCAAAGGCCTACCAGAGGATATGGACTGAGATAGCAGAGGTGGTCTCGTCAGCGACCAACGAGGTGCGTGAGGGCAACCAATGCTGCAAACAATGGAACGACCTTGTGGGATCCGCAAGAGTAAGTATTACATTGATTTACATGTACTTATGTATTTATATAATTTGATTTGTAACAGTCATGAGTGACTATCAGCAGATGTGAGGTCTTGCACTTTTATCAGGAATGTTTTACTCAAAGCCTACGGTCACGGTATACATGAGGTTCTAGCCCCTGGAATTTTAGGTCCTTCATTGGAGCACCTGTGAACTTATCCTTTTTTGGCGTGGAAGCAAGTCATCCTCGTTTCGAGGGACTGCCTATGATGATGATGATTGATACAATTGAGTGGTTTGCTAGGCCTCATTGGTGTGAGATTGGTGTCACACATAGGCCAGACCAAGTAATGACGGCATGGTTCCTTCCCTAAAATACATTAGTGAAGCAGATGAGTTTTTATGACAATCCTACAGCTTCATGGTCACTTTACAGATACCAGCCTTTTATTTATTTAACCAAAAAACTTTCATTTATAATGTGCCTTTCATGACCTCAGGATATCACACAGCACTTGATAACCAATTCAGTACTTTTGAAATGTAGTCACTCGTCATGTAGGAAAGTCAAATTCTGGATCTGAACTCCAGCTCTCTGGATTATTAGTCCAGGCCTCTGGATCCTGTAACATAACCACTGTGCTGCCATACTCTCATTTAAAATACATTATTAGTTTGTAAATGAGATAAACTTTAAATCTGACAGAGGCATTCGGTGAATGGGACCTATGCTGGCTCTTAGAAAGAGCTATCCACGTAGTCCCATTCCCCAGCTTCTTTCCCTATACTGTTTCAAGTTTTTTTTTTCAAATATTTATCTACCTCTCTATAGGAGCTACTAGAGATTCTGCTTGCACCGCAGATCTCTGGGAAAACACTCCAAGCCCTAACAATCCTCTGTGTAAAAAAAAAAATGTCTCCAAACCTTTCCCTTTTTTCTTTTGGTCACAGTTTTAAACTTCTGCCCTCTAGTTATGAATCACTGACCATTTGAAATGGTTTTTCCTTATCTACCTTATCGAAACCCCTCATAATTTTGAAAAGCTCTGTCAGATCTCCTTTTAACTTTCTCTGGTTCTAGATAATAGAGCTCCAATATCTCCTCATAACTAAAGCCCATCACCCTGGGACCATCTTGGTGCATCACTTCTGCACCATCTCAATGGCCTTGACATTCTTCCTAAAGTCGGGCTCCCAAAACTGGACACAATGGGGCAGATTTTTGACTTCACCATCTTGGGCGGTAATTTGGCGCAGCGGATCATCCACCCTCTACAGAACTCGCCCGACTTTTATTCTTTTGAAATTCGGAGAATAAAGATGAAGCAGGGTTTCAAGCATTCTCCTCCCACCCCCCCCCCCCCCCGAAGGCTAAACTCTCACGGAGACTAAACTCCATACTCAACGAGCTCTTTGTACTTCACTGGTCTCTCACTCTCACAAAGATTAATCGCTCACTAGCACACTCAAAGTTACATTCATTTAATTTACACAATAGCCCAACTGCCACAGGGAAAAAAAAACAGACAGACAATTGGAAACAGCTAATCACACCACTTATGGAGTCAATCAATGAACCCATTACCAACTCAAAGCCAATCCATGAGGCACAGATAAATTGTTGGTGCAGTTCTATTATTCTGGAATAAGATAACGTATTGGGGCACAGGCTGATTGCTGATAGATGCAGTTTGGCAAAGAATGCTATGCTTTCATCAGGGTTTCTATAAAATAGTGTAACCTTTGCATAAATAAACAGTAGATTCTCCCAAAAAGTTTTAAGTAAAAGTCAGCAGGTTTCTAAAGCATGATGGTGTGTTTAGGTGACGACGAGCAGTTGACCCGCTCTAATTTGTATTCAGAGTATTAAAAAATGAACCACTTAATATTCTGTGTGTTGATCCGTAGTTTTTATTTAGATATCGTGCATCAATTGGGTATTCTATTCAATAAATAGGCCCAACCTGAGTTGGTAATGGGTTCACTGACGTCATGACACCAGTGCATCACCACGCTTCTGCCCTTCACTTAAAGGGGAGAGTCACTGCCATTATTCTGTTGCGGTCCACTGGGCCACCAGGGAGGGTTTCGGCTGGGCCAGCGGCCGGGCACCCAAGACGGGGTGTCAGGCTGCCTGTTGGCGGCCCGACCGAACCCCGAACTCGGCCCAACCTGGCAATCGGCTGACAAAAAAAAGATGGCGGCCACGGCAGAGCGCCCTCCCTTGAATAACTGACGTGCAGCCATGTCGCACATACTTCTAAGACAGTGCACCAGCAGAAGAAGCTGTCGGGGGCACCACGTGGCAGGTCGAAGATTATTCCAGGTGAATTTCGCTGGAGGTGCGGGAGATCGGCGATGCGCACTTTGATTACACATTTAGGCGAGGTCGGCAATAGCGGGACGGAAGTGAACACTGCTGCAAAAATCCCTGAGATGAATTTCGCTGGCGGCGGCCATTAAACCGCAAATCGGCGGCCACTGGACTCCGCCACTTGGCTGCTGCTTTCTGGCAGTAAGAGGCCTTTTCAGGAGGCAGAATTTCAGCCCCGCAATCTTTGGACAGCATTTTAAAGTGCCATCATGCAATGCCCGAAGGGACATGATAAATTGTTAAAATGTCATATTGCTTCATGCATGCACCATTGTCTTGAAAGGACAGGAGTAAGAAAGAAATAACTTTGATTTATGTAGGGCTTTTCACGACCTCATGTCATCCCAAAGCACTTTACAGCCAATTAATTACTCTTGAGGTGTAGTCACTGGTGTAATGTCGGAAATGCGGCAGCCATTTTGCACACAGCAAGGTCCCACAAACAAGAACATAAGGCTCAGTAAACATTATTGCTGTAGCCTACTTTTAGGCATGCAGGAGTTATAATTACATACTTTGCAAGCTCAGTAACATTGTGCATCTATGGGACATTCCAATTCTCACTGTTGTTACTCGTAAAATGGACAGTGCTGTGCTTAATATTTAAAGCGTCCTTTCTTAACAACTGCTGTTTGATTTTTTTTTCTACATCGTGCTTTGCATACTTAACAGACCATACTTTAGCTCACTGCAGAGCTATGCTTCATCCGTAACCAATAATATCACATACCCATATTTTCTCACCAGATGATATACACACCATAACATCTGCTCAGTTTTTTGTCAGATCACCTGAACCAAACCTAATTGATTCAGTTAAGATTCAATTACATGACCAGATAATCTGTTTTCATGATGTTGGTTGTGGGATAAATATTGGCCAGGACCCCAGGGAGAATTCCCCTGCTCTTCTTTGAATAGTGCCATAGGATCTTTTACGTCCACCTGAAGAGGCCTTGGTTTAATGTCTCATCCAAAAGATGGCACCTCTGACAGTGCAGCGCTCCATCAGTACTGCACTGGAGTGTCAGCCTAGATTTTGTGCTTGGAGAGGTATTTGGTGGCTCAAAGATGAGAGCCACAGCTGAGACCAAGTACTCAGAAGTGAATGGTCCCAAGGTGAAAACTTGAGCAACACACATCAGAAACATTTTCATACTCGTCTGTACTGCCTCTTCAATAGCCTGGAAATTAGTGTTAGCAATAGCTAGCAGTTGAACACGTAATGAACTCTGTTCACTATTTTAGCAGAGCTGTTCGCCTATTTAAAATACTCAGACTAATGCCTGTGTAGAACTACCGACAGAAGCATGTCATATAAATGCATTAAATATTCATCCACTAACATGCTGAACGATAATTTCTGAACTAATAATTTTAAAAGACATATAGCCTGGAAATTTCACATTGTGACACAAGATTACTGCCTTACTTCGTCTACTACTAAATGGGTTAGTGACGCCAACTAGCAGGCTGAGTAATCTGAAATGAATGTTAAGTGTTCAAACAATAGTATTAAACCAACTAAAGCTAAAATATTACTTGTGACTTCAATAGTAGGCCAGAAATCTTAACTGAATCAATTAGGTTTGGTTCAGGTGATCTGGCAAAAAACTGAGCAGATGTAATGACACATATATCATCTGGTGAGAAAATGTGGGTATGTGATATTATTGGTTACGGATGAAGCATAGCTCTGCAGTGAGTTAAAGTATGGTTTGTTAAGTATGCAAAACATAATGCAGAAAAAAATCAAATAGCAGTTGTCAAGAAAGGACACTTTAAATATTAAACACAGCACTGTCCATTTTACTAGTAACAACAGTGAGAATCGGAATGCCTCATAGATGCACAATGTTACTGAGCTTGCAAAGTATGTAATTATAACTCCTGCATGACTAAAAATTGGCTATTGCAGTAATGTTTATTGAGCCTTACACTCAGAAATGTTTTCCAATGCTATTACCCATAAAAGGCTGTCATTTATAGGAGCAGAAAACAAGGAAGGAAATGCTAGTGGTATTAGCACTTTTTCCAAGTATATAAAAAAATTAGGACTAACATTCTGCTATTTCTTTAATGCCCACTGTGTAATAATGTTAATTTAAAGCCTTGTAGTGGGTCTTAATGCCAATTAGTCCTGTCTTCCATTAAATTCTTCACTGGCGCCTATTGCTTCGAGCTTGAGTTGAACTTATCAGGCTGGATCTTCTGATTAGGTCCCCAATCGGGCACCTGACTGCAGAATGCAGAATATGGCCACTGCTAAAGTATAGGTAGCATGACTGTCAGCACTTAACTGTAGTGTGCATTAGAAACATAGAAAATAGGTGCAGGAGTAGGCCATTCGGCCCTTCGAGCTTGCACCACCATTCAATAAGATCATGGCCAATCATTCACCTCAGTACCCCTTTCCTGCTTTCTCTCCGTACCCCTTGATCCCTTTTGCCATAAGGGCCATATCTAACTCCCTCTTGAATATTTCTACTGAACTGGCATCAACAACTCTCTGCGGTAGAGAATTCTACAGGTTCACAACTCTCTGAGTGAAGAAGTTTCTCCTCATCTCGGTCCTAAGTGGCTTAGCCCTTATCCTTAGACTGTGACCCCTGGTTCTGGACTTCCCCAACATCGGAAACATTCTTCCTGCATTTAATCTGTCCAGTCCCGTCAGAATTTTATACGTTTCTATGAGATCCCCTCTCATTCTTCTAAACTCCAGTGAATACAGGCCCTGTCGATCCAGTCTCTCCTCATATGTCCAGTCCTGCCATCCCTGGAATCAGTCTGGTACACCTTCGCTGCACTCTCTCAATAGCAAAACGTCCTTCCTCAGATTAGGAGACCAAAACTGAATGCAATATTCCAGGTGAGGCCTCACCAAGGCCCTGTACAACTGTAGTAAGACCTCGTTGCTCCTATACTCAAATCCCCTAGCTATGAAGGCCAACATGCCATTTGCCTTCTTCCCCGCCTGCTGTACCTGCATGCCAACTTTCAATGACTGATGTACCATGACACCCAGGTCTCGTTGCACCTCCCCTTTTACTAATCTGCCACCATTCAGATAATATTCTGCATTCATGTTTTTGCCCCCAAAGTGGATAACCTCACATTTATCCACATTATACTGCATCTGCCATGCTTTTGCCCACTAACCTGTCCAAGTCACCCTACAGTCTCTTAGCATTCTCCTCACAGCTCACACTGCCACCCAGCTTAGGGTCATCTGCAAACTTGGAGATATTACACTCAATTCCTTCATCTAAATCATTGATGTATATTGTAAATAGCTGGGGTCCCAGCACTGAGCCCTGCGGCACCCCACGAGTCACTGCCTGCCATTCTGAAAAGGACCCGGTTATCCCGATTCTCTGCTTCCTGTCTGCCAACCAATTCTCTATCCATGTCAATACATTACCCTCAATAACATGTGTTTTAATTTTGCACAACAATCTCTTGTGTGGAACCTTGTCAAAAGCTGAAAGTCCAAATGTACCACATCCACTGGTTTTCCCTTGTCCACTCTACTAGTTACATCCTCAAAAAATTCTCGAAGATTTGTCAAGCATGATTTCTCTTTCATAAATCCATGCTGACTTGGACCGATCCTGTCACTGCTTTCCAAATGCGCTGCTATTTCATCTTTAATAATTGATTCCAACATTTTCCCCATTATCTTTGTCAGGCTAACCGGTGTATAATTCCTCGTTTTCTCTCTCCCTCCTTTTTTAAAAAGTGCTGTTATATTAGCTACCCTCCAGTCCATAGGAACTGATCCAGAGTCGATAGACTGTTGGAAAATGATCACCAATGCCACTATTTCTAGTGCCATTTCCTTAAGTACTCTGAGATGTAGACTATCAGGCCCTGGGGATTTATCGGCCTTCAATTCCATCAATTTCCCTAACACAATTTCCTGACTAATAAGGATTTCCTTCAGTTCCTCCTTCTCGCTAGATCCTCTGCCCCCTAGTATTTCCAGAAGGTTATTCGTGTCTTCCTTCGTGAAGACAGAACCAAAGTTTTGTTGCATGTGCCAATCTTTGTGCTTTTCCACAAGTTGTTGAATCCCTTCTTCGAATTCACCTGGGTGTCCAAGGATTTAGCATTCACCCTGTGAGTAGTCACATGCCAGGCTCGATTTAGTGGTGTTTGGAGCATCTCTGCTCTCCAGGACTACATCTACAAGTGCACAAGTTCCAACAGAGATCGAGCCGTAAAACAAGGCTGAGCTAAACCGCTCTTGTTGTGGCTAGTTTAACATCTCTAGGTTTTGCGCATAGTGGATAAGTGGGCGGCAAACCATTTCAGAACCGTGAAACCAGCATTATCAACGATACATCAGGATTGGCTAAGAATTACAGCACTAACACGAACACCATGTGCCAGAAGTTTGCTCCCAACGGAAAACGTTCAATTTCAATTGGGGAAAAAGAAAGGCTATTAACGCTCCGAGAACTAACAGCAGAAAACATGCACGAGTTCTAGAAATGAACTCATCTTGAATTTAACAGAATTGTTCTCTTTCTCTCAAGCTTTTCCCACCTCTCTCGAAAGAACCAGCTGTATATACCATTCAATAGCCTGTAGCTGATCGAGAAACATATTCAGTAGTCAGAACATAAGTAACCTTGTGAAAGAGAAAATCTTATCTTCTGTTAATTAAATGTTACTATAGGTATTTTGATTACTTGCCCCTTCTGCTTTCTCCTCATTGTTTGCCAGCATCTCTTGAAGAGCCCGAACAGAGAGGGACTGCTCCAGCACAAAGGTGCAGATAGAGAGATCAGGAGGGACATTCTGCAATAAAAGAAACAAGATGTAACATTTAATAAGCTGTTTCTCATCAGAAAACCATAGCATTCAATCATTATTTCTAAGCTCAATGTAACATTTATTTTGCATTTCCTCTTCACACATCTCCATGCACCTGTCAATTCTCAGCTCTTTCAGCCAGTTATACAGATTTTTGAGCAATGAGATAAAGCATTCATTTGAAATAAGATGTTTAAAATGATTAAGGGATTCAATAGGATAGACACAGAACAACTACTTCTTCTGGTAGAAGAATCCAAAACAAAGGACATTGGGGCTAGGCCAGTTAGAAGTGAAATCAGAAAGCACCTTTTCACACAACAGGTAACAGAAATGTGGAATTCTCTCCTTCAAATGATGAAGATTAAAATCAATAGATTTCTGTTGGATAAAGGCAATGGATATCGGCCATTATCTAATTGAATGGCATAACAAGCTCAAGGTCTGAATGGCCTACTCCTCTTCCTATGTTCCTAAGAAGGATGAAAACCAATTATTCTCATCCATGTTTAAAAAAAGCATGTGAAATAAATAAAAGGAGTAACACCTCAATAATCCCCACAACAGTCTGCATTTTCTTTATTATTCACAACTCTGGTGATCAGCTTATACATTGCAACAAGCAGAATGTGCTGAGCTAGAGTTTGTGTAGATACTGGCCGAGTCCAAGTCTGACTCTCATGAATTAATTGCGATTGTAACCCAACTCACGAAGGGTGGTGATAACAGCTTTTTTAAAAGCTTTTTGTAAAATATTTTGCGGTGTAATAATATCGTTTTTGTAAAGAGCTGTGACCTGTTAGAGATTAAATAAAGCCATTAATAAGGTTTATAATACTAACTCATGATTTCTTACCAAATCTCTTGATTTTTAAGAGTTTGTCTCTTGATTTATGAGATGGTGGGGTTGGCATTACTGCTGTGTTCATGTGGATAGTTGCGTTATTACACACATGAACTGCTTCCTATAGTTTCTAGCCTTGGTTAGGGCAGCTCTGAGTCAGTTACAGAGTTTAGCTGCACTGTACAGAATTTCACTTCATGTTACACCCTGTCTGTTCCAAATTCCCAACAGTAAGTGGAACCCTGGTGTTTACATCTAAGAGGCCAATTGGTCCGATTCAACCTTTGCTGATATGTTACATATTGAATGACACGCAGGAGAGAATGGGCCTCATGGCCAGAACCGATTCATGATGTCCTGATAACATCTTAAGCTATTAGAGTAGCTCGGTGACAACCTACAAGCGTTTACTATTTCTCAGATAGACAGATAAATGCTTGGGGCCACCTAGCCACTCCTAGATATATCTCGTCTTCTCTCCTACTTCTCCGCTTTGATTATTTGGCACCTTCATCTCGGTGTCCCAATAAAATTAAAATCTATGGCTGCAGTGCACATTGGCAGTGTAACTCAAAAGTCTTCCTCAGAATCCCAAGTAAGCTAAAGCCAAACCATGTAAAACCTTCATGAGAGGGCTGCCTCATGTTATGTGGGAATAAACTGCTGGATCAACTGAAGGGTTACGGGGAGCGGGCGGGTAAGTGGAGCTGAGTCCACGGCCAGATCAGCCATGATCTTGTTGAATGGCGGAGCAGGCTCGAGGGGCTAGATGGCCTAGTCCTGTTCCTAATTCTTATGTTCTTATGTTCTAATACTTTAGAAATTTAATATCAAGTCCTCCTCACGTTATAAAGAAAGTAGAAAGAAGTTGCATTTGTAGAGAGCCTTTCAGATCCTCAGGGCATCCTGAAAGGTGTCACATGAATTCTTTTTCAAGTGTAGTCACGTTGATATGTCGCCAAATAATTATGTCCCGTTGAAGTAGAAGTTGCCCTCTGCTCTCCCCCAGCATTAAAAAATAGATACCCAAGGAAGCAGAGGGCCTGCATAAGTGTGTACTCCAGGCACGGTCTACACCAATCGTCTTGGATCCCCTTGCCATTGGACCAAGACCTTGCTTTGCCAAGCCTGTGTGGTGGCTGGTGTGCATCAGCCACCCCACGTTAAAAGAAGCCACGCACAGGCACCTTCCACACTTCAAAAATGAAGTTCAGAACCTGGAACGTCAGGACACTCATGGATGGACAGTGAAGCACAGGTCCTGCTTCCTTGCACTGTGTACAGCTACAAGTCTCAGTAATGTATTATAACATTAGACCAAGTTGTCAGGATGCACCATATTATTGGAGGATAGGATGCCTGGAGATAGTTGGGCATTAAGTTTAATTGTAATAACTAAAGATTTACTCCAGCTGAAAAATCACCCAAAGAAAAATCTAATAAAAAAGACATTTCAGACCGTCACAGTGAATTTATTTGATATATTTTTACTGTTTATATGGATTGTTTAATTCTGAAGTCAATTCTATGGGGTACTTATGCCAGAGGTAAAACATTCAAGTCCAATCATTTATGCTGATTATGCAGCCAATACAACAATCTAGCTAAAACAGGCTCCCTTAAACCTTATTGAAAAAAGGGAAAATAGTAGAAAGCAGCTTGCTTTCTGTGGCTTTTTGATTTCAAAAGCTCAAGTTTCCCTTCATTTAGAATTTATATCTTACACGTGTACAAATATCCAACTGAGGAAATGCCTCAAACTATAGCTACTGCCAATGCATAATAAGTTTTAATATGAACAATTCCAGGCACGTAATGAGACATCCGAGATTGGTGTTAGATCATTAGAAGCCCGCATTCAATAGGATAAATTTTCCACCACTGTGTTGCTGGCACGTATTAGGAAATTCAACATCTCAAGCCCTTAATATTCTGTCCATTCATTTCAAATGAAGAGAAAACCACTGGGTTGAGAATATGTAATACCACTGGGAGCGCAGAAGCAGAAAATATACTGTAATATATTTGGAAGTTCACAAGATCACTGTATCATTTCAACTGAAGACGGCCACTCAGCCCCTTTAATCTCATCCTTCCAGAATACCAACAATGCCATTTTCCACAAGTCCAATGTTCAGGCCTCAAATAGATTTGCTGGCAATCTGTTCCAACTGTTCGTCACACTGGCCTGGAAATTCCTCAGGCCTACATTTCCAACGGTTTTGCTCAGATCTGCGCCAGCAGGTAAACTCAACAACAACTTCTATTTATTTTGTTCCTTTAACGCAGTAAAACATCCCAAGGCGCTTCACAGGAGTGTTAGAAGATAAAAGACATGGACCATATACAGCAGGCACCTCAAAGCACTGGAGAACTACCACCAATGCTGCCTCTGCAAGATCTTGCAAATCCATTGGCAGGATAGGCGCACGAAGGTCAGTGTTCTCATTCAGGCCGACATCCCCAGCATCGAAGAATTGACCACGCTCGATCAGCTCCGATGGATGGGCCCCATCATCTGCATGCCCGATACAAGATTCCCAAAACATGCACTCTACTCAGTTCCAATACGGCAAGCAAGTCTCAGGTGGGCAGAGGAAACACTTCAAGGACACCCTGCTTGAAAAAGTGCAACCCCACAGACACTTGGGAATCCCTGGCCCAAGACCGCTCAAAGTGGAAGAGATGCTTCTGGGAAGGCACTGAACACCTCGAGTCTCTTCGCCGGGAGCAAGCGGAAGCCAAACACAAACAGCGGAAAGTGTGCACGACAACCCAAGCACTCCACCCACCTGTCCCTTCAACCACTGTCTGCCCCTCCTGTGACAGAGACTGTAGGTCCCACATTGGACTTACCAGTCACCTGAGAACTCATATTCGTGTGGAAGCAAGTCATCCTCGACTCCAAGGGACTGCCTAAGAAGAAGAACAAGTCAAAAAATTTGACCGAGCTACATAAGGAGAAATTAGGATAGATGACCAAAAGCTTGGTCAAAGAGGTAATTTTTAAGGAGCATCTTAAAGGAGGAAAGGTTTACAAAGGGAAGTCCAGAGCTTGGGGCCTAGTCAACAGAAGGCACAGCCGTCAATTGTTGAGCGATTATAATCATGGATGCTCAAGAGGGCAGAATTAGAAGAGCACAGATATCTCGGGAGGTTGTGGGGCTGAAAGAGATTACAGAGATAGGGAGTGTTAGAATAACTGAATAGATGCTTAGAATTTGCTTATGTTTCTGATTCCCTGCAGATGTTATAACATTTAATGATTCATTCCATGGTACAATATCTAAAGCTACTTGAACAGCATGGACATAAATAACTGATAACAAGCATCTGAAGGCGAAGAGTGGCATGTCTGACTCCAACCTTTGGAGAATGAGGACAAGAGTGATGGGCCTTCAGAAAGCATAAACAGGAAAGACATGTGGAGAGGAGGGTTTTCATCTAAGAGTTGAAACAAAGAGCTTGACATATCATAAGTTAAATGGTCCTGTCCATTATTTTATGCCAGGCCCACCCCTAAAAAGAGAATGAGAGAGATATCTAAAGAGCTTTTCAGGGCGGATGGTGCAGAGAAGCTGTTTGTGCCACCAGCTGTCTGTCCGATCGGGGCTAATATCAGCTACTTGTCACAGTTGTATGTCTACTATGTCTATCCTGATTGTGTGTTGCCTTTAATTAAAGGCCCTTTGGGTAATCTGTGTGTGATCTGTGATCCAAAATCTTATAATTATTTCAGATTTCCATTAAGTACTAATAGGTAGTAAATTGGCTATATATTATTTACCAGAATATGATAAAATATTACTAAATTACATTTAAGAGCTCAGAACTTGTGTATATTTCCAAATAACAAATTGTCTTATAAGCCTAATAAATTCAATTTGTCTGCTAAACAGAGGTTACTAAAAGTTTGGGGAAGAAATCACTGCTGCTGGTTTATTACTACTTTTCTATTTATAGCCCTGCAACACATTGGGCCAGTCAATGAAAAGGGTAAAAAATACTGTATCGTCCAACACAACTGTAAACTGCAACTGGGAGCAACCTAAGCATCTCAAATAGCATCGAAAGGGCAAAGCTAGTTCATTACTCAATAATTTCTGTAAATTTGTGTAAGAAAAGCCAATTTGACAGGCCGGAAGCTGCAAGGACACAAAGAAAGGAGGCATACCTACTTAAAAAAAAACTGATTGCTAACTCCTCCTGACCACCCCAGCCCATTCCCAAGACATCTGGTGCACCAAGCATGGCAGGGGGTGGCTTATAGCAACCTAGACCAGTCACCAAGGCAGAATCCAGATGTGTCTGATTCGCATGTGGGCCCTTCGCAATGCATAGCCCAGGAAGATCGAGAGCCACCAGAATTCCAGCGCGCTTTCAGTCAACAAACTTAGTACTTCCACAGGGGAATCACACAGAAGGAATGATAGGTTAGGTGTCTCACAAACATCCAGGGACGTGCTAACTAAAACTGCCAACATTCGTGTACGGTATAACAGAGAAAATAAATGCCTTGCACTGATTTGAAGATTGCGGCGTGTATTTATTATTTATTGGTTGCGATGCAGCAGGAGTTCAGCGTACAGCGGAAATGAATTGAAGAATTGAGTATATTGCTGAGCAGATCGAAAAACTTTGGCGGTCCCATGGAAGCACATCCAACACTTATGCCAGGATATTGACCCTGTGGGTTTTCGGCTTCATTATCTGCACGATCAGATAATGCATTACCCACAGACACATGAACCAACTGACTGCTATTTTATTTCCTTTCCTACCAAAAGGAGGCAACAAGAGCATGACAAAAAAAGCAAAATACTGTCGATGCTGGAAATCTGAAATAAAAATTTGGAAAATATTGGAAACATTCAGCAGGGCAGGCAGCATCTGATGGAAGATCATTGACCTAAAATGTTAGCTCTGTTTCTCTCTTTGCAGATGCTGCCTGACTTGCTGAATGTTTGCACCATTTTCTGTTTTTACTTTCAGAAGCATGATACAGTTGTTCACTGTTATCACACTGTGGCAAGTACAGGAGTTCCTTGATGGTGACCAGCAAGTTCCCACTTCTACTCTACCACTAACATTTACTTCTCTTCTCCTGTGCCCACTGACCTACCCCGGAGCTAGCTCTTCAGGCTCACTCATTGCATCTGGGATTTGTGTAGCTGTGCTAGTGATTGCAAAGGTTGGTGAGAGGGATGCAAAGTGCTGTGAAGTGCTCTATTTCCTGGACCAATGGCACTGCTCATGGGCTGTTCCAGGCCTACAATGAGAGAAAAGTGAGTAATGTTACAATGCTGTCCCTCAAGAGACATCTTCCTTGTATTGAAGTCAGGTATTTGTGAAGACAGAGAAATAATCATGACATGGTGCAGGTCGAAGGACCTTGTGCACAATGGCAGATCGGAGCCACAGCTGTAGCTATCAATTGCGTGCCATTAAGTAACCTCGCTGTATTAGTGGTTTTAAGTGTGTATCCTATTGAAAAGGTGACAGTGTCAAGGCTTCCAAGTGTAATTTGCAGGGTAGTGTGTGTCCTACAGGTATGCATGGTCAGCAATGTTAGAGCTATAAGACTGTGCGAAGGCTTGGCATTGGCCAATAGTAAGCGACAATAGGTTGCCAACAATTGTGGGCCATGTACCTGGTAAATAAAATCACTGGTAGGCTTACCTTGATAACTTACTTAAGGTATGCCACCTTCTTATGTCTGTTTGCTGGTCTTCCAAGTGCTGCATGTACCATAGGAGCAGGCTGGGGAGCGGAAGGAGCAGCGTGGCAGCCTAGCCCAGCAGTCTGCGTGGCCCCCGGCCTGCGAGCACTATCAGAGCAGGCCAGGGAGCAGAAGGAGCAGCGAGGTGGCGAACCACTCCAGGGAGCAGCACGAACTGGAGCAGGAGAGCAATGGCAGTGAAGAGGGACGCCATCAAGGTCCAGGTTGGTGACTGGAGCATGGGCCGGTACTGCAGGAGCGGCGAGGTCGGGGTGAAGGAGTGGCGAGAGATTGCAGAGTGATGTGATCGGAGCCCAGGAGAGGCGAGAGTTCGGGGCCCAGAAGAGGCGAGGGCCCAGGGGCAGCACGGGCCAGCCCACACTGCAATATGTGTGCGCACTAGGTCTGTGCAGCGGAGCTGATCTCCAGTCGTCGTGGTTAATCCTTGCTAATGGACCAAGACCTAGCTCTGTCAAGCCCATGTGGTGACTGCTGTGCAACGGTCACCACACGTTAAAAAATTCCAAGCACAGCCATCTTTCACCCTTCAAGATTTAGTTCAGACCTGGAAGTTTAGGTCCATCATTGAAACACCTGTGAACTTTTTGACATGGAAGCATGTCATCCTCGATTTGAGGTTTTGCCGATGCCAGTGGAGGGCAGCCTACAGTAGCAAAAAGGACATCCTCCTCTATCAGTAGCCTCCCCCCTCCCCACCTGACCCACCAAACTTCTATCACAAGGCAGAGAATGGGTAAAGAGCTCACTAAAACTATCACAATCATGCTGGCCCCAGAGGTTCCTCCAAGATCAACCCTCTTCCAGTCAGACAGGTGTAAATTCCACCACAGCCTCCTCGTGCGAGGCCCACACATGAACCCAAAACCTGAATATCTAACCAGTTGTTTTCTACCACCTGCCAACCCCAATTAACATTCAGTTAACTTGGCTCAGTTTTCTTGCCAGCACCAGAAAAGTAACCGTGAATACTGCCAGATTGTCGTAAAACCCAATTGGTTCATTAATGTCCTTCAGGAAGGGGAGTATAGGAATATGGGAACATAGAACATAGAAACATAGAAAACATAGAAAATAGGTGCAGGAGTAGGCCATTCGGCCCTTCGAGCCTGCACCGCCATTCAATGAGTTCATGGCTGAACATGCAACTTCAGTACCCCATTCCTGCTTTCTCGCCATACCCCTTGATCCCCCTAGTAGTAAGGATTACATCTAACTCCTTTTTGAATATATTTAGTGAATTGGCCTCAACAACTTTCTGTGGTAGAGAATTCCACAGGTTCACCACTCTCTGGGTGAAGAAGTTTCTCCTCATCTCAGTCCGAAATGGCTTACCCCTTATCCTTAGACTGTGACCCCTGGTTCTGGACTTCCCCAACATTGGGAACATTCTTCCTGTATCTAACCTGTCTAAACCCATCAGAATTTTAAACGTTTCTATGAGATCACCTCTCGTTCTTCTCAACTCCAGTGAATACAAGCCCAGTTGATCCAGTCTTTCTTGATATGTCAGTCCCGCCATCCCGGGAATCAGTCTGGTGAACCTTCGCTGCACTCCCTCAATAGCAAGAATGTCCTTCCTCAAGTTAGGAGACCAAAACTGTACACAATACTCCAGGTGTGGCCTCACCAAGGCCCTGTACAACTGTAGTAACACCTCCCCGCCCCTGTACTCAAATCCCCTCGCCTTGAAGGCCAACATACCATTTGCTTTCTTAACCGCCTGCTGTACCTGCATGCCAACCTTCAATGATTGATGTACCATGACACCCAAGTCTCATTGCACCTCCCCTTTTCCTAATCTGTCACCATTCAGATAATAGTCTGTCTCTCTGTTTTTACCACCAAAGTGGATAACCTCACATTTATCCACATTATGGGCCCAAGTTTCGAGCTGCGCCTAGAACGGCGCAGTCCCGACCTGGACGCCCATTTTTCGCGCCACAAAGTGCGCCTAAAAAAACCTCCAGATTCTCCACCTTCCTGCAGGTCTTCTGGCCCTCGGCGCAGCGCAGCAGGAGCTGTAGGGGGCGGAGAAAGGTCCCTGCGCTGAAAACAATGCCGGGACCTCTGCACATGCACGCTACAGTGGGCGCGCAAGTGCAGTAGCTCCAGGCGCCCGAAACTGTGTGGGAGGGGCCCGAAGCACGCAGCCCCTAGCCCTGGATGAATGGCCTCACTGGGGCTGCGTGAATAAGGCTCCTCCCACGGCCAGCTCCTGCTTCCTCCCGACACCGACCCGACTCCCTCCCCTGCCCCCGGACCGGACCCGACCCAACTCCCGCTTCCCCCCGCCCCCCGCCTCCAGACCCGACCCGACCCAACTCCCACTCCCCCCCAACCCAGACCGGACTCCCGCTACCCCCCACCTCCGGACCCGATTCCTGCTCCCCCCCCGCCCCCGGACCGGACCCGACCCAACTCCCGCTCCCCCCCACCCCCCCGGACTGGATCCGACCTGACCTCCCTCTCCCTCCCTCCCCCCGACCCGAACCGAACCGACCTCCCTCGCACCACCCCCCCGACCCGACCCAATGCCACCTACCTGTAAATCTGGTGCTGGGGACGGGCCCTGCCAGAAGTCTTGGGCCCGGCCCGTTTAGCCTCCCTCCCCCTTCTCCTTTCCCCCCCCCCGCCTCCCATCTCCTTCCCCACCCCCCCCATCTCCTTCCTCCCCCCCATCTCCTTTCCCCCCCATCTCTTTCCCCCCCATCTCCTTTCTCCCCCTTCTCTCCCTTCTCCCCCTTCTCCCCCCTCCCCCTTCTCTCCTTCTCCCTCCCTCCCCCTTCTCCCCCATCCCTCCCCTTTCTCCCCCTTCCCTCCCTCTGCTCCCCCCCTCTCTCCCTCTATCACCCTCCTCCCCCTCCCCCTCCCCTCGCTGTCAGAAACACAGACACTAACAGACAGAGAATGAGAGGCACACACAGACAGACAGAGAGATAGAGACACACTGGGGGGGGGGGCATCCCAGCACGCTGTTGGAGGGCACCCGGTGCTGCAGTCGGTAAGTAGAAAATGTTTTATTTATTGATTTAAAAAAAAAAATTATTTCTTATTAATTTTTTTTGATTGATTTATTGATGTATTTATCATTTATTATTGATGATGGCTCTTTATTTGTAAAACTGAAGTGTTTAATGTTTGTAAACTTCCCTTTAAACGCCCCCCCCCCCAACCATTCCCTATGCCTGATTTGTAACCTACGCCTGATTTTCTAAAGTGTAGACAAGGTTTTTTCGAGCGTACAAAAATCTTCACTTACTCCATTCTAAGTTAGTTTGGAGTAAGTTTTCACTGACGAAACTTTGAAAACAGGCGTAAGTGGCCGGACACGCCCCCTTTTGAAAAAAAATTCTGTTCCAAAGTGAAACTGTTCTAACTGACTAGAACTGGAGCAAACTAAATGACGAGAATTCCGATTTCTAAGATACTCCGTTCTACACCAGTTGCTCCTAAAAATCAGGAGCAAATCATGTGGAAACTTGGGGCCTATACTTCATCTGCCATGCGTAGGCCATTTAGCTCCTTGAGCCTGGTCTGTCATACAATTAGATCATGGTTGATCTGTGACCTAACTCCATATACCCACCTTTGCCCCATATCCCTTAATACCTTTGGTTAACAGAAAGCTATCAATCTCAGATTTAAAATTAACAATTGATCGAGCATAAATCACTGTTTGCGGAAGAGAGTTCCAAACTTCTACTCGCCGTTGGGTGTTGAAGTGTTTCCCAACTTCACTCCTGAAAGGCCTGGCTCTAATATTTAGACTGGGTCCCTAGTCATAGACTCCCCAAGCAACGGAAATAGTTTCTCTCTACCTACCCTAGCAGTTCCTCTTCACCTGCTGCCTCTAGCTGGTCTGGCCTACATGCGACTCCCGACCCATACAAAGTGGTTGACTCTTAACGCCCTGGCCCCAGGGCATTTATGGATGAGCAACAAACACTGGCCTGCCATCACCACAAATTTTTAAAGTATAGAAACACTCTCAGCTCCGAATCAAAAGATTGAAACATATAAGATTCTGAGTGACTCGACATGGTAGGTGCAGAGAGGATGTTTCCAATCATGGGGGAATCTCGAACGAGGGGGCATAGTCTTAGAATAAGGGGCCGCCCATTTTAAACTGAGTTGAGGAGGAATGTCTTGTCTCAGAGGGTCGTAAATCTATGGAATTCTCTGACCCAGAAAGCTGTGGAGGCTGGGTCATTGAATATATTTAAGTCAGAGATAGACAGATTTTTGAGTGATAAAGGAGTAAAGGTTTTTGGGGAGCAGGCGGGGAAGTGGAGCTGAGACCATGATCAGATCAGCCATGATCTTATTAAATGGCGGAGCAGGCTCGAGGGGCCAAATGTCCTACTCCTGTTCCTATTTCTTATGTTGCTTCAAACTCCACTCCACAACTTCAGCACAGCACATCCAACATTGCAGTTTTCCTTCATTTATGTACGAAAATATTCAATATTCAAATCCTAAAATTACTACTTTCTGACTCAGAGGGGAGAGTGCTACCACAAAGCCAAGCTGACACCTGAGTGAGTACTGCACTTACAGGCCATGCATAAATGTACGGTGCCTTACATTTCATAAGATATCAAGCTCTCTGCCAGTTGAGGTGGCTATTAAAGATGCCATAGAGCACTATTTGAAGTAGGGAAGACTACTCCCAGTGTTCTGACCAAGATTCAAAAATGGTAGCTCTGCTTGCTTTTCAATATACCTACTGTAATATCTTCAGACTTTTATATCGTCACATTAAAATGCATGAGGAGATAGCTGTACTTTTGTCTGGTTGCTGATTTTTTGTTTAAAGGGACTGTTTCCCTTCTGTTGGAAAGTTTCAGGAGACTGGGATTTAAGTGACATAAGAATATATCTAATCATTTCAATGACAAACCAATGCAGCTTTAATAAATGTGCTAAAAAGGGGGCGAAATTATCCCTTTTTATAGCCCCGTTAGCATCTCCAAGGGGCGCTAACAGGGTGCAACCGCTTTTTTGCCCAGGGGAGGGGGGGGCATTACCGCCTCCCGGGAAATTGCCCGGAGGCTTGGAGGGGGGTGGGGGTGAGCTGTTGCGACAGCATCGCCGAGTGCGCCGACCTTTTACCGCCCCGCAGGGGAAATTGCCCCAAGGGCCGCAAGGCTGGCAAGCCTCCACTGCCGGGTCGCCCCTTAAAGGGGAGGCCTTTAGCACCGCCCCCCCCACCCCCCTGGGCCGCCATCTTTATTTGTTGGCCGACTGTTCGGACAGCCCGACATTCCGTTTTGGGGGCCAGGCTGCTCACCCGGTCGATCGTGTCCCTGGTGGCCCAGTGGCAGCCAACAAAGGGCCTGCAAAGTGTGCAATGGCCCTGCCCTTTAATGGAAGGGGAGGGGCATTGTAGCGCGATCGTGGAGCATCCGCGTAGCGCTGGCCAACTTAGCGCCGCGCTACTGCCCCGGGAGCACCGCTCAAAGAAAGCGGAGCCCGGAGACAGCGCTCTATTGAGGGGCGTATGGCCCAATTCCACGTCAGGGAAGGGACTTCCGGGTCAGGCACAGGAAGTCCCAGCCCCAGGAAGTCACTGCCCTCAATCAGGGCAAAGTAGAATTTATCGCTCAAAGTGTCTTGCAGGATAAAAAACCAGACCGTTGTTCCAATTTTCCTTTCCTCAAAAGAACAGCTGGGTATCCCTACATGACAGTGCTGTCAATTTCAAAAATAACTCTTTGCTCATTTACTGGCTCATTGAAAAGAATCCTGCAGGCAGCTTTTCCACTTCAGTCACCAGCCTCATTCGCACACTGTGTTTGTTACAGACCAATATCTCTTTTAGATATCCGGTTAGCACTGAAATGCTTCGCTCAATAATCAAAACATAGTTAATCTATCAACATCTGCCAAATTTCTGCCTCTGGCAAATATTTTCTTCTTTGAAAAGAGAATTCCCATTACGAATATTGAGCACGCACTTTCGGTCACAATACATTAGTTCATATGGCTAATGGTAGGTTATTGTACATTGCATTACTTCCACCAAACGAAACAAATAGTGGTATTAACATTGTAACTTTGCATTGTGCTTTGCAACTAAAGCCGCCTTTTCCCACCTCCGTAACATTACCCTCCTCCACCCCTGCCTCAGCTCTTCTGCTGCTGAAACCCTCATCCATGCCTTTGTTACCTCTAGACTTTAATACTCCAACTCATTCCTGGATGCCCTCCCACATTTTACACGACGTAAAACAAATACACCGCTTTGGGTACTGTTGAGGAGGATGACTCATCAGGGGAGGGCAGCAACAGCCAAGTTCATGGCACCATGGCTGGCTCTGCTGCACAGAAGGGTGGGAAAAAGAGTGGGAGAGCTATAGTGATAGGGGACTCTATTGTAAGGGGAATAGATAGGAGTTTCTGCGGCCGCAACCGAGACTCCAGGATGGTATGTTGCCTCCCTGGTGCAAGGGTCAAGGATGTCTCGGAGCGGCTGCAGAGCATTCTGGAGAGGGAGGGTGAACAGCCAGTTATCGTGGTACATGTGGTACCAACGATATAGGTAAGAAGTGGGAAGAGGTCCTACAAGCTGAATTTAGGGAGCTAGGAGTGAAATTAAAAAGTAGGACCTCAAAGGTAGTAATCTCTGGATTGCTACCAGTGCCACGTGCTAATCAGAGTAGAGGGAGCAGGATAGTTAGAATAAATACGTGGCTTGAGCAGTGGTGCAAGAGGGAGGGATTCAAATTCCTGGGACATTGGAACCAGTTCTGGGGGAAGTGGGACCTGTACAAAAGGGACGGTCTGCACTTGGGCAGGACTGGAACTGATGTCCTAGAGGTAACATTTGCTAATGCAGTTCGGGAGTGTTTAAACTAATATGGCAGGGGGATGGGAACCTATGCAGCGAGATAGGGCGAAGTAATATGGAGTCAGAAACAGATGGTAGAAAGGTAAAAAGCAATAGTGGAAGGCCGAGTAAACAAAGACAAGAAACAAAAAGGGCCACACTACATCATAATTCTAAAAGGACAAAGGGTGTTAAAAAAACAAGCCTGAAGGCTTTGTGTCTTAATGCAAGGAGTATCTGTAAAAGGGTGGATGAATTAACAGTGCAAATAGATGTTAACGGATATGATGTGATTGGGATTACGGAGACGTGGCTCCAGGATGATCAGGGCTGGGAACTCAACATCCAGGGGTATTCAACATTCAAGAAGGATAGAATAAAAGGAAAAGGAAAAGGAGGTGGAGTAGCATTGCTGGTTAAAGAGGAGATTAATGCAATAATTAGGAAGGACATTAGCTTGGATGATGTGGAATCTATATGGGTAGAGCTGCAGAACACCAAAGGGCAAAAAACATTAGTGGGAGTTGTGTACAGACCTCCAAACAGTAGTAGTGATGTTGGGGAGGGCATCAAACAGGAAATTAGGGGTGCATGCAATAAAGGTGCAGCAGTTATCATGGGTGACTTTAATATGCATATAGATTGGGCCACTCAAGGCAGTTCGGGATGGGCAATAAATGCTGGTCTTGCCAGCGACGCCCACATCCTGTGAACGAATAATAATAAAAAAAGCAGCTTGATAACATAAAGCTGTATTTTGAAGCCAGCTATCCACTACTGAAGAGCCTGTCAGTGCCAAGCTAACTCTTGTTTCTTTGCTCTAGGTCCTTCTGGGCAGAAAAACCTGGCAAAAGGAGACTTTTGAGAAGAGGAGAATGGTTCTGAGGGAATACCATTAGGCGCTCCATCCTTCCCAAGCATCAGCACGCTGCATGGGTTAGATAGTGAGGCAGAGGGGTCTGTGCGTGCTGAAACACCCAGCACAAGCAAGCAGTGGCAGGAACAGCCCAGGAGGAAGACAAGCTCGTCTCCCAGCTCTCCTGAGCAGGACAGAGATGCGGACTTCGAGGGCTATCTAAAAAAAAAGCTACTGACCCCTCATAAGTAGTTTTATCAGATGCTGGAAAACCTGCCAAGGAGTTTCAGTACCATGGATAAAAGTAAGGAGAAGTCCGCTTCCAGCCTGTGCGGTGTCATCTCGCATGCCATCAGCACTCTGCAGTCTACCTTGGAGAGCGTGGCCGTCTCCAGGGATGCTGCAAAGAGTTGATCTGCTGCAGCTTAACCTTTTGGCTTGCAATTTTCTGATTTTTACTTTGTTTTTTTGTTTATGGACTGTTCTAAATTGAAAAGCGAAACAAAATATGGAGACAGACGCAATCAATGACCTCATTGGGGCCAATAACGTGTCTGCTGCTACCGACTGTGCTGAAGTGCATTAGGCGCCAGCTGGCTATATTGTCAGACACAGAGATCTGAGACATTCACACCCAATGCATCTGGAGCACCCCAAAGTGGCCAACCAACAGTAAACCAGAACCCCGCAAACCAACGGTGCAGTGGTTCCCTGAGGTGGCAGAACCTATGTCAATCACAATCTAGCTGGGTCACCTGTAGACGACTCCAGTAGCTCTGCGTCCAGTGACAGTGATGGGGAGGGCCAAATAAAACAAATTCAGTATGGTCTTGTCCTTGTACCAGCTTAGCTTTATTTGGAATTTTTAACGATGTAAAAGGTGCTATATAAACACAAGTTGTTGTTGAAAGGACTGATTTTGCTTTAGTGCCAGGCTCCAAACTCCTTCCCTTCCCCACCCCCAAAATGACCCTTCAGAGACATAAGCACTATTCATAGAAACATAGAAACATAGAAAATAGGTGCAGGAGTAGGCCATTCGGCCCTTCGAGCCTGCACCACCAATCAATAAGATCATGGCTGATCATTCCCTCAGTACCCCTTTCCTGCTTTCTCTCCATACCCCTTGATCCCTTTAGCCGTAACGGCCATATCTAACTCCCTCTTGAACATATCCAGTGAACTGGCATCAACAACTCTCTGCGGCAGGGAATTCCACAGATTAACAACTCTGAGTGAAGAAGTTTTTGCTCGTCTCAGTCCTAAATGGCTTACCCCTTATCCTGGTTCTGGACTTCCCCAACATCGGGAACATTCTACCCGCATCTAACCTGTCCCGTCCCTTCAGAATCTTATATGTTTCTATGAGATCCCCTCTCATCCTTCTAAACTCCAATGTATAAAGGCCCAGTTGATCCAGTCTGTCATGTATTTAACCATCTTGCAATGACATAGTCATGTAACTGTAACTCATGTACACTGTACCTGTACCCGAGAAATGCACATCCTGAACACAGGGGGTGAACTTGCGGGAGACACTCCTCACCTGGGTTTCCAGGTATAAAAGGAGAGGTCCCACCCAGGGTCTACACTCCTTGGTCCTGGCAATAAAGGTGAAGGTCACAGAGTGACCGTGCCTCGTGTGAGTTTGTAGTGAGGTGCAGGGACACTACACAGTCTCTCCTCATATGTCAGTCCTGCCATCCCGGGAATCAGTCTGGTGAACCTTCGCTGCACCCCCTCAATAGCAAGAACGTCCTTCCTCAGACTAGGAGATCAAAACTGAACACAATATTCCAGGTGAGGCCTCACCAAGGCCCTGTACAACTGCAGTAAGACCTCCCTGCTCCTATACTCATATCCCCTAGCTATGAAGGCCAACATACCATTTGCCTTCTTCACTGCCAGCTGTACCTGTATGCCAACTTTCAATGACTGATGAACCATGACACCCAGGTCTCGTTGCACCTTCCCTTTTCCTAATCTGCCGCCATTCAGATAATATTCTGTCTTTGCGTTTTTGTCCCCAAAGTGGATAACCTCACATTTATCCACATTATACTCCATCTGCCATGCATTTGCCCACTCATCTAACGTGTCCAAGTCACCCTGCAGCCTCCTAGCGTCCTCCTCACAGCTCACACCGCCATCCAGTTTAGTGTCATCTGCAAACTTGGAGATATTACACTCAATTCCTTCATCCAAATCATTGATGTATATTGTACAGAGCTGGGGTCCCAGCACTGAGCCTTGCGGCATTCCACTAGTTACTGCCTGCTATTCTGAAAAGGAACCGTTTAACCCGACTCTCTGCTTCCTGTCTGCCAACCAGTTCCCGATCCATGTCTGTATATTACCTCGAATACCATGAGCTTTGATTTTCCAATGCGTATAAGGTGGCCAAGGTTAGTGGGAAACTAGAAGATTAGGAAAATTTTAAACGACAGCAAAGAATGACGAAGAAAGCAATAAAGAAAGGAAAGATAGATTACGAAAATAAACTTGCGCAAAACATAAAAACAGATAGTAAAAGCTTTTACCGATATATAAAACGGAAAAGTGTGACTAAAGTAAATGTTGGTCCCTTAGAAGATGAGAAGGGGGATTTAATAATGGGAAATGTGGAAATGGCTGAGACCTTATCAATTATTTTGCTTCGGTCGTCAGAGTGAAAGACACAAAAACCATACCAAAAATTGCTGGTCACAGGAATGTGGGAAGGGAGGACCTTGAGACAATCACTATCACTAGGGAGGTAGTGCTGGACAGGCTAATGGGACTCAAGGTAGATAAGACCCCTGGTCCTGATGAAATGCATCCCAGGGTATTAAAAGAGATGGCGGAAGTTATAGCAGATGCATTCGTTATAATCTACCAAAATTCTCTGGACTCTGGGGAGGTACCAGCAGATTGGAAAGCAGCTAATGTAACGTCTCTGTTTAAAAAAGGGGGCAGACAAAAGGCTGGTAACTATAGGCCGGTTAGTTTAACATCTGTTGTGGGGAAAATGCTTGAAACTATCATTAAGGAAGAAATAGCGGGACATCTAGATAGGAATAGTGCAATCAAGCAGACGCAGCATGGATTCATGAAGGAGAAATCATGTTTAACTAATTTACTGGAATTCTTTGAGGATATAACGAGCATGGTGGATAGAGGTGTACCGATGGATGTGGTGTAGTTAGATTTCCAAAAGGCATTCGATAAGGTGCCACACAAAAGGTTAATGCAGAAGATAGAGGTACGCGGAGTCAGAGGAAATGTATTAGCATGGATCGAGAATTGGCTGGCGAACAGAAAGCAGAGAGTCGGGATAAATGGGTCCTTTTCGGGTTGGAAATCGGTGGTTAGTGGTGTGCCACAGGGATTGGTGCTGGGACCACAACTGTTTACAATATACATAGATGACCTGGAAGAGGGGACTGAGTGTAGTGTAACAAAATTTGCAGATGACACAAAGTTTAGTGGGAAAGCAGGTTGTGTAGAGGACACAGAGGCTGCTAAGAGATTTGGATAGGTTAAGCGAATGGGCTAAGGTTTGGCAGATGGAATACAATGTCGGAAAGTGTGAAGTCATCAACCCTGGGAAAAAAAACAGTAAAAGGGAATATTATTTGAATGGGGAGAAATTACAACATGCTAAGGTGCAGAGGGACCTGGGAGTCCTTGTGCATGAATCCCAAAAAGTTAGTTTGCAGGTGCAGCAGGTAATCAGGAAGGCGAATGGAATGTTGGCCTTCATTGCGAGAGGGATGTAGTACAAAAGCAGGGAGGTCCTGCTGCAACTGTACAGGGTATTGGTGAGGCCGCAACTGGAGTACTGCATGCAGTTTTGGTAACCTTACTTAAGGAAGGATGTACTAGCTTTGGAGGGGGTACAGAGACGATTCACTAGGCTAATTCCAGAGATGAGGGGGTTATCTTATAGAAAATAGGTGCAGGAGTAGGCCATTCGGCCCTTCGAGCCTGCACCGCCATTCAACAAGATCATGGCTGATCACCCACACCAGCACCTCCCCCCCCACCCAACGCCCCCTCCACACCCCCACCCCCCGACCCCCCCAGCCACAAGGACCACATCCAACTCCCTCCCGAACACATCCAATGAACTGTCATCAACAACTCTCCGCGGCAGGGAAACCCCACACCCCAACAACTCCCCGAGTGAAGAAGTCTCTCCCAATCCCAGCCCCAAACAGCCCACCCCCTATCCCAAGAGCGTGCCACTCCCCCACCCCGGACCCACCCAACACCGGGAACACTCCCCCCGCACCCAACCCGCCCCGTCAGATTCCTTCCAAATGCCGAACACCCCCGGATGTCGAGCCCCCCGCGACGCCAACCACACCACATCCACCAACCGCCATCTGCGCAGTCAACCCGTCCACCCCACTCTGAACACTCCCCGCACCGAGGCACAGAGCCCCCAGGCCCGCCCCTCCAACACACTTCGCCCCCCCCCCAGACCTCCGCTGCAATGTGGCCCCTCCTGTCCCCCACCCTGGGTTTCTCCGCCCCCCACCTCCACCACTCTCCCCTCCATCCCCCGCCCCCGTCTCCCCTCAACTTCCCTCTGCCTCCCCGAACAGGCTCCCATCTTGGGGGCGGTAACCTTCTGGGGCAGGGAATTTTAGCCCCCAGCATGGAAGTCCTGCTCCCGCCGCAGAATTGGCCTTACCACCCCTCAATGGAAGCAGAGTGCAATTTCCCACACTCCACTTCCTTTGGGGGCAGTTACCAGGGCATGACTGGATGCTCCTGTGACAGTTGGAGCTGGTGCTCTCCACTCTCTCTCCTGTGACAGTTGGAGCTGGTGCTCTCCACTCTCTCTCCTGTGACAGTTGGAGCTGGTGCTCTCCACTCTCCCGTCCTGTGACAGTTGGAACTGGTGCTCTCCACTCTCCCGTCCTGTGACAGTTGGAGCTGGTGCTCTCCACTCTCCCGTCCTGTGACAGTTGGAGCTGGTGCTCTCCACTCTCCCATCCTGCGACAGTTGGAACTGGTGCTCTCCACTCTCCCGTCCTGTGACAGTTGGAGCTGGTGCTCTCCACTCTCTCTCCTGTGACAGTTGGAATTGGTGCTCTCCACTCTCCCGTCCTGTGACAGTTGGAGCTGGTGCTCTCCACTCTCCCGTCCTGCGACAGTTGGAACTGGTGCTCTCCACTCTCCCGTCCTGTGACAGTTGGAGCTGGTGCTCTCCACTCTCCCGTCCTGTGACAGTTGGAACTGGTGCTCTCCACTCTCCCGTCCTGTGACAGTTGGAGCTGGTGCTCTCCACTCTCCCGTCCTGTGACAGTTGGAGCTGGTGCTCTCCACTCTCCCGTCCTGTGACAGTTGGAACTGGTGCTCTCCACTCTCTCTCCTGTGACAGTTGGAACTGGTGCTCTCCACTCTCCCATCCTGTGAGAGAGGGTTAATTAGCAATCTTGTTGTGTGAGGCCCCTTGGGGAAGAGTGACCATAATATGGTGGAATTCTTCATTTAAGATGGAGATGACAGTTAATTCAGAGACTAGAGTCCTGAACTTAAAAGAAAGTTAACTTCAACGGTATGAGACGTGATCTGGCGAATTATAGTAAAGGGTTGACAATGGATAGGGAATGACAGACATCTAATGATCACATGGATAAACGTCAACAATTGTACATCCCTGTCTGGCGTAAAAATAAAATGGGGAAGGTGGCTCAACCGTATCTTACAAGGGAAATGAGGGATAGTGTAAAATCCAAGGGAGAGGCATATAAATTGGCCAAAAAAAGCAGCAAACCTGAGGACTGGGAGAAATTTAGAATTCAGCAGAGGACAAAAGGTTTAATTAGGAGGGGGAAAATAGAAGCTTGCAGAGAACATAAAAACTGACTGCAAAAGCTTCTACAGATACGTGAAGAGAAAAAGATTAGTGAAGACAAATGTAGGTCCCTTGCAGTCAGAATCAGGTGAATTTATAATGGGGAACAAAGAAATGGCAGACCAATTGAACATGCTTGACAAATCTTTGAGAATTTTTTGAGGATTTAACTAGTAGAGTGGACAAGGGGGAGCCAGTGGATGTGGTGTATTTAGACTTCAAAAGATTTTTGACAAGGTCCCACACAAGAGGTTAGTGTGCAAAATTAAAGCACATGGTGATACGTCCTTACTACACAGTATAAATGCACACAAGGCCCATGCTTGAGAGAGGTCAGTCTGTGACCTGTCCTTTATTCCTTAGCACTCAAGTGATGAAGGTGGGTGGAGCTTCCCCTTTTATATCTGAAGGTCCAGGTTAGGAGTGTCTCCCACCTAGTGGTCAGTGTTCTCACGGTGTACAACTTAGGTCAGTTTATACATGGGTTACAATGCTGGTTGAATACATGACATCACCTCCCCCCCCAAAGTCTTATTGGGATCACAGGTTGAGTCTCTCTGGTGGTTTACGCTCCCTTGTAGAGCGCCTGAGTTGGGGCTCCGGTTGTTGGGCGCTGGCCTGAGTGTCTGCTGTTTGCAGTGCCTCAGGCCTGTCCGGACTGCCCACAGTAACTGGGCTCTCCTCCCTTTGGTTCCGGTGTTCGGTCACCTGTGGTGGAGTGAACTCTATATCGTGTTCTTCCTCTGCTTATTCTATGGGGTTGCTGAACCTCCTTTTTGTTTGATCCACATGTTTGCGGCAGATTTGTCCATTGGTAAGTTTAACTACCAGAATCCTATTTCCCTCTTTGGCAACCACAGTGCCTGCGAGCCATTTGGGCCCTGCAGCGTAGTTGAGGACAAAAACAGGATCATTTACATCAATACATCGCGCCCTCACATTCCTGTCATGGTAGTGATATTGTGACTGGCGCCTGCTCTCAACAATTTCTTTCATGGTGGGGTGTATAAGGGATAATCGGGTTTTTAAGAGTCCTTTTCATTCGTAGCTCTGCGGGTGGAACCCCTGTGAGCGAGTGTGGTCGGGATCTATAGGCCAACAGGAGGCGTGATAAGCGGGTTTGTAGGGAACCCCCTTGGAATCTGAGCATCCCCTGTTTGATTATCTGCACTGCTCGTTCTGCCTGGCCGTTTGAGGCCGGCTTGAACGGTGCCATTCTAACATGGTTAACTCCATTGCCTGCCATGAAGTTCTGGAATTCAGTGCTTGTGAAGCACGGGCCATTGTCGCTGACCAAGATGTCCGGTAGACCGTGGGCGGCGAACATTGCCCGTAGACTTTCTACCGTGGCAGAGGATGTGCTTGAATTTAAAATGTCTACTACAACCAAAAACATTTTCCATATGAAAGGACCTGCGTAGTTCACATGGATGAGTGACCAAGGCTTGGCGGGCCATGGCCAGAGGCTAAGGGGGGCTTCCCTAGGCGCATGGCCCAGCTGGGCACACATGTTGCACCTGCGAACACAAAGTTCCAGATCTGCGTCTATCCCTGGCCACCAAACGTGTGACCTGGCAATTGCCTTCATCGTGACAATGCCCGGGTGCCCATTGTGGAGTTCTCTGATGAACACCTCTCTGCCCATCTGGGGCATGACTACGCGGTTTCCCCACAGTAGGCAATCGGCCTGAATCGAAAGTTCATCCTTGCGCCTGTGAAATGGTTTAAATTTCTCAGGGCATGCCCTGTACGTGGCTGCCCAGTCCCCATTTCTTGATTAGAGACAATAGAGGGTCTCTATTTGTCCAGACTTTAATCTGACGGGCTGTCACGGGTGAGCCTTCGCTTCCGAAAGCTTCAACAGCCATGACCACCTCAGCACCATGCTCGGTAGCCCCCTCAGTGGTGGCTAGTGGGAGCCTGCTGAGTGCATCGGCGCAGTTTTCGGTGCCCGGTCTGTGCGGAATTGTGTAGTTATAGGCAGCTAACGTGAGTGCCCACCTCTGTATGCGGGCCGATGCGTTTGCATTTATGGCCTTGTTGTCGGCCAAAAGGGACGTTAGGGGTTTGTGATCTGTCTCCAGCTCAAATTTCCTGCCAAACAGGTACTGTGCATTTTCTTTACCGCATATACACATGCGAGCGCCTCCTTTTCTACCATCCCGTAGCCCCTTTCTGCCTGGGACAGACTCCTGGAGGCATAAGCTACCGGCTGTAACTGACCCTTGGTATTGACATGCTGCAACACACACCCGACACCATAGGACGACGCATCGCACGTTAACACAAGTTTCTTACATGGGTCATATAGCGTTACCAGATTGTTGGAACATAACAAATTGCGTGCTCTATTAAAAGCCCTTTCCTGGCTGTCCCCCCAGACCCATTCGCGACCTTTGCGTAGGAGCACGTGTAGCGGCTCTAGCAGCGTGCTCAATTTGGGAAGAAAGTTACCAAAATAGTTCAGGAGCCCCAGGAACCAACGGGGTCTGGGTGCTCTCTGGATCGCTTCCGTCTTGGATGCAGTAGGGCTGATCCCATCTGCTGCTACCCTCATCCCCAGGAATTCTACCTCTGGAGCTAGGAAGACGCACTTCGCCTTTTTCAGTCGCAGTCCTACCCGGTCCAGTCTGCGTAGCATCTCCTCCAGGTTGTGGAGGTGTTCTTCAGTATCGTAACCCGTAATGAGGATGTCGTCCTGAAAAACCACCGTCCCTGGAATCGACTTGAGGAGGCTTTCCATATTTCGTTGGAAGATCGCGGCGGCCGAGCAAATCCCGAACGGACATCTGTTGTACTCAAACAACCCCTTGTGTGTCGTGATGGTGGTCAGCTTCTTCGACTCACTCGCCAGCTCCTGGGTCATGTAAGCTGAGGTCAGGTCCAATTTTGAAAAAGGTTTGCCACCGGATAGCGTCGCAAAGAGGTCCTCCACTCTCGGTAGCGGGTACTGGTCTTGGAGTGACACCCGATTGATGGTGGCCTTGTAATCGCCACATATCCTGACCGACCCATCCGCCTTGAGCACCGGCACAATCGGGCTCGCCCAGTCACTGAATTCGTCTGGCGAGATGATGCCTTCCCTCAACAGGCGGTCCAATTCGCCTTCTATCTTTTCCCGCATCACGTACGGCACTGTTCTAGCCTTGTGGTGTACTGGTCTGGCGTCCGGGTTTATGTGAATCACTACCTTGGCCCCCATGAAAGTGCCAATGCCGGGTTGAAATAATGAGTCAAATTTGTCCAGGACCTGTGAGCATGATACTCGCTCCACAGAGGAAATTGCATTGACATCGCCCCATTTCCAGTTCATGACAGCAAGCCAACTCCTCCCCAGTGGTGCGGACCGTCCCCTGGGACAATCCAGAGTGGCAACCTGTTCTCCGAATCTTTGTGGGTCACGACTACCGTGGCGCTGCCTAGCACCGGAATGATCTGCTTTGTGTAAGTCCGTAGCTGTGCGGCAATCGGCGATAATTTTGGCCTCCTGGCCTTGGATGCCCACAACTTTTCAAACTGTTTGATACCCATCAGGGACTGGCTGGCACCCGTGTCTAACTCCATTGATACTGGGATGCCATTGAGAAGCACTTTCATCATTATCGGTGGCGTCCTGGTGTATGAACTGTGTACATGCTCCACATGAACTCGCTGAACTTCAGCTTCCAGCTATTTCCCCCAGTGTCCATTTCTGCAATTTCTGCAGGTATTTTGCTCACCTTAGCAAACTCCGGCTGAATGTATGCCTCCACGTCTCCAGCATGAGTTGCGGTTTGAAATAAAAGGTCCCTTGCCAGTCGATCATCCCTGACTGCCCCTGTTATTGTCCTTGAGTGCACCATTAACAGGTGTTGATGGCCCCATTACTGGCCACATTGTCCCATGCAATGGCGTAAATCGCCGATCAGCTTGCCATTGTCTCTGTCGAACTCCCCCTCTGGGTTCGACTACATGTTGGGGCATGCCTGACTGCCCTTGTCTGCCTGGAGAACTGTGTGCTGCTTTAACAATGTTGAATCTCTGTCCCAACCATTCCTTAACACAGTACCTCTCGTCTGTTCTGCTAGTGGCCATGCTCGCGTGGTTTAAATCCCAGTTTCTTGTCGCCATTGATACGTCCTTACTACACAGTATAAATGCACACAAGGCCCATGCTTGAGAGAAGGTCAGTCTGTGACTTGTCCTTTATTTCTTAGCACTCAAGTGATGAAGGTGGATGGAGCTTCCCCTTTTATACCTGAAGGTCCAGGTTAGGAGTGTCTCCCACCTAGTGGTCAGTGTTCTCACGGTGTACAACTTAGGTCAATTTATACATGGGTTACAATGCTGGTTGAATACATGACACATGGTATTGGGGGTAACGTATTGACGTGGATAGAGAACTGGTTGGCAGACAGGAAGCAAAGAGTAGGAATAAACAGGTTCTTTTCAGAATGGCAGGCAGTGACTAGTGGGGTACTGCAAGGTTCAGTGCTGGGACACCAGCTATTTACAATATACATTAACGATTTAGACGAAGGAATTGAATGTTAATATCTCCAAGTTTACAGATGACACTAAGCTGAGTGATAGTGTGAGCTGTGAGGAGGATGCTAAGAGGCTGCAGGGTGACTTGGACAGGTTAGGTGCATGGGCAAATACATGGCAGAAGCGGTATAATGAAGATAAATGTGAGGTTATCCACTTTTGTGGTTAAAAACAGGAAGGCAGATTATCTGAATGATGATAGATTAGTGAAAGGGGAGGTGCAACGAGACCTGGGTGTCATGGTACATCAGTCATTGAAAGTTGGCATACAGATACAGCAGGCGGTGAAGAAAGCAAAAGGCATGTTGGCATTCATAGCGAGAGGATTTGAGTATAGGAGCAGGGAGGTCTTACTACAGTTGTACAGGGCCACATTGGTGAGGCCACACGGTACAGTTTTGGTCTCCTAATCTGAGGAAGGACATTCTTGCTTTTGAGGGAGTGCAGCAAAGGTTCACCAGACTGATGCCCAGGATGACAGGACTGACATATGAAGAAAGACTGGATCGACTGGGCTAATATTCACTGGAATTTAGAAGAATGAAAGGGGATCTCATAGAAACATATAAAATTCTGCCGGGATTGGACAGGTTAGATGCAGGAAGAATGTTCCCGATGTTGGGGAAGTCCAGAACCAGGGGTCACAGTCTAAGGATAAGGGGTAAGCCATTTAGGACTGAGATGAGGAGAAACGTCTTCACTCAGAGTTGTGAGCATGTGGAATTCTCTACCACAGAAAGTTGTTGAGGCCAGTTTGTTAGATATATTCAAAAGGGAGTTAGATGTGGCCCTTATGGCTAAAGGGATCAAGGGGTATGGAGAGAAAGCAACAGGAGGGTACTGAAGTGCATGATCAGCCATGATCATATTGAATGGTGGTGCAGGCTCGAAAGGCCAAATGGCCTACTCCTGCACCTATTTGCTCTGTTTCTAATGATACTGTCCCCTACCGCTTCATTTCTTTTTACTCCCCCCACTTGAATAACCCCCTGTACCACGGTGCTGTGGTCAGTTTGCTCATCTTCCCTGCAGTCCCTGCTCTTGTCCACACAGGATCTTATGATGATAGATTGAGTAGACTGGGTCTTTACTCGTTGGAGTTCAGAAGGATGAGGGGTGATCTTATAGAAACATTTAAAATAATGAAAGGGATAGACAAGATAGAGGCAGAGAGGTTGTTTCCACTGGTCGGGGAGACTAGAACTAGGGGGCACAGCCTCAAAATACGGGGGAGCCAATTTAAAACCGAGTTGAGAAGGAATTTCTTCTCCCAGAGGGTTGTGAATCTGTGGAATTCTCTGCCCAAGGAAGCAGTTGAGGCTAGCTCATTGAATGTATTCAAGTCACAGATAGATAGATTTTTAACCAATAAGGGAATCAAGGGTTAGTGGAGCCAAGTCCACGGCCAGATCAGCCATGATCTTGTTGAATGGCGGAGCAGGCTCGAGGGGCTCGATGGCCTACTCCTGTTCCTAATTCTTATGTTCTTATGTTCACACAAATCTCTTGTGTGGGACCTTGTAAAAAGCCTTTTGAAAGTCCAAATACACCACATCCACTGGTTCTCCCTTGTCCACTCTACTAGTTACATCCTCAAAAAATGCTACAAGATTTGTCAAGCATGATTTCCGCTTCATAAATCCATGCTGACTTGGACCAATCCTGTCACTGCTTTCCAAATGCGCTGCTATTTCATCCTTAATAATTGATTCCAACATTTTCCCCACCGCTGATGTCAGGCTAACCCATCTATAATTACCTGCTTTCTCTCTCTCTTCCTTTTTAAAAAGTGGTGTTACAGTAGCTACCCTCTAGTCCATAGGAACTGATCCAGAGTTGATAGGCTGTTGGAAAATGATCACCAATACATCCATTATTTCTAGTGTTACTTCCTTAAGTACTCTGGGATGCAGACTATCAGACCCCGGGGATTTATCGGCCTTCAATCCCATCAATTTCCCAAACACAATTTCCCACCTAATAAGGATATCCTTCAGTTCCTCCTTCTCACTTGACACTCGGTCCCCTAGTATTTCCGGAAGGTTATTTGTGTCTTCCTTCGCGTAGACAGAACCAAAGTATTTGTTCAATTGGTCTGCCATTTCTTTGTTCCACATTATAAATTCACCTGAATCCGACTGCAAGGGACCTACGTTTGTCTTCACTAATCCTTTTCTCTTCACATATCTATAGAAGCTTTTGCAGTCAGTTTTTATGTTCCCAGTAAGCTTCTTCTCGTGCTCTATTTTTCCCCTCTTAATTAAACCTTTTGTCCTCCTCTGCTGAATTCTAAATTTCTCCCAGTCCTCAGGTTTGGTGCTTTTTCTGGCCAATTTATATGCCTCTTCCTTGGATTTAACACTATCCTTAATTTCCCTTGTTAGCCATGGTTGAGCCACCTTCCCCATTTTATTTTTACTCCAGACAGGGATGTACAATTGCTGAAGTTCATCCATGTGATCTTTAAATGTTTGCCATTGCTTATCCACCGTCAACCCTTTATGTATCATTTGCCAGTCTATTCTTGCCAATTCACGCCTCAAACCATCAAAGTTACCTTTCCTTAAGTTCAGGACCCTAGTTTCTGAATTAACTGTGTCACTCTCCATCTTAATAAAGCATTCTACCACGTTATGGTCACTCTTCCCCAAGGGACCTCGCACAACAAGATTGCTAATTAGTCCTTTCTCATTACACATCACCCAGTCTAGGATGGCCAGCTCGCTACTTGGTTCCTCGACATATTGGTCTAGAAAACCATCCCTAATACACTCCAGGAAATCCTCCTCCACCGTATTGCTGCCAGTTTGGTTAGCCCAATCAATATGTAGATTAAAGTCACCCATGATAACTGCTGTACCTTTATTGCATGCATCCCTAATTTCTTGTTTGATGCTGTCCCCAACCTTACTACTACTGTTTGGTGGTCTGTACACAACTCCCACTAGCGTTGGTATTCCATAGCTCCACCCATACCGATTCCACATCATCCAAGCTAATGTCCTTTCTTACTATTGCATTAATTTCCTCTTTAACCAGCAATGCCACCCCATCTCCTTTTCCTTTCTGTCTATCCTTCCTAAATGTTGAATACCCTTGGATGTTGAGTTCCCAGCCTTGGTCACCCTGGAGCCATATCTCGGTGATGTCAATTACATCATACCCGTTAACTGCTTTCTGCGCAGTTAATTCATCCACCTTATTCCGAATACTCCTCGCATTGAGGCACAGAGCCTTCAGGCTTGTCTTTCTAACACACTTTGCTCCTTTAGAATTTTGCTGTAATGTGGCCCTTTTTGCTTTTTGCCTTAGGTTTCTCTGCCCTCCACTTTTATTTTTCTTCTTTCTATCTCTTGCTTCTGCCCCCATTCTACTTCCCTCTGTCTCCCTGCATTGGTTCCCATCCCCCTGCCATATTAGTTTAATCCTCCCCAACAGCACTAGCAAACACTCCCCCTAGGACATTGGTTCCGGTCCTGCCCAGGTGCAGACCGTTCGGTTTGTACTGGTCCCACCTCCCCCAGAACCGATTCCAATGTCCCAGGAATTTGAATCCCTCCCTTCTGCACCACTCCTCAAGCCACATATTCATCTGAGCAATCCTACGATTCCTACTCTGACTAGCATGTGGCACTGGTAGCAATCCTGAGATTACTACTTGTGAGGTCCTACCTTTTAATTTAGCTCCAAGCGCCCTAAATTCGTCTTGGAGGGCCTCATCCCGTTTTTTACCTATATCGTTGATACCTGTATGCACCACGACAACTGGCTGTTCACCCTCCCTTTTCAGAATGCCCTGCACCTGCTCCGAGACATCCTTGACCCTTGCACCAGAGAGGGAACATACCATTCTGGAGTCTCGGTTGCGGCCGCAGAAACTTCTATCTATTCCCCTTACAATTGAATCCCCTATCACTATAGGTCTCCCACTCTTTTTCCTGTCCTCCTGTGCAGCAGAGCCACCCACAGTGCCATGAACTTGGCTGCTACTGCCCTCCCCTGATGACTCATCCCCCTCAACAGTACCCAAAGCGGTACCCAATCCTTTTGGGTTGGAGATGGATGCCAGCAGTAGACTCTAGGATGCCAGCTGAAAGCTAGGACAAATATGGCAGGCTATTATTTGCCTAGTCTGTGGGACAGCTCTTCCATATTGGGCACGTGTTCCCAGATATTAGTGAGGAGAACTTTGCAGGGTCGACAGGCCTGGGATTTTCTGAATTTTGTCTTGATCCAATACGTGAGTCACTGCCAATTGCTTAATCCAATATTCCTCTTATTGATCTGTATTGTAACAGTTATTTTTTTTACAACTGAGTGACTTGCTAGCCCACATATTGTGGGACTGGAGTCGCGTTTAGGGGTGACAGGTTGGTGAACAGATTCGTTTTAATGACAATCCAGCAGCTCTCCTGGCACTAGTCCACAAATTAACAGATTTCATTGAATTCAATTTCACAACTTGCCATGGTGGGAGTTGAACGTAAACCCCCTGGGTTGCTAGTCCAGTGCCATAACCATTAGCTTACTGAACCTGGTCTTTTTTCTTGTTTCAGAACAATCTTTTAATAGTATGTCCAAGTCTAGTGTTGAACCTTTTAGTATCTCGCTGTGTCTTACTGGTTCCTTGAATTATTCTACTTGTAAAGAAACCTGCCTATTAGTTTTATCCCAAAAGTAATGGTCTGGCAGTATGGTACTTCCTTTGATTCAGAGTAGATAGGAAAATACGATGGGCATTTCTTTGGTACAATATACCATAGTTGAAGTAATTGCTAGTTCCACGGTACACTATCTCACTCATGAGATGCATAAGGTTGCAGGTTTCGGTTTATAGAGGTCTCTATCTCATGGAAACTGCCTTTCCCATTGTGAGCATGAGGTCAAAGTACGGGGAAGTCAGTCTAAAACTGTAACAACTCGTTTGTGCAGAAGTTCAGGTCACAGATCGAGCAACTACTGTTGACTAAAATGTTGCCATCAGCAAATATGCCAGCACTGCAGCAGAAGTTTCCACGCTCGGGAAGCAATGTCTTCCTCTTTAAATGCGATGGTAATCACACAGTTCGGTTATCAAGAATTCATAAAATCATTATTTTGCGGGGTAGGCACACCGCACCCCCGCACCCCCCTACCCCCCGCCAAAGTATCCTGCTGCGAAAAGAATGAGCGGCTGCAAAAAAAACAGACACATTGCAGCAGAGAAATACCTTCCCACTGGAAAATATTGGTTCCCCCAAAGTAAATGTTTAAATCAAAATCACAAGCTACAACAAAGTGCTCAACCTACATCATCATCAGGCAGTGTCACCGTGACATTCTGCTGCAGGGTTAATACTGGATGACAGCCCAAACCCATTTGGAGAAAACAGCTTTTATAATGTGCAAAAGCTGACACTTATTGCCAGCTTATTCAGTGTAAAAAAAATGCCAGTCTGAGCAAAATGTGCTCTGGTGAGGCATCAATGCTGAGAACATTGGGAGCTGGTTTCATAAACCTAATTTCAAGGCCCGGTAACCCTAAACATTTCTCCCGTTTTAGCGCTCGTCTATATTCTCTTTTAACTCCATAGATCAAACTAGGCATATCACTGGGTGCCATTCCTGAAGCCTCTCTGATGAATAAAATAAAATAAAATAAAAAGCTAGCACGAGAGCATTGCTCACAATAATTCCCGATGAAGCACACTGGTGTGGTAGAAACTATTTAATACTGCATCTATATTACAGCTTTGCAGGCAGAGGCGGCTCTAGATTTAAATGTGCGAGTGCCATCAGCAGCACGGAGATTCCATGGGGCCGGGCAATAAACTTAAACAGAGGTATTGCTGCTATATGCTGCACATTCGGCATTTTGTCATGATGGCAGGCGGGCTGGACTCAAGAGTAACGCAGTTGTTACAAGGCACTGCCGTGGTTCCATACGGACTTTCTCCCCCTCTGTTGGGAATGCCTGCAGTCAGTGCGTAAAGTCACAACTGACATTTGAACAGTTCTTTCTGTGTCGCTGCCAGTGTACTCAATGCTCCCCGTGCTTCCCCCTCCCACCCCACCATGTTAATGGGCAACAATTTTAGTGCACTTGCAGCCTCATGCATTCTAGAACTGCTTAACGTAACAGTGGTTCCCGAATATAAACCAACAGAGAAGTGGTCAGGAGAAATAAAAAGTACTCACTGCCAATTGTCAGCTAAGAAGATCCAATTAAGACCTTTGGATAGGTGGATGCAACATCTGTGTGTCTTCAATACTCAATTGCCTTGGGGTTAGCAGTGTGAAATTGATCAGACCATTGAAAATGTGAGAATGAACCAGTGCTTACTACTTGACCAGTTTGGACATTGCACAAACTTAGTGCAATCTATACGGTATTAAATTATCATGTAAAAAAAAAGACTTGAATTTATATCGCACCTTTCACAACCACCGGACCTCTCAAAGCACTTTACAGCCAATGAATTACTGTGTTGTAATGTGGGAAACGTGGCAGATAATTTGCACACAGCAAACTCCCACAAACAGCAATGTGATAATGACCAGATAATCTGGTCTTGTTATGTTGATTGAGGGATAAATATTGGCCAGGACACCGGGGATAACTCCTCTGCTCTTCTTTGAAATAGTGCCATGGGATCTTTTACGAGGGCAGACGGGGCCTCGGTTTAATGTCTCATCCTAAAAACAGCACCTCTGACAGTGCAGCACTCCCTCAGCACTGCACTGGAATGTCAGCCTAGATTTATGTGCTCAAGTCCCTGGAGTGGGACTTGAACCCATAACCTTCTGACTCAGGCAAGAGTGCTATTCACTGAGCCACATGATAACGGAATGTTTTTACCATGCTAATTATAAGAGCTCCACATTTTATTGATATCACAAGAATCTGCTGCAATATTTTGGGTGGATTTGACAACAGCAGTTTTCTTTTAAAATAAAAACAATCTTTGGCCACTAAAAAGATTATCACTAAAGCTGTGAGAATGTTAAAACACCCTGATGTTCAAGAGCTTAGTTCGCACTTGCTGGCAAGCAATTATGCAATGGGGTTAGAAGATTGCCCCTGGGATTACCCACCGAATGGCACTGTTCTGGACTTTACCTGTCTTTCTGACGCAATAGGAACCCCAAGTCAGGTTCGTCAAGTGTGCACGGCAGGCTCCCGGCATTATTCCCGCTATTGCCCAGCTGTAAAATCCGGCGGTCCTGCAGCAGGACTGCTGCACGACCCTGCTAAAACTGTGCATTAGTGGCTGCTGGGTAATGTTTGAATCAGACTCAGTTGTAAAGGCTCCCTGCGATAAAATCGCATGATGATGCTCACTATCAAGGTTCGCATATGAATGATGACCAGTTGGACGAGACACTAAAGGGCAATTGCCTTCTGGAGAACCGTAGTCCAGCAAGGAGTCAATGTCTTTGGGAAAGGAAAAGGGAGCAAAATATTTCTGCAAGAAACAATGCATTTGTACATTCTTGCAAGAAAAAGTGCATTCTTAATGTAGCCTGACTCTGATTTAAATTGCCTTGCGTGTGGCTCCTCTAAAGCAGACTACAGTCGCTAACTTAGTAATGCCCTGATTTTACAAACATTATTATGACTCACCCTGCAATAAATAAATATATAACCCTCATTATAGCATGCCTGTCTATATAACTTGTCTTCGGTTTATAAAGAAAGTCTTATAGAAAGGATCTAGTGCCCCACACATCAAGAACAAAAATACATCCAAAACACATTACATTAAACAGCAACAGCCTCTTAATACATATCTATTATTTTTTTAAATCATGAAATCTTAACAAGTACAGTTGTCTGCATCAGTTATTTTGTGGAAGTAAGAACTGATTAGTGTAAATGTCTCTTCAAAAATATAGCAGCTCTTCATTATTTTCATTTATCTACGGTTTAATTTCTTGGAACACAGCAACAGGAGTCTGCCATTCAGCCCTTCAAGCTTGTTTCACCATTCAATGAGATCATGGCTGATCTGTGAACTAACTCCACATGGGTATCCCTTAATACTTTTGGTTAATATGAAGCTATTAATATTTAAAATTAACAATTGATCAGACATCAATTGCCATTTGCGGAACAGAGTTCCAAACTTCTATCACCCTTTGTGTGTAGAAGTGTTTCCTAATTTCACTCCTGAAAGGTCTGCCTCTAATTTTTAGACTGTGGCCCCCTAGTACTAGAATCCCCAACCAATGGAAATAGTTTATCTCTGTTCCCCTTAATAGTTTGATGTTGTGTATGGAGAGTCAGATTGAACACTGTGAGCTCAAAGTAAAGTGTGACCGTAGTCTTTTATTGCAGGTCTTCAGAGTGCCTCTCCAATCTGTGAAGCCTCCTTAAATACCTGTGCTCCAAAGGGATTATGGGATCCCTTGGGACTCCAGGGGATGAGCCCTCTGGTGGCTATCCAGAGTAAATACAAGTCCACGTATATAACAACACTGATCCCCGCTCCAAAGTCAATAGTGTAACTATTTACAATATGAGTCGATCTGGGGCCCTTCTTGCCCTGGTTGATCGTCTCGGTGTGAATGCTGGTGATGTTGAATCATTTGTTGGGCCCTCGCTGGGCTGCTGTGCAGCTGGCCTTGCTGGGCTGCCTGGTGTGTTGGGCCCTGCTGGACTGCTGTGGATGATGGGTTCTGCTTCGTGGTCAACCGTGGTGCTGGTTGCCACTGATGTGTATGTTGGGGGATCAAAAAAGGTAGGGTCCAAGGTGGGTTGCTCAGGATAGTCCACGAATCTGAGTTTGATTTGGTCCAAGTGTTTCCTGTGAATGAGTCGATTTGAAAGTTTGACCCGAAACACCCTACTCCCCTTTGGCCACGACAGTGCCGGGAAGCCACTTGGGACCTTGTCCATAATTTAATACAAATACAGGATCATTGATTTCAATCTCGCGTGACACATTTGCACTATCATGGTATGCACTTTGTTGAAGCTGTCTGCTCTCTACCTGTTCATGTAGATCAGGGTGAACTAACGAGAGCCTTGTCGTAAGTGCTCTTTTCATGAGCAGTTCAGCAGGTGGGATCCCAGTCAGTGAGTGGGGTCTCGTGCGATAGCTAAGCAGGACTCAGGATAGGCGAGTCTGCAGTGAGCCTTCAGTTACCCTCTTCAAGCCTTGCTTGATGGTTTGCACTGCTTTCTTTGCCTGACCATTGGACGCTGGTTTAAACGGGGCAGATGTGACATGTTTGATCCCGTTACGAGTCATGAATTCTTTGAACTTAGCACTGGTAAAACATGGCCCGTTGTCGCTCACCAGGACATCGGGTAAGTCGTGAGTGGCAAACATGGCCCGCAGGCTTTCAGTAGTGGCAGCAGACGTGCTAGCCGACATTATTTCACATTCAATCCACTTGGAGTACGTGTTGCAACCACAAGGAACATTTTACCCAAGAACGGGCCTGCATAGTCGACGTGTACCCTAGACCACAGTTTGGAGGGCAAGTACATTGCTTAACTGCGAGCACGTATTACATCTGTGAACGTAGGACTCTAAGTCCGCATCGATACTGGGCCACCACATGTGGGATCTGGCTATTGCTTTCATCATTATGATGCCTGGGTGGGTACTGTGGAGGTCGTTGATGAAGGTGTCTCTGTCCTACTTGGGGACCACTACTCGATTGCCCCACAGAATATAGACATTTCAACTTTGCGCTGCTGGAACGGCTTTTTCTCTTCCTGCATTTCTACTGCGACACTGGACCAGCTCCCGTGAAGCACACAGCTTTTGACTAGAGATAATAAGGGGTCCTGGCTTGTCCAGGTTTTGATCTGCCGGGCAGTGACGGGTGATTGCTCACTCTCAAATGCTTCCATAACCATGGCTAGATCTGTGGGCTGCGCCATTTCCACCCCCGTGGTGGGCAATGGCAGCCTACTGAGAGCATCGGCGCAGTTTTCTGTGCCTGGCCTGTGGCAGATGGCATAGTTTTATGCGGACAACATGAGCGCCCATCTCTGGATGCGGGCCGATGCGTTGGTATTTATCCCTTTACTCTCGGAAAACAGAGATATAAGTGGCTTATGGTCAGTTTCCAATTCAAATTTTAGCCCAAACAGGTATTGATGCACTTTCTTTACCCCATAGACACACGCTAACGCTTCTTTTTCAATCATGCTGTAGGCTCTCTCAGCCTTAGACAGACTCCTGGATGCATAAGCAACCGGTTGCAGTTTCCCAAAATCATTAGCTTGTTGCAATACACACCAGACGCCATATGACGACGCATCACATGCTAATACCAAACGCTTACATGGATCATACAACACAAGCAATTGTTTGAGCATAACAATTTTCTCGCTTTTACAAAGGCATTTTCTTGGCTTTTGCCCCAAACCTATTCGCCCCCTTTTCGTAGTAAGACATGTAGTGGTTCTAACAGTGTGCTGAGACCCGGTAAGAAGTTACCAAAGTAGTTCAAGAGTCCCAGAAACGACCGCAGCTCCGTCACGTTCTGTGGCCTCGGTGTTTTCTTGATTGCCTCCGTCTTCATGTTGGTGGGCCTGATGCTGTCCGCCGCAATCCTCCTTCCCAAGAACTCCACTTCAGGTGTCAGGAAAATGCACTTCGAGCGTTTAAACCTAAGCCCCACGCGGTTGAGTCGACTAAGAACCTCCTCCAGGTTCTGCAGGTGCTTGACTGTGTTCCGACCTGTGACCAAGATGTCGTCCTGGAAAGCCACGGTGTGTGGGACCGACTTCAGTAAACTTTCCATGTTTCTCTGGAATATCGCCGCCGCTGATCGGATTCCAAACGGGCATCTGTTATAAACAAAAAGACCTTTGTGCGTATTGATGCAGGTGAGGGCCTTCGATGATTCCTGCGTCATGTAGGCTGAAGTCAGATCCAGCTTCATGAACGTCTTTCCTCCCGCCAGCTTTGCAAAGAGGTCGTCGGCCTTTGGTAGTGGGTATTTGTCCTGCAGGGAGAAACTATTGATAGTTACTTTGTAATCGCCAGATTCTGACGGTGCCATCTCCATTGAGGGCTGGGACAATAGGACTGGCCCACTCGCTGAACTCGATCAGTGAAATGATGCCCTCTCTTTGCAGCCGGTCTAGCTCAATCTCTATCTTTTCTTTCATCATGTACGGCACTGCTCTCGCCTTGATGGATGGATCGCGCCCCTGGGATTAGGTGGATCTGCACTTTTGCTCCTTGGAATTTCCCAATGCCTGGTTCGAACAGCGAAGGAAATTTGTTTAAGACCTGGGCATACGAAGTGTCGTTAGCGGGCGATGCGCTCAGACGTTGTCCCAGTTACAGCATATCTTTCTCAGCCAGCCCCTGCCGAGCAGCATGGGACCATCATCCGGTACCATCCAGAATGGTAGCTTGTGCACCGCTCCATCATAGGAGACCTTTACGGTAGCACTGCCAATTACAGGAATCAGTTCTTTAGTGTAAGTTCTTAGTTTCGTGCGAACTGGAGTTAAGACTGGCCTTGAGGCCTTGTTGCCTTTCAAAACTCTTTTTGCCCATGATGGACTGGCTCGTGCCCGTGTCCAGCTCCATTGACACCGGGAGTCCGTTTAGTTCAACATTGAGCATTATTGGGGAACAATTCGGGGTAAATGTGTGCACCCCATGTACCTCTGCCTCCTCTATCTGAGGCTCTGGTTCGTCGTGATCCTCTGTGGATCTGTCCTCCTCTGCAACATGATGGTTTGCAGGTTTAACAGGCTTTGCAACTTGCCTGCACACTCGTTGGAGGTGTCCCATTGTTCCACAGCCCTTGCAAACGTACTCTTTGAATCGACATGAATGGAAACGATGATCACCCCCGCAGCGCCAACAAGTTGTTAATGGCCTTGTATTCATCACCCTTGATGGTGGACTCTAGGTCATCTGCGGACGTGCAGCTGCAGATATGTGTGACCTGCCCTGTACGTTACGATTCGAAAACAACACCACTTTGTTCACAGTACTTGCTGAGAGATTTGCTTCGTATTGTCACTGGTGGCAATTGCTATGGCCTTACTCAAGGTTGGGGTCTTTACAGTCAAAAGTTTGCGAAGTATGGTTTCGTGGCCAATGCCAAGTACGAAAAAGTCTCTGAGCATGTGATCCAAATTCGCAATGTCCTGCAAGGCGTCTTAGCTCGGCGACATAACTCACCACTTCCTGGCCTTCAGATCTTTTATAGGTGTAGAACCGGTACCTCGCCATCAGAATGCTTTCCTTCAGGTTCAAATGCTCAGACCAGTGTGCACAAATTATCGTTCGATTTCTCCGTGGGTTTCGCTGGAGTGAGTAGATTCTTCATGAGGCCATACGTTGGTGCCCCACAGACGGTGAGGAGGATCGCCCTTCGTTTGGAAGCGCTCTCTTCCTCACCTAGCTCATTGGCCACGAAGTATTGGTCGAGTCGCTCCACAAAAGTTTCCCAATTAGCTCCCTCCAAAAATTTCTCCAGGATGCCCACTGTTCTCTGCATCTTTGGGTTCGCTATCTGTATCTCATCGCCAGTTGTTGTGTATGGAGAAAGGGTCAGACTGAACAGTGTGAGCTCAAAGTCAAATGTGACCGTAGTCTTTTATTGCAGGTCTCCAGAGTGCCTCTCCAACCTGTGAAGCCTCCTTAAATACCTGTGCTCCCAAGGGATTATGGGATCCTTGGGACTCCAGGGGATGAGCCCTCTGGTGGCTGTACAGAGTAAATACAAGTCCATATGTATAACACTTGAAAACTTCAATCAGATCACCTCTTAACCTTCTAAATTCTTGGAAATACAACCCTAATTTGTTAATCCCTCCTCATAAGTAAATCCTTGAAATCCAGGTATCATTCTGGTAAACCTATGCTGTACTCCCTCCAAGGTCAATATATCCTTCCTGGGGCTTGTTGCCCAGAACTGCCCACAGTACTCCAGGTGTGGTCTAACCAGGGCTTTGTATAGCTGCAGTATAACCTTTACCCCCTTGTATTCTAGTATTCTAGATATAAAGGCCAGCATTCCATTAGCCATTTAGATTATTTTCTGTACTGTTCATGATATTTAATGATCTATGTACCTGAACCCCCAAGTTTCTTCAGACAGCCACTGTTTTTAACTTTTCACCATTTAGAAAGTCCCTTGTTCTTTCTTTTTTAGGTCCAAAATGGATGACCTCACATTTGCTTACATTGAAATCTATTTGCCACAGTTTTGCCCATTCACTTAATCTATCAATATATTCTGACTGTTCTTGCACTATTATTGCTTCCACAGCACAAGTTATCATTCAACAATAGAAAATTCATGGTCTCGAGGCTATCAAATACAGACGTGGTGACAATCACTGATGCCAAATTCTACGGCAACTGAGGAAAGTGCAATATAGATTCGAAAAGGCTCACCTTAGAGTTTGAGGTAGACTCCAAAAAACAGAGTCGATTGCCAAATCCTTCTGCAGCGAGACAGAGTTTGAGCTGCTCTTTGTGGAAAGTGGCACTGCACTGCAGTACAATTTCATCATCCTGCAAGATAAACAAAAATATATACATCATTTAGAGTTATCTGTCTAATAAACAGTTTACGCTACACAGGCCACATGAAATATGTAGCACAATAACTGAACATTGATGAGATGTATTGTAAAGGCATCAACCTGTTATTCTCCAAAATAATAACTAACACATTCCAAACTATAGAGCAAAGCCAAATGAAATCAAAACTACTTGTATTTAAATAGTGCCTTTAACATAGATGACATCCAAAAGCAGTTCATGGAGAAGGACAGAAACTGAAGAGTTTGGAAGAGTTAGGAGAGGTGCCCAAAAGTGTGGTTGAACAGATAGTATTTAAGATGGTATTTTTGAAGACAGGAAGAGAGGCAGTGAGACAGAGGTGTTTAGAGAGAGAGAGAGCAAGCAAGAGAGAGTGAGAATGAGATTGAAATAGCTGAGAGATCTGCTATCAAATGTGGAACAACAACAACTTGCATTTATATCATGCCTGTAACATAAATAATGTCTCAAGACACTTTACAAAAGAAGGATAAAATAAAATAAACGAGTTGACAATGAGCCATAGCCAGGACAGGTAAATGAAAGCTTGGTTCAAAAGATGGGTTTTGAGAAGGTTTTTCAAGGTCAAGGGAAAACAGAGAGGTGGAGGGGTTTAGGGAAGTGGTTTCTTTTGACAGCAGAGTCAAGATGGCTGAGTGAAGATTTTATCATCAATGCTGGGACAAAAGGCAAAGGGATGCACAAGAGGACAGTCTTGAAGTTCGAAGGGTGTGGAGAGTGGATGTATGCCTGGAGGAGGTTGCAGAGATGGGGGAGGGAAGGAGGCTGGTGATGGGGTGTGTGGGATGAAACCAAGGAGCCTTTTGAAGATGAGGATAAGGTTTTAAAAATGTAATGCATTGGGAGATAGATACACAATGTAGGCCAGTGGGCACAGGAGTGTTGGGCAAGCGAGTCTTAGTGCAGGGCATGATATAGCCAGCTGAGTTTTGAATAAAGTGGAGTTTATAGGATGCCAGCAAGGAGGACGTTGGAGAAATTGAGGTGACAAAAGCCTGGTTGAGGGTTTCAACAGCAGTGGGAGTGAGGTAAAGGAAGCAGTGGTTAAATTAGCTGGCTATGATATTAGATTTGAATTAATAGGATATCAAGGTTTTACACAGAGTGGTTCAGAATGAGGGGGAGTTTTTGATACTATATTGTTCCAATTGTACTTTTTGAATACAGGATGCTTTCATTACAGCACTGTTTCTACTGATAATTACACAGTGATTAATAAATACAAATACATTTAACACACAACACAAATATATAGAGAAGTCCACAACATAGATTGTACTAAAATGCTTTTACTAGGTCTAGAGGACTGTACATGTACATAGAAATAATTTTTATACACCAATCATACTTCAGTCATCACACATTGTATAAAACATAAATAAATCATAACCAGACAATCTTTAAAAATATGCATAAAAAGGGGAAGAAAGCCCGTCATTTGCTGCTAGTTTTTCAGAGCTTGAGGTTAGCTTTTCTCACACAGCACAAGGTATTATACAACGTTCAAGCAGTTGCAAATCTAAAGAAACTGCCGACAGCCATTAGTAATTAGCTTCTAATTAACATCAGCATATGCCCACTTAGTGCACTCCCCCATAGGGTGTACCTCAGCACTGGCTTTAAAGGAACAGGACAGGTCAGCACTGCAAAATGTGATGTTCACAAATGGCTGCAATGCAAGAATGCAACTGTGTTCTAAATCTAGCTCCCAAACTATCGATGAGCAGTGCCACAGGAGATCAGCCAGTAAACATGCTAAGATTGCCAGCTAGAGCTTTTCGTGCTATACATTCGGAAATAGTCACCATCACCTCTGGATCCTTAAATCCAGCCCCAATAAATGGGATGGTTTCCTCCTCTTTGTGACTGACAGTCTCAATATTACTCTAAACTGCAGACTGCAAAAGGACACTGAAGTGTGGCACTAAATAACATTAATTAAAAACATCTATATAAAAGGCTGCAAGGATAGAGACTGTGGGACTCTGCTGCAGTGGCTGGTTTCACTTTGCTCCCCCACTCATTTTGTAAGCTATTTTCTAACTTTCTTATGTTCCCTGTGTCACACCGATCTCAAACCAAGAGAGTGCCTGATGGTGTGTAGCCAAGCGTTTATGCCATTCATAAATCATCTGTTGTCTCTTTCCAATATTTAAATATTTTTAGCCACTATTATCATAAATCATCCTGGCATTTCTGTTCTCCCATCTTTTCAAACTGGAATGAATGAATTCTCTCTGTTGCTGTTCTGTGCAATATCATAGATTAGTGTACTGTAAGAATATGATACTCAGAAAGCGCAGCACAGCAGGAATATACAGCACTGCAAGGATATACAGCGCCTTTAGAATACGATATTCATAGATTGCAACAGTCTAAGAATGCGATATTCATAGATAACATCACTGTGAAAATGAGATATTCATAAATACATCACATTAAGAACATGGTGCAGACAAGAAGGCTGAAGTTGGTGCAGCCACAGAATTCCAGTATAGGGGCGGATTTGGCCGTGGTCATGGACAACCTCAATAAATGTGGACAATTTGTTGTGTAAAGTCAATTCAATTACTAAAAAAAGAATGTGACATTCAGATATTGTCGTTGTATAAATACAGCACTGTACTCATGTCATATTCACATATTATAGCGTTGTACTAATGGCATATTCATATATTACTGCACTGTACTAATGCAATATTCATATACTATAACTGTACTAATGCAACATATTCATATTATAGCACTGTAATAATGTAACATTCATATATTATAGCAATGTACTAATGGCATATTCATAGATTACTGAGTGTACTAATACTAATAACATATTCATAGATTACTACACTGTACTAATGTATTTATATTACTATACTGCAAGAATACAAGCTTCATAGATTGCTGCACGATAAAAATGTGATGGTCATAAATTAATTCATATTATAAAGACATAATCACAGATTACGGCACTATAATAATTTGATTACAACACTGCAAGAAAGTGTCATTTATAGATTGCCATACTGCAAAATGAGATATTCACAGATAACTGCATTGCAACAGTGCAATATTCATAAGTACTGCAATGTAAGAATACAATATTAATAAATTATTGAACTGTAGGAATGACTTGAATTGTTGCACTTTAAGAAAGCAGAATTTTAGATTGCAGCATTTCAAGAATGTAGTATTTTCAGAATGCTGCAGTGTAAAAATGTGATATGCCAGCTCAGAAAAATGACCACATGAATATTAAATTACAGCACCATTCTGTTTTAGCAAGGTTTAGGTATGTGTGCATATTATTTACATATACACACACACTATATAATATTGTACTATAATTCTCCCTGGTGTATTTTTCTTGCTGCGAGAATACATTACACACTTTGCTGGCACACTATTGTTCTAATTTGCTGCATCAAAATGCAGCATCTACTCTGAAAAGACAGTGTCAACTCTCTGTAGATTTTTGCTTGTATATTGTCACAATTAGAGACGATTTTCATAAGCTTTGTGACTTATGTTTTTGTCACAAATGGAATTTTAGACAGATTTTTGACTGCGATGGATTTCTTGTTGGACATGGAACAATTTCTAAACAGTACGAAAATGCATGCCAGCACATTTGTCAGATTTTTCCAGAGGTATTTCCTCACAACTTCTCCCACCAAACTACTTTCAACATTTTCTCTTGTCACAAATAAGTGACACGTATTTAAATGTTTTCTAAAAAATGTTTTAGCCTCTTCTAAACCATGAATTGCTGAGGGGGAGGAATAGACAAGCTTGACACACATGGGAGTAATTCTATATTAACCCGCTCGATTGGGCCATGAGTTTTAAATCTCGTCCAATCATTTGACTTCAATGGAATATAAAATTGGATGAGGTGCAAAGCAGACGACCAATCCAATCTGTTCAGTTTCCCAGCGAGCGGGTTAGGTTAAAATGACTCCCTAAACATTTGAACGGGTAGCTTATCCTCATAGATAGGATAGGCATATTCATTAGACATGTGAACTTATTATTTTATGTAACACAACACATACTTTACAGCCTAAAAGACAAACGCTCAAAAAGAGAAATGCTCACATAATGCATTACATGAGAGGGTAAATTCAGTGAGTCCAAACTTGCTGAAAGAAGCATGGGTTGCAGACAAGCTTACAAATGATGTACTGGCAATTTTACGACCAATGTTCCCTTTGATTATGATTCCACACTGGGGACATGAAATCACTCAATTTATCCCAATGTTCTGACATTTAAGTAAATCACATGGTTGAAATATGTATGCCACTCATAGGGGTCATTTTCAACTGCACCACCTGGGCAGCCACCTGGCGGAACCGGATCACCTGCCCTTTGTAGAACTTGCCCAATACTCATTCCAGTGAAATCAACAGAACAGAAATCGGGCGGGTTCTATAAAGGGCGGGTGGTCCACCCCACTCGGATACTGTCCAGGTAGCAAAACTGAAAATCGCCCCATAGTTTTCAATCAAAAGCAGTTCTGTAACTGCCAGCCCAAAGAACATCTATCCCATCTCCATAGTCTTTGCTGCTGGAGACCCTATACCTGCCACAAAAGACAAGTTTATACTCAATGAAAAACTATTTTTCAGGCAGGCATAGAATTAGTGATGTGATCACAACTTTGTGTCTCCAATTGCAGCATCACACCATGTAGTACTTATAAATAATGTGTCTCATGACACACTTTAAGTTGTATTCTGAACTCATGTACCTGCCTCAGAATGACAATCACTGAATTACAAAGTATTGCATTCTTGGCTGGGAGAAGATTTCTGATGTTGCTCAGACATGCGATATGGCAATATACGAGTGTCATAATTCTACCATGTTCAACATCACCAATCACTCCCCAATGTGAGCCTCCCGCACCCATGATGCAGAATGTGCCTTTTATTGCTCAATATCTAGTTACACTAGAGCGTAGCCTGGGGATCAAAACAAAGAACTTATGAGCTCTATACTGGCTACTGAAATATTGTACGTGCCAGTATGTGCATCTTTACGGAAGGCAGAATAAAAAGTCGTCTATCAAGACAGGCACAAATTCAGACCAACAAATGATTTAATTTAGATAAAACACATGAATAAACATGTACAGTTTTACAGTGGGTTCACTCAATTTCCCTACAATCTTTAGTAATGAAAAATAATGAAGAAACTCTGTGATCATAGAATTGTTTCTCTAACTAAGCCATTCAAAGTTTTTTAAATTAGAGGCAACTTTGTGTAGCTCCCTGCTAACATTGCAGTTCACTCCATGCCTGGGGAGAGGAAGAGATTTCTTTGACATGTGTCTTAAGTCTGTGTTTCGACAACCTATGGGAAAATTTCCTGGGTCTGCGCCTGAGTATGGCAAATACTGGAAGACAGAGCAGGTCAGAGCACATGTCTATAAAGGAAACCACGTGATTTTCTTTCCTTTTAAATGAATGGAAGGAAAATTGGACAATTTCCTTCATAGTCACGCACACTGACCCACCCAATTTTCACAACACTCAAGCGATTCAAAATGCCTGGTGCAGACCCATGAAATTCCACCTGCACATATTGTGTGTGCCACATATTAAAAATATCTATGCCCCATATATAAATTACATTGAATAAAAATTCTTCCGGTCACTATAAGGGCAATTTTAAACATATGCCCAAAGTAGGCGTGAAGTCGGCAGTGTGTCCGCTACTCCTGCCCGGTTCAAGCATCATTAATGTATGGTTAGAACACTGCGCAGCATTCAATGAGCGCCAGTGGGCAGCTCGCTGAACCAGGGGCGGGACTCCAGCGGTTACAATGAGTGAATCAAGTTGGAGGTTGTCAACAAAACATGTGGGGCCGGCAGGGCGGGGGAGGCACACTGGAGGGTATCTACCCAGCGGCCAGCAGAAAGCCACAGTATTTTTTGTGGGACCAGGACAAGCATTGTCGTGTCCCTTCTGGACCTATAAAAATTCCCATCAAATGTTTCAAGATATTTCTGGAACTGTCTCCAGTCTCCAGTCATGAAGAAAGACTGGATCGGCTAGGCTTATATTCACTGGAATTTAGAAGAATGAGAGGGGATCTCATTGAAACATATAAAATTCTGACGGTTAGATTGGACAGGTTAGATGCAGGAAGAATGTTCCTGATGTTGGGGAAGTCCAGAACCAGGGGTCACAGTCTAAGGATAAGGAGTAAGCCATCTAGGACTGAGATGAGGAGAAACTTTTTCATCCAGAGAATTGTAAACCTATGGAATTCTCTACCACAGAACGTTGTTGAGGCCAGTTCACTAGATATATTCAAAAGGGAGTTAAATGTGGCCCTTACAGCTAAAGGGATCAGAGGGTATGAAGAAAAGGCAGGAGTGGGGTACTGAAGTTGCATGATCAGCCATGAACATATTGAATGGTGGTGCAGGCTCGAAGGGCTGAATGGCCTGCTTCTGCATCTATTTTTCTATGTTTTCCATGTTTCTATCCCTTTCAGGACCACTGATTAAGACACTCCTTAAAACCTATATCTTTGAACAAGCTTTTGGTCACCTGTCCTAATATTTCTTTATGTGGCTCGGGGTCAAATTTTGTTTGATAACGCTCCTGTGAAGCGCCTTGGGACATTTTACTATTTTAAAGATGCTGGGGCCGAAATTGTCCTCAGTGGGAAATTGGGGAGGGCACTTCGATTATCCAAAGATTTACCGCCCGGCAGGAGACAAAGGGGAAGCCAGAAAATTTGTATCTTCAATTTGTCACTTTGGGGCGATGTTTGAGGTGGTATCGGGACAGGTTTGGGTCGGGAGCGGGGCAGTGTCCATCAGTGCGGTGGTGATGACATCACTTAAAGGGGAGGGACACTGCAAGGCCTACATGGAGCTCACTGGGCCACCAGGGAGGGGTTCGGCCAGACCAGTGGCCTGGCACCCAAGAGAAGGTACTGGGCTGCCTGTTGGCAGCCAGGCCGAACTAACCGCTGCCATTGTCAGGCCGACTCAGGAGTCGGCCGACAATTAAAACAAAATTGTGGCCACTGCAGTGCGCCCTCCCCTTTAAGGGCGACCACACTACCCAGCCACTCGCGAAGCTGTCGGAGGCACCGACAGGCGGCAGCCAAGGGCCCGTGGAACAATTTCCCCTGCGGGGCGGAATAGTGGTCACTGCCAGGCGGTAAGGGTTCAGCGCACTGGGTGGAGCGCGCGTGGCAGAAACCCATTCCCGTTGTCCCAGGCCCGGGGGCAATTGCTCCGCCGCCTGCCTCCAGGAGGAAAGGCCTTACCGCCCGCCTGAAAGAAGGGGGCAATTTACCCCCCGCAAAATAAATGCAAGTTGTTGTTTCAGGCAGGAGTGCTGGATGCTCATTTACAGGCCCATCTGTCATAACCTCAGGATGTCCCAAAGTGCTTCACAGCCAATGCGGTACTTTTTGAAGTGTAGTCACTATTCTAATATAGAGAAATGTGGCAGCCAATTACTATATAGCAAGGTCCCACACATAGCAATATGATAAATCACTAGATAATCATTTTGATTGATTTTGGTTGAGTGATAGCTGTTGGTCAGGACACCTCCACTGCTCTTCGAAAAGTGCCACATTTTCGTTTACATTCACCTGACAGGGTCTTGGTTAATGCTTCATCTAAGCGATGCCCGTCTGATAGCGTGGCCCTCCTTTAGTACGGCACTAAAGTGTCAGTCTAAATTAATAGATTAAGTCTCAGGAATGAGGACTTCTAACTCAGAAGCTCGATTACTGAGCCCAGGCTGACACCTAAATCCAGAGAACAGGAAAATACCTGGGAGTGTGAATTAGACCCCGTCGAAGCATCTGTCCAAAGATGGTGTTTCCTGCGCATCATTTGTAGCAGTGGGGAATCTTGGAACTTGGAGGAAGGTGAAAGTGCCATGCTTCCCACTCCAGAGCCCTGTCCAGCAACCCCTACTTGTGTGAATGGCAGGTGAGAACAGAATCTGTGATGTCCATATGGTAAAATAGCCTGCTGACACCAAGAATGGCGAGGTCCCACAACCATTGCAACTGGCCCCCAGCAAGTAGTCAAGGAGAGAAGGGAATGGAAGAAAATGAGCAAGAAATAAAAGCACACCATTATTGTCTCCTCCCTCCCCACCAGAAGTGCCTTTTGCATTGTCTATTGTAAAATATTCTATCAATATAATAATTTTTCACACATTGAATAATCTGGTAAATCATATTTTATATTAAAATTGTTATGTATTTAACCCCTTGTAACCTCTATTACACTACCACCGGAGGGCCGACCTGTTGGAGTCCCAAGGGATCCTAGCATCCCTTGGGAGCACGGTATATAAGCAGGCCACCCACAAGGTACCTGCACTCTGGAGTCTTATTAAAGGAGCTAAGGTCACACTTGCTCATTGTACACAGTACTCAGTTTCATCCTTTATTATGAGTGTATCAATTGGCGACAAGCTAACGAACAACCGCGCGAAAATGCAAAGAACAGTCGGCATCCTGGAGAAGTTCTCAGAGGGGGACGATTGGGAGGCCTTCGTGGAGAGACTCCACCAATACTTCGTGGCCAATGAGCTGGAAGGGGATGAGAACGCTGCCAAACGAAGGGCCATCCTCCTAACTGTCTGTGGGGCAACAACCTATGGCCTCATGAAGAATCTCCTAGCTCCGGCAAAACCAATAGATAAATCCTATGAAGAATTGTGTATGCTGGTCCGGGAGCACCTAAATCCTAAGGAAAGCATTTTGATGACCAGATATCAGTTCTACACACGTCAATGGTCAGAGGGTGTAGAAGTGGCTACCTATGTCGCCGAACTAAGGCGCCTCGCAGGACATTGCGAATTTAAGGGATTCCTAGAACAAATGCTTAGAGACTTTTTTGTACTGGGCATTGGCCATCAGGCAATCCTTCGCAAACTTCTGATTGTTGAAACTCCGAATCTAAGTAAAGCCAGAACAATAGCCCAGTCCACCAGCGACAACACCAAACAGATTTCACAGAGTAAAGAAGTTTCGGCCCGTACTTTGCATAAAGTAACGTCGTTTTCAAGCAGAAGTATACATGGCAGAACGTACACGTCGGCTGCTGCTGCCCGACCTCAGATGACCCAGAGTCCGCCATCAATTGTTAATGCGAGGCAGTTAACACCTTGTTGGCGCTGTGGAGGTGATCGTCGGCCCCATCATTGCCGCTTCAAGCACTATGTGTGCAACGGTTGCAGAACAATGCGACACCTCCAGCGAATGTGCAGGCGAGCTGCAAACCTGCAAACCACCACGTTGCAGAGGAAAATCAATCCACTGTGGATCAGGCTGAATTGGACTCATACAGAGGAGGCAGAAGTGTACGGGGTACACACATTCACCACGAAATGTCCACCAATAATGTTGAAAGTTGAACTGAACGGAATTTCAGTATCTATGGAATTGGACACGGGTGCGAGTCAGTCCATAATGAGTAAAAAGGTCTTCGACAGGCTGTGGGACAAAAAGGCACACAGGCCTAAGCTCAACCCTATTCACACCAAACTAAGGACTTACACCAAGGAACTAATCCCTGTAATTGGCAGTGCAGAAGTCAAAGTCTCCTATGATGGAGCAGTACACATACTCCCGCTGTAGATTGTGCCAGGGGATGGCCCTACATTATTTGGCAGAAGCTGGCTGGGAAATATCCGCTGGAACTGGGACGACATCCGAGCGCTTTCGTCCGTCGCCGATGCCTCATGTGCCCAGGTTCTGAGCAGGTTTTCATCGCTGTTCGAGCCAGGCATTGGAAGCTTCTCGGGGGCGCAAGTGCAGATCATTTGGCTCCCGGTACGCGACCCATCCACCACAAGGCACCGGCAGTACCGTATATGATGCGTGAGAAAGCGGAAATTGAGCTGGACAGGCTGCAGCGAGAAGGCATCATCGCGCCGGTGGAATTCAACAAGTGGGCTAGTCCGATTGTCCCGGTACTTAAGGAGGACGGCACGGTTAGAATTTGTGGGGACTACAAAGTAACGATTAACCGTTTTTCGCTGCAGGAACAGTACCCGCTACCCAAGGCAGACGACCTATTTGCGACCCTGGCTGGAGGGAAGACGTTCACCAAGCTGGACCTGACCTCGGCTTACATGACGCAGGAGCTGGAGGAGTCTTCGAAAGGCCTCACCTGCATCAACAAAGGTCTGTTCATCTATAACAGGTGCCCGTTCGGGATTCGGTCAGCTGCGGCAATCTTCCAACGGAATATGGAGAGCCTGCTAAAGTCGGGTCCTCGCACCGTGGTTTCCCAGGACGACATTCTGGTTACAGGTCGGGACACCATGGAGCACTTGAAGAATCTGGAAGAGGTTCTTAGTCCGTTGGATCGTGTGGGGCTCAGGTTGAAACGCTCGGTGTGTTTACCTGGCGCAGGAGGTCGAATTCTTGGGAAGAAGAATCGCAGCAGACGGCATCAGACCCACTGACGCCAAGACGGAGGTCATCAAGAACGTGCCGCGACCACAGAACATGACGGAGCTGTGGTTGTTCCTGGGACTCCTGAACTATTTCGGTAATTTCCTGCCTGGGTTAAGCACCCTGCTAGAACCCCTACATGCGCTACTGGGCAAGGGAGACGACTGGGGGAATTCAGAAGAGGCTGCCTTTAAGAAAGCCAGAAATCCGTTGTGTTCAAACAAACTGCTTATCCTGTACAACCCTTGTAAACGATTAGTGCTAGCTTGCGCTACGTTGTCATACAGGGTTGGGTGTGTGTTACAACAGGCTAATGAATCCGGGATTTTTCAACCGGTCGCTTATGCGTCCAGGAGTCTGTCCAAGGCCGGAAGGGCCTACAGCATGATTGAAAAAGAGGCTGTGGCGTGCATTTATGGGGGAAAAAAAATGCACCAGTACTTATTTGGCCTCAAGTTTGAGCTTGAAACTGACCACAAGCCGCTCATATCGCTGTTCTCTGAGAACAAAGGGATTAACACCAATGCCTCTGCCCGCCTCCAAAGATGGGTGCTCACGCTGTCGGCATACAACTATGTAATCTGCATCAGACCAGGGCCAGAGAACTGCGCAGGTGCTCTCAGTCGGCTGCCATTGCCCACCACCGGGGTGGATTTGGTACAGCCAGCGGACTTGCTCATGGTAATGGATGCATTCAAAAACGAAAAGTCCCCCGCTATGGCCTGCCAGATCAGGACTTGGACCAGCCAGGATCCTTTACTGTCCTTGGTTAAAAAAACTGTGTCCTACATGGGAGCTGGTCCAGCGTCCTAGCGGAGATGCAGGAGGCGATTAAGCTGTTCCACAGGCACAAAGACAAAATGTCCCTGCAGGCGGACTGTCTGTTGTGCAGCAATCACGTGGTCTTGCCCAAGAAAGGCAGAGATACATTCACTTGTGAACTGCACAGCACCCACCCAGGCATTGGAAAGATGAAAGCCAGAGCCAGATCCCATTTGTGGTGGCCCGAAATCGACTCAGATTTAGAGTCATGCGTGCGCCAGTGCAACACTTGCTCTCAGCTGAGCAATGCACCCAGAGAGGCACCACTAAGTTTGTGGTCGTGGCCCTCCAAACCGTGGTCGAGGATCCATGTGGACTATGCGGGCCCATTTCGAGGCAAAATGTTTTTGGTTGTCGTGGACGCTTACTGAAAATGGATTGAGTGTGTGATAATGTCTGTGCGAATGTGCAAATATGTCGAGGAACCAACTCGAGGGCTGCCATCCTAGGCTGGGTGATGTGTAATGAGAAAGGACTAATTAGCAATCTTGTTGTGCGAGACCCCTTGGGAAGAGTGACCATAATTAGGTAGAATTCTTTATTAAGATGGAGAGTGACACAGTTAATTTAGAGACTAGGGTCCTGAATTAAGGAAAGGTAACTTCGATGGTATGAGACGTGAATTGGCTAGAATAGACTGGCGAATGATACTTAAAGGATTGACGGTGGATAGGCAATGGCAAACAGTTAAAGATCACATGAATGAACTTCAGCAATTGTACATCCCTGTCTGGAGTAAAAATAAAACGGGGAAGGTGGCTCAACCGTGGCTAACAAGGGAAATTAAGGATAGTGTTAAATCCAAGGAAGAGGCATATAAATTGGCCAGAAAAAGTAGCAAACCTGAGGACTGGGAGAAATTTAGAATTCAGCAGAGGAGGACAAAGGGTTTAATTAGGAGGGGGAAAATAGAGTATGAGAGGAAGCTTGCTGGGAACATAAAAACTGACTGCAAAAGCTTCTATAGATATGTGAAGAGAAAAAGATATGTGAAAAGAAAAAGATTAGTGAAGACAAACATCAGATTCAGGTGAATTTATAATGGGGAACAAAGAAATGGCAGACCAGTTGAACAAATACTTTGACTCTGTCTTCACGAAGGAAGACACAAATAACCTTCCGGAAATACTAGGGGACCGAGGGTCTAGTGAGAAGGAGGAACTGAAGGAAATCCTTATTAGGTGGGAAATTGTGTTAGGAAAATTGATGGGATTGAAGGCCAATAAATCCCTGGGGCCTGATAGTCTGCATCCCAGAGTACTTACGGAAGTGGCCCTTGTAGAATTTACCAATATTTCGCAAAGATTCCTGGTACCTTTCCCCTGCAGAGGAGAAGAATCCCTTTCTGGACTTTTAAAATGGAAGGAAAAACTTCGGGACACAAATGAGCTTAAAGGGGCAGACGAGGCCTGCAGGGGATAAAAGGGGATGCATTCATGGAGACCTCACGCCACCCCCCCCCCCCCCCAGTGTTTGGACTCATAGGAAAGTGAATTTAATTTGGAACTATCTATCGGAAAGTTTTAAATCCTAAAGTGCACATGGAAGAAACTGCGAACTTTAATCGCATTTGGGATTTTTAAAAGATGAATGTTGGGTCTGCAAGAAAAGGGGTGGGGTAAATCTCTAAAGGGCCAGTTTGGACATTGGAGCTAATCAAATTGTCTGGGAACTGTTTACCCTCGAAACCTGTCCCTGGAAGACATTTACATTTTAACAATCGACCACGGAAGAAACATTATCCACCCCACCCAGAGGAACCAAATATCGCATACATATTCCAACACCTTTTCAACAGGCATAGAAATATCTGGTTCAGGCCAGACTATCACAATGGACGATAGCTCATCAACTTAGAAAAGCCTATCAATGCCAGATTAAAACCACTTAATCAAGTGGGTTGCAAAATTGAAACAAAGAGCTGGGCCAGATTTGGTGGGAAATAAGGAAGCCTTTTTGGGGTATATCTATTCCCAGTTTTACAAGGAGAACAAAAAGGGCCACTGTACAGCAAAATTCTAAAAGGACAAAGGGTGTTAAAAAAACAAGCCTGAAGGCTTTGTGTCTTAATGCAAGGAGTATCCGCAATAAGGTGGATGAATTAACTGTGCAAATAGATGTTAACAAATATGATGTGACTGGGATTACGGAGACGTGGCTCCAGGATGATCAGGGCTGGGAACTCAACATCCAGGGGTATTCAACATTCAGGAAGGATAGAATAAAAGGAAAAGGAGGTGGGGTAGCATTGCTGGTTAAAGAGGAGGTTAATGCAATAGTTAGGAAAGACATTAGCTTGGATGATGTGGAATCTATATGGGTAGAGCTGCAGAACACCAAAGGGCAAAAAACGTTAGTGGGAGTTGTGTACAGACCTCCAAACAGTAGTAGTGATGTTGGGGAGGGCATCAAACAGGAAATTAGGGGTGCATGCAATAAAGGTGCAGCAGTTATAATGGGTGACTTTAATATGCACATAGATTGGGTTAACCAAACTGGAAGCAATACGGTGGAGGAGGATTTCCTGGAGTGCATAAGGGATGGTTTTCTAGACCAATATGTCGAGGAACCAACTAGGGGGGAGGCCATCTTAGACTGGGTGTTGTGTAATGAGAGAGGATTAATTAGCAATCTCACTGTGCGAGGCCCCTTGGGGAAGAGTGACCATAATATGGTGGAATTCTGTATTAGGATGGAGAATGAAACAGTTAATTCAGAGACCATGGTCCAGAACTTAAAGAAGGGTAACTTTGAAGGTATGAGGCGTGAATTGGCTAGGATAGATTGGCGAATGATACTTAAGGGGTTGACTGTGGATGGGCAATGGCAGACATTTAGAGACCGCATGGATGAACTACAACAATTGTACATTCCTGTCTGGCGTAAAAATAAAAAAGGGAAGGTGGCTCAACCGTGGTTATCAAGGGAAATCAGGGATAGTATTAAAGCCAAGGAAGTGGCATACAAATTGGCCAGAAATAGCAGCGAACCCGGGGACTGGGAGAAATTTAGAACTCAGCAGAGGAGAATAAAGGATTTGATTAGAGCAGGGAAAATAGAGTACGAGAGGAAGCTTGCAGGGCACATTAAGACGGACTGCAAAAGTTTCTATAGATATGTAAAGAGAAAAAGGTTAGTAAAGACAAACGTAGGTCCCCTGCAGTCAGAATCAGGGGAAGTCATAACGGGGAACAAAGAAATGGCAGACCAATTGAACAAGTACTTTGGTTCGGTATTCACGAAGGAGGACACAAACAACCTTCCGGATATAAAAAGGGTCAGAGGGTCTAGTAAGAAGGAGGAACTGAGAGAAATCCTTATTAGTCAGGAAATTGTGTTGGGGAAATTGATGGGATTGAAGGCCGATAAATCTGCAGGGCGTGATGGACTGCATCCCAGAGTACTTAAGGAGGTGGCCTTGGAAATAGCAGATGCATTGACGGTCATTTTTCAACATTCCATAGACTCTGGATCAGTTCCTATGGAGTGGAGGGTAGCCAATGTAACCCCACTTTTTAAAAAAGGAGGGAGAGAGAAAGCAGGGAATTATAGACCGGTCAGCCTGACCTCAGTAGTGGGTAAAATGATGGAATCAATTATTAAGGATGTCATAGCAGCGCATTTGGAAAGAGGTGACATGATAGGTCCAAGTCAGCATGGATTTGTGAAAGGGAAATCATGCTTGACAAATCTTCTGGAATTCTTTGAGGATGTTTCCAGTAAAGTGGACAAGGGAGAACCAGTTGATGTGGTATATTTGGACTTTCAGAAGGCTTTCGACAAGGTCCCTCACAAGAGATTAATGTGCAAAGTTAAAGCACATGGGATTGGGGGTAGTGTGCTGATGTGGATTGAGAACTGGTTGTCAGACAGGAAGCAAAGAGTAGGAGTAAATGGGTACTTTTCAGAATGGCAGGCAGTGACTAGTGGGGTACCGCAAGGTTCTGTGCTGGGGCCCCAGCTGTTTACATTGTACATTAATGATTTAGACGAGGGGATTAAATGTAGTATCTCCAAATTTGCGGATGACACTAAGTTGGGTGGCAGTGTGAGCTGCGAGGAGGATGCTATGAGGCTGCAGAGTGACTTGGATAGGTTAGGTGAGTGGGCAAATGCATGGCAGATGAAGTATAATGTGGATAAATGTGAGGTTATCCACTTTGGTGGTAAAAACAGAGAGACAGACTATTATCTGAATGGTGACAGATTAGGAAAAGGGGAGGTGCAACGAGACCTGGGTGTCATGGTACATCAGTCATTGAAGGTTGGCATGCAGGTACAGCAGGCGGTTAAGAAAGCAAATGGCATGTTGGCCTTCATAGCAAGGGGATTTGAATACAGGGGCAGGGAGGTGTTGCTACAGTTGTACAGGGCCTTGGTGAGGCCACACCTGGAGTATTGTGTACAGTTTTGGTCTCCTAACTTGAGGAAGGACATTCTTGCTATTGAGGGAGTGCAGCGAAGATTCACCAGGCTGATTCCCGGGATGGTGGGACTGATCTATCAAGAAAGACTGGATCAACTGGGCTTGTATTCACTGGAGTTCAGAAGAATGAGAGTGGACCTCATAGCAACGTTTAAAATTCTGATGGGTTCAGACAGGTTAGATGCAGGAAGAATGTTCCCAATGTTGGGGAAGTCCAGAACCAGGGGTCACATTCTAAGGATAAGGGGTAAGCCATTTAGGACCGAGATGAGGAGAAACTTCTTCACCCAGAGAGTGGTGAACCTGTGGAATTCTCTACCACAGAAAGTAGTTGAGGCCAATTCACTAAATATATTCAAAAGGGAGTTAAATGAAGTCCTTACTACTAGGAGGATCAAGGGGTATGGTGAGAAAGCAGGAAGTGGGTACTGAAGTTGCATGTTCAGCCATGAACTCATTGAATGGCAGTGCAGGCTAGAAGGGCTGAATGGCCTACTCTTGCACCTATTTTCTATGTTTCTATGTTTCTATGAAAGGTTTGATAACACAAGCAGCCGGAGCTGGGGAGTGAAAAAATGGAGTAGTGAAAGAAACTACTAGAAATCATCAAGGACCGACCGAGCACGAGGCCCACGAAACGGAAGGTTGTCAGCAACCAAACTGACAAACCCGGGCCACCACAACCAGTGAAACGACCAACCGAAACCAACTCAGCAAAAACTCTACAATTTACTTCTGAACGACCAAAAAGGACTAACTAAAACTATTCCTATCCAAAGAAAGTGGGTACTTACCGCATACATCCAAAACACAACAACAAACGCACCCCAACTGAACACTACGCAGTCCGAAGTCCTCTCCTCCGTCCGGTGTACGGCTCGCCTAGAAGGCCAAGTGCAGCGAACCCCAAAACTGTGATTCACCGGCAACTGTCTAAAGGGATTAGTGAGCATAGCCCCTGAACCCCCAGAGCTATAACTTAGTTAGTTAGGGGAATTGGGAGGGGGAGGCTGGGATAACTTGTGTAAATGTATCTGCATTCTCCTCTTTACCCCATTTAGAGTTTGAGCTGTATTCCTTTCCCCACAGGCTGTATTTTATTCAATGTAATGTACCCCTCAGTGTGTATTGGTATTACTATTCTGTGTGTGTTATTAAAGGTGTGTCTTTTACTTCTTTTTAAACACAATAAAGCCATACCTGCTTCCTACCTTGAAACCGATTGTCTGTCCAAGTCTGTCACAGTCCCTTCATAATTCCAGTGTCTTGAACCAAGGGTGTGGGAGCGATTCGAAACCGCTCATATAAGGTCAGAAGGGAAAGCTGACCCTCTGAAAACCACTCCTTACACCCTAGAAATAGTGGATGCATTGGTGATCATTTTCCAACAGTCTATTGATTCTGGATCAGTTCCTATGGACTGGAGAGTAGCTAATGTAACACCACTTTTTAAAAAAGGAGGGAGTGCGAAAACAGGTAATTATAGACCAGTTAGCCTGACATCAGTAGTGGGGAAAATGTTGGAATCAATTATTAAAGATGACATAGCAACGCATTTGGAAAGCAGTGACAGGATCGGTCCAAGTCAGCAAGGATTTATGAAAGGGAAATCATGCTTAACAAATCTTCTAGAATTTTTTTGAGGATGTAACTAGTAGAGTGGACAAGGGAGAACCAGTGGATGTGGTGTATTTGGACTTTCAAAAAGCTTTTGTCAAGGTCGCACACAAGAGATTGTTGTGCAAAATTAAAGCACATGGTATTGGGGGTAATGTACTGACGTGGATAGAGAACTAGTTGGCAGACAGGAAGCAGAGAGTGGAGATAAATGGGTCCTTTTCAGAATGGCAGGCAGTGACTAGTGGGGTGCCGCAGGGCTCAGTGCTGGGACCCCAGATATTTACAATATACATCAATGATTTAGTTGAAGGAATTGAGTGTAATATCTCCAAGTTTGCAGATGACACTAAGCTTGGTGACCCCGAGCTTCCGGTCGCCTGTGACTTTAATTCTCCACTCTCACTCCGACATCTCCGTCCTCAGACTCCTCCACTGTTCCAATGAAGCTCAACGCAAGCTCGAGGAACAGCACCTCATCTTTCTTTTAGGCACTTTACAGCCTTCTGGACTCAACATCGGGAGTGGTTGAAGCGAATGGCATAAAAACATAGAAACATAGAAAATAGGCGCAGGAGGCCATTCGGCCCCTTGAGCCTGCTCTGCTTTAATAAGATCATGGCTGATCTGATCTTGGGCTCAACTCCACTTCCCTGCCTGCTCCCCATAACCCTTCACTCCTTTATCATTCTGAAATCTGTCTATCTCCACCTTAAATATATTCAATGACCCAGCCTCCACAGCTCTCTGGGGCATAGAATTTCACAGATTTACGACTCTCAGAGAAGAAATTCCTCCTCATCTCAGTTCTAAATGGGCAGCCCCTTATTCTGAATCTATACCCCCTAGGTCTAGATTCCCCCCACGAGTATAGATGCATTTAAGTGGGGGCTAGACACGCATACGAGGGAGAAGGGAATAAACGGTTATGCTGATAGATTTAGATGAGGAAAGACGGGAAGTGGCTCGATGGGGCGTAAACGCCAGCATGGATTGGTTGAGACGAATGGGCTGTTTCTGTGCTGCTTATCCCATGTAATCATATGTAATGCTGGGGCCAAGGGCATCGAAGGTGGAGATGATCGAGTGGTTGCGCAGATTAACGGCTGCAGAAGTATCGTGGTGAATGCAAGCCCAAAGGCTAGGCCGTTGGGAGTTTGAAAGTGCAATTTAAGTGACTTGTGGGAAAAGGTTTTTTCCAATGGCACATGTAGAAAGAACTGGAATTGGAAAGAGGATAGGGGATGTGGGTGGTGAGGAATACTCAGAAGTAGTCAGTGATGGCCTTGTCAGTAACTACAAATACAAATCTTTCTTTTCAGAGCAGAAGAGTATAATTTGAGCGTTTATGATAGTGATGAAAAAATGATTTCCTTAAACCCAGATCTTTGGCATTTTGGTTCAGGGCATTTGCCTCCTACTCTCTCAGTGCTCCTACTAAGTATTACTTATTGCAGAGTACTGAGCACCTACTTCTGATCAGGCCCATTGTAATATACATTATTCACAACTCTGATTGAAAAGATTAAAGCACTTTAATAAATTACTGCTCTTAATGCATTCTAAAAATAAATAAAAAGCTCTCTTTAAGAACCAAAGTTGAAGAAATATCAGCAGGTAAAAAAGTCCGGAATGCTTGAAACACACTTAACAGGAATGGAGCCCATTGTGAATGCTTGACTAGTCCGAGTTGGGGCCAAACATGAGCCGATTGTAGCAGGGATTGGAGCTGGATTTCATCCCAGCTACTTAGCACCAGTTTTGGGACCGTCAAATTTTCTGGGGCGGGTGGAGGGAGGGGGAGCGTTAGGGGTGTTGTGGCATGCAGAATTCCAGTCTGAAACAGACGGAAGCTTCCTTTGCTTATTAAAAAAGGGAAGGAACATTTGCCGGCCTGCTGATGTGTTAGACGGCGAGTCCTCAGCATGCCCGTGGAAATCTGGTTGAAAGGAGGCCTTGAGCAGACATGCAGCCAAGCAGGCAGAACTGTTAGCACCTGTGGGAATGTACCCAACTTCATGAGTCACACATGTTGAGGAAAGGGGGGGGGGAACATACTAAACACACGTTTCTGTATTATTCCAGTCATGCTCCAACAACTCAAAGGCCAGGCCTCATAGTCCTTACCCTGATTATCACACTGGCTATCATACAAAAGTATGAAATGTGGAAGGTTTTGCAGGTCCTTGATATGTTTTCATCTTCAGATGATTTAACTCTCACTCCTAAGTATGCACTGTGTGGATGGCAGGTAGTATGAAAACAAAGCTGTTCAGTGAAGCATGAGCACTATTCGAGTTCCCTTGTTTATGGGAGGTCTGCATGTCCAAATGGTATCTGTGTCAGGTAATTTGTGTTCCCAGCCAGCCCATAGTGACACAAGAATGGATAGGCTTTCTGCTTCACTATTTCTCCAATTCCACAATCTCCTTCAGACCCAAACAGGATAGACAGACCGCATCCCACTTCCAAAACAACATTGGTATTCAATAACTACTCCCCTGCTGATTTTAAAAAAAAAATTACTGTAACATGTAAGATTATATCAACACCATTGAATGCTGTAGCCTCAGACTCACGGACGATTTACTGTTATGCCCTGCAGGCAGCAGAGATCTTCATCCCAGTATATTGTTTGTGAATTTGCTAATATTTCAACAGCAGATTCATAGGCATTTGAACAATATGGGAGCGGTTTTATTAGCAAGTGTCCAACTTCATTTTATTCAAAGGTTAATTACAGATTAATTCACTTTGACCATTTACATAATAACTAGGAACCATGGGAGACTGGATCCAGGAGATAAGTTTAATGACAGTCCTCACTTTGCATTAGCTGCCGGGTTTCACGAGGCCTGCAAAACCCGACCAGCAGAAGTTAAATACAAAGCGGAGGTTAAAGCAAAGGCTTCCAGCCTCATAATAATAGTTAAATGGACGACCCCTCCTCCTGGCAACAGATTGGCTGCCCGCCTTGCCTCCGTTAAAACCGAAAGTGGATAATTTGGAGACAGGTTCAGGTTGTGATTCAGATCTATAATCACTTTAACTACCCACATGCCCTCAACCCATCCATTTTTTTAGGTTAAAATACCCCTCACAGGTCTGGTCCTTAGCATCAGATGACTCAGTTATGAGGAAAGATAGGAGAAACCTGGGTTTCTCAGCCTTGGAAGGAGGTGACTGAAATGGGGACCACAGAGAGATACATAAGATAGGAATATCGAAAAAGGAACATGACTTGAAATTAAACAGTGACAATAGGGCAGAGGAACATAAGCTAAAAATGGTGCAAGATAAATTTAGAATTAATGGGCTCAAATTTGGCCCACCCCTTTTTTCGGCGCACTTACCAGAGATGCGCCACTTTTCTCCATTGATAAGTGCGGCGAGAAAAATCTCTCCCCACTTTGGCCGCTGTCCGGCCTCTCCTCGGTCTTCGTGCAGCGTGGCCAGTCGGGTCGGGGGCGGAGCCAGCGTCCTGCGTTGAAAACAGTGCCAGGACGTCCGCACATGCACATGCGCAGTAGCTCCTCGCCCCCAGCCTCTCTGTGTGCGTGCTGCAGCCGCTATGTGTGTGGGACCCGATGCCTTCCCCTATCCCTGGCCGAGTGGCCTCCCGGTGTGATCGACCTCAGGTTTGAAATTTTATGCACTGTAGCTATTTTTGAACTTTCTTAATGGCTTGTCATTTTCCTGGACTTTAAGATATTTTGAAAAAATTATGTAAATATGTTTTGTCTCTTATGAAGAGTGGTGACCATTGTCAAGCCTATTCACCTGGTGCTATTGTGAAAAAAGAACATAAGTGACGGAGGAACATTGAGAGAATATCTTCGTTATTGAAGTAGATTTTATTTAGATAATATGGGCTCAATTTTGGCCCAATATAATCACTGCGAACAAATAGTTGTTTAAATTAGTTGTGAGATTAGGGCAATTTAATTCAACTATCTTTTACTTCTTTTATTTTTGTAGTTTAAGCTTCCATGAATGCTTCTGTTGTATAGTAAATTAACTTTGCGAAGTTTGTCATATGATATCCTGTATAGCTGTTTGATCCTATTCACATTCTTTAGTCAAGTCATTAAGTTCTGCTGGCCTCCGATGTACCGACCTGCGCTGATTTCTTAACTCTCCGCAAAGGTTTTCTGAAGTGGCCACATATGCTGGCCTAAGTAGATTTGGAGTAACTATTAGCTGACCAAAGTGGCCTAAATGGCCAAAACTGGCGTAGGTGGCTGGTAACGCCCCCTTTTGAGAAAAACTAAACTAAACTAAAAAAATCCTAACTAACTCACTTACACTGGCGCAAATGGAATGTGCAAAATGGGGATTTTTAAGATACTCCAAAAAAATCAAGTTGCTCCAAAAAAAAACGGAGCAACTCCTGACCAATTTTGAGCCCAATATTAGTCCGTTCTTTTCCACACACACAGTGACCAACATGTGGAATAGACTTGTGTGTTGGGAAGTGAAGACAAAAACTCTAGAATCATTTGGCAGTTGGATTTTTGGACAAGGCAGTGTAGGTTCTTTCTGAATGGATAAGCCAGGATGGGCCAAATAGCCCTTCTAAGCTCTACCAACATTGCAATCTTGTGATAAGGAAATATGAAACAAGAAACAGCCCATCAAGCTCATTCTTTCCACAGAACATGTACAGTTTCGCTTGTCCCTGTTATTCAACCTCTAAAGGGAAATTATCTTTTAATTATTTTCTGCTGTCGGACTGCTTCTCAGGAGTCCAGGATTTATGGATGAAGAGGCTCCAAAGAGAGTAAGTGGGGACAGTTAAAATGGACATTGGCTGCAAATAAGATTAGACTAATTTCCATTGCTCAATGCTGATGTTTCTGAAGCTGTTCAATGTTAAAATTCTGCCAAGTGCATGGGTAATTTATTTTTGTATGTCCTAACTGCAATGCATTTTGGAATTCTGTTAAGGAAAACAAGGGAAAAGTATCCTTGCTTGGCACTTTCATCATAGATCTCTCCTAATTGTGCCCAGTGCACAATATCCCAATACTACTTCCCATTGGCTTTGTGCCAGTTTCCTTTTACTCGTTCATGACAGGGAATTAAAACATCCACAGGCTCTAATGCAGATGCAAACTGTCTATTAATGTGAGGGGCTGGGGCATAATATTACTTTGTGCGAATATAAAGTGCACATGCTCAATGGAAAATCGGGAATTATTTATTTTTTAACCTATTCGTTCATGGGATGTGGGCATCGTTGGAAAGATCGGAATTTATTGCCCATCCCGAATTGCCCTAGAGAAGGTGGTGGTAAGCTGTCTTCTTGAACCGCTGCAGTCCTTGTGGTGAAGGTACTCCCACAGTGACTTTGTCTTGGCAGTTTGGTACAACTGAATGTCTTGCTAGGCCATTTCATTGCTGTAGGCCTGGAGTCACATACAGGCCAGACCAGGTAAGGATGGCAGAGTTCCTTCCCTAAAATACATTAGTGAACCAGTGAGGTTTTTATGACAATCCGGTAGTTTCAAATAATAATAGTTTTGGGGTCTCAAACAAAGTTTACTCTCTCTTTGTCATCTCGTCATCTTTCCAAGATCCCGACACATAGTTCAGATTTTATCATCAAGGTGAATTTTGTTTTTACTTGAGCAGTACAACTGAATTCCACGGTGCGAGAACCATTCTCCATCACAGTCTGGAGAGGTTCTCACACAGAGATTTCCTGCACCACAGAGTTACAAAAAATACATTATCCTTTACTGTAGACTACTGTAAGTACACCATTCAAAACTTCTGTACATGTGATAAAAATATAAAACCTGCATTGCACCCTTATGAATTCACGTTATGCTGTCTGTAAAATCCTTAACGTATTGACGAATGATAAGATGTCACAGAGCCAAGGGCTCCCATTGTTACCATATGAGAAAGAAAAATAAAGACTTGGATTTATATAGTGCCTCTCAATGCGCTTTACAGCCAATGAAGTACTTGTGGAGTGTAGTCACTGTTGTAATGTAGGAAACGCGGCAGCCAATTTGCGCACAAGCAAGCTCCCACAAACAGCAATGTGATAATGACTCAATAATCTGATTTTTTTTATTATGTTGGTTGAGGGATAAATATTGGCCAGTACACCGGCTCTAACTCCACTGCTCTTCGATGAAACAGTGCCATGGGATCTTTTACATCCACTTGAGAGAGCAGATGGGGCCTCAGTTTAACATTTCATCAGAAAGACGGCACCTCCGACAGAGCAGTGCTCCCTCAGCACGCCACTGGAGTTTCAGCCTAAATATTTTTAGTGCTCAAGTCCCTGGAGTGGGATTTGAACCCACAACCTTCTGACTCAGAGGCGAGAGTGCTACCCCCACTGAGCCACAGCTACGTACCTTCTGATATGCACAAGCTCAGTTACTATCCAATTGGGTTTATCAACTTTGCTATGAGAGGAGCTAACTGATCATTTTCATTTTTTGTGAAATAAACAAAAACAATGATCTGCTGCCGAGAGGAGACAAGCCTGCCATTGTCTTTGGTCCTTGAACATGCATAAAGTATTGGTATAGCCTTATTAGCTGAATAAACCTACATCAATGGCAAAGGCTTTGGGGTTCAGCATCTGTCCACTTTACTGAGTGACGTAAGAACAACACAACTTGTATTTATATAGCACCTTGAAAATAGTAAAATGTCCCAAGGCACTTCACAGGAGGCCTATCAGACAAAGTGTCATGTATCTTACATTATTATATATAACTGTATCCTAACATGCTATACATGACTGTAATAAGATATGACCTGTAACCACCAGCATACCTTACCACCAGGGGTGCACTTGCAAGAGACAGGTATATAAGGACAGGTCTCAGGCAAGTGCAGCATTCCAGAGCTGTGAAATAAAGGTGCAGGTCCAGAGTGACCTTGACTTCACTACATGCCTCATGTGAATCTGTACTGAGGGGACAGGACTTTACAGTGGCGACGAGTTACAGGATTACAGAATCCACAGAATGGCGAACAACGGATCAGATGAAAAGTACAATGCTGGTGACAATTGGGAAGATTTTATAGAAAGGCTCCAGCAAAGCTTTGTAACCAAAGACTGGTTAGGAGACGACAAAGCAGACAAGAGAAGAGCCCATCTCTTGACAAGCTGTGACTCGAAAACATACGCTTTAATGAAGGATCTGCTGGCACCCGAGAAACCAGCAAGCAAGTCATTTGAAGAATTGAGCACACTGGTAAGAGACCACCTGAAGCCAGCGAGCAGCCTACACATGGCCAGACACAGGTTCTACAACTACAGACGCTGTGTGGGCCAGAGCATACTCGACTTCGTGGCAGAACTTCGGAGGTTGGCTAGTTTATGTGAGTTCTCCGATGAACTGAGGAGAGAAATGCTGAGAGACTTTTTCATTGAAGGAATAGGCCACGCAGGCATATTCCAAAAGCTCATAGAGACCAAGAACCTGACCTTAGAGGCAGCAGCACTGGTTGCACAGACATTCTTGGTAGGGGAAGAAGAAACGAGGTTGATTTACAATGCAGGTACGACAACTAACGAAATAATGGAACAAGGAGTTCACAGCATTAGACAAAATGCTACCCCCACACACAGACAAAACCGGGAGAACAGGCTCTCGACAGCAGGCAGTGGCGCCAGAAGCCATCAAGGGTCACAGGAATGGCTGTTCACACCTCATCAACCCAAAATGCGAGCAATCAACTACAAACTGAGAGAAGCTCAAGAGAGATCAGCCAGACGCAGCTCATTCTTTGGGAACACTTTGAACAATGGAAGCAGTCTGTGCTGGAGGTGTGGGGGTGGGCACTCGTCAAGGAGATGTCGATTTCAGCAGGCTGTTTGCAGGAACTGTGAATATACAGGGCATTTGGCCTGCATGTGCAAAGAAACGGCAGCTCGGCTGGTATACGAATTGGATGGGTCGGAAAGCAGACCAGAAGACGGTGGGGACAGTACCCGGGACACCGATGTACAGCAGGTCAACACGATCAATGGCCGCTGCTCCTACAACAGGACGCCTCCTATAATGATGAGGGTCCGACTCAACGGGATACCTGTCAACATGGAGCTGGATACGGCAGCGAGTCAATCTCTCATGGGCGCTCAACAATTTGAACAACTGTGGCCGCATAAAAGAGACAGACCAAAACTCACAAGGGTCGACACCAAACTAAGGACCGATACCAAAGCAATCGTACCAGTCCTCGACAGCGCCATGCTCTCTGTCACACACAAAGGGACAGTGAACCGACTTCCCCTGTGGATTGTCCCCGGAGACCCCCCAGCACTGCTGGAGAGAAGCTGGCTGGCAAAACTAAACTGGAAATGGAATGATGTCCATGCCATGTCATTAGAGGAATGGACCTCCTGCTTAACAGTTATAAAGCGATTTGAACATCTCTTTCAACCAGGTGTGGGCACTTTCAAAGGGGCCAAAGTCAAAATCTACATCACACAGCATGCCAGACCGGTCCATCACAAGGTTAGAGCTGTGCCCTATGTGATGAGGGAAAAGATTGAACACGAACTAGACAGGCTTCTGCGGGAAGGCATTACATCACCTGTGGAATTTAGCGACTGGGCAAGTCCCATCGTCCCAGTCATGAAGCCTGATGGATCCGTACGAATCTGTGGGGACTACAAATCTACCATAAACAGAGTCTCCCTACAGGACCAGTAGCCACTACCCAGAGCGGAGGACGTTTTTGCCACATTGGCTGGAGGTAAACTTTTCTCAAAACTAGACCTCACATCTGCGTATATGACGCAAGAATTGACCGAAGAATCCAAGCTACTCACCACCATCAACACACATCGAGCCTTTTCATGTACAATTGATGCCCATTCGGCATCAGATCGGCAGCTGCCATATTCCAGCGCAACATGGAGAGTCTGCTCAAGTCCATCCCGGGGACGGTTGTATTTCAAGACGACATACTTATTACGGGCAGGGACACCGACTCCCATCTCCGTAATTTGGAGGAAGTACTAAAGCGGTTGGATCGGGTAGGCCTACGAGTCAAGAAATCCAAATGCCTGTTTCTCGCACCCGAGGTTGAATTTTTGGGCAGAAGGATTGCCGCTGATGGAGTCCGCCCAACAGAGTCCAAAACAGAAGCAATTCGCCGGGCACCCAGGCCCCGGAATGTCTCAGAACTGCGCGCCTTTCTCGGGCTACTCAATTACTTTGGGAACTTTATGCAGAACTTAAACACGCTGCTGGAGCCTCTCCATGTACTACTCAGGAAGGGGTGCGATTGGTTTTGGGGGGACGCCCAGGAATGCTCCTTCAATAAGGCACGCAACCTTCTGTGTTCCAACAGTGTTTTGACTTTCTTTGATCCAGGTAAAAAGCTAGTTCTCACATGCGATGCGTCAGCGTATGGGGTTGGGTGCATTTTGCAACATGTCACTAGTGCGGGCAAATTCCAACCCATAGCTTATGCCTCCAGGTCACTTTCGCGGGCGGAGCGCGGGTACGGAATGGTAGAGAAGGAGGCGCTCGCGTGCGTGTATGGTGTCAAAAAGATGCACCAATATCTTTTCGGGGCCAAGTTCCCCTTAGAAACCGATCTCAAGCCCGTCACGTCCCTCCTATCCGAGAGCAAGGCAATAAACGCCAACGCCTCGGCGCGAATTCAACGGTGGGCACTCATGCTGGCGTCCTACGACTATACCATAAAGCACAGACCAGGCACAGACAACTGTGCCGACGCGCTCAGCAGGCTACCCCTGGCGACCACGGAAGGGTCTGACGAACAGGACTGTGAGATAGTCATGGCAATCAATGCCTTTGAGTCCACAGGTTCACCCATTATGGCTCGCCAAATCAGAGCCTGGACGGCCAGCAACCACATCTTTTTTCCTTCGTAAAAAGATGTGTCTTAACCGGTGACTGGGCAGAGGCTCGCGATGCCTGCCCCGAGGAATTAAAACCCTTTCACAGGCGCATGCATGAGCTATCACTACAAGCAGACTGCCTGATGTGGGGCAGCCGAGTAGTCATGCCTCTGCGAGGCAGAGGCATTTGTCCGGGAGCTCCACCGCGAGCACCCGGGGATCATCCTCATGAAGGCCATAGCCAGATCCCACGTCTGGTGGCCTGGTATTGACGTGGACTTGGAGCTCTGTGTCCGAAGGTGCACCATTTGTGCCCAACTCAGCAATGCCCCCAGGGAGGCTCCCCTGATACCTTGGTCCTGACCTACCAAATCATGGTCACGGGTGCACATAGACTATGCGGGCCCGTTCATGGGCAAAATGTTCCTCTTAGTTGTAGATGCATTTTCAAAGTGGATCGAATGCACCATTTTAAACTCAAGCACAACCTCCACCACTGTGGAGAGCCTCGCAACCATGTTTGCAACGCACGGAATCCCTGACATATTGGTCAGTGACAATGGTCCGTGGTTCACCAGCGCAGAATTCCAAGATTTTATAACTGACCATGGCATAAATCACGTCAAGACAGCATCATTCAAGCTGGCCTCCAATGGCCAGGCGGAGAGAGCAGTGCAAATCATTAAATAAGGCATGCTTAAAATCCAGGTCCCACACTGCAGGGTCACCTGTTGCGACTGCTGCTGGCATACAGATCTCGTTCGCACTCACTGACTGGGAACCCCCCCGCACAACTGTTGATGAAAAGGACTTTAAAAACAATGCTCTCATTAATCCTCCCAGACATGCACGAAATCGTTGAGGCAAAGCGCCGTACCATGACAGAAATTCGAGGTGGAGATGGAATGAGATAGGGGACAAAGTGTTTGTACTAAACTATGGCAGGGGTCCCAAATGGCTTGCAGGGACAGTAACGGGCAAGGAAGGAAACAGGCTACTGGTAGTACAAATGGACAATGGCAAAACCTGCCGGTGGCATGTAGACCAAGTCAACACGACACTGCGGAACCAGAGGCAGACTACAATGTGGAACTCACACCACACCTGGTGGACAGACAGAGGGAACAACCTGAGGAAAGGACAATCCCAACAGACAGCCCAGGCGAGTCAACAACAATCACACCAATCGAAACAGACAACCCAGGCGAGATACCAGCAACCACACCCAAAGAAAAACAGACACCAAGGCAAACAACTGAACCACAACTCAGAAGCTCCACGCGAGAGCATAGACCACCTGAGAGACTGAACCTATAAAGACAATAAGACCTTGGGGGAGGGTGATGTCATGTATCTTACATTATTATTTAACTGCATCCTAACATGCTATACATGACTGTAATAAGATATGACCCGTAACCACCAGCATACCTTACCATCAGTGGTGCACTTGCAAGAGACAGGTATATAAGGACAGGTCTCAGGCAAGTGCAGCATTCCAGAGCTGTGAAATAAAGGTGCAGGTCCAGAGTGACCTTGACTTCATTACATGCCTCGTGGGAATCTGTATTGAGGGGACAGGACTTTACACAAAGTTTGACACCAAGCCATGTAAGGAGATATTAGGACAGGTGACCAAAGGTTTGCTCAAAGGGGTAGGTTTAAAGTAGCATCATAAAGGTAGAAAGAGAGGTGCAGAGTCGGAGAGGTTTAGGGAGGGAATTCCAGAGCTCCGTGCCTCGAGAGCTGAAGGCACGACCGTCAATTCAGGGGCTAAATAAATCAGGGTTGCACAAGGGGACTAAATTGGAGGAATGCCGAGATCTCAGTGGGAGTGTATGGCTGGAGGAGGTTACAGATTTAGGGAGTGGCGAGGCCATGGAGAAAACTGAACACAAGGACAAGAAGCGGGGGAGAGATCCAACAGCAGAGAAAGGAAATAGATTTGTTTTTCAGTCGCAATTTAACAAAGGGATTTTTACTTCACAGCTCGAGAATAGAACGGAAAGGGGTGAAATTGGTCTTCACCAGTCGTGCGAAATGTGCTCATAGCAAATCAGCAGCCATTCTTTCACCACGCACGATTTTCTTCTCCCACCGATTTCAAAATCGAACAGTGCGGCCGATTCACTATGACCCCCAATTAGTTTATACAGAAAAGCACATGGATTGACTGTTGTCTCAGTACTGTGCCATCTTTCAGTATAAATGGGCATTAGCAAGCCAAAAATCATGTTTAGTTCGCACCCAAGTCTCAGCCGAAGTGATTTTGAGCGGGCCGCGATTTATGCAGCCCGTGTTCCCACACAAAACAGCTGGTAATCTTGTTAAAATAATTAAATTGGGGTCCAAAGGTGCAATTTCCATCTTCCGCTGGACAGAACGCACATTTGCGTACAGCCTGCCTGGAGGAACTGAGCATTCAGCAGCCTAACCAGTGGTCCTCAACGATATCGCTGGAGGCTGCTCCAGAAATATTACTTTTGGGAGGGCCAGGGGGAACATGAAGGGACCGCTGGCAAAATTTCTGCCTCCACCTCCTGGCCCCACAAGATTCGTCTGGCTCAGCTCCATGGAGCAGCTGCCGGATTTCCTGAACTGCCCCTTCCACCAATTGATAAGCTGCCCAGCTGGGGCGCTGCAGCTCACTGATTTTACTTGAATGATGCCCAACCACAAACATAGGTCTGACCTCCTGCCGGTGACATCAAGCAGATGATGTAATCAAGCCCTCCCACCCAGCCCACCACCCGCTCTATGTCCGCTCAACAAACCATCGCCCACATTGTGACTTCAAATATTAACGATGCATTTTGCCGACCACTCCGACAATAAATGGCAACCTTCATATTCCCAGGAATTAATATTTTACATTGAACGTACTCTTGTACAGTATTCTCCCCAGTGGTAGCTGGCTGCTGCAGCATGATAATAGCTCTGTTTTGAACTGTATGTGTCCTTGACTCATACTGCAGTACGGTTGCACAGATGCTGGCAGTCGCCCAAGAGCCCATTCTTCATGAGTGAGCCTAGACAGAGAGCACTGACAATCCATAGGAGGGAGTCAATGGACATTGGAGAGGTAGCAGTAGGTTGGAAACATTCTAATGTGGTGCCTGTAATGTGTGCACCTGTGAGTATGTTATGGTCGAGGGGGTCGTTCAGCCCGACTGCCTGCCTCTCTTCTGTGGTTACATCTGAGCCAGAGTGTCCCTGGAGATGGAGCACACAGTGTTCACCGGTACGCTCGCGGCCTTCTGCGAGAGGTGGGCGCCAGAGGGACTGGAGTGCATCATCACCCCCGGCAACCAAATTTTAATTTGATTTTATGTCTAAAGTTTAATTTGTTTAAATTTGCCGATTTTAGTGCCCGCCCCCCCCCCCCCCCCGCCCTTTAGCCAGGGGGCACTTGTATAATTTCTGTTTTTAGTGCCCTAAAAAAAAAAGAGGCACTGGAAAAAAAATGTTTTTTGGAGTGTGACCCCCCCTTGCAAGGGGCATTTGTTTAAAGTGCACAAGTAAAATAATTGAACTGGTAATGTGTAGTGTGATTGCTAAACCTTTGCTAATACTGCTACAACTATAGTGAGAGTGAGAGTGAACCCAGGACCCTGTGAGAGGAGGAGGAAGAAAAGCTGTAGAGCTGTTGCAGACTTGGCCTGGAGGGTGTTGCACGGAGCAGTCCCGTGCAATACATTTTTAAGTCGGTTCACAGACTCCCAGGCCGCCTGCAATTTCTGCAGTCTGGAAGAGTCTGTGTTCCATGTTTTTATTGAATGCACGAGGTTGCAGCCCCTGTTCCATTGTCTGAAGGGGTTGCTCCTCAAATTCTGGTTGCTCTTCAGTCCCACACTCCTGATCTTTGGGCACCCTGTGCGGAGGGGAGCGGGTAGGTCCGAGGGCCTCCTCGTAGGACTGCTACAGGGCACGGTCAAGGGAGCCATCAGCCGGTCCAGGCAGCGGGCGGTCGAGGGGGTCGTTCAGCCCAACTGCCTGCCTCTCTTCTGCGGTTACATCCGAGCCAGGGTATCCCTGGAGATGGAGCACGCGATGTCCACTGGTACACTCACGGCCTTCCACGAGAGGTGGGCACCGGAGGGACTGGAATGCATCATCACCCCTGGCAACCAAATTTGAATTTGATGTTTTTTGTCTAAAGTTTAATTTGTTTATTGTGCTGGTTTTAGTGCCCCCCCTCCCCTTTTAGCCAGGGGCACTTGTATAATTTGTGTTCTTAGTGCCCTCAAAAAAGACCCCCCAAAAATTAAAAAAAAGGTACTTGATTTGATTGTTCACAACAAAATAGTTGTAGAGCTGTTGCAGATTTGGCCTGGAGGGTGTTGCATGGGGCAGTCCCGTACAATACGTTGTTAAGTCGGTTCACGGACTCCCAGGCCGCCTGCATTTTCTGCCGTCTGGAAGAGTCCGTGTTCCACGTGTATGTAGTGTGTGAGGTTGCAGCCCCTCTTCCATTGTTTGAAGAGCTGCTCCTGGATTTCTGGCTGCACTTCAGTCCCAGGCTCCTGATCTTTGAGCACGCGGTGCGGAGGGGAGCGGGCAGGTCGGCGGGCCTCTTCATAGGACTGCTCCTAGGCCTAGCCAAGGTGGCCATTAACCGGCCCAGGCAGTGGGCGGTCGAGGGTGTCGTTCAGCCCGACTGCCTGCCTCTCTTCCGCGGTTACATTCGCGCCAGGGTGTCCCTAGAGATGGAGCATGCAATATCCACCGATATGCTCGCGGCTTTCCGCGAGAGGTGGGCGCCGGAGGGACTGGAGTGCATCATCACCTCCGGGAACATCACTTTAATTTAATTTGGCAAAGTTCCCAGTTCATTTGTAAATTTACCAAAAGGGGCACTTGATTTAAAGTTATTTTTAAATCATTGTAGAGTTGTTGCATTGTGAATGGCTTAGCCAGTCAAGTGATGTTCACAAGTCGAAATAAAACCCCAGTCAGTTGGGTCTCGGTCATCAGCCAGCTCCTGGGTCATGTAAGCAGAGGTTTTCCCCCTGCTAATGTAACGAAAAGAGCATCGACTTTGGGTAGTGGGTACTGGTCCCGTAACGAGACTCGGTTGATCGTTACTTTGTAGTCGTCGCAGATTCTGACCATCCCATCGCTCTTTAGTACCGGAACAATCGGGCTGGCCCACTCGTTGAACTCGACTGGCAATGTGATTCCCTCGCGTTGAAGTCTGTCCAATTTGATCTCCACTTTCTCTCTCATCATGTAGGGGACCGCTCGAGCCTTGTGATGAACGGGCCGTGCCTCGGGGACCAAGTGGATCTGTACTTTGACGCCTGTGAAGTTGCCAAAGCCTGGTTCAAATAAAGATGGGAACTTGCTCAGCACTTGTGCAAAGGAAGCATTGTCCACGGACGATAATACTTTGATGTCTTCCCCATCCAGCTTCTGCCAAGCAGCGTTGGCCCATCGCCTGGTACAATCCACAGTGGCAGCTCGTGTGCCTCTCCATCAGAGGATACTTTTACATTTGCACTGCCAATAACTGGTATCAGTTCCTTGGTGTAAGTGCGCAGCTTTATCTGAATCGGGCTCAGTTTGGGTCTTTGTGCGTTGCTGTTGTCCCACAGCCTTTCAAACGCCTTCTGCCTCATAATTGACTGCCTCGCCCCTGTATCCAGCTCCATGGATACAGGAATGCCATTTAATTTGACTTTTATTGTTTAAATTTGCAGATAATGCCAAACTCGGTGAAGCAGTAGAACCAAAGAAGGCAGCCCAGAAATTATAGAACGAACTAACAAAAGATAGGTGGGCGGGCCAAACAATGACAGATGAATTTTAACGCAGACAAATTTAAGCACGGCACATAGGAAGGAAAAATGGGTGACGTACATACTCCATAAATGGTGCTGAAATATGAAGCTGAGACTGAGGAGCCCTGGGGGACTGAACACTCAACATATCCAACACATGCAGAACAACAATCAAAAAAGGCAATAGAATATTGAACCTATATAGCCAGAACAGTGGAATAGAAGCCAGAAGAGATTATAATCAAACTATAAAGTGCTCTAGTCAGACTGCACCTTGAGTATTGTGTCCCAGTTCCGTTTGCTGAGAAAAACAAGCTAGACTTTCAAACATTGCAGGAAGTAGAGAGATGAGTCACAAGGTTGCTCCCTAATGTCAGGAATCTGGGTTATGGGGAAAGTCTGGACATAATTGGGCTTTTCACTCTTGGAGAGATGATCTTATAAAGGTATACAAGATAATAAATGGTGTGATAAAAGTTAATCAAGAATACAATTTAGAAAAGGAGTAGGATAAAGGGACAAAGAGTCAAACGAATAAAGAGACATTTTCGGACTGATATCAAGAGGTTCTTTTTCATGCCGAGAGTGATCAGCACAGGACGTGTCAGCCTAGGCTCAGTGGTAGCCTGTCACTTCTGAGTCAGAATACTGTAGGTTCAAAGTCCATTCCAGAGACTTGAGTAGATAGTCTAGGCTGACAATTCAGTGCAATACTGTGGGAGGGTTGCTCTGTCAATGGTCTTTCATATCAGATGTTAAACTGAGGCCCAATCTGCCACTTCAAGTGGATGTAAAAGACCCCATGGCACCCATCATACGCAGTCCGTCAGAATCGAGGAAGACTTGCTTCCACTCCCAAAGTGAGTTCTCTGGTGGCTGAACAGTCCAATATGCGAACCACAGACTCGGTCACAGGTGGGACAGATATTCGTCGAGGGAAAGGGTGGGTGGGGCTGGTTTGCCTCACGCTCCTTCCGCTGTCTGAGCCTGACCTCTTCACGCTCTTTGCGTTGAGACTCTAAGAACTCAACGCCCTCCCGAATGCACTTTCTCCACCTCGGGCAGTCTTCGGCCAGGGTCTCCCAGGAGTCAGTGGTGATGTCGCACTTTACCAGGGAGGCTTTGAGGGTATCCTTGTAACACTTCCGCTGCCCACCTTTGGCTCATTTACCATGAAGGAGCTCCGCATAAAGCATTTGCATGGCACCAGATGAAGAACAGTTCTTCTGCCATCCTGGACAACATCTATACCTCAACCAACATCACTAAGAAAGCTTATTTTGTCATTTATCTCAATGCTGTTTGTGGGGCAATCATGTTTCCCCATATTACAACTGACCGCACTTCAAAAGTACTTGATTGACTATGAAGTGCTTGGGCCATCCTGAGGCTTTGAAAGATACTACACAAGTGTAAGTTTACTTGTTCGTTCAAACACTGAGGAGGAGAAATTTGTGTTCGCCAGTAAAGTTGCCGGTGAGTTAATGGCCACTGAAAATGGCCGCAACCCTAACGGGGCAAAATTCGCCTGGGGCTCTGGAGATTGTTGGCGAAGTGCAACGCCACCCTGGTGACATTGGTGGAGGAATTCGGCCCGACGTTCCTGTGCAGGTGCGAAATTCGAGGTTCGCACGGCCTCTGGTAGTGAGGCTGTGGAGCTCGCAAGGAATTGTGGGCAATGAAAAGGTCTGTGAATTTAAGTGGTTATGCACACTGAAGTAATACAAATTAAAATCCAGTGAAACAATGCAGTTTTCAGCCCTTTCTGCCTTTCAAAAATAATTAACATTAAAAAGAAATCCCAAATGTCAATACTCAGCAATAAAGCTGAATTCCCTTCCTAACCTCAAAAAATGGGAAAACTGCTTCAGCACTACCACAAATGGCTCAGCAAACCAGGGAAGGGACACTCAAGCTCTCGCACGCAGCACTCCAGCTTTGTGCAGGGGATCAAGACTGCAAGAGAGGTCCTCTACCCACAGGGGCCAAGAGGCCCTCCAGAAAGAACAATGTAGGAGTACATTACCGAGGCCGTCATTGCCAGCAGTGTCATCTCCACCACTTGGCTCCAGTGCCCAAAGAAGCTTCATGACCTCAGACCAAGGTTAGTGGATGCATCTTCAAAAGCCGTCTCCTACCAACTGCACGACTAGCCTCGCACATTGCTCAATGTAGGCCCCCCAACCACTCAACTACCAACAATCTGCACCAATCACGAGGCACATCTCCCATTCATAGCCTCAACTCACCCCCTTGGAGGAAATGGTGCAGGCCATTCTTGGCAGGCGCATGAGCCCTTGGCGGGGCTGAAAGGATAAAAGATGCTGGTATTCTCATATGTTATCCTCCTTCCGGCATGCACCTCGTGCTTTCCCACCCCCTGTCACCACAACTCCATCCTTGTGCCTTCCTCATTCCATACACCCAAGAAATGCAGCCTGCTCAGCCAGTGGGTGACCAAGAAGAGGGAGAGAAGAGTGCAGAAGAACAAGAAGATGACTGATTTGGCACTCCCAGCCACCAGCTCCTCAATGTCAACCAGCAAGGCCATTTGTGATGTCCCCCACAAAGTCAGCAGCCTTCCATCAGCTATGCTGCAGCCACTGGGGTAGCACTGCATGACATCATTAGCATTGGCAAGACACTCACTAAGAGAATGCATGCAGGTGATGAGTTGATTTCTTAATATCACATTGGATGGATAGACATATATAGTTGGATTGGAAAGTTTGCTTTGTGGTGGTTTTTATTTCACCATTGTGGACAATAGTCAGTAACAGGTGGAAGGTAAGGTATGGGACTAATGTTGAAAGGGGAATTGGGATTGTGGGGTTGTGGTCACAGGGACTGCAGGCAGATGATTCCATCCGGATATCCCCGCCCCAAAGGGATGCATCCTTCCGTCTGCTTCCTCCTCTTCTGCTTCTTCCTTTTTGGCCTCCTCCTCTTCTGTGTCTTCCTCTTCCCTCTGTGAGCGGATGCTGTAAATGTGGAATGCCAGCATAAAATGCTGGAAATACTCAGCTGGTCAGGCAACATCTCGACCGGAAATGTGAACTCTGTTTTTCTCTGACCTGCTGAGTATTTGCAGCACTTTCTGACTTCTCAAAGGCTTTCATTTACCATCCGAGCCGTTGCAAGCATCCAGCAGTACTCCATATACACTTTAGAAACTTTTAACATCTATTGCAGCAAGCTACAACTTCGATAAAATCAACAAAAAAGTCCAGAAACTTAATATAAACTTAACTGAAAGATGTGTGTGTCCCTTTAAGAGGTGTTGACATCACCACTGTAAGCCTACCTGGACGCCAGGTAAACCTGTATGCTTAGGACCCAGTGCTGAATTCATTGACGTCACAACAGCGCCATTTTGTTTGGGATGGCGCTGCCGGTAAGGACCAAAACACTGTCTATCGCGGGACACGTCAGCAGCTGACGAAAGAGTGGCGGCCGACGTTTTAGAGCGGGGCTAAAGCCACGAATATCTGGCCCTATTGTACTTTTGGCAAGAATGGTGGAGGTGAACACTTTGGAATGATTTAAGAAACAATTCGATACTACTGTGCGTGGAAATAGATTTATTTTGGATAGATGATTTCAGATGGCCCAATGGCAGTACACATCTGCAAGGATCTTGTGCTGCGGAGGTGGGGCTCAGCACCTATTCCAGCAGAGGTTACTGGATGATGATCTCCCAAGAGATGGAACTTTGCTAATTTTGCCGGAGATGCTATGACCAACTGTAGCATTCTTACTGCTAATTTGGCTTAACGCAGCTTATTCAGTCGAGACTGGTGATCAAACCTGAGATTTTCTTGGACTGTACGGCATTGGATCTCACCAAGCAATGTATTTACCCACTGAGGCATCAGTGGAACAAGAAATGGATGCACTGTGGTTGTGATTTTTGTAAACTACAAAATCCTCTACGCAGGAAGAATGTTCCCGATGTTGGGGAAGTCCAGAACCAGGGGTCACAGTCTAAGGATAAGGGGTAAGCCATTTAGGACCGAGATGAGGAGAAACTTCTTCACCCAGAGAGTGGTGAAGCTGTGGAATTCTCTACCACAGAAAGTTGTTGAGGCCAATTCACTAAATATAATCAAGAAGGAGTTAGATGAAGTCCTTACTATTAGGGGGATCAAGGGGTATGGCGAGAAAGCAGGAATGGGATATTGAAGTTGCATGTTCAGCCATGAATTCATTGAATGGCGGTGCAGGCTCGAAGGGCCGAATGGCCTACTCCTGCACCTATTTTCTATGTCTATGTTTCTATGTTAACAGGCCCTGAGCTTCCCCAAATAAATATTTAGTGGGCATTAGTAATTTTGCTGATAACTGTTCCTTTTTATTTTACTGCACATTAAAAATATGCACTTTCATTTTGTTGGAAGTTGTTGAACACTACAAATTAAATCAAGTTTTGATAGCACTGCAAACAATTACCCAGAATGCGCTGCATGAAGGCATCGCTGGGTACAGTGCTAGGGAGCAGATTTCCCCTAAACAGAGCTGCACATGTTCCACGACAGACTCATGAGTACATTTCAGTGCTATTTCTTAATTAAGGTTGAGATCTTTTTTTTAAAACTTTATGCAGGTTTGATTTATAGCTGAAGATCCAATGCAAAATTTTACATCAAACTTCAATTCTTAAATAATTAGTGTTCTGTATCATAATAATAAAAGAGAATTACAGGTTAATTGGTCCGAAGCAAAGAAAAGATTGTCTTCTTGAAGAAATCTCTGCAGGAAGATATAGGAAATCTTAGAAGATGTCTGGAGAAACTGCAGTGCAAGATAGGTCAGTGCAGCTCCTCCTGGATGCTTCTCTAAAAACACCTGATAAATAATTCAGTTAAAAATATCTGCAGGGCTGCTGAAAATCGCTCAGCTGAATCCAGCCCTGTAAAACAAAATGCATTGTTCTAGCAAGTGTATCCAAACCCAAATGATTAGCAGCCATCATTTCTCATCACCGCTTCTGCATTCTGGGGAATTGTGAAGTTAGGTTGTCAGTTATCTCACAAAAAGATTTTTAAAAACACTTGCCTGCTACACATTGATTGTAAGTCGGCAGACAAAGTGGTTGAAATTGCTCTGTTTAGCGATGCCCGTTAGCGCCTCCAGGGGGCGCGAAACAGTTTTCGCCCAGGGGTAGCGCTACAGGCTCCCACGAAATTGCACGGAGTTAGCGGAGGCACTGGCACGGTGGCGGCGCACCCCACCCGTAGCGCCCCGGGCCGTCACACAACCGCCGATGACATCAGATTTAGAGTCATGCGTGCGCCAGTGCAACACTTGCTCTCAACTGAGAATGCACCCAGAGATGCACTGCTATGTTTGTGGTCGTGGCCCTCCAAACCATGGTCTAGGATCCACGTTGACTTTGTGGGCCCATTTCTAGGCAAAATGTTCTTGGTTGTTGTGGATGCTTATTCAAAATGGATTCAATGTGTAATAATGTCTGTAAGCACGTCCACCGCCACCATCGAAAGTCAAGAGCCATGTTTGCCACGCACGGCCTGCCTGATGTCCTAGTCAGCGACAATGGGCCGTGTTTCACCAGTACTAAATTCAAGGAATTCATGACCCGCAATGGGATCAAGCACGTCATATATGCCCCGTTCAAGCCCGCATCCAACGGCCAGGCAGCACAGGCAGTTCAGACCATCAAGCAAAGCTTGAAACACGTGTCGGAAGGCTCCCTGCAGACCCGTCTGTCCCGAGTCCTGCTCAGCTACCGCACCAGACCCCACTCACTCGCCGGGGTTCCCCCAGCCGGGCTGCTCATGAAAAGGGCACCTCAAAACAAGGTTCTCTCTTGTCCACCCTGATCACGTCGAGGGCAGGCGGCATCAACGAAGTATGTACCATGATCACGCAAATCTGTCACGCGATATTGAGGTCAATGATCTTGTGTTTGTGCTCAATTATGGACATGGTCCCAAATGGCTCACTGGCACGGTCATAGCCAAAGAAGGGAGATAGGTGTTTCAGGTCAAATTGGTCAATGGACTAACATGCAGAAAGCATTTGGACCAAAACAAATTGCGGTTCACTAACAGCTACGAGCAACCCGAAGAGGACATCACCAACTTCGACCCTCCAACACGCACACAAGTGGCAACCGACATCATGGTTGACCACGGAGCTGAACTCACCATCCCCAGCAGCCCAGCAAGGCTGGCTGCTCAGCAGCCCAGTGAAGAACCAACCAACTCACCCCCACCTGCATTTGTACCGAGACGATCGACAAGGGAGCGAAAAGCCCCAGATCGTCTCACCCTGTAAATAAGTGTACTATTGACTTTACGAAAGAGTGATGTTATATATTTAACCCTTGGCAACCTGTATCACACCACCACCAGGGGGCCTACCTGTTGGAGTCCCAAGGGATCCCAGCATCCTTTGGGAGCACAGTATATAAGCAGGCCACCCACGCGATACCTGCACTCTGGAGTCTAATTAAAGGAGCTAAGATCACACTTATTCAATGCTCACAGTACTCAGTTTCATCCTTTATTATGAGCGTAACATCACCAATACCCTGTACAGTTGTAGCAGGACTTCTCTGATTTTATACTCTATTGCCCTTGCAATAAAGGCCAACATTCCATTTGCCTTCCTGATTATTTGCTGTACCTGCATACTAACTTTGTGTGTTTCATGCACAAGACCCCCAAGGTCCCTCTGTACTGCAGCACTTTGCAATTTTTCTCCATTTAAATTATAATTTGCTTTTCTATTTTTTCTGCCAAAGTGGATAACCTCATGTTTTCCCACATTATACTCCATCTGCCAAATGTTTTCCCACTCACTCATCCCTTTGCAGATTTTTTGTATTCTCCTCACAATTTGCTTTTCCACCCATCTTTGTATCATCAGCAAACTTGGTAACATTACATTCAGTCCCTTCATCCAACTCATTAATATAGATTGTAAATAGTTGAGGGCCAGCACCGATCCCTGCGGCACCCCACTAATTACTGTTTGCCAACCAGAAAATTACCCATTTATCCCGACTCTCTGTTTTCTGTTAGTTAGCCAATCCTTAATCCATGCTAATATATTACCCCTAACCCATGAGCTTTTATCTTGTGTAGTAACCTTTTATGTGGCGCCTTATCGAATGCCTTCTGGAAATCCAAATACACCACATCCACTGGTTCCCCCTTATCCACCCTGCTCATTACATCCTCAAAGAACTCCAGCAAATTTGTCAAACATGATTTCCCTTTCATAAAACCATGCTGACTCTGCTTGACTGTATTATGCTTTTCCAAATGTCCCGCTACTGCTTCCTTGATAATGGTCCAGCATTTTCCCAACGACAGATATTAGGCTAATTGGTGTATAGTTTCCTGCTTTCTATCTGCCTCCTTTTTCAAACAGGGGCGTTACATTTGCGGTTTTCCAATTCGTTGGGACCTCCCCGGAACCCAGGGAATTTTGGTAGATTACAACTAATGCATCCACTATCTCTGCAGCCACTTCTTTAAGGACCCTAGGATGCAAGCCATCAGGCCCAGGGAACTTGTCCGCTTTTAATCCCATTATTTTACCTAGTTCTACTTCATTAGTGATAGTGATTGTATTAAGTTCCTCCCTCCCTATAGCCCCTTGATTATCCCTACTGGGATGTTTTTAGTGTCTTCTACTGTGAAGACCGATACAAAATATTTGTTCAAAGTCTCTGCCATTTCCCTGTTCCCCATTATTAATTCTCCAGTCTCATCCTCTAGGGGACCAACATTTACTTTAGCCACTCTTTTCCCTTTTATGTACCTGTAGAAACTCTTACTATCTGTTTTTATATTTCGTGCTAGTTTACCTTCATAACCTATCTTCCCTCTATTATTTTTTAAGTCGTTTTTTGCTGGCTTTTAAAGGTTTCCCAATCCTCTGGCCTCCTACTAGCTTTGGCCATATTGTATGCCCTTGTTTTCAATTTGATACCATCATTTATTTCCTTTGTTAGCCACAGATGGTTATCCCTTCTCTTACAGCCTTTCCTTCTCATTGGGATATATTTTTGTTGAGACTATGCTTGCACCCATGGATTTCCCACGGGTTGAACTTCTGATCTTATAAGTGCTGTCAGGTGTAAACAATAGAGGGCAAGTGCTTCTGCCACGTGGTGTCTGAGAACTTATGTGCACGAGAAGTGTCAGCTCCACTTTGTGTAACAACACGCACTGATTTAAGCTAGAATTAGCAAAGACCGGAAACAGATCACCTGATTTCCCTCTTGGTTTGAAAAAGGTAGTTGCCACAGCACGAAAAAAATGTATATTTCATGTTTTAATTGTTCTAGAGGGCTTTAAAATTCTGAAGGGGTTTGATAGGGTAGATGTAGAGAAAATGTTTACACTTGTGCGGCAGTCCAAAACTAGGTGCTACAAATATAAGGTAGCTGCTGATAAATCCAATAGAGAATTCAGGAGAAACTTCAGAGAATGGACAGAATGTGGAACGTGCTACCACAAGGAGCAGTTAAGGCGAATAACATAGATGTATTAAAGGGAAAGCTAAATAAACACACGAGGGAGAAGGGAATAGAAGGATATGCTGACAGGGTTAAATGAAAAGGGGTGGGAGGACGCCAACATAGACCAGTCGGACCAAATGGGTTGTTTCTGTACTGTAGACTCTAAGGGTGAGAAATTGATGTCCTTACCGCCACCTGGTAGTGCCAACGATTCATGAAAAAATGGTGGCCGACGCTCTTGCACCAGCGGTCCCGGCCGTGGCTGTCATATTGGTAGCCACTTCAGTGTGGTGATGTCAGTCGGAATACAATGCCAACTTAAAGTTACCTACACAAACTTCGACCCAAGTGTTCAAGTCAGAGGTGGGTCTAAAGCATGCCAGGCTAACAGACACTGACAGGGGTGATATGTGCTGTAAAAGGGACACACACATCAATCAGGTAAGTATGAATGGAAGGGTTTGGATTGGATTCTTTTATTTTATTGAAGTGGTGGCTTGCTCCAATAGATGTGAAATGTTTTTATTAGGTGTTTTGGGAGTGCTGTTGGACGCTTGCAAGGGCTCAGCTGATAAGTGAACACCTTTGATAAGACAGAACATGCTCTGGGTACTCAGCAGGTCACGCAACATCCATGGAATTCATGTCTCAGGTCGACATGCTGCCTGACCAACTGAGTATTTGCAGCATTTTATGCTGTCATTTCACATTTACAGCGTCCGCTTGCAGAGGGAAGAGGAAGATGCCGAAGAGGAGCAATCAGACAGAAGGATGCAGCCCAGACAGCCCCTTTGTAGCTGGAATGTCCGGGATATAATCATTCACCTGCAAGCCCACTGGCTGGGTAGGATGCATTTCTTGGGTGTGAAATGAGGAAAGCACGAGGGTGGAGTTGTGCTGACGGAAGAGCGGGAAGTCTCGAGGTGCATGCCAGAAGGAGAACAACATACGAGGATACCCGCATCTTGTATCTATACAGCCCTGACGCTGACCAAGGGCTCAACCATGCCCCTGCCAAGAATGGTCTGCACCCTCTTCTCCAAGGGGGTGAGGTGATGCTAGAAATGGGAGATGTGCCTCGTCATTGGTGTAGATTGTTGATCAGTGAGCGATTGGGGGTCCTGCATTGAGCAGTGTGAGAGGCTAGGGTGTAATTGGTAGGAGACATCTTTTGAAGATGCATTCACTTACCTTGACCAGTGGTCTGAGATCATGAAGCTTCTTTGGGCACTGGAGCTAAGTGATGGGGGTGACACTGCTGGCAATGACGGTTTTGGTAATGCACTCCCACATTGTTTTTTCTGGAGGGCCTCCTGGCCCCTGTGCGTAGAGAACCTCTCTTGCAGTGTTGACCCTCTGCACAAAGCTGGAATGCTGCGTGTGAGACCCAGGGTGCCCCTTTCCTGGCTTGATAAGCCATGTGTGTTAGTGCTGAGACAGTTTTCCCATTTGCTGAGTTTAGGAATGTAATTCAGCTTTATTGCTGAATATTGACATTTGCAAATTCTTTTAAATATTGATTATTTGTTAAAAGACAGAAAGGGCTGAAAAATGAATTGTAGCAGTGCGTTTTATTTTCCCTTGCTTCAATGTATGGTAGCATAGTGGTTATGTTACTGGACTAGTAATCCACGGGCCTGGATTAATGATCTAGGGCCGCGAGTTCAAATCCCACCACGGCAGCTGGGGAATTTCAATTCGGTTAATTAATACTGGAATTTTTTTTTTAAACGCTAGTCTCGGTGATGATAACCATGATTGTCATTAAAAACCCATCTGGTTCACTAATGTCTTTTCGGAAAGGAAATCTGCCGTCCTTACCTGGTCTGGCCTATATGTGACACCAGACCCACAGCAATGAGGTTGACTCTTAACTACCCCTCTGAAATGGCCCAGCAAACCACTCAGTTTTAACAAACTGCTACGACAAAGTCAGCACTGTGGGAGTACCTTCACAAAGACTGCAGCGGTTCAAGAAGGTGGCTTCTCGAGGGCATTTAGGGATGGGCAATAAATGCCGACCTTGCCAGCGACATCCACATCCCATGAACGAATAAATATAATGTGCATGGCCCTTTAAATCTCAGAGCTCCTCTTCGCAGCCTCACACACCGACACTAGGGGAAGCAGCAACACCGCACCAGCACAACAAATTGGTCCTGGATCTCTCGTGCAACGTCACCAGGACAGTGTCGCACCTAATGTTAGCACTGCGCCACTACCACCAGGATCAGGTTAGTTCATTAATTCTTGTAATATTAGAACCACTGGTACAAATTACATGGCTGAAAAATTCTAAACACCAAAATGTTTTGCTAGTAATTCCCTCCTTGACCTTCTCGACAACTCCGCAACCTTTGACATGGTCGACCACACCATTCTCCCCAAACACCTCTTGCCCATTGTCCAACTTGGTAGCACTGCCCTCAGATGGATTCACTCTTACCTATCCAACCACAGCCAACGCATCTCCAACAATAGTTTTCTATTCCCACCCTAACACAATTACCTCCAGAGACTACTCTATTCTTGGTCTCCTGCTCTTCCTAATCTAAATGTTGTCCCATTGGCAACATTATCCAAAGAAACGAGCCAGGAATTTCCTTGCAGCAGCTCCTGCTCTGCAACCTTAACTTCACCAGAACTGCAACAAAACCCCCTTTACGCGCATAAACAACGTTTCCGACACATTTCTGTCAAAACTACGGTGATGGAACTGGAGCAGCTCCAAGGAATATCCAGGCTATGGGATCAGCTTTAAAATGCATGCAGGTGACTACCTCTCCACCACCTGACTCGACCCCTCTACTGTCTCTGTGTTTTCTAACTGATTGTCCGACATCTAGTCGATGAGCCACAACTTACTGCAGTTTAACATTGAGAAGACCAAAGCCATCATCTTTGGCCCCGACTACAAACTCCATAACTACGCCACCAATTTCATCTCCCTTCCCCACCATTGTCTAAGGTTGAACCAGAATGGTTGCAACCTCGGTGTCCTATTTGAGTCAGAGCTGAGTTTAGCGCTATATCATCTCCATCCGCCTACTTCCACCTCCGAACGTTGCCTGCATCAGCCCATTTGTTGCTCAAATCCTTATCCATGCCTTTGTCAACTCCAAATTGAACTATTCCAATGCTCCGATGGCCAGCCTCCTATCCTCCACCCTTCATAAACTGCAGCTAATTGAAAACTCACACACCAAGTCCTGCTCACCCAACACCTTGTTGACATACATTGGATCCCTCAACACCTCAAATTTAAAATTCTAATCCTTGTGTATAATATATTCATGGAGTAGCCCCTCCCTGTCCCTGTAACCTCCCCCAGCCCTCTAAGAATTCTGCGTTGCTCTAACTCTCGCCTTTCGTGCAACTCCCTTCCTTTCACTCCACCACTTACGGCAGTGCCTTCTGCCCTATCAGACGTTCGCTGTGGATTTTTCTTCTAAAACCTCTCTGCTTCTTCACCGGTCTCTCCTCCTTTAAGAACCTCCTCTTTAACCAAGCTTTTAGTCACCCCTAATAAGGGAGGGCATTGATGGCGAGGGAATAAAGAGTTAAAGAACAGGAGTTGTAAAAAGATGGTTCAAAATAAAGTGAGGGAAACTGCTATTTCAGATTTTCAGCATTGCAGTATTTTGCTTTTGTCCAGGAAAAATATACTCCGCTAAAAAACAAGGACAAGCTAAACACTAATGAGACACCATGGATGAATAAAGACATAAGGAAAAATGAAGATAAGGAAAGAGGCTAAGTACATGGACAGCAGGACAAGGGAGACTACGAAAAGATTAGGAGAGAAGTCAAAAAATACAATGAGGAAGGCAAAGAGGAACTATGAAGTTTTAGGAACATAAAACAAAATTGTAAAATATTTTACAGGCACATAGATAAAAAAATGGAAATCTGCCATGGGAATAGGCAGGGATGGGCAGGATAATATCACAGGCAGCAATAGAGAGATAGTAGAAATATTATATAATTACTTTGATTCAGTATTTACCAGGGAAACAGAACAGTTGGACATGGCATCGGATGATGAGATTAGTAATGAGAAAACAGCATTTAAAATAAAAGGGAGATATACTAAATAAACTAATCAAACTCAAAGAGGATAAAACCCCTAGTTTGGATGGATTACATCCGTGCATTTTAAAAGAATCTAGGGAAGGGATAGCAGAGGCATTACTACATTCTTTTCAGAATGGCAGGCAGTGACTAGTGGAGTGCCGCAGGGCTCAGTGCTGGGACCTCAGCTCTTTACAATACACATTAACGATTTAGATGAAGGAATTGAGTGTAATATCTACAAGTTTGCAGATGACACTAAACTAGGTGGTGGTGTGAGCTGTGAGGAGGACGCTAAAAGGCTGCAGGGTGACTTGGACAGGTTAGGTGAGTGGGCAAATGCATGGCAGATGCAGTACAATGTGGATAAATGTGAGATTATCCATTTTGGGGGCAAAAACACGAAGGCAGAATATTATCTGGATGGCGGCAGATTAGGAAAAGGGGAGGTGCAACGAGACCTGGGTGTCATGGTTCATCAGTCACTGAAAGTGGGCATGCAGGTACAGCAGGCGGTGAAGAAGGCAAATGGTATGTTGGCCTTCATAGCTAGGGGATTTGAGTATAGGAGCAGGGAGGTTTTACTGCAGTTGTACAGGGCCTTAGTGAGGCCTCACCTGGAATATTGTGTTCAGTTTTAGTCTCCTAATCTGAGGAAGGAAATTCTTGCTATTGAGGGAGTGCAGCAAAGGTTCACCAGACTGATTCCAGGGATGGCTGGGCTGTCATATGAGGAGAGACTGGATCAACTGGGCCTTTATTCACTGGTGTTTAGAAGGATGAGAGGGGATCTCATAGAAACGTATAAGATTCTGATGGGACTGGACAGGTTAGATGTGGGAAGAATGTTCCCGATGTTGGGGAAGTCCAGAACCAGGGGACATAGTCTTAGGATACAGGGTAGGCCATTTAGGACTGAGATGAGGAGAAACTTCTTCACTCAGAGAGTTGTTAACCTATGGAATTCTCTGTCGCAGAGTTGTTGATGCCAGTTCATTGGATATATTCAAGAGGGAATTAGATATGGCCCTTACGGCTAAGGGGATCAAGGGGTATGGAGAGAAAGCAGGAAAGGGGTACTGAGGGAATGATCAGCCATGATCTTAGTGAATGGCGGTGCAGGCTCGAAGGGCCGAATGGCCTATTTCTGCACCTATTTTCTATGTTTCTATATATTTAATAACTTACAACAAAAATTCTTTGTCAAAAATAGTTTTATTTTTCCTAGATCAAAAGGATGACGTTTAGTTAAAATGTTTTTTTTCTTCCCAACCATATCTAAGGATGGACAATAAATACAGCCTTGTCAGTTTCAACTACATCATGAAAATTAATAAATTACCAACATTTTAAGCAATTTTAAAAAATTAAGCTGGGAGACTACACAAACAGTGAACTTTACAGTATTTTATGAGATAATTTTTATTTGCTATGGAAAAATATTTATTAAAGACTATGGGTCAGAATTTCCATGGGTTGTCCCGATCTCCTACTGTAAGTTCATCAAATGATCACTGGAAACCTTGAAAATATGACACAAATGGGTGTTTACACCATTTCTCTGGGCTTCAACTAACCTTCTGCCAAAGTTGTAATGGGAGATCAGGAAAACCCCTGTGGAAATTCTATTCCTATATTTGGCTAATTTTCCTGGATCTCCGCTGCCCCAGATAACGACCACATACCACATGCAGCAAAACCTGGGCAACATCCAGGCTTGGGCTGATATGTGGCAAGTAACATTAGCACCACACAAGAGCCAGGCAATGACCATCAACAAGAGAGAGCCTAACCATCTCTCCTCGAGATTCAAGGGCATGATCATTGCCAAAACCACTACCATCAACATGCACGGGGTCCTGAAATTCAACTGGACCAGCCACAGAAATGCAGTGGCTGCTACAGCAGGTCAGAGGTATGCTGCGGTGAGTGAATTAACATTCTAATAAAATAACAAATACCTGATAACATTCTAATCATGTTTGTTTTGAAGGCTCTGCTTCAACCTACAACAGGAATATGCAGCAGCAATGATATATATAGTAATCAATATATTTGTTACATTTCTTTTAAAACAAAAGCTATTAAGTCTAGCAGTTTACAGTATAGAATCAGTTGACTTTCCGTAGCTGTAGCTATTTCAGGTGTTTATCTTATGAAAGTGTATAAGCTTCATAGGCACATTCTATAAAGTTCTAATAGTCAAAATTCAGACGTAAAATATATCTGTGCACAATCAAGAATCCTCTGCCCAAAAAAAATCACCTTTTTGGTTATGACTATTATACAACACTATTTGAGTTATATTTTGAAATTCTCTAACTGGAGAACAGGCTGGGTGGTAGAGCCGGGATACTCAATGGGCACACAAACTCAGATTAGTGGGGGCCCACAATTGTCGGTAAAATAGAAGCAAGGCAGACCTGGTCATGGACATGGAGTGAAAGGGCATAAGGTTTAGAGGTAGAGTCGGCCCCGAATGGGACCCCTGCTTCTCAGGACCAACAGGGAAGGGGCAAGGAATTGTGGAACAAAATATAGTTGGAGGGAAGCAAGAAAGTGTGAATTTATAAACTTCAAATTTTCAAAAAAGTTATCTTTAAGCTTTAAAGTAGCTTATCTGAAGGGAAAAATTACTTCGAAAGAAAAACAAGATTAATGCAGAACTGTGAGATTACGTTCACAAATCTGCTCCACCTGATAACTTAGTAATTGTGGCAAGTTTCCATAAGCAAATGTGACAGGAATTTAAATAAAAAAACATGACAACAGTAAGTCAAGATAAGCATGCAGACAGATGCAAGATTTTTAATAAGTTATTGATACATTCTGGTCATTTATCTTATTGCTGTTTGTGGGGCCTGTCACATTTCCCAACATTACCAGAGTGACTACAATTGAAAAGTACTTCATTGGCTGTGAAGCCATTTGGAATGTTCTGTGCTCCTGAAAGACACTGCATCAAAGCAAATACCTCCTTTGGTACATGGAATCGATTCCAAGGCAGGAATCTATCTCTGGGTTCAGATAAAGTTGTATTATATTGTCTAAATCTTTTAATTACATTGTCAGAATGCTGTCTTGCAATTAGCTAAAGCTACCCAATATGCTACTCTTAATTACGTGTTACACCGAATCTCGGAGGCTTCAACAAGAATTGTAAAAGGAATATTTATGTTCTCTCTCACACTTGTTCTAGATACAAAGTTTTCCTGTGGCATGCATCATTCGAAAGTCACTGAAATTAAACATTGTCTTGTCTGCCAATTTTCTCTCAGTCCTCCTGACCTACAATAATTTTTTAATCCAGTTAATCAGTACTATACATACTGTGCAACTATATGCAGTAAATAAACTGAAATGGGGCCTTACATCAATCCACTTACATTATTTTATTTTTATTCCCTCAAGAATTTTATAATCCATCTTATTCAATATTACAGCACTTAAATCTAAACAAAGTCTTAAATATAGCACTAAACACACATATCATTCTTTAAGCCGTGCGCTGACTTCCAAATTAGTATATTGGTTAGTACTATTATGGCACAGGTCACTACACCTTCAAGTTTAAAGTTCACATGTTTATTTTGAAATTATTGAAAAAACAACTTGTATTTATATAGCGCCTTTAACATAGTAAAATGTCCCAAGGTGCTTCACAGGAGTGATAGAAACATAGAAAATAGGTGCAGGAGTAGGCCATTCGGCCTTCGAGCCTGCACCACCATTCAATAAGATCATGCCTGATCATTCACCTCAGTACCCCTTTCCTGCTGTCTCTCCATACTCCTTGATCTCTTACAAGACAAAAAATAAACTTGACACTGAGCCACATAAGGAGAAATTACAGTAGATGACCAAAAGCTTGGTCAAAGAGGTAGGTTTTAAGGAGCGTCTTGAAGGAGAAAAGAGAGGTTGAGAGGTAGAGGGGCGGAGAGGTTTAGGGAGGGAGCTCCAAGGCTGTGGGCATAAAAGCAATGTAAAATGTTGTATTTTCAGATAATAGTAATATTTACCAACCATGAAAATGTAGAGAAGTGAAATACAAGAGATAGTACTGATCATGTGTAAACTAAATACATGGAAGGAAACGAAAGCAGAAGATGGATACATTTTATGACCGTACTGCAGTTCTAGCTCTAGTTAGTTACAAGTTGTTTGGAGCTGACTGAAGAAAGTGCAGTTGAATGAGTAAAAATCCTTATTGTTTAATGGGTTGGATAATAAAAGCCGAATTTTCCCATTACGCATGCTTGAGAACTGGTCAGTCACTTAATGGTCATTATGTGCTTTCATTTATAAGTAGCTTTACAAAAGCGCAGCATTGTCTGTTTTATGCAAACATTTTTAAACGCCCTCATGTAAAAATATTGCAACCACCTGGTGCATCCTCCAATTAATCACAACGAATGTAAAAAGGATCATTCAATCGCTGACCTCAGTCTACCAATGGGGCTTGCACTCCATTTTTAAAAACAGTCAGCACCATTTTCTCAATTCTTCCACAAATACCTGTTCCATATTTGTGATGCAATGAATTGCAACAAATAAGGCTTTCTGAGCTGGAGGTTTTAAAACAAACTGCTCCTTGAAAAATAGGTCATGCACTTTCTTTGCATCCAAAAGAGGTTCTGCCACAAAGTTTCTCTCCAGCTGAGGATGACAGCCAATCTCTTCTCCAATCGGTATTTGTTTTGCACACTAAAATCCCAAATACAAATGACAGCCGATCCCAGAACTGATCGCAAGGTGTTGCCTTTGTAGTAATCATTAGTGTTAGTCTTACTACACCAGTGTTTAAATGGATCCATAAGCAAAAATGGATATGTCCCATTCTATACTTTATATTCTTGTATTTAAGAAGATTATGGCCTAGAAATTAGTCTCGGGCGATGGCGCAAAACGTGCGGTATCGAATCCGGAGATACACAGCACCGGAGGGCCGAAATTCGCTTTCTAATGCCACCCATTACCGCCGGAGAGGGGCGGCTAAGTACTTAGCGTCAGCGGCGACCATGTTCCTCAGCTCTCGTAAAATTTAGTTGGGTGATGAGGGAGGCTCTGCCACCACCCACATGATGATGTCATCGAGCGTGCAGCACTGCCGCCGCTGCTAAATTAGGCAAGTATGGTGGCCTTACCGGCAGGCACCCGTACAGCCTGGGAAAGCTGGTGGGACATTGGGGATCCTGGGGCGGTAGTGTCCAGGAATCAAGGTAAGTGGTTATGTTTATTTTTTTTAGGATCTATGTATTCATGGGACCAGTGGGTGTGGGTGAGGCAAATTATCGGTAACTTTTCTTTTCATTTTTTTCCACTCACATGCCGGTAGCCTACCATCAGCAAATTTAATACGCCTCTGAGATACCGCTCCATTGGCGCCTGAGGATGAGTATGCAACATCACTTTTAGTGCTGCCCTCTCATCTTTGGGCGGCAAAACTGAATTTTGCAGTTTGAGGAGGGACCTACCGCCTAGCGTTAAAATTAGCACTCAGCCGGTGTTACCGCCTCAAAAACGGCGGGACCGATATTTCGACCCCCTGATAGTCAATTCCACGGACTGCAATGGAGCTGAATATTAGGCGCTGCCTATCACGGGGCAGCTGATTTGATTCCGCCGGTTTTGCACCACCACCTAAGACAAATTTCTAGGCTTCTAAATCACTTTAGAATATTGCAACTAGCATTGTATTACCTGTGACATTTATTTGTTTGCCACAAAAAAAACTTTCCTGAATTATTGATCTTTCACTCTATATAACCGTACCAGCCCTGCTAGTGCACTATCTTCTGTTTACTCACAAATTAAGAATTTGATCCAAACTGTCCTAAGAGATCCTTGACAGTACCATTTTACGTTGTTAATAGATAAAGAATGTGGCACAGAATTTCCTGAAAAGTTTAGGTGTAAGAGCAGTGTTCCGCCTTTTTTTGAAATTCATTCTTGGTATATGGGTGGCGTTGGCAAGGTTGGCTATTATTGTCCATCCTTAGTCGCCTTTGAGAAGGTGGTGGTGGACTTTCTTCATGAACCGCCACAGCCTGTGTAGTGAAGGTGCTCCTACAATGCTGTTATGTAAGGAATTTTGGGATATTGACTCAGCAACAATGAAGGAATGGTATTATATGTCCAGGTCAAGATAGTGTATAACTTGGAGGGAACCTTGGAGGTGATGGTGTTCCCATGTACTTGCTGTTCTTGTTCTTCGAGGTAATAGAGGTTGCGGCTTTGTGAGGTGCTGCCGACGAAGCCTTGGCGAGTTGCTGCAGTGAATCTTGTAGATGGTACACACTGTAGATAGTAACCCATTTCCACCACACTTTCAGTGAAGTAACGCTGGTGGGACGGAAGCAGCTCTGAGGAATTTCCCAGCTAATATCACTCAAAAGTGCAACTACATCTGGTAAGGACATTAAGCTCATCAGATAATTCTGAATAATTCAGACTTTAACATGTTAACAATGGCTTTTCGATACTAGTATTGGATGATGCCCAAATTGGCACCTTGGTGAAGGTGTGCAAATGAACTGGACAAAGCAATAGAGCTGCTGTCTTTTCAGTTGCAGAGAGAGGCTAAATCATAAAAAAGCTCCTCTCCAGCAGGCCGAGAGTTAAAATATCAGGAATCTCAACTGGACAACTGAGTTCAAACCTACATTTAATTCACACTTCCTTCCCCTCATTATGGGAACAGAAGAACATAAGAAATAGGAGCAGGAATAGGCCATTTGACCCCTCGCGCCTGCTCCACCATTCAATAAGATCATGCTTGATCTGATCTTGGACTCAGCTCCACTTCCCTACCCACTCCCCATCACCATTTATTCTCTTATCACTCAAAGATCTGTCTATCTCCACCTTAAATATATTCAATGATCCAGCCTCCACAGCTCTCTGGGGCAGAGAATTCCACAGATTTACAACTTCTTGAGAAGAAATTCCTCCTCGTCTCAGTTTTAAATGGGCGGCCCCTTATTCTGAAGCTCTGCCCCCCAGTTCTAGATTCCTCCATGAGGGGAAACATCATCTCTGCATCTACCTTGTCGAGCCCCTTCTGTATCTTATATGTTTCAATAAGATCTCATCTCTCATTCTTCTAAACTCCAAGGAGTACAGGCCCAACTTACTCAACCTTTCTTCATAAGTCAACCCTTTCATCTCAGAAGGTGTGGCCTCACCAATAAATACCCTGTACAGTTGTACCAGGACTTCTCTGCTTTTATACTCTATCCCCCTTGCAATAAAGGCCAACATTCCAATTGTCTTCCTGATTACTTGCTGTACTTGCACACTAACTTTTTGTGTTTCATGCACAAGGACCCCCAGGTCCCTCTGTACTGCAGCATTTTGTAATTTCTCTCCATTTAAATAATAATTTGCTTTTTTATTTTTCCTGCCAAAGTGGATAACCTCACACTTTCCCACATTATACTCCACCTGCCAAGTGTTTTCCCACTCACCCATCTTTGTATCATCAGCAAACTTGGCTACATTACACGCGGTCCCGTCATCCAAGCCATTAATATAAATTGTAAATAGTTGAGGCCCCAGCACCGATCCCTGTAGCACCCCACTAGTTACCGTTTGCCAACCGAAAAATGACCTATTTATCCCAACTCTCTGTTTTCTGTTCGTTGGCCAATCCGTCATCCCTGCTAATATATTACCTTCAACCCCGTGAACTTTTATCTTGTGCAGTAACCTTTTATGAGGCACCTTATCGAATGCCTTCTGGAAATCCAAATACACCACATACTCTGGTTCCCCCTTATCCACCCTGCTCATTACATCCTCAAAGAACTCCAGCAAATTTGTCAAACATGATTTGCCTTTCATAAAACCATGCTGACTCTGCTTGACTGTATTATGCTTTTCCAAATGTCCTGCTACTGCTTCCTTAATAATGGACTCCAGCATTTTCCCAATGACAGATGTTAGACTCACTGGTCTATAGTTACCTGCTTTCTGTCTGCCTCCTTTTTTAAAATAGGGATGTTATATTTGCGGTTTTCCAATTCGCTGGGACCTCTCCAGAATCCAGGGAATTTTGGTAGATTATAACCAATACATCCACTAGCTCTGCAATCATTTCTTTTAAGACCCTAGGATGCAAGCCATCAGGTCCAGGGGACTTGTCCACCTTTAGCCTCATTATTTTACTGAGTACTTTTTCTTTAGTGATCGTGATTGTTTTAAGTTCCTTTCTCCCTAATGTCCCTTGATGATCCTCCATTGGGATGTTTTTACTGTCTATTACCATGAAGACCAATACAAAATATTTGTTCAAAGTCTCTGCCATTTCCCTGTTCCAATATTAATTCCCCATTCTCATCCTCTAAGGGACCAACGTTTACTTTAGCTACTCTCTTCCTCTTATTATCTGTTTTTATATTTTCTGCCTCTTTATAATTTTTTTTAGTCATCCTTAGCTGTTTTTTAAGTTTCCCAATCCTCTGGCCTCCCTCTAATCTTAACCATTTCGTATGCCATTGTTTTCAATTTGATACAGGTGCAGCGTCCAAAATCCAGAGATCCGGAATATTCCGTACTCCGGGATGATCTGTGGCAGGGTCGTCCGGAATCCATAAAATGTTCCGGAATCTGGACCGGATGACCCTGCCGACCTCGGGGCCTCGCCTTGCCTGCCTCGCCGCCCTTACCTCGGGGCCTCCTCGCCGGCCCGCCCGAACACTTCTTCGGTGGGGCCCGCCCAAGAACAACCTTGGCGGGGCCCCGCCCGACGACATCCTTGGCAAGGCTGGCCCGCCTGACAACAACCTCGGCGGGGCCCGCCCGACAACAACCTCCTTGGCAGGACCGGACGGTCTGAACAGTTCTTCGGCGGGAATTCCGCCCGGCTTTGACGTTCCAAAATTCGGAAATACCCGAACCTGGGCTTGGGTGTTTCCCGATTCATGATGTCAAAAAACAAATTGAAAATCCGGAAAAACACGGAATCCAGAACGGCCTCGGTCCCAAGGGTTCCAGATTTTGGATGCTCAATCTGTATCATCCTTTCCTTCCTTAGTTAGCCACAGATCATTATCCCATCTCTTAAAGTCTTTCCTTCTCATTGGGATATATTTTTATTGAGAGTTATGAACTATCTCCTTAAATGTCCGGCACTGCTTATCAACCATCTTACACTTTAGTCTATTTTCCCAGTCCAGTTTAGCCAACTCTGCCTTCATTTCTTTGTAATCTCCTTTATTTAAGCCCAGGACACTGGTTTGAGATCCAATTTTCTCACCCTCCAACTGAATTTGAAATTCAACCGTGCTATGATCACTCTTTCCGAAAGGATCCTTTACTAGGAGATCATTTATTAATCCTGTCTCATTACACGGTACCAGATCCAGGATCGCTTGCTCCCTGCTTGGTTCCGCAACCCATCCTGGATACACTCTATAAACTCTTCCCCAAGGCTACCTTGGCCAATTTGATTTGTCCAATCAATATGAAGATTAAAATCACCCATGATTATTGCCGATCCTTCTTTACAAGCCTCCATTATTTCTTGATTTATACTCTGTCCAACAGTGCAGCTGCAGTTAAGGGGCCCATAGACTATGCCCACCAGTGACTTCTTCCCCTCATTATACCTTATTTCCCCACAAACTGATTCTATATCTTGATCTTCTGAGCCAATATCATTTCTTTGAGGCTGAGGATCCTCCATCACTACCTCCTGGATCCCCATACCTGCCTCACGTAGTCACACCCTCCTCCCCTGACCATGGACCAAATTTGAATTAATTAATCTAAGGGGTGTGACTGCCTCCTGGAACACAGTGTCCAGGTAACTCTCCCTCTCCCTGATGTGTCACAGTGTCTACAGCTCGGACTCCAGCTCATCAACGCGGAGCCAAAGTTCCTCGAGCTGCAGACACTTGCTGCAGATGTGGTCGCCGTGGACCTCAATGGGGTCAACCAGCTCCCACATGAAACAGTAGTAATGCATCGCCTGCCCTGCCATCTCTAATGCATTTAATTAATTAAGTTATTGACATTTTTGAACATTTAATTTTTAATCCTGGTCATTAATTTAAACTTAATGCCAATAGGAGTCGTTGTGGTTCTTGCCAGACACACATTCCAGCAGGCATCACTGGATGATGATCTGAAGGCAGAACCCTGGTTCAATTTGACTCTCTCCTCTGCAGGATTGCTGAGGAGCCCCAGTTGGTAATCTTTACAGAATGGAGTAAACAGATCGTACCTCAGATCACATTGCTTAGTATAATATTAGGCATTGCATTAATCCAGTGACCCACCTAGGGAATTACAAATTCAACTTTTATTTTTAAGTACCCCAAACTATATAGCATTTGAGATGGACAGAGTGAAATCCTGATTTATATTTGTCGTTAGTGGAGGAAAGCTTCCATGATTCGCATATAACTTTTTTACTCATTCTCAATAATGAGATATAGAATTATATAGCACAGAAGGAGGCCAGTTAGCTCATTGTGCCTGTGCCAGCTCTTTGAACGAGCTATCCAATTAGTCCCACTCACCTGCTCTTTCCCCATACTGCAGGATAGCACAGATGAATAAGTGGCTTGAGGAATGGTGCAAGGGGGAGGGATTCAAATTCCTGGGACACTGGAACCGGTTCTGGGGGAGGTGGGACCAGTACAAACCGAACGGTCTGCACCTGGGCAGGACCGGAACCGATGTCCTAGTGTTTTCTGGGGTTTAAACTAAAATGGCAGGGGGTTGGGAATCTATGCAGGTAGACAGAGAGAAGTAAAAAGCGGGCAGAAGCAAAAGGTAGGAAGGAGAAAAACAAGAGTGGAGGACAGAGAAATCAAGGGCAAAAATCAAAAAGGGCCACATTACAACATAATTCTAAAAGAACAAAGAGTGTTAAAAAAACAAGCCTGAAGGCTCTGAGACTCAATGCGAGGATCATTCGTAATAAGGTGGATGAATTGACTGCGCAGATAACTGTTAACGGATATGATGTAATTGGGATTACGGTGACATGGCTCCGAGGTAACCAAGGCTGGGAACTCAATATCCGGGGTAATCAATATTCAGGAAGGGAAGACAGGAAGGAAAAGGAGATGGGGTAGTGTTACTGGTTAAAGAGGAGATTAACGCAATAATAAGGAAGAACATTAGCTTGGATAATGTGGAATCATTATGGGTAGAGCTGCGAAACACCAAAGGGCAGAAAACGTTAGTGGGAGTTGTGTACAGACCACCAAACAGTAGTAGGGAGGTTGGGGATGGCATCAAACAGGAAATTAGGGACGCGTGCAATAAGGGTATAGCAGTTATCATGGGTGACTTTAATCCACATATTGATTGGGCTAACCAAACAGGTAGCAATAATGTGCAGAAGGATTTCCAGGAGTGCAGAAGGGATGGTTTTCTAGACCAATATGTCGAGGAGGCCATCCTAGACTGGGTCTTGTGTAACGAGAGCGGATTAATTAGCAATCTGGTCTGGCCCTTGGGGAAGAGTGACCATAATATGGTTGAATTCTTCATTAAGATGGAGAGTGACACAGTTAATTCAGAGAACTTAAAGAAAGGAAACTTTGACTGTATGAGACGTGAATTGGCTAGGATAGACTGGAGAATGATACTTAAAGGGTTGACGGTGGATAAGCAATGGCAGACATTTAAATATCACATGGATAAACTACAACAATTTTACATCCCTGTCTGGCGTAAGAATAAAAAAGGGAAGGTGGCTCAACCATGGCTAACAAGGGAAATTAGGGAAAGTGTTAAATCCAAGGAAGAGGCATATAAATTGGCCAGAAAAATCAGCAAACCTGAGGTCTGGGAGAAATTAAGAATTCAGCAGAGGAGGACTAAGGGTATAATTAGGAGGGGGAAAATAGAGTATGAGAGTAAGCTTGTAGGGAACATAAAAACTGACTGTAAAAGCTTCTATAGATATTTGAAGAGAAAAAGATTAGTGAAGACTGATGTAGGTCCCTTGCAGTCAGAATCAGGTGAATTCATTAATGGGGAACAAGGAAATGGCAGACCAATTGAACAAATACTTTAGTTCTGTCCTCACTAAGGAAGACACGAATAACCTCCCGAAAATACAACTGAGGGAAATCCTTATTAGTCAGGAAATGGTGCTTGGGAAATAGAAGGGCCTGAAGGCCGATAAATCCCCAGGGCCTGATAGTCTGCATCCTAGAGTACTTAAGGAAGTGTCCCTAGAAATAGTGGATGCATTGGTGGTCATTTTCCAACATTCCATGGACTCTGGTTCAGTTCCTATGGATTGGAGGGTAGCTAATGTAACCCCACTTTTTAAAAAAGGAGAGAGAGAAAACAGGGAATTATAGACCGGTTAGCCTGACATCGGTGGTGGGGACAACACTGGAATTAATTATTAAGTATGTAATAGCAGCGCATTTGGAAAGCAGTGAAAGGATCGGTCCAAGTCAGCATGGATTTATGAAAGGGAAATCAAGCTTGACAAATCTTCTAGAATTCTTTGAGGATGTAACTAGTAGAATGGATAAGGGAGAACCAGTGGATGTGGTGTATTTGGACTTTCAAAAAGCTTTTGACAAGGTCCCACACAAGACATTAGTGTGCAAAATTAAGGCACATGGTATTGGGGGTAATGTATTGACGTGGGTAGAGAACTGGTTGGCAGACAGGAAGCAAAGAGTGGGAATAACCGGGTCCTTTTCAGAATGGCAGGCAGTGACTAGTGGGGAACCGCAAGGTTCAGTGCTGGGACCCCAGTTATTTACAATATACATTAATGATTTAGACAAAGGAATTGAATGTAATATCTCCAAGTTTGCAGATGACACTAAGCTGCATGGTAGCTCGAGATGCGAGGAGGATAATAGGAGGCTGCAGGGGGACTTGGGACAGGTTAGGTGAATGGGCAAATGCATGGCAGATGCAGTATAATGTGCATAAGTGTGAGGTTATCCACTTTGGTGGTTAAAACAGGAAGGCAGATTATTATCTGAATCGTGACAGATTAGGAAATTGGGAGGTGCAACGAGACCTGGGTGTCATGGTACATAAGTCATTGAAGGTAGGCATGCAGGTACAGCAGGCAGTAAAGAAAGCAAATAGCATGTCGGCCTTCATAGCGAGGGGATTTGAGTATAGGAGCAGGGAGGTCTTACTGCAGTTGGACAGGGCCTTGGTGAGACCACACCTTGAGTATTGTGTGTTTTGGTCTCCTAATCTGAGGAAGGATATTCTTGCTATTGAGAGAGTGCAGCAAAAGTTCACCAGACTGATTCCCGGGATGGCAGGACTGACATATGAAGAAAGATTGGATTGACTAGACTTATATTCACTGGAATTTAGAAGAATGAGAGGGGATCTCATGGAAACATATAAAATTCAGACGGGATTGGACAGGTTAGATGCAGGAAGAATGTTCCCGATGTTGGGGAAGTCCAGAACCAGGGGTCACAGTTTAAGGAAAAGGGGTAAGCCATTTAGGACCGAGATGAAGAGAAACTTCTTCACTCAGAGAATTGTGAACGTGTGCAATTCTCTACCACAGAAAGTTGTTGAGGCCAGTTTATTAGATATATTCAAAAGGGAGTTAGATGTAGTAATCTAGAGATTGCTACCAATGCCACGTGCTAGTCAGAGTAGGAATCGCAGGATAGCGCAGATAAATACGTGGCTTGAGTAGTGGTGCAGCAAGGAGAGATTCAAATTCCTGGGGCATTGGAACCGGTTCTGGGGGAGGTGGGACCAGTACAAACCGGATGGTCTGCACCTAGGCAGGACCAGAACTAATGTCCTAGGGGGACTGTTTGCGAGTGCTGTTGGGGAGGAGTTAAACTAATATGGCAGGGGGATGGGAACCAATGCAGGGAGACAGAAGGAAACATTAATGATTTAGACAAAGGAATTGAATGTAATATCTCCAAGTTTGCAGATGACACTAAGCTGCATGGTAGTTCGAGATGCGAGGAGGATGATAGGAGGCTGCAGGGGGACTTGGGACAGGTTAGGTGAATGGGCAAAAGACAGAAAGGAGATGAGTAAAAGTGGAGGGCAGAGAAACCCAAGGCAAAAAACAAAAAGGGCCACTGTACAGCAAAATTCTAAAGGGTCAAAGTGTAATGAAAAGGCAAGCCTGAAAGCTTGGTGCCTCAAGGCGAGGAGGATTCGGAACGCAGGAGAGGGCTCTCAGCTAGTTAGAGTGGGTGAGAGCGCAGATGAACAGGACCCCAACAAAGAATGCAAAAGGCAGGAGGCAACAGAGCAAAGTAGCACTGGGGTAAGTGTAAACCACAAGGTGATAGGAAGGGACAATATGTATGAATATAAAGGGGCTGCAGGAGGGGTCAAAACTAAAAATCATAGTTTAAAAACTAGTATTAAAACATTCTACCTAAACGCACGCAGCATTCGAAATAAAGTAAATGAGTTGACGGCACAAATCATTACAAATGGGTATGATTTGGTGGCCATTACAGAAACGTGGTTGCAGGGTGGCCAAGGCTGGGAATTAAACATACAGGGGTATCTGACAATTCGGAAGGATAGACAAGAAGGGAAAGGAGGTGGGGTAGCTCTGTTACTAAAGGATGATATCAGGGCAGTTGTGAGAGATGATATTGGCTCTCATGAACAAAATGTTGAATCATTGTGGGTGGAGATTAGAGATAGTAAGGGGAAAAAGTCACTGGTGGGCGTAGTTTATAGGCCCCCAAATGATAACTTCACGGTGGGGCGGACAATAGTCAAGGGAATAATGGAGGCATGTAAAAAAGGAACGGCAGTAATCATGGGGGATTTTAACCTACACGGCGATTGGTCAAATCAAATCGCACGGGGTAGCCTGGAGGAGTTCATAGAATGCAAACGGGATTGTTTCTTAGAACAGTATGTTACAGAACCTACAAGGGAGCAAGCCATCTTAGATCTGGTCCTGTGTAATGAGACAGGAATTAATAAACGATCTCCTAGTAAAAGATCCTCTTGGAATGAATGATCACAGTATGGTTGAATTTGTAATACAGATTGAGGCTGAGGAAGTAGTGTCTCAAACGAGCGTACTATGCTTAAACAAAGGGGACTACAGTGGGATGAGGGCAGAGTTGGCTAAAGTAGACTGGAAACACAGACTAAACGGTGGCACAATTGAGGAACAGTGGAGGACTTTTAAGGAGCTCTTTCATAGTGCTCAACAAAAATACATTCCAGTGAACAAGAAGGGCGGTAAGAGAAGGGATAACCAGCCTTGGATAACCAAGGAAATAAAGGAGAGTATCAAATTAAAAACCAATGCATATAAGGTGGCCAAGGTTAGTGGGAAACTAGAAGATTGGGAAAATTTTAAACGACAGCAAAGAATGACTAAGAAAGCAATAAAGAAAGGAACGATAGATTCTGAAAGTAAACTTGCACAAAACATAAAAACAGATAGTAAAAGCTTTTACTGATGTATAAAACAGAAGAGAGTGACTAAAGTAAATGTTGGTCCCTTAGAAGATGGGAAGGGGGATTTAATAATGGGAAATGTGGAAATGGCTGAGACCTTAAACAATTATTTTGCTTCGGTCTTCACAGTGGAAGACACAAAAACCATGCCAAAAATTGCTGGTCACAGGAATGTGGGAAAGGAGAACCTTGAGACAATCACTATTACTCGGGAGGTAATGCTGGACAGGCTAATGGGACTCAAGGTAGACAAGTCCCCTGCTCCTGATGAAATGCATCCCAGGGTATTAAAATAGATGGCGGAAGTTATAGCAGATGCATTCGTTATAATCTACCAAAATTCTCTGGACTCTGGGGAGGTACCAGCAGATTGGAAAGCAGCTAATGTAACGCCTCTGTTTAAGAAAGGGGGCAGACAAAAGGCAGGTAACTATAGGCCGGTTAGTTTAACATCTGTAGTGGGGAAAATGCTTGAAGCTATCATTAAGGAAGAAATAGCGGGACAGCTAGATAGGAATAGTGCAATCAAGCAGACGCAACATGAAGGGGAAATCATGTTTAACTAATTTACTGGAATTCTATGACGATATAACGAGCATGGTGGATAGAGGTGTACCGATGGATGTGGTGTATTTAGATTTCCAAAAGGCATTCGATAAGGTGCCACACAAAAGATTACTGCAGAAGATAAAGGTACGCGGAGTCAGAGGAAATGTATTAGCATGGATCGAGAATTGGCTGGCGAACAGAAAGCAGAGAGTCGGGATAAATGGGTCCTTTTCGGGTTAGAAATCGGTGGTTAGTGGTGTGCCACAGGGATCGGTGCTGGGGCCAAAACTGTTTACAATATACATAGATGACCTGGAAGAGGGGACAGAGTGTAGTGTAACAAAATTTGCAGATGGCACAAAGATTAGTGAGAAAGCGGGTTGTGTAGAGGACACAGAGAGGCTGCAAAGGGATTTAGATAGGTTAAGCGAAAGGGCTAAGGTTTGGCAGATGGAATACAATGTCGGAAAATGTGAGGTGATCCACCTTGGAAAAAAAAACAATAAAAGGAAATATTATTTGAATGGGGAGAAATTACAACATGCTGCGATGCAGAGGGACCTGGGGGTCCTTGTGCATGAATCCCAAAAAGTTAGTTTGCAGGTGCAGCAGGTAATCAGGAAGGCGAATGGAATGTTGGCCTTCATTGCGAGAGGGATGGAGTACAAAAGCAGGGAGATCCTGCTGCAACTGTACAGGGTATTGGTGAGGCCGCACCTGGAGTACTGCGTGCAGTTTTGGTCACCTTTCTTAAGGAAGGATATACTAGCCTTGGAGGGGGTACAGAGATGATTCACTTGGCTGATTCCGGAGATGAGGGGGTTACCTTATGATGAAAGATTGAGTAGACTGGGTCTTTACTCGTTGGAGTTCAGAAGGATGAGGGATGATCTTATAGAAACATTTAAAATAATGAAAGGGATAGACAAGATAGAGGCAGAGAGATTGTTTCCACTGGTCGGGGAGACTAGAACTAGGGGGCACAGCCTCAAAATACGGGGGAGCCAATTTAAAACCGAGCTGAGAAGGAATTTCTTCTCCCAGAGGGTTGTGAATCTGTGGAATTCTCTGCCCAAGGAAGCAGTTGAGGCTAGCTCATTGAATGTATTCAAATCACAGATAGATAGATTTTTAACCAATAAGGGAATTAAGGGTTATGGAGAGCGGGCGGGTAAGTGGAGCTGAGTCCACGGCCAGATCAGCCATGATCTTTTTGAATGGCGGAGCAGGCTCGAGGGGCTAGATGGCCTACTCCTGTTCCTAATTCTTATGTTCTTATGTTATGTTCTTATGTGGCCCTTATGGCTAAAGGGATCAAGGGGTATGGAGAGAAAGCAGGAATTGGGTACTGAAGTTGCATGATCAGCCATGACTATATTGAATGGTGGTGCAGGCTCGAAGGGCCAAATGGCCTACTCCTGCACCTACTTTCTATATTTCTATGTTTCTATATCCCTGCAAATGTTTTTCCCGTCAAGTATTTATCCAATTCCCTTTTGAAAGTGACTACTGAATCTGCTTCCACCGCCCTTTCAGGCAGTGCATTCCAGATCATAACAACCCGCTGCATAAAAAGATTCTCCTAATCTCCCCTCTGGTTCTTTCGACAATTACCTTCAGTCTCTGTCCCCTGGGAACTGACCCTCCTACCAATGGAAAAGGTTTCTCCCTATTTATTCTATCAAAGCCTGTCATAATTTTGCACATTTCCATTAAATCTCTCCTGAACTTCCTCTGCTCTCTGGGTAAGTGGATATAGCATATCAGACCAGGAGGGTTACGATTGAACTGTATAAAACACTGATTAGGCCACAGATGGAGTACTGCATGCAGTTCTGGTCATCACATTACAGGAAGGACTTGATTGCATTGGAGAGGGTACAGAGGAGATTTACGTGGATGTTGCCAGGAGTGGAGAATCTTGGATAGGCTGGATTTGTTTACCTTGGAACAGAGGAGGCTGAGATGTATACAATTATGAAGGGCCTAGATATAGTGGATAGAAAGGGCCGTTTTCCCTTAGCAGAGGGGTCAACAAGCAGGGTGCATAAATTTAAAGTAATTGGTAGAAGGTTCAGAGGGAATTTGAGCGGGAATTTCTTCACACAGAGGGTTGTGGGGATCTGGAACTCACTGCCTGAAAGGGTGGTAGAGGCAGAAACCCTCACATTTAAAAAGTACTTGGATGGGCACTTGAAGTGCCATAACCTGCACAAGATAGGAATCGAACCACAACATACATTTACGGACCTAGAGCTAGAAAGTGAGATTATGCTGGATAGCCTCTTGTTGGCTGGCATAGTCACGATGGGCCAAAATGGCCTCCTTCTGTGCTGTAAACATCTATGATTCTATGATTATGGAGGTCCATCACATATCATATTATTAAAACACCTTCATAACAATGGCAACTGGATGGAAATATTATCATGTTTTACAGTCATCTCCTCACATATAAGAACATAATAGGAGTAGGAGTAGGCCATACAGCCCCTCGAGCCTGCTCCGTCATTTAATACAATCGTGGCTGGTCCGATCATGGACTCAGGGCCACTTCCCTGCCCGCTCCCCATTATCCCTTGATCCCTTATCGGTTAAGAAACTGTCTATCTCTGTCATAAATTTATTCAACGTCCCGGCTTCCACAGCTCTCTGAGGCAGCGAATTCTTTACAGTTTTACAACCATCTGAGAAAAGAAATTCTTCTTCATCTCAGTTTTAAATGGGCGGCCCCTTATTCTAAGATCATGCCCATTAGTTCTAGTCTCCCCCATCAGTGGAAACATCCTCTCTGCATCCACTTTGCCAAGCCCCCTCATAATCTTATACATTTCGATAAGATCACCTATCGTTCTTCTGAATTCCAATGAGTAGAGGCCCAACCTCCACAACCTTTCCTCATAAGTCAACCCCTTCATCTCCGGAATCAACCTAATGAACCTTCTCAAAGAATGATTTCTTTGGTGTAAGTCCTTAATTTTGTCTCGATACATTCTAATTTGGGTCTACTGGCTTTGAGTGGCCATAGCTTCTCAAATTGGTGAACTCCCATGAGTGACTGGCTGGCCTCCGTGTCCAGCTCCATGCGCACTGGGATACCGTTCAATAAAACTCTCATCATCATTGGTGGCGTTTTGGTGTATCAACTGTGAATATTCGCATGGACCCGCTGAACCTCGGCATCTATCGACTTGCCCCAAAAGTCATCCTGCCTCACAGAACCCTCTTCTGGTCTATCTGCCTCATATATCAGTCTGGTTGGAGGCTTGCTGCACATACGAGCTAAATGACCACTGATGTTGCAGTTTCTGCAAACTGTTGGAATCTGCAAGATCTGGCTGAGTTTTTTCCTCCACACCTCCAGCACGAGTTAAAGTTTCCATTGTTGGGGACAAAAGGGCTATGGCCAGGAATTCTGCGCTGACTGTCCCTTTGACTGCCCTTAAGTACCCTATTAGTGGGTGTCAATGGCCCCATCCCGGGCCGCATTGTCCACTGTGATGGCGTGAACGTCCGTTCAGCCTGCCATTGTCTCTGTTGAGGTCCTACTCTGGGATCTATTACTGCCTGATGAATGTCGGGCTGCCCCTGCCTGCCCGCGGGGCTCTGAGTAGCATTGAGGACATTGACTCCCTGATCCATCACCGTGTTGGAGGCAGAATTGCGCGCGTAAATCATTTTCGTCTCTTCCTCCCCCGCCATGAAAGTATGAGCCAACAACGCCGCCGCTTCCAAGGTCAAGTCCTTGGTCTCAATTAACTTGCGAAAAATTCCCGCATGACCGATACCCTGATAAAGAAGTCCCTTAGCATCTCCCCCCTGCAGGCGTCTGTGAACTTACACAGGCTGGCCAAACGGCGGAGGTCCGCGACAAAGTCCGGTATGCTCTGTCCTTCACGACGTCGGTGGGTGTAGATTCTGTGTCAAGCCACGTGTATGCTGCTCGCCGGCTTGAGGTGCTCCCCAATCAACTTGCTAAGCTCTTCAAAGATTTTGTCCGACGGCTTTTCGGGTGCCAGTAAGTCCTTCATGAGCGCATAAGTCTTTGGCCCGCAGCTGGTCAAAAGATGAGCCCGACGCTTGTCGGCCGCTGCATCCCCCAGCCAGTCTTTCGTGACAAAGCTCTGCTGAAGCCTCTCAACAAAATCGTCCCAGCCTTCCCCAACACAGTACCGTTCATCCATGCTACCGGTGGCCATTCTCGTGGGTTGTGAATTCCTGTTTCTCGTCGCCAACGTAAAGTCCTTACTCTACAGCATGAAACCATACAAGGCACATTCCAGGGACAAGGCTACTCTGTGACTTTAACTCTTGATTACAGCACTCCAGAAGTGATAACCCTGCGTGGGACTTCCATTTTTATACCTGAGTGATCAGGTAAGGAGTGTCTCCCACAAGTTCACCCCCTGTGGTCAAGGTGTGTATCTAAGTTGAGTGTATACAGTAATACAGTGCTGTTACATTGTAGTTACAAACATGACAAGGATAAATCTTCACTTAGAAAGACACAGATTAATCAAGGACAGTCAGCATGGATTTGTTAAGAGAAGGTCGTGTCTGACTAACTTGATTTAATTCTTTGAGGAGGTAACAAGGAGGGTCGATGAGGTAGTTTGATGTAGTCATGGGATCCAGGGCAAAGTGGGAAGTTGGATCCCAAATTAGCTCAATGGCAGGAAGCAGAGGGTAATGGTTAATGGATGTTTTTGTGACTGGAAGGATGTTTCCAGTGGGGTTCCGCAGGGCTCAGTACTGGGTCCCTTGCTTTTTGTGGTATATATCAATGATCTAGACTTGAATATAGGGAGTATGTTTAAGAAGTTTGCAGATGATACTAAAATCGGCTGTGTGATTGATAATGAAGAAGAAAGCTGTAGACTGCAGGAAGATATCAATCAACTGGTCAGGTGGGCAGAACTGTGGCAAATAAAATTTCATCTGGAGAAGTGTGAGGTAATGCATTTGGGAAGGGCTAACAAGGAAAGGGAATATACATAAAATGATAGGACACTGAGAAGTGTAGAGGAACAAAGAGACTTTGAAGTGCATGTCCACAGATCCCTGAAGGTAGGTCAGATAGATAAGGTGGATAAGGTAGTTAAGAAGGCATACGGAATGCCTTTATTCGCTGAGGCATAGAACACGAAAGCAGGGGCAGTTATGCTTAAACTGTATAAAACACTGGTTGGGCCACAGCTAGAGTACTGAGTGTAGTTCTGGTCACCGCATTACAGGAAGGATGTGATTGCACTAGCAAGGGTACAGAGAAGATTTACGAGGATGTTGTCGAGAGTGAAGAATTTTAGCTATGAGGACAGATTGGATAGGCTGGGTTTGTTCTCATTGGAACAGAGGAGGATGACAGGAGATCTCTTTGAGGTGTATAAAATTATGAGGGGCCTAGATATCGTGGATAGAAAGGGCCAATTTCCCTTAGCAAAGGGATCAACAACCAGGGGGCATAAATTTAAAGTAATTGGTAGAAGGTTTTGAGGGGAAATTTCTTCACCCAGAGGATTGTGGGGGTCTGGAACTCACTGCTTGAAAGAGTGATAGAGGCAGAAACCCTCAACACATTAAAAACGTACTTGGATGTGCTGTAACCTGCAGGGCTATGGACCTCGAGCTGGAAAGTGGGATTAGGCTGGATAGCCTGTTGTTGGCCAGCACGGACATGATGGGCCGAAATGCCTCCTTACGTGCTGTAAATTTCTATGATTCTATGACCCTTATCGAATCAGTTGTGATATTCTGACCTGTCTGGCAGCAATATACATATGGCAATTTTTTAAAAAACTGTGCAAATTCACTTTGGTTTTAAAACTCAACACTTAAGCATTACTCAATTCTTTTCTGTGAAGAAATAAAGGGCTGTATTTTCCGCTGCTGTCCGCCTCTGTTTTTGCCCCTGCGGGATGGCAATGTCGGTGGTGAGCTCTTCTGGGTGGGTGGCCAGCTCCCAGCGCCCTGCCGGGGCTTTCAGGGCCGGTTTCAGCGGTGCGTGGACCATTAGCGCCCGGAAGAGGCGAGCTGTTCTACAACGCCCCTGGTTGCGACACCGGCTGGATTTTTGACCCCCGCCCGACCCGTAGCGCCCTGTAGCGTGCCGGGCTGGGAGCGCCTATGAAAGCGGGCAGTCCGACCTGTAGCGACTGCAGTGAGGTAAGTAATGCCGACCTCAGGTAAGTGCGATTGTTTTTTCTTGTTTTTGCATTTATGTTGCGGTGGCACGGGCTATGTATTGGAAATGTTTTTGGAGGCTTTTTATTCCAGGTTTTTTTTTTCTCCCAAGACCTCTCTTGGAGAGCAGCTAGGCCGGCTCTTGAGCTCGGGATTTTCACAGGCTCAGCCGGCCTGGCGCTCCGCCCCACACGCAGGGCCCAGCTGCCCAATTTTGCTGGCTGAGGCGCAAACATTTTCCAGGCAGCATCAGGACCGCTGTCATTAATGCCCCGAAATCCTAAAACCGAAAATCTTGCTCAAAGATTTTTTTTTAATCCCCTAACATGACAGAATTTGAAACACAAGTTCTCCATGGAGGTGGGGCTATACCAGCATCCAAGGTACTAGAGAAAGTATCCTATTGAAATGAAGGATTCTATAGATTTAATGATAGGCTTTTCCTGTGAGAGAAAGCAAGAGAAAAATAATTGCAAATCTGCAATATCAATAGGCTGTGAAGAGACAGTGAGATAGTTTTAAAAAGATAAAGAGAAGGGCAGAATAGAAGAAAGAAGGAAATATATTGATGTCATTTAACTGTCAACTGTGACAGAGTGATGGACGCAGTTTGCTGAGACCCTAACTATTTACAATCTATATTAATGATTTGGAAGAAGGGACAGAGTGTAACGTAGCCAAGTTTGCTGATGATACAAAGATGGGAGGAAAGGCAATGTGTGAGGAGGACACAAAAAATCTGCAAAAGGACATAGACAGGCTAAGTGAGTGGCCAAAAATTTGGTAGATGGAGCATAATGTTGGAAAGTGTGAGTTCATGAACTTTGGCAGAAAGAATCAAAGAGCAAGTTATTATTTAAACGGAGAAAGATTGCAAAGTGCCGCAGTACAGCGGGACCTGGGGCTACTTGTGCATGAAACACAAAAGGATAGTATGCAAGTACAGTAAGTGATCAGATAGGCCAATGGTATCTTGGCCTTTATTGCAAAGGGGATGGAGTATAAAAGCAGGGAAGTCTTGCTGCAGATATTGGTGAGGCCACACCTGGAATACTGCGTGCAGTTTTGGTTTCCATATTTACGAAAGGATATACTTGCTTTCGAGGCAGTTCAGAGAAGGTTCACTAGATTGATTCCAGCGATGAGGGGGTTGACTTATGAGGAAAGGTTGAGTAAGTTGGGCCTCTACTCATTGGAATAAGAGGTGATCTTATCAAAACATATAAGATTATGAGGGGGCTTGACAAGGTGGATGCAGAGAGGATGTTTCCACATGGGGAGACTAGAACTAGAGGGCATGATCTTAGAATAAGGGGCAGCCCATTTAAAACAGAGATGAGGAGAAATTTCTTCTCTGAGGGTTGTAAATTTGTGGAATTTGCTGCCTCAGAGAGCTGTGGAAGCTGGGACATTGCATAAATTTAAGACAAAAATAGACAGTTTCCTAAACGATAAACGGATAAGGGGCTATGGGGTACGGGCTGAGTCCATGATCAGATCAGCCATGATCCTACTGAATGGCGGAGCAGGCTCGAGGGGCTGTATGGGCTACTCCTGTTCCTATTTCTTACGTTTTTATATTTGTGGCATTTGTCGAGAGATCAGGTATATAGCTCGTGAGTGAAAATCTCACACGTAAGGTTTATCCAAGATTGTAGCCCTAATTATGATTAACTGGGAGTAATTCATAATTGGCAATGCACAGCTCAGTCACAGTCGAAAATTTATGATTTAAGTTTTGGTGATAGCCAAGCAGATATCATTAACTAGTTCCCATCCAAAGCTCCATTACTACCTGCTGCAGAGGAAAGTTTCTGGGCTAGAAATTCATCTCGATCAGTGGTGCAAAACGTGTGGTATCGGATCAGCCGCTCGTTACCCGCAGTGCCTGATATTCAGTTGCACTGACTGCAATGGAGCTGACCATCCAGCCGCTGCTCATCACGGGCGGCTGATGCGATGCCGCACGTTTCGCACCACTGCCCGAGATGGATTTTTAGCCCAGGTTATTCCTTACGTACTCGATTTCGTTGTTCAATAAATCTTCGTCAGTTCAGGACATCCACATTTTCTGCTTCACTTGCCTTTTTCTGTGTTTGCTGGCTGCCGTTTCTGGTTCACAAGTATACTTGCGCCAAACACCTTGGGTCTTTCAGCGAGAAAACGCTAAGCAGTGTTTGTACCAGATTATAGAAATGCCCACGGCACTAAATTCCTGTGGTTTTTCACTGAACCCCTCACTGTGATTTTCAGTCCTTTTTAATATAGTGTGAAAAGCACCATGGTTTAACTATATTCAGATCAGATTGGAAATGCCACAACAGGCTCCGCTACATGCTCTTGTTCGCAACATCTCGACCTTTAAATTCCGTAAACTGTCTTGCAGATGTGACTTTGAAAAACAGTTTCAACTAATTGCTTAGCTGTTTCTTTATTAAAAATTTCTTTCTACCCCTGAAGCTATCGACTCTTCCTCGAATATTGTTCAACGTGCACTAGGCGCCTTCCAGAATCTCACCTAGTAGAGCCTGACAGCGAGCATCAGCAGGCCACCCGATCACAGCACAGCCAAAACCAATCTGTTGCCAACACATGTGCACTTCCAATCGGGGCCACTGTACAGCATTCAGGAGCTGGAACTCTGGTGAATTTTGCTCACCATACCCAGGGGTACTAAAGCCATGTGTAACACTCCTCACACCCACCCTTATGCAAACAACTAACTGCCTATAATTACCTGTATAATGTTCCATTCATAACCAGATATTCATCTAGTTCTTGCCAGGGAGCCTCAAAAAAATAACCTAGGTGATTTGAATGGATGCACGAGTTCTTGTTTTATAATACTGGCAAAATGGGGGCTGCACTCACGCCAGTAGCACGACAAGCCTGTCCACTTCATTTGAATAGGATCTGCGCACAGAACACTCGAGGTGGCTGGAAGTCACAAAAATCTGGCCATGCAGGAGCTCTGAAAGGGCAATTGCTGGATTTTAATTTGTGGTACACCGAATTCGGTGCATGGAGAAAAGTAGGTTAAACTGCCCCGTTCATTGACAATAGCTTGGAGGTCCTGCAGCAAAGGAGGTGGTTCATAAAATCTTAGAAATTTACAGCATGGAAGGAGGCCATTTCCGCCCAACAAAGAGCTATCCAGACTTATCCCATTTTCTAGCTCTTGGGCCATAGCCCTGTAGGTCACGGCACTTCAAGTGCATATCCAAGTAACTTTTAAATGTGTGAGGGTTTCTGCCTCCACCACCCTTTCAGGCAGTGAGTTCCAGACACCCACCATCCTCTGGGTGAAAATATTTGCCCTCAAATCCTCTCTAAACCTGCTACCAATTACTTTAGGTCTATGTCCCCCGTTAATGACCCCTCTGCTAAGGGAAACGGGTCCGTCCTATCCACTCTATCTAGGCCCCTCATAATTTTATACAGCTCAATAAGGTCTCCCCTCAGCCTCCTCTGTTCCAAAGAAAACAACCCCAGCCTATCCAATCTTTCCTCATAGCTAAAATTCTCCAGTCCAGGCAACATCCTCGTAAATCTCCTCTGTACCCTTTTGTTGTGTATGCAATAACTGTTAGACTCAGTACTGTTTAACTCCAAGAGGTACGACCTTGGCTCTGCTTTATTAAGGCCCAAAGTGACTAATATACAAAATGGCTGGCCTTTTATACGTGCATGCAGCCCAATGGCCTCCAACAGTAAAGCCATCTAGTGGCTAGTGATCCCAAAAGTACATACATGACACCTTTCTAATGCAATCACATATTTCCTGTAATTTGGTGACCAGAACTGCACACAGTAATCTAACTGTGGCCGAACTAGTGTTTTATACAGTTCAAGCATAACCTCCTTGCTCTTGTAACCCATGCTTCAGCTAATAAAGGCAAGTATTCTGTTTGCTTTCTTAACCACCTTATCTACCTGGCCTGCTAACTTCAGGGATCTGTGGACATGCACTCCAAGATCCCTTTGTTTTTCTTCACTTCTCAGTGTCATACCATTTAATGTGTATTCCCTTTCCTTGTTAGCCCTCCCAAAAAGCATTACCTCACACTTCTCCAGAATGAATTCCATTTGCTACTGATCTGCCCACCTGACCAGTTCATTGATATTTTCCTGCAGTCCGCAGCTTTCTTCATTATCACCCACACAGCCAATTTTAGTCTCATCTGCAAACTTCTTAATCATACCCCCTATATTCAAATCTAAATCATTGATATATACCACAAAAAGCAAGGGGCCAAGTGCTGAGCCCTGCGGAACCCCACTGGACACAGCCTTCCAGTCACAAAAACACCCATCAACCACTACCCTTTGCTTCCTGCCTCTAAACCAATTTTGAACCCAACTTCCCACTTTGCCCTGGATCCCATGGGCTTGTACTTTCATGCCATGTGGGACCTTAACAAAAGCCTTGCTAAAATCGCATAGTTCTATTTGGGGCAGAAGCCATAATTCTATGAAGGTTGATGTGCAAGCAGCATGGTGGGAGCTGACTAAGCATAATGATGGGTACAAGCTGTCGGGCTTTAGTGCAATCTAATCTGCCTGGCGTACATTCATTGACCAGTTCCCCCCCCACCCCGTGATGTCCTGTAATGGTGTACTGAATGAAATGCCAATGTCTTGCGACGGAACAGTGGTTCAAGTACACAGTATGAGATTCCCTCCCAACAGGCAATATCTCAGCTGGCCTTTAACAGCTTGTGCTGGGCGAGAACCGGTAATTCAAGAGCTGCCTTAAATGACTTATATTAATGACTTAGATGAAGCGACTGAGTGTAATATATCTAAGTTTGCTGATGATACAAAGTGAGATGGGAAAGTAAGCTGTGAGGAGGATGCAAAGAGACTGCAGAGAAATATAGACAGTTTGACTGAGTGGGCAAGAACATGGCAATGGAATACAATGTGGGGAAATGTGAAGTTATCCACTTTGGTGGGAACAACAAAAAGGCAGAATATTTTTGAATGGTGAGAGACTGGGAAATGTTTGCATTCAGAGGGACCTGGGTGTCCTTGTACATTAATCACAGAAAGTTAACATGCAGGTACGGCAAGCAATTAAGAAAGCAAATGGTATGTTAGCTTTTGTTACAAAGGGATTAGAGTATAAGAGTAAAGAAGTCTTACTACAATTATACAAGGCATTGGTGAGGCCACACCTGGAGTACTGTGTACAGTTCTGGTCTCCTTACCTAAGGAAAGACATACTTGCCTTAGAGGGAGTGCAACAAAGGTTCACTTGACTGGTTCCTGGGATAAGGGGATTGCCCTATGAGGAGAGTTTGGGTAGACTAGACCTATATTCCCTAGAGTTTGGAAGAATGAGAGGTGATCTAATTGAAACATATAAAATCATTAAGGGGCTTGTTGACAAGGTTAAGGCTGAGAATTTAGAACACGGAGTCACAGTCTCAAAATAAGGTATCTGCCATTTAGGACTAAGATAAGGAGAAATTTCTTCATTCAGAGGGTTGTGAATCTTTGGAATTCTCTACCCCAGAGAGCTGTCGATGCTCAGTCATTGAGTATATTCAAGACAGAGGTCGATAAATTTTTGGGAACAAAGGGAATTAAGGGATATGAGGATAATGCGGGAAGGTGGAGTTGACGTAGAAGATCAACCGTGATCTTATTGAATGGGCTCGAAGGGCCAAATGGCCTTCTCCAACTCCTATTTCTTATGTTGTTATGCCTTACTTGCATTAACTGTGTCCACTTAATGAAGCTATTGAACATTCTGTGGAATAGGGAGCACTAACTGTGGACAACCAGTCTGAAAAGATGTGCAGCATGAAGCAGGTGAAAACTTGGCCTGTTGCATAACTTGCTATCTTCCAACTCTCGTTTGCACTTTTACAAGTGGAAATTTATCCCCGAATATACTTTTTTTTGATGCCGCCTTTTTCATCAGGTGAAATTATTTCTATTGAGCTCTCCACTAGTGTAATTGCCAATCTAAATGAACAGAAGGTTTCATACATGCATGAACACACCCTGAAGGTTATCCATATCCATCGACTTACTGACTGTAATCTAACCTCATCGGTTGTGAAATTAAAATCATTGCCAGATTAATTTTTAATTACATTGTTTGACAGTCATTTCCACATACGCTACATAATAACGTTGTTTGCTCACTTCTCTATGAATTTTTTTTGTCAAATAGTAAGTTATTTTATTCAAAATGTATTTTTTAATCCTGTTCAATATTGTGGGCTTTTTCCTCAAATAAAATGATAAGTAGGTACCAAATCAACAATATTTCTGAGCCCGTCTTCTAAGATGAAACTCCTTGCATTCTCAACCCTCACTGTTGTACTAAAAGCTACCAAGTATTGTACGGGATTGTTGGGAGCCTATGGTATTAATCACAACATTCAGCCTCAGAAATATCACAAAAAATCGTAGCTCCAAGCAGAAGACCAGGGTTTATAAAGTTTTAACATTATTTTCACCTAAATACATTTTTAGCATAAAGGGTCTATTCTTTTTCAAAAAATAATTCAGGATAATGTCAATGTAAGGTCTTGTTGTGAGTATAGTCACCTGTATTTGAGAGCAGAAGGCAAACTGAAAGGTTAAAATAAACAATGGGTATTATTGAGGGAATCGGCAACTTCAATTCCCTTTGAGGTCTGCTTCTGGGAGTGGTGGATAAAAATAATTGCAACAGTGCCCGAGTGGGACCAAGCTGCTATCAGTCAGGAGGCACAGGGTATTGGGAGTCTAAGCCTGAGTTCAGTATTGAAATCACACTATGCAATATGAATACCAAACACACTATGAATAAAAAATCAGAGGCGACATGAGGACAACGTTTTTTATGCAACAAGTGGTTAGGATTTGGAATGCACTGGCTGATTATCTGATGGATACAAGTTCAATAGTAGCCTTCAAAATGGAATCGGGTAAATACTTGAAGGAGAAAATATTGCATGGGAAGTGGGCCTAACTGAATTACACTTCAAAGGAGCCGGCACACACTCGATGGCCAAATGGCCTCCTTCTGTGATGTACTATTCTATGATAATACAATAATATGAAATTCCTTCACTTATTATTTGAATGAAGGCGCTAACCTATGATTGCGTTGATTTATAATTGCAGTGTGGTTTTGACCATGGTGTTTCAGTTACCAGTCCTGTAAATCGTGCTAAAGCAGTGGCTCCAATTTGGAGGCCAGGCATCGTCTGTTATTGTGCGCAAATTATTTTTTCCCACTTCCAAATAGGTAAAAATAAACTCTCGTGTATTTTCAAAATGGTAACTCCAGAGACGAATTTAGGGAGCTAGGAGCTAAATTTAAAAGTAGGACCTCAAAAGTAGTAATCTCAGTATTGCTACCAGTGCCACGTGCTAGTCAGAGTAGGAATCGCAGGATAGCTCAGATGAATACGTGGCTTGAGGAGTGGTGCAGAAGGGAGCGATTCAAATTCTTGGGGCATTGGAACCGGTTCTGGGCGAGGTGGGACCGGTACAAACCGGACGGTCTACACCTGGGCAGGACCAGAACCAATGTTAGGAGGAGTGTTTGCTAGTGCTGTTGGGGAGGCGTTAAACTAATATGGCAGGGGGATGGGAACCTATGCAGGGAGGCAGAGGGAAATAAAAGGGAGACAGAGGCAAAAGATAAAAAGGAGAATAGTAAAAGTGGAGGGCAGAGAAACCCAAGGCAAAAAACAAAAAGGGCCACATTACAGCAAAATTCTAAAGGGGCAAGGTGTGTTAAAAAGACAAACCTGAAGGCCCTGTGCCTCAATGCGAGGAGTATTCAGAATAAGGTGGACGAATTAACTGCACAGATAGCAGTTAATGGATATGATGTAATTGGCATCACAGAGACATGGTTCCAGGGTGACCAAGGCTGGGAACTCAACATCCAGGGATATTCAGCATTTAGGAAGGATAGACAGAAAGGAAAAGGAGGCGGGATGGCGTTGCTGGTCAAAGAGGAAATTAATGCAATGGTAAGGAAGGACATTGGCTTGGATGATGTGGAATCGGTATGGTGGAGCTGCGGAATACCAAAGGGCAGAAAACGCTGGTGGGAGTTGTGTACAGGCCACCAAACAGTAGTAGAGAGGTTGTGGAAAGCATAAAACAATAAATAAGGGATGTGTGCAATAAAGGTACAGCAGTTATCATGGGCGACTTTAGTTTACATATGGATTGGGTTAACCAAACTGGTAGCAATGCGGTGGAGGAGGATTTCCTGGAGTGTATTAGGGATGGTTTTCTTGACCAATATGTGGAGGAACCGACTAGAGAGCTGGCCATCTTAGACTGGGTGATGTGTAATGAGAAGGGACTAATTAGCAATCTTGTTGTGCGAGGCCCCTTGGGGAAGAGTGACCATAATATGGTAGAATTCTTTATTAAGATTGAGAGTGACACAGTTAATTCAGAAACTAGGGTCCTAAACTTAAGGAAAGCTAACTTCGATGGCATGAGGCATGAATTAGCTAGAATCGACTGGCAAATGATACTTAAAGGGTTGACGGTGGATAGGCAATGGCAAACATTTATAGATCACATGGGTGAACTTCAACAGTCGTACATCCCTGTCTGGAGTATGGGTGAACTTCAACAGTCGTACATCCCTGTCTGGAGTAAAAATAAAACAGGGAAGATTGCTCCACCGTGGCTAACAAGGGAAATTAAGGATAGTGTTAGATCCAAAGAAGAGGCATATAAATTGGCCAGAAAAAGCAGCAAACCTGAGGACTGGGAGAAATTTAGAATTCAGCAGAGGAGGACAAAGGGTTTAATTAGGAGGGGGAAAATAGAGTATGAGAGGATGCTTGCCGGGAACATAAAAACTGTCTGCAAAAGCTTCTATCGATATGTGAAGAGAAAAAGATTGGTGAAAACAAACATAGGTCCCTTGCAGTCGGACTCAGGTGAATTAATAATGGGGAACAAAGAAATGGCAGACCAACTGAACAAATACTTTGGTTCTGTCTTCACGAAGGAAGGCACACATGACCTTCCGGATGTACTAGGGGACCGAGGGTCTAGTGAGGAGGAGGAACTGAAGGATATGCTTATTAGGTGGGAAATTGTGTTGGGGAAATTGATGGGATTGAAGGCCGATAAATCCCCAGGGCCTGATTGTCTGCATCCCAGAGTACTTAAGGAAGTGGCCCTAGAAATAGTGAATGCATTGGTAATCATTTGTCAACAGTCTATCGACTCTGGATCAGTTCCTATGGACTGGAGGATAGCTAATGTAACACCACTTTTTAAAAAAGGAGGGAGAGAGAAAACGGGTAATTATAGACCGGTTAGCCTGACTTCAGCAGTGAGGAAAATGTTGGAATCTATTATTAAGGATGAAATAGCAGCGCATTTGGAAATCGGTGACAGGATTGGTCCAAGTCAGCATGGATTTATGAAAGGGAAATCATGCTTGACCAACCTTCTGGAATTTTTTGAGGATGTAACTAATAGAGTGGACATGGGAGAACCAGTGGATCTGCTGTATTTGGACTTTCAAAAGGCCTTTGACAAGGTACCACATAAGAGATTGGTGTACAAGATCAAGGCACATGGTATTGAGGGTAATGTACTGGCGTGGATAGAGAATTGGTTGGCAGGCAGGAAGCAGAGAGTCGGGATAAACGGGTCCTTTTCGGAATGGGAGGCAGTAACTAGTGGAGTACCGCAGGGCTCAGTGCTGGGACCCCAGCTCTTCACAATATACATTAATGATTTGGATGAAGGAATTGAGGGTAATATCTCCAAGTTTGCAGATGACACTAAACTGGGTGGCGGTGTGAGCTGTGAGGAGGATGCTAAGAGGCTGCAGGGTGATTTGGACAGGTTAGGAGAGTGGGCAAATACATGGCAGATGCAGTATAACGTGGATAAATGTGAGGTTATCCACTTTGGTGGCAAAAACACAAGGGCAGAATATTATCTGAATGGCGGCAGATTAGGAAAAGGGGAGGTGCAACGAGACCTGGGTGTCATGGTTCATCAGACATTGAAAGTTGGCATGCAGGTACAGCAGGCGGTGAAGAAGGCAAATGGCATGTTGGCCTTCATAGCTGGGGGATTTGAGTATAGGAGCAGGGAGGTCTTACTGCAGTTGTACAGGGCCTTGGTGAGACCTCACCTGGAATATTGTGTTCAGTTTTGGTCTCCTAATCTGAGGAAGGACATTCTTGCTATTGAGGGAGTGCAGCGAAGGTTCACCAGACTGATTCCAGGGATGGCTGGACTGACATATGAGGAGAGACTGGATCAACTGGCCTTTATACACTGGAGTTTAGAAGGATGAGAGGGGATCTCATAGAAAGTTATAAGATTCTGACGGGACAGGACAGGACAGGTTAGATGCAGGAAGAATGTTCCCGATGTTGGGGAAGTCCAGAACCAGGGGACACAGTCTAAGGATAAGGGGTAGGCCATTTAGGACTGAGATGAAGAGAAACTTCTTCACTCAGAGAGTTGTTAACCTGTGGAATTCCCTGCCACAGGGAGTCGTTGATACCAGTTCATTGGATATATTCAAGAGGGAGTTAGGTGTGGCCCTTACGGCTAAAGGGATCAAGGGGTATGGAGAGAAAGCGGGAAAGGGGTACTGAGGTGAATGATCAGCCATGATCATATTGAATGGCGGTGCAGGCTCGAAGGGCCGAATGGCCTACTCCTGCACCTATTTTCTATGTTTCTATGGTTCTAGAACAAGGCAGCCACGTTAAGAAAATAGCATCAGAAAAAAGCCACTTCAGCTTGTTCACAGTGGAGTTTATTTCCTTGTTGAACCCCCCACATAAAAATTTTTAAAAAGTCAAAGCTGAAGGCACTATGTCTGAATGCGCGAAGCATTTGCAACTAAATAGGTTAATTAATAGCGCAGACAGAAATGAATAGGTTTGATTTAATAGCCATTACGGAGATGTGGTTACAAAGTGACCAAGGTTGGGAACTAAATATTCAAGGATACTTAACTTTTAGAAGAGATAGGCAAAATGGAAAAGGAGGGGTAGTTTTGATAATAATGGATGGGGTAAAGACAGTAGAGAGAAAAGGGGCGAAATTGCCCCACGCCCTGATTGGGGGCGGTAACAATCTGGCACCGGGACTTTCTGCGCCTGACTCAGAGGTCCCGCCCCGGCCGCTGAATTCAGCTGACCGCCCCTCAAAGGAATCGGAGCGCCTCGAGAAGCTGCCGTTGACATCCGCTCATGCCAGCCTCGCGGCACGTGGGACAATTTCTCCCACGGGGCGTTAAGGGTATGGTGCGATATAGGGTCGTCGTGCACGGTGGTGACATCTTAGCCAGTTGCACGGTGGCCCAGGGCAGCGCCTCGGCAAACTCCCGGGTAATTTCCTGGGAGGCGGTAGCGCCCCCCCCTCCCCTGGGCATAACCTCTCCTCTACACCATTAGCGCCCCCCGGAGGTGCTAATGGGGCTTTGAAAAGGGGTAATTTTGCCCACAAAGGATCTTAGCTCGGAAAATCAAAAAGTAGAATCAGTTTGAGTGCAGTTAAGAAACAGCAAGGGGTAGAAAACATTGATGAGAGCTTTATATAGACCACCAAACAGTGGTTGTAATGTACGGCAGAGTATAAATCATGAAATTAGAGATCTATATAACGATAATACGGTAAACATGGGGGACTTTAATCTACACATAGACTGGGCAAACCAAATTTGCAGTGATAGTGTGGAGGACGAGTTCATGGAATGTATACAAGATAGTTTTCTAGATCAGTATGTTGAGGAACTAACTAGATTTTAGATCTAGTATTGTGCAACGAGAAAGGGTTGATTAATAACCTTGCAGTAAAGGGGCCTTTAGGGAAGAGTGACCATAATATGATAATTTTATATTGAGTTTGAAAGCAATTTAGTTAAGTACGAAACTAGGGTCTTAAACCTAAACAAATTAAACTACATAGGTATGTGGGGTGAGTTGGCTAAGGTAGATTGGGAAACTACATTAAAAAGTATGACAGTAGACAAACAATGGCTAGCATTTAAAGAATTAATACATAATTTACAATAAATATACATTCCTTTAAGGCACAAAAACCCCACAGGAAAAGTGGTCCAACCGTGGCTAACAAGAGAAGTTAGATAGTATTAGATGAGCAGGCTTATAATGTTGCCAAAAAGAGTATTAAGCCTCAGGATTGGGAGGATTTTAGAATTCAGCAAAGGAGGACCAAGAAATTGATATGGAAAGAAAAAAAAGAATATGAGAGTAAATTAGCAAGAGACATAAACGTTTCTATAGGTATGTAAAAAGGAAGAGATTAGTGAAAGTAAACGTGGGCCCAATCGAGGCAGAGATAGGAGAAATTATAATGGGTACTGAGGAAATAGCAGACGTTAAACAAATACTTAGCATCTGTCTTCACAGTACAAGATACAAATAACATTCCGGAAATAATGGGGAACCATGGGTCTACAAAGAATGAGGAACTTAAAGAATTCAGTATAAGTAAAGACTAGTACTTGAGAAATTAATGGGACTAAGTGGCGACCAATACCCTGGACCTGACGACCTGCATCCTCGAGTTTTAAAAGAGGTAGCTGCAGAGATAATGGATGCACTGGTATTAATCTTCCAGAATTCCCGAGATTCTAGAACAGTCCCAAAGGATTGGAAGGTAGCAAACATAACCCTGCTTTACGAAAGGATGAAGAGAAAAAACAGGGAACTGTAGACAAGATAGTCTGACATCAGTAGCCGGCAAAATGTTGAATCTGTTGTTAGGGATGTGGTAACGGGGCACTTAGAAAATAGTAATATGATTAGGCAGAGTTAACATAAGAACATAAGAACAAAAGAAATAGGAACAGGAGTATGCCATACGGCCTCTCGAGCCTGCTCCGCCATTCAATAAGATCATGGCTGATCTGATCATGGACTCAGCTCCACCTCCCTGCCCGCTCCCCATAACCCCTAATCGCTTAAGAAACTGTCTATTTCTGTCTTAAATTTATTCAATATCCCAGGTTCCTCAGAGAAGAAATTTCTCCTCATCTCAGTTTTAAATGGGTAGCCCCTTATTCTAAGATCATGCCCTCTAGTTCTAGTCTCCCCTATCAGTGGAAACATCCTCTCTGTATCCATCTTGTCAAGCCCCCTCATAATCTTATATGTTTTGATAAGATCACCTCTCATTCTTCTGAATTCCAATGAGTAGAGGCCCAACCTACTCAACCTTTCCTCATAAGTCAACCCCCTCATCTCCGGAATCAACCAAGTAAACCTTCTCTGAACTACCTGCAAAGCAAGTATATCCTTTCGTAAATATGGAAACCAAAACTGCACACAGTATTCCAGGTGTGGCCTCACCAATGCCCCATATAGCTGTAGCAAGACTTCCTTGCTTTTATACTCCATCCCTTTTGCAATAAAGGCTCAGATTTCATTGGCCTTCCTGATCACTTGCTGTACCTGCATACTATCCTTTTATGTTTTATGAAAGGGAAATCTTGTTTGACAAATCTGTTAAGAGATTTTTGAAGATGTAACTAGTAGGATGGATAAGGGAAAACCAGTGGATGTAGTGTATTTGGATTTTCAAAACGCATTTGATAAGACGCCACACAAGAGGTTATTACACAAAATTAGGACACATGGGATTGGGAGTAATGTATTGGCCAGGATTAAGGATTGATTAATGGACAGAAATCAGAGAGTAGGAATTAACAGGACCGTTTCAGGTTGGCAGGCTGTAACTAGCAGGGGTACTCATAACCAAGTTTGCTGATGATACAAAGTTAGGTGGGAAAGTAAGCTATGGGAAGGACGCAAAGAGGCTGCAGAGAAATATAAATATGTTGCCTGAGTGGACAAAAACATGGCAAATGGAATACAATGTGAGGAAATGGGAAGTTATCCACTTTGGTAGGAAAAACAGAAAAGCAGAATATTTTTTGAGTGGTGAGAGTCTGGGAAATGTTTGCATTCAGAGAGACCTGGGTGTCCTTGTGCATGAATCACAGGAAGTCAACATGCGGGTACGGCAAGCAATGAGGAAAGCAAATGATATGTTCGCTTTTGTTACAAAGGGATTAGAGTATTGGAATAAAGAAGTCTTACTGCAATTATACAAGGTATTGGTGAGGCCACACCTGAAGTACTGTGTACAGTTTTGGTCTCCTTACCGAAGGAAAGACATACTTGCCTTAGAGGGTGTGCAACGAAGGTTCACTAGACTGGTTCCTGGGATTAGGGGATTGCCCTATGAGGAGAGATTGAGTAGACTAGGTCTATATTCTGTGGAGCTTAGAAGAATGAGAGGTAATCTAATTGAAACATATAAAATTCTTAAGAGGTTTGACAGAGTTAATGCTGAGAAGATGTTTCCCTGGCTGGGAAAACTAGAACACAGGATCACAGTCTCAAAATAAGGGGTCGGCCATCTAGGACTGAGATGAGGAGAAATTTCTTCACTCAAAGGGTGGCGAATCTTTGGAGTTCTCTACCCCAGAGGGCTGTCGATGCTCAGTCGTTGAGTCTATTCAAGACAGAGGTCGATACATTTTTGGCAACAAAAGGAGTTAAGGAATAAGGGGCTAGTGCGGGAAGGCGGAGTTGAAGTAGAAGATCAACCATGACCTTGTTGAATGGCGGATCAAGCACGAAGGGCCCAATGAACTCCAACTCCTGTTTCTTATGTTCTTATGAAATGCTCCATCTTGACTCAACACAAAGCCCGTAACCTTTGAGACATTCCTTATTTGAGAATTTGTCTGCTTTCTGCTCAGGATTCCACAGATTCTCTAGGAATTTGTGTTTTAAAACTGAAAAAAAGATGACAGACCTGTTGCAGGGTCAGAACAAATGTTGAAAACTGGAGATGTTGTGGACTTTCAGACTACAGATATATAAACAACCTTCTGTCGCCCAAAGTCCCAAAATGTTGATAGTCAATGAATGTCCGTTTCACATGTAGCTTAGATTCTACAAAAGGAAAGGCACCATTTAAGTTTATTTGCTGGGCAGCAGATTACTTCTAAAAATTATTTTTTTATTTTAAAAACAACAAATGTTATCTAATAACGGATGTGTTTAAACGAACACAAAGCTAATGAAGCAAAAATTAAGATATTAATTTGCAATAGTTAATTTACTTTATTTGCTGTGTACGTGCTTAAAACTTGCGTGATTTAAAAAAAAATTAACCAATTCTGATTTCACTCATTGGTGAGGATGACAGTAACTCATCGCATGTGAATCACGAGGTCTTCTTCAGTCATGGAAAAATATTCCATAGCTCTACAAGGAGTTCCCTTCATCACCCATCTGATGATTCAGTGAGTAAATACAATACCTGGTATGGTACAAAAGCAGAGAGACCTGGAGGGTAGCAAATTCCATCTCTACGCTCAGAGATGCTGGGATATGTTGGCATATGGAACTCTGTTAATTCAGCTTCTGAAAGCTGTTCATGTTTAGTTCATTCAATACAGTAGTTGACATCATTAGAGAGAGAGATACAAATTTCACTTAGCAACTGCCATTGTTCATGAGAACATAAGAAATAGGAGCAGGAGTAGACCATACGGCCCCTCGAGCCTGCTTTGCCATTTAATAAGATCATGGCTGATCTGATCATGGACTCAGCTCCACTTCCCTGCCCGTTCCTCATAACTCTCGCAGATGTTCATAATCGAATGTTTAGTTTAGAATGTTATGTTTATGAATGTCTGGAGACTAGGGGGCCGAAATTGCCCACTGCCCGAAACGAGTCGCACCTCCCATACATCTACCATTCTAGTCAGCAAACTTGCTACGTTAGAAACGAACAATAAGAAAACTCCATTTGATAGCCTGGCTACTATCCAAGACATCGGGACCATGCAGAGAGAGATGAGCAAAGACACCGCATGATCTTTCGATAAGATCACCTGAAAGTCCAAGAATGGCTTGGATCAGATGCCACGTGTCGCCTGATATTGGGATCCCGGTGTGTATGTGTGTGTGTGCAAATGTAAATGTCTTACGTGTGAAGTAACTAGCATGCGAGAATGCATGATAAATTTCTACTGAAGAACGGGTCTGAGACATGCTCAGTTATTGACAACAGCACAACACGGACAACTTTTTAATTCTTGAAAGCACTGACACATACTCTATAGAGAAACTGACTGTGAAATAATTAGTATATTATATTATAGAGTTAAACACACTGTTGTCTGCCATGTGACATTGGTGGTAGCACAGAAAATAGCTTTTGGGATTCTGGTTACTGCATTATGCTGTATAAGGAAGTCGATAAGGGATATAGAAAATATAAGGAAAGGTAAGGAGATAGTAAGGACACTAAGAGGAAGCCAGGTTTATGAACGACAAAGAAGGATATAAAACATTTGCGAAGAGGTAGCGTAACGCGTAACAAAATGAAAAAGTAGGACATGTTGGCCTATGGAAATCGGTTAATTCAGCTTCTGAAACGTGTTCATGTTTAGTTCATTCAATATGGGGAAGGAAGGTAGTGGGCAATATTATAGAGAGAGAGATACAAATTTCACTTGCCAGAGTTCGCAACCAACCAGCCTCGCATATGTTCATAATAGAATGTTTCGATTAGAAATGCTATGTTTATGAATGTCTGGAGACTAGAAGTGTTATGCTTAGCACAGCAAGGCCATGATATTTTACGTGCATCTAACTTTGTTGATGCATGTTGAAGAAAATGTAGACTTCTGTCTCTGAACTATGCAGTTGCCAGAGACCATCATATTCGGCAATGTCAGTTCCAGTTTGACAAGGAAACAGTGGGCTGTAATTTGCAGCCGTTAAGGGCCGCACAGGTTCTGAGTTTTCGCACGCGAAGCGCTTGCACGTAAAGCTGGAACTTGCGATTTGTCAATAATTTCCTTGACAGAACCAACTTCTGCCCAGCCAATGTCCGTGTAATTCTTATGTCTGATAAAAGCAAGCGTAAGGCCTGCTTTTACCAACGTAAGAGTTTAAATAAACCATAAAAATAAAATTTTAGCAATCATTTATACATTTAAAAATCCTGAGAGTGACCATTTTTTAAAAAGGGGACAAGTCCGACTGCGGCAACTACAGGGGAATCTCCCTATCAGCCACCGGGAAAGTTGTCGCTCGCGTTCTCCTCAATCGTCTTCTCCCTGTGGCCAAGGAGCTCCTCCCGGAATCACAACGCGAATTTCATCCCCTACGGAGCATAACGGACATGATCTTTGCAGCGCGACAGTTGCAGGAAAAATGCAGGGAGCAGCGCCAGCCCTTATACATGGCCTTTTTCAATCTTACAAAGGCCTTTGACACTGTCAACCGTGAGGGTCTATGGAGCGTCCTCCTCCGTTTCGGATGCCCCCAAAAGTTTGTCAACATCCTTCGCCTGCTTCACGATGACATGCAGGCCGTGATCCTTACCAACGGATCCATTACAGACCCAATCTACATCCGGACCGGGGTCAAACAGGGCTGCGTTATCACTCCCACCCTCTTCTCAATCTTCCTCGCCACCATGCTCCACCTCACAATCAACAAGCTCCCCGCTGGAGTGGAACTAAACTACAGAACCAGTGGGAAGCTGTTTAACCTACGCCACCTCCAGGCCAGGTCAAAGATCACCCCAACCTCTGTCATTGAGCTGCAGTATGCGGACGACACCTGCGTCTGTGCACATTCTGAGGCTGAACCCCAGGATATAGTCAATGTATTCATTGAGGCATATGAAAGCATAGGCCTTACGCTTAACATCCGTAAGACAAAGATCCTCCACCAGCCTGTCACCGCCGCACAGCACTGCCCTCCAATCATCAAGAGCTACGGTGCAGCCCTGGATAAGGTGAACCATTTACCATATCTAGGGAGCCTCTTATCAACAAAGGCAGACATTGATGCGAAGATTCAGCATCGCCTCCAGTGCGCCAGCGCAGCCTTCGGCCGTCTGAGGAAAAGAGTGTTTGAAGACCAGGCCCTCAAATCTACCACCAAACTCATGGTCTACAGGGCTGTAGTAATACCCACCCTCCTGTGTGGATCTGAGGCATGGACGATGTACAGAAGACACCTCAAGTCGCTGGAGATATATCACCAACGATGTCTCCGCAAGATCCTGCAAATCCCCTGGGAGGACAGGCGCACCAACATCAGTGTCCTCGACCAGGCTAACATCCCCAGTATTGAAGCACTGACCACACTCGATCAGCTTCACTGGGCAGGTCACATAGTACGCATGCCAGATACGAGACTCCCTAAGCAAATGCTTTATGTGGAGCTCCTTCATGGTAAACGAGCCAAAGGAGGACAGCGGAAACGTCATAAGGACACCCTCAAAACCTCCCTGGTAAAGTGCGACATCACCACTGACACCTGGGAGACCCTGGACGCAGACAGCCCGAGATGGAGAAAGTCCATCCGGGAGGGCGGTGAGCTCTTCGAGTCTCAACGCAAAGAACATGAAGAGGCCAAGCGCAGGCAGCGGAAGGAGCGCGTGGCAAACCAGTCCTGCCAACCCCTTCCCTCGACGAATGTCTGTCCCACCTGTAACAGGGTCTGTGGCTCTCGTATCGGACTGTTCAGCCATCAAAGAACTCACTTTGGTGGTGGAAGCAAGTCCTCCTCGTTTCCGAAGGACTGCCTGTGATGATGAATAGAAGGGGGCATTACAATTGGTATCATTGTCCCCTGAATTACGGAGGGAGAGAGAAAGAACAACTCAGGATCTTGCTCATTATCACCATCCAGCAACCCTGCTGGTAACATGTGAGCAAATACAAAATGGCTGTGCTGCTCTCCATTGTGGGGCAGCTGCCACAGTTATTCTCCAGCCTCACATATGAAGATTGCCCACTAAAACAAGATGATGGAGAAATTAATGGAAATAATGACTATCCCCCAAGATATTTAGATACAATTTTGATTTTCAGAACTTTGTTCTGCGTTGGTTAGCATCAGACAATGTTTATTTTTGTTCATTTATTTATATTGCATTTCCATCAATGGTTAACATATATGAAAATTCAAATGTCTGTGTTACAAGTTTTGGATCTGTTTTAAATATTATCTTGAGTACATTGGTACTGGTCACCCCGTAAACAATCCCAGTGCTTTACGTTCAGGACTGTGTCTGTAATGGCCAATGTCCAATAATATGGTAGAGCACCAAGCATAAATATGCCCGTGTGGTAGCCAAAAAGACAAGTCATATATTGCTGAGTAGCATGATTCAAAAGGCTCCCAATTTCCCAGTTCTTGCACAGCTAAATAGAATCTTTTGGTCAGAAAATCTACTTAAATGCTCAGAAAATAAGTTGGGATGTCGACCCTGAAATTCCGATTGGGGCCAAAGCAGAAATATGATCTTTGGTTGGAGGACCCTAAATTGAGAAGGAAACCCAGTTCTGCTGGGATTCCATCCCATTTGTGCTGCAAACAGAAATTCTGGCAGTGCAGCAATCTCTCAGACCAGTACTGCACTTGAACTGCCAGCCTAGATTATGTGCTCAAGCCCTGGAGTGCAATTTGAATTTATAACCATCTGACTTGGAGGCAAGATTGTTACCACTGAGCCAAGCTAACACTTAAATGAGGGCCTCTCATTTTTTTTGTATAGGGGTGGCTTGGACTTATTATGTGAAGGGTGAACCTTTTGAGTACAAGTTGGGTGTTTGGATCGTGTGCAGATGTCAGCTTTCATCTCTGTGTAATCAAATGTGGCTCACTGGTTGGCAAACATGTATCTGGCTCCCACCTCCAAAGCGAGAATGCAGCTGGTAGCAGATTTCTGAGCCCTCCAAAATTGGCTCAGAGGCAGGAAGCAAAGGATAATGGTTAATGGGTGTTTTTGTGACTGGAAAGCTGTATCCAGTGGGTTTCTGCAGGACTCAGTGCTGAGTCCCTTGCTTTTTGTGGTATATATCAATGACTTGAACTTAAATATTGGGGTATGATTAAGAAGTTTGCAGATGGTACAAAAATAGGCTGTGTGGTTGATAATGAAGAAGAAAGCTGAAGACTGCAGGAAGATATCAGTGTACTGGTCAGGTGGACAGAACAGTGACAAATGGAATTCAATCCATATACGTGTGAGATAATGCATCTGGGGCGGTCTCATCATCATCATAGGCAGTCCGTCGTATCGAGGATGACTTGATTCCACCCCAAAAAGGGATGAGTTCGATGAGTTCACAGGTGTTTCAATGAAGGACCTAATATTCCAGATCCCGAACTCCATGTTGAAGGGTGGAAGATGCCTGTGCGTGGATATTTCTTAACGTGTGGTGGCCGTTGCATACCAGCCACCACATGGGCTTGACAGAGTTAGGTCTTGGTCCAGTGGCAAGGATTAACAAAGACGACTGGAGACCAGCTCTGCTGCACGGACCTAGTGCGCACACATATTGCAGTGTGGGCTGCCCCTGGGCCTTCGCCTCTTTTGGGCCCCGAACTCACGCCTCTCCTGGGCCCGGATCACTTTGTTCTACAATCTCTCGCCGCTCCTTCGCACTGACCTCGCCACTCCAATCACCGACCTGGACCTTGGTGACGTCCAATCCAGTCGCCCTCTTCACAGCCGTCACTCTCCAGCACACGCTGTACCTTGAGGTGGTATGCTCCTTTAAAGGCCCCAACCTGCTGATGGTCCTTGCAGGTCGGGGCCGCCGAGCCGAAACTGGTGGATGGCACCCTGCTGACAGCTCACACTTAATATTGGGGAGGTCTAACAAGGCAAGGGAATAAACATTAAATGGTACGACACTAAAAAGTGCAGAGGAACAAAGGGACCTTGGAGTGCAGGTCCACAGATCCCTGAAGGTAGCAGGCCAGGAAGATAAGGTGATTAAGAAAGCACATGGAATACTTGCCTTTATTAGTCGAGACATAGAATACAAGAGCAAGGAGGTTATGCTTGAACTGTATAAAACACAGTTAGGCCGCAGCTGGAGTACTGTGTGCAGGTCTGGTCACCACAGTACAGGAAAGATGTGATTGCACTGGAAAGGGTGCAGAGGAGATTTACAAGAATGTTGCCTGGACTGGAGGAAAGATTGGAGATGCTGGGTCTGTTTTCTTTGGAACAGAGGAGGCTGAGTGGAGTCCTAATTAAAGTGTATAAAATTATGAGGGGCCTGGATAGAGTGGATAGGAAGGACCAGTTTCCCTTGGCAGAGGGGTCAACAACCAGGGGCATAGATTTAAAGTAAATAGGGGGAGGTTTAGAGGAGATATGAGTGGGAAATTTCTTCACCCAGAGGGTAGTGGGGGTCTGGAACTCACTGCTTGAAAGGGTGGTAGAAGCAGAAACTCTCACCACATTTAAAAAATACTTGGATGTGCTCTTAAAATGCCGTAACCTACAGGGCTACGTACCTAGAGCTAGAAAGTGGGATTAGGCGGGATAGGTCTTGGTCGGCCGGCGCAGACACAATGGGCTGAAATGGCCTCCTTCCGTGCTGTAAGTTTCTATGATTCTATTGTGGTATTAATGAATACTTCCATGTGAATCAAGCGGAGTTGGCACTTTGGGAGGGAGAGGGAGAGCCACTCTTACCTCACTTAGTTCCAAGCCAAACTGTCCACAAGATTAAATCCAGCAATAGTCGGTTCTTACATACTGATTTAAAAAAAATACTTTGCCGCCTTCAGAAGGGAAAAGCATTTTCAATGAAAAGACTCCCAAGGAACTGGAGGATAATTTTTTTCTTAATCTCCTCGGAGAGATGTGCTCCATACAGTACAACTAAAAAGACCAAGCAGCAAATTCAAAACACTTGAAATAAATCAGATATGCTACTTTGTTTTATTTGTCAAATTTTTAAAATGTATTCGCATGGAAATCTGGCTTCATTTTTTGCCAATTAATGGTTTAATTGGTTAAGGTTACAAATAAGATACAATTGACTAGTTGATCTGAAAACCACTAAGAATTTCTGTTTAATTAGCTAAATTGAACTGCATTCTGTTGTCCAATCTACAATTTATGGGAGAAATGGTCGAATGAAAGACAACAGGAAGCAAGATTTCCCTGGAAAGTTCAACAGTTCATAGTCAACAAGTTCAAATCTCCCTGCCCATCCTTGAATGCTGTTCCTCCTCCTCCTCTAACATGCCTAGCATAGCAAAAGTTGTGATCCTGGTGCATGGACTGCCCCTTACAATGCTTTCTCCTTTACTGTATAGTCAAACTCTACCACCTGTCTGGGAACGGTAGCATAGTGGTTAAATTATTGGACTTATAATCCAGAGGACTAGACTTATAATCTGGAGACGTGAGTTCAAATCCCACAAGGCAGCTGGGGAATTTAAATTCAATTAAATAAATCTGGAATAAAAAAAAGTATCAGTATGGTGCCAATGAAACTATTGGATTGTCATAAAAATCCATATGGTTCACTAATGTCGTTTAGGGAAGGAAATCTGCTGTTATGTATGGAGAAAGAGTCAGACTGAACACTGTGAGCTCAAAGTAAAATGTGGCCTTAGTCTTTTATTGCAGGTCTCCAGAGTGTCTCTCCAACGTGTGAGGCCTCCTTAAATACCTGTGCTCCCAAGGGATTATGGGATCCCTTGGGACTCCAGGGGATGAGCCCTCTGGTGGCTGTACAGAGTAAATACAAGTTTACATATACAGGCAACTCTCGATTATCCGTACACGGATCTAATAGAGAACCCGCTGCAATGGCACTTTTAAAAACTGTGATTCTGTCCTGTGCGCTAAGCATGGATCCAACCAATAATGAAATATGACTAGGGATGGCACGCAGTTCTGGAGTCAAGCCTATGCACACGGGTCCCTTCTTAATTCCAATTTATATATTTATAAACCTTCCACTCATACTGTGACCCATCCTCACGTTATCACATCAAAGGCATTGCTCCCAACCCCGCTCTTTTTGGGCACTGTCCAGATCATCACGCTGGAAGCAAGTTCAGAGGGGCAAAAGATTTATCCAACTCTTCCATCCTTCCCTGCCGTCTTTCCGTTTTCTGACACCTCTGCAACTCTATTCATAGGCAATCACTGAGGGTGCCGCCCGGCCTCGGGGGTAAGTAAAGCCGAGTCTCATTCGACCTCCAGCAGTTGAAGCCTTTAGACTGGCCATTTTAAGAAAAAGTAGACACAGTTTAACATGGGTCTCTTCACTTTATATTAAAATGAATAGGTGGACAATCCCATCCTGGAAGCAGAAGCAGAAAAGCAGAAATTTGGGACCCAAACATTTTCGGCAAGTACGTGCACTCGCCCTAGCAGCAAAATCGTTTACTCGGAATAGCCCGATTCCCGAGGGCCCCGGATAATCGAGAGTTGCCTGTATAACACTTATCTGGTCTGGCCAGCCTATATGTGACTCCAGACCTACAGCAACGTGGTTGATTCTTAACTGCCCTCTGAAATGACCATGCACAATAACCGTTATGAATACAATAATAAGAATAAAACCAGACGGACCACCCGGCATCGACCTCAGCACCGGCTTCAGATACTACAATGGCACACCAAGCTCAGTCGATCCAGCAAAGTCCTCCTCACAAATATCTGGGGACATGTGCCAAAATTGGGAGAGCTGTCACACCGACTAGTCAAGCAAGAGCCTGACATAGTCATACTCACAGAATCATACCTTTCCGCTAATGTCCCAGACTCCTCCATCACCATCCCTGGGTTTGTCTTGCCCCACCAGACCCCATGAAGTCTCATGGCTTTAGGTCAAGCATGGGCAAGGAAACCTCCTGTTGATTACCACCTACCGCCCTCTCTCAGCTGATGAATCAGTACTCCTCCATGTTGAACACTACTTGGAAGAAGCACTGTGTTGTGTATGTATAAAATAAGTATATACCTGTACACTCAATGTACAGTTACATAAGACCACTGAATGCATCTTCACACTGTATACACTATGCCTGTACCATCAGAGGGTGCAACTGGTGGAGACCTAGGGGTCACCTGTACACTGCAGGTAACCAGGTATAAAAGGGAGTTCACCTTACTGTACCCTCATTCAGGAGCTGCAATAAATGGACTAAGGTCACAACAGTTCAAGTGCAATACCTTACCTCGTGGAGTCATTACTAGAGTGCTTACAGACACAATACACTGAGTGTAGCAAGGGCACAGAATGTCCTCTGGGTGGGGGACTTCAATGTCCATCAGAAGAGTGGCTTGGTAGCACCACTACTGCAGACAAAGTCCTGTCTTCCCACTGAAGACATTGTTTTGTGTGGCACTACCACCGTGCTAAATGGGATAGATTCAGAACAGAACAAGCAGCTCAAAACTGGGCATCCATGAGGCGATGTGGGCCATCAGCAGCAGCAGAATTGTATTCCACAACAATCTGTAACCTCATGGCCCAGCATATCCCTCACTCTACCATTACCATCAAGCTAAAGTTAAAGCACATGGGATTGGGGGTAGTGTGCTGACGTGGATTGAGAACTGGTTGTCAGACAGGAAGCAAAGAGTAGGAGTAAACGGGTACTTTTCAGAATGGCAGGCAGTGACTAGTGGAGTGCCGCAAGGTTCTGTGCTGGGGCCCCAGCTGTTTACATTGTACATTAATGATTTAGACGAGGGGATTAAATGCAGTATCTCCAAATTTGCGGATGATACTAAGTTGGGTGGCAGTGTGAGCTGCGAGGAGGATGCTATTAGGCTGCAGAGTGACTTGGATAGGTTAGGTGAGTGGGCAAATGCATGGCAGATGAAGTATAATGTGGATAAATGTGAGGTTATCCACTTTGGTGGTAAAAACAGAGAGACAGACTATTATCTGAATGGTGACAGATTAGGAAAAGGGAAGGTGCAACGAGACCTGGGTGTCATGGTACATCAGTCATTGAAGGTTGGCATGCAGGTACAGCAGGCGGTTAAGAAAGCAAATGGCATGTTGGCCTTCATAGCGAGGGGATTTGAATACAGGGGCAGGGAGGTGTTGCTACAGTTGTACAGGGCCTTGGTGAGGCCACACCTGGAGTATTGTGTACAGTTTTGGTCTCCTAACTTGAGGAAGGACATTCTTGCTATTGAGGGAGTGCAGCGAAGGTTCACCAGACTGATTCCCGGGATGGCGGGACTGACCTATCAAGAAAGATTGGATCAATTGGGATTGTATTCACTGGAGTTCAGAAGAATGAGAGGGGACCTCATAGAAACGTTTAAAATTCTGACGGGTTTAGACAGGTTAGATGCAGAAAGAATGTTCCCAATGTTGGGGAAGTCCAGAACCAGGGGTCACAGTCTGAGGATAAGGGGTAAGCCATTTAGGACCGAGATGAGGAGAAACTTCTTCACCCAGAGAGTGGTGAACCTGTGGAATTCTCTACCACAGAAAGTAGTTGAGGCCAATTCACTAAATATATTCAAAAGGGAGTTAGATGAAGTCCTTACTACTCGGGGGATCAAGGGTTATGGCGAGAAAGCAGGAAGGGGGTACTGAAGTTTCATGTTCAGCCATGAACTCATTGAATGGCGGTGCAGGCTAGAAGGGCTGAATGGCCTGCTCCTGCACCTATTTTCTATGTTTCTATGTTTCTATGTTTCTATGACCCTAGTTCAATGAGGAGTGCAGAAGAGCCTGCCAGGAGCAGCACCAGGTGTACCTAGAAATGAGGTACCAACCTGGGGATGCTGCAACATAGGACTATATGCATGCTAAACAGTGGAAGCAGCATGCTATAGACGGGGTTAAGCAATCCCACAATCAACGGATCAGATCAAAGCTCTGCAGTCCTGCCACATTCAGTCGTGAATGGTAGCAGACAATTAAACAACTAATGGGAGGAGGAAGCTCCATGAATATCCTCATCCTCAATGATGGTGGAGCCCAGCACACAAGTACAATATACAAGGCTGAAGTCTTTACAACCATCTTCAGCCAGAAATGCCGAGTGGGTGATCCATATCAGCCTCCTCCTGAGGTTTTCACCTTGACAGAAGCCAGCCAATTCAATTCACTCCACGTGATATCAAGAAACAGCTGAGCGCACTGGACACAGCAAAGGCTATGAGCCCCGACATCATCTCGGCTGTCGTGCTGAAGATTTGTGCTCCAGAACTAGCTGCACCTCTAGCCAAGTACAGCTGCAACACTGGCATCCACCCAACAGTTTGGAAAACTGCCCAGATATGTACTGTCCAAATAAAGCAGGACAAATCCAATCTAATCCAGCCAATTACCGGCCCATCAGTCTACTCTCAATCATCAGCAAATTGATGGAAGGTGTCGTCAACAGTGCTATCAAGCAGCAGTTACTCACCAATAACCTGCTCAGCAATGCTCAGTTTGGGTTCTGCCAGGACCACTCAGCTCCAGACCTTATTACAGCCTTGGCTGAATTCCAGAGGTGAGGTAAGAGTGACTGTCCTTGACATCAAGGCAACATTTGACCAAGTGTGGCATCAAGGAGCCCGAGTGAAATTGAAGTCAATGGGAATCAGGAAAACTCTCCACTGGCTCGAGTGATACCTAACACAAAGGAAGATGGCTGTGGTTGTTGGAGGACAATCATTACAGGACATCGCTGCAGGAGTTCCTCAGGGCAGTGTCCTAGGCCCAATCATCTTCAGCTGTTTCATCAATGACCTTCCCTCCATCAGGTCAGAAGTGGAGATGTTTGCTGATGATTGCACAGTGTTCAGTGCCATTCGCAACTCCTCAGAAAATGAAGCAATCAATGCCCGAATGCAGCAAGACCTGGATGACATTCAGGCTTGGGCTGATAAGTGGCAAGTAACATTCGCACCACATAAGTGCCAGGCAATGACCATCTCCAACAAGCGAGCGTCTAACCATCTGCCCTTGATATTCAACGGCATTACCATCGTCAGATCCCCCACCATCAACATCCTGGGAGTCACCATTGACCAGAAAGTTAACAGGAGCAGCTACAAAAATACTGTGACAACAAGAGCAGGTCAGAGGCTGGGGATTCTGCGGCAAGTTTTCTCACCTTCTGGCTCCCCAAAGCCTTTCCACCATCTACAAGGCACAAGTCAAGAGTGTGATGGAATACTCTCCACTTGCCTGGATGAGTGCAGCATCAACAACACTCAAGAAGCTCGACACCATCCAGGACAAAGCAGCCCACTTGATTGGCACACCAACCACCACCTTAAACATTCACTCCCTCCACCACCGGCACACTGTCTGCAGTGTGTACCATCTATAAGATGCACTGCAGCAACTCGCCAAGGCTTCTTCGGCAGCAGTTCCCAAACCTGCGACCTCTACCACCTAGAAGGACAAGGGCAGCAGGCGCATAGGAACACCACAACCTCTATGTTCCCCTCCAAAGCACATACCATCCTGCGTTCCTATTATCTCTAGGTCAAAATCCTGGAACTCCCTCCCTAACAGCACTGTGGGAGCACCTTCACCACAAGGACTGCACCGGTCAAAGAAGGCAGCTCACCACCACCTTCCCAAGGGCAATTCGGGATGGGCAATAAATGCTGGCCTTGCCTGCGATGCCCACATCTCACGGTAATAGAAAAAAAATGCTCAGTTAATACTAATGCACTCCTTTCCTGCCCCTATCTATCTGACTGCAATTTTAAATTTCAGGTGTCAAGGAAACCCACCCCAAGCCGGTGGGGTCCCCTTTAAATATGCAGATCGGAATCCAATGATGTCAACAGAGCCTGATCTGCCATCTTAACCTGAGGCCTGAGCAGGGAAGCAGTGATGGTTTCCCTGACAGGCAAAACCTGCAAACAGTGGCAGAAGAGGACCAGCAAGATAAGTTTAAAAAAAAACATTTTTAGTTTCCTTGTGGGCCAAGAGTAGCAGAAGTGCTCCTCCGAGCAACAACAACTTGTATTTATGGAACGCCTTTAACATAGTAAAACTTCCCAAGGTGCTTTACAGGACCATTATGAAACCAAGGTTTGACACCAAGCCATATAAGGAGATATCAGGACAGGTCAAAGAGGTAGATTTTAAGGAGTGTGTTAAAAGAGGAAAGCGAGCTGGACAGAAAGAGAGGCTTAGGGAGGGAATTCCAGAGCTTAGGGTCTAAACAACTGAAGGCACGGCCACCAATGGTGAAGCAATTAAAATCAGGGATGCCCAAGAGGCCAGAACTGTAGGAGCGCAGATATCTCAGAGGGATGTAGGGCTGGAGGAGGCTACAGAAATAGGAAGTGGCAGGTCATGGAGGCATTCGAAAAAAAGGGTGAGAATTTTCAAAATCGTGGAGTTGCTTAAGCGGGAGCCAATGTAGGTCAGCAAGCACTGGGAAGATGGGTGAACAGGACTTGGTGCGAGTTAGAACACAGGCAACAGAGTTGGGGATGGCCTGAAGTTTAGGGAGAGTAGAAGATAGGAGGCTGGCCAGGTGTATATTGGAATAGTCAAGTCTAGAGGTAACAAAGCAAGGATGAGGGTTTCAACAAATGAGCTGAGCCGGAGCAGAGACGGGCGATGTAAGTAGTTGGTGCAGGTGATGGAGACTCTCCAGACAGAGGAAACAACCTCTCAGCATCTACCCTGTCAATCCTCCTCAGAATCATATATGTTTCAATAAGATCACCTCTCAGTCTTTAAACTCCAGAGAGTATAGGCTTGCTCTCTCTCTCTCTCCAACCTCCCACCCCCATGGCTTGTTTTCCAGTCAAGCCCCGAGCCACTGTGTCCGAGCGTGAGGCCAATTTTGCCGGCCAAAGCTACGACCCTCCAGCCCTGCTTCAAAATATTCAGTGGTGGCATGTGTGTGAGCAAAAATAAGAGAAAACTTCTGAAATCCAACAAATTTACACTTCTATGTTGACAGGTAAAAAAGTTGAACTTTATTATTGATTTTGACAGTGTTCTTGACTCCCTCCAAAATCTTCGATTTAAAAACAATGGCGTCTTTCTGCGCAGATTTGTGAATGTGCGCTGGTTTTCTTAACCCACCAGAAGGTTTTTCGGGAGTGGCCAGATACGCCGACCTAGGAGGAAATATTTTTTGGCCACACTGTGAACAATTGGGAACAGGCGCAGACATGAGGGAACGTCAAAAAAACTGGCCTGGAAAAATCAGCAGTTACGTCAGTTGGCTGCGAGGTGAGCCTGGCCTTGCTGGGCCGTTGGGCGTGATGGGTTTGATTTCCTGGTCCAGCGTGGTGTCGTTGATCCTTTGGATGTGTGTTGTGGGCTCGAAAAAGGTACTGTCTGCTGTGGATTGTTCAGGGCAGTCTGTGAACCGCAGCCTCGTTTGGTCCAGGTGCTTTCTGCAAATTTGTCCATTGTCGAGTTTGACCACAAACACCCTATTCCCTTCTTTAGCTATCACCGTGCCTGCAATCCACTTGGGACCATGTCCATAGTTTAGCACATACACAGGGTCATTCAGATCAATTTCCCGTGACACAGTGGTGCGACCATCATTTACATTTTGTTGCTGTCGCCTGCTCTCTACCTGATCATGCAGGTTGGGGTGAACCAGCGATAGTCTGGTTTTAAGTGTCATTTTCATGAGTAGCTCAGCCGGGAGCACCCCTGTGAGCAAGTATGGTCTCGTGCGGTAGCTGAGCAGTACTCGGGACAGGCAGGTTTGGAGTGAGCCTTCTGTGACTCGTTTAAGGCTCTGTTTGATTGTTTGTACTACCCGCTCTGCCTGCCCATTGGAGGCTGGTTTAAACGGGGCCGAGGTGACATGTTTGATCCCACTGCGGGTCATGAATTCTTTAAATTTGGCACTGGTTAAACATGGCCCGTTGTCACTGACCAGTATGGCAGGTAGGCCGTAGGTGGCAAACATGGCCCTCAGGCTTTCAATGGTGGCGGTGGCGGTGCTCCCTGACATTATTTCACATTCAATCCATTTTGAAAAAGCATCCACCACCACCAGGAACATTTTACCGAGAAACGGGCCCGCATAGTCGACATGGATCCTTGACCATGGTCTGGAGGGCCAGGACCACAAACTTAGTGGTGCCTCTCTGGGCGTGTTGCTCAACTGAGCACACACACTGCATTGCTGTACACAGGACTCTAAGTCAGAGTCGATACCGGGCCACCACACGTGGGATCTGGCTATCGCTTTCATCATTACTATACCCGGGTGTGTGCTGTGGAGATCCGAGACGAACGTCTCCCTGTCCTTTTTGGGTAGCACTACGCGGTTACCCCACAACAGGCAGTCTGCCTGAATGGACAGCTCGTCCTTTTGCCGCTGGAATGGCTTGATTAGCTCTTGCATTTCAACGGGGATGCTGGCCCAGCTCCCATGCAGTACACAGTTTTTTTTACTAGGGACAGCAGAGGATCTTGGCTGGTCCAAGTCCTAATCTGGCAGGCCGTGTCCACCTTTGTATGCAGGCTGAGGCATTAGTATTTATCTCCTTGTTTTCAGCGAACAGGGATATGAGGGGCTTGTGATCGGTTTCCAGCTCAAATTTGAGGCCAAACAGGTACTGATGCATTTTCTTTACCCTGAACACACACGCTAATACCTCTTTCTCAATCATGCTGTAGGGCCTCTCGGCCTTAGACAAGCTCCTGGAGGCATAGGCAACAGGTTGCAACTTCCCCGCAACGTTAGCTTGTTGTAATACACAGCCGACTCCGTACGACGATGCATCACATGCTAACACGAGTCTTTTACATGGGTTATACAATACAAGCAGCATGTTGGAGCATAAAATGTTTCTGGCTTTCTCAAAAGCAATTACTTGTTTTTTTCCCCATACCCAGTTCTCACCTTTTTGCAATAACATATGTAGGGGCTCTAAGAGGATGCTTAACCCCGGTAGGAAGTTACCAAACTAGTTGAGGAGTCCCAGAAACGACCGCAGCTCCGTGACATTATGTGGCCTGGGTGCGTTCCTGATATCCTCTGCCTTGGCGTCTGTGGGCCGAATACCATCCGCCACGATCTTTCTCCCCAAAAACTCCACTTCTGTTGCCATGAAGACCTCTTCAGCCGCAGCCTTACGCGATCCAGTCACTGGAGGACCTCCTCCAGGTTTTTGAGGTGCTCGACGGTGTCCTGACCTGTGACCAATATGTCGTTCTGAAAAACCACCATGCGTGGTACCAACTTGAGTAGGCTCTCCATGTTTCTCTGGAAGATCGCTGCAGCCGACCGAATTCCAAACCGGCATCTGTTGTAGATGAACAGTCCCTTGTGCGTGTTGATGCAGTTGAGGCTCTTCGAAGACTCCTCCAGCTCCTGCATCATTTAGGCTGAAGTCAGGTCGAGCATGGTGAACGTCTTGCCTCCTGCCAGCGTCGCAAATAGGTCGCCTGCCTTAGGTAGCGGGTATTTGTCCTGTAGCATGAAACGATTAATAGTTACTTTATAATCGCTGCAAATCCTGACCACGCCATCACTTTTGAGTACTAGAACAATCGGGCTGGCCCACTCGCTGAATTCCACTGGGGAGATGATGCCCTCTTGTTGCAGCCTGTCCAGCTCGATTTCCACTCTCTCCCTCATCACGTGAGGTACCGCTCGCACCTTGTGGTGAATGGGTCGTGCCTCTGGGACCAAGTGGATCCGCACCTTCGCCCCGGAAAAGTTTCCAATGCCTGGCTCAAAAAGGAAAGGAAATTTGTTAAGAACCTGGGTACATGAGGCTTCATCGACATGTGATAGCGCTCGGATGTCAACCCAGTATGAGCAGCTTTTGCCCAGCCTGCTCCTTCCAAGAAGTGTGGGGCCATCGCCCGGGACAATCCAGAGTGGCAGTTCGTGCACCGTGCCCTCGTGGGTGATGGGGCTCAGGGCTGGTCTGAGTGCCTTGTTGCACCACAGTCTCTCAAACATCTTTTTACTCATGATGGATTGGCTTGCGCCAGTGTCCAGTTCCATGGCGATGGGTAAGCCATTCAATTTTACATTTAGCATTATAGGTGGATATTTCATCTCAAATGTGTGCACCCCGTGTACTTCATCATCTGCCTCCTCTCTCTGAGGCTCGAAATTGCTTTGATCCACCATGGACCGATCTTCCTCTGCCACGTGGTGGTTAGCAGGTTTTGCAGAACTTGCAGCTCTTACAAACATACCCTTTGAAACGGCATGAATAGGCTGAATGGAAGCCTCCACAACGCCAACAGGGTGTGAATTGCCTTGCATTCATCCTTTGTTGCGGACTCTGAGTCATCTGGGTCACCTGAGGCCTGCTGGCAGTTGCAGACTCGTGGTTTCTGCCCTGAACATTTCTGCTCGCAAACACAGTTCCAGTTAATTTATGAACATTGCTAGCACTTGTGTGCTGAGAGATTTGTTTGGTGTTATCACTGGTGGATATAAACGCCTGTGCTATTACAATGGCCTTACTGAGGGTCGGTGTCTCTATAGTCAAAAGTTTACATAGGATGGTCTCGTGGCCAATGCCCAGTACAAAAAAGTCTCTGAGCATTTGCTCCAGGTAGCCATCAAACTCACATTGTCCTGCAAGTCGCCTTAGCTCAGCGACATAGCTCGCCACTTCCTGACCTTCAGATCGCTGGCACATGTCGAACCGATACCTCGCCATCAGCACGCTCTCCCTCGGCTTAAGATGTTCCCGAACCAGTGTACACAGCTCCTCATACGACTTATCTGTGGGTTTCACCGGAGCCAGAAGATTCTTCATGAGGCTGTAGGTCGGTGCCCCGCAGACTGTGAGGAGGACCGCTCTCCTTTTTGCAGCGCTTCCTTCTCCGTCCAGCTCGTTGGCTACAAAGTACTGGTCTAGCCGTTCGACATAGGCTTCCCAGTCCTCACCCTCCAAGAATTTCTCCAGGATGCCCACAGTTTGCTGCATCTTTGCGTTGGATTCGTATGCTCGTCGCCAGTTATTGTGTTCCTGACACAGATGAGACTGCACACAGGGAGGTTAAAGTAACAGTGACCTCAATCTTTATTAAGACACTCCAGAGTGAGGAACAAGCCTTAGGGGCCGGCTTATATACAGTGCTACCAAGGGATACTGGGATCCCTTGGGACTTCAGGGGATGCACTCCCTGATGGCGGAATATGGGAGTGCATGCTTTACAGCTGCACAACACACTCTATTTTGCAACTCGATATTATTGTAATCCTCAAACATCACAACACAGAGAAGCTGGAAAGCATTTCCCTGGAGATAGCATTCCACCACAATCATCTCCACTATGTTTTACTGACCCACATAATTAATGTATTAATAAAGAATATTTAAAATTACAATGCAAAGCACTAAGTATCGATCCTAATGAATTGAAATTAACATCTGGTCATCACTCCATTACCTTGTAATTGAAGGCTAACCAAAGTGACCTCACGTTTTTCTCAAATTGTCTTTGATTCTTGAAAACAAATCACCTTTACTTTAACTACAACAAGTTTTAATGAGTAATAAAGCTATGAGTAACCCTAGACAATCTTCTTTCATTTAATGAAGGTTGGCTCAGATTAAAAATTGTCTTTATAAGACAATTATTTTCTTATTGTTCATTTTGTCATTAAATGAACAAATGTTGCATTTACACAGCAAGACAGTAATGCTAATGCAAGTAGCCATTTGCCTCTTACCAATGTTCACCCCTCCCCTTTCTCCTTCTCCTCTTCCCTCCCCTCTCTCTCTCTCCCTCTCCTCTCCTCCCTCCCCCTCTCCTCTCCTCCCTCCCCCATACCCTCTCTCCTTCTCCGCCCTCTCCCCTCTCTCGTCCCGAAAGTATTGAGTCGCTGCAGGGATGCAGTTCCACAGGCACTGGGCTCTTTCCAGTACCTTGTCCATGCGGCCATTTTTCATGTATGATCTGAGTGCCAACAGTCTGTTGAGCTGTGGGGGCTGTATAGCTGAGCGTAATCCTGTCCCCACCCAGCTATGCATCCATATGCATTTCTATCAGTTGCCTCTGGATAGTGATCCAGAATGGGAAGTCTGTTCTCCTCTCTCTAACCTAGGTTGCTATCACCAATTATAGTGTTCCTACCACTTCTGGCTGAGATCAACAAAATCATCGCCACTACGCACTGGCTAAATAACAGTTATTTCTGTCTACCTGTGTGGTTGGAAAATATAAAGCTGTCTTTGTGGCTATAACCTGGACTTGTTATATCCTAGGCCAGAACCTTGCCGACGCTCAGATGGCGAGTTCGGAGGCGAGTCCACTGTCAAAGACTAAATTTCAATCCCGTTGTGAACCTGCCTCCGTGTCAATTTCCAAAGTGCCAGGCCTGTCAACGACTTACAACTATATATTTTTTGTTATCAGAAAATCAAGTGTCCCCTGATTAAACATAGAAACATAGAAAATAGGTGCAGGAGTAGGCCATTCGGACCTTCGAGCTGCACCGCCATTCAATGAGTTCATGGCTGAACATGCAACTTCAGTACCCCATTCCTGCTTTCTCGCCATACCCCTTGATCCCCCTAGTAGTAAAGGGGGCAGCACACTCCCCAAAAAAACTTTAAGTGCCCCCTTGTTTTTTTTTGTTTTTGTTTGAGGACACTAGAACACAAATTATACAAGTGCCCCCTGGCTAAAAGGGGCGGGAGGGGGGGAGGCACTAAAAACCCGCACAACCCGACACTAAGTGGCAGGTGAGCCAATTGAAATAGTTAAGAGCTTGTTAAAAGGTACTTAAACAGCATTTTACCATCGATTTACCATTGTTCAAGCTTTTTGATGGGTTTCATGGCGCTTGGGTCAGTTATACTTCAGGCAAGGTTTTCAATGACTCTCTATTCCGCTAGGTCTGTGCAGCAGAGCAGGTCTCCAGTCGTCTTGGGTAGCCCTTGCCACTGGATGAAGACCTAGCTCTGTCAAGCTCATGTGGTGGCTGGTGTGCAACTGTCACCAAACGTTAAAAAAACCACACACAGGCATCTTCCACCCTTCACGATGTAGTTCGGGACCTGGAATTGATCGAGTTCTTCATTGAAACACCTGTGAACTCATCACTTTTTGACGTGGAAGCAAGTCATCCTCGATACGAGGGACCACCTATGATGATGATTCCTTTGAATAGGTGACAGCTGCAAAAGTGGTATAAAAGCCACCATTTCACAGCTGTTCACTTTCCAATCTTAGAAGCTGGAGCCTTCAGGTTTGGAATACACGTTTCAGTTTTATGCAGCTTGCAAATGTTTGGAGAAAACTCTCTATCCATGTCACCTCATTGGAGCAACCTCTTTCACCATTGACAGATCGCTTCTGACATCTCAACCTTCCCTGCCATCTATTCCATCAGCATCGGTGCCCTTGAAAAAATCTCATCTTGGTCCTCACAATCTGACCACAATCAGCCCCAGCACGAACATCACCAGGCACACCAGCATCACCACCAACAACACCAACCTTCTCCGCAATCACCTGATGCTGCACAGGACACAGGGCATCAGCGCCCAACCACATTGCTGCCCAGGAGGCCAGGGATGGATGGCATCACTATGGCCACATTTATTTCACTTGATGCTGTACATCCTGGCTGCCACATGATACTCCACACCAACACCATAAAGCATCCCTACAATGCCCAAGCCATTCATTTCACACTCATCACAATTGTGGGGGATACTGTTATGTCTCACCATTCACTACAACTCACTAAGCCACTTCAAAACGAGCACACAAATCTGTCCAGGAAGGCAAAGTGTTGAAAATAAAGATTTAAACATTTGACAATACATTAACAGAAACTTTACATAAACATTAGCTAAAAGACCCAAGTGCCTACCCTTGTGTGATGTCAGTTGGTATGATTGGACAAGGATGAAGGAGTGTGAGGGGTGGCTAGTGAGATGGGGATGTGATAATGTAGATAGAGAGGGATGGATGGAGGTGCAAGGTAAGTTGATGTGAGTAAGGATGTGCAGGAGTAGGGTAGGGAAAGCAGAGTGATGGGGATGTGATGAGTGGCACAGCAGGATGAGGTTGAGTGTGGCTTTGCAGTAATGTTTCGTGATCCAATGAGATTATTGAAAGGTTTGCGCCACTGCAGCCAGGTCCTCATGACGACATCCCTGTTTGTGCCCTCCTGTGCAATGCGCAACCAAGCTGCGTTGGTGTCCCGGGGAGGTTTCTTCCGCCCATTGGCAGAGAACCTCGCTGCGTGCAGTGACTCATGGGAGAGCCTGGGTGCAGCAGTGCACCTCTGTGCAGTGCTGGTCAGTGTTTACAGCACCTCAATGCTGCAGAACACTGAAAGCACAACTGTCAAAATCAATGTAGGCCATGGTCCCTTTAAGGAAACCAGCTGATGATGCATAATCAAATTATGTCATCAGATCGCTTCCTTTTAATTGTCCGGGAACCTCGCAGGGAGGGTTTAACAAGCCCAATCAGAGGAACGTCGTGGTGGAAGCTGGTATGGAGACAACAGCGGAGTCGCAGACTGCCACCTGCCTCGGCCGCACTGAGCCCGCCTCAGTAGGCAAAATCGCGGCCCAAGATCTTGGACAATCTCATCTATAGTCGATCTACCGAAATGAAAATATAAACAAATAATTAAAAAGACATTAACAGATAGAAAAGGCTGATTAATTACAATGCAGTGAAAATGCAAGCATTGCTGATTTCAAGAACCCAATTCGTGAAATTACTCATTAAATAATCTGCTGATTTTGTTCAAAATATGTTGTCGTGGGTCAGCAGTAAATTCCTGTGTGAAAAGAATTGTGCAGGGAGTCACAATTCAGAGACGTTGCTTGCCGTCTCCTAGTACCTCACTGTGCAAAAAACACATCCAACAATTTAGAGGTCGCTGCGCCCAGTAGGATGTTAAAATATCATTGGGGTCCTATGTACATCATCAGATCCCAATTTGCAGAAATATATGAGGCTCCCACCTAATTCAGGCAGGGGTCTCAGTAGCACAGAGAAGGCCCTTGCCTGAATCAGGTGGGATAGCGGCAGAGAGCAACCCTACTAGTAAGTACACTACCTCCATTTCAATTCCACTGTTGCATCAAAATTTCATTTACTCAGAAAAAAAGATGGTTGAAGAAAATTTTCAGAAAGCATTTTGTGGGATTTGTGGGTGCAGTGCAGTGTATTTGTGGGTGCAGTGCAGTGTATTATCACATGGTTTGGTCTAATAAACAAGCACATGGAAGAGCAACTCATCCTGTTTCAGTCCTTCATTTGTTCTACCCACATATATTACATTTTGGTGATAAGGATGAGATCCCCAAGTCATTTTTAGGGATGATGGAAGGACACAGTATTCAACTTTTGAGTGGGCAAGCTTAAGGTGAATTTATGACACCTTAACTGAATTTTTGCGATGTTTTACAGTTAATGCTCATGAAGAATCGTCTGTGCTTCACCTTCACATGTATGTATACACAGCAACAACAACGTCGATTCTCACATGTACACAGGTAGTGTGCTGAGTCACTGTTCAACAAGATCAGGACAACCATGGCCACGCCTATGGGATTCATCGGAAGCTCGGCATGTAAGACCGAGCTTGGAAATCATTCAGTTCTTACATTGAGTGGATGGGGATGTTTTTTTAGGACCAATAACATTCCTGAGACCGATGCTGCAGATGAGAATGTTCAAGCTCAAAATAATGTAATTCATGAACGGAAGAAAGCAATTTTTCTAACAGCGATCAGGCCAGATGTCTACGGAACATTGACAAACCTATTGCGTTAGGGAAAGCGAAGGATGCATCGTTTCGAGACATTGTTGAGAAATTCGAGGACCATTTTGACCCAAAGCTGTTAGAAATAGCAGGGAGCTTATAAGTTTGGTACCAGAAACCAAAAAGAAAGTGAAACCATCAGTGAGTACATTGTAGCTCTTAAGAACCTGTCTTTGCATTGTAACTTTGGCACATTTTTGGATCGTGCATTGCGAGATAAATTTGAATGTGGACTGGTGGATGAGTGCACACAGTCCAAGTTACTGAACACTCCAAACCTAACATTTGAGATCGCATGCAAAATTGCCCTAGCTATGGAAATGGCATCTGAGACTGCTAAGGAGCTCCGTCCAAGTCAAGTGACGAGTGCAACTGAGGTCTACAGTCACAAAGCCATCGCCAAACCTATAGCTGTGAGACCGAGTCAAAAGCATGTCGGTGAGAGCAGTTCAGTGAATTGTCATCGCTGCAATGGAAATTACTCACCACAGTCCTGTCAATATAGAAATGTGAAGTGTTTTCAGTGCTGGTAGCAAGGCCATATTTCAACAGCTTGCAGAGCTATTAAAGAACCATTCTAGTGACAACGCAAAGCAGTGGCAACAAAGAGTGGAGTTCACAATATTGAAGTGTACACACCTGATGTTGAAGAACTAGACATCTACAGTATCTATACCATTAGCGGCAACGCAAGCAGTTGTGAGAAAGAATTGCAGTACAAAACTGTGTATCGACTGCTCACCACGAGGAAGGACACATATGGGAATAAGTTTAATCAAATACCACTGACAGAGAGTACCGTAAGTTAAAAGCCTACTCCGGAGAAATCTTACAGACATGTAGACAAATGGAATGTGCAGTTCAACACAATGGCCAGTCAGTAAAGCTGTCTATTATTGTAGCGAGCTACAACAGGCCAACTCTCTTGGGCAAAGACTGGTTGAGAAAGCTAAAACTAGACTGGAAAAACATCTTCAGTGTAGATGCTTCAAAGAAGTGACTCGACACAATGCTGAACAAGTACGATAGCCTGTTCATAGACAGTATGAGGGCATCACTGGGTATGATGTGCATATTCGCATCAAGTCCAATGAGAAGCCTGTCTATTGTAAGGCAAGGCAGGTCCTCTTTGTGTTGAAAAGTCAGGTGGAGGAAGAGCTAGCAAAGCTCAGAGAGAACGAAGTGTGAGTAAAAATTGATAAAAGTGAATGGGCTACCCCAATAGTGCCCAAAGCAGACAAAACGGTACGCTTATGCAGTGACTACAAAGTTACTATCAACCAAGCAGTTGACAATGAGCAGCATCCATTACTTACATCACAAGATTTGTATGCAACACTCTCTGGGTCAAAGATTTTCTCCAAGCTTGACCTGTCATAGCTTAACAGTAGCTCACCATCAACACACACAAGGGACAGTACTCGGGACGATATTGAATATATTCAAGGCTGAGATAGATGGATTCTTGAACTATTGGGGATTCAAGGGTTATGGGGAACAGGCAGGAAAGTGGAGTTGAGGCCAAGATCAGATCAGCCATGATCTTACTGAATGATCCTATTGAATGACGGAGCAGGCTCGAGGGGTGTATAGAGTTATGTCCTCCCCCAAAATTTTCCAGACTATGATGGATAAGATTTGCAAGGAGTTCCAAATTGCTAATGCAATCATGATCATCATAGGCAGTCCCTCAAAACGGGAATGACTTGCTTCCATGCCAAAAAAGGATGAGTTCACAGATGTTTTAATGATGGACCTAATATTCCAGGTCCCTGAACTACATCCTGAAGGGTGGAAGATGCCGGTGCGTGGATTTTTTTTACGTGTGGTGGATGTTGCACACCAGCCACCACACGGGCTTGACAGAACCAGGTCTTGGTCCAGTGGCAAGGGTTATCCAAGACAACTGGAGACCTGCTCTGCTGCACGGACTGAATGCGCACACATATCACAGTGTGGGCTGGCCCGTGCTGCCCCAGGGCCCCAAACTCACATCTCTCCTGGGCCCCGATCACATCCCTCCACAGTCTCTCGTCGCTCCTGCTATACCTGCCCACACTCCAATCATCGACCGGGACCTTGATGACGTCACTCTCGCTGCCATCATCCTCCTGCACCAGCTGGCGCCGCTCCCTGAAGTGGTATGTCTCCACGCTGCTCCCGGGCCGCCGCTCACCGCTCCTTTTATGGCCCCGACCTGCCGCTGGTGTTCTCACACAGGTCGCGGCCTCCACGCTGCTCAAGATGATGTGCCGATTGCAACAAGCAGCGAGGAAGAAAATCTAGACGTGTTAGATATAATGCTTCAAAGGTTGAATGCCCACAAAGTCAAATTGAAAAGGACCAAAAGTACTGTTGTTCAGGTTATGTACCTTGGTTTGAAAGTTGATGCAAATGGCTTGCAACCAGTGAAGGAAAAGGTTGATGCTATCTGTCATCAATGCTCCAAAACCACAGAACATGTCTGAATTAGGATATTTCCTTGGAATGGTCCAGTACTACGCAAGTTTCTTACCTGAGTTAGACCACGTTAGCTCCATTCCATGAACTCCTCAAGAAGGATGTCCAGTGGAAGTGGATGAAAGCGCAACAGGAAGCTTACGACACGCGATCTCTACTTGTGCACTATGACACAGAGCATGAGCTTAAGGTAGCGTGTGCTGCTTCTACCTATGGTGTGGGAACTGTTATAAGCCACGTAATGGATGACAGCCAAGGGAAACCAATCGCATTCGCATCGCAAACCCTCAGAAAGAGCAAAAGAAACTATGTGCAAATTAAAAAGGAAGCACTCGCCACAGTGTTTGCAATCAAGAAATTCCAACAGTTCCTGATCTGCAGAAAGTTTACCCTGATAACTGATCATAAACTGCTCCAAGCAATATTGGGGCCCAAATCTGCCAAATCAATTGCAAGGAGCTTTGTTTACTGGCCTGGATTGGACACTGATCTTGAATCAATTGTCAGCAAATTCAGCTTTTGCTAAAATTGCAGAAACAAATCACCCGAAACTCTACTACTATAATGGTCATGGCCAAGTAGACCTTTTCAGAGAATACGGGCTCAAATTTCCCCAATGCCGTTTTCTGGCGTACTTGAAGAGTTACGCCCTTTTTTTGGGGGCCCAACTACGCCAAAAAAAATCATCCAACTTTCCCCGTTGAATTGTTGATTTTGGCGCCACGTAGCCTGTCCTTTAGCTTTGGGGGTGGAGCGGAAGAGCTGCGCCAAAAAGAGTGGGTTGCCAGGGTAACGAGGGACACACTGCGGGCTGAGGCTGGAAAATTACATACAACACATTCTGGCCAGCTCACAGCAACCTGCACAAGCACCTTGCAGCAGCTTACCAGCGTTAAATTATTAAAGTGTTTATGACAAAAGTCTATCCTCTCCTACCCCCTCCCTCCCGGTGCCGCTCCTAACCCTGGTCGAAAGGCCTCCCTCCTCCCAGTGCCGCTACTAACCCTGACCGAAAGAGCCTCCTCCTCTCTCCCATCTTTCCTCTCCCCCCCGCCCCCTCCCTCTCTGCTGCTGCTGTCCCGGCCATGGAACTGCATCTGCTGCGCTGATTCTCTGACCTGCACCAATTTTGTCAACTGCTCAGAAGGTTTTTCAACAGTGGTCACTTACGCTGTCCTAAGAAAATTGGAGTAAATCAGAGTTGGCCAAACTTACTTAAACTTTGGGGAAATTTGGAGATTTTAAGTTACTCCAAAAAAACGGTGCTGCCAAAAAAACAGCGCAGATAATTGGGGAAATTTGAGCCCATGATCTTGACTTCTGTGAGAAAGCAAATGATTATTTCCTGGTACTTGTAGATAGTCACTCAAAGTGGATTGAAGTGAAACACATGGATTTAAATACTACAACTGAACTTACCATAGATGAGTTGAGGTCTATCTTTGCATGTCATGGCTTACCTGAAGAGCTTGTTTCTGACAATGGCCCTCAGTTCCGTTCTGCTCTATTCCAAGGTCAGGAAATAAAATGGTATCAAACACATTCTTGTTCGACCATATCATCCAGCTCGCAATAGAACAGCCGAAAGGTCAGTCAGAATAGTGAAAGAAGCTCTCAAAACAACAACAACAACTTGTATTTATATAGCGCCTTTAATGTAGTAAAACATCCCAAGGCGTTTCACAGGAGTATTAAAAGACAAAAATTTGATACTGAGCCACATAAGAATAATTCAGGGCAGGTGACCAAAAGCTTGATCAAAAAAGTAGGCTTTAATGAGCATCTTAAAGGAGGAAAGTGAGGTAGAGTGGCAGAGAGGTTTAGTTAGAGAGTTCCAGAGCTTGGGACCAAGGCAACAGAAGACACGGCCACCAATGGTTAAGCAATTATAATCAGGGATGCTCAAGGAGGCAGAATTTGAGGAGCGCAGACAACTCGGGGGGGGGGGGGGGGGCTGAAGGAGATTACAGAGATAGGGAGGTGCGAGGCCCTGGAGGGATTTATAAACAAGGATGAGAGTTTTGAAGTCGAGAAGTTGCTTAACCAGGAGCCAATGTAGGTCAGCGAGCACAGGGGTGATGGGTGAGCGGGACGTGGTGCGAGTTAGGACACCGGCTGCCTCAAGTTTAAGTTGGGTAGAATGTGACAGGTCAGCCAGGAGTGCACTGAAATAGTCAAGTCTAGAGGTAACAAAGGCGTGGATGAGGGTTTCAGTAGCAGATGAGCTGAATCAGGGCGGAAATGGGCAATGTTACAAGTGGAAATAGGCGGTTTTAGTTAAAAGAAAAAAAAGCCAGGATTTTTTGTTATGTGGTACGTGTAATGCTGGGAAAGGTGGAACCATAGATTTGTTGTATTTGAAAGGGGAATACATACATTTTTTAAGGGAGAAAGCATGTGTAATGTATTATCACATGGTTTAGTATGAGCATGCTCAGTTCACTCTGGCCTAATAAACAGGCACATGGACTGGCATCTCATACTGTCTCTGTCCTTCATTTGTTTTACCCACTTATAATACAGTGGAAACCTGATGGCCTGACTGCGCAATCATAAGTAAAACACATTATAAATGTGTACATAGGAATATCGGGTAGGAAAAAGTTGTGCAAGTAGGAAGTTTGGTGCAGACATAACTTTTATTTAATATATTATAGTGTCCACCTCCTCAAAATCTTACACTAGCAACAAAATGTGATCCTGTCATAATATTCAAAGAGAAGCAAATTGAAAGAATAAATTGTCAACCAGCCGGTTTTAACTGCCCACCCACCCAGTTTCCACCAGGTGGGTAGATTTAAAGTAATTGGTAGAAGGATGAGAGGGAAGTTGCGGAGAAGTGTTTTCACTCGGAGAATGATGGGGGTCTGGAACTCACTGCCTGAAAGGGTGGCAGAGGCAGAAACCCTCATCACATTTAATTAGTACTTGGATATGCATTTGAAGTGCCAAAACCTGCACGACTACGGACCAAGAGCGAGAAAGTGGGATGAGGCTGAATAGCTCTTTTTCAATTGGCTATGATTTCTATGATTCTATTTAAAATTGGCCTTTGAGAGCCTTTTTGTAAACAGAGAAGCTGAGAGTTTTTCTTAAACACTGTGGGGTCGAAATTGGCTGTTGCCCCAGTTAGGGGCGATAACCTCTCTGGGCGGACAGTAAGGTTGTTGCTGATCCCACAAAGGAAACATTTGGATAGAGCCTTGTGTTTGAATGAAAACGGTGGCTCTTGGGGCACGGATTATGTGGACATATACAGTTGTAAAAATTACTCTTTTCCAAAATGGATCTGGTAGCCTCTGGGCACCTGGCATGTAAAATATAATCTATAATCGGGTAGTCCTCCTGGCTGGGAGGTTGTGATCCTTAAAATCCATGAAATTCAAGCAAAGTGTGTTAAAAAGACAAGCCTGAAGGCTCTGTGCCTCAATGCAAGGAGTATTCGGAATAAGGTGGACCAATTAACTGCGCAGCTAGCAGTTAACGGATATGATGTAATTGGTATCACGGAGACATGGCTCCAGGGTGACCAAGGCTGGGAACTCAACATCCAGGGGTATTCAACATTGAGGAAGGATAGACAGAGAGGAAAAGGAGGCAGGGTGGCGTTGCTGGTTAAAGAGGAAATTAATGCAATAGTAAGGAGGGACATTAGCCTGGATGATGTGGAATCGGTATGGGTGGAGCTGTGGAATACTAAAGGGCAGAAAACACTAGTGGGAGTTGTGTACAGACCACCAAACAGTTGTAGGGAGGATGGGGATGGTATCAAACAAGAAATAAGGGATGCGTGCAATAAAGGTACAGCAGTTATCATGGGCGCCTTAATCTACATATTGAGTGGGCTAACCAAACTGGTAGCAATGCGGTGGAGGAGGATTTCCTGGAGTGTATTAGGGATGGTTTTCTCGATCAATGTGTCGAGGAACCAACTAGAGAGCTGGCCATCCTAGACTTGGTGATGTGTAATTAGAAGGGCCTAATTAGCAATCTTGTTGTGCGAGGCCCCTTGGGGAAGAGTGAGCATAATATGGTAGAATTCTTTATTAAGATGGAGAGTGACACAGTTAATTCGGAAACTAGGGTCCTGAACTTAAGGAAAGGTAACTTTGACGGTATGAGGCGTAAGGTGGCTAGACAAGACTGGCAAAGGATACTTAAAGGGTTGACGGTGGATAAGCAATGGCAAACATTTAAAGATCACATGGATGAACTTCAGCAATTGTACATCCCTGTCTGGAGTAAAAATAAAATGGGGAAGGTGGCTCAACCATGGCTAACAAGGGAAATTAAGGATAGTGTTAAAACCAAGGAAGAGGCATATGAATTGGCTAGCAAAAGGAACAAACCTGAGCACTGGGAGAAATTTAGAATTCAACAAAGGAGGACTAAGGGTTTAATTAAGAGGGGGAAAAGAGTACGAGAGGAAGCTTGCAGGGAACATAAAAACTGACTGCAAAAGCTTCTATAAATATGTGAAGAGAAAAAGATTAGTGGAAACAAATGTAGGTCCCTTGCATCAGATTCAGGTGAATTTATAATGGGGAACAAAGAAATGGCAGACCAATTGAACAAATACTTCGGTTCTGTCTTCACGAAGGAAGACACAAATAAACTTCCGGATGTACTTGGAGACAGTGGGTCTAGTGAGAAAGAGGAACTGAAAGATATCCTTATTAGGCGGGAAATTGTGTTCGGGAAATTGATGGGATTGAAGGCCGATAAATCCCCGGGTCCTGATAGTCTGCATCCCAGAGTACTTAAGGAAGTGGCCCTAGAAATAATGGATGCATTGGCGATCATTTTCCAACAGGCTATCGACTCTGGATCAGTTCCTATGGACTGGAGGGTAGCTAATGTAACACCACTTTTAAAAAAGGAGGGAGAGAGAAAACGGGTAATTATAGATCGATTAGCCTGACATCAGTAGTGAGGAAAATGTTGGAATCAATTATTAAAGATGAAATAGCAGCGCATTTGGAAAGCAGTGACAGGATCGGTCCAAGTCAGCATGAATTTATGAAAGGGAAATCATGCTTGACGAATCTTCTGGAGGTTTTTGAGGATGTAACTAGCAGCCTAGAGAAGGGAGAACCAGTGGATGTGGTGTATTTGGACTTTCAAAAGGCTTTTGACAAGGTCCCACAGAAGAGATTGGTGTGCAAAATCAAAGCACATGGTATTGGGGGTAATGTGTTGACGTGGATAGAGAACTGGTTGGCAGACAGGAAGCAGAGAGTCGGGATAAATGGGTCCTTTTTAGAATGGCAGGCAGTGACTAGTGGAGTGCCGCAGGGCTCAGTGCTGGGACCCCAGCTCTTTACAATATATATTAATGATTTAGATGAAGGAATTGAGTGTAATATCTCCAAGTTTGCAGATGACACTAAACTGGGTGGCGGTGTGAGCTGTGAAGAGGACGCTAAGAGGCTGTAGGGTGACTTGGACAGGTTAGGTGAGTGGGCAAATGCATGGCAGATGCAGTATAATGTGGATAAATGTGAGGTTATCCATTTTGGGGGCAAAAACATGAAGGCAAAATATTATCTGAATGGCGGCAGATTAGGAAAAGGGGAGGTGCAACGAGACCTGGGTGTCATGGTTCATCAGTCATTGAAAGTTGGCATGCAGGTACAGCAGGCGGTGAAGAAGGCAAATGGTATCTTGGCCTTCATAGCTAGGGGATTTGAGTATAGGAATAGGGAGGTCTTACTACAGCTGTACAGGGCCTTGGTGAGGCCTCACCTGGACTATTGTGTTCAGTTTTAATCTCCCAATCTGAGGAAGGACGTTCTTGCTATTGAGGGAGTGCAGCGAAGGTTCACCAGACTGATTCCAGGGATGGCTGGACTGAAATATGAGGAGAGACTGGATCAACTGGGCCTTTATTCACTGGAGTTTAGAAAGATGAGAGGGAATCTCATAGAAACCTGTAAGATTCTGATGGGACTGGACAGGTTAGAAGCGGGAAGAATGTTCCCGATGTTGGGGAAGTCCAGAACCAGGGGATATAGTCTTAGGTTAAGGGATAGGCCATTTAGGACTGAGATGAGGAGAAACTTCTTCACAGAATGTTGTTAATCTGTGGAATTCCCTGCCGCAGAGAGTTGTTGATGCCAGTTCATTGGATATATTCAAGAGGGAGTTAGATATGGCCCTTACGGCTAAAGAGATCAAGGGGTATGGAGAGAAAGCAGGAAAGGGGTACTGAGAGAATGATCAGCCATGATGTTATTGAATGGCGGTGCAGGCTCGAAGGGCCGAATGGCCTACTCCTGCACCTAGTTTCTATGTTTCTATAAGCATTCTTCTGAACTGTGAGCCAGAGGAATTACCCGTTTATGCTACAAGTTTCAGTGGTGTCCTTGTCAAAAACATCCTGTAAAATAGGATGAGAATGAATGGGACTCTGCTTGTCTGTTTAAAATAACAGCTGAGAATTTATCACCTGTCACAGACCAACACTGATAGCTTCAGGCATTGTATTGATGTACCTCTGTTGAAGGGAGACACAGTTAGCACAAGTTCATTTTCAAATAATGATTCTGCAACGGTAATGTCATCTAATACCAGCAACATCCTTCATGTTCTGTAAACATAAGCTCATCCAAAACTCTGCTGCCTGTATCCTACCTTGCAATATGTCCAGTTCACCCATAACCCCTGTGTTTGTTGACCTACATTAGCTCCGTGTCCGGCAACACCTCTATTTTAAAATTCTCAACCTTGTTTTTAAATCCCTCCATGGCTTTGCACCTCCCTACAACCCTCCGAGATCTCTGCACTCCTCCAATTCTGGCCTCTTGCGCATCCTCGATTTTCATTGATCCACAAGTGGTGACCAGCTGTCGAGGCCCTAAGCTATGGAATTCCCTCTCCACACCTTTATCTCTCTTTCCTCCTATAAGACGCTCCTTAAAACCTACCTCGAGGTAGGGACAGTTTACTATATTAAAGGTGCTATGCAAATGCAAGTTGTTGTTGTGTGGTGCTCAATGCTGCTCAAGCAAGCTGCAATCAGCCCATTTGGTCTATGTTATAAATGACAATAAAAATGAAATGATAGATATGGCATCCTTTCATGGTATCTTTGATACTTCTTATCTCCCTGACAACCTTACACCCTTAAGCATGACATTTTCTCAGTAACATATTGTAGACTTACAACAGCCAAAGAACTCAGATCCCATGATATCTGGAGATCAGAAGTTGCATTGAAATTAATTTCAAACCTATCCGCGTTCCAAATGAAGGCTACATTATTTCAACAAGATTATCAGTATTACTGTTTATTCTTTCAGCTGATGAGCAGGGCTGAACAATGTTCCAAACCAACATTTCTTTTTTCCTTGAGCTGCGTTGATGAAGCACATGTCTCAGTTCTACCAACACAGTGATGTGCTTTTCACTCATGTGCAAGGGTGCGTGAGCAGGATGCCTTGTAAAACTCTGCTGTAGTAATGCTGAGAAGCCTAAAGGAATACATCAGGATTAGGTTTTGTAATGGGATGATCCATGACTTCCAACAATATTTTGCCAATTCAGCTGATCTTTAATCAAATATAATCTTTTTTTTCCCCCGCAGATTTTTCACTATCTCTCTGGTAAACAGTGACTGGTGCTGAAATAGGGTTCCACAGCAACGACAACCCTCCATTACTTCACCTAATGGCCTTTCTCCAAAGTACAAGTCTCGAAAGTGAGTATTGGAAGGCTATATATCCTTTGGGATTTTAAATTAAGCCAGAAGTCATGTCAACAAAGCCTTCAAATTATTAGCAATAAATTATTAACCTGTTCGCTCACCTTCACAGTAAAGGACGCTGGTCAAAATAATGATATGAATTGAAAAGCAAGCCAGGCACTACAGAAAAATAACAAACGTTAGTTGGAACTCACCTGATGGTTAATTGGATATGTGCAACTTCTTCTTCTTAGGCAGTACCTTGTATCGAGGATGACTTGCTTCCACGCCAAAAAGGGATGAGTTCACAGGTGTTTCCAAGAAGGACCTGACATTCTAGATCCAGAACTACATATTGAAGGATAGAAGATGCCTGTGCGTGGATTTTTTTTAATGTGTGGTGGCCGTTGTACACCAGCCACCGCACAGGCTTGACAGAGCTAGGTCTTATTTCAGTGGCAAGGAGTAACCAAGACAACTGGAGACCAGCTCTGCTGCACGGATCTAGTACGTACACATATCGCAGTGTGGGCTGGCCCATGCTGCCCCTTGGGCCCTCAACTCTTCAGGGCCCTGAACTCACGCCTCTTCAGGGCCCCGATCACATTGCTCTACAATCTCTTGCCACTCCTTCGCCTCGACCTCGCCGCTCCTCTGCTGTTTGCCACCTTTCCTGCTGTACTTTCCCACGCTCCAATCAGACACCTGGATTTTGGTGATGTCCAATCCAGTCGCCCTTCTTCAAGTCGTCGCCCTCCTGCACCAGCTCGCGCAGCTCCCTGAAGTGGCCTCCACGCTGCTCGCAGGCCCCGACCTGCGAGAACCCACCAGCCACAGGTCGGGGCCATAAAAGGTGCAGCAGTCTGGGAGCAGCGTGGAGGCCGCTTCAGGGAGCAGTGCGAGCTGGTGCAGGAGTGTGCAACAATTAGTGTAAGACTAACTGGTAGGCCCCACCCCTTGTTTTTTCTCAGATCTGTGCTGTGGGCAGCCTTGGGAGTACTACTATTTGTTGCATTGTCCCTGGGTTAGAGTGGAAAAAAAACATTCAGAGAGCTTCCACCAGACACCTTTTCACCGACTTCAATCGGAAAATACGTATGGGTGGACTTTGCGAGGGCGGGGTCCATATCGCCTTCTATTCAGTCAATCTCATGACTTTACATGATTTTCAGGAGCGTCATCATCAGAAGACATTTTTGTAAATTCAAAGTGATAACGAACTCTGATGAATAACTTTGACTTTCTTTTTTTTGCCCCTATAGATTTTTGGAAGGAAAACAGTGAACACTGATAACATACTTCCAGGAACTGCCTTGGGATTGTTACTGAACCCAACAATGTGAGGGAGCTAAGTTAATATTTATATTTATAATGAAACACTCCCTGGAAGATCTGGCTTGACTGTGTCCATTGTTGTATATGCAAGCACTTTAACAATGACTCTGCAAGGTAAGGGTATAGTACTTGACCTTAGTCCTTTATTGCAGCTCCTAGAGTGAGGACACCAAGAGGTGAGCTCCCTTTTATACTGGGTTACCTGCAGTGTACAGGTGACCCTCCAGCAGCAGCACCCTCTGGTGGTACAGGTATAATGCATACAGGGTGAAGGTACATTTAGTGGTCTAGTGTTATGGTACATACATTAACATGCATACATAACAACACTCCCCAGAAGACTTTCTCAAGTCCTTATTACCATGACATGGGGAGGTGATCAGTAGTGGACTGTGGGAGGTTGTGTGGGTGCCGAGTGTGATCCATGTGATCATGGCTGCACACATCCATTACCCCCCCTCCCCCCCCCCCACATACATAGACCATGTGGATGTCACTGTTGGAGGCTTCTGCAGTGGTGGAGCAAGTATATGTTGTTATGGGTAAGGTACATACATTGTTGAAAGGGTAGGTGGTGGTGTTTAGTGATGGTCAGGGCCACAGAGTGGTGTGTCCTCCTTGTCCTCCATTGGTGGTGGACGTCTGGTCATCCCAGGTTCCACCGGGAAAGCTGGAAGGTACTGGCCTCTTGCACCCGGTGCTGGCCCTGGTGGCCGGGGGGGGGGGTTAAGGCCAATCTGGGGCAGGTTGCCAGTGGTGGTGGCTGTGCTGCCCATTGAACACTGTCCCTACAGTGGATATGCTCCCACTGGGTGTGTGTGAACCCTTACTGGGGCATCACATTGGCCCCAGAAGCGCAGGCTACATGATCAGGTAGCCCGCTGGACCTGGGTGCTTCCCACGGGGGGTTCCCTTTGGCATTGTCATTATACATGTAGAACCCGGTATCATTTCTCATTCTAGCATTAGTATACATAGAAACATAGAAAATAGGTGCAGGAGTAGGCCATTCGGCCCTTCGAGCCTGCACCGCCATTCAATGAGTTCATGGCTGAACATGCAACTTCAGTAACCCATTCCTGCTTTCTTGCCATACCCCTTGATCCCCCGAGTAGTAAGGACCTCATCTAATTCCTTTTTGAATATATTTAGTGAATTGGCCTCAACAACTTTCTGTGGTAGAGAATTCCACAGGTTCACCACTCTCTGGGTGAAGAAGTTTCTCCTCATCTCGGTCCTAAATGGCTTACCCCTTATCCTTAGACTGTGACCCCTGGTTCTGGACTTCCCCAACATTGGGAACATTCTTCCTGCATCTAACCTGTCTAAACCCATCAGGATTTTAAACGTTTCTATGAGATCCCCTCTCATTCTTCTGAACTCCAGTGAATACAAGCCCTGTTGATCCAGTCTTTCTTGATATGTCAGTCCCGCCATCCCGGGAATCAGTCTGGTGAACCTTCGCTGTACTCCCTCAATAGCAAGAATGTCCTTCCTCAAGTTAGGAGACCAAAACTGTACACAATACTCCAGGTGTGGCCTCACCAAGGCCCTGTACAACTGTAGTAACACCTCCCTGCCCCTGTACTCAAATCCCCTCGCTATGAAGGCCAACATGCCATTTGCTTTCTTAACCGCCTGCTGTACCTGCATGCCAACCTTCAATGACTGATGTACCATGACACCCAGGTCTCGTTGCACCTCCCCTTTACCTAATCTGTCACCATTCAGATAATAGTCTGTCTCTCTGTTTTTATCACCAAAGTGGATAACCTCACATTTATTCACATTATACTTCATCTGCCATGCATTTGCCCACTCACCTAACCTATCCAAGTCACTCTGCAGCCTCATAGCATCCTCCTCGCATCTCACACTGCCACCCAACTTAGTGTCATCCGCAAATTTGGAGATACTGCATTTAATCCCCTCGTCTAAATCATTAATGTACAATGGGACCTCAGCACAGAACCTTGCGGTACTCCACTAGTCACTGCCTGCCATTCTGAAAAGTACCCATTTACTCCTACTCTTTGCTTCCTGTCTGCCAACCAGTTCTCAATCCACGTCAGCACACTACCCCCAATCCCATGTGCTTTAACTTTGCACATTAATCTCTTGTGTGAGACCTTGTCGAAAGCCTTCTGAAAGTCCAAATACACCACATCAACTGGTTCTCCCTTGTCCACTCTACTGGAAACATCCTCAAAAAATTCCAGAAGATTTGTCAAGCATGATTTTCCTTTCACAAATCCATGCTGACTTGGACCTATCATGTCACCTCTTTCCAAATGCGCTGCTATGGCATCCTTTATAATTGATTCCATCATTTTACCCACTACCGATGTCAGGCTGACCAGTCTATAATTCCCTGTTTTCTCTCTCCCTCCTTTTTTTAAAAAGTGGGGTTACATTGGCTACCCTCCACTCCATAGGAACTGATCCAGATACATGATACATTGGCTTCGATCGCAACTAGCTACTTCGGCATTGTTATACTTCTTTACACTTTCACATTTGTCACTTACAACGCTTTCTTGTGTGCTATCAGTATCTCTGTACAAGGTTACATTTGGATGCCTGCCGTTGTTGGTTACATTTGCCACGTTAGCATTACTGGCATCACTGTTCAACAGTACAAATTTGTCACTTACATCATTTTTTGAAGCAGTCATTACATTTCTCCCATTAGCATTGCCGGCATCACCATTCAACAGTACATTTATATACCTACATTCATTAATTACACTTTTATCTTTAAAATCACTGGCATCGCTGTGCCAAGAGTGGAACTGTCCCTTTAATTGTTCTGGGTTGCCGGTCTTCTTTAAGATGGCCTTGCAATCTTTACCCCAATCCGGTTCGCCGCTTGGTGACACATGTTGCTCCCTCAACGCTGCCTCTCGTGGTCTGGTCACGGCCATCTTGATTCCAGGTGCTTCGCTTCGTGTGCAGGTGCCATCTTCTTTCTCTCCACGAGGTAGGCTGCGGTGATCCTTCTCTCCCCAGGTTCTGCCACGGACGCCGGGAATCTACCTTCTGCGCCGATCTTCTTGCCTCGGAGTCCTGCCACTGGAGCCTGGAAGGTGAGGTCTGGTCGTTCAGGTTGGATCATCTCGCCGTTGAGTTGTGCAGTCTGTGTCGTCGCCACGCAGTCGAGTCGGACAGTAGGATTTTCAGGTGCTGCGATGAATCCAAGTTTGGAGCCACATTGGGTGTCGATCACCGGGGCCCGGAGGCCTTTGCCATTCCGACAAATTTGGACTTGCTTCATCCAACTTCTTCCCAGCAGCGCTGGACCGTCACCGGCAACGATCCACAAAGAAAGCTTGTGCATCGCGCCTCCATGGGATACCTGGACCTCCATGCTGCCAACGACTGGGATGGTGCCTTTTGTGTCGGTGAGCAGCTTTGCCTGGATTGGGGACATTTTGGGTCATTTGGCGGGATTGTCCCAGAGTTTCTTAAAGGCCGTCTGATTCATCAACGACTGGCTCACCCCTGTGTCGATCTCCATCGAGACTGGAACCCCGTTGATTTCTACTTCCATTTTCCATGGGGAACTCTCGGTGGAGCAGGTATATATTCCGTACTCCTCTTCCAGGGGCTGAGCAGCTTAGTCTTCATCAGCGCTGGAGCCCGGGTGATCGGCCAACTCTTCAGCGACTCGGTGAGTAAAACTCCTTCTACACATTCGCTGAAGGTGACCTTTAGTGTTGCAGCCTTTGCAGGTATAGTCTTTGTATCGGCATTGGTGGGCCCTGTGGTTTCCTCCATAGCGCCAGCACGGGGCTAGCCGTTTGGCCCCATGTGGCGGACTCAGGGTTGCGGGACTCGGGGCAGCAGTCTTGCCTCTGAAAATGGCCATTCGGTTCACTGTACTCGTCGGGTTAGAGTCCTGGGTGTGAGTCATCATTGTTTTGGAGTCGCAGACCAAAATCATGAATGCCTGGCTCACTTTGATTGCCTTCTGCAGGGTGACCATAGTGTCCGCAGAGAGCAGTTTATGGAGGAGGCCCTTTGTGCTTCAGTGAGGTGGTCGCCAAAATCACACGGTGCAGCCAATCTTCTCAGATCTGCAGCATATTTAGCAATTTCTTGGCCTTCAGTCTGCGGTGGGTGTAGAACCGGTGTGTGGCTGTGAGGATGCTCTCTTTGGGTTTGAGTTAAAGTTACGTGCTCCACATCGGTCTTGGTTGTCGTCTTCGCTGGGGCTAGCAGGTGCCTGACAAGGCCGTGGACATTGGGCCCACAACTGCTGAGCCGGATGGCTCTGCGCTTGTTCTCCAGCAAGATCGGTGAGTCCCCAGCCAGGTCGTTCGCGATGAAAAAGTGTTCTAGCCTTTCCACAAAGGCATCCCAATCTTCCCCATCAGTGAATTGTTGGAAGTTGCTTTGGTTCGACATATTGTGCATGGAAATTTGTAACCTCATCGTCAGTTGTTGTGTATGCAAGCATTCTAACAACCATTCCACGAAGTAAGGGTATAGTATTTGAATAGTGACCTTAGTCCTTTATTACAGCTCCTAGAATGAGGACACCAAGAGGTGAGCTCCCTTTTATACTTGGTTACCTGCAGTGTACAGGTGGCCCTTCGGTCTCCAGCAGCAGCACCCTCTGGTGGTACAGATATAATGTATACAGGGTGAAGGTACATTCAGTGGTGTCGTGTTACGGTACATACATTAACATGCATACATCACATCTACCATTAATTCAGCTCCTTCACAATGCAGGTGCAGTAAGCCCTCCAAGACAATTATCTTGATGTTTATCAGCAGTCACTGAGTAACAATTTTTTTTTAAATCAGCAGAAATAGAGAGAGACAATAATGATGTTAATGATATTTCTTGGTAGCTGTTTTTTTTTTAAGCATTCTAATGGAAGAGCTCCCTTTAAAACAAAGATCGAAGGAACTAGTATGTTCAAGTCTCTACGTAAGAAGACTGCTTCAGACAAATCATTAGTGACAATACGTTACTTCTCTCTTAGAACACTTGGACTACTTGGTATACATTCACACTGCCTAGAACATTAATTTACATTTATTTACACATATCAAAAACAGAAGATGCTGGCACAAAAGCCACAATGAGAGCAATATCCTCATTTTCTGGTTGATAATGTGTTTTGAACCCAGAAAAATTAGGCGTTCAAACTTTCTTTCTGACATGTGAATGCAATCTATATTTTGCTGAAAATTTACAATGTTAAATGCTTGGAGGAAGGGAAGCAGAGGGTGCCACTTTGATCACAAAAGGAAGTTCTAGACCTTTTTTTGAACACATTTATTGCATCCCTTGTTTCAGAGCCAAGAGAGCAACTTTTATTTATAAAACAGCTGGAGAAATCATATTACGACCATTCTAATTAAATGTTTCACCAATTTTAATTTTGTGATTCATACTGCATTGCAGATTTAATTCTTAAAGGCCTGTTTCTCAAAAATTATTTGATTTGTATTCAGATTTTAGTCAACTATCAGTTTAATTAACAGTTGCACTCCAGAGAAACTGACTGCCATTGTGGCAAATGAGCTCCCAAGGCTGAGCCAAGAACCCTTCAGAGATAATGGGGAATGTTCCAAGTTGAATTCAATGGATCAGTTCACTGCTTTTATCACTGCAACTGATTTCCCACATTTCCAATATGACTAATTGGTAATTTTTTTTGGCAATTTTAATACCACATATTTCCACTGAAGTTCCTGAAGTATGTTGACAACAGAACATTTATTTTTTTCTTAGCAGAGATAACTTTTATCTGACTCAGTTGCCAAAATGGGTTCCCACCATTCAGTTTCTGTTGTACTGACACCAAGAATACTGCCAGGGATTAGTCCAGATAATAGTTGGTGTTAGCGCTTCAGAAATGAAGGGTTGATTTTTCTCCACTTTGCATCCTGGGAACACTCAGTTCCCAGGGAAAAGCAGAGGAAAAAAGGACAGAGACTTGTGATGCTGGAATTTTCCCCATTGCATTGCCCTGGGATTCTGGGGCTTCCTTTGGGGAAGAGACCAGAGTGCTTGTGTTTGGTGCAGGCATAAGCAATCATATTGCATTTCAATGAGGCAGGAGTGATGTAACAGCACCTCCTGTCTAATTAACCTCTCCCAGTGTTCGGCTGGCACCCACTGGAGAAACACTCAGAAGAAGCAGACCTTGGGCCTTGTGCCCAGCTACATTCAGAATGAAGGGTCTCAGCGAGGCCTGGGCACCACCTCTTAGAACCATTCAGAAGGTTAGTACCATCGGGAAACCGAGGGCAGTCGATGCCAGTCCTTCCTTCAGGGGCTTTGAGGAGAAAAGGTTTTTTTAAGCTTACCTTAGTGGGTTTCACTGGCTTCCTGGCCAGCTTAGCTGGCAGGCAGATGCCCCACTCAGGAGTTGGTTAAAATTCCATCAACATCCCATGGACGTCACGGGTCCCTGACGGTATTTATTGACGAGGCTCCCATCGAAGTCCAGCGGAAATCTCATCTGCCACCAAAACCAGTGCCAATATAATTGTTGATCTGCACAGAGTGTGAAATGGGGCTGCTCCATTTTAACTACTCCCCGCACCGTTCCCACCAATTGGGGAAGAGTTAAAAGCCCCCTAAAATCATCCCGACAGTCTAATTTAGATGTGCTGGTAAAAAAATCCCTTTTATATGCTGCATGTAGACTGTTTCATATTCAGGTCAGGTGGCCTATGTGTTTGCACTCTCACTAACTGCCAGAAAAACAAACCCAGTGGAACATGTTCATTATGGACATGTTGACATGAAGAACATGAGTGCAGAAGTACCAGCTGGAAAGTTTCAACAGATGTTTTTTTTTGCAACAGTTGGAAAATATGAAAGGATTTGTTTCCAATTGCAATCTGATTATATAACCTGATATATATGATTCCACTGCATTCCAGGCATTTCTATGAATCTATTATAGACTGTTTTTTGAAGTATAGGCTTTTAATAAAACATTTTTTTTATTGTGGTGCATAACAATGTCACTGTGCATGGTGAGTGGTGGGGTGCAGATTTGACTTCTCCCGCCACCCCTCTTCCTCTCACCCCGACCAAACTCATTTCCCAACCTCACTTGTGCTGCAAGGGCAGATCCAAAACAATAGCCAGGAGAGCAAAATTGGTCTATGGACAACGTGCTCGCTAATCTGCGCGATCGCACAGCGGTCTAGAGAAACCGCGCAGGCATGAAAATTTGAAAGGGCTGCTCAGCCAGTTAAAGGGACCGCGCACATAAAAAAATATTAGAGGGAATATTGTCTACAGCAACAGCGCAAAACTGGTGCTAACGAATCGGCAGCATGTTTTACACCTGCTCGCGTTTTACATTGAAGTCAATGGAAACGAAAATCAAGCCAAAGGTATGAAACAGGCTGTCGATTTGCTGTCGTCCATTTTTGGCTATCGTGTAGACCAATTTCATGCACGCCTCGCCCCGCCCACCCCAGAGGTGTCTTCCTTTGGGGAAAGTGCACATGAATAGAGAGTCTGTACCAGATTGTCCTGGTGCATCTCTTGGTAGCTAACCAAAAGCGTTCACAATAACCCGGCAGCAGGTGGCCCATGTCACCCTTACGGTAGCAGGAGGTAGTGTGTTCCCCTCCCGCTCTCTTTCCCCATGTGGAAGTTATAATAGGGGGGCAAAAACAGGAAAATATAAATATGTTCTCATAGGATGGGGGCCACATACCAATAAAATTACGTTTAATATTTTAAATTCAAACTAAGCTCAAGGACAAATTTAATGTATTTTGGTGAATTTATTGGCATATTTTGATCCGTTTTAAAAATTCCTGGATGATACACTTACCAGGGCATGGTACTTCTGTAACAGTAGATATAGCTGCACTGTCTTATTCTCGCTCTTATCCACAAGCACGTTCAGATACAATCTCTCTTTCTCCGCAGAACCTTTTAATAACGCAGAAGATTTTCATGGAAGCCATCTGCAAATTTTAAGCTGGTTTGCTTGTTCACAGTTCATCATACTTTTATCAGTATTTTATTAGCCAGTCGATCTAGCAGGTAAAATAATGGCAGGAATTTGTGGTCTGGATCATGGCGAACTAGTAGCAGGGTTCACTTGATAAGGATCAGGAGCAGTAGCCGCCTGAACCTTTCCTTCCGCAGCCCAGGGGCGCCAAAGCCAATTCTAGCAAACAATTATCATTCTGGCTGAGAGCAACCAGCTAAGGCACGAAACGGAGGTCGAACGTGGGGTCTTCCTGTTCCGCACGGGCCAGCTATTCACAAATTAAACCCGCAGAGCCATGGGGGGGGAAGGAGAGGAAATAGAAACCGATTTGTATTCTTTTTCCCCTCTACACCTGACCTAACACATGCTCGTGTGTCAACCTCTTCTGGTCTTGAGACTCAGCAAAGAGCTGCAATGGAAGTTAGCTACAGCACACACCAGTAACAATTAGCTCCATGGGAGGTGATACAGATCGTCATCCTTTGTCAGCAGGGATGCCAGTCAAGTGCAATCGAATCCAGAAGGTTACAATGCAAACCACATACTGCAGTATATTTATTTCATCAAAAGTATTTTCCCTGAAAAGTATATTCTTTAAGTCCCTCTGAGAATTCTGCATCCTTCCAATTCTGGCCTCTTGTGCATCCCCAAATTCCTTTAATCCACCAATGGCAGCCATGCTTTCAGCTGTCTGGGCCCCAAGCTCTGGAATTCCCTCCCTAAACCTCTCCGCCTTTACGACACTCCGTAAAACCTACCTCTTCGAGCAAGCTTTTGGTCACCTGCCCTAATGTCTCCTTATGTGACTCGGTATCAAAATGTGTCTGATAACACTCCTGTGATGTGCCTTTTCCTATGAGGAAGGCGCTATATAAATGCAAGTTGTTGGGCTGTACATACAATACCACAGATTTTTCGGTGGGTAAAGACAGCGAGCTGTCAGCGTTTGCCGTCATTACCCCTCTGAAACTGACTGTAACTTCAGGATTTAGTGCGGAAATCCTGAAGTTACTGTCAGTCATTCACTACTCCGGCACTGGCTGCCCTGTCGATCCCCACTCCAGCCCACCCATAGCCAGCAATCTGTGACATTGACAAAAACTTGAGCTTTTACACACTGTTAAACACCCCATTAAATGTGAAGCCTTGTTGTAATAGGTGCAACTGGGGTTTTAACAACTTATTGACTGCTAAACAACCATTCTGGCCTTGAAAAACTATTTTTTATATTTGTGGAATATCAATTTTTCCATTATGTTAAAAGTTACAATAAAACAAATGCAAGTTTGTTCATGATGTTTCAGCTTCTACCGTAACCCCATGTGTATGTCCCAAACTTTATTGTGCTCTCTGTAACATTTTTAAAATGTGCAGATAATCAGTGCTTTTCATTTCCTGGTTTGCTGTCTGTGAGAATTCTTCAATGTGATTGACTGCTTAGACAGCTTGATGACATCACTGTAGCTTTACGCTAGGGATTACCATTACACTGCGCTGCAATCAATTGGAGGTTGAGAAAGGTACAGTTCTCACCAAAAAGATCTCTGTGGGAAGCTTTCTTCGAGGTTGGTGGCGAGCGTCTTCGCTTCACTGCTGACCATAAATTATGGGCCTACATATTGAGAGATTTTAAAAAGAAATTGTAGGAAAGATGAGATAATCTCAATTGAGCTAAAGTGCTGATTTAAATTTATAAAAACATGTACCAAGCCAAAAGAATGTTGTTTCTATTAGCTTCAGAATAAGAATATAGCTTCTAATACAGCTATTTCCGATTAGTGACGTGATATTTTGAAACCTGCATAACTCACTCTCCTGTCACTATCTTGACGTTCAGCAAAAACAAGCAATAAATCAAAGGGTTATTCCTAATTTACAGAGCTGCTAAGCTTATGAGATATTGATTTGACTTTTAAAAGTACTTCATCTACCATTTTCTTCTCTAAGTATGTACTAAGTTAAGATAGAGTAAGTAGAATTCATCTTCCCAGACGTAGGCAAAGTTTATCACATTTTGTCTGGCAGGTTATTATAGAAAACAGCAATCTGTAATCCCTCATATTCTTCACTGCTCCTAGCACAGCTCAAACTCATTTCAATGCTGTTCAGAGACATGGTAAACCGGCAAGCCTGTACTGCAAGATACCAGCACAAAGGCATGCTCCCACTCTCATTGATTTACTCGACAAAAGTCGATAAATCACATGCAGAAATAATATTAGTGTTGAGTTTCAGTATGATTGTAGCACTTAGTAAACCTTGAAAACTGTATAACCTTTTAAGTATCAGGGGTATGTAAATGCTCGGTTTTGTTATTCTCATGGTTCAAGGATGGTCTTTTTAACGATGTTCTCACCCTCTCCTCCTGCAGCCACTGACTCTTTGCTGATGTGAGGTTCGATGAAGGATGGTCTTCATTAAAAGAACTTGCATTTATATGGCGCCGTTCGCGACCTCAGGATGCCCCAAAGCGCTTTACAGCCAATTAATTATTTTTGAAGTGTAGTCACTGTTATACTGCACTGCAACTGAATTGAGTTCACACAAAATCATTTCTTACAGCCATCAGAGATGTCATTGTTAGAGGTTCTAACCAACTGTACATTCTACATGATCTACCAGTATATGTTTTTAAATTCAGTGTCAAAGCCAATGCCATATGAAAATTGAAAAGAGGAGAGAAGGTGCAATCAAGAAGTAGCATGTTAGGTGAACCTAATTTTTGGTTTTCAAAGTGAGAATTGTGTAAGGGAAGACTAAGGGAAGTAATGCATTCCGCACATGTGAGTACAATATGAGAGTTGTTGTGATCCCAAGAGCCGGGAACAGGGCATGTTCTTCCATTGTGTAGTGCTTATCATTACTATTCCCTCCATGCAGGTTGTTCAAAATAAATGGTAGACATTTTAATCAATTCCAATGTTGACTTCAATCAGTTTTAGAATACAGTGACTGCACATAGAACGGCCATGAATAAAATTAATCAGCCAAGGTGTTCAAGCTATAATCAGACAATGAATAATAAAAAAGAAAACGGGAAGCGCTTCTGTATAACTCAAAGCAACGTTACACTCTGAACCTTTCACTTGGGGGATTACATTGATAACTGATGACGGACAATAACTTACAAGGGATGTAATTCAAGCGACCAGTATTAATAGTGTCAAAAGTTGGAAGGATGACGCTCGAGTGGTTTATAAATGACAACAGAACTGCAATGTTGAATTGTCTCCTGAAAGTAAACTGGGTGAAGCAATGTGTTAGCACAATGCACTTTCACCTCTGGCACACGGGTTAGAACCCCTAAAGATAAAGGGCCTGAATGTGCGCTTCCCATGGGCGCGTACGAGGTGCGCACCCATCCGTGGGGTCTCCACAAGTTCCAGGTTTAGGCATACAAAGCGCATGCGCCTAAACCCGGAACTTGTGATCTGTGACAGATCGCACGACTCCGAAACTAAAGGGCCTCCGCGGGCGGAGAGTTGGGCTATTGCCCAACTCCTGCCCAGCGAATGTCCTTAAAATTCTTATGACTGATATTCATCAGCGTAAGACTTTTAAAGCACAGAATACATTTTTTTCAATAATTTAAACATTTAGGGGCTGAAATTACTCCCCTCCTTAAGGTCCATTATGGTGCGGTAAGGCCTTGCCAACCAGGGGCAAGCGGATGGAACGACCCATCAGAAATTGCCCCTGGACCGGGAGCGGTGGAAATGGGTTTCCGGCCCACCTGGCGGGCACGCGCCAACTCCTTACCGCCCCACAAGGGAAATTGCCCCGCCCAAGCGGCCACCACTTAGTTCCCCCAACAGCTTTTCCCGGCGGGAAGCTGCCATTGGCTGGGCGCCACATCTCCCCTTTAAAGGGGAGGGCACTCAGCCGTGGCCGCCATTTTATTTGAATTGTCGGCCGAGTCTGAAGTTGGTCCCAGCCACCATAATTACGAATGGAAATACCCCCAACTCTGACAGGTTGGGCTGACCCACGTGATCCCAGAGATGCAGTCAAAGCCCATACGCTCCTGGGATACATGGGCCTCTACAAAGGACTGCGTGTAGAGCCCCAGAATCGCAAGTCTCCAAACCTCCAGGAACAACAGCTGCTTCCCGCGGGAAGCCTCCGACTGCCAATTCTGGGCCCATATCTCTGATGGCTGTAAGGGGCCTGAGTGAAATGAGTTTGAATGGACTCAATTCAGTTGCAGTTGAGTTGGGTACATGCGCACAGCCCTAATTTGGCAATATTATGGGCTGTTTAGATAAAGCTATAAACATGGTACTATCACTGAGTTTTGTGCTTATTGAAATTAATTTCCCATAAATCAAACTGAATCGCAATCATTTTAATTGCTATATGCTTTATAAAAGACACAACCTTATTTCTCATTACAAATCCTCCTACAGCCTTACCCTACCCTACCTCTGTAACCTCCTCCAGTCTCAGGTCCCAGCTCAGACATACCAATCTGTCAACTCTGATACTGCCCATCCCCCTGTCTCAGCTTCACCATCGAAGGCTGAATCTCCAACAATCATTGTCCTTTCACCCTGGAATTCTCTTTCTAAATCTGTCCTTCCAGCTACATCTTCCTCCCCACCCCACCTTCTCTTTGCACGTGTCTTTGACTGCCTTCTCAAACATGGCAAGATATGGAAAAACATTGGGGTTATTCAATATACAGTTAGATGTCATGACTGAGAGAATAACGATACTCAGGCCAACATCCTCAGCATGGAAGCATTAACAACGCTCAATCAGCTCCGATGGATGGGCCACAACATCTGCATGCCTGATACGAGACTCCCGAAATAAGTGCTCTACTCAGAGCTCCAACACAGTAAACGAGCCCCAGGTGGGCAGAGGAAAGGCTTCAAGGACACCCTCAAGGCCTCCTTGAAAAAATGCAACATTAGGGACAGTTAGCAATAAGGGAAGATCGTATTTGACTAACCTGATTGAATTTTTCGAGGAGGTAACCAGGAGGGTCGATGAGGGTAGTGCATACGATGTAGTGTATATGGACTTTAGCAAAACTTTTGATAAGGTCCCACATGGCAGACTAGTCACAAATGTAAAAGCCCATGGGATCCAGGGCAAAGTGGCAAGTTGCATCCAAATTGGCTTGGAGGTAGGAAACAAAGGGTAATGGTTGATGGATGTTTTTGTGACTGGAAGGATGTTTCCAGTGGGGTTCCGCAGGGTTCAGTACTGGGTCCCTTGCTTTTTGTGGTATACATCAATTATCTAGATTTGAATATAGGGGGTATGATTAAGAAGTTTACAGATGACATTAAAATTGGCTGTGTGGTTGATAATGAAGAGGAAAGTCATGGACTGCAGGAGGATATCAATCTACTGGTCAGGTGGGCAGAACAGTGGCAAATAGAATTTAATTCGGAGAAGTGTGAGGTAATGCACTTGGGGAGGACTAATAAGGAAAGGGTATACACATTAAACAGTAGGCCAATTAGAAGTGTAGATGAACAAAGGGATTTTGGAGTGCTTCTCCATAGATCCCTGAAAGTAGCAGCCCTGGTGCATAAGATGGTTAAGAAGGCATACGGAATGCTTGCCTTTATTGTCCGAGGCATAGAATTCAAGAGCAGGGAGGTTATGCTTAAATTGTATAATACTCTGGTTAGCCCAAAGCTGGAGTACTGCATGCAGTTCTGGTCGCCGTATTATAGGAAGGACGTGATTGCACTGGAGAGGGTGCAGAGGAGACAGGGAGTGAGTCCATCCGCAGCTCCAGTGTCGTCATGCGGTCTGTCAGGAGCTGCAGCTGGACACACTTCCCGCACACATAGTGTGGGGGAGTCTGAATGGACTCCAGGTCCCAGAATCCCAGATCTAACGGTGTGTGTGGGGGGAGTCTGAATGGACTCCTGGTCCCAGAATCCCAGATCTAACTGTGTGTGTGTGTGTGGGGGGCGGGGGGGGAGTCTGAATGGACTCTTGGTCCCAGAATCCCAGATCTAACGGTGTGTGTGTGTGTGGCGGGGGGGGGGACTCTGAATGGACTCCAGCTCCCAGATCTAACGGTGTGTGTGTGGGGAAGTCTGAATGGACTCCAGGTCCCAGAATCCCAGATCTAACGATGTGTGTGTGTGTGGGGGAGTCTGAATGGACTCCGGGTCACAGAATCCCAGATCTAACGGTGTGTGTGTGTGTGGGGGGGGGGGACTCTGAATGGACTCCAGGTCCCAGAATCCCAGATCTAACGGTGTGTGTGTGTGTGTGTGGGGGGGGGGGACTCTGAATGGACTCCAGGTCCCAGAATCCCAGATCTAATGGTGTGTGTGTGGGGGAGTCTGAATGGACTCCAGGTCCCAGAATCCCAGATTTAATGGTGTGTGTGTGTGTGGGGGAATCTGAATGGACTCCGGGTCACAGAATCCCAGATCTAACGGTGTGTGTGGCGGGAGTCTGAATGGACTCCTGGTCCCAGAATCTCAGATCTAACGGTGTGTGTATGTGTGGGGACTCTGAATGGACTCCAGGTCCCAGAATCCCAGATCTAACGGTGTGTGTGTGGGAGAGTCTGAATGGACTCCAGGTCCCAGAATCCCAGATCTAATGGTGTGTGTGTGTGTGGGGGAGTCTGAATGGACTTCAGGTCCCAGAATCCCAGATCTAACAGTGTTTGTGTGTGTGTGAGGGAGTCTGAATGGGCTCCAGGTCCCAGAATCCCACATCTCGCCCGTTCCTACCTGTGATTGGCTGTAACTCCACCAAAGCTGTGGATCCAGAACTTTCCAGAACTCTGTAGTTTGTCACGGCACTGTGAGCAGCGTGGTTCTGGCGGACCCTCACCATCGTTCCCACAACATCACCAACACAGAACAGAGGGGCCAGCGCCATCTTAAAATGCTTCCTCGATGGAGTGCCTTTTGCTTTGACTTTTTTCTATTTTTTCCTGATATCACCTTAGTCCCTGATGCCCTATTACCTTTGTTACTCTCTCTGTCCTTTCCTGACAAACACTACTTATTTTTACTCAAAACTCTCCTCTGCTCTGGAGCCTTGACATTTCTCTTGCTGCTTTTAAATTTAAATTTATTCTTTCTTGAATCCTCCCACTCCCCTTTCCCCACCCGCCTTCGTTAGTTTAAAGCCCTGTCTACTGCCCTAGTTATTCGATTCGCCAAGACTCTGGTTCCAGCCCAGTTTAAGTGGAGCCCATCCCAACGGAACAGCTCCCAAAATGAACTGCAATTTGGGAAACAGAGAAGTAGAGGTGGTTGGAGCATAGATGTTTCTCCATAGTACAGGCTGAGGACCTGAGAGACACAAAACTGAAGTTCTGCAGTGCCACTGGTGGGAGGGTGTAATTAAAGAACAAGTTTGCAAAAACAATTTCAATGACAAATGTGGGCCTAAGGAATTTATAGTGGGAAAAATTGACTGGCAGTGTATGGAGACACAGGGGCCGAAATTGCCCTCCGTCCCGCTTAGGGCGGATAATTCGAATTATTTCGTGATTTACCACCCCAATTGATGGGGCGGGGAATCGAGCAATTTTGGCACTTTTGCCTGGAAAAATGAACAGGGCGGTGTTGGGGGCTGACTGGCATTTAGTCATAACGAGGCAGCTGCTCCCTGGCCTTCTTACAGGACAGATCTTTCAGGTAGGTACTGCTTGTTCTGATCAGAGCGATTGCTATGTTTGCTCTTTCTGATCTTGTAAAATGGCAAGTCAGACAGGTGGCAGGAGACCAAGCAGGTTCATAGATGCACAAATTGAGACGCTGCTGCAAATTGTGGAGGGAAGGCGCGCCTCCTATTTCCGGAGTCTGGCAGACCCTCTCGGCAGGTCTTCAATGATGCTTGGTGGCTGCAGCGGTGGCTGCAGTGGTGTCGGCGACCTCAGTACTGGACCGGACGGACATTCAGTGCCAGAAGAGGTTCAACGACATCACTCGAGCAGTGAAAGTGAGTACACGGACCACCTATTATTGAGCCTCTCCTTCTCCAACTCTTATTTACCTACTTCTGTTTCCAGTCTGTTATATATGTAAACTTGTAAACACCTTGTTTAACCAGCAGAGGGCTAATCCCCTGGAGTCCCAAGGGATCCCACAATCCCTTGGGAGCACCTGTACATCAGGAGGCCTCACAGGCTGGAGAGGCACTCTGGAGACCTGTAATAAAGGACAACGGTCACACCTTACTTTGAGCTTCCAGTATCTGGTCAGATTCTTTATTCAAGACATAACACATAGAAACATAGAAAATAGGTGCAGGAGTAGGCCATTTAGCCCTTCGAGACTGCACCACCATTCAATAAGATCATGGTTGATTGTTCACCTCAGTACCCCTTTCCTGCTTTCTCTCCATACCCCTTGATACCTTTAGTCATAAGGGCCATATCTAACTCCCTCTTGAATATATCCAATGAACTGGCATCAATAATTCTCTGTGGTAGGGAATTTCACAGGTTAACAACTCTCTGTGAAGAAGTTTCTCCTCATCTCAGTCCTAAATGGCTTACCCCTTATCCTTAGACTGTGACCCCCTGGTTCTGGACTTCCCCAACATCGGGAACATTCTTCCTGCATCTAACCTGTCCAGTCCCCTCAGAATTTTATATGTTTCTATGAGATCCCCTCTCATCCTTCTAAACTCCAGTGAATACAGGCCCAGCCGAACCAGTCTCTCCTCATATTTCAGTCCTGCCATCCCGGGAATCAATCTGGTGAACCTTCGCTGCACTCCCTCAATAGCAAGAATGTTCTTCCTCAGATTAGGAGACCAAAACTGAACACAATATTCCAGGTGAGGCCTCACCAAGGCCCTGTACAACTGCAGTAAGACCTCCTTGTTCCTATACTCAAATCCCCTAGCTATGAAGGCCAACATACCATTTGCCTTCGTTATTGCCTGCTGTACCTGCATGCCAACTTTCAATGACTGATGTACCATGACACCCAAGTCTCTTTGCACCACCCGTTTTCCTAATCTGCCGCCGTTCAGATAATATTCTGCCTTTGTGTTTTTGCCACCAAAATGGATAACCTCACATTTATCCACATTATACTGCATCTGCCATGCATTTGCCCACTCACCTAACCTGTCCAAGTCAACCTGCAGCCTCTTAGCGTCCTCCTCACAGCTCACACTGCCACCCAGCTTAGTGTCATTTGCAAACTTGGAGATATTACACTTAATTCCTTCATCTAAATCATTAATGTATCTGTAAAAAGCTGGGGTCCCAGCACTGAGCCCTGTGGCACCCCACTAGTCACTGCCTGCCATTCTGAAAAGGATCCGTTTATCCCAACTCTCTGCTTCCTATCTGTCAACCAGTTCTCTATCCATGTCAGTACATTACCCCCAATAACATGTGCTTTAATTTTGCACACTAATCTTTTGTGTGGGACCCTGTCAAAAGCCTTTTGAAATTCTAAATACACCACAGCCACTGATTCTCCCTTGTCTACTCTACTAATTACATCCTCAAAAACCTCCAGAAGATTTGTCAAGCATGATTTCCCTTTCATAAATCCATGTTGACTTGGACCGATCCTGTCACTGCTTTCCAAATGCGCTGCTATTACATCTTTAATAATTGATTCCAACATTTTCCCCACTACTGATGTCAGGTTAACCAGTCTATAATTACCCATTTTCTCTCTCCCTCCTTTTTTAAAAAGTAGTGTTACATTTAGCTCCCCTCCAGTCGATAGGAACTGATCCAGAGTTGATAGACTGTTGGAAAATGATCACCAATGCATCCACTATTTCGAGGGCCGCTTCCTTAAGTACTCTGGAATGCAGACTATCAGATCCCGGGGATTTATCGGCCTTGAATCCCATCAATTTCCCTAACACAATTTCCCGCCTCATAAGGATTTCCTTCAGTTCCTCCTTCTCACTCGATCCTTGCTCCCCTAGTATTTCCGGAAGGTTATTTGTGTCTTTCTTCGTGAAGACAGAACCAAAGTATTTGTTCAACTGGTCTGCTATTTCTTTGTTCCCCATTATAAATTCACCTGATTCTGACTGCAAGGGACCTACGTTTGTCTTCACTAATCTTTTTCTCTTCACAAATCTATAGAAGCTTTTGCAGTCAGTTTTTATGTTCCCAGCAAGCTTCCTCTCATAATCTATTTTCCCCCTCCTAATTAAACCCTTTGTCATCCTCTGCTGAATTATAAAATTCTCCCAGGTTTGCTGCTTTTTCTGGCCAATTTATATGCCTCTTCTTTGTATTTAACACTATCCTTAATTTCCCTTGTTAGCCACAGTTAAGCCACCTTGCCCGATTTATTTTTTTACTCCAGACAGGGATGTACAATTGTTGAAATTCATCCATGTGATCTTTAAATGTTGCCATTGCCTATCCACCGTCAACCCTTAAAGTATCACTCAACAGTCTATTCTCGCCAATTCACGCCTCATACCATCGAATTTACCTTTTCTTAAGTTCAGGACCCTTATCTCTGAATTAACTGTGTCACTCTCCATATTATTAAAGAGTTCTACCATATTATGGTCACTCTTCCCCAAGGGGCCTCGCACAACAAGATTGCTAATTAGTCCTTTCTCATTACACATCACCCAGTCTAGGATGGCCAGCCCACTAGTTGGTTCCTCGACATATTGGTCTAGAAAACCATCCCTAATACACTCCAGGTAATTCTCCTCCATCGCATTGCTACCAGTTTGGTTAGCCCAATCAATATGTAGATTAAGCATATGGTATTGGGGGTAATGTACTGGCATGGATAGAGAACTGGTTGGCAGACAGGAAGCAGAGAGTCGGGATAAACGGGTCCTTTGCAGAATGGCAGGCAGTGACTAGTGGAGTGCTGCAGGGCTCAGTGCTGGGACCCCAGCTCTTTACAATATACATTAATGATATAGATGAAGGAATTGAGTGTAATATCTCCAAGCTTGCAGATGACACTAAGCTGGGTGGCAGTGTGAGTTGTGAGGAGGATGCTAAAAGGCTGCAGGGTGACTTGGACAGGTTAGGTGAGTGGGCAAATGCATGGCAGATGCATTTAATGTGAATAAATGTGAGGTTATCCACTTTGGTGGCAAAAACACGAAGGCAGAATATTATCTGAATGACGGCAGATTAGGAAAGGGGGAGGTGCAATGAAACCTGGGTGTCATGGTTCATCAGTCATTGAAAGTTGGCATGCAGGTACAGCAGGCGGTGAAGAAGGCAAATGGTATGTTGGCCTTCATAGCTAGGGGATTTGAGTATAGGAGCAGGGAGGTCTTACTGCAGTTGTATTGGGCCTTGGTGAGGCCTCACCTGGAATATTGTGTTCAGTTTTGGTCTCCTAATCTGAGGAAGGACGTTCTTGCTATTGAGTGAATGCATCGAAGGTTCACCAGACTGATTCCTGGGATGGCGGGACTGACATATGAGGAGAGATTGGATCAACTGGGCCTTTATACACTGGAGTTTGGAAGGATGAGAGGGGATCTCATACAAACTTACAACATGGGACTGGACAGGTTAGATGCGGGAAGAATGTTCCCGATGATGGGGAAGTCCAGAACCAGGGGACACAGTCTTAGGATAAGGTGTAGTTAATCCGTCCATCTTATTACGAATACCCCTCGTATTGAGGCACAGAGCCTTCAGGCTTGTCTTTTTAACACACTTTGCCCCTTTAGAATTTTGCTGCACTGTGGGCCTTTTTGCTTTTTGCCTTGGGTTTCTCTGCCCTTCACTTTTACTTTCTTCTTTCTATCTTTTGCTTCTGCCCCCATTCTACTTCGTTCTGTCTCCCTGCATAGGTTCCCAGTCAGTCAGTAAAGTAGCATTTCAGTGGTGAGTCGTCCATAGGTCATGTGTGCATACTCACAGTTGAGGGCCCCTTTCATATATGCCTTACAAGTGCATCTAATGAAGCTGCACAGCCATTCATTTCCAGATGCTTAACTGGACTGGGACTCACCACCCCTTCTTTGCTTTGTAGGCCAAGATGGCACATAACGGCAGGGAGCAGCAGAGGACTGGGGGTGGAGAGGCCGACCTCCAGCAGTTGACCGATGTTGAGGAAAGGGTACTGAGACTAATCGGGCCACAGATTGCCTGCCCAGTGGCCACAGGCACCGTGGATCCTGCTGGAGGCAGCATTGGTAAGTCAAGACCTTTCTTTAGTGCCATCTGTCCGTAACTGCACAAACACCTATCAGTAACGTAGTCAGCAATGTGTGCACCTTGGTTGCTGCATGGTCCACCCACCTGCCTCACCCTCACACCACTCTTGTCCCATTTATGCTACCAGATGATGCCCTGGGTACAGACCAGCCTGAGCCTCAGCCCCCTGAGCCAAGTGAGAACAGTGAGGAAATGTGGGAGGAGGTGGATGCCGAGGGAGAGATAGTTCCATGCATTACGTCACTGCTTCTCACCCTCACACGCACCACCTCAGATACTGGGAGTACGCGTTAGTTGCAGTTTATCTTAGGAGAGTGGTCTGCACTGGGTGATGCACCGGGGCCTAACGGGCTGCAGCATGGTCAAGGGCGAAGGAAACCTCGGGAGCCAGCTTTCCGGAGGGTGAGTTTGCAGGCGAGTTTTGCTGGACAGGACTCAGATGAGCACCTCAATGTGGAGGGCTTCGAACAAAGGGTGCTGGCCATGCACTCGGAGATGCTCGGGGCAATGGCAAGGGTGCTCGAAAGTCTTATCACAAGTGGTCAGGAGCATGGAGGAGTCCGCCTCCCGCACTGCAGACAGCTCTGCACACATCATGGAGCCCATCATTGCCAGTGTACAGACGATGTTGGACTCCCAGGGTGACCGTACGGATCCAGATCTCATGACGCGTGTCATGGGCGATGAGGCAGCTGCCATTACAGCACAGGCCCAACGTCTTAGTGCTGTAATGGAGGGGATGGCTGCTGGTGAGGAAGTTCAGAATGCTGTTACACAGTGTCAGCAAGAGGCAACAAAGCATCTTACTGCTGTCATGCATTCAGTGTCTGGTGGCAGCGAGTCTGTGTCTGCTCTCATGCAGTCTCAGCTCGATGTCACGCGAGCTCTGACTGCTGCCATTGCCGCTGGGTCCACCACAGTCCACCGGGTGTCGCAGTAGCCCACCCAACTGTGCTCCAGCAGATCGGTGGGGATGCTGAGGTGCTGCCCCAGGGGAGTGGTGCCGGGTCATTGGATCACAGCATTCCCAATCCCACCCCTGCCACTCCGTCATTGCAACCAGCCATGGCTTGCACCCAGCCAATCCAGAGTGCTCGCTCCGAGGCTGAGGTGGGCCAGTCCGCAGCCGGCCCTTCCAAGGCCAGAGCTGGTCGAGGGCATCCTGCAGGGACATGTGTAGTGTCTGGAGGTGAAACAGAGCAGCCTTCCCACAGCCATGCTGCAGCCACAGGGGAGTCACTGCGGCACAGTTGTACAGTAAGTAGACGGAAGAGGGGTTATAAGGAAATGCACAAAGGTGATTGAAAATGTTGATGTTGTTGCTGCACGTTATTGTTTATAAATGTTTATCTGAAACTTTAATATCTGTTGCTGTGTCTCATTTTCAGTGTGGGGAATGATGTGTGGAAGGGCTTATTGGTGTGGCCATGGTGCTGCACAGATGAAGCTGGTAGTGGCGACCAACTGAGTGGAAACGAGTAGCAATGAGACGGTCTCTGCCGTTCCTTGCAGGATCACGATGGCGCCGCCGCCTCCTCCTGCTCCTCCTCCTCAGGTGCGACTACTCCGTCAGCGGCCAATGGCTGTGGCCTTATGATTGCAAGGTTGTGAAGCATGCAGCAGACGACAACAAATAGGGACACCCGGTCAGGCGAGTACTTCAGCACTCCTGCTGGGCGATCAAGGCAGAGGCACCGCCGTTTAAGGATTCTGATGGTCTGCTCAGTGAGGCACCTGGTGGCCGAATACGACTTATTGTACGATTGCTGCGCAGGAGTGGTGGGGTTGTGCAGGGGAGTCAGTAGCCAGGTGCATTGTGGGTACCCCTTGTCTCCTCGGAGCCTTCCGCCACCTTCATTTGGTGCTGAAGCAGACCTGGCTCTCTTCTGTGAGCCACCCTGCCGTGCACAATGTGGAGGAGGCGGTCCACTGCCAGGACTGACCCCATTATTTGCAAGGTGTGGCCTACTCTGCCAATGCTAGCTCTTGGAGCAAGGTTCGGTATTGCAGGCTGTGCAAAGTGAAGCCCAGGATAAAGATTCAAAGCATCGACACTCAATAACAATTTGGCCGACAACAGTGGTGCAAAGCCGCAGCGTGCCTTTAAAGACCACTGGTGGTTTCGATTTTAGATTGGACACCGACAAAAAAAAAAGGGTCGCTTGCACCAACAAGCGGTCGACCGACTATTTGAGAGCAATGTCACTTCCAGGGTGGGGACCAAGTGGTATGCACTCTGATGATGTCATTATCGCCGAGTGCACAGGAGCAAGGCGGATGTGGGGGGGAACGGGCCTCAAAAAATCACACGGGCAATGTCCTGATCGTCGGAGCGGAAACTCATTTCCATCCAGTTCTGGTCTTAAATTAGAGAGGCAACTTCATCCCCTAGCTTTATAATTTCTAGATCATCTCAGTGTTGTAATCCTGCACAAAATGCACATTAGGATGTTTCATCACTGTCGTCTATTGTTTCTTAACCCTGTTTCTGTCAACTGATCCCATCACCTGCACTTGCAAAAACACTCCAGCTACAATTTGGGTAGTTATCATTGGTAATGGAAGATATTAATTCTGATGATAAACCTACAATACTGAATATCTGAAAAGGAGGAAAAGTGGAGGAAATATATTATTAAAACTGTAGTTTTTAAGAGTGAGTTCAAGACTACGAACTTTCCTCTTGTTTATGATACTCTCTATGCCACTCCTTTGCAAAATGAACAGAGGTTTTCAAAGGGACGGATTTTGCTGTAGAAATAACAGTGAGGGTAACAGCGCTCATCATACAGCAACTTCCAGCAACTGCACATGCACAGTTAAACACAGAAATCAGGATGTTGCTGTCTGAGTTGCCCCGCTCCCCCAGAAGCTGCACAAGAATGTTATCTCGCCAAGAGACTCAATATTGAAATACATGGAACGGCATGAAGTTGCTGTGCTTACATGATATATACCCATTAAACTTGCCAGAAAAGTAAGGGCTTGTCCATTCCACTGCACAGTGTGATAAGTTTTAATTACTGCCAAATAACCTCACTGGCAATGAAAATTAACTTTTACAAGTGCGGAGTGTCATCCCTTCAAATTTTAATTAGTGTTGGAGATTTTTTTAAATGTCAGTTATTTTTTTTCTACTTTTTCTTTTATCCTATCTTTCTTTCACTTTCTTTATTTCACTTTCTGTCGCTGATTTGGCATTGAATTGAATATTCGAACTTCCACTTCCTGGCTCACATTCTGTCCTGTTCATTTACAATTCTTCAATCTGATTGTGTATCTCCTTAACCAGTTGCTTGTCCTGTTCACACAGATCCTAGATCCCCTCTCAAATTACTGTAAGTTCCAGTGCAAAATCTCATAGAAAGACTGGGGGCAAGCACAAGTGGCACCGTTTGTTTGCTGCTGAAAGCAAAATCCGGTCCATTATTTTCTTAATCATTTCCCCCAATTTTCTTTCCCCCCTTACAGTCCAGTCTAACACATTAAGGTACAGTTCTATGACTGCAGGGCACCTACCCGTGCCTCCTGTAAGTAGCTGTTATCGGTATGTAAATTTTGAGTGAAACATAGAAAATAGGTGCAGTAGGCGGCCATTCGGCCATTCGGCCCTTCGAGCCTGCACCACCATTCAATAAGATCATAGCTGATCATTCACCTCAGTACCCCTTTCCTGCTTTCTCTCCATACCCCTTGATCCCTTTAGCCATAAGGGATCTAACTCTCTCTTGAATATATCCAATGAACTGACGTCAACAACTCTCTGCGGTAGGGAATTCCACAGGTTAACAACTCTCCGAGTGAAGAAGTTCCTCCTCATCTCAGTCCTAAATGGCTTACCCCTTATCCTTAGACTATGTCCCCTGGTTCTGGACTTCCCCAACATCGGGAACATTCTTCCCGCATCTAACCTGTCCAGTCCCGTCAGAATCTTATATGTTTCGATGAGATCCCCTCTCATCCTTCCAAACTCCAGTGAATACAGGTCCAGTCGATCCAGTCTCTCCTCATATGTCAGTCCTGCCATCCCGGGAATCAATCTGGTGAACCTTCGCTGCACTCCCTCAATAGCAAGAACATCCTTCCTCAGATTAGGAGACCAAAACTGAAAACAATATTCCAGGTGTGGCCGCAATAAGGCCCTGTACAACTGCAGTAAAACCTCCCTGCTCCTATACTCAAATCCCCTAGCTATGAAGGCCAACATACCATTTGCCGCCTTCACCGCCTGCTGTACCTGCATGCCAACTTTCAATGACTGATGTACCATGACACCCAGGTCTCATTGCACCTCCCCTTTTCCTAATCTGCCACCATTCAGATAATATTCTGCCTTCATGTTTTTGCCACCAAAGTGGATAACCTCATATTTATCCACATTATACTGCATCTGCCATGCGTTTGCCCACTCACCTAACCTGTCCAAGTCACCCTGCAGCCTTTTAGCTTCCTCCTCACAGCTCACACCGCCACCCAGCTTAGTGTCATCTGCAAACTTGGAGATATTACACTCAATTCCCTCATCCAAATCATTAATGTATATTGTAAATAGCTGGGGTCCCAGCACTGAGCCCTGCGGCACCCTACTAGTCACTGCTTGCCATTCTGTAAAGGACCCATTTATCCCGACTCTCTGCTTCCTGTCTGCCAACCAATTCTCTATCCACGTGAGAATGCTGGCAGGCTGTCCAACCACGTAGAGTATCACTGCTTATTGCAATCTTCTCCCTCATTCAGTACCCAAACATTTTCAGTATATTCATTGAATACCAATCAAGAGTGGATACCTTGGCTAGCTTTCTCTTCCCTAGTCAGGGGTACTATAGCCATCTGCAGCATAATGAACAATGCCCTGCTGGGTTCATACTTGGGACCTCTAGCTCACACCTCAGACGTTACCAACAGACATTAGCACAGATAATCACTTATTTTCTACACAACAATATACTGAAGCTTTTACATTGTATAGACACTGCTCGTCAATTGTAGGAAAATAATAATTCACATTGCCTAAATTAAAATACACTGATCTTTATACAAGCCTTACACGGTGATCTGTACTGAATGCAATGAGTTGTATTGGTGTAACAAGCACATGTGAAGAATCCTCTTGATGCTAACATGGCACTGCACCAACTAAGATTCCCCAGAGCTACAGCATATCCTTCTCTTCAACTCAGAATAAGGCCATTGGACAAATATAGAATTCTACTGCAAACCGAGTGTCCTCCATCCACTGCTACAAGGATTCCTGCCCGACTTTTATCAGCAGAAATCAAAGTCATTCAATTCGTAAGTTTCGAAGTCAACAATAAGCATTCAACAAAAAAATACTTTTGGTTGCACTTTCAAATATAAGCAAACAAGAGTCATCAGTGCTGCAAATCACCTGCAGATGTGCTTTAACCTGGTTGTTGAAAAGAGTGTAAGTAGGTTATGTCCACAATGTGTACTGCCATTTGCTCTGCCCTGTCCAAGTCATCTCCCTCATAGCCTGTCAAATAAGACCTTATAGTCCTATCATTGTTTTCCATGCCACAGAAAGAGGATCAGAAAAATCAGAGAGAGTGGTGAGCCTCAGGCATGGAGAAAACAGAATGAGGAGCAGGGGGCGGGAGTGAGCCTTGGTCACAAGGGGAACAATTTTAACTCACAAGCGTAAAACATGCAGGCAACTGGAGGCAGACCAAGCCATTTTACTGCCCGGACCTCATTTACATGCAGCCGGCAAGATGTGGCCGCTTCACCAGTTGCGGGAGGGCAGGAAATCAGCTGGTTCCCACGCTGAGTCAGCTGACAGTCGGAGACTAGGGGGGAGGGGAAACGACCTGAGCGTCTTAGACAAGTCAGCAGCAGGCTGGAATTTGTTCTGTGAGCCCAGGTTGAGTACTCCGTGTGCACTTCCTGGCCCCAACCAATAAAAAAATACATAAGTGAATATGGTCCCAAGGACAATGAAGCCAAATAGAGCAACATATATCTTAGATTACTAATTCTGACCTCTAAATATTCAAGAAACATCAATTTCCTTCACTGTAGGCATATGTAATTCGTATAATTGTAATGTATCTGAATCAAGACAAAAAAAAAGACAAAAGATGGCTTTCATCCATTTTATTAAAGGGAGTAAAGGGTTATAGGGAGTGGGCAGGGAAGTGGAGCTGAGTCCATGATCAGATCAGCCATGATCTTATTGAATGGCAGAGCAGGCTCGAGGGGCCATATAGCCTACTCCTGCTCCTATTTCTTATGTTCTTATTACACACGTAGTATGGGAATTGTGGGGATATTTTTAAATCCCCACACAAGTAATGGCCAAATCAGGGCGGCAACAAATATGCATAATCACTGGTCCATGTGGATTTTTGTTTAATTTTGCAGAATTTTCTTTTTTCCAGCTACATAGTAATAAAAATGTTTTGGGGAATAGGAGTTGATGCGCAGATATCAATTTGTTCACTTTCTAAAATTGCCATTCCTCTCAGTCAAAATGGTTGTGGAATTGCATTCACTTCACTTCACAAAATGGTCATTCATTTGTGTTCAAAGTAGGTGTCAGTGTGATCTAGAATCAATCCATCGATCTATACAAAAATCTGATGGCAGCACATCCCTAAAAATTAAATTTTCTTACAGGCTGCAAGTGGCGTTTAACTGTAGTGCCACTGAGAATATATTTACAGAAAGCATCTGACACCACACACTAAATATTGCCAGCCCATGTATTTCTCCTCCACTAATGTGCATGCAGCTTGAAAATGTAAAGTAAAGAAGCACAAACCATTTGATATTTCCATTCACAAGTCTGCATGGAAAGATCCGATTTTCAACTAAAATCAACCAAGAGAAATGTTGAATATCCTCACACACCATGTCAAATAATTGAAGTTTAATATCTTCTTCATAACTTACAGGTAGTAGCTACTCCCAGTTTTATTTATCAATAGAACCAATACATAAAATCCCAGAGAAAGTGTAGCACCTGGAGTTTTTATATATACAAACGAACACTGGCAGAAAGACAATGCCAAGAAAAACTAAAACAATCTTTCATTGGAAAAACGAGTATATGTACTGCATAAGTACTCCCAGAATCCCATTAGTAATCAAACAAAGCCCCCAAGTGTTCATCCATGTTTTCACATCTCCACTATTCAACTGTTCTCTGAACAACATTCTTATGAAGTGTCTCCCTACCCCACCAACAGCTCAGAACAACACTGGGATGAAGGGATGCACTTAAAATGGAGATTGCACTTAATAACAGTAAGACACTTGGAGCTAAAATATTGGGTTGCTCAGCATCACCCATTAGCGCCCGAGAGGGGCGCTAACGGGCCGCAAAGCGCTTACTGGCCAAGCGGCGCACTGTCAGCGCCTCCCGCGACCTTCAGTGGCGGTTTAACGGCGGCGCTAAGAGTTAGCGCTGCGCACTCTAGCCCCACCCACTTGGTGACGTCAATAAGTGTGCAACGTCCCTTTAGTGCCGCGATCACCGAACTTGAATGGTATCGCCTGTCGTAGCGCCTGGTGCTAATCCAGACAGGGAAGGCCACGTGCTGAAGCTGCTCCAGGGACGGTATTTCAATGGATGAGCAGTTGGGTGTTTAAAATGGACTTTATTTATATTCATTTAACACGCTTAGCTGTTCAACACTTGTTAATTTAAACATTTCTCCGTCCCTTTTTTTTCAGTTTTTGGATGGTCCAGCTGACCTCCCCTTTAGGTGCTAGGATGCTGGTTTCCTAGCACCACAACTTTACCAGTGTTCCTGCGATAGCGCCCCAAAGATCAGGGTTCGCACCCTAAGACGAGTGTGGAACGCTTCCCTTAGTGCTCCACTCCCCTTTTAGTGCGCTAAAGATCAATATCCCGGTTAGAGATGCTAAATATCGCCTGGCACTAAAGTTATCAACCAGGCAGTGTTACCACCTCAAACCAGGCTATACTGAATTTTTAGCACGTACATTATCAATAGTAAAAAAAAATTGAACAGCCATGAATAATTTATTACCAAGAAAAAGACAGCATACCAGTGACTTTAAAAAAAGGAAATTTACATTCTTAGAATATATTTCCAGAAATGCTGTTATGGGGAAGGACTAACTTTATTACATTCATGTTATCTACAGCGGTTAGTGTTCCTGCGTCAGATGGGTGAACATCGCTGCCATTGCAGTGCCTGCCTCAGGTGAGGAGTTGAGAAATTGCCACAGTGCACTGCCATAGCACAATTGGTTTCTAGTAGCCAAGATGCAATTTTAACAAGAATCCAGTATTGAGTGATATACTGCACATATACTGTACAGCAAGCTGCGATTCCCCAATTGTCAACAATAGCTCCGCCTTTTGAATGCAATGTTTCCTTCATACTAACAGGAGCTGTATAATTCTATACCGTTCTCTATTATGTTACACAACTTTATTTACATTGTTACATCATGTAATTCCAAAGAACAAAATGAGACATTCTTGAAGGATGAAAGCTGATATGGTTTTAAATGGAGACAGTATATTTGGAACAATATGTTAAGATTACACACCGCAGAGATGAACATTGTGTTAGCTGACTAATGAACTGGAGGAGAGCAATATCCAAATGTTAATATCAATTTATGAAACTGCAGCACTTCCAAGCTTGCAGGTGAAGGAAATTGCTTCTGTGACCTACACAAGTTCTGACTTTATTGTTTCACTTCATTATTTGTCAAATCGAGACAATTAGTAGGAAACATCGGAGCTCATGAACATAGACCATTCAGCCCCTCGGGCCTGTTCCGCCATTCAATTAGATCATAGCTAATCTGTATCTTCTCCCTCTACCTGCCTTGGTTCCGTAACCCTGAATAACCTTGCCTAACAAAAATCAATCAATCTCAGTTTTGACATTTTCAACATTTTCAATTGGCCCCCAGCCTCAACAAACCTTTTAGAGGAGAGTTTTCCAGATTTCCACCACCCTAATCACTGGCAATTGTAGCAGTTGGAGTATAAAAGGTAGAAGGGAGAAAAACACACAATGGAGAGAGGAAAGAGAAAGTGATTTTGGTTAACCTTTTGCTCCTTCCAGTGTCTTGAGCCCGAAAGCAAGAATGAAGTGGTTCAATGTATTCATGCCAAACAGCTATGGGGATAATGGGTTGCTGATGATGCAGTCTTGCATGGCAGTTCTCTGGGGAGGGTATTGTTGAGGCCACAGCTGGAATACTACATAGTTTTGGTTTCCATATTTACAAAAGGATATACTTGCTTTGGAGGCAATTCAGAGAAGGTTCACTAGATTGATTCCAGAGATGAGGGGGTTGACTTATGAGGAAAGGTTGAGTAGGTTGGGCCTCTACTCATTGGAATTCAGAAGAATGAGGTGTGATCTTATCGAAACGTGTAAGGTTATGAGGGGGCTTGACAAGATGGATGCAGAGAGGATGTTTCCACTGATGGGGGAGACTAGAACTAGGGGACATAACCTTAGAATAAGGGGCCGCCTATTTAAAACTGAGATGAGGAGAAATTTCTTCTCTCAGAGGGTTGTGAATCTGTGGAATTCGCTGCCTCAGAGAGCTGTGGAAGTTGGGACATGGAATAAATTTAAGACAGAAATAAACAGTTTCTTAAATGAGAAGGGAATAAGGGTTTATGGAGAGTGGGCAGGGTAGTGGAGCTGAGTCCATGATTAGATCAGCCATGATCTTATTAAATGGCGGAGCAGGCTCGAGGGGCCGTATGGCCGACTCCTGATCCTATTTCTTATGTTATCTGATAAGACAAGTGCCACTCCACTGCAGTATTCTGCACAGTACCGGTCGCATGTTGTACTGATTTCTTTAGCTGGGAGTTTCACAATTTAAATTAATATGTGTTTCGTTCAGTTTTGACATTCCATGAATGTTACAACACATGAATGAATCTTCTCTTCAACTGAGTTCAGCAGCAATTGGTCCCTGCCAAAGCAACAAAGGAATTCATATCTGTTTTCAGAATAAGTAGTCTTATTCTAAACCTACTAGACGCGCGGTTTTCGGGCCACAAAGTGCACCTAAAAAAAACTTACAGATTCTCCGGCTCCCTGCTGGTCCTCTGGAGCTGGGTGCGGCGCAGCACGAGCTGTAGGGGGCGGAGCTAGGTCCCTGCGCTGAAAACAGTGCTGGGACCTCTGCACATGCGCGCTACAGTGGGCGCGCATGTGTATTAGCTCCAGGCGCCCAAAACTGTGGGAGGGGCCCGAAGCACACAGCCCCTAGCCCTGGCCGAATGGCCTCACTGGGGCTGCGTGCATAAGGCTGCCTCCCACGCCCAGCTCCTGCTGCCTCTCGACCCGACTCGACTCCCGCTTCCCCCCCCCGCCCCCGGACCGGACCCACCCCCGACCCGACTCCCGCTGCCCCCCCCCCTCCCCCGGACCGAACCCGACTCCCCGGACTGGACCCGACCCGCGCTCCCCCCCTCCCCACCCCCACCCACCCGACCTCCTTCTCCCTCCCCCTCCCTCCCTCCCTCCCCCATCCCGACCCAAACCGAACCGACCTCCCTCCCACCTCCCACCACCCCCCCGACCCGACCCGCGCTTCCGACACCCCCCTCCCCCCCACCACTTGGACCGGACCCGACCCAACCTGAGCTCCCTCCCCCCGCCCCCTATCCCATCCCGACCCGAACCGAAATGACCCGACCCGACCTCCCTCTGCCCGCCCCCGACCCGAACCGAACCGACCCGACCCCCCCTCTGCCCGCCCCCCACCCCACCCCCCGCCCGACCCGAACCGAACCGACCCGCCCCGTGCTCCCTCCCTCCCCCCCCCACCCGAACCAACCCGACCTCCCTCCTCCGCCCCCCCCCGACCCGACCCGTGCTCCCGACCCACCCCCCCAGACCGGACCCGACCCGACCTCCCTCCGCCCACCCCCCGACCCGACCCGCGCTCCCGACCCCGGACCCGACCCGACCCAATGCCACCTACCTGGAAATCTGGTGCTGGGGACGGGCCCTTTCAGCCTCCCTCCCCCTTCTCCTTCCTCCCCCTTCTCCTTCACCCCCCCCCTCTCCTTCCCCCCTTCTCCTTTCCCTTCCCCCCTTCTCCTTTCCCTTCCCCTTCTCCCCCCTTTCCCCTTCTCCTCCCCCTTCCCCTCCCTCCCTTCCCCTTCTCCTCCCCCCTTCTCTCCTCCTCCTCTCCCCCCCTCCGCCCCTCCCCCTTCTCCCCCATCCCTCCCTCTACCCCCCTCCTCCCCCTCCCCTCGCTGTCAGAAACACAGACACTGACAGACAGAGAGTGAGAGACACACACAGACAGACAGAGAGATAGAGACACTGACAGAGCCACACTGGGGGGGGGGGCATCCCAGCACGCTGTTGGAGGGCTCCCGGTGCTGCAGTCGGTAAGTAGAAAATGTTTTATTTATTGATTTTTAAAAAATATATATTTCTTATTAATTTTTTTTGATTGATTAATTGGTTGATTTATTGATGTTTTTATCATTTATTATTGATGATGGCTCTTTATTTGTAAAACTGAAGTGTTTAATGTTTGTAAACTTCCCTTTAAACCCCGCCCCCCCCCATTCCCTACTCCATTCTAAGTTAGTTTGAAGTAAGTTTTCACTGCCGAAACTTTGAAAACAGGCGTAAGTGGCCGGACACGCCCAATTTTGAAAAAAAAATTCTGTTCCAAAGTGAAACTGTTCTAACTGACTAGAACTGGAGCAAACTAAATGCCAAGAATATGAATTACTAAGATACTCCGTTCGACACCAGTTGCTCCAAAAAATCAGGAGCAACTGAGGCCGAAACTTGGGCCCAATGTGTGCATATCAAGGAAGGCTGCAAGGATCATAGAATGGTCACAGCCTAGCAGGAGGCCATTTGGCCCGTCGGCCAGCGGGTTCTCTGCAAGAGCACTTTCAGCTAGTCCCACTCCCCTGCCCTTTCGCCATAGCCCGGCAGTTTTTTTTCCTTCAGGTACTTATCCAACTTTGAAAGCCATGATTGAATCTGCCCTCCACAATCCTTTTAGGCAGTGCATTCCAGATTCTAACCACTCGTTGCTTAAAAAAGTTTTTCCTCATGGTTCTTCTGCCAATCTGTGTCCTCTGGCTCATAGAAAACATAGAAACATAGAAAATAGGTGCAGGAGTAGGCAATTCGGCCCTTCGAGCCTGCACCGCCATTCAATAAGATTATGGCTGATCATTCCCTCAGTACCCCTTTCCTGCTTTCTCTCCAGACCCCTTGATCACTTTAGCCGTAAGGGCCATCTCTAACTCCCTCTTGAATATATCCAATGAACTGGCATCAACAACTCTCTGCGACAGGGAATTCCACAGGTTAACAACTCTCTGAGTGAAGAAGTTTCTCCTCATCTCAGTCCTAAATGGCCTAGCCCTTATCCTGAGACTGTGTCCCCTGGTTCTGGACTTCCCCATCATCGGGAACTTTCTTCCCGCATCTAACCTGTCCAGTCCCGTCAGAATCTTGTAAGTTTTATGAGATCCCCTCTCATCCTTCTAAACTCCAGTGTATAAAGGCCCAGTTGATCCAGTCTCTCCTCATATGTCAGTCCTGCCATCCCGGGAATCAGTCTGGTGAACCTTCGCTGCACTCCCTCAATAGCAAGAACATCCTTCCTCAGATTAGGAGACCAAAACTGAACACTATATTCCAGGTGAGGCCTCACCAAGGCCCTGTACAACTGCAGTAAGACCTCCCTGCTCCAATACTCAAATCCCCTAGCTATGAAGGCCAACATACCATTTGCCTTCTTCACTGCCAGCTGTACCTGCATGCCAACTTTCAATGACTGATGAACCATGACCCCCAGATCTCGTTGCACCTCCCCCTTTCCTAATCTGCCGTCATTCAGATAATATTCTGCCTTCGTGTTTTTGCTCCCAAAGTGGATAACCTCACATGTATCCACATTATACTGCACCTGCCAAGCATTTGCCCACTCACCTAACCTGTCCAAGTCACCCTGCAGCCTTTTAGCGTCCTCTTCATAGCTCACACCACCACCCAGTTTAGTGTCATCTGCAAACATGGAGATATTACACTCAATTCCTTCATCTAAATCGTTAATGTATATTGTAAATAGCTGGGGTCCCAGCACTGTGCTCTGAGGCACCTCACTAGTCACTGCCTGCCATTCTGAAAAGGACCCGTTTATCCCGACTCTCTGCTTCCTGTCTGCCAACCAGTTCCCTATCCACGTCAGTATATTACCCCCAATACCATGTGCTTTGATTTTGCACACCAATTTCTTGTGTGGGACCTTGTCAAAAGCCTTTTGAAAATCCAAATACACCACATCAACTGGTTCCCCCTTGTCCACTCTACTAGTTACATCCTCAAAAAATTCCAGAAGATTTGTCAAGCATGATTTCCCTTTCATAAATCCATGCTGACTTGGACCGATCCTGTCACTGCTTTCCAAATGCGCTGCGATTTCACCTTTGATAATTGATTCCAACATTTTCCCCACTAGTGATGTCAGGCTAACCGATCTATAATTCCTCACTTTCTCTCTCCCTCCTTTTTTAAACAGTGGTGTTACATTAGCTACCCTCCAGTCCATAAGAATTGATCCAGAGTCAATAGACTGTTGGAAAATGATCACCAATGCATCCACTATTTCTATGGCCACTTCCTTAAGTACTCTGGGATGCAGACTATCAGGCCCCAGGGATTTATCGGCCTTCAATCCCATCAATTTCCCGCTTTATAAGGTTATCCTTCAGTTCCTCCTTCTCACTAGACCCTCGATCCCCTAGTATTTCCCGAAGGTTATTTGTGTCTTCCTTCGTGAAAACAGAACCAAAGTATTTGTTTAACTGGTCCGCCATTTCTTTGTTCTCCATTATAAATTCACCTGAATCTGACTGCAAGGGACTTACGTTTGTCTTCACTAATCTTTTTCTCTTCACATATCTATAGAAGCTTTTGCAGTCAGTTTTTATGTTCCCAGCAAGCTTCTTCTCATACTCTATTTTCCCCCTCCTAATTAAACCCTTTTGTCCTCCTCTGCTGTATTACAAAATTCTCCCAGTCCTCAGGTTTGCTGCTTTTTCTGGCCAATTTATATGCCTCTTCCTTAATTTCCCTTGTTAGCCACGGTTGAGCCACTTTCCCCGTTTTATTTTTACTCCAGACAGGGATGTCCAATTATTGAAGTTCATCCTCATGATCTTTAAATGTTTGCCATTGCCTATCCACCTCTAAGTATCAGTCGCCAGTCTATTATTGACAATTCACGTCTCATACCATCGAAGTTACCTTTCCCCAAGTTCAGGACCCTAGTCTCTGAATTAACTGTGTTACTCTCCATCTTAATAAAGAATTCTACCATATTATGGTCACTCTTCTTCAAGGGGCCTCGCACAACAAGATTGTTAATTAGTCCTTTCTCATTACACATCACCCAGTCTAGGATGGCCAGATCTTTAGTTGCTTCCTCGATATATTGGTCTCGAAAACCATCCCTAATACACTCCAGGAAATCCTCCTCCACCGCATTGCTACCAGTTTGGTTAGCCCAGTCAATATGTAGATTAAAGTCGCCCATGATAACTGCTGTACCTTTATTGCACGCATCCCTAATTTCTTGTTTGATGCTGTCCCCATCCTCATTGCTACAGTTTGGTGGTCTGTACACAACTCCCACTAGCGTTTTTTGCTCTTTGGTATTCCGTAGCTCCACCCATACAGATTCCACATCATTCAAACTAATGTCCTTCCTTACCATTGCATTAATTTTCTCTTTAACCAGCAATGCCACCCCACCTCCTTTTCCTTTCTGTCTATCCTTCCTAATTGTTGAATACCCCTGGATGTTGAGTTCCCAGCCTTGGTCACCCTGGAGCCATGTCTCCGTGATGCCAATTACATCATATCCGTTAACTGCTATCTGCACAGTTAATTCGTCCACTTTATTCTGAATACTCCTCGCATTGAGGCACACAGCCTTCAGGCTTGACTTTCTCACACCCTTTGCACCTTTAGGATTTTGCTGTAATGTGGCCCTTTTTGCTTTTTGCCTTGGGTTTCTCTGCCCTCCACTTTTAATTTTCTTCTTTCTATCTTTTGCTTCTGCCCCCATTCTACTTCCCTCTGTCTCCCTGCACAGGTTCGCATCCCCCTGCCATATTAGTTTAACCCCTCCCCAACAGCACTAGCAAACACCCCCCCCGCCCCCCCCCCCCCCCCCCCGCTAGGACATTGGTTCTGATCCTGCCCAGGTGCACACCGTCCAGTTTGTACTGGTCCCACCTGCCCCAGAACTGGCTCCAATGTCCCAAGAATTTGAATCCCTCACTTCTGCACCGCTCCTCAAGCCACGTATTCATCTGAGCTATCCTGCGATTCCTACTCTGACTAGCACGTGGCACTGGTAACAATCCTGAGATTACTACTTTTGAGGTCCTACTTTTTAATTTAGCTCCTAGCTCCCTAAATTCGTCTTGTAGGACCTCATCCCGTTTTTTTACCCATATCGTTGGTACCTATATGCACCACGACAACTGGCTGTTTACCCTCCCCCTTCAAAATGTCCTGCACCCGCTCTGAGATATCCCCGACCCTTTCACCTGGGAGGCAACATACCACCCTGGAGTCTCGGTTGCGGCCGCAGAAACGTCTATCTATTCCCCTTACAATCGAATCCCCGATCACTATAGCTCTCCCACTCTTTTTCCTGCCCTCCTGTGCAGCAGAGCCAGCCACGGTGCCATGGACTTGGCTGCTGCTGTCCTCCCCTGATGAGTCATCCCCCTCAACAGTACCCAAAGCGGTGTATCTGTTTTGCAGGGGGATGACCGCAGGGGACCCCTGCACTACCTTCCTGCCACTGCTCTTCCTGTTGGTCACCCATCCCCTATCTGGCTGTCTAACCTTTACCTGCGGTAAGACCAACTCACTAAACATGCTATTCACGTCATTCTCAGCATCGTGGATGCTCCAGAGTGAATCCACCCGCAGCTCCAGTTCCGCAATGCGGTCTGTCAGGAGCTGCAGCCGGATACATTTCCCGCATATGACGTCGTCAGGGACACTGGAAGCGACCCTGACTTCCCACATAGTACAGGAGGAGCATAATACGTGTCTGAGCTCTCCTGCCATGACTTAACCCCTAGAATAACTTAATTAACTTAGCACTAATGCTCAAGGTTACTTACTGATAAAGAAAAGAAAAAGAAAAAACTACTCACCAATCACCAGCCAATCACTTACCCCCATGGCTCTCGATACTTACGCCAATGGGAATAGTTTCTCTTCATCTACTCTGTCCAGACCCTTCATGATTTTGAACACCTCTATCAAATCTCCTCTTAACCTTCTCTGCTCAAAGGAGAACAACCCAAGCTTCTCCAGGCTATCCACATAACTGAAGTCACTCATTCCTTGAACAATTCTTGTAAATCTTTTCTGCACTCTCTCTAAGGTCTTCACATCCTTCCCAAAGTGCGGTGCCCAGAATTGGACACAATACTCCAGTTGAGGCCGAACCAGTGCTTTATAAAGATTCATCACTCGCCTCTGCGAGTTCCCTTCCTTCACCTAGCCCACAGGACCAAACTTCATCTGAGGCTCCCCCCTGCCCTAGTCCTAAACTCACATATTTCTCTAGTTTCTCTTTGCTCTCCCCTCTTGATCTCTCCAAACTCATCTTGTCCAGGAGACCCACTTCCTGCTCTCTTGACCCTATTCCCACTAAACTGCTGACCATCCAACTTCCTTTTTTGGCTCCCATAATTGCTCAACCATCAGTGGCCGTGCCTTCAGCTGTTGGAGCCCCAAGTTCTGGAACTCCCTCCATAAACCTCGACGTCTCTCTTTCCTCCTTTCAGACGCTCCTTAAAACCTATTTCTTTAAACAAGCTTTTGGTCATCTGCCTTAATTTCATCATTTGTGGCTCGGTGTCAATTTTATCTGTTTTGTCTTGTAACACTGTTGTGAAGCGCCTTGGGACGTTTTACTACATTAAATGCACTATACAAATAAAAGTTATCATAACTTCCTTGCTTTTGTATTCTATGCCTCTATTTATGCAGTCCAGGATCCCGTTTGCTTTTTTAACCGTTTTCTCAACCTGCCCTGCCACCTTCAAATATTTATGCATATATACCCCCAGGTCTCTCTGTTCCTGCACCCCCTTTAGTATCTGCAGTTTATATTGCCTCACCTAGTTCTTCCTACAAAAATGTATCACTTCACACTTTTCTGCATTAAATTTCATCTGCTTCGTGTCCAGAAGATCAAGATGCAGAATCAGTTTGGGTAGAGATAAGAAATAATAAGGGAAAGAAGTCACTAGTAGGAGTGGTCAACAGGCCCCCAAACAGTAACCACACTGTAGGGCAGAGTATAAATCAAGAAATAATGGAGGCTTGTAACAAAGGTATGGCAATAATCATGGGTGATTTTAATCTTCATATTGATTCGACAAATCAAATTGGCCAAGGTAGCCTTGAGGAAGAGTTCATAAAGTGTATGTGGGATGCTTTCTTGGAACAATACATTGTGGAACCAACCAGGGAGCAGACTATTCTAGATCTGATAATGTGTAACAAATCTGGATTAATGAATGATCTCATAGTAAAGGATCTTCTTGGGAAGGGTGATCATAGCATGGTAGAATTTCAAATTCAGTTTGAGGGTAAGAAAGCTACGTCTCAAACTAGTGTCCTGAACTTAAATAAAGGTAATTACAAAGGTATGAAGGCAGACTTGGTTAAAGTGGACTGGGAAAATATATTAAAGGGTGAGACTGTAGAAAAGCAGTGGCAAACATTTAAGGAGATATTTCATACCTCTCAGCAAAGATAAGTTCCAGTGAGAAAGAAAGACTCTAAGAGAAGGATGAACTATTCATGGCTAACAAAGGAAGTAAAGGATGGTATCAAATTGAAAACAAAGGCATATAATGTTGCGAAGAACAGTGGAAGGCCAGAGGATTGGGACATTTTTAGAAAGCAGCAAAGGACGACTAAAAAGATGATAAAGGCAGTGAACATAGCATGTGAGAGTAAACTAGCAAGAAATATAAAAACAAACAGTAAGAGCTTCGACAGGTATATAAAAAGGAAATGAGTAGCTAAAGTAAACATTGGTCCCTTAGAGGATGAGACTGGGGAATTAATAATGGGTAACAGGGAAATGGTGGAGACTTTGAACAAATATTTTGAATCGGTCTTCACGGTAGAAGACACTAAAAACATCCTAATAACTGGTAATTAAGGAGGTCGTGGGGCGGGGGAGGACGTGGGGGGAGGACTTAAAACAATCACTATCGCTAGAGATAAAGTATTAGGCAAACTAATGGAATTAAAGGTGGACAAGTCCCCTGGACCTGATGGCCTGCATCCAAGAGTCGTAAAAGAAATGGCTCCAGAGACAGTGGAGGCAGTTGGTTGTAATCAACCAAAATTCCTTGGATTCTGGAGAGTTAGGGTTAGAAAACCTCAAATGTAACATCCCTACTTAAGAAAGGAGGGAGACAGAAAGCAGGAAACTATAGACCAATTAGCCTAACATCTGTCATTGGGAAAATGCTGGAGTCCATCATTAAGGAAGTAGTAGCAGGACATTTAGAAAATCAAAATGCAGTCAAGCAAAATCAGCATGGTATTATGTAAGGGAAATCATGTTTGACAAATTTGCTGGAGTTCTTTGAGGATGTTTTGAGCAGGGTGGATAAAGGGAAAACAGCATATGTGGTGTATTTGGATTTCCAGAAGGCATTTGATAGGATGTCGCATAAAAGGTTACTGCACAAGATAAGAGCTCACAGGGTTGGGGGTAATATATTATCATGGATAGAGGATTGGCTAGCTAACAGAAATCAGAGAGTCGGGATAAATGGGTCATTTTCCGGTTGGCAAACAGTAACTAGTGGTGTGTCACAGGGATCAATGCTGGGTCCTCAACTATTTACAACTATATTGATGACTTGGACGAAGGGACCGAGTGTAACGTAGCCAAATTTGCTGATGATACAAAGATAGGTGGGAAAGCAAGTTGTGGGGAGGCCGTAAAGAATCTGCGAGGGGATATAGATAGGCTCAACGGGGCCAAGTTTCGGCCTGAGTTGCTCCTGTTTTTTTGGAGCAACTGGTTTAGAATGGAGTATCTTAGAAATTTGAATTCTCAGCATTTAGTTTGCTCCAGTTCTAGTCAGTTAGAACGGTTTCACTTTGGAACAGAATTTTTTTTTTCAAAAGGGGGCGTGTCCGGCCATTTACACCTGTTTTCAAAGTTTAGGCAGTGAAAACTTACTCCAAACTAACTTAGAATGGAGTAAGTGAAGATTTTTGTACGCTCGAAAAAAACCTTGTCTACACTTTAGAAAATCAGGCGTAGGTTACAAATTAGGCGTAGGGAATGGGGGAAGGGGGGGATTAAAGGGAAGTTTACAAACATTAAACACTTCAGTTTTACAAATAAAGAGCCATCATCAATAATAAATGATAATGATTACATCAATAAATCAACCAATAAATCAATCAAAAAAAATTAATTAAAAATGTTTTTAAAAATTTACTAAATCAATAAATAAAACATTTTCTACTTACTGACTGCAGCACCGGGAGTCCTCCAACAGCGTGCTGGGATGCCCCCCAGTGTGTCTCTATCTCTCTGTCTGTCTGTGTGTTCTCACTCTCTATCTGTCAGTGTCTGTGTTTCTGACAGCGAGGGGAGGGGGAGGGGGAGAAGGGGAGGGGGAGGAGGGGAGTGGGAGAAGGGGGTGGGGGGAGGGGGAGAAAGGGGAGGGGGAGGGGGAGAAGGGGGGGAGGGGGAGAAGGGGGATGGGGAGAAGGGGTGTGGGGGGAGAAGGAGGGAGGGAATGAGAGGGGGGAAGAGAGGGAGGGGGAAGGAGAGAGCGGGGGAAGGAGAGAGCGGGGTAGGAAAGGAGAGAGGGGGGAAGGGAGAGAGGCGGGGGAGGGGGGGAAGGAAGAGAGGGCGGGGAGGGGAAGGGAGAGAAGGAAGCTGAACGGCCGGGCCCAAGACCTTGGGCTGGATTTACAGGTAGGTGGCGTCGGGTCTCGGGGGTGGGTCGCGGAGGTCCGGGGGGGGGGGGATATCACGGAGGTCCGGGGGGGGGGGGGGGAAGAGTTGCGGAGGTCCGGGGGGGGGGGGAAGAGGAAAGTCGCGGAGGTCCCGGGGGGGGGGGGGGGCAGAGTCGCGGCGGTCCGGGGGGGGGGAAGAGAGCGGGGGGCGGGGGGAAGCAGAGGTCGAGTCGCCGGGGGGGGAAAGAGAGCGGGGGTTCAGTCGAGTGGGAGGAGCCTTAATCACGCAACCCCAGTGAGGCCATTCGGCCAGGGCTATGGGCTGCGTGCTTCGGGCCCCTCCCACAGTTTTGGGCGCCTGGAGCTACTGCACATGCGCGCCCACTGTAGCCAGGTCCCATCACTGTTTTCAGCGTAGGGACCTGGCTCAGCCCCCGCAGCTCGTGCTGCGCCGCGCCCAGCTCCAGAAGACCTGCAGGGAGCCGGAGAATAGGTACTTTTTTTTAGGCGCACTTTCTGGCGCGAAAAACGGGCGTCCAGGTCCGGGCTGTGCCCAGCGAGTGGGCAAAAAATTGGCAGATGTGGGAAAATGTGAGGTTATCCACTTTGGTAGGAAAAATAAAAAAGCAAATTACTATTTAAATGGGAAGAGATTACAAAATGCTGCAGTATAGAGGGATCTGGGGGTTCTTGTGCATGAAACACAAAAAGTTAGCATGCAGGTACAGCAAGTAATCAGGAAGGCAATGGAATGTTGGCCTTTATTGCAAGGGGAATGGAGTATAAAAGCAGGTAAATCCTGCTCCAACTGTCCAGGGCATTGGTAAGACCACACCTGGAGTACTGTGTACAGTTTTGGTCTTCTTATTTAAGGAAGGATATAGTTACATTGGAGGCAGTTCAGAGAAGGTTCACGAGGTTGATTCCTGAGATGAAAGGATTGTCATATGAAGAGAGGTTGAGCAGGTTGGGCCTATACTCATTGGAATTTAGAAGAATGAGAGGTGATCTTATTGAAACATGTAAGATTCTGAGGAGGCTGGACAGGGAGGATGCAGAGAGGATGTTTCTCCTCATGGGAGAATCTAGAACTAGGGGGCAGAGTTTCAGAATAAGGGGTCTCAAATTTAAGAAAGAAATGAGGAGGAATTTCTTCTCTCAGAGGGTCATAAATCTTTGGAATTCTCTACCCCAGCAAGCTGTGGAGGCTAGTCATTGAATATTTTTAAGGTGGAGATACAGATTTTTGAATGATAAAGGAATCAAGGGTTATGGGGAGCGGGCGGGGAAGAGGAGTTAAGGAAGTGGAGGAAGAGCATCCGGGAAGGCGCTGAGCACCTCGAGTCTCATTGCCAAGAGCAAGCAGAAACCAAGCGCAGACAGCGGAAGGTGCGAGCGACAACCCAGGCTACCCACCCTTCCTTTCCTTCAAACACGGTCTGTCCCACCTGTGACAGAGACTGTAGATTCCGCATAAGACTTTTCAGCCACCCGAGAACTCACTGTGAGTGTTAGCATGTCATCTTCGACTCTGAGGAACTGCCTATGATGATGATGGAGTTGAGGCCAGGATCAGATCAGCCATGATCTTATTGAATGACAGAGCAGGCTCGAGTGGCCAAATGGCCTATTCCTGCTCCTCTTTCTTATGTTCTTATGTTCTATTCCCCCAGCCTGTCTATGTCATCTTGAAGTCTATCACAATCCTCCTCACTGTTCACTCTACTACCTTTCTCCAGTCCAATCAATCGTTCACCACTACTCTCTGTTTCCTGTCACTGAACCAATTTTGTATCCATGCTGCCACTGTCCCTTTTATTCCATGGGCTTCAACTCTGTTGGTAAGCTTATTATGTGACACTTTATCAAATGCCTTTTGGAAGTCTACGTACATCACATAATCAACCCTCTCTGTTACCTCATCAAAAAATTCAAACAAGTTAGTTAAACACGATTTGCTATAAACAAATCTCTGCTGCCTTTCCTTAATTAATTCACACTTGTTCAAGTGACTGTTAATTTTGTCCTGGATTATCGTTTCTAATAGCTTCCTACTACTGTAGTTGCTGGGTTTATCCTTACACCCTTTTTTGAACAAGGGTGTAACATTTGTAATTCTCTAGTCCTCTGGCACCAGCCCTGTATCCAAGGAGGATTGGAAGATTATGGCCAGTACCTCCGCAATTTCGACCTTTACTTCCCTCAGCATCCTAGGATACATCCCATCCAGACCTGGTGGCTTATCTATTTAACGTACAGCCAACCTTTCTAATACTTCCTCCATCATCAATTTTTATCCCACCCAGTATTATCAACTACCTCCTCTTTCACTATGACTTTGGCAGCATCTTCTTCCTTGGTAAAGACAGCTGCAAAGTACTCACTTAGTACTTCAGCCATACCCTCTGCCTCCATGTGTAGGTCTCCATTTTGGTCCCGAATCGGCCTCACCACTCCTCATACTACCCGTTTACTATTTATATGCCTATAGAAGACTTTTGGATTCCCTCTTAGGATAGTTGCCAATCTATTCTCATACTCTTTCTTTGCCCCTCTTATTTCCTTTTTCACTACCCCTCTCAACTTTCTATATTCAGCCTGGTTCTCCTTTGTGTTCTCAACCTGACATCTGTCATACACCCCCTTTTTATGCTTCATCTTACTCTCTCTATCTCTTTCGTCAACCAGTGAGCTCTGGCTTTGGTTGCCCTACCTTTCCCCCCATGGGAATGTATCTCGACTGTACCCGAACCATCTCCTCTTTAAAGGCAGCCCGGTCCAGATCCATTCTCAGCCAACTGAAATTGGCTCTCCTCCAATTAAGTAATTTTACTCTCGATTGCTCTTTGTCCTTTTCCATAGCTAATCTATACCTTATGATAACTATTCCATAAATGTTTCCCGACTGACACGTCCTCTCCTTGACCCACCTCATTCCTCAGAACCAGATCCAGCAATGCCTCCTTCCTCGTTGGGCCAGAAACATACTGATCAAGAAAGTTCTCCTGAACACACCAGAATTTTGTCTCCCTCTCTGCCCTTTACACTATTACTGTCCCAGTATATATTCGGAAAGTTGAAGTCCCTCATTATCACTAATCTATAGTTTTTGCACCTCTTTGGAATAACCCTGCAGATTTCCTCCTCTATATTCTTCCTACTAGTTGGTGGCCTAAATAATACTCCTAGTAGTATAATGGCATCCTTAACCAAGCAGATTCTGTCTTTGGCCCCTCCGGGACATCCTCTCTCTCCAGCACTGTAATTTTCCCCTTAATCAATATTGCCACCCCACCTCCTAGCTTTCCTTCCCTATCTTTCCTGAACACCTTAATCCAGGAATATTTAGTACCCAATCCTGCCCTTTTTTGAGCCAAGCCTCCGTTATCGCCACAACATCATATTCCCATGTGTCTATTTGCACCTGCAGCTCAGCAAGCTTATTTATCACACCGTGCATTCACATACAATCACTGTAAACCTATCTTAGACCTTAGAATTTGTTTCTAATAGGATTAAGTGAATAATGAATCTATTTAGCACTGGTGCCCACAGAAAACAATTGGTCAATGAATAAGAACATTTATAAAACTATACAGGTAGGGGCTGAATTTCCTTTTAGTTACACTCTGCCAATGCAAGTGCCAGGGGTGTGGGACTCCCGCTCTCCTGTTGTTTGCGTCCCAGGATCAGGGACATTTAAAGATCATGGGTGTGCAGAGAGCAAAATTCACAAGAAACCCCCGTGTTTGGGCTCATTCGAAAGGAAATTTGATTTGGGACTATCTACCGAAAAGTTTGGAACTCCAAAATGCTTATTTAAGAAACTACGAACTTTAATAGAATTATGAACTTTTACAAGACAAATTGAAGCCTGTGAGCAGACCTAGGGAACAAAAGAAGCCCACTTGATTATTGGAACTGTCTGAGTGTGGGGACTGAGTGAACCTGTCTGGAAGAATGAGTATTTGGCAATCTTCCTCCACAAGAGATATTATCATCACAGTATCATCCAGAGATAGCTCCCCATCAACATGGGTCTGGACAAACCATTTCAGCATATACATCAAAAAGAGGCCCAATCCAGCCTGTATGCGAAAGACTAAGCACAAAAGGACATTGCAATTACCAAACTAATATTTCCATCAGGAAACAGATTTCGGCCATCAACCCACCCAAGACATATCAACTTTAACAAAATATTATAAAGAAGAACCAAGCCCGCCAAAATTATACAAAGGATTTTGAAGAGATTGGGTGGCAAGATTAGAACACTGAAATCGTATAACTGCCCCTGTTTTCAACAGAGGTTAGAGAGAGGGGAGAGAGGTAGTTGCTACTACCTCATCAAGACAAGGAGAGAAACCAACGGGACAGTTGTAAACTAACTTCTCCAGACTCGAAGTCTTGAAGTCCTGAAGGAGGGAAAAACATCACCATCTACCATTAACTATAAAAAGGACTGGTAGGCATAAGTCCCTGCCTGCCCTGGAGTCTAACCTAGCTAGAATTAGGTATTGGGAGGTGGGAGGTGGGAGGTATAATTTTACTGCAACCCCCTTTGAATGTGTAATGTATGATACTTTATTAAGAGTGATTATAAGTTTGATCTTGTACCTTTCCTTGTATTGTTCTTTATTTGAGTGATTTTAAGTTGACCTTGTACCTTTCCTTTTATTGTTCTTTATTAGAGTGATTGTAAGTTTGGCCGTGTATTTTCTTACTCGAGTAATAAGCCTGTATTACCCTGACTGTAATAAAACCAAAGTTCTTTGCATCAAAACAGCGTCCTCTGCACTTTTGTCACACCCCTCAAATAAATCCAGAGTACAGAGCCCAAGGGAGGGGGAGCGATTCGAAACCGCTCAAGTTGGTCAGAAGGGAAGCTGACCCCCTCATTAGAGAACACCTCACAACAGCCCCCCCTTACAGTGAGATAGCATTTGTAGCACAGGTATGGTGTCCACCTCGGGCGAGGTGGTAGAGACATTGCTACAGTGCATTGCCGTAGCACAATTGGTTTCCTGTATCCAAGATCTATTTCAAATGATTCCAATGGAAAACAAGTAATGTACTGCATCTATACGGTACAGCAAGCTACCATTCTTCAATTGAATGCAATGTTGCCTTTGCACTAAGAGCAATCGTCTCCTGTTTAATTCCGTACCATTCCCTTTTACTCCGCACAGCTTTCCTGCCATAACATAATAGGATCCCAACAGACCCAGAAAATATTCTTTAAAATTGTTTTGAAATTTTCTAACACGTCGATTTGGTAATGCAATTGATCTAAAAGCTGAAATCAGCCTTTAAAATTTTGAAGACCTGCTTCAAACACTAGCCGTGACCTTTAGCAACACTGGATGCCAGGGATGCAGAGACATTCCTTGTGCCCAATATTGCTACAGTGCAAACAACAGGAAATATGACATATTTGGATGCCGTCAGAATCCTCTGTAAATTCTGATGAGCGGAAAAGGGGCAAAACCACCTTCCACCCGCCCAGCGTAACCAGAAAGGAAATTTAGCCTCTCCCATATAATATATTTATAATATTCTGACTTTTTTTAATACAACAATGTTTCAGAGCATATAGATTTACTAATTATCCACATTTGCATGTTCTGTATCTTTAAGATGAATGGAGTTTAAGGGTACATCTTTTGAACATTCCCCTCTTAACAATCCTGCCCTAATGATGCTTGTTGGTAAGATGCAGTCATTTCCCCAGATAGATTGTTTTAATCCCCCTTCTCGAATAAGAATGCAGCAGAAAATTATAGAAGTGTTTTTTTTGTTTATTCATGATAATATTCGCAGCAAAAATCACTCGAGAATAGCTTGGTGGAGCTTCATCTTTTTCAGACAAACTCCAATACAAGAAATTGTTACATGCTGCAATCAGACTGACAGCAGTGCTACCTGGAATTCCCACAAAATGAACCTTGTGTGCGTATGGCTGAATAAATCAAATGCTATAGTTCATCATCATAGGCAGTCCCTCGAAGCAAGGATGACTTGCTTCCACGCCAAAAAGGGATGAGTTCACAGGTGGTTCAATGAAGGAGCTAATATTCCCGATCACGAACTACATCTTGAAGGATGGAAGATGCCTGTGCGTGGATTTTTTTAACGTGTGGTGGCCGTTGCACACCAGCCACTACATGGGCTTGACAGAGCCAGGTCTTGGTCTAGTGGCAAGGATTACCCAAGACGACTAGAGACCAGCTCTGCTGCACGGACCTAGTGCGCACACATATCACTGTGTGGGCTGGCCCGTGCTGCCCCAAGTGCTACAGGTAATAGTGGCATAAAAGCACTGTGGCACAGAGTGGTAGTGCACGGCTTCAGAATTCTAATTTCTGGCCTTGCTCTCAGGGGATAGTGGCAAGCACAACTGCCCACTGCAGGGAGGGATGGAAAATTAGCGGCAGCAAATCACCCTGAACATCTGTCATGGACCTCCTCAGCAGCCAGATCAAGACTGCACTGGCCGGTATCTGAGAATAAGTGTACCTGCCTTTTTGACTGGGCAAATGTGTATGGACCTGGAGAGAAAGAGAGTCGAAATGTACTTTATTGACAGAAACTGTGGATAGTGTTTGCAAATTTTGATTCCATCATCTTTTTATTTCAACCGAGGTGGTCACAGAACTCCCCACATCTCATGCTTATCCTGTCCTGCCTGTCATGGAAAGCATTTTCAGTGTTGGCAGTAGTCAAACATGTGTTTTTCCTCAAAGCTATCAAGCATTTCTTTTTCACATACCAAAGGTATTTTGTTGGTGTTATCAAGCAGAAAGAGTACACATATATTACTATAACATTGCCTTGGAAATATCATTAGTTGCATTCTTATATCATTAAAAAAAAATATTCTGACTTCCCAATAGTAGCACCAGAGCAGCAGAATAATTTGTTGCGTGTTCTGTGCTATACTGCTCCTGTCAATAGAAAACAGTGCATCAGTTCACTTATAATGAGCAATACCAGAGGAGATCTGCAAATACTTATATAATTTATTTCCTGTATCTTTAATCACCTGGAAAATAATTCTCATGGATTTTAAGGTAGTACTGTACATCTTGGATCCTAGAGATCTCCTTTAACAAGCATTTCCGTCTGTTGATAAAATGTTCACACCCTTTTAAGCAGTGGCTTAAGCTCCTTGTGTATTCTGGATTGACTGGCAAACAGGCATAGAATCCATTCTTGAAATACAGAATATGAAACCCCCCCAGGCTAATGTATGTTGCCACACATTTTTGAGTAACTGAAATGGGCAAGAGTGTTACGTGAAGGGATGCTTGAAATGGGTTTGCCGCATCATTTGTTGGCTGCAGTGCGTGATTCGAGTTATTGACAATCATGAACACATTTTTTCTGGAAATTGATCTTTGAATTTTTATCATGGTACAAACAAAAATACTTCTAGTTATAGTGTGGTAATTTGTCATTAATGATAAACAACAAAACTCTCAAATACAACCAAAATTATGGTAACAAAATGAAAAAAAATCTGAATGTCAGAAGTAGAGAAGCAGTGATGAATCAAACTTGATCAAAATCAGCCAAATTTAGATTCTCTGAATTCAATGCAGCTTTTACATTTAGAAAATAAATGGATAATTTCTCCGACAGTAAAGATGTTCTCACATTTGATTCCCAGCCTGTGCTGAGTTAGTGTGCCTCAGTCAGGGAAGAGGTTAAGGCACCACTCAAATCAAAAGTGGTATTGGTTGAATGAAGAGCAAGATTTGGAAGTGTCACCACTGATAGAAGTACAGAGGAACTTTCAGAAGGAAATGATAGTCAAGAGTTCATTGGAAGCACATGATTCATGGAACAAATTCTTCCAAGCAGTAGATGTATTTCATCAAAGACAGGTGCACAGGCACAATGTGGATGCTTAGACTCTGCGGGGTGCTCAAAGATCCACAGAAACCTGATTGGGCAGTCATGTGTATTGCAATACCAGTGGCAGTGAAGATCCCCAATGTCCTGAACTTTCAAGCAATAGTGTCATTCTAGGCATCCAAAGGAGAGTGAGGTGTCAGCTGCCTCACTGTTCCCCTGCTTCATTACGGAGGTAGCTGAAGCCCTATTATGGCAGGAACCCAGCGACAATACATTTCAGCCACAAACAACAGCAGCAGCAGAAGTAATTGAGGCTTTTTTCCAAAATGGTGACTTCTCCAAAGTACAGAGCATCACTGACTATATGCATGTAGCCATCTGTGCACTTACAGTAGTCCAATGGGAAACTTAACATGGAAGGCCATTATTCCATCAACGAGGCAGTAATATGTGCAACCTTTGCCAGAAAATGCTGCACGTCGCCACACGCTGCTTGGATAGGCTGCTCATGATGTTTTCACGCTGAAGCAATTAAATGTGACACAGCTCTTTGAAGGAGAAGACAGGATGGGCAGATGGCTTCTCCGAGATTTGTGCTGATGACAATTCTGTATAACTCCTGACCCACCTCCAGCTCCTCGCCGTGGTCGACCTCGAGTTGATACAATCTATGCTTTTTGCTTCCGAAGCCTGCTGATGAACAACTCACCCAGATAGAAAATGTTCATCCTGCCTCTCCATTACACAGTCCACCAGGATCGCCACTGTCAGCAAAATGAGCTTTACTAATTTGCCACTGAGATTTTGCTCAAAAATGTTGCATATTTAAAGTTTCATGCACTTCACAACTGAATTAGTATTCTTATCTAGGCCAGTTCAGTGATTTGTTAGCTGCTTGTTAATTATTAAAAGACCATTAATTCAGGTGTATCATGATTGGTTAGTTTTGTCGTTTCTGCTAGCAAAATACTTTTACATAAATAATCCAAGACATTTTGACTACACATCATTAAAATCTATTAAAAAAAAAGATATTGGTCCTGTGTACATGGAGTCTGTTAAGAAAAATCAAAAGAAATGAAACCACATTTTGTGTTATGCATATCATAGTCTCTTCAAGTTATTGTTCCATGCAGATTTAATCATCCTAGCCTTCTCTGCCATTAGCTTAAAAGCAATTCTTTTTGCCCCAGCAATCTGTGCTTACTGTTACAAAAAGCATTAAATTTTCAATTAAAACTTGGAAATACTGCTGTACTAAGGGAATCAGAAATCATATTTAAATAAAATATCTTCACACCAGGAATGGCGGGCCATGGGTCTGTGCCTGTAATTCTGTGTGTCCTGAGTCCCCAATCCAAGCTGGAGACACCATACGGGTGGTGGGGGAGAATTTTCAACCTTGCCACATGGCTGAGAGCCTGGTGTAGCTTATCGCCTGCTCGTTACTGAAACCAATGAAACTGAAAACAGGGCAGGTTATATAAGGGGCAGACGGTCTGCTATGCCGATTTACCGCCCAAGCATTGAGGGTGAAAGCCAGGCACTTTTGCATACAGAAAGTAAGAAAAATGAACAGAGGCATTCCCCCGGAATGCTTTTCTGCACTTCCTTTTGGCTTTATAGAGCAGCATTGATGGAAATCTTGAAGTAGGTTGCCGGGCTGTCTGATCAACCAAGAGTGGTGCAAGGTGTACAGCACCCAAGCAAAGGTCAAAGGGAAGAAAATCATTTTAAAATAGGATGCCTTGACCTCAACTAACATTCTTTCACAGATTTTTGTCCTGGTTGCCGAGTAATGCAATGATATTTTTATTTAATGCTTCACATTTAGAAACCAATAAAATGCACCTCATACAGAATGTGACCCTACAAGCCAACTAGAGAATAATATAACGCTATTGTACTGACATAGCTACATGCAGTAGCTAGAGGGTTTTTAAGAAAAAATAATCTCAAACAAAAACTTATGTCTAACAGGAAGAAGTTGATGGTTGCAGCTTGAATATTTTAATATTTGTGAACAATGTATCTATTAAAAATGAGATTATTGCAACCACCAGTCAGCTGTCTGCAATTCAAAATGATTCATGAACCTTTGCAAAAATACAATGTTGAAATGAGCTAAAAAAAATAAAATCAACAAAGCCGTTTTTTCTTCGAAGGGTGAAGTCACAAATTGCCGTCTATAGCACTGTCCTGCACAATGAACAAAAATGTATGTATGGGTCCAAGAACAAATTCACCAAGGTGAAATAGAACAAAAGCTATGTAGAATACAAATTGTGCCACAATTTCACATTTTAGTGCTCAACTAAATTTAAATCTAATAGTGTAGTGCTGAATTTCAAATCAGGAGGGTTCTAGGCTTAAATTCCAACATCAGCTGAAACGGAATCACTGTAATTTTATGGGGTAAAGCTCATCACTTTTCAGCTGAGCATTTAAATGAGGTATGGCAAGAAACTAGAACGCTCCGTTTCAGGAGAAGGAAGGGTGGGGGAGGGAGGGTGAGGAGAGCAACTGTTGCCCATATTTCAGAGTAGTAATGACAACCATCGCTGAGACTTTCGAATGCCCCATCCTCCCAGCTGAAAGGAGAACAGATGCAGTGGAGGGAACCAGTGGGAAGCAGCCACTCAAAAGTACATTTCTGTTTCAGCCACCCTACAGTAAGAATTAAAAAATTTTTTAAAGAGTAGAAAAGAAAAGTCTGTGCAACACTTTCTTACAAGACATGACCTTGTGCGTTATTTTAGCAGTTGGAATTGCAGAGAAAAGTCAGACAAAGGTATTGTATGCTGATATCACCCAACAGCAAATTCAAAACATATTTTTGTTGTAACATTCTACTCAAGTAGCTACTAATGTTGCTGTCTGTTAACCTGTATGGAATAAACAGCTATCGAGCATGTTGTGAATCAACCATTGATTTAACATTTCTATCAAACCCGGATATGGAACAAAGGGCGTTATTTGAGGGTCAATAGAGGATGAACCTGTCCAATGATACAAAGCTAGATGTTATTATTTTCAAGTTGATGCAAAAGGCACTGATGTGCAAGTAAACATTAAAAGACAGTAACTAGCAAAACACAAAATGGAATATATATTCACAATAAAAAAGGACCCTGTTCTTGTTTTAAATTATTTTTTAAAGATTTATACAGGTGGCTGTAATTTATTAGAACTACAGATACAATGCCTCAAATCCGGCTGTCCGAAAATCGGAATTGTCCGAAAACCGGACATTTTTGAGGCGGCCAAGGTGGTGACATTGGGCGGCGAGGGACGAGGAATACAGCTAAAAACCGATAAAAAACGCAGTACCGGGGGGCCGCAGGCAGCAGGAATTAGCAGGCAGCGAGGAGCGGCGGGCGGTGAGGAGCGCCAACAGCGAGGTCCGAAATCTGGAAAAATCCGAAAACCGCACAGTCTCGGTCCCGAGGTTGCCGGATCTCAGCTGTTGTACCTGTATAAGTATTCATTTTTCTGAGCTTATTACGCAAAATGAAGACTTGAACATCCGTTAGTGCTGAGTCAGTATAATAATGAAAACAGAAAAGCACAGCACAAGGTAAACCTTAATGATGGGGGAGTTATTGGAAACCATTTTCAGGGACAAATAAACATTCATTTGGAAACCCGTGAATTAATCAAGGAGAGCCAGCATGGATTTGTAAAAGGCAATTCGTGTCTGACTAACTTAATTGAATCCTTTGATGAGGTAACCGAGAAGGTTGATCAAGGTAGTGCAGTAGATGGTGTATATATGGACTTTTGGAAGACATTCGACAAAGTGCCACACTGGAGGCTTGTTAAGAAGATGGAAGCCCATTGAATTAAGGGAAAGGGGAATGTGGCAGTATGGATATAGAATTGGCTCAGTGACAGGAAGCAGAGGGCGATGATGGATGGATGTTTCTCAGACTGGGGGGTGATTTGTAGTGATGTTCCCAAAGGGTCAGTTTGGGATCCATCACTTTTTTCAATTTTTATAAATAATCTAGACTCGGGGGTAGGGACAGCATTATAAAGTTTGTAATGATACAAAACTTGGCAATGTAGTAGATAGTGATGAGGATAGTTGGAGACTTCAGGATGACATAAACAGGATGGTAAAATGGGCAGAAGCATGGTAGATGGAGTTCAATGCAGAGAAATGTGAACTGATGAACATTGGGAGGACTAATATTGACAGACAGTATAGTACAAATGGCACGATTTTGAAAAGTGTAGATGAGCAGAAAGACCTTGGTGTCCATATACACAAATCCTTAAAGTTGATAAGGAGATTAAAAAAGCATATTGGTTACTAGGGTTTATAAATAGAGGAATAGAATATAAAAGTAAAGAGATAATTTTAGAACTTTATAAATCACTGGTTAGGCCTCAATTAACATAGAAAACATGGAAAATAGGTGCAGAAGTAGGCCATTCGGCCCTTCGAGCCTGCACCACCATTCAATAAGATCATGGCTGATCATTCACCTCAGTACCCCGTTCCTGCTCTCTCTCCATACCCCTTGATACCTTTAGCCATAAGGGCCATATCTAACTCCCTCTTGAATATATCCAATGAACTGGCATCAACAACTCTCTGCGGCAGGGAATTCCACAGGTTAACAACTCTCTGAGCGAAGAAATTTCTCCTCATCTCAGTCTAAAATGGCTTGCCCCTTATCCTTAGGTTATGTCCCCTGGTTCTGGACTTCCCCAACATCGGGAACATTCTTCCTGCATCTAACCTGTCCATTCCCGTCAGAATTTGGACTATTGTGGGCAATTCTGGGCACCATATTTCAGGAAAGATGCAAAGGCCTTACAAAGGGTATAGAGGAGGTTTACCAGAATGTTACGGGATGAGGGACTTCAGTTGTGCCTTCTGAAAGAATTACACTTCAATGCATTTCTCTTCTGCAACACGCTACCAGGAGGTGTAATGGAGCAGTGCAGGATGGATACATATTCCTCAATGTTTCTATTCCTGTCTGTGGAGAAACACGTGGGGTGAACTTTCTATTAGGAATTCCCTCGGGGGTTCTCCTGATCAGCCGCCATTAACGGTACAGACCCTGCATACACAGAGTTTCAGCCAATCTTCCGCCAATGGTTACAGCGGAATTTCTCGATGTTTGTCTTCACTATATGGGCAATGACGTGGTGGAGCAGATCACTCACCTGTTATAGTAACCACCCCATTTTCACTTCATTGATTTCAATAGAAAAAGAAAGAAAGAACTTGCATTTATACAGTGCCTTTCACGAACTCAGGACGCCCCAAAGTGCTTTATAGCCAATGAAGTATTGGCTAGGGTCCTGCATAGATGTCAGCCTGCTGTGCCCCACACAGCTATGCAATCCAAAAAGGCAGGGACATGCAGATCTCTCAAGCTGCTTTAGAGGCAGAACAAAATTGAGGAAAGCATCAGAATGGCCGTCACGCGAAGAAATCCTCATGTGACTACTGGAAGGGACATCAGAACACAACTTATCAATGACACGTTCTCATCTGTTTAAAGCAGTACCTTTTTTTCACAACTTCCATAACTCCTCTCCCGACTTCAAATAAATGACAAATCCTTCAAACCAGTAACTGCAAGGGGTAGAGGAGGAAGCGGCAAAGGTAGTTGAATAAATAGCCTCAATCTTACTGACAAAGAAGTCCATGAGCTCCTCACAACTGTTGGAAGTGAGGATGGAGGAGTCAGGGAAAAAGGGTTTAGAGAGATGTTTGGTATTTGACAAAATAAAGCCGATGGGTAATCTTTGCACTCCAGGATGATCCCAAAGCAGTAGGCAGTTTTAGCAGTGGAGAGCGAGGCCTGATAACATTTGATGTGGAACAGCCCGATCTGGTGATGAATGGCTCAATCAGCTGTGCACAAGATATGCTCAAGTCTGTGCCCCTTTGGCTTGAGGGAACCAAGATCTGGACCATAACATGGCAACTGATCAGGAAGGGAGAGAGTAAATGTTTTGCTGGGGACAAGAACAAGAACATCAAAGCTGGAGGTAAGTGAGTGGTTGAGCATATCCACAGCTGCTGAATTATCATGTCAAATGGAAGGTCATGGATGTAGGTGGATAGAAACTGGACAAGGGTGCCGAAGAAGATTTTCAAGACTAGAGAAAAATATGTGATAACGGTGCAGAAAATGCGGTCGGAGGCTTCCCGCGGGTGAATGCCTCCAACTTGAAAAAAATCTACAAACTTACCTGGTGGTCCGGGAGGATTGGGGACTTGCGGTCCTGGGCCTCTATGCAAAGGCCTGCGTAGAGGCCCACGTATCCCAGGGGCGCAGGCATTTCGCAAGCGGCCCTGGGATCATTTAGGCTGACCCAACCAACCAAAGTATGGGTATTCCCATTCATACTTGTGGTGAGTTCTGTATATACATATTTAAGAATTTCATGGGCATTCGCTGGGCAGAAGTTGGACAAATAGCCTAACTCTCCACCAGTGAATGCCCATTTCTGTTAAGATTCTGTTCGAGGATTCTTGACAGATCGCAAGTTCCGGGTTTAGGTGCATGCCTAAACCGAGAACTTGCGAGGCCCCTACGGGGCCATAGGGGCCGCAAATTCAGCCCAATTAAGTGGTCACAATAGCATCAGAACCACACACAATGCTGATAATAAGGTGCACAGAAGATATAGCAAAATAACTGGGCTGAAATGTCCTTAGTGAGTATACCCAGAGTTGATATGAACCTTATTGCTATCTAGTCCATGGAGAAGACTGCACAGTTTGACACTGTACTTTAGATTTTGTTGCACTTGAAGTGTGCATGAGTCACAGATGCAGATTTGGCTTTCACCAGTCATCTGGGATTGTGCGATTGTTCTGATTGCTGAATATTCAAGCATGGAAAAGTTCTTATAAAAGATTGTAACATGAATGCACAGATAAAGTCTGCCCAAAGGAACAATTTAAACTCCCCATCATATCTCACAATACTGGCATAGCGAAAGGGCAACAAAATAATGGTTTGATATGGCTGTCTGCACCTCACTTGAAAGCTAGACTGAGAATGCAGAAACTAATCTGCAAACAATACATCAATAACCAGCTGACACATTTTCATCGAACAATACATCATCAGCTGGAAGTGATCCAAAAATGTAGATTTTGGAATGGAAATCTTTCTCAGTTGAAAAAGAATCCTAGTCATAGATCACAACCACAGTTAAACATCTCATCTGCTTTGCATTTTAGATATGGTTAACACTGCACTCACAGTGGATATAAAGCTTTCTAAACTGACATTACAAATTGAATCTTCTATCACATGCTGGAGATTCATTAGATTATTTTTCTATTATCCTATAGATGGTCAATAGAAAGTAATTGTTAGTTTGTGGCATGGTAGTACAGTATATATCATTTTGAGTGTTTCTTGGGCAAATCCCATGTATCAACCTCAAGAATGACAAGAACGACCAGAATATAAGCAGTAAATGTGAACTGGAAGTGTCCATACGTTATCTTGAATGGGCATTAATTATCCATTGGACTTGGGTGTTCTTGATTAATAAACTTTTTTTTAATCTATTGGCTTTGTTGGCTAGCTTCATTATCTTTGAAGGGGATGCCTAATGGCAATTAAAATTAAAATAAGATTTTGCACACGTGAAAATAACACCCTGGATTTCTGTATTTTAGAGCCATTGAACACGTCAGGCCAACTATTACTGCACAGTGTCGCTGAGTATTCCAACTGTTCACTGATGAGAAAAATCAGCTGGGGTCAGGAGATAAAAATATTTTCTGCATTTGGTGCAATATTCTCCTGAACATCCTTTTTATGATTGGGTAATGTGGATTTTTTAACATATATATATATATATATATGGTGGTTCTGTGCATCTTGACCTATGGGATGGTCAGCTCCAATATAATATATATAAAGGAGCTAATAAAAAGCCAATATTTTAGGCATTTGTGAGAGGCATTTATTGGTTCAATGAAGAGTGGTCAGCCAGGATGAGTTCTTCAAACAGCTGTGGTCAGCCTATTATGAAAACTCCATTCTGCTAATTTTTCAATTCACTTTTTTTTCATTGAAACCATTCTGATTATTTTTAAAATCCACAAAATCACAATCAGACTCAAAGACATGTGGAATAATGAAAAAGTAAGTATTACATAGAATTTGACAGCTGAGAAACAGACCATTCGGCTCCACTGGTCTATGATGATGTTTATGCTCCACACGAGCTTCCTCCCATCTTACTTCATTTCACCCCGGCAACAAATTTTAAACAAAGGCAAGAACACCCCGCTCCCGATGCAACACCATATGCCTAAATCTCTCGGGGACAGCTGAAGTAATAAAAACATAATGTTTTAACCTGGATGGCCACAAAAGTCATGTAAAATAATCAGTAGCAATTGACAGGATTGGCACCTTGATGACATCACTTTCAGTAGGTCAAAAATAATAAAGAAGAAAGAACAGTTTACAAATTTTTCGACTGAAGAGAGACTGAATAGGCCACACGGTCTTAGAAGAAATTAAAGTCTTATTGTAAAATGGCTTTATAACAATGTCTTCTGCTTGGTCTGTAAAATGCTATTATACCAACTTCAGTAAAAGACCCAGAACTCAGATTTTTTTTTAATTTGTCCACTTCCAGTGCAAAGCAGACTAGAACCCTTTTGAGATTCCAGCCTCATTATTATCAAAATGACAAGTTGCGATGCTTCATCCAAAACGAAGAATAGAGACCCCAGAATCCAGAATGGTTATGTAAAAACTGGATATCTGACACATACATTTGGTAACTTCTTTGCCATCTTGATTGAGAAGAAAGATTGCATACCTGCTCCCAGTCTCTGTTCAGACATGATCGATAGTCTGAATTTTCCTCCACACAGAATGTGGGCATTGCTGGCAAGGCCGGCATTTATTGCCCATCCCTAATTGCCCTTGAGAAGGCAATGGTGAGCCACCTTCTTGAACTGTGGAGGACAGTTAAGAGTCAACCACATTGCTGAGGTCTGAAGTCACATATAGGCAAGACCAGATAAGGATTTCCTCCTCTAAAGGGCATTAATGAACCAGATGGGTTTTTATGACAATCCAGTAGTTTCATGGTCACTATTACTGATACTAGTTTTTTTATTCCAGATTTATTTAATGAACTGAATTCCAAATTCCACAGCTGCCATGGTGGGATCTGAACTCACGCCTCTGGATTACGAGTCCAGTAACATTACCACTATGCTACCATAACCTTTTATCACCCACTGTGGTGCAAGAATGGAGAGATAAAACCAATCACACCACATACTGCCTTAGATTCTAATTTTATTTTGCCTCTACAACACAAACTCTTTGGGTTTCCACTGAAATGAACTGATGTTCCAAACTGCCAGTGGATGGTTGCACTAAAAAAACAGCAAATGCAGCTCGCATTTTAAATAGAGGCCACTCACAGTGGCTGCAGCAAGTATTGCACTGATTCATGCATGATCCCAGATCAGAGTCAATTCCAGGCCACCATACATGAGACCGAGCAATAGACTTCATCATGACAATACCAAGATGAGTGCTATGAAGTTCACGTACAAATTTTTCTCTACCTTTCTTAGTGCAGTGAAGGTTCACCAGACTGATTCCCGGGATGGCAGGACTGACATATGCGGAGAGACGGGATCGACTGGGCCTGTATTCACTGGAGTTTAGAAGGATGAGAGAGGATCTCATAGAAACATAAAATTCTGACGGGACTGGACAGATTAAATGCAGGAAGAAAGTTCCCGATGTTGGGGAAGTTCAGGACCAGGGGACATAGTCTAAGGATAAGGGGTAAGACATTTAGGACTGAGATGAGGAGAAACTTCTTTACTCAAGAGAGTTGTTAACTTGTGGAATTCCCGACAGCAGAGATGTGTTGATGCCAGTTCATTGGATATATTCAAGAGGGAGTTAGATATGGCCATTAAGGCTAAAGGGATCAAGGGGTTATGGAGAGAGAGCAGGAAAGGGGTACTGAGGTGAATGATCAGCCATGATCTTATTGAAGAGTGGTGCAGGCTCAAATGGCCTACTCCTGCACCTATTTTCTATGTTTCTATGTTTCTTTATTACACGATTACCCCACAGTAAACAATGTGACTGAATGGACAGCTCATCCTTGTGACGGTTGTAAGGTTTGGTCTTCTCACGCATCTCCATAGGTATGGCAGACCAATCACCACTGAGTACACACTGTTTCACAACCAATAAAATAGGGTCATGGCTGGTCCAGATCCTAACTTGTTGAGCAGTGACAGGGGTTCCTTCACTCTCAAAAGCATCCATTACTAACAGTAGATCTGCAGGCTGAGGCGTCTCCATCTCAGTTGTGGGTAAGGGCAGGTGACTCAGTGCATTGGCACAATTCTCAGTGCCAGGTCTATGACGGATGACGTAATCATAGGCAGACAATGTCAGCGCCCACCTTTGAATGCATTGGTATTAAAACCTTTGTTTTCCGCAAACAATGAAATGAGTGGCTTGTGATCCGTTTCTAGTTCAAAATGAAGACCAAACAGGTACTGGTGCATTTTTTTTTTACCCCATACACACAGGCCAAAGCTTCTTTCTCTACCATACTGAAAGCTCTTTCCGCTTTAGACAGACTTCTCGAAGCATACGCAACAGGTTGTAGCTTGCCTGATTCATTTGCTTGTTGGAGTACGCAGCCAACCCCATATGATGAAGCATCACAGGTCAATACAAGACGCTTACGCGGATCATAATGAAGAAGCAACTTGTTTGAACATGGCAGATTCTTGGCTTTCTCAAAGGCTCCATCTTGAGACGCACCCCAGACCCAGTTGTCGCCTTTTCTTGGTAACACATGCAGTGGTTCTAGTAAAGTACTCAATCTGGGTAAGAAATTACCAAAGTAGTTCAACAGCCCAAGGAACAAATACAGCTCCATCACATTCTGAGGCCTGCGTGCATTTTTGATGGCCTCAGTTTTCGAATCAGAAGCAATCTTCCTCCCGAGGAATTCGACTTCAGGTGCCATGAAGACACACTTCAAGCGTTTCAGCCTGAGTCCCACTTTGCCCAGACGCTGTAGGACTTCTTCAAGATTGTTCAGATGTCAGCAGTGTCACAACCTGTGACCAGAATGTCATCTTGAAACAGAACAGTTCTAGGAACGGACTTCAGTAAACTCTCCATATTCCTCTGAAATATGGCTGCAGCCGAACGAATCCCAAAAGGACACCTGTTGTAGACAAACAGTCCTTATGGGTGTTGAGGCAGATAAGTTTCTTCGAAGTGTCGTCAACCTCCTGGGTCATATAGGCCGATGTCAGATCCAGTTTCATGAACAACTTTCCACCAGCTTGCATAGCGAATAGGTCATCAGCCCTCGGTAACGGATACTGATCCTGTTTCGAAAATCGGTTAATCGTAACCTTGTAGTCTCCACAAATCCCGACAGTGCCATCACTCTTCAACACAGGAACAATGGGACTAGCCCACTCGTTAAACTCGACCGGTGATATGATTCCTTCACACTGGAGTCTGTCAAGCTCAATTTCAACTTTCTCCCTCATCATGTACAGAATAGACCGAGCTTTGTGATAGACAGGCCTTGCATTGGAATCCAGGTAAATCTGCACCTTGGCTCCCGTAAAATTACCAATGCCCAGTTCAAACAAAGAAGGAACCTTTTTCAATGCTTGAGCACACGAAGTATCATCCACCGAGGACAACGCTTTGACATCATTCCAGTTCAGCTCGATTTTCTCGAGCCAATTCCTGCCGAACAGCGTTGGACCATTACCAGGGACAATCCATAATGGTAGCTCATGAACCACACCGTCATATGACACCTCGATTGCTGCACTTCCGAGCATCGGTATGAGTTCCTTCGTGTAAGTACGCAACCTGGCAATGACTGGACTCAGCTTCGGTTTCGCAGCCTTAGCTTGTCGAATGTCCTTTGGCTCATTATCGACTGGCTCGCACTCGTATCCAGCTCCATTGATACAGGCAGGCCATTCAGCTTCACATTAACGACTATCGGCTGGCTCTTGCTCAGGAACGAATACAATCCATGCACTTCTTCCTCGGGTTGCGTATCTGGGCCATCACTGAACTGGTCTTCATCAGCCACGTGGTGAGCAGCACCACGCTTGCTCCATTGTGGACACATCCTGTGAAGATGCCCCACTTTTGAACATCCATTGCATGAGTATTGTCTAAACAGACACTGATGAGGCCAATGATTGCCCCCACAACGCCAACAGGGTGAAATCTGGATCGAACCAGTTGGTAGGTTCTGATCGTAAGCTGCTCTGCCCGAAGACAACGCCATCTTGTTTACAGTGCTTGCCGTGGAACTCCGAGTCGGCGATGATATCTGCACGCAGGCCTCAGAATGTGATGATATCTGCCTCAAATTATCATCCGTCGTCATGCATGCCTGGGCAATCGCGATGGCCTTTTTAAAATCCAGAGGCTCTGCAGCCAACAGCTTCCTGAGGATCGCATCATGGCTGATGCCTATCACGAAGACATCACGCAGCATGTCCCCCAGCATGTTCCTGAACTTACGTCTCAGCAAGATGTCGCACGTTGGCAACAAATCCCGACACGTCCTGGCCCTCAGCACGAACATATGAGTAGAAACGGTAGCGTGGTATGATGATCTCCTCTTTTGGCTTCAGATGGTTACCCACCAACGTACACAATTCCTCGTAACCTTTTTCCACCGGACGTACAGGAGGCCGTAAATTTTCGGACCACAAATGGTGAGGAGAACTGCCCTGCGCTTAACCGCATAGGCCTCTGCCTCCATGCCATTGGCCACAAAATACTGATCTATGCAGTCAACAAAATCTGCCCAATCTTCGCCCTCCACGAATCTCTCCAGGATTCCAACAGTGCCCATTGTGCATGCGACGGTTCTTAAATTACCTTGTCGCCAATTGTAATGACTCAAGAGTCTAGTTACTGTTAACTCACTCAGGTGCAACCTGATCCATCTTTATTCCAGCCCAAGTGTGCTAGCGTGACAAAGACACCCAGCTTATATACAGGTGACCAAGCACACATGCCACATGCGTACAGCCCAATGACCTCCGACCTCTGTGCCCTCTGGTGTCTGGTGACCCCCCCAAGCATTAATACATAACAGCTATAACCATTCACACATCCTCTGGGTATCCGCTAAGTTTTTTATTTCTCTAACTTTTTTCATTATTGCCTTGCTTTGTCTTGCATCATCTTCTCTTCTGTCATTTTATTATCTACTGCCCTCTACCTAATCACAGACTCTCTTTTTCTTTCTTCCCGCCCCTTTTCCCTGGCTCGGTTTGTCCTTATAAGCTGTTCATCTGTGTCGTCTTATGATTCTGATGACAGGTCATCAACCTGACACGTTAGCCCCATCCTCCACTCTTCGCAGATGCTGCCTGGCCCGCTGAATGCTTCCAGCATTTCCTGTTTTTACTTAATCACCCACCATACTATTCGAATGGATTACATAGAATTTACAGCATAGAAACAGGCCACTCGGCCCAAATGCTCTATGTTGGCCTTTATGCTCAACGCGAACCTCCTCCCTTCCCTCTTCAACATAACCCTCCATTCCTTTCTCCCTCGTGTGCTTATCTAGCTTCCCCTTAGTGAAGCATGCAGCATGATAGATGTTGAAAACTGATGGCAGCCTTTTTGGAATCAGGCAGAAGATAATTGGAGCCCAACTTCAATTGATCAGATCATTTTGCCATCTTTTCCATGTTGAACATTATTGTCTGAAAACTACATACAAAAAAGTATCTTATTCACACAAGTGAAGGAAAAACTTTAGTTGAGTTAAAAAAAATTGTGCAAGACCTTCTTTCGCTATTCTTCTGATGAAGTCTTCTATTATATATGAAAAAGTATGTGCTCACAATATTCTAATGGCACCTGTAGCTTAAAGGGCACTTCACCTCGCATTACTTGAGTGTCAATCAACTGATCTTAAGCCTCTTCTGCGAATGTCAGTGTGATTCATTACTTTGCCCACTCGATGGCACTTCAGCCACTCTTTCATTGGAGAACAGCAGACATGTTGGTAAAGACAAGTTTCCTCAGTCATGTAAATAAAATCACAGACAAGATAACGAAGGCACAACACTGTACGAGTTAAAGTTAATCCCTTTCTCCGCGCCCCTGCCCCCTCCTCCCCCCTGCCCATGGAGCAGAAATAATATGGCAATACCCCAATCATTTGTTGGTTTATCTTCCCCCACGGAGCAGAGATGTTATGTTCGCCCCCCACCCCGCGCACATTTACATACCCCCATCACCACAGAGGTGATCAAAACCCACATCCCTTGGCCAAACAATCCTCTTTCCCACCCACTGAGCATCGTTTAGGTGACTAGAACCCAGCATCCTCACCCCACACAAATTGGACCAACCTCCCTGCCTCCTTTCCCCTGCCTTCTCTCCATCTTTTCCCTTTCCAACTACCTCCTCTCCCTTCTTACCACACCCATCATCCCTCCTCTCCCTCATGTTTCTCTTCCTCCTCTCTCCATCCCTGCTTCCTTTCCCTTCATGCCCCGTCCTCTCTCCACCACCCTCCATCCCTGAACACTGTACTTAGTATTTACTTCCCATATACAATGGCATGTGAGATCAGTTCGGGTTTATTAATTTTTGCCCAGCACTCTTCACAAAACTCTTCAGAAAACAGATGTCAGCCATGGCTCAGTAGGTAGCACACTTGTCTCAGAGTCAGGTTGTGGAATCAATTTCCACTCCAGGGACTTGAGCACAAAAATCTAGGATGACACTCCAATGCAGCACTGAGGGAGTGCTGCACAGCTGGAGGTGCCGTCTTTTGGATGAGATGTTAAAACGAGGCCCCGTCTGGAAGTAAAAGATCCCACGGCACTATTTCAAAGAAAAGCAGGGGAATTATCCACAGTGTCCTGGCCAATATTTATCCCTCAACCAACATAACAATAAGTTTATCTGGTCATTATCACATTGCTGTTTGTGGGAGCTTGCTGTGCGCAAATTGCCTGCCGCATTTCCCACATTACTAAAGTAATAACACTCTAAAAGTACTTAATTGGCTGTAAAGTGCTTTGCGATGTCCGGTGGTCATGAAAGGCACCATAAAAATGCATGTTTTTCTTTTTTCGTTCCTTTCCTGCCTGTCCATTAGCTTCCTTCACTCTCCCTCTTCTTGATCCAATTCAATTTCCCGTGACCTCCATCCCTGAACATTGTACTTGGTCTTTACTTCCCATATACTATGGCATGTGAGATAACTCGTGTTTATTAATTTTTGCCGAGCACTTTTCACAAAACAATTTTTAATGTAATTAAATGTGGTCAAACAAATGTTGGAACAAATTCCTTTTGCATCTTCATGTGAGAATTTTTAATTGTTATCGCATTTCCCTGGGAGTAGTCTGTGTAAAGGCTGCACTGGACAATCCAGTGGACCTTTGACAATGACACTGAACATGATATACATGGAATTAAAAAGCTAGTATCAGTAATGGTGACCATGAAGCTACGAGATAGTCGTAAAAACCCAACTGATTCACTTATGTCCTTTAGGGAAGGAAACCTGTCGTCCTTACCTGGTCTGGCCTATATGTGACTCCAGATCCACAGCAAAGTGGTTGACTCTTAACTGCCCTCTGAAATGGCCTAACAAGCAAGCCACTCAATTGTAACAAACCGCTGCAACAAAGTCAACACTGTGAGAGCACCTTCACCACACGGACTGCAGCGGTTCAAGGCGGCGGCTCACCACCACCTTCTCAAGGGCAATTGGGGATGGGCAGTAAATGCCGGCCTTGCCAGCGATGCCCACATCCTGTAAATTAATACATTTTTTTTTTAAATGCATTACCTGCAAAGAACCAAGCTCACTTGCACCAGCATAGCTTATTTAGTCTTTAGGCACAATAGAATCATAGAATGATACAGCATAGAAGGAAGCCATTTGGCTCAGCATGCATGAACCAGCTCTTCGAAACAACTGTAAAATTAATCCCATTCCGCTGCTCTTTACCCCTTCAAGTAGTTATCCAAATTCCCTTTTGAAAGTTATTACTGAAGCTGTTTCCACCACCCTTTCAGGTAGTGCATTCCAGATCACAACAACTCGCTGCGTTAAAATGGTTCTCCTCATCTCGCCTCTGATTCTTTTGTCAATTGTTTTAATCTGTGTCCTCTGGTTACCAACTCTTCCACCATTGGAAACAGTTCCTCTCATTTACTCTATCAAAACCCTTCATGATTTTGAACACCTCTACTAAATCTTCCCTTAACCTTCTCTGTTCGAAGGAGAACAACCCGTTTCTCTAGTCTCTCCACATAACTGAAGTCCCGCATCCCTGGTACCATTCTCCTTGACATCCTTCCTAAAGTATGGTGCCCAGATTCGGACACATTACTCCAGCTGAGGTCTTACCAATGATTTATAATGGTTTAGCATAACTTCTTGCTTTTGTACGCCATGTCTCTGTCTATAAAGCCAAGGATCCTGTATGCTTTTTTAACAACCTTCTCAAGATTTGTGTATGTACACCCCAGGTCTCTCTGATCCTACACTACAAAACTTTTATTCCAAGAGAGTTTGAAAATAATCAGGGTCCTATGACAACCACAGCATGAAAACTTATCCCACATCTTATATAAAAAATTATAAATACTAGATTCCACACTGAAAGACTAAGAGACACCACTCTTATCTAATTTGTAAGGATAATACACCACACACAGTGAGAAAGTCACTCTCATCCATCATGTGTAGGGTTGAGTGTATGTATTGTTTTATATAAATTAATTGCAAAACTTACTCAGCTTTGGTTAACTGAGTAGATTTTTGTGCGATAGCAGCAAAATTCTTCCTATGGCAATGAATGGATGAGATAGATAGATGGGATGAAATAGATCGATGGGATGGGATGAGATAGATGGGATGGGATAGATGGGATGGGATGGGATAGATGGGATGAGATAGATAGATAGATTAGATTAGATTCGATAGATAGATGCATGAGAGATAGATAGATAGATGAATGAGATAGATACTGAGAATTATCTCACCAGAAAAGCATCACCATTCTTTGTGCAAACCACTTTTAACATTTCTTGTCAAATCTATTAGATACACATGGCAATATTCTCCAAATCAGTCCAAATATTTTTGGCAGTAGTTATACCCTTGGGAGCATAGTATATAAGCAGGCCACCCACGAGGTACCTGCACTCTGGAACTACAATAAAGGAGCTCATTACTCACAGTACTCGGTCTGACCATTTATTTATAACAAAGGTGACTGACTTTTTATTTTTATAAACAGAGAAATTATGAGATCCTTGAATATTGGCAGGGTCCAATGGTAGCACTCTCACTTTTCAGCCAGATTTGTGGGTTGAAGACCCACTCCAGGACTTCAGCACATAATCCAAGGTAATGCTTCAATGCAGTGTACTACAAAAGAGGAGCTGCAATATAGGAGGCGGTGTCTTTTAGATGAGATGTTAAACTGCGGCTGTGTTTGACAGTTCAGGTGAATGTAAAAGATCCCATAGCACAATTCGAAGAACAGCAACAGCAGGGGAGTCCTCCAGGCATCCTGGAGAACATTTATCGCTCAAGCAACACTATCCAGTAGATTAACAAGGAAACTCGTGGTAAAGCCTTCCACCCAAATTTCTTCGCTAAAATCTGTCCGATGCTATTGTAACTCTGCTGGGAACGGTGAGGAAATTCATTCCCAAGCACCTTACATGATAAGACAGAGCATGCAACTAATCTGATCTCTCATGATGATAACCAACTGCTACATTCATATGACTGAAAGAACAAGCTTGCATTTATATAGCACCTTTAACGTACCCAGGACATCCCAAAAGCACCTCACAGGCAATAAACTGCTTTTAAAGTGTGGTCTCTGTGGTTTTGTTGTCAATTGCAGCATATAACTTGCGCACTACAAGGTTCCATAGACAGCAGTGAGGTAAATTACCAGATACTCTGTTTTTTCGAAGATGTTGATTGAGGTGTAAATGTTGGTCATGGTACAAGAGACCTTTCCTGCTCTTCACAATGTCCTAACTGGCAATATTGCTCAATGGGATCACTTTATATTGTAATTATAAAACCGTGTTAATATACAGTATTTAATCTATTAGACCATAGCTCTACAAATCTTCAATGCTTTAGTATCAAGCACAGCGTATACAAAACAAATATTCTATAATGATGACTGTAACCAATATCAACTGCAGAACGGTTACAGTAAGTTTGCTACTTCTATAAGCCTAGATTTATAGCTGAAAATGTACGATGGGAAATCCATTATGAAAACTAGCAGCTCCTCGCTCAGCATGGTGGAGATCAGGATATCACAGGTACAAATTCTTCCCCAACCATTCCAAGGCGAAGCACACTATGTCTGTAATCCACAGTTGTCACTGTGCTGTCTGCTCCATGCAGGTTTTTACTTTATTATTTTAATTGGAGATGTTCTGTCATTTATGGCATGTGAAGAATACCATCTAACAAAGCTGAGAGCTAAAACATTGAAGAAAAACAAAGGCAAACAACATTTTTAAAACTCGAGGTTTTCTGAAGAAGTGAATCATATTGGGCTCAATTTTTCCCAAAGCATTTTTTGGCGTACTTGAAGAGGTACTCCCGATTTTTTGGTGCCCAAGTACGGCAAAAAAAAATTCTAAGTTTCCCCATTGGATTTCTTCATTTTTTGGCATGGCTTAACCCGACCTTTAGTTTTGGGGGTGGAGCCTTGATCTGCGCCAAAAAGATCAGGCTGCCATGGTAACCAAGGACACAACGCATTAAAATAATTGAAAAGCACATAGCAGCAACTTACCTCCAACCCCACCCGAAGGACTTGCCGGTCCAGTCCCTTTCTTGGTCCCCATTCTCCCGGTCCGATTCTCGGTCCCTGGCACACAATGCGAGCTGAGTCGCTGAAATCTCTCTCTCTCTCTCTCTCTGTGTGAAGCGGGGACTGAGAATGGGACCTGACTGTGTGTGTGAACCGGGGACTGAGAATTGGACCTGACAGTCTTTGGGCGGGGTTGGAAGTAAGTTGCTGCGATGAGTTTTTCAATTCTTTTAGTATGTCCGGGCATCTGCTGCGCTGATTTCCTTAACTCTCCGGAAGGTTTTTCAGTAGAGGCCACATACGCTGGCCTAAGTAGAACTGGAGTAACTCTCAGCTGGCCAAACTTTCCTAATTGGCATAGGTGGCTGGTTACGCCCCCTTTGGCTGGAAAAAAAACTGACCTAAAAAAATCGTAACTAACTCAGTTACGCTGGTGCAAATTGATTGGGAAAACTGGGTTTTTTCAACATGGGCCAAAAAGAGCAGCCTGCTTCAAAAAAATGGCGCAAATCACTGGGGAAAATTGAGCCCATTGTAACTGGAGACATAAACAAAGACACCAAAGTAATTCTAATAGGGAAAAAAATGACAATATAACACATAATGACATCCTTTGTGACTGTGACAAAGGCAAACTATCCCTCCTGATCCTTCTTGAATTGCGTGCAGCCTTTGACATGGTGGACTACTCTATCCTTCTCTAACATCTTGCCACCGTCGTCCAGCTGCATGGGACTGCACTCGCCTGGTTCCATTCTTTTCTATCTAATCATAGCCAGAGAATCACTGACAACGGCTTTTCTTCCCGTCCCCACATCGTTACCTCTGGTGTCCTTGGCCTCCTCCCTCTTTCTCATCTACATGTTGCCCCTTGGTGACATCATCCGAAAACATAGCATCAGTTTCCATATGTACGCTGATGACAATATTGAATACTGGGAAGACCAAAACCATTGTTTTCGGTTCCCGCCACAAACTCCATCCCTCTCCCCAACCTCTGTCTGAGGTTGAACTGGATTGTTCATAATCTTGGTGTCATATTTGATACTGAAATGAACTTTTGACCACATATCCGCAGCATAATTAAGACTGCCTATTTCCACCTCTATAACATCACCCGTCTCCACCCTTGCCTCAACCCATCCACTGCAAATGCCCTCATCCATGCCTTTGTTACCTCTAGACTTGACTATTCCAACGCACTCCTAGCTGGCTTCCCACATTCTACCCTACGTAAACTAGAGGTCATCTAAAACTCGGCTGCCCATGTCCTAACTCGCACCAAGTTCCGCTCACCCATCAACCCTATGCTCGCTGACCTACATTGGCTTCCAGGTAAGCAACGCCTCAATTTCAAAATTCTCATCCTTGTTTTCAAATCCCTCCATGGCCTTGCCTCTTCCTATCTCTGTAATCTTCTCCAGCCTCACAAACTCCACCCCGAGATGTCTGTGCTCCTCTATTTCTGCCCTCTTGAGCATCCCTGATTATAATCGCTCAACCATTGGTGTGCCTTCTGTTGCCTAGGCCCCAAGCTCTGGAATTCCCTGCCTAAACCTCACTGCCTCTCTTTCCTCTTTCAAGACGCTCCTTAAAACATATCTCTTTGACCAAGCTTTTGGTCACTTGCACTAATTTCTACTTATGCAGCTCGGTGTCAAATTTTTTATCTCATTGTACTCCTGTGAAGCACTTTGGGATGTTTCACTCTTTTAAAGATGCTATATAAATACAAGTTGTTGTTGTTATAATTCTTTGCATCGAAAAAACAGATGGCATAAAACATAGTTGCAAGGTTTGTCACCCAATTCACTGGGTGACTGGGTGGGGGTAAACTTTATTTGTTTAATTTAACCAGACAGACTGTACTGTGGATTGTTTCCTGAAATCACCAAAATTGTACAATAAGAACATAAGAAATATGAGCAGTATTAGCCACTTGGCGCCTCGAGCCTGCTGCGCCATTTAATAAGATCATGGCTGATCTGATCATGGACTCAGCTCCACTTCCCTGCCCGCTCCCCATAACCCTTTATTCCCTTATCGCTCATAAATCTGTCTATCTCCGCCTTAAATATATTCAATGACCCAGCCTCCACAGCTCTCTGGGGCAGAGAATTCCATAGATTTACAACCCTCTGAGAGAAGAAATTCCTCCTCATCTCAGTTTCAAATGGGCGGCCACTTATTCTGAGACTATGTCCCCTAGTTTTAGTTTCTCCTCTGAGTGGAAATATCCTCCCTGCATCCACCTTGTCGAGCCCCCTCATTACCTTATATGTTTCGATAAGATCACCTCTCATTCTTCTGAATTCCAATGAGTACAGGCCCAACCTATTCAACCTATCTTCATAAGTCAACCTCCTCATCTCCGGCATCAACCCAGTGAGCCTTCTCTGAACAGTTTCGAATGCAAGAATATCCTTCCTTAAATACGGAGACCAAAACTGTATGCAGTACTCCAGGTGTGGCCTCACCAATACCCTGTACAATTGTAGCAGGAGTTCTCTGCTTTTATTCTCTATCCCCTTTGCATTAAAGGCCAACATTCCATTTGCCTTCCTGATTACTTGCTGTACCTGCATACTAATGTTTTGTGTTTCATGCACAAGTACCCCCAGGTCCCTCTGTACTGCAGCACCTTGCAATTATTCTCGATTTATCAATTATAATTTGCTTTTCTATTTTTCTGCCAAAGTGGATAACCTCACATTTTCCCACATTATACTCCATCTGCCAAATTTTTGCCCACTCACTTAGCCTGTCTATATCCCTTTGCAGAATTTTTGTGTCCTCTTCACAATTTGCTTTCCCACCCATCTTTGTATCATCAGCAAACTTGGCTACATTACACTCAGTCCCTTCATCCAAGTCAGTAATATAGACTGTAAATAGTTGAGGCCCCAGCACCGATCCTTGCGGCACCCTTATAGTTACTGTTTGCCAACCGGAAAATGACCCATTTATCTGTTAGTTAGCCAATCCTCTATCCACGCTAATATATTACCTCCAACCCCATGAACTTTTATCTTGTGCAGTAACCTTTTATATGGCAACTTATCGAATGCCTTCTGGAAATCCAAATACACCACATCCACTGGTTCCCCCTTATCTACCCTGCTCGTTACATCCATAAAGAACTCCAGCAAACTTGTCAAACGTGGTTTCCCTTTCATAAAACCATGCTGACTCTGCTTGATTGAATTTTGCTTTTCGAAATGTCCCGCTACTGCTTCTTTAATAATGGACTCCAGCATTTTCCCAACATCAGATGTTAGGTTAACTGGTCTATTGTTTCCTGCTTTTTGTCTGCCTCCTCTTTTAAATAAGGGGGCTACATTTGCGATTTTCCAATATGCTGGGAACTCCCCAGAATCAGGGAATTTTGGTAGATCACATCCAATGCATCCACTATCTCTGCAGCCACTTCTTTTAAGACCCAAGGATGTAAGCCATCAGATCCAGGAGACTTGTTCGCCTTTAGTCCCATTATTTTACCGAGTACTGTTTCATTAGTGATAGTAATTGCATTAAGTTCCTCCCTCCCTACAGCCCCTTAATTATCCACTATTGGGATGTTTTTACTGTCTTATACCGTGAAGACCGATACAAAATATTTCATTTCTGCAATTTCCCTGTTCTCAATTATTAATTCCTCGGTCTCATCCTCCAGGGGACCAACATTTACTTTAGCCACTCTTTTCCTTTTTATGTACCTGTAGAAACTCTTACTACCTGTTTTTATATTTCATGCTAGTTTACTTTCATAATCTATCTTCCCTCTCTATCATTTTTTTAGTCATTCTTTGCTGGCTTTTAAAAGTTTGCCAATCCTCCCACTGGTCTTAGCCACATTGTACGCCCTTGTTTTCAATTTGATACCATCCCTTATTTCCTTAGTTAGTCACGGATGGTTATCCCTTCTCTTAGTCTTCACTTCTCATTGGGATATATTTTTGTTGCGAGTTATGAAATATCTCCTTAAATGTCTGCCACTGTTCATCAACCATCCCATATTTAATCTACTTAAGCCAACTCTGCCCTCATACCTTTTTAAGTCTCCTTTATTTAAGCTTAGGACATTGTTTGAGAACCAACTTTCTCACCCTTCAACTGAATTTGAAATTCAACCATGTTATGGCCACTCATTCCCAGAGGATCCTTTACTACGAGATAATTTATTAATCCTGTCTTATTACACAGTACCAGATCTAAGATAGCCTGCTCTCTGGTTGGTTCCGCAATGTACTGTTCAAGGAAACCATCCTGGATACACTCTATGAACTCCTCCTCAAGGCTACCCTGGCCAATTTGCTTTGTCCAATCAATATGAAGGTTAAAATCGCCCATGATTATTGCCGTTCCTTTATTACAAGCCTCCATTATTTCTTGTTACTTTGATAACAGACTGAAAAAAACACAGCACCCTCGGGCTTTTGTTCCAGTTGAGAAAGTAATTCAGGAAATTTCAGCACTAGGGTGCTCACAATGAACTTGTGAAACAGAGTGCTTTCATTCTGAGATACTTTTTCTGAATGTCACCATCTGTTGTAAACTTCCACAGCATGAGTTTCTCCAGAAGCTTCAAAGCAGTCAGCCTGCTGTTAGATACAAATTTCGAAATGTTAGCACTCCTCAATATGTTCCCGATTCTTCTGATGCAGTCCCTTTTAATTTTTTTCTCAATAATCTTAGACTGGGTGTTGTGTAATGAGAGAGGATTAATTAGCAATCTCGTTGTGCGAGGCCCCTTGGGGAACAGTGACCATAATATGGTGGAATTCTACATTAGGATGGAAAATGAAGCAGTTAATTCAGAGACCATGGTCCAGAACTTAAAGAAGGGTAACTTTGAAGGCATGAGGCGTGAATTGGCTAGGATAGATTGGCGAATGATACTTAAGGGGTTGACATTGGATGGGCAATGGCAGACATTTAGAGACCGCATGGATGAACTACAACAATTGTACATCCCTGTCTGGCGTAAAAATAAAAAAGGGAAGGTGGCTCAACCGTGGCTATCAAGGGAAATCAGGGATAGTATTAAAGCCAAGGAAGTGGCATACAAATTGGCCAGAAATAGCAGCGAACCCGGGGACTGGGAGAAATTTAGAACTCAGCAAAGGAGGACAAAGGGTTTGATTAGGGCAGGGAAAATAGAGTATGAAAGGAAGCTTGCAGGGAACATTAAAATGGACTGCAAAAGCTTCTATAAATATGTAAAGAGAAAAAGGTTAGTAAAGACAAACGTAGGTCCCCTGCAGTCAGAATCAGGGGAAGTCATAACGGGGAACAAAGAAATGGCAGACCAATTGAACAAGTACTTTGGTTCGGTATTCACGAAGGAGGACACAAACAACCTTCCGGATATAAAAGGGGTCAGAGGGTCTAGTAAGAAGGAGGAACTGAGGGAAATCCTTATCAGTCGGGAAATTGTGTTGGTGAAACTGATGGGATTGAAGGCCGATAAATTCCCAGGGCCTGATGGTCTGCATCCCAGAGTACTTAAGGAGGTGGCTTGGAAATAGCGGATGCATTGACAGTCATTTTCCAACATTGCATAGATTCTGGATCAGTTCCTGTGGAGTGGAGGATAGTCAATGTAACCCCACTTTTTAAAAAAGGAGGGAGAGAGAAAACAGGGAATTATAGACCGGTCTGCCTGACATCAGTAGTGGGGAAATTGATGGAATCAATTATTAAGGATGTCATAGTAGCGCATTTGGAAAGAGGTGACATGATAGGTCCAAGTCAGCATGAGGGCATTCGATAAGGTGCCACATAAAAGGTTACTGCAGAAGATAAAGGTACGTGGAGTCAGAGGAAATGTATTAGCATGGATCGATAATTGGCTGGCTAACAGAAAGCAGAGAGTCGGGAAAATGGGTCTTTTTCGGGTTGGAAATCGGTGGTTAGTGGTGTGCCCCAGGGATCGGTGCTGGGACCACAACTGTTTACAATATACATAGATGACCTGGAAGAGGGGACAGAGTGTAGTGTAACAAAATTTGCAGATGACACAACGATTAGTGGGGAAGCGGGTTGTGTAGAGGACACAGAGAGGCTGCAAAGAGATTTGGATAGGTTAAGCGAATGGGCTAAGGTTTGGCAGATGGAATACAATGTCGGAAAATGTGAGGTCATCCATCTTGGGGAAAAAAAAACAGTAAAAGGGAATATTATTTGAATGGGGAGAAATTACAACATGCTGCAGTGCAGAGGGAGCTGGGGGTCCTTGTGCATGAAACTCTTTTTGGAGTTTATCTGCAAAACAAAACACATTAAACCGTGCCACCCGACCTGGGTGACACACCAGACATTTACAAGGCCCTTGTGCATGAATTCCAAAAAGTTAGTTTGCAGGTGCAGCCTGTAATCAGGAAGGCGAATGGAATGTTGGCCTTCATTGCGAGAGGGATGGAGTACAAAAGCAGGGAGGTTCTGCTGCAACTGTACAGGGTATTAGTGAGGCTGCACCTGGAGTACTGCGTGCAGTTTTGGTCACCTTACTTAAGGAAGGATATACTAGCTTTGGAGGGGGTACAGAGACGATTCACTCGGCTGATTCCGGAGATGATAGATTGAGTAGACTGGGTCTTTATTCGTTGGAGTTCAGAAGGATGAGGGGTGATCTTATAGAAACATTTAAAATAATGAAAGGGATAGACAAGATAGAGGCAGAGAGGTTGTTTCCACTGGTCGGGGAGACTAGAACTAGGGGACACAGCCTCAAAATACGGGGGAGCCAATTTAAAACCGAGTTGAGAAGGAATTTCTTCTCCCAGAGGGTTGTGAATCTGTGGAATTCTCTGCCCAGGGTAGCAGTTGAGGCTAGCTCATTGAATGCATTCAAATCACAGATAGATAGATTTTTAACCAATAAGGGAATTAAGGGTTATGGAGAGCTGGCGGATAAGTGGAGCTGAGTCCACGACCAGATCAGCCATGATCTTGTTGAGTGGCGGAGCAGGCTCGAGGGGCTAGATGGCCTTCTCCTGTTCCTAATTCTTATGTTCTATGTTCTTATGCTTGACAAATCTTATGGAATTTTTTTAGGATGTTTCCAGTAGAGTGGACAAGGGAGAACCAGTTGATGTGGTGTGTTTGGACTTTCAGAAGGCTTTCGACAAAGTCCCACACAAGAGATTAGTGTGCAAAGTTAAAGCACATGGGATTGGGGGTAGTGTGCTGACGTAGATTGAAAACTGGTTGGCAGACAGGAAGCAAAGAGCAGGAGCAAATGGGTACTTTTCAGAATGGCAGGCAGTGACTAGTGGGGTACCGCAAGGTTCTGTGCTGGGGCCCCAGCTGTTTACATTGTACATTAATGATTTAGACGAGGGGATTAAATGTAGTATCTCCAAATTTGCGGATGACACTAAGTTGGGTGGCAGTGTGAGCTGCGAGGAGGATGCTATGAGGCTGCAGAGTGACTTGGATAGGTTAGGTGAGTGGGCAAATGCATGGCAGGTGAAGTATAATGTGGATAAATGTGAGGTTATCCACTTTGGTGGTAAAAAGAGAGAGACAGACTATTATCTGAATGGTGACCGATTAGGAAAAGGGAAGGTGCAACGAGACCAGGGTGTCATGGTACATCAATCATTGAAGGTTGGCATGCAGGTACAGCAGGCAGTTAAGAAAGCAAATGGCATGTTGGTCTTCATAGCGAGGGAATTTGAGTACAGGGGCAGGGAGGTGTTACTACAGTTGTACAGGGCCTTGGTGAGGCCACAGCTGGAGTATTGTGTACAGTTTTGGTCTCCTAACTTGAGGAAGGACATTCTTGCTATTGAGGGAGTGCTGCGAAGCTTGACCAGACTGATTCCCGGGATGGTGGGACTGATATATCAAGAAAGGCTGGATCAACTGGGCTTGTATTCACTGGAGTTCAGAAGAATGAGAGGGGACCTCATAGAAACGTTTAAAATTCTGACGGGTTTAGACAGGTTAGATGCAGGAAGAATGTTCCCAATGTTGGGGAAGTCCAGAATCAGGGGTCACAGTCTAAGGATAAGGGGTAAGCCATTTAGGACCGAGAGGAGGAGAAACTTCTTCACTCAGAGAGTGGTAAACCTGTGGAATTCTTTACCACAGGAAGTTGTTGAGGCCAATTCACTAAATATATTCAAAAAGGAGTTAGATGTAATCCTTACTACTAGGGAAATCAAGGGGTAAGACGAGAAAGCAGGAAGGGGGTACTGAAGTTGCATTTTCAGCCATGAACTCATTGAATGGCGGTGCAGGCTCGAAGGGCCGAATGGCCTACTCCTGCACCTATTTTCTATGTTCCTATGGCCCCATGTTTTCACACGCTACAAAACGGGCGGCCCTTCCGAGCTGGGCGCCCGTTTTTCGCGCCAAAAACGGCGTCTGAAAAGAAACGCGCGATTCTGGAGCGCCCGACAGCTCCATGTCTGCTTGGCGCGGCGCCCAGGGGGCGGAACCTACCACTCGCGCCGATTTTGTAAGTGGGAAGGGGTGGGTACCATTTAAATTAGTTTTTGTCCTGCCGGCAACCCTGCGCGTGCGCGTTGGAGCGTTCGCGCACGCGCAGTGTGAAGGAAACATTGGCACTCGGCCATTTTTGTAGTTCTTTCTAGCTGTTTAATTTTTGAACATTTTTTAATAAAAGCACATTGCCCTTCTATGATCAGCACTGAGGCTTCTTGCAGCAGTGAGAAGGCTGCAGGAAGCCTCAGAAGTTGAGGCAGCCATTTCCCGACGGCCTCCCCTCCCTGCCGTCGGGAATGGCTGCTCAACTTCTGAGGCTTCCTGCAGCCTTCTCACTATCTCCTTCCCCCCCCGCCCGCCGTCGGGAACGGCTGCCTCCTCCCTCCCTCCCGTTCGCGGGAAAGACGCCTCACCACTGAGCTGACTGTAAGGCTTCCACCTCAAGTGGAAGGCTGCACAAATGCCTGATTACTGCCCGACTGCCCCTCCCTCCCTCCCGTTCGCGGGAACGACGCCACACCGCTGAGCTGCCTGAAGCACTTTCACACAGGTAGGAAGATGGTTTATTTAATCTTTTCTTTGCTTATAAATGTTTATTCAGGTTGGATTTATTTGTATAATATTTGTATAAGTATAAATAAGGATTTATTGTAGAATTTAATGACTTCCTTTCCCCCCCTCCCCCCCCCCCCCCACCTCGTTCTGGACGCCTAATTTGTAACCTGCGCCTGATTTTTTAATGTGTAGACAAGGTTTTTTCAGTTCTACAAAAATCTTCACTTGCTCCATTCTAAGTTAGTTTGGAGTACGTTTTCACTGTGGAAACTTTGAAATCAGGCGTCAGTGGCCGGACACGCCCCCTTTTGAAGAAAAAATTCTGTTCCAAAGTCAAACTGTTCTAACTGACTGGAACTGCAGAAAAAAAAAATGTGGAGAATTGCGATTTCTAAGATCGTCCGTTCTCCACCAGTTGCTCCTAAAAATCAGGCGCAAATCATGTGGAAACTTGGGCCCTATGTTTCTAAACATTGGATGTATAACCTTCAAAGCATTTCTTCACGGTTGCAAAACTGAAGAATACTTAAAAGGTATTACCCTTTGGAGGTGAAATTTCCCAGCGCCCCGATTGGGGGGGGGTAACCTGCTAAGGGCGGAACTTACTTCGCCCGTTGCAGATGTCCTGCCCCGGCCGCTGAATTTGGCTTGCCGCCCCTCAAAGAAACTGGAGCGCATTCTCACGCGCTTTTAGGGGTGGTTCCAGCAGTGCTACCGGGGCGACTTGTACAGTGCCACGCGGATGATCCGCGTAACATAGAAACATAGAAAATAGGTGCAGGAGTAGGCCATTCGGCCCTTCGAGCCTGCACCGCCATTCAATGAGTTCATGGCTGAACATTCAACTTCAGTACCCCATTCCTGCTTTCTCACCATACCCCTTGATCCCCCTAGTAGTCAGGACCTCATCTAACTCCTTTTTGAATATATTTAGTGAATTGGCCTCAACAACTTTCTGTGGTAGAGAATTCCACAGGTTCACCACTCTCTGGGTGAAGAAGTTCCTCCGCATCTCGGTCCTAAATGGCTTACCCCTTATCCTTAGACTGTGACCCCTGGTTCTGGACTTCCCCAACGTTGTACGCTTCAATGTCCTTCCCCTTCGCTTAAAGGGAAGGGCCGCTGCGCACTCTGCAAGGTCTCTCATGGCCTCCGCTGGACCACCAAGGCAGCGTGGTACCGGGCCTGTAGCCCAGCACCCAAAATGGAGTGCCGGGCTGCACGATGGCGGCCCGGACCATGCAAAAAAATAAGTAGGCGAGCCAACCCGAGAGTCGGCAAAAGAACTTCGATGGCGGCGCGGGCTGCTGCCCACCTCCCCTTTAACTTCCGGCCCGCGAACCTATGTCAGCCAGCTTCGTGATGCACGAACTTGCACCCGCTTGCACCAGCTACGGGGTAATTTCCCCCGTGAAAGGGGTCGGTGCGCGCTGCTGAGAGGTGAAGCAGTTTTGGACCAAATCGTTGCAGTCGTGTTCCTGCCCCTGAAGGGAAGGGGAGGAGTTCAAACATCATTTCAGACACCCGAGTGGAGACGAGAAAATGGTCTCTAAACGCTGAATTGACAACTCGGGGGCCGAAATTCAGGAGAGCCAGAAAGCTGGCGCTGCTATGATTTCTTACCTGGTTTTACCGCCGGGAGCGTGGTGGCGGCTGTCCGATCCATTTTCAGGCTCTGAAGATTTTTTTACGATGGACCGTAAGCCAGTCATAAAGGGGGCGGAAGTGCGGCGGTAAGTGAGGCAGAGGGGTGGAAGTTGGGGCGGGATCAGGACTCCGCTGCTGTCAATCAGTGGCAGAGCAGTGATGTCATGTCACAGCACATGTGAGTCACCAAGCTCTCTCCTCTCCGTTATAGGGGAGAGAATCGGGCATTTTTTTAAAACTTTGGCCATTGAGCCACCAGGGAGGGTTGCATGTTCAGCCATGAACTCATTGAATGGCGGTGCAGGCTAGAAGGGCCGAATGGCCTACTCCTGCACCTATTTTCTATGTTTCTATGTTTCTATGTTGCGGTGCCCCAGGCCTGTGCAGACTGCCCACAGTGACTGGGCTCTCTTCCACTTGGTTCCGGTGTTCGGTCACCGGTGGTGGAGTGAACTCTACATCGTGTTCCTCCTCTGCTTCTTCTATGGGGTTGCTGAACCTCCTTTTTGTTTGATCCACGTGTTTGCGGCAGATTTGTCCATTGGTAAGTTTAACTACCAGAATCCCATTCCCCTCTTTGGCAATCACAGTGCCTGCGAGCCATTGAGGTGTAGCTTCTGAATTAATCCCAGCAGTCTTCAACGTTGCCATGCACTGCTTGGTGACTATGGCTTCATCTCGCTGCGGCAGTTCTGTCATGACAAACATAGGCACCATGACAAAAGTTCTGACATACACACGCAGCAGAAGTTGTCCTGCTGTGAATGCAGTGTAAACAGAGCAGTTCAGATTCTCATCACATCACAATCCACAGTAAGCTACAGGAGCCATACTCAAGTGTGTACAGTGGCAGTGAAATGGAGCTCTCTCAAGGAGCAAAGTTCCTTCAAATAACTGATTCTCTGAACATTTATATTATTTTCATAAAAATAGATCTAAAGTCATGTAAATCTTTTCTTTGCCTTCACGAGGAACATAGGAACAGTTCCTCTAGCCTATTCCACCATTCAATGGACATAAGAAATAGGACCCCTCGAGACTGCTCCGCCATTCAATAAGATCATGGCTGATCATCGACCTCAACTCCACTTTCCCGCCCGATCTCCATATCCCTTGATTCCCCTCGACTCCAAAAATCTATCTATCTCAGCCTTGAACGTATTCAGAGACTCAGCATCCACAGCCCTCTGGGGCAGAGAATTCCAAAGATTCACAACCCTCAGTGAGGAAATTCTTCCTTATCTCAGTCTTAAATGCCCTACCCCTTATCCTGAGATTATGTTCCCTAATTCTAGACACTCCAGCCAGTGGAAACAACCTCTCAGCATCTACCCTGTCAATCCCCTTCAGAATCTTGTATTCAATAAGATCACCTCTCATCCTTCTAAACTCCAGAGTATAGGCCCATTTTACACAATCTCTCAACATAGGGCAACCCTCTCATCCCAGGAGTCAATCCAGTGAACTTCCGTTGCGCCGCGTCTAAGGCAAGTATATCCTTCTTTAGATAAGGAGACCAAAACTGTGCACAGTACTCCAGGTGCAGTCTCACCAAGGCCCTGTACAATTGTAATAAGACTTCCTTACTCTTATACTCCAACCCCCTTGCAATGAAGGCCACGATGCCATTTGCCTTCCTTATTGCTTGCTATACCTGCATGCTAGCTTTCTGCGTTTATTGCACAAGGACACCCAAATGTCTCTGATCATGGCTGATCTGTGATCTTACTCCATGTACCCGCCTTTGTCCCCTATCCCTCAATATGTTTGTTTCACAGAAATCTATCAATCTCAGCTTTAAAATTAACAATTGACCATGTTATTGAGAGAGATTATCCAATAGAGCAACGGCACCTGTAGCATAATGTTAGAACTAAAGATGTAACTGTAGTATTAAATGCATGTGTGAAATGTATAAAGATGGCTATTCGTGGTTCAGCAAAGCCCCAAAGGATTTCAGCCAGCAGAAAGAGGCTGCATTCCTAGTTACTGATAACGGCTGTTTCTCACACAGGAATACACATGAGCTCTGCAGATGTCCTTCATCAACGGGCTTTCAGGCCTCAGACAAGATGTCCTGGTTCATGTTAGAACAACACGACTCTGTAACAGGACTAAGATAAGGAGGCTGCCCAAAGACAGCACCCAAGGACAGTAAGATAAGGGGGGCCCGTACCATGTCACAAGACCATGAATAACTCTTAGCAACACATGAGGCAATTACGCAACCACCTAATGTTTAGAGACCACTTCTATTGGTCTATTTGAATCTATATGTAATCTATAATCAATATGATTGGATGGTGTCCGGCCGAAATCGGCTGATGTAACTGTAGTAAACTGTTGTAAAACATATAAAAATCCATGAAACACTTTGTTCAGCGGAGAGAGGTACGTGGACCCACCAGTGGCTTCATCTCCCCGCCGGCGTAATAAACCGTTTTGATGTATGGACCGACCCTGAGTGACGAGTGATTCTTGGAGGGTATATTTGTGCTCAGAATCAACTGCCGTTTGAGGAAGGGAGTGCCAAACTTCTACCAACCATTGCATGTAGAAGAACACAAGAACACAAGAAATAGGAGCAGGAGTAGGCCATTTGACCCTTCGAGCCTGCTCCGCATTTAATACGATCATGGCTGATCTGATCATGGACTCAGTTCCATTTCCCTGCCCGCTCTCCGTAACCCTTCACTCCCTTAATCTTTCAAAAATCTATCTATCTCCACTTTAAATATATTCAATGACCAGCCTCCACAGCTCTCTGGGGCAGAGAATTCCACAGATTTACAACAGATTCAGAGAAGAAATTCCTCCTCATCTCAGCTTTAAATTGGCGACCTAATTTCACTCCTGAAAAGCCGGCTCTGACTTTTAGTCTATGTCCCCTAGTCCTAGATTCCCCAATAAGCAGAAATAGTTTCTATCTACCCTATCAGTTCTGCTTCACTGCAATCTCTTCTCCAACGCTATTCCCCAAAGGTGCACCAAGTACATTTCAATCTGTACTGGCTAACTGTGGAGGTGGGTGATGGCTATCACAAAGCTAATCTCACTGCCCCTGGAAGTTGGCGACTCAGCATCTGTGGAGTGAACAGTGTATGTTTCAAGTGCACTCCCTTAATCACAACTAAAAACAAAAGGCAGACAGGTGATGCAAGCAGAAAAGGAATATGTATTAAAAGAACAAACTTGCATTTATGTAACACCTTTCATTTTCCAGTATTTTTGAAGTGTAGTCACTGTTGTAATGCAAGGAAACACAGGAGCCAATGGGGCTGAAATTCAGCCTCGCCGGAAACCTGCCGCACCCACCTTTTTCAAATGTTTTTACACTTGAGGTCGCCTCTTTCCCGAAATTCAGCTCTTCGTCTGTTTTAAAATCGGCCAGGAAGTCGGTCATAATGGGGGCGGTCGTGCGGCGGTAAGTGCTGGTGAGGGGCGGAAGTGAAAACGGGGCGGATTCTCCGCCACTGTCACTCAGCAGCAGAGCGGCGGTGACGTCATTGCGCCTCTGTGTCACCACGTCTCTCCCCTCCTTTAAAGAGGAGAGAATCGGCGATGATTTCGGATCGGCCACCAGGGAGGGTTTCGGCCGGACTCGTGGCCTGGCACCCAAGAGGTCTGTTGGCGGCATGGCTGAACCACCTGACACAATAGTCCAGCCGACATAGAAGTCGGCCAGTAAAAGAAATAAAATGGCGTCCGTGGCATTGGGCCCTTGCCTTTAATAGCCACTGCGTAGCCAAGATTGACAGAGGGAATGAAAGATGCACTGACAGAAAAAGCTGTCGGGAGCACCGCTCAGCGGGCATAAGATTTTTCGGGCTGAATTTTGAGGGAGATGGGGGCTTCTGGCAATGCGTGCACTAAATGATGCACTCACGGCCATTCGGCAGCGGTGGGACGGAAATGGGGACCACCAGAAACACCGCCCCCCCCCACCGCCCCGAATTTAGCTTGGGGCGGCCATTCGACCAGAAATCAGCGGCCGCTCAACTCCACCGCATGACCACCGTAATCCAGTGGTAATGGGCCTTATTCGGGAGCTGAATTTCGGTCCCAATCTGTGTTGAGCACGAGATCCCACAAACAGCATTGAGGTAAATGACCAGATAATCTATAGTGATGCTGTCTGAGGAATATATATTGGCCAGGACAACAGTAAAATTCCTCTGATCTTCAAATAGTGTCTTAGGATCTTTTACATACACCTGAGAGAGCAGGCAGGACCTTGGTTAGCACCTCACCTGAAAAACGGCACCTCTGACAGTGCAGCACTCCCTCAGTACTGCACTGATATTTTAGCCTGCATTATGCACTCTAGTCCTGGAGTGGGGCTTCATGTCATGACCTCCTGACTCAGAGGCAATAGTCGTACCACTAAGCCAAGTCCAACACCGTGATTTACATATAGCTGAGTGAGAGGTCGAAAGAAAGTGGGAGAAAATGAGATGGAAAACCTGGTGCTAGCAAGTATGAAATTAAAATGTGTGAAAATGAAATAGAAGGTGCTGCCAAAATGTAACAAATCTACCAGCTCAGAATACAGAAAGATTTGTCCTCCCTGTTGACCTGAGGAGACACGAAGGAAGGAAATTCTCCCTTTTGGACTTTGCTGATGACACTGAGAATGATGATGATGATGAGAGTTAGAGTGTAGAGGTCAAGCCCACCCATGAATTTGATAGTGTTAGTGAGCATATGGCGATTCACAGAACATGAAGGAGCCGGACAAATGGGGAGTGGGTAAGAATTCGCCATCTTCCTAGTGATTATAATAGCTGCCATTAGACTTGTCACCCCGTTGACCGGGGGGGGGGGGGGCGCGGAATGGCAGGTGGGAGGGACAGATCCAGAGCTGAGTACAATCGCAACAGCGGGAGGCGACCTGCATGAGGCTGCCAATTCTCAGGATAGCAGTGCACATCACATCTCCAGCCTTCCCTCAGAGACTGACCAGGGATCATCTTGTGAGATGCAGCCAGCAGAGGCTCAAGGTACCATGCAAGGAGGGCCACCTCAGTTGCACGAGTCATTTGTACCATGGAAACAGCCAGCCACTGATCATAATAGTGACACTCAAGTCATGTATTGGTGTAAAGAAAGAGTAGGTTGGCTTTTGGTCATCTTTGGATCTCTTGTGTTAAAGGAGAATATGCATTTAGGTCATGCTTTGTTATTCATGGAGATTCACCTATTTTATGCTGGCTTATTCAATCAAATGGTTCAGATTTCCATGGCCATGTAGGGCCAAATAAGTTCAACGTGATGTGATATTATAAGATAGATCCTGGATTAAAGGATTCTTCATTTCTTTGAAATTGGAGAGAAGGATTTAAGACAGTTGTAACAAAAGGAGCCTCGGTCAAATATGAAATTATTTAATTGATCCATGATATTCTAATGCTCCCTTTCAGTCGTCACTGCGGACTCAAGAGTGACAACCATCCTGATGCTTTCCTCCAAGTTGTTCCGCCTCAAAGCAACCACAGCTATCTGCAAAGCAGTGGGGCCAGGAGGACCCACGTCTACATTGACATCCCTCCTAGACAGGAGGTCTATGAGTGTCTGCCATCTAATATCCACAAAGACCATGTGCTCCTGTGAGTGGTGCATTAGCTGCTCCATGCAGGTGGCCATCTTATCCACGGAAAAGCCTACAGCCACCACCTGTGACATGGCGGTGTTCATGTTGGAGATGGACTCCCCCATTCTCTGCACATCTACTGACATTGTGGTTGCAAAATCTGTCACAGCCTCCTGCACTTCTTACTGCAACCTCCAGGATCGCCCGCTTTCTGGATGGCTCCCCGAGGCTCAGCGTCTGCAGGCAGCTGAGCAGAGCTGGGTGTGCCGTGCACCAGCATGCGGAGTCTCCACTGCTGTCCCTGTCTCCACTCTGCTCTTGCTCACTTGTGAGTTGTGAGACACGAGGTGACAACAGGTAATCAGGAAGGCGAATGGAATGTTGGCCTTCATTGCGAGAGGGATGGAGTACAAAAGCAGGGAGGTCCTTCTGCAACTGTACAGGGTATTGGTGAGGCTGCACCTGGAGTACTGCGTGCAGTTTTGGTCACCTTACTTAAGGAAGGATACACTAGCTTTGGAGGGGGTACAGAGACGATTCACTCGGCTGATTCCGGAGATGTTGGGGGTTACCTTATGATGATAGATTGAGTAGACTGGGTCTTTACTCGTTGGAGTTCAGAAGGATGAGGGGTGATCTTATAGAAACATTTAAAATAATGAAAGGGATAGACAAGATAGAGGCAGAGAGGTTGTTTCCACTGGTCGGGGAGACGAGAACTAGGGGGCACAGCCTCAAAATACAGGGGAGCCAATTTAAAACCGAGTTGAGAAGGAATTTCTTCTCCCAGAGGATTGTGAATCTGTGGAATTCTCTGCCCAAGGAAGCAGTTGAGGCTAGCTCATTGAATGTATTCAAGTCACAGATAGATAGATTTTTAATCAATAAGGGAATTAAGGGTTATGGGGAGCGGGCGGGTAAGTGGAGCTGAGTCCACGGCCAGATCAGCCATGATCTTGTTGAATGGCGGAGCAGGCTCAAGGGGCTAGATGGCCTACTCCTGTTCCTAATTCTTATGTTCTTATGTTCTTCTGACAATACTACCCTATCTCGCGTGGCACCCATTGAGGTGTGTGTATCTGCGCTGGTGATGGGTGCACTTATATTTGGTGGCAGTGTGCCCTCAGAGGCTAGTGAGTGGTGTGGGGGGGGGGGGGGGAGGGGGCGCTCTTGATGAAAAATAGTAGTGCAAGAGTAAAGAGATGAGCCAGATATGTTCTATCAAGAATGGGTATAGATACCATTATGCACATGATGAACATTCACTGGCTGCTGACATCAGTCCCCATATGAGTGACTGCTGTATGCCATGTAGTTGTATGAGATGTAATTCTGACACCAGGTTGCTGAGATGTCCCCCTCGTTCTGTCTCCCATCCCCAGCTACTCTGCGACTCTGGACTCTTCCAAGGCAGCCTCCTCTGCTGCTGTTAAGGTGGCAAAGGAAGGAGTGCCACTTCAGATCTCTCTGTCTCCCTCTTATTTTAGGGTCTCTTTTCCTGCAAGGAGGCAAAGAGGAGAAGGTTGAGTGAGAGTTCTATGATTCTATGAGAGTGCTGGAATGAGTGTAAGGAATGGATTGGTTACATCTTTACAGGGAGTGAGGTGGCAATGCCAAGTGGCCTCCTTGTGTGTTGTTAGTTTGTATGATTGCATTAAGATGAGGGTGAGTGTGAGATATGGTTAGTCAGATGGGGATGTCATAATGTAGATAGAGAGGGATGGATGGACATGCAAGATATGTTAGTGTGAGTAATGATGGGCAGAAGCAGGCTTGGGAAGGCAGAGTTATGGGGATATGATGAGAGGCACAGCAGGATGAAAGCGAGTGTGGCTTTGGACTTATCTTTCCTGATCTAATGAGATCACGGAAACGTTTGCAGCACTGCACCCAGGTCATCCTCAAAACATCCCTGCTGATGACCTCCTCTGCAATCCCCAACCAAACTATTGCAGCATATGGAGGGAGTCATCTGAAAACCTGGGTGCAGCCTTCTGTCTCTGTGTAGTCCTGTCTGGCACTGTTTGGAACAGTCCAATGATGCAGTGCCATCCTCGATGAACCTTCAAATGCAATGTGGCCACGGCTCCTTTAAATATCCCAGCTGAAAATGAGTCATCGATGATGCCATCAGACTCGCACCAATTAATAGGACTGGGTAACATGTCGGGAAGCTATAGTAGGCGCCATTAACGGAAAGTTGATTTCAGCAGCAGGATGGAATGAAGAATGGGGTCACGATCTGCCATGGCAACTGCCCGCACCCGACCTACCCAGGTACAGAAGATTCCGGCCAACGTTTCAGGTTTCGTTGGATATATTCAAGAGGGGGTTAGATATGGCCTTTACGGCTAAAGGGATCAAGGGGTATGGAGAGAAAGCAGGAAAGGGGTACTGAAATGAATGATCAGCCATGATCTTACTGAATGGTGGTGCAGGCTCGAAGGGCCGAATGGCCTACTCCTGCACCTGTTTTCTATGTTTCAATGTTTCTATGTCAATACCACAGATGCTGCCTGACCTGCTGAGTATTTTCAGCATTTTTTGTTTTTATTTCAGATTTTCAGCATCCGCAGTATTATGCTTTTGGCAAAATTCCAAAACCTCTTTTCCAGCTCTAATAATCCACAGCTAAGTTCCTGCAAGCTTCAGACTCAAAATATCTCCGTTTCCACCAGTCTCAGTCGCTATTGGCAACAGGTGTGCCTTTTTTATCTCATTCAAGTCATCCTCTGGTGCATTGAAAACGTAACCTCCAAAATTTCAGCATTGCAATGCCACTGGCAGCCATTTAAATACAGATAACTTGAGTTCTATGTGACTTGGTGGGGAAGGCCCAACAAACATTGCCAGCATTCTATCACCCAGAAGGACAAGGGCAGCAGGCGCATGGGAGCACCATCACCTGCAAGTTCCCCTTCAAGTCACGCACCATCCTGACTTGGAAGTGTATCACCGTTCCTTCATCGTCGAATTCCCTACCGAACAGCACTGTGGAAGTACCTTCACCACAAGGACTGCAGCTGGCTCACCATCACCTTTTCGAGGGGAATTAGGGATGGTCAATAAATGCTGGCCTTGCCGGCGACACCCACATCCCAGAACAAATAAAAAGAAAACTGGTGTGCATAGATTTTGGAGCAAAAACCTGGTAGAACTGTATCGCAGGCTGTTAAGCAAAGCAAAAGAGGAAATAGCAGAGGCTTTCACCATCATTTTCCAATCCTCTCTGGCTTCAGGTGTGCTGCCAGAGGACTGGAGGACTGCTAATGTGATATATTTGTTTAAGAAGGGAGACTGAGTAATTACAGGCCAGTCAGCCTAACCTCAGTTGTGGAAAAATTATTGGAAAAAATCCTGAAGGACAGGATAAATCTACACTTAGAAAGACACAGATTAATCAAGGACAGTCAGCATGGACTTGTTAAGGGAAGGTCGTGTGTGACTAACTTGATTGAATTTTTCGAGGAGGTAACCAGGAGGGTCGATGAGAGCAGTGCATATGATGTAGTGTATATGGATTTTAGCAAAGCTTTCGATGAGGTTCCACATGGCAGACTGGTCACGAAAGTAAAAGCCCCTGGAATCCAGGGCAAAATGGCAAATTGGATTTAAAATGGACTCAGAGGCAGGAAACAAAGGGTAATGGTTGATGGGTGTTTTTATGACTAGAAGAATGTTTCCAGTGGGGTTCTGCAGGGCTCAGTACTAGTCCCTTTTGTGGTATACATCAATGATCTAGACTTGAATAAAGGGGATATGATTGAGAAGTTTGCAGATGACACAAAAATAGGCTGTGGGGTTGATAATGAGGAAGAAAGCTGTGGACTGCAGGAAAATATCAATGTACTGATCAGGTGGGGAGAACAGTGGCAAATGGAATTTAATCCACAGAAGTGTGAGGTGCATTTGGGGAGGGCGAGCAAGGAAAGGTAATACACATTAAGTGGTAGGACACTGAGAAGTGTAGAGGAACAATAGGACCTGGGATCCACAGATCCCTGAAGATAGCAGGCCAGGTGGATAAGGTGGTTAAGAAGGTATACGGAATGCTTATCTTTGTTAGCCGAGACATAGACTACAAGAGCAGGGGAGGTTATGCTTTAACTGTATAAAACACTAGTTAGGCCACAGCTAGAGTACTGCATGCAATTCTGGTCACCGCATTACAGGAAGTACATGATTGTACTGGAGAGGGTACAGAGGAGATTTACGAGGATGTTGCCGGGTGTGGAAAATCTTAGCTATGAGGACAGATTCGATAGGCTGGGTTTGTTTTCCTTGGAGCAGAGGAGGCTGAGGGGAGACCTCATTGAGGTGTTTAAAATTATGTGGGACCTAGATATAGTGGATAGAAAGGGCCATTTTCCCTTAGCAGAGGGGTCAACAACCAGGGGACATAAATTTAAAGTAATTGGTAGATGGTTTAGAGGGGATTTGAGGGGAAATTTCTTCACGCAGAGGGTTGTGGGGGTCGGGAACTCACTGCCTGAAAGGGTGGTAGAGGCAGAAACCCTCACCACTTTTAAAAGGTGCTTGGATGTGCACTTGAAGTGCTGTAACCTGCAGGGTTACGGACCTAGAGCCGGAAAGTGGGATTAGGCTGGATAGCCTCTTGTTGGCCAGCGCGGACACGGTGGGCCGAAATGGCCTCCTTCGGTGCTGTAAACTTCTGATTCTAAATTGCTACCATCCCAATTTACATACTGGAAAATGCTGTTGCAACATTCCACTGCCAAGGATGCATCAAACATAGCCCAGAAAACTCAAAGATAAATTTACTTGCTTCAATAAAATTCGCCTCCACATCCCCATTCAAGGAATGCTGGCTCTGCTTTCAAAGTCTAATTGCTGTTCACACACTGTTCTCAAGTTGTGTGTGGTCTAATTTCATGCCAATAATTTGACTTTGACAACCAGGTCTCAGACACATTTGGATTGCCTGTGTCCCAGAGGTGATATCACACAGAATTAATTATCAGTTCGATATTCAAATGTTTGCAACTTGCCAGCAGTCAGACATTTTATAATTTACTTCTGCTTTCTTTTCCTTCAAGGTCATTTGCCAAGCTCTCTTGACAAGTTGGTACAGGGGGTCAGGACATTTATAGGCTGCAGACATCCTTGTCCAACATCAATGTCATGCTGCAGGAATAATTCAATCAAGTAACATCAAACACCAATGTTTCGTCTCTCAGTTGCTTTGTGCGGAGATTGCTCTATATACACTGGTACCGTCACATCGGGCCCAAGTTTCGGCCTCAGTTGCTCCTGATTTTTTGGAGCAACTGATGTAGAACGGAGTACTTAGAAATTCAAATTCTCGGCATTTAGTTTGCTCCAGTTCTGGTCAGTTAGAACAGTTTCACTTTGGAACAGAATTTTTTTTTCAAAAGGGGGCGTGTCCAGCCACTTACGCCTGTTTTCAAAGTTTCGGCAGTGAAAACTTACTCCAAACTAACTTAGAATGGAGTAAGTGAAGATTTTTGTACGCTCAGAAAAAACCTTGTCTACACTTTAGAAAATCAGGCGTAGGTTACAAATCAGGCATAGGGAATGGGGGGCGGGGTTTAAAGGGAAGTTTACAAACATTAAACACTTCAGTTTTACAAATAAAGAGCCATCATCAATAATAAATAATAAAAACATCAATAAATCGACTAATAAATCAATCAAAAAAAATTAATAAGAAATATTTTTTTTTTTAAATCAATAAATAAAACATTTTCTACTTACCGACTGCAGCACCGGGAGCCCTCCAACAGCGTGCTGGGATGCCCCCACCCCCACCCCCCAATGTGTCTCTGTCAGTGTCTCTATCTCTCTGTCTGTCTGTCTGTGTGTGTCTCTCACTCTGTCTGTCAGTGTCTGTGTTTTTGACAGCGAGGGAAGGGGGAGGAGGGGGGTAGAGGGAGAGAGGGGGGGAGCAGAGGGAGGGAAGGGGGAGGAGGGAGGGAAGGGAGGGGGGCAGGGGGAGGGGAGGGAGGGGGGCAGGGGGAGGGGAGGGAGGGGGGAGGAGGAGAAGGGGGAGGAGGAGAAGGGGAAGGGGGGGAGGAGGAGAATGGGAAGGGGGGGGAGGAGGAGAAGGGGAAGGGGGGGAGGAGAAGGGGAAGGGGAAGGGGGGAGAAGGGGAAGGGGAAGGGGGGAGGAGGAGAAGGGGACGGGGAGGAGAAGAGGGAAGGGGAGGGAGGAGGAGAAGAGGAAGGCAGGGGGGAGGAGGAGAAGGGGAAGGGGGGAAAGGAGAAGGGGGGAAAGGAGAAGGGGGGAAAGGAGATGGGGGGAAAAGGAGAAGGGGGGAGAAAGGAGAAGGGGGGAAAGGAGAAGGGGCGGAAAGTAGAAGCGGGGAAGGAGAAGGGGGGGAAGGAGAAGGGGGGGAAGGAGAAGGAGGGGGGGAGGAAGGAGAAGGGGGGGGGAGAAAGGAGAAGGGGGAGGGAGACTGAACAGGCCGGGCCCAAGACTTTGGGCAGGGCCCGTCCCCAGCACCAGATTTACAGGTAAGTGGCGGGTCGGGTCCGGGGTCCGGGGTCGGGAGCGCGGGTCGGGGTCGGGAGCGCGGGTCTGGTCCGGGGGGCGGTCGGGAGCACGGGTCGGGTCGGCCGGGGGAGGAGGGAGGTCGGGTTGGTTCAGGTCGGTTCGGTTCGGTTCGGGGGTGGGGGCAGAGGGAAGTCGGGTCGGGTCGGTTCGTGTCGGGGGCGGAGGGAGGGAGGTCAGGTTGGGCTGGGTCCGGTCCGGGTGGGGGGGGGTTGGTTCGGGAGCGCGGGTCAGGTCGGGGAGGTGGTGGGAAGGAGGTCGGTTCGGTTCGGGTCGGGGGGGAGCGCGGGTCGGGTCCAGTCCGGGGGGTCCAGTCCGGGGGCGGGGCGGGGCGGGAGTCAGGTCGGGGTCGGGTCCGGTCCGGGGGCGGGGGGGAAGCGGGAGTCGAGTCAGGTCGGGAGTAAGCAGCCTTATGCACGCAGCCCCAGTGAGGCCATTCGGCCAGGGCTAGGGGCTGCGTGCTTCGGGCCCCTCCCACACAATTTCGGGTGCCTGGAGCTACTGCACATGCGCACCCACTGTAGCGCGCATGTGCAGAGGTCCCGGCACTGTTTTCAGCGCAGGGACCTGGCTCCACCCCCTACAGCTCCTGCTGCGCCGCACCCAGCTCCAGAGGGCCAGCAAGGAGCCGGAGAATCTGTAAGTTTTTTTTAGGCGCACTTTGTGGTGCGAAAAACGGGCATCCAGGTCGGGGCTGCGCCGTTCTAGGCGCGGCCCGAAACTTGGGCCCATCATGTGAGAAGAGTGTAAGAGGTGGATACGCAGGAGATATGCAGGCAATGGTTGAACTTGAAGATACCATTCAACCTGTGTGACGATTGAAAGAGCAGCTATCTACAATCTGGTACACAATGCGTGCAGGTGCACATTGTGCATGCAGATGCGCAGATTTTCAACAGGAGTAAATAATCTTCCTCCTCATTAAATCTAAACCACACAGTATCGATGCAACAGCCGAAGTGTAATGGGAATAAAACTGTAAGGAGAAAAAGAGAGTAAAAGTAGGGGTAACCAAGGCAAAAGTGTGCATAGTCTCGGTCACCTCCCAGTTCAAGAAATCTTTTGCCCACAGTATGAATGGAATAGCTTCATGAGCCAATTGGAAAACTGATATAGGATTAGTCTGGAATTTCATACAAGTATAGTATCTATTTGATATACATTTTGAGCAACTCTATATTAGCACAAGATCTAAGAACATGGAAATTATAGGGGATAGAGGGCATTGTAACTGCTTTTTCATTCTCATACCACAGGAACGTATGGTGCTGGTTCTTTGAAAGTGCAGTCGTGCGGAGTCCCACATCCCTGCTTTTTGTCCGTAACCCTGCAAGTTCCTCATCCTCAAGTATCTGCCCAGCTCCCTTTTAAATTATTTATAGAATCAGCCTCCACCACCTTATCAGACAGAGCGTTTCAATTGCTGATAACTCTGAGTGAAAAACATTCTCATCTACCCACTACATCTTTTTCCAATGATTTTGAATCGATGACTTCTAGTTATTGAGCCACTCACCAGAGGGAAAACTTTTTCTCCATTTACTCTATCAAAACCTCTCATCATCTTGAAAACCTCCATTAGGCCAGCCCTTAACCTTCTCTGCTCCAAGGAGAACAGTCATAACTTTTCCCACCTCTCCTCATAACTAAAGTCCCTCATTACTGGTAACATCCTGGTAAACCTCCTCTGTACCCTTTCTAAGGCCTTCGCATCCTTCCTGAAGTGTCCACAATACTCCAGCAGAGGCCAAATCAGTGATTTATAAAGTTCCAGCATGATCTCTTCATTAACTTAGTATTAATTTCATTGGAGCTGATAGGGGAAAAGCAGTTGGAATAATCATTATGTCAATAAAGAAAGCCATTGTCAGAGAAGATTAGATAAATGAGGGACCAACCAGTAAAAGAGAGGTTCACCTGATGGCTTTTAAATCCACAAATAAAACATTGTGACAGTTATACTGCTCCTGAAAGAAAACTAGATTTTAGCTCACTTTTCTGACAATGACTGACTTATCTTGATTGTCACTCGACAGGAATAATTCATTGACTGGTCAAAGAAATCTGCAAGCTCGATGAGCCCTACTCACCAACTTGAAAGGGAAGAGGTCATTGTTACATGTAACCTTACAAGGGAAGGAGATAAATAGTAATATATATTTTTTTTTAAATGGCTAGGTGCCTGATTTGTAGAGTAGAGAATAGCAAGCAGAAAGCATTTGCATATTCAAATTGATAAATAATTCTGTTACACATCACCTCTGGAACACTGACAGCTAGATCTCAGACACACTGGGATTGCATAAGTCAAATTGCTGCCATGAAATTAGGTCTCACACACACACACACACACATATATATATATATTATGCCCCTTCTTTTTTACTTCCAAATCTGGCTACACTACGATTTGTTTAAAAAAAGACACAGGTATTACATTTCTACTTTTATTATTAACAAAAACAGTAAAAGTAACAAATTTTAAAATAATGTGTGTTTGCTTCCATAATTGCCACGTTAATACTAGTCACTTTAGAGTTCACAATTCTGCCTCTATTGGATGGTAACTGGTACGTCGCTCACCATCACATTAGACATCCATAAAGAAAGTCTCGCATTTATTTAGCATCTTTCATGACACCAGGGATAACTCCCCTGCTCTTCTTCGAAATAATGCTCTGGGATCTTTTGCGTCCACCTGAAAGGGCTTACGGGGCCTCGGAATAACGTCGCATCCAAAAGACGGCGCCTCCAACAGTGCAGCACTCCCTCAGTACTGCACTGGAGTGTCAGCCTAGATTTTTGTGCTCATGTCTCTGGAGTGGGACTTGAACCCACAACCTTCTGACTCAGAGGGAAGAGTGCTCCCACTGAGCCAAGGCTGACATACAATATGGCCAATGCCACAGATATCTCTAGACACGCGGGGGTACATAACCAGGCTGAGGTACTGAGGAGCACATGAAGATCCTCAGAATGTCTCACAGACTCTCAATAAATCTAGAAGAGACATTGCAGAAAAATCTGCTGCAACTTCATCAAGCTCATAAGCCAATTGTTCTGTATTTAGAACCAGATACTGGTTCTGCCTCAACAACCTGCAGCTGTTCGGCAAAGCCTGATGGTTGTTTTCAGCCAACTCATCATAAGGTACTATAACCTCATCCTGATGTTAATGAACAAAAGCTGTGACACCAGCTTTCACCAAGCAGTTACTACAGCTAAAGAGATGACAGGAACACTAGCCCCCCTCCCTCCCCAAATATTGACTGTCAACATGATACACTGACCACTGCCATGCATGCATCAAGTTTTAGACCTGAGAAATAGCATCGACCTGGCCAGTAATTCCTTCCCACACTGTCCTGCGATCATCAATGAATCATCTCATGAGCCCTCCAAACTGCAATGCCCGTTGGCATCTTACCTCAACTTTAATCACTCAGCTAAAATAAAGGCGGAACTGTTTCCCGATTTGCTGCAATTCAAACCACTATGAATCCCCAAAAAATGAGATTAGCATTCAATTTAAACAGAGTACTTAATGAAATGAGGAATGTAGGTGGCGGAGTGCGCTGGACAGAGATTCACTCCCACGGTTCCCCAGAAGGTATATCAAAAGCTTGACACTGCAGAGAGGTACGGATCAGAAGCTGTGCATTTCTCACACACAGATAATGGGAACAATGTATACACGACCACTCTTGCATACTTACGGCAGCTGGTTTCAGGGAACAATGGCCTGATCACCAGTATATAATGCAACCCTGGCAAAACCTCAGAAAGAGGAGTAAATAATCTCAACTTAAAAGAATTAATACAGAAACCCTCAAATATAATGACAGCAAAAACAAAAACCCATGCTTTGCTGACATATTTTGCATGGAGCTGTCCTCAAATGCTCACTCCTTGCTGTACCACACACAGTCTAGTGATGTAATTAAATCTGAAGAGCTGGCTAATGTATTTATCATTGGGTAAACGGAATTGTCCTATTTTTGCAATTAGTGAAAATGGATAACTGTAATGCCTTGTAAAGTTTCAACATCTTCATGAAGATTACAATTAAAAAAGACAAAACTAGAGCACACAAAAGCATGAATTCTTCGAAGCTAAACTTTCCCTGTAAGAGCAGTTTTGAGATTCTATAAAAAAACTTGCATTTATATAGCGACTTTCACGACCACCGGACGTCTCAAAGCTCCTTACAGCAAATTAAGTACTTTTGGAGTGCAGTCACTGTTGTAATGTGGAAAACATGGCAGCCTATTTCCGCACAGCATCTCCCACAAACAGCAATGTGATAATGACCAGATTTCTTTATTATACTAATTGAGGGATAAATATTCAGAGTGTCTATTTGGCATAAAAATAAAAAAGGGAAGGTGGCTCAACCGTGGCTATCAAGGGAAATCAGGGATAGTATTAAAGCCAAGGAAGTGGCATACAAATTGGCCAGAAATAGCAGCGAACCTGGGAACTGAGAGAAATTTAGAACTCAGCAGAGGAGGACAAAGGATTTGATTAGGGCAGGGAAAATGGAGTATGAGAAGAAGCTTGCAGGGAACATTAAGACGGATTGCAAAACTTTCTATAGATATGTAAAGAGAAAAAGATTAGTAAAGACAAACGTAGGTCCCCTGCAGTCAGAATCAGGGGAAGTCATAACGGGGAACAAAGAAATGGCGGACCAATTGAACAAGTACTTTGGTTCGGTATTCACGAAGGAGGACACAAACAACCTTCCGGTTATAAAAGCGGTCGGGGGGTCTAGTAAGGAGGAGGAACTGAGGGAAATCCTTATTAGCCGGGAAATTGTGTTGGGGAAATTGATGGGATTGAAGGCCGATAAATCCCCAGGGCCTGATGGACTGCATCCCAGAGTACTTAAGGAGGTGGCCTTGGAAATAGTGGATGCATTGACAGTCATTTTCCAACATTCCATTGACTCTGGATCAGTTCCTATAGAGTGGAGGGTAGCCAATGTAACCCCACTTTTTAAAAAAGGAGGGAGAGAGAAAACAGGGAATTATAGACCGGTCAGCCTGACATCGGTAGTGGGTAAAATGATGGAATCAATTATTAAGGATGTCATAGCAGCGCATTTGGAAAGCAGTGACAGGATTGGTCCAAGCCAGCATGGATTTGTGAAAGGGAAATCATGCTTGACAAATCTTCTGGAATTTTTTGAGGATGTTTCCAGTAGAGTGGACAAGGGAGAACCAGTTGATGTGGTATATTTGGACTTTCAGAAGGCGTTCGACAAGGTCCCACACAAGAGATTGATGTGCAAAGTTAGAGCACATGGGATTGGGGGTAGTGTGCTGACATGGATTGAGAACTGGTTGTCAGACAGGAAGCAAAGAGTAGGAGTAAATGGGTACTTTTCAGAATGGCAGGCAGTGACTAGTGGGGTACCGCAAGGTTCTGTGCTGGGGCCCCAGCTGTTTACACTGTACATTAATGATTTAGATGAGGGGATTAAATGTAGTATCTCCAAATTTGCGGATGACACTAAGTTGGGTGGCAGTGTGAGCTGCGAGGAGAATGCTGTGAGGCTGCAGAGCGACTTGGATAGGTTATGTGAGTGGGCAAATGCATGGCAGATGAAGTATAATGTGGATAAATGTGAGGTTATCCACTTTGGTGGTAAAAACAGAGAGGCAGACTATTATCTGAATGGTGACAGATTAGGAAAAGGGGAGGTGCAAAGAGACCTGGGTGTCATGGTACATCAGTCATTGAAGGTTGGCATGCAGGTACAGCAGGCGGTTAAGAAAGCAAATGGCATGTTGGCCTTCATAGCAAGGGGATTTGAGTACAGGGGCAGGGAGGTGTTGCTACAGTTGTCCAGGGCATTGGTGAGGCCACACCTGGAGTATTGTGTACAGTTTTGGTCTCCTAACCTGAGGAAGGACATTCTTGCTGTTGAGGGAGTGCAGCGAAGGTTCACCAGACTGATTCCCGGGATGGCGGGACTGACCTATCAAGAAAGACTGGATCAACTGGGCTTGTATTCACTGGAGTTCAGAAGAATGAGAGGGGACCTCATAGAAACATTTAAAATTCTGACGGGGTTCGACAGGTTAGATGCAGGAAGAATGTTCCCAATGTTGGGGAAGTCCAGAACCAGAGGTCACAGTCTAAGGATAAGGGGTAAGCCATTTAGGACCGAGATGCAGAGGAACTTCTTCACCCAGAGAGTGGTGAACCTGTGGAATTCTCTACCACAGAAAGTTGTTGAGGCCAATTCACTAAATATATTCAACAAGGAGTTAGATGAGGTCCTTACTACTAGGGGGATCAAGGGGTATGGCGAGAAAGCAGGAATGGGGTACTGAAGTTGAATGTTCAGCCATGAACTCATTGAATGGCGGTGCAGGCTAGAAGGGCCGAATGGCCTACTCCTGCACCTATTTTCTATGTTTTCTCTGTTTCTACTGTCCTTTTTCTGTCCTTCTGCACCTGCGTCCTCTCGACTCCACCCCAGATGCTTCCCCGCCCCAAACCGAAACCGGAAGTGGGGCCCCGGACCAGAAATGGTGTCCTGCAATGGACAGACTGTGTTGTTCCTCAGAGCCTGCGGGTGGTCGGGAGAGAACCTAAGAACATAAGAAATAGGAGCAGGAATTGGTCATACGGCCCCTTGAGCCTGCTCCGCCATTTAATAAGATCATGGCTGATCCGATCATGGACTCAGGTCCAGCTCCCTGCCCGCACCCCATAACCCTTTATTCCCTTATCAGTAAATAAATTGTCTATCTCTGTCTTAAATTTATTCAATGATCCAGCTTCCATAGCTCTTTGAGGCAGCAAACTCCACAGATTTACAACCCCCAGAGGGAAGAAATTCCTCCTCATCTCAGTTTTAAATGGGCGGCCCCTTTTATTAGTTCTAGTCTCTCCCATCAGTGGAAACATCCTCTCTGCATCCACCTTGTCAAGCCCCCTCATAATCTTATACATTTAGATAAGATCACCTCCCATTCTTCTGAATTCCAATGAGTAGAGTCCCAACTTACTCAACCTTTCCTCATAAGTCAACCCCCTCATTTCCAGAATCAACCTTGTGAACCTTTTCTGAACTGCCTCCAAAGCAAGTATATCCTTTCTTAAATATGGAAACCAAAACTGTACGCAGTATTCCAGGTGTGGCCTCACCAATACCCTGTATAATTAACAAGATTTCCTTGCTGTTATACTCCTTCTCCTTTGCAATAAAGGCCAAGATTCCATTGGCCTTCCTGACTTGCTGTACCTGCATTCTAACCTTTTGTGTTTCATACACAAGTACCCCCAGGTCCCGCTGTACTGCGGCACTTCGCAATCTTTCTCCATTTAAATAATAACTTGCTCTTTGATTTTTTTTCTGCCAAAGTGCATAACCTCACACTTTCCAACATTATACTCCATTTGCCCACTCGCTTAGCCTGTCTATGTCCTTTTGCAGCTTTTTTGTGTCCTCCTCACACATTGCTTTTCCTTCCATCTTTGTATTGTCAGCAAACTTGGCTACATTACACTCAGTCCCTTCTTCCAAGTCGTTAATATAGATTGTAAATAGTTGGGGTCCCAGCACTGATCCTTGCAGCACTCCACTAGTTACTGATTGCCAACCGGAAAATAAACCATTTATTCCAACTGTTTTTTATTAGTTAGCCAATCCTCTATCCATGCTAATATATTACCCCCAACCCCGTGAACTTTTATCTTGTGCAGTAACCTTTTATGTGGCATCTTATCAAATTATTCTGGAAGTCCAAATACACCACATCCACTGGCTCCCCCTTATCCATCCTGTTCGTTACATCCTCAAAGAATTGCAGCGGCGGGGAGAGAAGCAGCGGGGAAAGAGACAAGCGGGGGGAAAGAAAGACACGAGGGGTGGGGGGAGGGGAAGAGAGATGGGGGGGGAAGAGAGACACGGGGGGGGGGGGAGAAGAGAGACATGGAGGGGGAAGAGAGACACGGGGGGGGGAAAGAGAGACACGAGAGGGGGGAAAGAGAGACACGGGAGGGGGGGGAAAAAGAGAGACACGGGAGGCGGGGGGAAAAGAGAGACACGGGAGGCGGGGGAAAGAGAGACACGGGAGGCGGGGGGAAAGAGAGACACGGGAGGGGGGGGGAAGAGAGACACGAGAGGGGGGGAGAGAGACATGGGGGAGGAAAAGAGAGATACAGGGGTGAGGGGAAGAGGCAAATGGGGGTGGGGGAGAAGAGACATGGGGGGGTAGGGGGGAAGGAGAGTGAGACACGGGGGGAGAAGAGAGAGACACAGGGTGGCGAGAGAGGGAGAGTTATGGGAAGGGGGAAGAGTGAGAGACACGGCAGGGGGCGAGAGGAAAGAGGGGGGGTGAGAGGCAGAGACACGGAGGGGGAGAGAGAGCGCGACACGGGAAGAGAGAGACATGGGGGAAGAGAAGGGGTGAGAAGAGAGACATACGGGGAGGGGGGAGGAAAGAGGGGGCAGAGAGAGAAACACGGGGATGGGGGTGGGGGGAAGAGAGAGAGAGAGGAAACGGAAGGGGGAGAGGGAGCTCAGGGAAGACGGATCACGTTCTTCCAAAACCCTGGGGAGGGATGCACTTGCGCTGGTGTAAGAGACTTCGGTTGGGGGAGGCAGCACTTGTGCTGGGGTAATAGACTTCGGCTGGAACTTGGTGGCTTTTGGGGAGATCTATCCCCTGTGACTTCTGAAGTCAAAATGGTTCAAATTACAATTTGCAAAGTCACTTAGAACTTGGGCTGGGTGGTTCTACTTACACATTCCAAAGAAACTTCAGGGTGTGGCTTATCCTCCAAGGGGACCAATCAGCAGTAGGTCATGTGATAATGGAGAGCCAATCAGGGACAAGGCGGCCATTTTGGTAGTACAAATAAACGCAACCATAAATATTGGCCAGGACACCAGGGATAACTCCCCTGCTCTTCTCCGAAATAGTGCCATCGGATCTTTTTACGACCACCTGAGAGGGTAGACGGGGCCTTGGTTTAGCGCCTCATCCAAATGACGGCACCTCCGAGAGTGCAGCACTCCCTCAGCACTGCACTGGAGTGTCAGCCGAGATTTGAGCACAGAAGTGGGACTTGAACCCACAACCTTCTTACTCAGAGGCAAGGGTTGCTACCCACTGAGCCACAGCTGACACCATGTAGACATAAGGGTCAAGAAAAGAAACGATTTAAAGATCATCAAATGTAATTTAAAAAGACCTGCAAGACTCAAAGATGACTGGTCAATCATTCCCTGTAGAATTCTTGATTCTTGCAGTCTGATGTATCCCTGGAGCCCAGTCTATTTGAGCAAAGCCATTGTTTTGGCCTAGTGTTGGAGTGTGTGGCTCTACGCTCTCCACAAGGAGACTGCTATGTCCTTAGATGCTCTAACAATGACTGCACGAGGCAGTGTGTTGTACTTAAACTGTAGTGACCTTAGTCCTTTATTAGTTAACTCCAGAGTGAGGATCACACGTGATGGCCTTCCTTTTATACTCGGCCAGGCACACCTGTACAGGTAACCTACAAGTCTCCCACTGCCGTGCCCTCTGGTGGCACACCTTGATATAGTAACAATAGTGACCATATAAGATACATGACATCACTCCCCCCGAACCCTCAGTGTAAATCGCCTCTGCATTAACTATGCTCTGGGCTTAGCTCTATATGGGTTCTGTCTGGTCGACCTCTGGCGGGCCGGCTCAACCTTGGGTGGGTAGTTGGTGCAGTAGCGTGCTGGTGGTTGCTGTTTGTGTGTGTGTGTGTGTATTCCATTCTCCCCCCCTTCTCATGTTGGTGTGGCAGAGGCTCCTGGCATTCATGTACCTACAAGTTCAGGTGAGTGGTTTTTGCGTTTCTCTTTTTTCTTTCCGTGGTGCGACAAAAGCGTTAGATGCCTTGTCGATGCGGTGACCGGTGTGTAAGGATGGCTAGTTTCCGAGCTGCTGGGTGGTGTCCCCGCAGTCTGATGGCGGTTCAGTGCCCAGTGCTAGCAGTGAGAAACCGGTTGGTTCGCAGAGCTTGCTCTCGGAGCTGTTGCCATGGTCCCTAGCGGCAGGCAGGTTTACAGATGTCTGTGACCCCCGCCCCCCCCCCATCCTTTCTTTACGCCCTGGGTCCCAGCTGCTCCCTGAGGAGCTGTCGTCTAGCAGTGCACAGGGAACTGCTGACTCGCTGGCCTGAGCGTTGCTTGGTTCGTGATCCTGGCTGATGCTTGTTTCCTCTGGGGAAACATTGGCGGGTGACCCTGCATCTAGGGGTAGAGCCTTGGGGCAGTCTGCTCCTTCAGGCTTGTGGGTGTTGGGGTCATCTGTTGCCTGAGAGATGGAGCCGACCCAAGGCATGGTCTCACTACCGTTGCCCTGCTGAGGTCGCTTGCCTTGCAGCTCGTGTGTTGGCTGCTTGTGGCCACACTTTGTGGTGCCCGACTTTGGTCCCTGGGATGCAGGCTACAGCATTGGGTAGCCTGCTGGACTTCTGTGCGCCCGACGGGTATCTGTCCACTGCATTAGCTGCATGCAGTGGGAATCCTGCATCGCACAGCTTTTCCTTGCTTATGATGGACACTCTAGGGATCCGAACACGATCGCACGACTTTTACTCGCTGGTTGCATACGCACAGTTCAAATCATCAATTACACGTTGTACATAATCGCGCGACTTTTCCTCGCTGGTTGCATGAATACAATTCCGATCATCAATTACACATTTTACATGATCCGTTGCACTTTTACTCTCTAACTTATAATACTTGTTACATTGCTTAATTGTGTGGAACTGTTGCTTTAATTGTAGTGGGTTGCAGGCCTCCTTTAAGAGAGCCTTGCTTGCTTTACCCCAATCCGCTTCTCCACTTGGTGCCACGTTTTGCTCCATCAGCACTGCACTTCGTGGTCTGGTCGCGGCCATCTTTGTCTGCAGTGCGTCGCCTCGTGGTTCAGGCACCATCTTTTCTTCGTCCACGATGTCAACCGCGGTGATCCTCTTCTCCCCGGGTTCTCCCTCTGCAGTTGGGAAGTCGCTGCTGGATCCGGTTTTCTCCCTCCTGAATCCTGCCACTGGAGCCTGGAAGGTACATTCGGGTCGTCCCAGCTGGATCATCTCCACGCAGTCGTGCTGGGCGGTCTGCGTCTTGGGTGCCGTGCTGGTCAGCTCATCGGTGCGGTGTCCACCCTCAGGTGAGGGCTTGCTTTGCCTCTGAGCACAGAGGGCTTCGATCGCTGGAGGGGTGAAGTCTTCCCACTTCCACTGAATCTTCTCCATCCACCTTCTGCCGAGCAGTGTTGGTCCATCACCTGCAACAATCCACAGAGATAACAGAGGCGATTTGTGTACCGCTCCATCATGGAGTACTTTTACATTCACACTACCAATGACTGGGATAATTTCATTGGTGTAGGTGCGCAGTTTTGCCTGAGCCAACTCGTGTCATTCAGCCGGATTATCCCATAGCCTCTCAAAAGCCCCTTGATTCATCACTGACTGGCTTGCCCCCGTGTTCACTTCCATGAAGACTAGAACGCCATTTATCTGGACTTCCATCCTCAACGGGGAACTTGGTAAACATGCTATACACCTCATCGTGGGCCTGGGCTGCCTCTCTGTCTAACGATTCGTAATCCACGTTGGATTCATGGCCATCTGCAGACTCCTCATCGACACAGAGTCCTATTTCCCTTGCACATTCGCTGGAGGTGACCCTTTGTGCCGCAGGCTTTGCAAAAATAGTCTTTAAAACGGCACTGGTGAGCCCTGTGATTCCCTCTGCAACGCTAGCAAGGTGCTACTCGATTAGCCCCTCTGTTCCCTCTCCCCTGAGAGGGTGCGCTCTCTACAATCCAGCTTCTGAACGGCGCCACTCAATGCACAGTACTGCCGGGTTTGAGTCCTGAGGGTGAGACATCTGCCTAGACCCGCAGGTCGAGGTCATGAATGACTGGCTCACAGAGATGGCCTTCTGCAGTGTGACTGTGGTATCCACCGACAGTAGCTTGTGAAGAAAGCCCTCATGGCCAATGCCAATGACAAAAATGTCCCGCAGCACTTCGTTGAGGTGGGTGCCGAACTCGCACGGTGCCGCCAGCCTCCTGAGGTCTGCGGCGTACTTCGCGATTTCCTGGCCTTCAGGTGGGTATAAGACCAGTGTCTGGCTGTGAGGATGCTCTCCTTGGGCTTGAATTGCTCCTGGATCAGGATTACGAGCTCCTTGTACGACTTGGTCATTGTCTTCGCTGGTGCCAGCAAGTCCCTGACGAGGCCATAGACATTGGGCCCACAACTTGCGAGGCGTTTATCAGCCAGCACGGCCAGGTCATCGCCTGCCAGGTCGGTTGCAGTGAAAAAGTGTTCTAGCCTCTCCACAAAGGCGTTCCAATCATCACCATCTGCGAACTGCTGTAACGTACCAAGGGTACCCATTTTGCGTGAAAGTTCATATTCTCGTCGCCAGTTGTTATGCCCTTAGATGCTCTAACAATGACTCCACGAGGCAGTGTGTTGTACTTGAACTGTCGTGACCTTAGTCCTTTATTAGTTAATTCCAGAGTGAGGATCACACCTGGTGGCATGCCTTTTATACTAGGCCAGACACACTTGTACAGGTAACCTACGAGCCTCCCACTGCTGTGCCCTCTGGTGGCACACCTTGATATAGTACCAACAGTGGCCATGTAAGATACATGACAGAGACAGTCTACAATAGTTGCTAATAGGGATTGAGTGCATAGTCGAGAAGACATTTGTTCAAATTTTTCAACCAAGCAGCACTGTATTCATTTTTAGGTTCCTGAGTACATGGTTTGGCATGCTTAAGTGCCTCCAAACCAATGATTAATATCTTTATGACATTATAATTTACAAACTGATTCATTTTGTTAAGATAAAAGTGTTATTTTTACTGAAGTACTTCCTCTTAGTTCAATTACAGGGGAACAATTCAATGCAAGGGAGATAATCTTTGTGCAATATTTTGATGGATGAAGACAGAGATGTGATTCTGACCCGCTAGATGTTAAATGAAGTCGAAGCAACATTTGTTTTGAGGGCTTAATGCTTCCATTATCATCATAGGCAGTCCCTCGAAATCGAGGAAGACTTGCTTCCACTCTAAAAGTGAGTTCTCAGGAGACTGTACAGTCCGATACGGGAATTACAATCTCTGTCAAAGATGAAGGAAAGGGTGGGTGGGGAGTCTGGTTTGCCGCATGTTCCTTCTGCTGCCTGCGCTTGTTTTCTGCATGCTCTCGGCGACAAGACTCGAGGTTCTCAGCGCTCTCCTGGATGCTCTTCCTCCACTTAGGGCAGTCTTTGGCCAGGGATTCAGAGGTGTTGGTGGGGATGTTGCACTTTGAGGGTGTCCTTGAAACGTTTCCTCTGCCCACCTGGGGATCGCTTGCCGTGTAGAAATTAATGCTTCCATCACTTTTTCAACCACACAATAATTACCTGGGTGAAGCGCTCCAACCAAAAGGACTGGTATCAAATAAGTGTTGTGATATTCAAGCTGTACTTACGTGTCAGGTATCTACCAATTAACAATGTAGTCCGAATTTCGAGCACCACAGTACTTCAAGACAACTGGAGAGCAAAATAACTTTAAGGAGTGATACTTATTGAATATATTATTATGCAAACCACTCCGGATAATTTGAACTCCTTTATTTGAACTCAAAAAATTTGAATTGTTCGATAATTTGCATTAAACAATACACATAACAGTTCAAAGTGGATATTTAGTGCTTAACAAATGGAGTTGTCAGATAATATGAATGAAGCAACCGAATTAAGAGCTGTAGACTGTATACGTAACAAAATACCAGACTATAAACAGTTATTTAATTGCATTATCAACAGAGACTAGTTTACATCACTGGACTGTTTGCAGTACAGCAAGTAGTGAGCATTTGAGGACAACTCAATGATAGTGTAGAGCCATCACCAGTAATGTTAGATTAGGGTCACCACAAGTAATGATAGAGAAGGGACCCCACCATTAAAATTAGATCAGAGTTACCACGAGTGATTTTTGTTTTTGTCGTCATTATATTTGACAGTTTTTGTACTAATTCTTTTGAGTTGAGATTATTTACTCTCTCATTTTTGAGGTTTTGCCTGGGTTGCATTATATTCTGGTGATCAGGCTATTACTCCCTGAAACCAGCTGCTGTAAGTATGCAAGAGTGGCCTTGTATACATTGTTCCCATTATCTGTGTGTGAGAAATGCACAGCTTCTGATCCGTACCTCCCTGCAGTGTCAAGCTTGGAATATGCTTTGTGGGCAATCGTGGGAGTGAATCTCTGTCCAGTGCATCCTCCACCTACATTGCTCTTTTCATTAAGTACTCTGTTTAAATTGAATGCTAATCACAGATGCTGCCTGATTCACTGAGATTGCCAGCATTTTCTGTTTTTATAAACAGTGATCGTTCTCCGTGCTGTGAAATGAACAGATTGAAGAGGGGCACAAACCCACCCCCTCAGCATCACTCTTTGCACAAGGTCCACAAGCTGCTCTTCAAAATGAAAGTTTACAGAGTTCCATTAAACACTGTTCTGGGAAAATGATGAAATAACTGAAGACCAAAGAGTAATTCTATGAATGAGTACCTCTTAGCGACGATAAAAGGAGCAGATCTATAGCCAGGTATTTGGCTGTTGGTAGACTGATTTTCAGGTTTTATTTTGATCTGAGCTCAGTTCAAAAAAAAACTTGGGGGTAATTTTAACCTTCAGCGATGGTGGAAAACAGGCAATATCGGATTGGTCATGCTTTCCACACCCCACCCGATCCTAGCTTTCTATTGAGTTCAATGGAAAGGAAAATTGAGCCGGCTGGATAACCCAGCTGCTATGACAGAGAACAAGACGAAGAATTGCTGGCAGATTTATGTTTGCTGTGAAAGAAGTAATTTGCAGGCATTTTAAAGGTAATTAACCCCCTTCCAGGATTGACTACCTTTCCCTTGGGAGCGTCTACGGCCTTTCCTGGGGTTTTTCAGCGCGATCTTTTAAGCGCACAATGGTCACAAGCTCTCAGGGATGCCCAAGAGCTTGCCCAGACACATGCCACTGATGTCTGGAGGGTGAGCAGAAAATAAGCTCTCTCCCCATCCCAGCGGAATTTATAGGAGCGCATCAAATGGGTCAGCGGAACTCCTTTCTGCCCCAATTTCCTACCCCTCTCCAAGCAGCAATCTTGCTTTCTACCCTCTCCGACCGCCATACCCCGCACCCCCCCACCTCAAAAGTTTCAGAGCAATTGGAGCCTCAGAGATCTGTGACTCACACTCCCATCATAGAGGTTCACATCACCATCCCTTACATCAAGTGAGCGAATAACTTTCTTTTTTATTCGTTCACGGGATGTGGGTATTGCTGGCAAGGCCAGCATTTGTTGCCCATAAACAACTGAGTGGTTTGCTGCGCCATTTCAGAGGGCAGTTCAGAGTCAACCACACTGCATTGGGTCTGGAGTCACATTTAGGCCAGACCAGGTAAGGGCGGCAGATTTCTTGCCCTAAAGGACATTAGTGAACCAGATGGGTTTTACAACAATCCGACAGTTTCATGGTCAACATTACCGATACTAGCTTTTTAAAAGAAATTCCAGATTTGGCAGGCTGTAACTAGTGGGGTGCCACAAGGATCAGTGCTTGGGCCTCAGCTATTTACAATCAATGGGGCTGATTTTCATCAAGGCCTCCACCCGCCCAAGTGCCGCTGATGGATATTTATCGCTGAGGTCCCTCGGACGGTCGGCGGGTGGCAAATGGACGACGTACGCCACCAATCTGGGCGGCAGCGGACGGTACGTCTCATTCTTGGTGGCAGAGGCACTTGCCACCCAAGTGCCGCCAAGGATAGATTCGGGCCCACAGAGGGTCGAAGACCCGGGAAAAAAATTCAGCAGTAAAAAATTAAAAAACTATCGGAAGACCTCCAGGTGACCCCATGCAGGTAAGCTGCTGTGGAATTTTTTTTTAAATGGTTCTTCATACTTACCGTCGGGGACAGACTAGCCTCCTCAAGGGAGGTCACTTGCGCCACTCGGCCGTCTGCTGACATCAGCGGGCAGTTCATGGCGGATCTCCCCTTCCACCCGCTCCAGGCTACCTCGAAAGTGGCATTGGGCGGATCAAGGAGAGCAATGTCGGCGGCAGTGGGCGGTGAGGTGATGGATTTCGGCCCCTATATTAATGAGCTAGATCAGGAGTGGCCAATTATTTGGGCTGGAGGGCCACTTAACAAGTTTTAGTGAGCTGTTGAGGGCTACCCACCAATGCCCCCCCCCCGAAGGCACGTGGTGGCACGGTCACGCAACAATTGCACAGTACCGCGGAGGCCGCTCCCCAGCTCCTGCAAGAGATACTGTGCATTCGCGACTGCATTGTGGTCAGCCGCACAACAAATTTAAAGGGACTGCACACAAAAAAAATTAGACGAAACACTGCATAAACATAAACATAAATTCAGATAGTAGGCAAATGTTATCTTACATACACATGTATTCGATACTGCTTAGAAATTAATCATAGATAAAAGTTGAAAATGTTAAGGTATCTTCTGGTCTCTGTAAATCAGTGCTGTGAAATAGAACTGTACCTTCTTTTGAGCCTCTGTCAGCATCAATTTCCCACATCAGTCATCTGTATGCCCCTCTGCAAAGATTACTAAAGCTGTCCCAATTGGTGCCAGATGAAAACTCCCCTGCTGTTGTGCTCTGGATACCAGGAACGGAAAGATGCAGTCAGTTTCTTCAGTAAAAGAGTTGTGGAGGTGAGCAGCCATGACTCCACTCTTAAAATGGATAGGGCATAGTCGTGTACGCAGTGCATTCTGGGTATGGGCGTTCACCATTGGGACCCAGAATCATGGAACGGATCTTTTTAAGATCGGGCCAGGGAGAATCGCTTTTGTTAATTATTAATTTGAATGAATTATTATGATGGCTTTTCCGTGGCTGCAGTTCGGGTCTGTCTCTGACCCATGAGAAATCAGCTTGAGCTCTGGCTCGCGTTCTATTTCTGTCCCATCCAGCGGGCCGGATAGAATGACTTGGCAGGCCGGATATGGCCTGCGGGCCGTATTTTGTCCATCACTGACCTAGATGACGGGACCAAGTGTAATGTATCCAAGTGTGCTGATAATACAAAGCTACGTGGGACAGTAACCTGTGAGAAGAACACAAAGCGTCTACAAAGGGATATAGATAGACTAAGTGAGTGGGCAATTAGGTGGCAGATGGAGTATAATGTAGGGAAATGTGAGGTTATTCACTTTGGTTGGAAGAATAGAAAAACAGAGTATTTTTTAAAGGGTGAGAAACTTTCAAATGTTGGGTGTCCTTGTGCAAGAATTACAGAAAACTAGCACGCAGGTACAGCAAGCAATAAAGAAGGCAAATGACGTTGTCCTTTATTGCAAGGGGGTTGGAGTATAAGAGCAAGAATGTCTTGCTACAATTGTGCTGGGCTTTGGTGAGACCACACCTGGAGTACTGTGCACAGTTTTGGTCTCCTTATCTAAAGAAGGATATACTTGCCTTGGAGACGGTGCAACAAAGGCTCACTAGATTAATTCCTAGGATGAGAGGGCTGTCTTACGATTAGAGTTCAGGTAGAATGAGAGGTGATCTCATTGCAACATACAAGATTCTGAAGGGGATTGACAGGGTAGGTGTTGAGAGGTTGTTTCCCCTGGCTGGAGTGTCTAGAACTAGGGGGTACAGTTTCAGGATAAGGAGTAGACCATAGAGATGAGGAGGAATTTCTTCACTCAGAGGGTTGTGAATCTTTGGAATTCTCTGTCCCAGAGGACTGTGGATGCTGAGTCTCTGAATAGTTTCAAGGCTGAGATAGATATTTAGGGGAATCAAGGGATAGATTTAGGGGAATCAAGGGATATGGAGATCGGGCAGGAAAGTGGAGTTGAGGTCAATAATCAGCCACAAACTTACTGAATGGCGGAGCAGGCTTGAGGGGCCGCATGGCCTACTTCTGCTCTTATTCCTTATGTTCTTATTTAATTGAATTTAAATTCCCCAGTTGTCATGGTGGGATTATGAACTCATGTCCTCAGATCAACAGTCCAGGCCTCTGGATTACAATCCAGTGACCTAACCACTATGCTACCGTTCCCTAACATGATCTCATCACCCATGCTGCTGTGGAAGATTGTTAGCACAGCTCAGGCAATTTGCACAGACAAATAAGGAAAATCAGACACATAGTCAAGCCTGGTCGATCTCTCTCCTTTCCTGCAAGCAACTTTCAGAAGCTTAGTGTACTCTGGGAATAATAAATAACCCATCTGTCCTGGTAATTAGTTGGGGGTGACCAAAGAAAGAGAAAAGCAAAAAATAAAGTCTTGACTCCAGCAAAAATAAAAGTAGTAACTGTCTTCAAGACTTACCAATGAGCAGCATAAAACCCATTATACCAGAGCAGGATTTCTGAAAATCAAGCTCACTGTGTCATTGTAACGAATGATCTGAACATTGAGACATTATCAGATATTTTCATTGCATAGTGCAAAGAATCTCTGTCACAAGTATATCAGTGACACAAAACGTGTCATTATTGTAAATACCGCAAGGGAACAATGTGATTTATAACTAAATGATGGCATTTTAATAAAATATCCAATAGCAACAAAAAAAAAATCAATTGACAGCAAATTCTGTTTTCGTATAATTAAAATGTCATACAGATTTTTTTGAGGATGTAAAATTCTGTTATTTTCTCCCCAGTTCTCATGATATCCTAGGACTTCACTCCACCCATGTCTAACAGGATGGCTGGGCAACCTGCCTTCTCGCACCGTCATAAAACAATATATATATTTTCGCATGAGTTCGGTATGGGCATTAATTAGATCCCATGCCACATTCACTGATCTGTAAGTAAAATCAATATCCTAGAAATGTTTTGGTGCAGCGTCCGTTTTTCAGGAGCAAAACAGGCACCCAAGTGCCCCAATAAGGCGGGTGGCATGCGTGTGCGCATTCTGCGCCAGAAGTGCGCGCTCCGCCATATTGATAAAGGCAGAAAAAGAGGCGCCCCGAGCCCACGCCTGTAACAGGGGTTAGGAACCTTGTTTGGGTATGCAATGGACCCAATCTCTGATTGAGGCCCCTTTTTCAAAACTGGTGTGCCTAGCTGTATTGAAGAACACTTGGTCTGCAGGCAGCCTAACCAGTGGTCCTTACAGGGACAGCCAAAGGCCGGAAAAAAGTTACGTTCTAAATAGAATACTTCCTGAATGTGGAGCTCCCAGCTTCACTGCAGTGCCAAAGACTGTTGATGGCTTGTGCACGACACCCCACCTCTCTCCCGATTACATCTCACTATCTCCCGATCACTTCCCTCCCTCTCCCGATCGCCCCTTTCCCTCCCCCAATTGCTCCCCTCCCTCTGATCACTTTCCCCTGTCCCTCACTCCATATTGCTGCCCTCCCTCCCAATCACTCCCCCCTTCTCCTGATCACCCCTTCCCCACCCCTGCCACTGCCAGGGCCTACCTGAGGGCCGATGCCAGTGACACAGCGGCCCAAAATCCAATGCCAAATCACGGGCAAGTTGTGTGGGGACGCCCAGCATGTGCCCGCAGCTCACCTAAATGAGGCCAGAGACCCAATATCGGGTGTGTCTTGGGCCTACCTGTTCTGGCTCAAGGAATGTTCCCGTGTGCCAAGTTTGCACCAGCCTGCCAGTGCAGACCAATCTCTAGAAATCTTAAATGGTTGAGTTAAAATATTCCTACTTGGGAGTTTCAAGCTTCAAACTAAATTTAAAAATCAACATGAGTGACTAGAGAAGTAATTTTACAATAATGAGATGATCAGCCACACTGCCAATAATGGATTTTGCAGTGATTTAATTACAGATACATCAGTTCACATTAAGATGCTTCTGTGTCAGAAGAGAGAAGAGGAAGAAGATCCATGGGTAGTTTTCATCCTGATCTCCTGACGATGCAATGAGCACGATGTCCTGGTGATTGTAAAGCAAAAGAAAAAAGGTTTTTTGCCAAACATTTTTTTTCCATGAAGATGATGCCTTTGTGCATTTGGAAATAACTGTGCACACCCCTAAAATTATCTGATTTGTGTGAAAATTGAACCATCAATGCAATGAAAGAAATAACCTTGATTAATATAACATGTTGTCGTGTCCTCGTGCTTTACATCCAATGGTTTACTTTTGAAGTGCAGTCCCTGTTATTATACAGGCAAACATAAAAGGCATTACGATATAACACTCTAAGAGAAGTGTGCTTCTCTCTATATACCGTATATACTCGCGTATCATGCGACTTTTGAAGACCTAAATTGTAACCTAAATTTGGGGGGTCGCATGATACGCGAGATACAAAATTTGCGGGTGTGAAGTGCTGGCCAAGATTAGGCTGTTAGGCTGTTAAGCAGACCGTATCCACGCTGAATCTCGGCAGGTATCTCCTGGGCTGGATTGCAGCCTCTATTGTCGCTTGTACTGTATCTTTGCTGTGGTCTAGAGATCGCCACCCACAACTCCCTCTGAAGTTTGCTGCATTATTAGAGGCTCCATCTATCTCAGCCCATGCTTCTTTTACCCGCAAACACAGTAGAGGCTGTGGCTGAACGACGCTAGTCAAGCCAGCTGGAATGATTGCTGTATCGGTGTTCGATTCGCGAACAGCTTTCACAACAGAATCCACTCGATGTTTCATGATTCGGTTGTTAAGGTCTGTATTCGATCGTTGTTATGTGTTAGGGTACTTGTTACGTGTTGGGTACTTGTTAAACTTGTTTGAAAGCCTAGTCTAGTGGCATCTGGTATCTCAAAAAAGTGACTCGCATGATACATGAGATATATGATAAAATCATGTTTTGGGGACGAAAATTTAGGGGTCGCATGATACGTGAGATCGTAGGATACGCGAGTATATACGGTAGCTAGTATTTGGCTAACTATACCAGCAGAAAAGATTTCCAACTTTTTAGGTTTGTCACAACACATTCTTGAAACTGCTTAGCATGTGTCAATAAAGACCACCCATTTTTAACCTGGTTTAACAGTTGTCAAAACAAAACCTGAAAAGACAGTTGTTGCTGTCGTGTATGCAATAACTGTTAGACTGAGTACTGTTTAACTCCAAGAGATATGGACCTTGGCTCGGCTTTATTAAGGCCCAAAGTGACTAATATACAAAATGGCTGGCTTTTTATATTGGGCTGCACAAACGTGCATGCAGCCCAATGGCCTCCAACAGTGACGACATCTAGTGGCTAGTGATCCCAAAAGTACATACATGACAATACCCTCCTCTGAGATATTAACGCAGTCTTTTACAAATTGAGACCGTCCGGTGTACTACACTCCCAGGATGACCGTCTCAGTTCAACTCCAGCCTTGGGTGAGTGTTCAGAGTCTGTTGTGACTGGTGGCTGGGTGGCTGACCTGGTGGGAGTGGCAATGGCCATGTCAGGGATTGAAAGTCCATTTTCATTGACCATATCAGTGATTGAAAGTCCCGATTCACTGATGATCTCTGAGTCCTCTGATGACTGGGGGTAGGTTGGTTGGTCGTCGATCGTCTCTTCCTCCGACTGTTCTGGTTCGTCTGTGTGCTGCAGCTTTGTCTGATCCATATGTTTCCTGCATGTTTGCCCATTTTTGAGCTTGACAATAAATACTCTTTAGTCGTCCTTGGCCATGACAGTACCAGCGATCCACTTGGGACCCTGAGCATAATTCAGAACATATACAGGATCATTTACAGAAATATCGCGTGACACAGCTGCGCGATCATTATACCCGTGCTGACTTTGTCTTCTATATTCAACATGATTATTCAAGTCAGGGTATACAAGAGATAGCTTGGTCTTAAGACCTCTCTTCACCATTAGTTCGGCAGGCGAGACCCCGGTAAGCTTGTGTGGTCTTGTCCTATAACTAAGCAGTTTGCATGACGGGCGGGTCTGCAGTGACCCTTGGTTTACTCGCTTCATACTCTGCTTTATGATTTAGACAGCACGTTCTGCTTGCCCATTGGATGCAAGTTTGAACGGTGCTGACCTTACATATTTGATACCATTGAGTTTCATGAACTCTTGAAATTCCTGATTGGTGAAGCACGATCCGTTGTCGCAAACAACAATGTCAGGCAGACCATTTGTCGCGAACAACCCCTAACTTACACGGTCCCACTAGACGTCTCAGGTTGGCAACGAATTCCGCCGCATTCTGGTCCTCTGAGCGAACGCAAGTGTAAAATCTGTATCTCGAGATGATGATGCCTTCGTCTGGCTTCAGGTGGTCCCGTACCAGTGGACACAATTATTCGTGCGTCTTCTCTGTTGGACTCACAGGCAGTAGTAGATTCTTTATCCATAAAACCGCAAACCGTGAGGAACAGCACCCAGCGCCGATCTGCGTCGCCAACCTCCTCCATTTTGTTGGCCACGAAGAACTGGCTCAAATGACTCACAAAGCCTGCCCAATCTTCTCCTTCCACAAATCGCTCCAACAATCTAATTGTGTTCATTTTTGCATGCAAAGGTTCTTGTTACCTCATCGACAAATGTTGTGTATGCAATAACTGTTCGACTGAGTACTGTTTAACTCCAAGAGTATGACCTTGGCTCTGCTTTATTAAGGCCCAAAGTGACCAATATACAAAATGGCTGGCTTTTTATACTTGGGCTGCACAAACGTGCGTGCAGCCCAATGGCCTCCAACAGTGACGCCATCTAGTGGCTAGTGATCCCAAAAGTACATACATGACAGTTGCGATGAATGTGGAGTAACAATGTCACAACAAACCACTTAACAGTCATCAACAACAACTTGGTTTAATAATTATCACCAAAAACCTGGTTCAGCAGGAGTCCAAATCATTCTGCCTCAAAATAGATTGATAGCAGAGCATACTTGCTCTACAAGTTTGCTACAATGTCATTAACTACCCACAGAAGTGCCTCTCACTTAGGGTTGCCAATTCTGGTTGGACATATTCCTGGAGGTTTCATCACATGACCTCCTGCTTCCAACCGCCCTGCCCCCCCACATTCCCACTAATAGTCGTCCAACATGTCCATCCTCATAGCACACCACCTTCTTACACCAATCGGAAAGTGAATTGACTCGTCATTACCCGATGGAATGAATCTTCACCGTCAGTCAAATATTTTCCCTATGTCTGATATTTTCATAACTAATAAACAAAAGTTTTTAAAGATTTCAAAAAAAACCCACTATGGGCCCGAGTTTGGTGAACCACAAATTCCGTCCGTTATTCAGTGGTCCTCGGCCGCTGCATCATTTTTTTTTACCGGGGGGGGGGGGGGGGAAGAGTTCGCTGTAGGGGGGTGGGGGGGGGGGAGAGATCGCTGTGGGGGGGTGGGGAAAGAGATCGGTGTGTGGAAGGGGGGGGAAAAAGAGATCGCTGTTGGGGTGGGGAAGAGATCGCTGTGGGGGGGTTGAGAGAGACTGGAGGGTTCAAGAGAGATTGGGAGGGGGTGAAGAGAGACTGGGGTGGGAGGGAGAGAGACTTGGGGGGGGGGGGAAGAGAGAGCCTGGAGGGGGAGGAAAGAGAGACTGGGGGAAGCAGGGAGGGAGACTTGGGGGGGGGGGGAGGGGAGGGAGAGAGAGAGACGGGGGGAGGGAAAGAAAGACTTGGGGGGGGGGGGGAAGAGACTGGGGGGGGGAAGAGAGAGACTGGGGGGGGGTGCGGGGGGGGGGGAAGAGACTGGGAGGGGGGTGAAGAGAGACTGGGGTGGGAGGGAGAGACTGGAGGGGGGGAAAGAGAGACTGGGGGGTCAGGAAGGGAGACTTGGGGGGGGGGGGGGGAAGAGAGAGACGGGGGGGGAAAGAGAGACTGGAGGAGGGGAAAGAGAGACGGTGGGGGCAGGGAGGGAGACTGGGGGGGGGGAGAGAGAGACTGGGGGGGGGAAAGGGGAGGGAAGAGAGACTGCAGTGGGGGGAAGATGGAGACTGCGGGGGGGAGAGAGACTAATAAAATTATTATAGTTCATTAATAAAGGAGTAAATAAGGCTTTATTCGACCATTTGTACTATTGCCGAACAGTAGAAAATACTACAATCCATTTAAAAATACATTAACTGGAGAACTATAAAGATATGTGTCATATCAAACAAACCTGTCAGTTCTGTGCCATACCACCCACTTAAGATCCACTTAAAAGCACCTTCTCCAGGACGGTATGCAGTTCTGGCAGTATGTCGGCGGTATGTCATGAAACTTGCACTTTTAGGCAGTATGTGGGCAGTCTATATGGGCAGGCGGTGTGCATACCGCCCAACGGTATGTCACTCATGAAATTTTCGCAATCCTGGGGATTGGGTACCCTGCTGTCACTCACAATGTGCTCCAGAAATACATCCTTCAAAATAGAGCGCAAAATTTAAAACAAGTATCAGAGAAAAGTATTGACATTAGCATTATGGAGATACAACAAACTTGGAGGACTGTGATGAGCCAGTGAATGTATCACTTCATTCTGGCGGAGGGAATTTTCAAGATAGCAGCCAGTCATCTCAGGAGGGATGGAGAAAGGAACCTCACTTTGACAAGAAGCTTTGAACTGCTTTTTAAAAAAAATTCATTCCTGAATGTGGGGGTCTCTGGCATGGCCAGCATTTACTGCCCATCCCCAATTGCCCTTGAGAAGGTGGTGGTGGTGAGTCGCTTTCTTGAACCGCTGCAATCTGTGTGGTGAAGGTACTCCCACAGTGCTGTTAGGGAGAGAGTTCCAGGATTTTGACTCAGCGACGAAGTATTTCCAAGTCAGGATGGCGTGTAACTTGGAGGTGATGGTGTTCCCATGCGCCTGCTGCCCTTGTCCTTCTATGTGGTAGAGGTCGCTGGTTTGGGTGCTGCTACCGAAGAAGCCGTGGTACACATTGCAGACATAATGCACCGGTAATGGAGGGAGTGAATGTTGAAGGTGGTGGATGGGGTGCCAATCAAGCGGACTGCATTGTCCTGGATAGTATTGAGCTTCTTGAGTGTTGTTGGAGCTGCACCCGTCCAGGCAAGTGGAGAGTATTCCATCACACTCCTGACTTATGCCTTGCAGAGGGAGGAAAGGCTTTGGGGAGTCAGATGAGACACTCACCACAGAATACCCAGCCTCTGACCCACTCTTGTTGCCACAGTATTTATGTGGCTGGTCCAGTTAAGTTTCTGGTCAATGGTGATCGCCAGGATGCTGATGATGGGGGATATGCCGATAGTAAGGTAATGCCAGGTGAATATCTGAATATCATGGGGAGGTGGTTACACTCTCACTGTTGGAGATGGTCACTGCCTGGCACTTGTGTGGCGCAAATTTACTTGCCACTTATCAGCCCAAGTCTGAATATCGTCTACGACATGTGGGCATGGACTGCTTCAATTTCTGAGGAGTTGTGAATGGAACTGAACACTGTGCAATGATCAACCAACAGCCCCACATCCTGACCTTATGATGGGGGGAAGGTCATTGATGAAGCAGCTGAAGATGGTTGGGCCTTGGACATTGCCCTGAGAAACCCCTGCAGCGATGTCCTGGGGTTGGGATGGGACCTCTAACAACCACAACCATATTCCTTTGTGCTAGGTATGACTGCAGCCAGTGAGAGTTTTCACCTTGATTCCCATTGACTTCAGTTTTATTCGGGCTCCTTGATGCGACACACAGTCAAATGCTGCCTTGATGTCAAGGGCAGTCACTCATTCACTCAGCACTTCTGGCTGAAGGTGGTTGCAAACACTTAAGCCATGTCTTTTACACTTGAGTGTTGGACCTCTCCATCATTGAACATGGAAATATTCATGGAGCCTCCTCCTCCCATTAGTTGTTTAATTGTCCACCACCATTCACAACTGGATGTGGCCCGATTGCAGAACCTTGATTGAATCCGTTGATTATGGGATCGCTCAGCTCTGTTTAAAGCATGCTGCTTCCGCTGTTTAGCATGCATGTAGACCTGTGTTGCAGCTTCCCCATGTTGGTACCTCATGTTTAGCTATGCCTGGTACTGTTCCTGGCAGGCTCTTCTGCACTCCTCATTGAACCAGGGTTGGTTCCCTGGCTTGATGGTAGTGGTAAAGTAAGGGATATGCTGGGCTTACAGATTGTGGTGGAATACAATTCTGCTGCTGGTGATGGTCCACGGCGTCTCATGGATGCCCATGGATGCAAAATCTGTTCTGAATCTATCCCATTTAGCACGGTGGTAGTGCCACACAACACGATGGAGGGTGTCTTCAGTGTGAAGACGGGACTTGGTCTCCACAAGAACTGTGCGGTGATCACTGCTACCAATGCTGTCATGAATAGATGCATCTGTGACAGGTAGATTGGTAAGGACAAGGTCAAGTAGGTTTTTCCTCATGTTGGTTCCCTCACCACCTGCTGCAGTCCAATCTGGCAGCTATGTCCTTCAGGACTCAGCCAACACGGTCACTAGTGGTGCTGGGCATTGAAGTCCCCCACCCAGAATACATTCTGTGCCCTTGCTACCCTTAGTGCTTCTTCCAAGTGGTGTTTAACTTGGAGGAGTACTGATTCATCAGCTGAGGGAGGGCGGTAGGTGGTAATCTGCAGGAGGTTTCCCTGCCGATGTTTGACCTGAAGACATGAGACTTCCGGAGTCAATGTTGAGGACTCCCAGGGCTACTCCCTCCTGACTGTATATCACTGTGGTGCCACCTCAGGTGAGTCTGTCCTGCCTGTGGGACAGGACATACCCAGGGATGGTGATGGAGGAATCTGGGACATTGGCTCAAAGATATGATTCTGCGAGTATGACTATGATACGCTGTTGCTTGACTCGTCTGCGGGACTGTTCTCCCAATTCTAGCACAAATCCCCAGATGTTGGTGAGGAGGACTTTGCAGGGTCAATTGGGCTGGGTGTGCCATTGTCACGTATGAAGCCAGTGCCAAGGTTGATACCAGGTGGTCCATCTGGTTTTATTCTTATTATTTCTTGTAGAGGTTTATTACAATTGAGTGCCTTTTTAGGCCATTTTAGAAGGCAGTTAAGAGTCAACCACATTGCTGTGGGTCTGGAGTCACATATAGGCCTGACCGGGTAACGACGGCAGATTACCTTCCCTAAAGGACATTAGTGAACCAGATGGGTTTTTGGAGCACTTCAAGGCAGACAAAAGTGGCGCACCTCTCGTGAGTGCACCAGAAATCTGTACTGGACAAATTCTACTCCATGGTCACCATTACTGATACTAGCTTTTTATTACAGATTTATTTGAATTGAATTTTAAATTCCTCAGCTGCTGTGGTGGGATTTAAAGTCACTTCTCCAGGTCATTAGTCCAGGCCTCTGGATTACTAGTCCAGTATCATAATCACTATTCTACCGTACCCCTTTATACTGTTCACCCTTCCACAATATATCACGCTCTCAGTCCCTTAAATGACTCCACACCACCTCTAAATCATCACATACCCAATACCCCTCCCAAACAACATAGCCTCGACCTTACTATTATCAACATCCTATCACTTCCACTTCTAAAACACGGAGGTGGACATTCAGCTTGGCTGGCTGCGTAAAATAAGTGGTATCATTACTCTTAGACCCTCCAAACTACATCTCTAATCTTGGTGCTACTGTGGCAACGAGCCGGAGACATTTACAGCCTTCAGACTTTTTTTTTGTATTTTAAAATTAATTAGATTTTTTTTAAATGGACTATTGTGCGCTCCTGCTGTTTCTGGTTCCCACCACCCACCACAATTACCACCACCAGCCTTTTCACACACATACTCACTGTCCACCCATTCCTCCCAGTTCCCAGCACCAACATTATTCACCGCCTCCATCCAGTTGGATGGTGGTGGTGAGCCGCCTTCTTGAATTGCTGCAGTCCTTTTGCTGAAGGTACTCCCATTCCTGTTGTTAGGTAGGGAGTTCCAGGATTCTGACCCACTGACGATGAAGTAACGCCGATATATTTTGAAATCAGGATGGTGTGTAACTTGGAGAGGAACAGAGAGGTGATGGTGTTCCCATGCGCCTGCTGCCATTACCCTTTTAGGTGGTAGAGTTAGTGGGTTTGGGAGGTGCTGCTGAAGTTCCCTTCCTGAGGTAAGTTAACTCAATACTGGGGCCTTCGTGGCTCCTAGCACATAATTTATTCGTGGTAAGATTTGAATTTTGCCTTTACATAGAAACATAGAAAATAGGTGCAGGAGTAGGCCATTCGGCCCTTCGAGCCTGCACCACCATTCAATAAGATCATGGCTGATCGTTCACCTCAGTACCCCTTTCCTGCTTTCTCTCCATACCCCTTGGTCCCTTTAGCTGTAAGGGCCATATCTAACTCTCTCTTGAATATATCCAATGAACTGGCATTAACAACTCTCTGCGGTAGGGAATTCCACAGGTTAACAACTCTCTGAGTGAAGAAATTTCTCCTCATCTCAGTCCTAAATGGCTTACTCCTTATCCTTAGACTATGTCCCCTGGTTCTGGACTTCCCCAACATCGGGAACATTCTTCCTGCATCTAACCTGTCCAGTCCCGTCTGAATTTTATATGTTTCAATGAGATCCCCTCTCATCCTTCTGAACTCCAGTGAATACAGGCCCATTCGATCCAGTCTCTCCTCATATATTAGTCCTGCCATCCCGGGAATCAGTCTGGTGAACCTTCGCTGCACTCCCTCAATAGCAAGGACGTCCTTCCTCAGATTAGGAGACCCAAACTGAACACAATATTCCAGGTGAGGCCTCACCAAGGCCCTGTACAACTGCAGTAAGACCTCCCTGCTTCAATACTCAAATCCCCTAGCTATGAAGGCCAACATACCATTTGCCTTTTTCACTGTCTGCTGTACCTGCATGCCAACTTTCAATGACTGATGTACCATGACACCCAGATCGCGTTGCACCTCCCCTTTTCCTAATCTGCCGCCATTCAGATAATATTCTGCCTTCGTGTTTTTGCCAAAGTGGATAACCTCACATTTATCCACATTATACTTCATCTGCCATGCATTTGCCCACTCGCCTAACCTATCCAAGTCATCCTGCAGCCTCTTAGCATCCTCCTCACAACTCATACTGCCACCCAGCTTAGTGTCATCTGCAAACTTGGAGATATTACACCCAATTCCTTCATCTAAATCATTGTTTATTGTAAATAGCTAGGGTCCTAGCACTGTGCCCTGCGGCACTCCACTAGTAACTGCCTGCCATTCTGAAAAGGATCCGTTTATCCCGATTCTCTGCTTCCTGTCTGCCAACCAATTCTCTATCCACGTCAGTAAATTGCCCCCAATACCATGTGCTTTAATTTTGCACACCAATCTCTTGTGTGGGACTTTGTCAAAAGCCTTTTGAATTTCCAAATACACCGTATCCATTGGTTCTCCCTTGTCCACTCTACCAGTTTCATCCTCAAAAAATTCTAGAAGATTTGTCAAGCATGATTTCCCTTTCATAAATCCATGCTGACTTGGACCGATTTTGTCACCACTTTCCAAATGCGCTGCTATTTCATCTTTAATAATTGATTCCAACATTTTCCCCACTACCGATGTCAGGCTAACTAGTGTACAATTACGCGTTTTCTCTCTCCCTCCTTTTTAAAAAAGTGGTGTTACATTAGGAACTGATCCAGAGTCGATAAACTGTTGGGAAATGATCACCAATGCATCCACTATTTCTAGGGCCACTTCCTTAAGTACTCTGGGATGCAGACTATCAGGCCCCAGGGATTTATCAGCCTTCAATTTCCCTAACACAATTTCCCGCCTAATAAGGATTTCCTTCAGTTCCTCCTTATCAGGAGACCCTCGGTCCCCGAGTATTTCCGGAAGGTTATTTGTGTCTTCCTTCGTGAAGCCAGAACCAAAGTATTTGTTCAACTGGTCTGCCATTTCTTTGCTCTCCATTATAAATTCACCTGAATCTAACTGCAAGGGTGTCTTCACTAATCTTTTTCTCTTGACATATCTATAGAAGCTTTTGCAGTCAGTTTTTATGTTCCCTGCAAGCTTCCTCTCATGCTCTATTTTCCCCTTCCTAATTACATCCTTTGTCCTCCTCTGCTGAATTCTAAATTTCTCCCAGTCCTCAGGTTTGCTGCTTTTTCTGGCCAATTTATATGCCTCTTCCTTGGATTTAACACTATCCTTAATTTCCCTTGTTAGCCCTTGTACGCTTTTACTGTAATAAAACTGCGGTTCTCAGTTAGATGACTTGCTATTACAGAGCACAACTATATAAAGAGCTATGGAAGTGAACCATTTTGCAATGTCCTTTGCTTGCAGCCAAAAGATAGATAGAACCTAGAAAAACCTTACGATATATATGTATACTGCTAAAAAGTACAATTCTACATGCTCTCTAATTTTCTATTTTCCCATTCATTGGCCACTAAACCGTGACAGTAAAATTCCAGTAGCTTATTTATTAAAAGTAACAATCAATATAAAAATTGAACAAGCAAGGAAGAGCAAATTGATCTTTACATCACAGTTGTATAAAAGTTGGTTTAATTTGCTATGTATTACATAAATAAACATGTGCACAACCAATATCAGCTATATGACAAAAATAAGAGAGTAAATTGTCAAGATTTATCATCCAGTGCCAAATTTCTGTAGCCTGTTGAATACAACACAACCGGAAAGGAGAGTTGGATATCCAAGTTTGCAGACGACACTAAATAAAGAACTATAAGTTGTGTGGATGGGAGCAGGACATTGCAAAGTGGCACAGACAGACTAAGTGAGTGGGCAAGGAGTGCAATATGGGCAAGTGCGAGGTCATCTACTTTAGACCCAGGAAAGATAAAGCAGAGTATTTTCTAAATGGGGAGAAAATAGGAACTGTCGAGGAGCAGAGATTTGGGAGCCCATATACACAAACTATTGAGAGCGAGTAGGCAGGTTCAAAAAGCAATTAAACAGGCTGATGGAATGTTGCCCTTTTCCTCAATGGGGCTGGATTACAAAGGGGAGGAAGTTATGCTTCAATTGTATCATCTTGGTCAAACCCCATCTGGAGCACTGCTTTCATTTTTGAGCATTGCACCTCAGGAAGGATATATTGGATATTGGCCTTGGAGGGGGGCAGTGCAGATTCACCAGAATGACACCTGGACTTAAAAGGGTAAAATTATGACGACAGGTTGCATAAACTTGCCTTGTAGTCCCACTGAATGTAGAAGAGTGAGCGGGGTGGGGGGGCGGGGGTGATCTGATCAAGGTGTTTAGGGGTAGATGTCAATTATCGATTTCCTCTAGTGGGGTAATCAAGAACAGGGGACAGAAATCTTAAAATTAGAGCTATTCGGGAGCAACATGAGGAAGGGCAGTAAAATTCTGGAATCTCTCCAAAAGTGTGTGGATGCAATGACAATTCAAGACTGAGATAGATAGATTTTGTTCGGTAAAGGTATCAAGGGATAGGGAGCCATGGTGGGTGAATGATGTTGAGGTGTAGATCAGCCATGATCTCATTAAATGGTGAAGCAGGCTCGAGGGGTTGAATGGCCTACTTCTGTTCCTATGAATCCCTCTTTAAATAAGATGACTCCTTGCACAATAAGGACAACACCAGAGGTGTTAGATCATGATTTAATTAAAAGGAAATTGCAATGTGGATTGAAGTTTTAAGTAAAGCATTGACTTTGGGGATAACCATCATATAAATGTTTCCTAAAGCCAAAGTATGCTTTTCTATGTTCTACTGGGATTCTGTGATGTACAGTAAGTCGGTACAGTTTGATTATTAGATGGTGGAGACTGACACGATTTTTCTTTGCTCTATTAATATATAAAGGTGCCACGGATAATACCTTAAAAACTTTCACATTTACACATCTGTTAAATTAACTAAAACTTCAGATGCCGACACCTTACCCAAGGACAAAATGTTAACAACCAGAATACTATTTTTCTGTTTCCTTTTACTGGAGATGTGTAGGCCCCAAAAATCTGCAAGCAGCGCATCCACGTGTAAATGCTGAGATGCACCCACCCCTCACCTCCACCACAGACTCGGCCAAAGTTCACTGGGCCAGGGGGTGGGGGCGCAGGGGGGTGACCCCACAGCTTAAGTTCCTTTGGCAGACTGGGGGCTGGTATAAAACTTCCTTTGAAAGAAAATTGGGGTCTTGATCTCCTGGGGTACAGGCCTCAATCCAGATGTGGGCCAGCAGGTGGGCCACACCACTGGCAGCTCTGGCCGCTATGCCCAATCTCAGCAGGCGTACCAGCACGAAACATATTAACTCAGTCTAGGGCGCAGGAAGTCCAAAATTCAATGCAGTACTCATCCGAATGCTGCATTATTGAAGGTGCCATCCTTTCAATGAGACGTTAAACCAAGTTCTTGCCTACTTCGTCATAAGGACTTTAAGCAACAGCAACAACTTGTATTTATATAGCGCCTTTAATATAGTGAAACATCCCAAGGCGCTTCACAGGAATGTTGTGAGACAAAAAATTTGACACCGAGCCACATAAGGAGAAATTCGGATAGATGACCAAAAAGCTTGGTCAAAGAGGTAGGTTTTAAGGAGCGTCTCAAAAGGAGGAAAGGGAGGGAAAGAGGCGGAGAGGTTTAGGGAGGGAATTCCAGAGTTTAGAGTCTAGGCAACAGAAGGCACGGCCACCAATGATTGAGCGATTATAATCAGGGATGCTCAAGAGGGCAGAATTAGAGGAGTGCAGATATCAGTGGTGGGGGGGGGGTTATCGGGCTGCAGGAGATTACAGAGATAGGGAGGGGCGAGGCCATGGAGGGATTTGAAAACAAGGATGAGAATTTAAAGTTATAGTAAGAAGGTTGGATGACTGTTGTTCTGGAAGCTCGAAATAAAATGGGCTGAACGGCCTACTTCACCCAAATTTCTATCCCACTCCGTACCACTGGATTAAATAGCACACACAAATGTATGCAAAATTCCAGAGTGTGCTGAGGTATCTATTAATCAGTAACATTTTGTATACATAGATATGCACACATGGAAAATTCTAGACAGGAAGAGACCAGCTAGTACATATAGCCTGTCCCATACAGTCGCCATGTCTTATGCTTCACTATTAAGACATTTCCATTTTGGCCCATGTAGCCTCCTGGGAGAGATGAAAAGAAACAGATAAAAACTCACGACCAATTCCACTCTTCCCATCTCACCTTCACCCCATCCAGAGAGATCCAATATCGAGAGATATAACAAAGTGGAGGGCTTTCGGGATAATGTTCCAGACTGTGGGGCCCGAGACAGCTAAATGCTCTGCAGCCAAAGGTGCAGTGGAGAGGAGGTGGAAGTAAAGGATACCAGAATCGGAAAGGTGAAGGGCATGTGCAGGAGTGAGGTTGCAGAGTTAAGGGAGGAATAAGGCGATAGATGAAGAAAACAATTTCGTAATTGGTAAATACGAGGATAGGGAGCCAATAGGTTGGCAAGCACAGGGGTGATGGGAAGTGAAATGCAAGAGTGGGATAGGATACAGGCAGCAGGGTTTTGAATGACTTGTGAAGGACAGAACTAGGGAAGCCAGCAAAGAGGACATTGGAGTCATTGAGTTTGGAGGTAACAAAGGCACAGATAAGTATTTCAGCAACATTGGGGGTAAGGATGGAGGCGGGTAATGCGCAGCATTGCAGAGGTTTTCCTGAGAGCCAAGATGTGGATTTTGAAGCTCAGCTTAGGGTCAAAGTGGATACCAGGGGCTGCACACTATTAGCTTCAGTTTGAGTGAGCTGTCAGGAGGTGGAACAGAGTATGGGGCAAAAGTGAAAAGTCTTTGGTAGAAGTTAGATTATTCTTGCTGATTATAAAGTAAGTTATAAATTCATTTAATTGGTATGAAAAGGTGTATTATTATTAAGAATAACCTGTGCCAAATATATTTAAACTAAAATGACTGACTGAGTGCCAATTTATGTATCTGAAGGATTTGCTTCTATAATGGTCAAGCACATTTCTGACAGTATTGGAACAGGGGGGAAAGGAGAAGGGGGCTTTACATAAGCATCCATTTGTGCCCAATTGGTCTGTTTATCATCTTCCTTGGTGGTCTGATGAGGGGACACATATATCTGACTGAGTCACAGACTTTGTGTAGTGGAATTCTTTACTGATCACAACTTGGAGTGGTCTAAATTGACACGGTTACTGTATGTCAACTGTAATGTAGTTTATCCTCAGCAGACAAAGAAAATGTACAGGGAATTAATTAACTGAAAATAGTATGGGCTCAATTTTCCCCAGTTATCTGCGGCGTTTTTTTTTTGGCCTAAATGAAAATATCCAAGTTTCCCCAAAGATTGTGCGCCAGTGTAACTCAGTTATGACATTTTTTGGTTCGTTTTTTTTGCGTCATAGGGGGCGTAACATGATGTCTGCGCCAGTTTTTCACATTTATGCAAGTTTGGCCAACTTACATTTTTCCTCTGGGCACTTAAGAAAAACCAGCACACATTTTAAAAAATCGGCACAGAAAAACGTCATTGTTTTTAGGTGAAGTTTTGGAGGGAGTCAAGAATACATTAAATATACACCATGAAGCTTAATTTAATCAAAATCAAAACGCAAAAAATGTAGTTGAATGCAATTCTTAAATTTTGGATTTTTTCCCCCAAGTGCCATGCCACCACCGAACATCTCCAAACCGGGCTCGAGGGTCGGCCAGCAGAATTGCTCCCTCGCCCGGACACAGGCTCGGCTTCAAACGAAGCCCGGGGGTGGGAGGGACTGTGTGGAAGCCGAACTGAAGGGATGAGAACTCTTACAATATGCTGCAGCATCAAAGGAAGCCCCTGGGGGGGCAGGGTGGAAGCTGAACTTAAAGGATGAGAACCCTTGTACTATGCAGCAGCATCACAAGAAGCCCGGGGGGGGTATTTGCCGAGCCCATGTCCGGGCAAGGGAGCAATTCTGCCGGCCAACCCGCGAGCCCGGTGAGGAGACGTTCGGTCAGTGGTGGGACAGTACTTTGCAAAAATCTAAAATTAAAGAATTATATTAGATTTCGTTGCCCCAAATGTCTTCATTTCAATGCCTAGCTTCTAGTTCCAAGCAAGCTTATTGCGCATGCGTAGACCTGGGTGTGGTCCATACTAGGAATCGAGCTTGGGGAGAGAGAGAACAAACAAGTGTTAACTCCTTGTCCTGCTGTTTTGAGCTTCTTGCAAAGGTACAATTTAATCATGGGGGCAATACTGACAATGCCATTCCTTGTGCAAGCTTTCTGCATGATGGTGCTGCGGAGGATACGATTGATTCAACGTCATCGCATGAGGAACCCCAGAGCACGTAGGATGTTGGGCAGGAGGCCTGATCCACATCAGGTATATCGAGACAGGCGTTTATATTAGCACCTGAGTGATGCAGACTGTGTGAGAAGGCTGCGTTTCCGCAAAGAAGTTGTAACCGAGATCTGTGAGATAGTAAAAGAAGACCTGCATCCTAGAAGTGTCAGGAGGACTGCTTTGTCAGTTGAAGTGAAGGTTACAACTGCACTTTCATTCTATGCATCTGGATCATTCCAGGCCATAACTGGGGATGTGTGCGCCATTCCTCAACATGTAACACATATCTGCATTCAGCAGGTGACTGCTGCACTATATGCCCGGAGGAATGATTACATAAAGTTCCCCACGACCGCCCAGGTATTGCATGAAAGGGCTGTGGGCTTCTCCAGGATTGCTGGTTTCCCAAAGGTACAGGGTTGCATTGATTGTGCCCACATCACCTTGCGAGCACCTTTGGAGGACTCCGAGAGGTACAGGAACAGAAAATGCGTCCACTCCGTTAATGTGCAGCTCGTGTGTAACGACATGCATCGCATCATGTCAGTTGATGCAAGATACTCTGGGAGCACCCATGATGCGTTCATCCTATGCAAGAGTACGAAATCTGCCATGTTTCAGCAGCAGCCAGAAGGGCAGAGCTACCTGCTGGGGAATAAAGGGTACGGCCTCGCCCCCTGGCTCATGCGTGCAATTTTGGTTTCCATATTTACAAAAGATATACTTGCTTTGGAGGCAGTTCAGAGAAGGTTCACTAGGTTGATTCCGGAGATGAGTGGGTTGACTTATGAGGAAAGGTTAAATAGGTTGGGCCTCTACTCACTGGAATTCAGAAGATTGAGAGGTGATCTTATCAAAACGTATAAGATTATGAGGGGGCTTGACAAGGTGGATGCAGAAAGAATGTTTCCACCGATGAGGTAGACTAGAACTAGGTGGCATAATCTTAGAATAAAGGGCAGCCCATTTAAAACTGAGATGAGGAGAAATTTCTTTTCTCAGAGGATTGTGGATCTGTGAAATTCACTGCCTCAGAGAGCTGTGGAAGCTGGGACATGGAATAAATTTAAGACAGAGATAGACAGTTTCTTAACTGATAAGGGAATAAGGGGTTATGGGGAGCGGGCAGGGAAGTGGACCTGAGTTCATGATCGGATCAGCCAAGATCATATTAAATGGTGGAGCAGGCTCGAGGGGCCGTATGACCTACTCCTATTTCTTATGTTCTTATGACGCCCCTACACGTAACCCGGACGGAAGCTGACCAGGAATACAACATGTCACACATTGCGATGCACAGCATAATAGAGAACCATTGGCATCTTGAAATAGCGTTTCCGATGCCTGGACAATTCCGGAGGCTACTTGCAATATTCCCGAGATTGTCAGTTAGTTCACTGTTGTGTGCTGCATGCTGCGTGCATTAGCCATCATGAGGCAGCAGCAGCTGGTAGTAGAAGACCAACCTGAGGTGATAGTGGCTGATGATGAGGAGGAAGATGCAGATGACGAGGAGGAAGAGGAGGACGAGGAAGCCATGCAGCTACCTGAACCCGGAGCATGACAATGGAGGAGGGCGGGCCGGCGTGCCCCTTTAATGATTGCTTGAGCCTTGCACCAGCAGCTCATCCGTGAACGCTTTGCTGCCTGAAGGCTCAGTGGCAACTATTCCAAATGGACCGTGTTTGCTGTTTGGACCTGTTCTGTAATGTTGTGTTGTGTTAATGGAACAAATAATGGAAATGATTGTTCTTTAGTTCAAAAAGTTGTGTTAATAATGGAACAAATAATGGAAATGATTCAGTTATGTTAAAATATTTTTATTCAAAAGTTTAACACATATTTGTACATAACTTCAATAAAAATATTCTTGTATTCCAGTTAAAATCACTTATAAACTTTTAAACTTGTACATTTACATAACTTACAAAAAACTTTTAATTTGCAAACAGTTAAAACAGTAATAACAATAATAACAACAGCAGCAGCAAAGAAAGGCTGCACCCATCTCTCCTCCACGTTATTCTAAGAAGACCCGCTGCGCTTGGTCTTGTTGACTCCACCCCTGCCCGCAGGTGGTGGCACAGCATTTCTCGGGTTGGTACCAAGCTTATTCTTTTGAACATCTCGGGTAATGCGCACTTCTTGATGGGGGGCATGGGCAAGCGGTAATGTGCAAGGCCTGGCTTGGGTCTGGGCGTGTTCCTTTATTGCAGCAGCTAACTCCGAAATTCTCTCCCTCATAGGTCCTGACAGTGTCTCAACTATCTCCAACATTCCCTCCCCTCATATTCACTGATACCGCATCAGCTACCTGCGGCATTCCCTCCCTCGCGTTCCTGGACAGTGTTCCCATTTCTCATGAGAGCGTTATTACTTCTTCCAACAGTCCCGATACCTCATCATCAACCCCACTGATGGTGTCCAGGAGTGATCGTGTAAGGTCAATACTCACTGCACTGATTGGCATCATCTGAACCACATCTGTTAGATCCTGCACATCTCAGGAGAGTGCTGTCAAGCTCTCCTTCTCCTCCTCACCCTGGGTGTGGCTCACTGCATCCCACTGGGGCCCGCAGCCTTGGACAGTGGGGCCCTGGATGTACCTTGCTGCATCCCACTGGGACCCGCAGCCTCGGAGGGTGGGAAACCATGTAATGTCCCACCAACACTCGTACGATTCAGGAAAGGTCCTGGCACCTCAATGGGCAGCACCAGCACCTCCTCCAGAGTGGGTACAACAGTATGGGCTTCATCCATCACCTCCCCCTCACGCTCTTGGTCTGGAAGGTGGGATTGGAAAATGTTCTCCTCTTCAGGCTCGTCCGCGTCTGAATCTTCTTCTGCATCGGCTTCAGCCTCATCAGGGTTGGCCTCAAGTTCTGCAAAATATAACAGAACAGACAAATGGTTAGCAGCAGAGGAGGGGGCAGGGTGGGTGACATGAGTAGGCTCACGTAGCGCAGGCAGCAGGCTCATTTGAAGGACCACGATGAATGATAGCACATTGCATCAACCGAAGCGTAGCTGATGGAGACATCCCCATGAACCGAGGCATGGCTAGTCTGCGCAGTACTTCACATTTAGCAAAGCCAGACTGTGGAATTGCAGGACTTACCCTCTCCCTCGAGTGTGGACCCAGCTTGTGCAGCGGTGGTTGCATTTCTCCAAGCAGGACCCATCAAAGCAGCGACCCTGTCCTTCAAGGGTGTCAGTGGGTGCAGGTTTGCCGGGCCTCCTCCTGTTCAAGTTCTTTCCCTTTTGTTTTGTGCGACCTTCTTCTGCAAAGATGAAAATATAACTTTTTAAAGAGAGGGTGTCTTTCTGCTGGGTGTGACATAAACAGATGGTCACATTTACAATTGCAATTCCATGGAATAAATGAAAATATTACTTACACTAAATACTTGACCAAGGTCCTGCCACTTCATTTTGCACTGGCCTCCAGACCTCGGGGTGATCACCATTGCACAGTAATCTTCTGCAAGTTGGTTCCAGCGTTTCTTCATTTCTTTTGGTGAAACTTTTATGTGACCTCTGCTGGTGTCCAGCTCGTGTCATCTGGCCTCAATTACAGTAACTAGTGCCTCCACTTCATCCTGTAAGAAATTCTTGGTCCTTGAGCCGTGTTGCATATTGTATTGCAGCTCTGATTTTTCCAATGAGAATTAAAGTTCTTACACACAACTGGCTCTTTAAAAATGGCTGAATGCAGACAAGGAGCTGTACAGGGCATGCCCGCCCATAACAATAACGTCAAAAACGTCCCTTTTTTTTTGCGAATGCACAAAAAGCGGTGGGGGGCATCGTTTGTTCGGCGCAAACATTAGGCTCCACCCCCCGAAGCTAAAGGACAGGCTGCGCAGCATCAGTTTCAAAAAATAGACAGGGAAACTTGCTAGTTATTCTTTTGGAGTAGTCGGGGCCAAAAAAATGGGCGTAACTCTTGCAGTACGCCAAAAAACGACATTGGGGAAAATTGAGCCCAATGATCTTAATGTTAATCTTGTTAAAATAGGTGTGCATACACAAAGTTTATTTTCAAAGAGGTCACTAAACTACAACAGTACACATACACAACAGCTGTACCGTCTCATCTGAAAAAAATTGGTGAGAATTTGCTACACTTTGTTGGATCAAATTCCAGATAAATACAATCCTTTACGGTTTTTTATTGAGGGTTTTCCCAAATCAGTTCACGTGCCAGGAGTTAGTAAGTGAGATGGCAGACTCGTGCTGCCAAGTTAAATCAACCGGTGGTTTGCATCTGGCATTTACAGTAGTAACTTCAGCCAGCAGTGTAGCAGTGTCAGAAAAAGCAAGGGAAGGGGTGAGAGTTTATCCTCTGAAATCTGACTGAAGTAAATATCTCTGCACAGTTACTGTAGTTTCTTTCAAAATTTGCAACAAATGAACATTTCCAGCACAGGTATAAATGGGCCTTCCGTGTTCAAAACACTATGACAGATTGCAAGGAATTACTGGCACTTGTGATTTTGCTTCCACACAGTATATTTTGCCTACAGGAGAAATGTAGTGTCACATATTGTTGTTCATCACCATTACAGAGCATAATAACATAAGAACATAAGAATTAGGAACAGGAGTAGGCCATCTAGCCCCTCGAGCCTGCTCCGCCATTCAACAAGATCATGGCTGATCTGGCCGTGGACTCAGCTCCACTTACCCGCCCGCTCCCCGTAACCCTTAATTCCCTTATTGGTTAAAAATCTATCTATCTGTGATTTGAATACATTCAATGAGCTAGCCTCAACTGCTTCCTTGGGCAGAGAATTCCACAGATTCACAACCCTCTGGGAGAAGAAATTCCTTCTCAACTCGGTTTTAAATTGGCTCCCCCGTATTTTGAGGCTGTGCCCCCTAGTTCTAGTCTTCCCGACCAGTGGAAACAACCTCTTTGCCTCTATCTTGTCTATTCCTTTCATTATTTTAAATGTTTCTATAAGATCACCCCTCATCCTTCTGAACTCCAACGAGTAAAGACCCAGTCTACTCAATCTATCATCATAAGGTAACCCTCTCAGCTCCGGAATCATCCTAGTGAATCGTCTCTGTACCCCCTCCAAAGCTAGTATATCCTTCCTTAAGTCAGGTGGCCAAAACTGCACGCAGTACTCCAGGTACAGCCTCACTAATACCCTATACAGTTGCAGAAGGACCTCCCTGCTTTTGTACTCCATCCCTCTCGCAATGAAGGTCAACATTCCATTCGCCTTCCTGATTACCTGCTGCACCTGCAAACTAACTTTTTGAGATTTATGCACAAGGACCCCTAGGTCCCTCTGCACCGCAGCATGTTGTAATTTCTCCTCATTCAAATAATATTCCCTTTTACTGTGTTTTTTTCCCCCAAGGTGGATGACCTCACATTTTCCGACATTGTATTCCATCTGCCAAACCTTAGCCCATTCGCTTAACCTATCTAAATCTCTTTGCAGCCTCTCTGTGTCCTCTACACAACCCGCTTTCCCACTAATCTTTGTGTCATCTGCAAATTTTGTTACACTACACTCTGTCCCCTCTTCCAGGTCATCTATGTATATTGTAAACAGTTGTGGACCCAGCACCGATCCCTGTGGCACACCACTAACCACCGATTTCCAACCCGAAAAGGACCCATTTATCCCGACTCTCTGCTTTCTGTTAGCCAGCCAATTCTCGATCCATGCTAATACATTTCCTCTGACTCCGCATACCTTTATCTTCTGCAATAACCTTTTGTGTGGCACCTTGTCGAATGCCTTTTGGAAATCTAAATACACCACATCCATCGGTACAGCTCTATCCACCATGCTCGTTATATCCTCAAAGAATTCCAGTAAATTAGTTAAACATGATTTCCCCTTCATGAATCCATGTTGCGTCTGCTTGATTGCACTATTCCGATCTAGATGTCCCGCTATTTCTTCCTTAATGATAGCTTCAAGCATTTTCCCCACTACAGATGTTAAACTAACCGGCCTATAGTTACCTGCCTTTTGTCTGCCCCCTTTTTTTAAACAGAGGCGTTACATTAGCTGCTTTCCAATCCGCTGGTACCTCCCCAGAGTCCAGAGAATTTTGGTAGATTATAACGAATGCATCTGCTATAACTTCCACCATCTCTTTTAATACCCTGGGATGCATTTCATCAGGACCAGGGGACTTGTCTACCTTGAGTCCCATTAACCTGTCCAGCACTACCCCCCTAGTGATAGTGATTGTCTCAAGGTCCTCCCTTCCCACATTCCTGTGACCAGCAATTTTTGGCATGGTTTTTGTGTCTTCCACTGTGAAGACCGAAGCAAAATAATTGTTTAAGGTCTCAGCCATTTCCACATTTCCCATTATTAAATCGCCCTTCTCATCTTCTAAGGGACCAACATTTATACTTTAGTCACTCTTTTCCGTTTTATATATCGGTAAAAGCTTTTACTATCTGTTTTTATGTTTTGCGCAAGTTTACTTTCGTAATCTATCTTTCCTTTCTTTATTGCTTTCTTAGTCATTCTTTGCTGTCGTTTAAAATTTTCCCAATCTTCTAGTTTCCCACTAACCTTGGCCACCTTATACGCATTGGTTTTTAATTTGATACTCTCCCTTATTTCTTTGGTTATCCACGGCTGGTTATCCCTTCTCTTACCGCCCTTCTTTTTCACTGGAATATATTTTTGTTGAGCACTATGAAAGAGCTCCTTAAAAGTCCTCCACTGTTCCTCAATTGTGCCACTGTTTAGTCTGTGTTTCCAGTCTATTTTAGCCAACTCTGCCCTCATCCCACTGTAGTCCCCTTTGTTTAAGCATAGTACGCTCGTTTGAGACACTACTTCCTCACCCTCAATCTGTATTACAAATTCAACCATACTGTGATCACTCATTCCGAGAGGATCTTTTCCGAGGAGATTGTTTATTATTCCTGTCTCATTACACAGGACCAGATCTAAGATAGCTTGCTCCCTTGTAGCACCAGCAACAATGGATTTTTGGCCTGTTAACCTTCCACCACCTATATACTTATTTCCTTCTCATTTCCTTTATGTTTGAATTCAATTTTCCAATGAGCAAAAGATAATATTACACAAAAGATTATTCACTCACTGAAATCTCCATTGATAGGATATTTTCACAGAAACTACAGCAGTTAGCGTGCTGCACCCATGTGCGCTCTACCAACCTTTAACACCCAGCACACTGCTTCTTCTGATCAATCAGATTACATAAGAATACTGCAGATCTCTGCAGAGAAGCAATCCCAGTCTTGTCTAGTAACACAAAAAAACAACAGAATCCTTTTTCTGATCTGCTTTGTTACCTTCCACCATATAAATTCAGTTGAAATTGTGCCATGTGGTATTAGTAATGAACATGTTATTGCGTTCACATAAAATTCTTCTCTATTTTAACAAAGGTATTGATCAATGGTAAAAACAGAAAATGCCGTAAATCTCAGCGGGTCAGGCAGCATCTATGGAGAGAAGCAGAGTTAACGTTGAGTCCAGGAGGCTGTAAAGTGCCTAGACGAAAAGATGAGGTGCTGTTCCTCGAGCTTGCAATGAGCTTCACTGGAACAGTGTAGGAGTCCGAGGACGGAGATGTCAGAGTGGGAGTGGAGTGGAGAATTAAAATGACAGGCGACCGGAAGCTTGGGGTCATGCTTATGGACTGAACGGAGGTGCTCCGCAAAGTGGTCATCCAATATGCGTTTGGTCTCCCCGACATCGTCAGCAGCGAATACAGTGTAAGTTCGAGGAACAGCACCTCATCTTTCGTTTGGTCACTTTACAGCCTTCTAGACTCAACATTGAGTTCAACAATTTCAGACCTTAACCTCTGCCCACATTTTGCTCTGATGTATTTTTTTCTCTTTGTTTCCCATTGCAGCTGATAATTATCCTGCCATTCAACACCCTATATAAACTAATCTTTTTCTAACTTCTGCTATTACCATCTCAAGTCGGCCCATCATCCCTTTTGTTTCTCAAATCTCTCCTGTTGTAATTACGCTATTACGTGTGGCATGCCATAATTTGCTGGCACTCTCTTCCAACCTATCACAGACCTTCCCTTTTGTTCTTTCAGCCCCTCCCCCTTTCAGTGCTCCTTAAGAATTTGTTCATTTTGAACATTCACCAGTTCTGACGAAAGGTCATCGGCCCGAATCCTTAACTCTGCTTCTCTCCACAGATGCTGCCTGACCCGCTGAGATTTCCAACATTTTCTGTTTTTATTTCAGATTCCAGCATCCACAGCATTTTGCTTTTGTATTAATCAATGGGCCAGGATATGCTGAAAACCTGCAGCTCTGCAGCATACTCCATTATCCTGGTGCAGAAGCTCCAGGAAATTATGACACAAATGACTTAAAGAAAGACTTGCATTTACATAGTGCCTTTCACAACCACCGGACATCTCAAAGCACTTTACAGCCAATGAATGTACAATGTAGTCACTGTTGTAATTATGCCATCATGTGCTGGCACTCTCACCGAAATGTTATTCCACCAATTATCATTTCTTCGCCCCGCATAAAAATCAATGGTGTGACTGAGTTTACTGAATTAACGCCACTGTGATCACCATAGCCATGGAGACCATTACAGAATGGCGCTAGAGGTCATTGATTGCAATCGGTGATGAAGTATGACGAGGGATCGCACACAACTTAAGAGACAAGCCTCCGAATACGGATCCTTTCTTAATACCGATTTATATATTTATACTGTTTCAGTACAAACTCAACAATCAAATTAAACCACACCTGGATATTCTGTCTGTACATACTGCAACCCAATCCCACATCAACAGATTGGAGCAACTGGCCTGAGTCAGCAACAAACGATCGGCTTGCACTTGCCCACAGACTTTCTGTGGGCTTTTGTACGAGCACTTGCGGGGATGAGAAATCCATTTCAGTGCGGCGCCTTCTACAGGGTGCCTGGGGCTTGTGTGAACAGGGAAAGCAACTGCGTATCTCTTTAACCAATCAGATTGAAGAATTCTTAAGGCACAGCACAGTCTAAACCAGGAAGCGTCCGTTAGAATATTTAATTCAATGCCAAATCATGTACAAGAAGCGAAATAAAGAGAGGGGAAAAAATGGCATCGAGAGAGAGATAAAAGAGACAGAAAGAAAAAAAAACTTATTTTTTTATTATTTTAAGTCTCCAACAATAATTAAAATCTGAAGGAATGAGACTCCACACTTATAAATGTTAATTTTCAGGAACAGAAAAGTTGTTTGGCTCATCATATTGTTTAAAATTCACCTGCACTAGAATGTACAAGCCCTAACTTTTTCTGGCTTGTTTAGTGGGTATCTAGTGGGTAATTACCGCAACTTCACGCGTTCCATGTGTTTCAACGGCGAGTCTCTGGATGAGATACCAGTATAGCGAAGCTTCTGGACGAGCAGGGCAACGTGGACAGTACTTCCTGATTTCCCCATTTCATTATGCATGTGTGGGCGCCAGAAGTTCAGCCTAGACTAATGTGATGACAGATTCCTATCTCTGCCTCCTGTAAGGCCTCTAAGTGAAATGAATTGGTGAAATCTCAACCCAATCACTCGTGGATGAGTCCAAAGCAGAAAAATACAAATTTGGCAGTAGTTGGTCAATTAAAGTATAGTATAGTATTAGGCAGTCCCTCGTATCGAGGATGACCCGCTTCCAAACCAAAAAAGGATGAGTTCACAGGTGTTTCAATGAGGGACCTCACATTCTCGGTCCCGAATTACATATTGAAGGGTGGAAGATGCCTGTGCGTGGATTCTTTTAACCTGGGGTGGCCGTTGCACATCAGCCACCACACTGGCTTGACAGCTAGGTCTTGATACAGTGGCAAGGGTTAACCAAGACGACTGGAGACCAAGTTCTGCTGCACGGACCTAGTGCGCGCACATGCACCTACTAATCATAGATCGCAGTGTGGGTTGGCCCGTGCTGCCCCTGGGCCTTCACCTCTCCTGGGCCCCAATCTCTCACCGCTCCTCCGCCCCGATCAAAAATGGAGCAGTCAGTAACAGGACATCAATTATGTTGGAGACATCAAATATCGACACACTGTTATTTGAAATATCAAAATATTAAACTTCAGCCTAGTTGAAGGGTTATCAGCCATCTAACAGAATGAACACGATTCAGTAGGAATGTCACACTGGGGAGAGACCATTCACCTGCTCAGTGTGTGGGAAGGGATTCACTTAGTTACCCAGCCTGCAAAGACACCAAGCTACTAGATGAACTCGTTCACAGCTGCCACAGTCTAATTGTGAGCTTTGCCCTGTTTGGCCTTTAGGACAGTGCCGTCAGAGCATTTCGGCTGTTTCTCTTCCTCCCCCAACCCTTCCCTAACCCAATGATACTAAGGCTGATTATAACATCAAATTGCAATCCCAGCTGAGATACGCTAATTAGTGTTGCCTGTGGATTGAACCCGAGACTTTGATCCTTTGGCTCAGATACTTACTGAATAAATGTGCTGAGACTTTTGGGGAGAGGGGAGGGTGTGGTGATGGGAGCCGTAATATCTCCTACTGAAGCTTGGTGCCATTTTTGTTCAGCTGTGGGGCCAGTGTGGTTTGTGTTGTTTTTTTTCTCCAATTGGTGGTCAATTAAAGTCATAAAAATGACTGATGTGGATAACAGAACTGCCGTATTTGTGCAGTATGGAAAACACTTCTGTAGCTGCTGCTAAGACAAATTGTTGGGTCAGTGTACAGCAGCTTTGCTTTCCATCCAACCAATACTACTCTGGTCCAAAGAGTCCTTGATCCTTCTAATCATAAGCAGCATGAAAATGATTAAATCAACTATTTTCTTTCATAATCAATGCAGTCCTAAATCAGAGAAAATGATGAATTCTGTAAAGGTCAAATGCCTTGGTGATTTTGAGGTCAATTCCGACAATGCACTTCGCAATTCTGAAATAGTTGCACCAATCGTCATGTCATCTTCCACAGGATGAACAATTGAGATTATTTTAAATGTTAACTTTAGTGACGAATAAGTGGGAAACCCTGATGAGACAGTCACATTTACTGTAAAAAGAAAGACAGACTTGCATCTCTCTAGTGCCTTTCATGACCATCGGACATCCCAAAGTGCTTTACAGCCAATGAACTACTTTTTGAAGTGTACTCGCTGTTGTAATTTAGGAAACGCGCCAGCCAATTTGCGCACAGCAAGGTCCCAACAAACAGCAATGTGATAATGACCAGATAATTTGTTTTTTTACTAATGTTGATTGAGGGATACCTATTGGCCAGGACACTGGGAGAGAATTCCCCTGCTCTTCTTCGAAATAGTGCCATGCGATCTTTTCCGTATACCTGAGTGAGCAGTCGGGGCCTCGAGTTAACGTCTCATCCGAAAGACAGGACCTCAGGCAGTGCAGCACTCCCTCAGCACTGCACTGGAGTGTCAACCTAGATTTTTGTGCTCAAGGCGTGTACCTCAAAACATGTTTCATCCTGAAAGATGTAATGCATTTCTCAGTATAAAGTACTATTCATGTGTTTTCATTTTTTTTTAAAGTACACAATACCTTATTAAAAAGAATATCTTTGTTCCACATACTGGTGCATCAATATTAGTAAAGGTCAATGATTACTTCTGTTGTCAATGATTCATAACACCTCAGTAAAAAGGTCAGTTTTAACCTTCAAAGTACATTGAAGGTTGAAACCTACAATGAAGAGCTACAGACCTTTGTCCAAGTATTTGCTCAAGTGGCAAATTAAACAGCTTGAACAGAGACAGCTCTTAGATTTGTCCATGTTGCATTTTACCAAAACTTCGTCCTGTAACAGCAGAGACCAGCAATGACCACAAAATTTTCTCTTCTAACAGAGCTTTGATTCATGTATTTTAAAAGGGGGGGAATCACTGCATTGAGAGGAAAAACTCAGAACAGTCCATCTTTATTACAGTCAAGCATATTAATAAAGCTAATTTATGTTGCAAATACCATCTTCACATTATGTAGTTACGGACACAATTTAAAAAGCTGTGCAACAACTCTTCAGTAACAATTACACTTCTTTAAATGTAGAAAGAAATGGTTCACAGTCATAGTCATGGGCAGAAAGCAATGTTTTCCGAAGCTGGGAGCGCAGTGAAACTATTCTTGACCATGGGCGAGTCCCTGGGTGATCTGCATGGAGACATTACTCACAGTGCTTTGCAAATAGGAAAAGTTATTTTTAAACTAGGCCATCACAGCCACAATGTGTGCAGGTGTTGTAGTAAAAGAAAGCACTTGATGTTTCAAATACTGTTATAAAACTGCAGACAATTTACGGCGAAAATTTAAATGCTTACATGAATAGCACAAAAATAACATTATGTAACATTTTATTGCCCCAGTTTATGAGACCATTGGAAGAAGGAACCACAGTTACGACTTTGCAATCCTTCTGAGGGAAGATAACACTCTGCAGATGCATTCTTAATTGTCTGCCTACCTGCTGCCTCACTTAACTGGCCTCCAACAATTGGCGGAAATGTGAATCTTGGAAAAGGATGGACAGAAGAGCCAGTGCTTTTCTTCCATTAGAGATATGAAGATGTTTCAGAGGGCCATTTGATTTCTTTTCATGTAATAGTTTTTTAAAAAAAGGTCATCTCCATTCGTTAGGAGTGCCGCTACAGCGCAGCCGATACACACCATTCGAGGTGTGAGGAGACCACTTCAAGGTAGACCAACTACCAATACCCCACCGCATGGTTGGGAATAATGCAATGCAAAGATTATAACACCTTATCACCAAGTGTGTAGTTTGAATTAAATGGATAAAATGGGAATGGGTGGTGGACCTGGCGGAATTTTTTCACCTTTTCTTTTTTATTCATTAGCTTCTGTACATAGAAATTTCTATCATAATTGCAACTTCAAAACCGCCGCTGTCAATGCAGCCTCGTAAAATTGACCTCTTAGATTTTCTGCTGTGCCAACAAAATTTGCACTGTTCGTTGATTTGAATAAAATGCCATACAAGTGCCAGCAGAAAGAAACCAAGACAGGGAAAGAAAAGCACATTAAGAAAGAACTTGCATTTATATAGTGCCTTGCCCAACCTCAGGACATCCCAAAGTGCTTTACAGCCAAATACTTTTGAAGTGTAATAACTGTTGTAATACTGTATAAAAACCGCATCAATTTTCAGACAGCAAAGGTCCCACAACAGCGATGTGATAATGACCAGAAATAATCTGTTTAATGATGTTGGTTGAGGGATAAATATTTGCCAGGACAAATGGGATTTTTTTCATCCAGCTGAGAGGGCTGCCAGGACCTCAGTTGAATCTGAAGGATGGCACCTCTAACAGTGCAGCACTCCCTCACTGACGCACTGAAATGTCAGCCAAGATTATGTGCACAAGTCTGAACCCACAACCTACTGACTCAGAGGCTACCCACTGAGCCACAGCTGACACCGATACGAAACTGAAGATATTTCTTATCAAGCATGAGATTCGTTATCCTATTTGTTTCTTCTAATTATATGGCTGGGTGATGTACTTTACTCTGAAAGTACTCTCTCCAGGCTTTACTGTTCCTTCAAATTTTACAGTTAAAGTACAAAACTGGCAAGTCTCAAGTGAGACTACACATCAGAAGATTGCATAGCAATAGGTATATGATGACAGAGCAAGCGGATATAATGCACATTTAATTTGTTTTAATATTTTACATTTATTCTTTTTGTCATTGTCATCCAATAGCAAAAGCATAATTTGTAAAACCACTGATTGACAAAAAAAAACACTGAGAATTTCACTTCCATAATTGTACAATTCACAGGTGGTGCAAGAAGATATATTAATGGGCTTCAAGAATGAACTAGACAGATCCGTGTCAACAAATAGGATACAGGGTTATTAGGAATGAACCATGGAAATACTCTGGATAGGTGGGCTAGATGGACCTAAACTCTTCTCCGGCCTTGAAACGGTTACGATGTTAATCCGCCATTATATATTGTCCCCAATTTATTTTCTATTTATCTTTCTATTCTTAGTTTCACTTCATAATAACATTGCTGTTTGTGGGAGCTTGCTGTGCGCAAATTGGCTACGGCGTTTCCCACAGTGACCACACTCCAAAAGTACTTCATTGACTGTAAAGTGCTTTGAGACGTCCGGTGGTCGTAAAAGGTGCTTTATAAATGTAAGTCTGTCTTTCTTCCTCTGATGTCTATTTCTATTTGGGCCAGCGAATTGGTCTCGTGCCAGAAACAAGTGCAAAGCACACATGCAACACGTGCCCAAAGATGAAGGCTTGAGGCTCACTGGAAATTGATCCTTGGGTCTCATCTGCACGATACAAGGAGAGTTGTGGATGCCATTCAGGCGTCGCGATGCAACTCGCCGCTCGGTGTCTGGAAAGTTAGGCCAGCTCCAGGGTAAGTTGTGGGGGAGATGAATGGGAGGGGGTGTTCGGCAGAGGTCACTGGTGCTCAGCAAGGGGTTTAGCAGGCATCGACTTTCTGGCTGTGAACAGCAAGAGATAAAACACAGAGACATAGACATCGACAGTCAGCCCAGTTTATGAAACAGAATGCTGTGAGGCAGTCATTCAGCAAAGTCTCCATGAAGGTTAAAAAACAGGAGAGAGTTGTCTGAAATCATATTGCTGATCAAGCCAAACGACCCGCCGGTGTGAGGAGGCATAGTGCGTCTATTATTTTGTATTATCACACCAAGACAGTTTGCACTGATTTAACAAAGTGAACCTGATCAAAACTGTTGCTCTGTACATTCACTCACTGCAAAATAAAGCAGCACAAGTCATATCAAATCTCAACTAATCAAGTGCTTGCTCGGTCTGCCTTCGGAGAGATTGAAGAACACACGTGAAAGACATAAACATCTGGTTCGGGTCACAAGGGGGTACTACTGTTACACCGCTGGGTTACAGTATCACACCAAAAGATACAAGGCAGTGCGAGTCAACTCCCATGTTGGGAAATAACTCAGACTGCTTACAGAAACGACTGGCACCACTAACACCACAAGAAGGTATCTACGGATGACTCAAATATCTAATATGTACTTATCTTTTGATTTTCTCTACCTTCCCCCAACAGCTCAATTAATATCAGGAATGCATCGTTCAGTACTGTCAAACAAACCGACATCCTAACCATCCGAGGCAAAGTACAATGGTACAAAACTACCTGCAGATACTCCCTCCAAGTGGCACAGATGTAAGCAGAGAGGTGCAGGAGCAGGTAGCATGGTACAAAACCTTCTGTGTCAACCTTCATTATTTCTGTGGTAATCCTCTAGGATTCTTGCTGTCTAATAGCTCGGTTGTTAAGTGCACTCATGGATGGAACTGAGCCATATAAATCAAGAGGATCTCAGGTTACACTCCTGATGTATGCTAATCACAATTCTTCAAGTGGCAGACATGTTACAATTAGCATTATCCCGAACTGGGGAAGGATAAAACTTACCAGGGTTTCCATGCCTGATCATTATCCAGTGATCCCTGCTGCATAATGTGCACAATGTTAATTTTGGATGAGGTCAGGATTATGCTCGACTGTGATGCCCACTGGTAAACAGTGCACTGACTACTCAGTGCCAAGAGATGTACATGAAAATTCATGTGCCAACCTGGGGAAGCTGCAACACTGGACTACATGCAGGATAAAAAGTGGAAGCAGCATTACATAGACAAGGCTAAATGATTCCATAATCATTATCATCATCATAGGCAGTCCCTCGGAATCGAGGAAGACTTGCTTCCACTCCCAAAGTGAGCTTTTGGTGGCAGAACAGTCCAAAACGAGAGCCACAGACCCTGTTACAGGTGGGACAGACATTCGTTGAGGGAAGGGGTCAGTGGGGCTGGTTTGCCGCCCGCACCTTCCGCGACCTGCGCTTGACCTCCTCACGCTCCTTGCGTTGAGACTCGAAGAGCTCAACGCCCTCCCGGATGCACTTTCCCCACCTCGGGCGGTCTTCGGCCAGGGTCTCCCAGGTGTCAGTGTTAATGTCGCACTTTGCCAGGGAGTCTTTGAGGGTGTCCTTATAATGTTTCCGCTGCCCACCTTTGGCTCGTTTACCATGAAGGAGCTCCGCATAAAGCATTTGCTTAGGGAGTCTCGTATCTGGCATGCGAATTATGTTGCCTGCCCAGCGAAGCTGATCGAGTGTAATCAGTGCTTCAATGCTGGGGATGTTAGCCTGGACGAGGACACTGATGTTGGTGCGCCTGTCCTCCCAGGGGATTTGCAGGATCTTGCGGAGACATCGCTGGTGATATATCTCCAGCGACTTGAGATGCCTTCTGTACACTGTCCATGCCTCAGACCCATACAGGAGGGCGGGTATTACTACAGCCCTGTAGACCATGAGCTTGGTGGTACATTTGAGGGCCTGGTCTTCAAACACTCTTTTCCTCAGACGGCCGAAGGCTGCACTGGCGCACTGGAGGCGATGTTGGATCTGCGCATCAATGTCTGCCTTTGTTTATAGAGGCTCCCGAGATATGGGAAATGGTCCACGTTGTCGAGGGCCGCGGCGTGAATCTTGATGATTGGAGGGCAGTGCTGTGCGGCGGGGACAGGCTGTGGATGTTAAGCGTAAGGCCCATGTTTTCATATGCCTCAGTGAATACATTGATTATATCCTGGGGTTCAGCCTCAGAATGTGCGCAGACACAGGCATTGTCCGCGTACTGCAGCTCAACGACAGAGGTTGGTGTGATCTTGGACATGGCCTGGAGGCAGCGTAGGTTAAACAGCTTCCCACTGGATCTGTAGTTTAGTTCCACTCAGCGAGGAGCTTGTTGATTGTGAGGTGGAGTATGGCGGCGAGGAGGATTGAGAAGAGGGTTGGTGCGATCCGTTGGTAAGGATCACGGTCTGCATGTCGTTGTGAATCAGGCGAAGGATGTTGACAAACCGAAACAAAGGAGGATGCTCCGTCGACCTTCACACTTGATAGTGTCAAAGGCCTTTGTAAGATCGAAAAAGGCCATGTATAAGGGCTGGCACTGTTCCCTGCATTTTTCCTGCAACTATCGCGCTGCAAAGATCATGTCCGTTGTGCCCCGTAGTAGACGAAATCCGCACTGTGATTCCGGGAGGAGCTCCTCGGCCACAGGGAGAAGACAGTTGAGGAGAACTCTAGCGACAACTTTCTAGTGGCTGATAGCAGGGAGATTCCCCTGTAGTTGCCGCAGTCGGACTTGTCCCTTTTTTTAAATCCACAATCAACGGATTAGATCAAAGCTCTGCAATCCTGCCACATCCAGTCGTGAATGTTGGTGGAGCATTAAACAACTAACGGGAGGAGGAGGCTCCATGAATAGTCCCATCCTCAATTATGGCAGAGCCCAGCACGTGAGTGCAAAAGACAAGGCTAAAGCGTTTACAACCATCTTCAGCCAGAAGTGCCGACTGGATGAATTATATTGGCCTCCACCATCATAGAAGCCAGTCTTCAGCCAATTCGATTTACTCCATGTGATATCAAGAAACAGCTGAGCACACTGGACACAGCAAAGGCTATGGGCCCCGACAACATCCCGGCTCAAGACTTGTGCTCCAGAACTAGCCACATCTCTAGCCAAGCTGTTCCAGTATAGCTACAACAGGCATATATCCGACAATGTGGAAAACTGCCCAGGTATGTCCTGTCCACAAAAAGCAGGACAAATCCAATCAATCATCAGCAAAATAATGGAAGGTGTCGTCGACAGTGCTATCGTGCCACTTACTCACGAATAAGCTGCTCAGTTTGGGTTCCGCCAAGACTACTTACTTGGCTCCAGACCTCATTACAGCCTTGGTCCAAACAAGGACAAAAGGAGCGGAATGCCAGAGGTGAGGCGAGAGTGGGTACCCTTGACATCAAGGCAGCATTTGACAAAGTGTGGCATCAAGGAGCCCTAGTAAAACTAAAGTCAATGGGAATCAGGGGGAAAACTCTCCACTGGCTGGAGTCATACCTAACACAAAGGAAGATGGTTGTGGTTGTTAGAAGTCAATCATCCCAGCCCCAGAACATCGCTACAGGGGGAAAACTCTCCACTGGCTGGAGTCATACCTAACACAAAGGAAGATGGTTGTGGTTGTTGGAAGTCAATCATCCCAGCCCCAGAACATCGCTACAGGAGTTCCTCAGGGCAGTGTCCTAGGCCCAACCATCTTTAGCTGCTTCATCAATGACCTTCCCTCCATCATAAGGTCAGAAGTGGGAATGTTCGCTGATGACAGCACAGTGTTCAGTGACATTCGCAACTCCTCAGATAATGGAGCAGTCCATGCCCGCATGCATCAAGATCTGGACACATTCAGGCTTGGGCTGGTAAGTGGCAAGAAACATTTGCGCCACACAAGTGCCAGGCAATGACTATCTCCAACAAGCGAGAGTCTAACCATCACCCCTTAACATTCAATGGTATTACCATCGCCGAATCCTCCACCATCAACATCCTGGGGGTCACCATTGATCAGAAACTTAACTGGACCAAGCAGTAAATGGAATGACTGAAAGTTAACATGCAGGTACAGCAAGCAATTAAGAAAGCAAATGGAATGTTGGCCTTTACTTACAAGAGGATTTGAGTATAAGAGTAAAGACGTCTTACTGCAATTATATAGGGCCCTGGTGAGACCACACCTGGAGTATTGTGTACAGTATTGGTCTCTTTACCTAAGGAAGGATATACTTGCCATTGAGGGAGTGCAACGAAGGTTCACCAGACTGGTTCCTAGGATGGGGGGATTGTCCTATGAGGAAAGATTGAGTAGACTCGGCCTACATTCGCTAGAGTTTAGAAGAATTAAGAGATGAACTCATTGAAACATTCAAATTTCTTACAGGACTTGACAGGGTAGATACAGGGAGAATGTTTCCTCAGGCTGGGGAGTCTAGAACCATGGGTCACCGTCTCAGAAAAAGGGGTCGACCATTTAGGACTGAGATGAGGAGAAACTTCTTCACTCAGAATCTTTGGAATTCTCTACCCCAGAGGGTAGTGGAGGCTCAGTCTTTGAGTATATTCAATTGATTTTTGGATATTAAGGAAATCAAGGGATAATGCAGGAAAGTGGAGTTGAGGTAGATAATCAGCCATGATCTCAAAGAATGGCGGAGCAGGCTCGAGGGATTGAATGGCCTACTCCTGCTTCTTATGTTCTTAAATACTGTGGCAATAGGGCGGGTCAGAGTCTGATTATTCAGTGGCAAGTGTCTCACTTCCTGACTCTCCAAAAGCTTTCCACCATCTACAAAGCACAAGTCAGGAGTGTGATGGAATACTCTCCACTTGCCTGGATGAGTGCTGCTCCAAGGATACAAGAAGCTCAACACCATCCAGGACAAGGCAACCCGCTTGATTGGCATCCCATCCACCACCTTAAACATTCAATCGTTCCATCACCGGTGCACCGTGGCTGCAGTGGGTACCATCTGCAAGATGCACTGCAGCAACTTGCCAAGACTTCTTCGGCAGCACCTCCCAAACCCGCGACCTCTACCACCTAGAAGGACAAAGGCAGCAGGCGCGTGGGAGCACCACCACCTCCACTTGCCCCTCCAAGTCACACATCATCCTAAATTGGAAATATATCACCCGCTCCTTCATCATCACTGGGTCAAAATCCTGGAACTCCCTCCCCAACAGAACTGTGAGAACACCTTCCCCACATGGACTGCAGCAGTTCAAGAAGGCCGTTCACCACCATCTTCTCAAGGGCAATTGGGGATGGGCAATAAGTGCTGGCCTTGCCAGCGATGCCCACATCCCATGAACGAATAAAAAAAACTTGGGTGAGACACCGGAAATCAGCTTGTATCAGTGGAATTATACCCCAACAGGAAGAGAGAATATTTGAGGGGGAAAAAGATTTCTTCTGTTTCTGTAGCCTGCCATGTAACTATCCCAAATTACCGTGTGCACAAGACTGGGCCGACTTTATTCATGGTCTGTACCGACAGAGATTTCTCCAATGATTTGATTACCTCATTATTTATTCTGCTTTTCAGAGGAATTTTCTTCCCTCCCTCTCTCCTGAAGGAATTGATTCCTTGCTGGGACATGTCTCCGGCTCCACAGGTTCTGCTAGTGTCCAAGTGGCCATTCTTCACATGTGAGCCGAGACTCTTCAACTGCAGGGGGGGAGGGAGAGGGTGTGGCATCAGAAGTGAACCCAATTTGGTCTTACCCAACAGCAGGGGGCAATTGGATAGCAATTCCCTCACTAGCCCAGGGGTGCTGAAGCTAACAATAGTGGCCCTACCACCAGCTGAGATCAGCTTGAGTTTGAGTGTCAAGCATGGGACATTCCTGGTCTAGATCGCTCATCCGCTCATTCTCTTAACCAACTTCCAGCAGCCACCAACCCTCACTTTCAGAATAATTAATTTAAAACTGGTGGGAAAATTCTCACTGATGATACTTGCCCTCCTGCTCTCTCCTCTAAAGTTGCTTCGGGCTTCACGTTGCTTGCTTTGTTGCAACATTACAACAGTGACTACACTTCAAAAGTACAATTGGCTGTAAAAATGCTCTGGAACGTCCGGAGGCTGTGAAAGGCGCTACAGAAATGCAAGTCTTTCTTTTTTATCTTTTACACTAACGGTATTAGACAAATTGTTTCCCTCTTAAGCTGTAATGATATATCTTTCTCTCCAACACACATGAGGCCAGAATGTCAATGGTCCATCACCTTAAATAATATTAATTACGTTGTGCCATTCCCCACAGATATGTTACAACAGCTACTGTCAAATACTAGGGAAATGCCTTTACATGCCCATGCCCTTGCACTACAATTGCACCAAGCAGCAATGAATTGAAAGCGTTTGAAATATAAGAGCCTTTAAGCAACTATCAGATGCTTGAAGTATTTCTCAAGTATGTTGAAACCCAAATAGGTATTTTAAATTGCAACCTTTAAGTCATGATTTATCCCAAAGTTTTGAGACTTAAAGCTACAGTTAGGTATTAAGATGTAGTAGCATGGACACATTTCAACAGATGCGTGCCATTTGTTCACATTTTAAGTAGTGATTAGAGCATCTGCTGAGACCCACAAACAGCTGTGATTCTTTTCATTATGGATCTGCTGCTCATTACAGTCAAAACTGACTTTCACTTCACATTTAGCAGTAGTGTTAATAAATTCATTATCAGATATACTGCAAGAATGCAACCCTATAGGATATCTAGGAACTCAGTTTGAATTTGGACTGGATTCCAAAGAATTAAATCGAGAAATGAAGGGCCAGTTCTTAGAAAATGGGCACAGGGAGCCAGCCCTGGGCTGGAACTGGTCAGATTGAGGCAAACAGGATATTGGGCCTTGGGCCTCATTTACATGTGACCAGTGAGTTGTGAACGGTGGCTGGGCAATTCCAGGTTGCTTGCCTGGTGAAATGGATTTGAATTTCGGGCCACAGCATTGCCGGCAGCAGCCATCCAGAGGGTCCTGGAAAAGGTGGCAGGCGAATGGGCAGTGGCTGAGTGGGTTAACGGTCTTTGGCACCGCTGTGGAGCCGGGAGGTGCACTGCTGGTTAGGCCGCATGTAGACCAGGTTTTCCAGAATACTTCCGGGCCAGCGCCTGCAGCTTTAAGGCAGTCTAATTTCAGGAAGGGGAACTGAAACAGGCGCAAGGCCCCTTATTTGCATATCTCAACGCCTGTTTAGTTGTGGGCTTGGGACTCCTCTTTTTCTGCCTTCATCGATATGGTATGTGCCACACTTCCAGCGTGGAATGTGCACGTAGCCCACTATATGGGACACTTAAGTGCCTGTTTTACGCCTGTAAAATGGTCACGCTCAATCAATTTCTGGGCCATTGTCTTCTGCTCATGCATAATTTACAGCCAGTCCATTAAAATGCATCAAATAGATAAACAATGAAGGAGAAGCCCTGTCTACTCAACTTGCATACACTCTTGCGGGTCTTTAGATTATTTTGCTTTAACTGTCTTGGTAAATCCAATATATTACATTCAACTTAACCTATGTTTCATTGAGTGGGATCTGCTCATTTTACTACTTCAACCGTGGCTATCAAGGGAAATCAGGGATAGTATTAAAGCCAAGGAAGTGGCATACAAATTGGCCAGAAATAGCAGTGAACCCGGGGACTGGGAGAAATTTAGAACTTAGCAGAGGAGGATAAAGGGTTTGATTAGGGCAGAGAAAATAGAGTACGACAGGAAGCTTGCAGGGAACATTAAGACGGACTGCAAAAGTTTCTATAGATATGTAAAGAGAAAAAGGTCAGTAAAGACAAACGTAGGTCCTCTGCAGTCAGAATCAGGGGATGTCATAACGGGGAACAAAGAAATGGCAGACCAATTGAACAAGTACTTTGGTTCGGTATTCACTAAGGAGGATACAAACAACCTTCCGGATATAAAAGGGGTCAGAGGGTCCAGTAAGAAGGAAGAACTGAGGGAAATCCTTATTAGTCGGGAAATTGTGTTGGGGAAACTGATGGGATTGAAGGCCGATAAATCCCCAGGGTCTGATGGTCTGCATCCCAGAATACTTAAGGATGTGGCCTTGGAAATAGCGGATGCATTGACAGTCATTTTCCAACATTCCTATGGAGTGGAGGGTAGCCAATGTAACCCCACTTTTTTAAATGGGGAGAGAGAAAACAGGGAATTTTCGACCTGTCAGCCCGACATCGGTAGTGGGTAAAATGATGGAATCAATTATTAAGGTTGTCATAACAACGCATTTGGAAAGAGGTGACATGATAGGTCCAAGTCAGCATGGATTTGTGAAAGGGAAATCATGCTTGACAAACCTTCTGGAATTTTTTGAGGATGTTTCCAGTAGAGTGGACAAGGGAGAACCAGTTGATGTGGTGTATTTGGAAGGCTTTCGACAAGGTCTCACACAAGAGATTAATGTGCAAAGTTAAAGCACATGGGATTGGGGGCAGTGTGCTGATGTGGATTGAGAACTGGTTGGCAGACAGGAAGCAAAGAGTAGGAGTAAATGGGGACTTTTCAGAATGGCAGACAGTGACTAGTGGGGTGCCGCAAGGTTCTGTGCTGGGGCCCCATTGTACATTAATGATTTAGACGAGGGGATTAAATGTAGTATCTCCAAATTTGCGGATGACACTAAGTTGGGTGGCAGTGTGAGCTGCGAGGAGGATGCTATGAGGCTGCAGAGTGACTTGGTAGGTTAGGTGAGTGGGCAAATGCATGGCAGATGAAGTATAATGTGGATAAATGTGAGGTTATCCATTTTGGTGGTAAAGCAGAGAGACAGACTATCATCTGAATGGTGACAGATTAGGAAAAGGGGAGGTGCAACGAGAGCTGGGTGTCATGGTACATCAGTCATTGAAGGTTGGCATGCAGGTACAACAGGCGGTTAAGAAAGCAAATGGCATGTTGGCCTTCATAGCGAGGGGATTTGAATACAGGGGCAGGGAGGTGTTACTACAGTTGTACAGGGCCTTGGTGAGGCCATACCTGGAGTATTGTGTACAGTTTTGGTCTCCTAACTTGAGGAAGGACATTCTTGCTATTGAGGGAGTGCAGCGAAGGTTCAACAGACTGATTCCCGGGATGGCGGGACTGACCTAGCAAGAAAGACTGGATCAACTGGGCTTTTATTCACTGGAGTTCAGAAGAATGAGAGGGGATCTCATAGAAACGTTTAAAATTCTGATGGGTTTAGACAGGTTAGATGCAGGAAGAATTTTCCCAATGTTGGGGAAGTCCAGAACCAGGGGTCACAGTCTAAGGATAAGGGGTAAGCCATTTAGGACCGAGATGAGGAGAAACCTCTTCACCCAGAGAGTGGTGAACCTGTGGAATTCTCGATCACAGAAAATTGTTGAGGCCAATTCACTAAATATATTCAAAAAGGAGTTAGATGTAATCCTTACTACTCGGGGGATCAAGGGGTATGGCGAGAAGGCAGGAATGGGGTACTAAAGTTGCATGTTCAGCCATGAACTCATTGAATGGCGGTGCAGGCTCGAAGGGCCGAATGGTCTACTCCTGCACCTATTTTCTATGTTTCTATGTTTCAAGACTTGTATGTAATTTCCTAGTACACGCTGCCGGTGAGCAGATTCACCCGCTACCAGCACATCGCCACACCTCGATCCACATTAGCCTGAAGCACCGCAGCTCGAAGGCTGCTGCTGCTTCACACAGGTAGGAATATTCAATATTTTGGATTTGCTTTGTTTAGAACTTTTCATTCAGGATGGCTCTTTATTTGTATATACAAGACTGTTGAATGCTTGTAGAATTTAATTACTTTCCTTCCGCCCCGCCCCCCCCCCGCTCACTATGCCTGATTTGTAACCTACGCCTGATTTCTAAAGTGTAGGCAAGGTTTTTCTGAGCATACAAAAATCTACACTTACTCCATTCTAAGTTAGTTTGGAGTAAGTTTTCAATGCCTAAACTTTCAAAACAGACGTAAGTGGCCGGACGCGCCCCCTTTTGAAAAAAAAATCTGTTCGAAAATGAAACTGTTCTTACTGACTAGAACTGGAGTAAACTAAATGCCGAGAATTGCAATTTCTAAGATACTCCATTCTAAACCAGTTGCTCCAAAAAAATAGGAGCAACTCAGGCCGAAACTTGACCCCAATGTTTCCAACCCATCAGAAATGCACATCAGGCACATGTAGGTATCTCCTCCCTTTTTCTGGCGTGGTACACCCTATGAGTATAAGCCATGGGTCAGTGAGTAGCACATTCTTCTCTGAGTCAGAAGGTTGTGGGTTCAAGACCCACAACAGAAACTGGAGCACAAAAATCAAGCCAGACAATCCAGTACAGTACTGAGGAAGGGCTGCACTGTCAGAGGTGCCATCTTTCAGATGAGACATTAAACTGAGGCCCCGTCTGCTCTCAGGTAGATATAAAACATCCCATCCCAGTGTCCTGGCCAATATTTATCGCTCAATCAACATAACAAAAACGGATTATCTGGTCATTGTCACATTGCTGTTTGTGGGACCTTACTGTGCACAATTTTGTTGCACCGTTTCCAACATTACAACAGTGCCCGCACTTCAAAAGTACTTCATTGGCTGTAAAGCGCTATGGGTAGCCCTGAAATCGTGAAAGACACTTTGTAAATGCAAGTCTTTCTTTCTTGCTTGCTTTCATGAATAGGAACATAGAAGACACAATGGATGCAAATCTCTTCCCCTTTGAGGCACCAGCATATATGTGATGAAATTTCCACTAGGGGTGTACTTGGCAAAATGTTCCCAGAATGCGCTGGTTTTGCAGAGTTGAAGTTACATTCATGTCAGCTGTAGCTCAGTTAGTAGCACTCTTGCCTCTGAGTCAGAAGGTTGTGGGTTCAAGTCCCACTCCAGAGACTTGAGCACAAATTTAGGCTGACACTCCAGTGCAGCACTGAGGTGCTATCTTTCGGGTGAGACATTAAACCAAGGCCCTGTCTGCTCTCAGGTGGATGTAAAAGATCCCATGGCACTATTTCAAAGATCAGGGGAGCTATCCCCGGCATCCTGGCCAATATTTATCCCTCAACCAACATCACTAAAACAGATGACCTGGTCATGATCACATTGCTGTTTGTGGGAGCTTGCTGTGCGCAAATTGGTTGACAAGTTTCCTGCATTACAACATTCATAAAGTACTTCATTGGCTGTAAAGTGCTTTGGGATGTGCGGTGGTCGAGAAAGACGTTACATAAATGCAAGTCTTCTTTTCCCCCATGCAAAACTCAATAGCATAAGGCCGAATAAGGAGGATTTAAACTAATATGGCAGGGGGATGGGAGACAAAAAGGAGGCAAAAGCAAAAGACAGAAAGGAGATGAGGAAAAGTGGAGGGCAGAGAAACCCAAGGCAAAGAACAAAAAGGGCCACTGTACAGCAAAATTCTAAAAGGACAAAGGGTGTTAAAAAAACAAGCCTGAAGGCTTTGTGTCTTAATGCAAGGAGTATCCGCAATAAGGTGGATGAATTAACTGTGCAAATAGATGTTAACAAATATGATGTGATTGGGATTACGGAGACGTGGCTCCAGGATGATCAGGGCTGGGAACTCAACATCCAGGGGTATTCAACATTCAGGAAAGATAGAATAAAAGGAAAGGAGGTGGGGTAGCATTGCTGGTTAAGGAGCAAATTAAGGCAATAGTTCGGAAGGACATTAGCTTGGATGATGTGGAATCTATATGGGTAGAGCTGCAGAATACCAAAGGGCAAAAAACGTTAGTGGGAGTTGTGTACAGACCTCCAAACAGTAGTAGTGATGTTGGGGAGGGCATCAAACAGGAAATTAGGGGTGCGTGCAATAAAGGTGCAGCAGTTATAATGGGTGACTTTAATATGCACATAGATTGGGTTAACCAAACTGGAAGCAATACGGTGGAGGAGGATTTCCTGGAGTGCATAAGGGATGGTTTTTTAGACCAATATGTCGAGGAACCAACTAGGGGGGAGGCCATCTTAGACTGGGTGGTGTGTAATGAGAGAGGATTAATTAGCAATCTCGTTGTGCGAGGCCCCTTGGGGAAGAGTGACCATAATATGGTGGAATTCTGCATTAGGATGGAGAATGAAACAGTTAATTCAGAGACCATGGTCCAGAACTTAAAGAAGGGTAACTTTGAAGGTATGAGGCGTGAATTGGCTAGGATAGGTTGGCGAATGATACTGAAGGGGTTGACTGTGGATGGGCAATGGCAGACATTTAGAGACCGCATGGATGAACTACAACAATTGTACATTCCTGTCTGGCGTAAAAATAAGAAAGGGAAGGTGGCTCAACCGTGGCTATCAAAGGAAATCAGGGATAGCATTAAAGCCAAGGAAGTGGCATACAAATTGGCCAGAAATAGCAGCGAACCCGGGGACTGGGAGAAATTTAGAACTCAGCAGAGGAGGGCAAAGGGTTTGATTAGGGCAGGGAAAATGGAGTAGGAGAAGAAGCTTGCAGGGAACATTAAGACGGATTGCAAAAGTTTCTATAGATATGTAAAAGAGAAAAAGGTTAGTAAAGACAAACGTAGGTCCCATGCAGTCAGAATCAGGGGAAGTCATAACGGGGAACAAAGAAATGGCGGACCAATTGAACAAGTACTTTGGTTCGGTATTCACTGAGGAGGACACAAACAACCTTCCAGATATAAAAGGGGTCAGAGGGTCTAGTAAGGAGGAGGAACTGAGGGAAATCCTTATTAGTCGGGAAATTGTGTTGGGGAAATTGATGGGATTGAAGGCCGATAAATCCCCAGGGCCTGATGGACTGCATCCCAGAGTACTTAAGGAGGTGGCCTTAGAAATAGTGGATGCATTGACAGTCATTTTCCAACATTCCATTGACTCTGGATCAGTTCCTATCGAGTGGAGGGTAGCCAATGAAATTCCACTTTTTAAAAAAGGAGGGAAGAGAGAAAACAGGGAATTATAGACCGGTCAGCCTGACATCAGTAGTGGGTAACATGATGGAATCAATTATTAAGGATGTCATAGCAGTGCATTTGGAAAGAGGTAATATGATAGGTCCAAGTCAGCATGGATTTGTGAAAGGGAAATCATGCTTGACAAATCTTCTGGAATTATTTGAGGATGTTTCCAGCAGAGTGGACAAGGGAGAACCAGCTGATGTGGTATATTTGGACTTTCAGAAGGCTTTCGACAAGGTCCCACACAAGAGATTAATGTGCAAAGTTAAAGCACATGGGATTGGGGGTAGTGTGCTGACATGGATTGAGAACTGGTTGTCAGACAGGAAGCAAAGAGTAGGAGTAAATGGGGACTTTTCAGAATGGCAGGCAGTGACTAGTGGGGTACCGCAAGGTTCTGTGCTGGGGCCCCAGCTGTTTACACTATACATTAATGATTTAGACGAGGGGATTAAATGTAGTATCTCCAAATTTGCGGATGACACTAAGTTGGGTGGCAGTGTGAGCTGCGAGGAGGATGCTATGAGGCTGCAGAGCGACTTGCATAGGTTAGGTGAGTGGGCAAATGCATGGCAGATGAAGTATAATGTGGATAAATGTGAGGTTATCCACTTTGGTGGTAAAAACAGAGAGACAGACTATTATCTGAATGGTGACAGATTAGGAAAAGGGGAGGTGCAAAGAGACCTGGGTGTCATGGTACATCAGTCATTGAAGGTTGGCATGCAGGTACAGCAGGCGGTTAAGAAAGCAAATGGCATGTTGGCCTTCACAGCGAGGGGATTTGAGTACAGGGGCAGGGAGGTGTTGCTACAATTGTACAGGGCCTTGGTGAGGCCACACCTGGAGTATTGTGTACAGTTTTGGTCTCCTAACCTGAGGAAGGACATTCTTGCTATTGAGGGAGTGCAGCGAAGGTTCACCAGACTGATTCCCGGGATGGCGGGACTGACCTATCAAGAAAGACTGGATCAACTGGGCTTGTATTCACTGGAGTTCAGAAGAATGAGAGGGGACCTCATAGAAACGTTTAAAATTCTGACGGGGTTAGACAGGTTAGATGCAGGAAGAATGTTCCCAATGTTGGGGAAGTCCAGAACCAGGGGACACAGTCTAAGGATAAGGGGGAAGCCATTTAGGACCGAGATGAGGAGGAATTTCTTCACCCAGAGTGTGGTGAACCTGTGGAATTCTCTACCACAGAAAGTTGTTGAGGCCAATTCACTAAATATATTCAAAAAGGAGTTAGATGTCGTCCTTTCTGCTAGGGGAATCAAGGGGTATGGTGAGAAAGCAGGAATGGGGTACTGAAGTTGCATGTTCAGCCATGAACTTATTGAATGGCGGTGCAGGCTAGAAGGGCCGAATGGCCTACTCCTGCACCTATTTTCGGCCATAATTGATTCGAGGCTGGAACAGGGCAACCTCTAGTATCACAGAAAGGAATGGGATTGCCAGAAAATGAGCCATTTTTTGAATGATTTAATACTCTTTAATTGGCTTCAATTGACTGCTTTGACCTTCCCCTGGTACATAAGAATATAAGAACTCGGAGCAGGAGTAGGCCATTTGGCTCTTCGAGCCTGTTCCGCCATTTAGTAAGATCATGGCTGATCTGACCATGGAAATAGCTCCACTTCTCTGCCTGCTCCCCTTAGCCCTTTATTCCCTTGTCGCTCAAAAATCTGTCGATCTCCACCTTAAAAAAATTAAATGACCCAGCCTCCACAGCTCTCTGGGGCAGAGAATTCCATAGATTTACAACCCTCTGAGAGAAGAAATTCCTCCTTATCTCAGTTTTAAATGGGTAGCCCCTTATTCTGAGACAATTGGGCCCAAATTTTCCCCATGAGTTGCACCGTTTTTTTTGGTGTAGCTTGATTTTTCTGGTGTATCTCTTTAGTTGCAGATATGGCCATTTAATTTGTGCCAGTGTGAGTTAGTTAGGTTTTTTGTTCGGTCAGTTTTTTTTAAAAAGGAGACGTTCCCAGCCACTTACACCATTTATGCCAATTTGGCCAGAAAAAAGTTGAACTAAACTAACTTAGGGCAGCGTATGTGTCTACTTTTGTCCGCACAGAAAGGCCTTACTTACAGTTAAGGAATCGGCACAAGTAACTACATTTAAAGCACCACCAAGCACCAAACAAAGCACAAAAAGTAATAAGCAATTAATTAATAAAATAGAAGGAACCCCGCCCCTAAAGCACCAAGACCAAAGTAATCATCATCATCATCATAGGCAGTCCCTCAGAATCGAGGAAGACTTGTTTCCACTCCTGAAACAAGTTCTTTGGTGGCTGAACAGTCCAATACGAGAGCCACAGACTCTGTCACAGATGGGACAGATGGTCGTTGAGGGTAAGGGAGGGTGGGACAGATTTGCCGCACGCTCTTTCCGCTGTCTGCGCTTGATTTCTGCATGCTTTCGGCGTTGAGGTTCGAGGTGCTCAGCGCCCTCCCAGATGCACTTCCTCCACTCAGGGCAGTCTTGGGCCAGGGACTCCCAGGTATCTGTGGGGATGTTGCACTTTATCAAGGAGGCTTTGAGAGTGTCCTTGTAGGGTTTCCACTGCCCACCTTTGGCTCATTTGCCGTGAAGGAGTTCCAAGTAGAGCACTTGCTTTGGGAGTCTCGTGCCTGGCATGCGGACTGTGTGGCCTGCCCAGCGGAGCTGACAGAGTGTGGTCAGTGCTTCAATGCTGGGGATGTTAGCCTGAGTGAGGACGCTGATGTTGGTGCGCCTTCCCAGGGGATTTCGGGGATTTGTAGGATCTTGCGGAGACATCTTGCAGAGACCAAAGTAATAAGCAATCAATAAATAACAAATCAAAAAATAGAACTCCTACCTTAGGGAACATAGCGGGCCGCCGATGAGGGAGCCCATGTGGCCAGGGCTAGGGACCGCGTGCTTCGGCCCCTCCCACACAGCCTTCAGCGCGCGTTTGTTGAATCGGCCTGCCAGGAGCTACTGCACATGGGCGCAGACTCTAGCGCGCATGTGCAGAGGTCCCGGCACTGTTTTCAGCGCCGGGACCGAGCTCTGCCCCTCTCTTTCTTCTGCGCCACGCCAGCTCCACAGACAGCCCGAGAATCGACCATGATCGCACCGATTTTTTTTGCCGCTGCTTCTGATGTAAAATGTCGGCGGGGGGCTCGGAGGTGTGCCGAAAAAACCGGAGGGCCAAATTTGGGCCCCATGTCCCCTAGTTTTAGTTTCCCCGATGAGTGGAAATATCCTCTCTGCATGCGCCTTGTCGAGCCCCCTCAGTATCTTATATGTTTCGATAAAATCACCTCTCATTCTTCTGAACTCCAATGAGGATAGGCCCAACCTATTCAATATATCTTCATAAGTCAACCCCCTCATCTTCAGAATCAACCTGGTGAACCTTCTCTGAACAGCCTCCAATGCAAGTATATCTTTCCTTAAATACGGAGACCAAAACTGTACGCAATATTCTAGGAGTGGCCTCACCAATACCCTGTACAGTTGTCGCAGGCCTTCTCTGCTTTTATACCCTATCCCTCTTGCAATAAAGGCCAACATTCCATTTGCCTTCCTGATTACTTGCTGTACCTGTTAATAACTTTTTGTGTTTCATGCACAAGGACCCCCAGGTCCCTCTCTGCTGCAGCACTTTGCAATTTTACTTCATTTGAATTATAATTTGCTTTTCTATTTTTTCTGCCAAAATGGATAACCTCACACTTTCCCAGATTATACTCCATCTGCCAAATATTTTCCCACTCACTTAGCCTGTCTATATCCCTTTGCAAATTTTTTGTGTCCTCCTCACAATTTGCTTTCCCACCCATCTTTGCATCAGCAGCAAACTTGGCGACATTACACTCGGTACACAAGACCTGTGACCCGCAGTCAATGGAAAGCACACAGGCGTGTACTGCTCCACTGTAATTGACTGAATTTAGACCAATTTTAACTGAATTAAAGTAATTGCAGAAGCAGCAGGAGCAACACAAGGGAGTCAGGCTTCCATCGACCGCTGGTTACTGCAGGTACAGCTGATTAACACTGGATTAATGTGACCACAGGCACCTGTGTGCCAGAGTTTAAGGACGTAAGGTGATGAGCATCCACAACGAGCGAAACCGGCGGAAACTCACCATGCCAACCTGGGGGCACGGCCAGATTTGTGGGCGGGGACTACTTCGGACAAATGTTATTTTAAACCAGCGTAAAAGATCGCGGCTAAAATTACGCTGATATCTGGGCAGAAATCATGCGCAAACTCCAGGCCGTGATGTTGGAGAGTGGCAAAGAAGCACGCTAGGTTGTTTATGAGGTAGGAGCCCCTGCCATAAAGACACTCCTGGAAAATATTGGGGCTGAATTCGTACGAGATGCGCAGTGCACATGCACCGAAACCCGGAACTTGCACTCTCTTGTCAGAAACCTCTTGTCAGATCGTACGCATCTGACAGAAATGGCCTCCGCGGGCAGAGAGTTAGGCAATTTGCCCAACATCTGTCCAGCGAATGCCCATGATATTCTTATGCCTGATGAAAGTAGGCGTAAGGCCTGCTTTTTATCAGCGTAAGACTTTTGAAGGATAGAAAAATAAAAAAATTTAAATAATTTAAACATTTAAAAACCTATGAAATAAGGTAAGTTTATTTTTAGTCCCTTTAAAATATGTACATTTATTTTTCATAATTAAATTTTTGTTTTATGTGATTCTGTACATATGGAACTCACCAAGAGTATGAATGGGAATACCGCTACTTTGATTGGTTGGGCCAGCCCACATGATCCCAGGGACAATTGCGAAATGCCTCCGTCGCTGGGATACATGGGTCTCTACGCAGGCCTTTGCATCGAGGCCCAGGAGCGCAAGTTGCTGAACCTCCCAGACCACTGGGTAAGTTAATAGATTTTTTTCAGGTCAGAGGCATCCGTCCGCGGGAAGCCTCCGATTGCAATTTCTGCACCATATAGTGTTTTAGATGGGAGCACTCATGTACATAAACAACTTGTAATTTTATTTCAGGTACGCTAAAGGCTAAGGCTGCAGTTGCACTGCAGCTATCACTCTCAGATCAATGGACCCAAAATTCTACACTGCCTTTTTTTTGGTGCTATTTAAGATTAACGGCCGCTATTTTAAGCCGAAGTAGCGCCCCTCAGAAAAATCCGAAATGTTGCCATTTATCTTTTTGAATTCGGCACCGCGCAGAAAGATCTTAGCTTCTGTGGCTGGAGCTAATTGATAGCGCCGAAAAACTGAGGCCCCGTTCTTCGCATGCCCAAGCATTTAGGCTTCCAGGGTAATGTGTAATTGTAGAGCTTTGCTCTGCAGCTAACCCGTGCTGATTTTTCCTGTACCAACCCGCTGAGATTTCCAGCATTTTCTGTTTTTATTCCAGATTGCAGCATCCCAGTATTTTGCTTTTGTATCCATGTTGTACCTGCCCTGGGAGTGTTTTGATGCGGAAACGCCCCGTCCCAGCTGATGGCTCGTAAATGGCCCGCCACGGTCACTCCTATCCCTGGCCAAACGGCACCCACCCCACCCCTTGCTGCCGCCCCTCTCCCTGGCTTGACTTCCACCTTCCCCTGGGCTTCTTTGGAAGCCGAGTGCCGAGCTCCTGTGTCCGGCCGAGGGAGTGATCCTGCCAGCTGGCACTCCGACCCGGTGTGCCGCGAACCTGGTGAGCCGCGAACCTGGTGAGCAGCGGTTCGGTGGTGGAACTTCAACTCGCAATTTACTGCAATAAATAAAGTTTCTCTTTTCCCTCTGCACAAACAAACATTTTTAATTGGTTTGGATATAATACAAGTCTTGTTCCCTCCCTCCAAAACCTATAACTCAACTCCGCTAAACAAGATGGCGTCTGTAATGCCGATTTCTATCTGACTCCGACTTCGTAAGGTAAGGTTTTACAAAGTAGTCCCCACCCATTGTCGTTTTTTAAAAAATCCTTATTGGCGAAACTCGCAAAAATGACCAAAAATGGCATTATGGGTGGGTTTGACCCCGAGTGACGCATAAAAACGTTAACTAAAAATAAAATTGGCCGTTATCTGTTAAAGACGGCATTATAACATTGGCGAAACTTGCAAAATTAAGTTAGCTCCAAAAAAACACTGTTGGCTCCAAAAGAAATGGAACTAAATGGTGGCAAACTTTGGGCCCCTAATCTGTGGAGTGCAATGTCTATCCAGCAGAGCACTACAAACTGCGCATCCGACAGATTACAATCAACTCTGCTCCCCAGACAACTCATTTTTAAAGTTAGGATTGCATGGGACTGTGCCATCTCTTTCTCATAATTCTAGAAGTATTGCCCAGGGCATGCAACGGAGAAGCATGGCAATTTATAGGCACAGTTTTTCACCATGCTGGAGTTATTCATTTACGGGTGCGACCGGAAACTAGTGTGAAACAGCCTTCTGAAGGCCATCTTTGCACAGTGAATCCGCTTCCATTTTTGCCCTGATGTACAGGCTATACCACTTTACATCAAATCAAAATTGGCAGCATAAGTGCATCCTTAAGACACTTGCAGCTATCATTTATTTTTTGTGCACAATCGAATTCTCCAGACAACAAATGGCTCACTATCCAATACAGTAGCAGGTTGATGTTCTGGTCATCTCAGTTGCAATGCTTATTTGTCAGCATGACATGAGGTTGACGTCCGAAGCTCTCCGCCAGTAAAATTAAGAGAAGGCGACAAACTGGACCACCCTGACCAACCAGCGGAAGGTGGTCAAATGAAGGTGAAGGTGAATGGTCTGGAAGAGAAAGAAGTTGCACCATGAAAAAAAAGGAGACTGGGATATGCATCTTAAATATGTAAGCGGAGGGAGTTTATTGCTTTCCTCATGGTTCTCGTAGACAGAGTGGGGTGCAGAGGTGCAAGTTTTTAATGGCTGCGAACGTTTGGCTAGCATGAAATGAATATAGAGTGGGTCTGGGGAAAGCGCAAGTCACTGAGGGAAAGAGCAGGAGGCAGAACAATCTTGAGGCAGAGAGGAAATGAACAGCAGGCACTGGGTGGGCTGTAATGGTGAGGTTACTTAGTTGAGGTCACATTGATGCAGAGCTCAAAGATGAGCTAATTTATCGTACTTTTCTTTATTGTTTTTGTTATGTATGTAAACTTTACCAATGTGCAAGACTTGCCACCAAGGGGCGCACCTGTGGGAGATCTAAGGGTCACCTGCACACCCCGGGCAAGCAGGTATAAAAGGCAGTCCACCATGCTGCTTCCTCACTCTGGAGTTACATTAAAAAGAGACCAAGGTCACAATAGTTTGAGCTTACAATATACAGTCTTGTGGAGTTATTCTGAACATAACAGTTTTTGTGGTTGGTTGTCATCATTTTAGGCAGTCCCTCGGAATAGAGGAAGACTTGCTTCCACTCTAAAAACTAGGTGACTGAACAGTCCAATAAGAGAATCACAGTCCCTGTCACAGGTGGGACATAAGTCGTTGAGGGAAAGGGTGGATGGGACCGGTTTGCCGCACGCTCTTTCCGCTGCCTACGCTTGATTTCTGCATGCTCTCGGTGATGAGACTTGAGGTGCTCAGCGCCCTCCCGGATGCACTTCCTCCACTTAGGGTGGTCTTTGGCCAGGGACACCCAGGTGTCGGTGGGGATGTTGCACTTTATCAAGGAGGCTTTGAGGGTGTCCTTGAAATGTTTCCTGCACCCACCTTTGGCTCGATTGCCATGAAGGAGTTCCGTGTGCGTGTGTGGGAAGTGTATCCGCCGAGAGCTCCTGACGGTCCACGTTGCGGAGTTGGAGCTGAGGGTGGATTCACTCTGGAGCATCCACGATGCTGAGAATGACGTGAGTAGCACGTGTAGCGAGCTGCTCTTACCGCAGGAGAAGGGTCGACAGCCAGATAGGGAATGGAAGACCAGCAGGAAGAGTAGTGCAAGGAAGGTAGTGCAGGGGTCCCCTGTGGTCATCCCCCTGCAAAACAGATACACCGCTTTGAATACTGTTGGGGGGGATGACTCATCAGGGGAGGGCAGCAGCAGCCAAGTTCATGGCACCGTGGCTGGCTCTGTTGCACAGAAGGGCAGGAAAAAGAGTGGGAGAGCGATAGTGATAGAGGATTCAATGGTGAGGGGAATAGATAGGCATTTCTGCGGCCGCAACCGAGACTCCAGGATGGTATGTTGCCTCCCTGGTGCAAGGGTCAAGGATGTCTCGTAGCGGGTGCAGGACATTCTGAAAAGGGAGGGAGAACAGCCAGTTGTCGTGGTGTACATTGGTACCAACGACATCGGTAAAAAAAAGGGATGAGGTCCTACGAAACGAATTTAAGGAGCTAGGAGCTAAATTAAAAAGTAGAACCTCAAAAGTAGTAATCTCGGGATTGCTAACAGTTCCACGTGCTAGTCAGAGTAGGAATCGCAGATGAATACGTGGCTTGAGCAGTGGTGCAGCAGGGAGGGATTCAAATTCCTGGGGCATTGGAACCGGTTCTGGGGGAGGTGGGACCAGTACAAACCGGACGGTCTGCACCTGGGCAGGACCGGAACCAATGTCCTAGGGGGAGTGTTTGCTAGTGCTGTTGGGGAGGATTTAAACTAATATGGCAGGGGGATGGGAACCAATGCAGGGAGACAGAGGGAGACAAAAAGGAGGCAAAAGCAAAAGACAGAAAGATGAGGAAAAGTGGAGGGCAGAGAAACCCAAGGCAAAGAACAAAAAGGGCCACTGTACAGCAAAATTCTAAGAGGACAAAGGGTGTTAAAAAAACAAGCCTGAAGGCTTTGTGTCTTAATGCAAGGGGAATTAACTGCAAATAGATGTTAACAAATATGATGTGATTGGGATTACGGAGACGTGGCTCCAGGATGATCAGGGCTGGGAACTCAACATCCAGGGGTATTCAACATTCAGGAAGGATAGAATAAAAGGAAAAGGAGGTGGGGTAGCATTGCTGGTTAAAGAGGAGATTAATGCAATAGTTAGGAAGGACATTAGCTTGGATGATGTGGAATCTATATGGGTAGAGCTGCAGAATACCAAAGGGCAAAAAACGTTAGTGGGAGTTGTGTACAGACCTCCAAACAGTAGTAGTGATGTTGGGGAGGGTATCAAACAGGAAATTAGGGGTGCATGCAAAAAAAGGTGCAGCAGTTATAATGGGTGACTTTAATATGCACATAGATTGGGCGAGCCAAACTGGAAGCAATACGGTGGAGGAGGATTTCCTGGAGTGCATAAGGGATGGTTTTCTAGACCAATATGTCGAGGAACCAACTAGGGGGGAGGCCATCTTAGACTGGGTGTTGTGCAATGAGAGAGGATTAATTAGCAATCTCATTGTGCGAGGCCCCTTGGGGAAGAGTGACCATAATATGGTGGAATTCTGCATTAGGATGGAGAATGAAACAGTTAATTCAGAGACCATGGTCCAGAACTTAAAGAAGGGTAACTTTGAAGGTATGAGTCATGAATTAGCTAGGATAGATTGGCGAATGATACTGAAGGGGTTGACTGTGGATGGGCAATGGCAGACATTGAGAGACCGCATGGATGAACTACAACAATTGTACATTCCTGTCTGGCGTAAAAATAAAAAAGGGAAGGTGGCTCAACCGTGGCTATCAAGGGAAATCAGGGATAGTATTAAAGCCAAGAAAGTGGCATACAAATTGGCCAGAAATAGCAGCGAACCCGGGGACTGGGAGAAATTTAGAACTCAGCAGAGGAGGGCAAAGGGTTTGATTAGGGCAGGGAAAATGGAGTACGAGAAGAAGCTTGCAGGGAACATTAAGGCGGATTGCAAAAGTTTCGACAGGTATGTAAAAAGAAAAAGGGTAGTAAAGACAAACGTAGGTCCCCTGCAGTCAGAATCAGGGGAAGTCATAACGGGGAGCAAAGAAATGGCAGACCAATTGAACAAGTACTTTGGTTCTGTATTCACTAAGGAGGACACAAACAACCTTCCGGATATAAAAGGGGTCAGAGGGTCTAGTAAGGAGGAGGAACTGAGGGAAATCTTTATTAGTCGGGAAATTGTGTTGGGGAAATTGATGGGATTGAAGGCAGATAAATCCCCAGGGCCTGATGGACTGCATCCCAGAGTACTTAAGGAGGTGGCCTTGGAAATAGTGGATGCATTGACAGTCATTTTCCAACATTCCATTGACTCTGGATCAGTTCCTATCGAGTGGAGGGTAGCCAATGTAACCCCACTTTTTAAAAAAGGAGGGAGAGAGAAAACAGGGAATTATAGACCGGTCAGCCTGACCTCAGTAGTGGGTAAAATGATGGAATCAATTATTAAGGATGTCATAGCAGTGCATTTGGAAAATGATGATATGATAGGTCCAAGTCAGCATGGATTTGTGAAAGGGAAATCATGCTTGACAAACCTTCTGGAATTTTTTGAGGATGTTTCCAGTAAAGTGGACAAGGGAGAACCAGTTGATGTGGTATATTTGGACTTTCAGAAGGCTTTCGACAAGGTCCCACACGAGATTAATGTGCAAAGTTAAAGCACATGGGATTGGGGGTAGTGTGCTGACGTGGATTGAGAACTGGTTGTCAGACAGGAAGCAAAGAGTAGGAGTAAATGGGTACTTTTCAGAATGGCAGGCAGTGACTAGTGGGGTACCGCCAAGGTTCTGTGCTGGGGCCCCAGCTGTTTACATTGTACATTAATGATTTAGACGAGGGGATTAAATGTAGTATCTCCAAATTGGCGGATGACACTAAGTTGGGTGGCAGTGTGAGCTGCGAGGAGGATGCTATGAGGCTGCAGAGTGACTTGGATAGGTTAGGTGAGTGGGCAAATGCATGGCAGATGAAGTATAATGTGGATAAATGTGAGGTTATCCACTTTGGTGGTAAAAACAGAGAGACAGACTATTATCTGAATGGTGACAGATTAGGAAAAGGGGAGGTGCAAAGAGACCTGGGTGTCATGGTACATCAGTCATTGAAGGTTGGCATGCAGGTACAGCAGGCGGTTAAGAAAGCAAATGGCATGTTGGCCTTCATAGCGAGGGGATTTGAGTACAGGGGCAGGGAGGTATTGCTACAGTTGTACAGGGCCTTGGTGAGGCCACACCTGGAGTATTGTGTACAGTTTTGGTCTCCTAACTTGAGGAAGGACATTCTTGCTATTGAGGGAGTGCAGCGAAGATTCACCAGACTGATTCCCGGGATGGTGGGACTGACCTATCAAGAAAGACTGGATCAACTGGGCTTGTATTCACTGGAGTTCAGAAGAATGAGAGGGGACCTCATAGAAACGTTTAAAATTCTGACGGGTTTAGACAGGTTAGATGCAGGAAAAATGTTCCCAATGTTGGGGAAGTCCAGAACCAGGGGTCACAGTCTAAGGATAATGGGTAAGCCATTTAGGACCGAGATGAGGAGAAACTTCTTCACCCAGAGAGTGGTGAACCTGTGGAATTCTCTACCATAGAAAGTAGTTGAGGCCAATTCACTAAATATATTCAAAAGGGAGTTAGATGAAGTCCTTACTACTCGGGGGATCAAGGGGTATGGCGAGAAAGCAGGAAGGGGGTACTGAAGTTGCATGTTCAGCCATGAACTTGTTGAATGGCGCTGCAGGCTAGAAGGGCTGAATGGCCTACTCCTGCACCTATTTTCTATGTTTCTATGAGTGGAGCGCTTGCTTTGGGAGTCTCGTGTCAGGCATGCGAACAATGTGGCCTGCCCAGCGGAGCTGATCAAGTGTGGTCAGTGCTTCAATACTGGGGATGTTGACCTGGTCGAGGATGCTAACGTTGGTGCGACTGTCCTCCCAGGGAATTTGTTGGATCTTGCAGAGACTTAATTGGTGGTATTTCTCCAGCGACTTGAGGTGTCTACTGTACATGGTCCATATCTCTAAGCCATACAGGAGGGCGGGTATTACTACAGCCCTGTAGAGCATGAGCTTGGTGGCAGATTTGAGGGCATAGTCTTCGAACACTCTTTTCCTTAGGTGGCCAAAGGCTGTACAGGCGCACTGGAAGCGGTGTTGAATCTCATCGTCAATGTCTGCCCTTGTTGCTAAGAGGCTTCTGAAGTATGGGAAATGGTTCACGTTTACCAGGGCTGCGCCGTGGATCTTGATGACTGGGAGACAGTGCTGTGCGGCAGGGAGGACCTTTGTCTTACGGATGTTTAGTGTAAGGCCCATGCTTTCGTTTGCCTCAGTGAATATGTTGAATATGACTTGGAGTTCAGCCTCTGTATGTGCGCAGATTCAGGCGACGTCCGCATACTAAGTTGGGTGGCAGTGTGAGCTGCGAGGAGGATGCTATGAGGCTGCAGAGTGACTTGGATAGGTTAGGTGAGTGGGCAAATGCATGGCAGATGAAGTATAATGTGGATAAATGTGAGGTTATCCACTTTGGTGGTAAAAACAGAGAGACAGACTATTATCTGAATGGTGACAGATTAGGAAAAGGGGAGGTGCAAAGAGACCTGGGTGTCATGGTACATCAGTCATTGAAGGCTGGCATGCAGGTACAGCAGGCGGTTAAGAAAGCAAATGGCATGTTGGCCTTCATAGCGAGGGGATTTGAGTACAGGGGCAGGGAGGTGTTACTACAGTTGTACAGGGCCTTGGTGAGGCCACACCTGGAGTATTGTGTACAGTTTTGGTCTCCTAAATTGAGGAAGGACATTCTTGCTATTGAGGGAGTGCAGCGAAGGTTCACCAGACTGATTCCCGGGATGGCGGGACTGACCTATCAAGAAAGACTGGATCAACTGGGCTTGTATTCACTGGAGTTCAGAAGAATGAGAGGGGACCTCATGGAAACGTTTAAAATTCTGACGGGTTTAGACAGGTTAGATGCAGGAAGAATGTTCCCAATGTTGGGGAAGTCCAGAACTAGGGGTCACAGTCTAAGGATAAGAGGTAAGCCATTTAGGACCGAGATGAGGAGAAACTTCTTCACCCAGAGAGTGGTGAACCTGTGGAATTCCCTACCATAGAAAGTTGTTGAGGCCAATTCACTAAATATATTCAAAAAGGAGCTAGATGAAGTCCTTACTACTAGGGGGATCAAGGGGTATGGCGAGAAAGCAGGAATGGGGTACTGAAGTTGCATGTTCAGCCATGAACTCATTGAATGGCGGTGCAGGCTAGAAGGGCCGAATGGCCTACTCCTGCACCTATTTTCTATGTTTCTATGTTTCTATGTACTATAGCTCAACGACAGAGGTTGGGATGGTCTTGGATCTGGCCTGGAGATGACGACTGTTGAACAGGTTCCCACTGGTTCTGTAGCTTAGTTCCACTTCAGCGGGGAGCTTGTCGACTGTGAGGTGGAGCATGGCAGCGAGGAAGATTGAGAAGAGGGTTGGCGCAATGATGCAGCCCTGTTTGACCCCGGTCCGGACGTGGATTGGGTCTGTAATGGACGGTAGGGATTAAGGTAAAGTACCATGGCAGGATTCTAATTGTACTTTTGGAGTCTCACTGACTCTTGCAAACCACAAAATTGATAATATTAAGGCATAGATATTCCTCCCCAAAGCTAAGCTCAGATTAACAGAGCACACCCAAAGTGCACTTCAGCGGACCCGACTTGAAACTGCCTGGATTTCACGGCTCAGGTCTTTAGCACTGGCTCGGTATTTCCCAAACACTGGCCCACCCCTTGGCAGAGGCCTGCACCCGGAATCGGGGTGGAAACCCAGCCATTACTGCAGATCTGGTCATCAGTTGCAGGGTCGTCTGTTTGCTGTCCAAAAGCAGAAGCCAAAAGGCTTGCACTTTCAAAGGTCCAAAGGGGATCAGTGCCACTTACCTGTTCACGCCTCCCTGACCTGGCTGCCTACCCCTTTCGGGTCCCTCTGGCTTGCGAGGGACCCAAGTCAAGAGCGAACATCAATTTCTGGCGAACCCTAACATATGAACGCCCGCCTTGCAGGAAAATAAGACATTCTGCCCCGTTAGGACCATCCCACCTAAACAAATAGGTTGTGGATACTTTTCTGAAATCAAGAAACCAGGGTAAAGGGCCAATAAGAACATAGGAGCTAAATCAGGAAGTAGTGATCATAAGAGTGAAACGGATGAGCAGAAATGGGGAGAAGCTGGGGGAAACGGTCTGACAACCACCTACGGGGCACTGAACATCTGATTTTAGGCATACATTTCAAGGCAGCAAACATCACAGGTTTTGAAATGGTGTTGACTAAATACTCAAGCTTTGCTTATGCCACCATCTGACTTTCTCATTGTGTTACTGCCTTGTAACGCATTGCTGGTGATTATATTATGGTCAAGGTTATTAACCTAACCCCCATGTGTACTTCTCAGGATCAGTGCAAAACTACATAATGATTGCTGTAAATCAAAACTGTCAACAAATACCAAGACAGCATACTTAAATAGGAATGGATATATGAAAGTACATTGGGACTGAAGGCAAAGTGGATGACTAAAGAAATTGAAAGTCAATCCTACTTGTCTTCAGCTGTTTCACAATGTAGACAACACAGATGAACATCCATTATACCTGCACATTTAAATATGCAATCATCTCAACTGGCTTCAGACAATTATTGAAGGAGCATAACAAAGACGTTGGAGGTTGATACAGTTTTGACCATCACATGTACAACAATCAACATTTAAATGGAGAACAGTTCGTGGGAATGAGTTTTGCTTCTCGGATTTTCGGAGAAAATTATTTACTGAAAAAGAGGGAAAAAGATCGCACACGAAGTGCTAAGAAAACTGATGACAAATTTCAAAACATGTTTGTCTGAATAAAAACATTATGATCCAATAATGGTTTCTATTCAGTCCACCAGCAATTCCCCTGGCTTTTCTTTTTCCAAACAGCCAAACGTCCATCCAAAGTTGGATCAGTTGGAGCAGGATCTTCAATCAAAAGACACAACAGGTGGGGCTTGATTGCTGGTAAACATGTTGTGGTGTATGTAGCACACAAATCACTGACTCCACACGGTCTGGTGTAAGTCTAACTGCTGTGACCTTCGTCCTTTATTGTTCAGCTCCAGAGTGCCTCTCAGGTGTGGTGGTCAGCCTTTTGTAGTGCCTGTTGCAGGTACTTCCAGGTTTCCCACCACAGCGCCCTCTGTGGTGTACCATTGTGCTTACATTACATTTAAGGTACCAGGACGATACACACATCAATACATAACATCACACTTCCCCCCCCACCAGGACGCAGGACGACAATACACACATCAATACATAACATCACACTTGTCCAACGGAAGGCAGGTAGGCATACACAGTGCGTTAGTATGGTACATGTTATCTGGTACATTAACTAGTTATTGACTGGTAACGGATCCCTGATTTCCTTGTTAGTCCTTATCATTAATTGTACTTCATATCCATTATTTTACACAAATACAGTGGCCATTCAGCATTAAAAAATTAATTCTTATTATAAATTCGCCATCTCACATTAACATAGCTCATTTTAGACCCTTTGTGGGGACCACCACATGGTAAGGCCCTTTTAAGACTCCCGGGTGCATTTCCTTTTTAAGGCGCCATCTTTGATGCAGGAGGATTCCACGGGGCTTCTCCTTGGGCGCCGCCATCTTGCTCTCCGCCGCTCCGGATGCCCTCCGCCTCCGCTCCCCTCCGCTGCCACCTGACTTGCCGCCTCTCCTGTGGCCGCCGTCGTCGCTTCTCCGGCGGCCACCGTAGCTGCCTCCCCTGCGGCCGTCGTGGCCTCTCCAGTGGCCGCACTTGCCGCCTCCACCGCGGCCTCCGTAGCAGCCTCCCCCGCGGCCGCCGACCTCCAACTGCTGCCGCCGCCCGACTCTCCCTCTGCGTGGGCCCCTCCGATCCGCCGACCATCCTGGATCCCTCGCACCCCGCCCGCAGCGCCCCGCCGGCTCACCCCCCCCTACTAAGCCCCTCTCTGCAGGGCTGCTTGCCTGTGGGGGCTGAGGCTGCAGGATCTCTGTGTGAGGTCTGGGCCTGGGACTTGCCTGTGGGTGGATTGAGGCTGCAGCTCCAGCTCGGTCGGCGCTGCTCTCTGGGAACCCGGGGCACGGCAGCACCCCGGGGAGCAGCAGCCTGTGGAGTGGTGAAGTCTTCCCAGCTCCCACGGACCGTCCCCATCCACCTCTGGCCGAGGAGTGTCGGCCCATCGCCTGCAACGACCTACAAAGGTAAACCGTGCGTTTCGTCCCCGTGGGATACCTGCACCATCACTCTGCCAAGAACAGGTATTAGTTTGCTGGTGTAGGTACGCAGCTTCGCCGTGACCGGGACCAGCTTGGGTCGTGCAGCTGGGTTAATCCACAGTTTATCAAAAGTTCTCCGACTCATCAACGACGGACCCGAGCCCGTGTCCACTTCTATACTCACAGGGACTCCGTTGATTTTTACTTCCCTTATCACTGGGGGCGAATCGTCGGTACACGTGTACAGTCCCAACACCTCATCATCTTCTGCCTGCTCCTCGCTGGATGGTGGATCATCCCCCATCTCCTCAGCTACATGGCGAGTCCGATTTATTTTACACAAAAGCTGAAGGTGGCCTTTCGTGTGGCAGGTATTGCACGTGTACTCCGCAAACCTGCACTGGTGAGCCCCATGGCTTCCTCCATAACGCCAGCATGGTGCTGCTTGATTGGCCCCCCTCAGCGGACTCTGAGCTCCAGGATCCCGAGGTCCGTGCTCTCTGCCCCGGGCAGAGCCACGTTCTGCAGTTTGTCCGTGGTGGGCGCTATCCTGTGGACAGTGCCTGCCGGGTTCAAGACTGTGGATTATTTGCTTGGTGCTGCAAGTCGAGGTCATATGTACCCGGCTGATGGTGATGGCCTTTGTCAGAATGACTGTGGGTTCCGTGGCTAGCAGCTTGTGAAGGAGGCCCTCGTGGCCAATCCCCATAACGAAAACGTCCCGTAACGCCTCGTCAAGGTGTGCGCCAAAATCACACGGCGCCGCGAGTCTCCTGAGGTCCGCAGCATATTTGGTGACATCCTGGCCCTCGGGTCTGCAGTGATGGTAAAATTTGTATCTGGCCGTGAGGATGCTCTCCTTCGGTTTCAACTGGTCATGAATGAGTTCAGTCAACTCCTCGTATGACTTGTCCCTGGCGCTCCCGGGTGCCAGCAAATCCCTGACGAGACAGTAAACCTCATCTCCACAACTGGAGAGCAATATCGCCTTACGCTTATCTCTCATTGCGTCCGTGTCCTCCGTCAGATCGTTTGCTGTGAAGTAGTACTCGAGCCTTTCCGTGAAAGCCTCCCAATCATTGCCCACAGTAAAATCCTTTAGCGAGCCCAGAGTAGCCATGGTTGCGTGGAGTTCGTCCGCTTCCTTGTCGCCAATGTAGCACACAAATCACTGACTCCACACGGTCTGGTGTAAATCTAACTGCTGTGACCTTCGTCCTTTATTGTTCAGCTCCAGAGTGCCTCAGCCTTTGATAGTGCCTGTTGCAGGTACTTCCAGGTTTCCCACCACAGCGCCCTCTGTGGTGTAGCATTGTGCTTACATAACATTTAAGGTACCAGGACGATACACACATCAATACATAACACATGTAATAGATAATATATTAAACAGTCACGAGATTAGCACAGGCCAATCTCAAGTGAGATTTGCTGGTTATGTGGTTCTTACAGACCAATCAGATGTCTTAAAATAGATATTGGACAATGCAGGAACAATACTCGGGAATATAAAATAATCAATAAATTTTGGTAACTATTTACATAGAAACATAGAAAATAGGAGCAGTAGTTGGCCATTTGGCTCTTCGAGTCTGCATTGCCATTCAATATGATCATGGTTGATCCTCGATCTCAACACCATAATCCCGCTTTTCCCCCTTACCCCTTGATGCCTTTTGTTTCTAGAAATCTATCTATCTCCCTCTTAAATATATTCAGTGACTTGGCCTCCATAGCCTTCTGTGGTAGAGAATTCCACAGATTCGCCACCCTCTGAGTGAAAAAATTTCTCCTCATGGCAGTCCTAAATTTCCTACCCCATATCCTGAGACTGTGACCCCTTGTTCTAGACTTCCCAGCCAGGGGAAACATCCTCCCTGCATCCAGTCTGTGCAACCCAGTCAGAATTTTATACGTTTCAATGAGATCCTCTCTCATTCTTCTAAACTCTAGTGAATACAGGGGTAGTTGACCCAATCTCTCTTCATACGACCGTCCTGCCATCCCAGGAATCAATCTGGTGAACCTTCGCTGCACTCCCTCTATGTCAAGTATATCCTTTCTTAGGTAAGCAGACCAAAACTGCACACAATACTCCAGGTGCGGTCTCACCAAGGCCCTGTATAACTGTAGGATGACATCCTTGCTCCTATATCCAAATCCTCTTGCAATGAAGGCCAACATACCATTTGCCTTCCTAACAGCTTGCTGCACCTGCATGTTTGCTTTCAATAACTGGTGTACAAGGACACCCAGGTCCCTCTGTACATCGACACTTCCCAAGCCATCACCATTTAAATAATACTTTGTCCTATGTTTTTCCTACCAAAGTGGATAACTTCACATTTATCCATGTTATACTGCATCTGCCATGTGTTTGCCCACTCACTCAACCTATCTGAATCGCCTTGCAGCGTCTTTGCATCCTTCTCACAACTCACAATCCCACCTAGTTTTGTGGCGTCAGCAAACTTGGAAATATTACATTTGGTTCCCTCATCCAAATCACTTATATATATTGTGACTAGCTGGGGCCCAAGCACTGATCCCTGTGGTACCCCACCACTGCCCGCCACCCTGAAAAAGACCTATTTATTCCTACTCTCTGCTTCCTGTCAGTTAACCAATTTTCAATCCATGCCAATACATTACCCCAAATCCTATGTGCTTTAATTTTGCACACTAACTTCTTATGTGGGACTTTATCAAAGGCCTTCTGAAAATCCAAATACACTACGTCCACTGGTTCTCCCTTATCTATTCTATCAGTTACGTCCTCAAAAAACTCCAGTAGGTTTGTCAAACATGATTTTCCTTTCATAAATCCATGTTGACTTTGTTTAGTCCTGTTGATATTATCTAAGTGTGCCGTTATCACATCCTTTATAATAGACTCTAGCATTTTCCCTGATGTTAGGCTAACCGGCCTGTAGTTCCCGGTTTTCTCTCTCCCTCCTTTTTTAAATAGTGGGGTTACATTTGCCACCCTCCAATCTGCAGGAACTGTTCCATAATCTATAGAATTTTGGAAGATGACAACCAATGCATCTACTATTTCCATGGCTACCTCTTTTAGAACTCTGGGATGCAGATCATCAGGCCCTGGGGATTTATCGGCCTTCAGTCCCATTAGTTTCTCCAGCACTATTTTCTTACTAACAATCATTTCCTTTAATTCCTCTTGCTCACTAGACCCCTTGGTTCCCTAGAATTTCTGGGACGTTATTTGTGTCCTCTTCCGTGAAAACAGAACCGAAGTATTTGTTTAATTGCTCTGCCATTTCCTTGTTCCCCATTACAAATTCTCCCATTTCTGTATGTAAAGGACATACATTTATCTTCACTAATATTTTTCTTTTTACGTACTTGGAGAAACTTTTGCAGTCAGTTTTTATGTTCCTTGCAAGTTTACTCTCATACTCTATTTTTGCCCTTTTAATCAATCTCTTCGTCCTTTTTCGCTGAATTCTAAACTGTTCCCAATCCTCAGGCTTGCTACTTTTTCTGGCAACTTTATATAACTCCTCTTTGGATCTACTACTGTCCTTAATTTCTTTTGTTAGCCATGGTTGGGTCACTTTTCCATTTGTGCTTTTATGCCGGAAAGGAATATATAACTGTTGCAATTCATGCATTCGTTCCTTAAATGTTAGCCATTGCCTATCTACCGTCATGCCTTTTAATGAATCCTCCCAACCATTGTCATAGCCAATTAATTCCTCATACCATTGAAGTTTCCTTTGGTTAGATTTTGGACCCTAGTTTCGGATTGGACTACTTCACTTTCCATCTTAATAAAGAGTTCAATCATGTTATGGTCACTCTTCCCTAAAAGGACCCCGCATAACCAGACTGTTAATTAACCCCTTCTCATTACCCAATATAGGATAGCTTGTTCCCTAGTAAGCTCCTCAACATATGGGTCTAAAAAACCATCTCGAATACACTCCAGAAATTCAACTGCCACAGCATTATTACTATTTTGGTTTGGTCAATCTATATGTAGATTAAAGTCACTTACAATTACTGTAGTACCCTTGTTACATGCATCTTTAATTTCCTGTTTGATGCCCTCCCCTACACTACCACGACTGTTGGGAGGCCTAGAGACAACTCCCACCAATGTTTTCTGCCCCTTGGTGCTCCTTAGCCCCACTCAGACCGATTCTCCATCTTGATTTTCCGAGCCAATATCCTTTCTCACTATTGCTCGGATTCCATCCTTTACTAACAACGCCACACCACCCCCTCTTCCTTTCTGCCTGTCCTTCCTAAATATCGAATATCTTTGGATATTCAGTTCCCAACCATGGTCACCCTGCAACCATGTCTCTGTAATTGCAACTATATCGTATCTGTTTACATCTATTTGCGCTGTTAATTCGTCTACCTTATTACAGATGCTTCTTGCATTCAGATAAAATGCTTTTAAATTTGTCTTTTTATTATTATACATCTTAACATTATTTTGTACTGTAACCCTATTTGTTTTATCACAATTTTTTCTTACCTGGACCCTATTTGTTAGTGTACTCTTTTATTTGTATGCTCTGTCCCTTTCTGACATAATCTGGATATCCTTACCACAATCACTTTCCTGCATTGCTTCCTTTTCTTTTCTCTTTAGCATTCTAGATTTCTCTCCACTGCGCCCGTCCTCCCCCACCACCCCACCCTCCTTATTTAGGTTAAAGCCCTGTCTACCTCCCTAGTTATTCAGTTCACTAGAACTCTGGTCCCAACATAGTTCAGGTGTAGTCGGTCCCCACAGAACAGCTCTCTCTTTCCCGAGTATTGGTGCCAGTGCCCCACGAATCGAAATCCACTTCTCCCACACCAACCTCTGAGCCACGCATTCACTAATTCTATCGACGCTCTGCCAATTTGCTCGTGGCTCAGGTAATAATGCAGAGATTACTACCTTTGTGGTTTTGCTTTTCAATTTAGTCCCCAGCTGTTCAAACTCTCTCAGCAGAACCTCTTTCTTAGTCCTACCTATGTCACTGATACCTACGTGTACCATGACAACTGGATCCTCCCCCTCCCACTCCAAGTTCTTCTTCAGCCCGGAGGCGATGTCCTTTACCCTGGCACCGGGGTAGGCAACACAGCCTTCGGGACGCATGCTCTCGGCTGCAGAGAACCCTATCTAACCCTGAACTATACTGCCCCCTATTACAAACACCTGCCTCTTTACTCCCCCCACTTGAATGGCTTTTTACACCACAGTGCCTTGGTCAGTCTGCTCGTCCACCCCGCAGTCTGCACACTCGTCCACAAGGGTTGCAAAAACCTCAAATCTATTGGACAAGTGCAGGGACTGAGGCTCCTGCAATACTACCTTCCTGGATCCCCTTACCTGCTTCACTCACAGTCACACCCTCCTGTCCGTGACTACGTGTCAATTCTAAAGTATTTAATCTAGAGGGTGTGGCTGCCTCCTGGAGTAAAAGGTCCAGGTAACTTTCTCCCTCCCTGATGTCTCGCAATGTCTGCAGCTCAGACTCCAGCTCCTCAATTCGGAGCCGAAGTTCGTCGAGCCGTAGACACTTATCGCAGATGTAGTCGCCCTGGACAAAAATGTCCAGAAGCTTCCACATATTGCAGCAGCAACACATCTCCTGTTTTCCCATTATATTATTTAATGAATTAGTTTAGCGTTAATCAAGCATTTATCATATATGGTTTATTAAATTAGTTAAACAAATGTTAGTTTTTAGTATTTAGTTATATGCTATATGTTAATTTAAAGAAAGTAGTTTATTATCTGCTTGTTGCTGTTCAGTAACACCGCAAAAGTTTCCAAATAGTAAAACAACTTTAATGTACATGATAACTCTAGCATTTCTTAAGCAAATGGTTTTGGCACACCTATTAATACAAAGTGGCAGTGGCATGCTGATGTAAGAGCTGCAGCGAGGATCCAGAAAGGTTTAATTAGCAGCAATGGGAACAAGGCAGAAAATGCCTTTGTGACCTCAGAACTCCAGCCAACCATTACAAACCTTCAACAACATTCATCAAGCCCACAGCCTGGACCTTCAAGGCAGTCCCTGAGTGCATTGGCCTGAGTACATCTGATTTTTAATTTAATGTTATTATTGAAGTGAAGTGCCAAGTGGCTCATTATGGAGTTTTAACCCATTGTATCATTTCAGCAGGGATGGTGTTAGAGGTAAATCCAGAGTAAAATGCATTTTTGTGGACATCAGGTGCAGAAATGAGCCAAATCAATTGTGATGCCCCCATAATCAAATAGCCAACATTTAATATCTCGGATCACACATGAAGAATAGTTAATTGCATTAAAGATGGAACAGTTACCACTCCCACATTAAGCTGTAACATTGAGTGTGAGTCAGCACATGGAGGGAGAATTATAAAAGGAGGAAAATGGGGAAAAAACATTTAACTTTTTCATATAATACACAAACATTGGCTGTAATTTTACCAACGCTGAGAAGGTGGGTTTGGAGGCGGGTCAGCTGTCAAAATGGAAATGATTGACAGTGGGTCGGGAGCCCGCTGTCGACCTGCCTCCATGCTAGTCTTCCAGGGGTCAGGTCTGTCGGCGGTTACCAGACCCGATACCAAGGGGCGGGGAGGCAATTTACATTATTAAGAGCTCGTTAAAAGACAATTAAAGACAATTTTACCCTCTATTTACCATTTTTCCATCTTTTTGACGAGGTCCATGCCGCTCGGGGATCACGTCAGATAAGTAGGTTGTGTTTTCAATGAGTACATATTCTTCTGAATACATATTCAGCTGCAAATGCAGTATAAAATCTACAATTTCACAGTTGTTCACGTTCCAATCTCAGGAGCTAGAGCCTTCAGGATTTAGAATATACTTTTCAGCTTTATGCAGGTTGGAAGTATTTGGATTAAACTCTCTGTCCACTGTTATCTCCTTGGAACAACCTCCCTCACCACTGACTGATCGCTTCTGTCATCTCAACCTCACCTGCCATCCATCCCATCAGCATCGGTGCTCTTGAAAAAATCTCACAATAGTCCTCAGAATTCCACCACGATCAGTCCCAGCACCAACGTCACCAGGCACACCAGCAACCTTCTCCGTAATCAACTGATGCTGCACAGGACACAGGGCATCAGCATCTGACCACCTTGCTTCCCAGAAGGCCATGGATGGTCTCACCGTGGCAAGATTTACTTCACTTGATGCTGTACACCCTGGCTGCCACATGATGCACCAGGTTGGCACCATCCCACAGCAATATCATAAAGCATCCCTGCAATAATCAAGCCATTCCTTTCACACTCATCACCTTTTTGGGGGGTACTTTTATATCTCACTAAGCCACTTCCAAAGATGCACAAAAATCTGTCCAAGAAGGCAAAGTTTTGAAAATAAAGATTACATTGTTTGACACCACATTAACAGAAACTATACATTGGCTAAAAGACCCAAGTCCCTACCCTTGTGGTGTTGTTAGTTTGGTATGATTGGAGTAGGGGGGCGAGTGTGAGGGGTGGCTGGTGAGCTGGGGAAGTGAAAATGTAGATAGAGAGGGATGGGTGGAGGTGCAAGATAAGTTGGTGTAAGGATATGCAGTAGTAGGATAAGGAAAGCAGAGTGATGGGGATGTGATGAGTGGCACAACTGTTTACAATATACATAGATGCCATGGAAGAGGGAACAGAGTGTAGTGTAACAAAATTTGCAGATGACACAAAGATTAGTGGGAAAGCGGGTTGTGTAGAGGACACAGAGAGTCTGCAAAGAGATTTAGATAGGTTAAGCGAATGGGCTAAGGTTTGGCAGATGGAATACAATGTCGGAAAATGTGAGGTCATCCACCTTGGAAAAAAAAACAGTAAAAGGGAATATTATTTGAATGGGAAGAAATTACAACATGCTGCGGTGCAGAGGGACCTGGGGGTCCTTGTGCATGAATCCCAAAAAAGTTAGTTTGCAGGTGCGGCAGGTAATCAGGAACGCGAATGGAATGTTGACCTTCATTGCGAGAGGGATGGAGTACAAAAGCAGGGAGGTCCTGCTGCAACTGTATAGAGTATTGATGAGGTCGCACCTGGAGTACTGCGTGCAGTTTTGGTCACCTTACTTAAGGAAGGATATACTAGCTTTGGAGGGGGTACAGAGACGATTCACGAGGCTGATTCCGGAGATGAGGGGGTTACCTTATGATGATAGATTGAGTAGACTGGGTCTTTACTTGGAGTTCAGAAGGATGAGGGGTGATCTTATAGAAACATTTAAAATAATGAAAGGGATAGACAAGATAGAGGCAGAGAGGTTGTTTCCACTGGTCGGGGAGACTAGAACTAGGGGGCATAGCCTCAAAATACGGGGGAGCCAATTTAAAACCGAATTGAGAAGGAATTTTTTCTCCCAGAGGGTTGTGAATCTGTGGAATTCTCTGCCCAGGGAAACAGTTGAGGCGAGCTCATTGAATGTATTCAAATCACAGACAGATAGATTTTTAACCAATAAGGGAATTGAGGGTTATGGGGAGCAGGCGGGTAAGTGGAGCTGAATCCAAGGCCAGATCAGCCATGATCTTGTTGAATGGCGGAGCAGGCTCGAGGGGCTAGATGGCCTACTCCTGTTCCTAATTCTTATGTTCTTATATGAGGTTGAGTGTAGCTTTGCAGTAACGTTTCGTGGTCTACTGAGATTATCAAAAGATTTGTGCCAGTGCAGCCAGGCCCTGCTGACAACATCCTTGCTTGTGTCCTCCTGTGCAATGTGCAACCAGGTCCATACCTGCCACATAATGGCTACGATTTCGCCAACCATGCCGAGTCTGGGGCAGTTGGGGTCTTTAGCGAGATTCTGGCCTGCTCCTGGCTGCAGCCCGCTCTCTCCAAGTAATTTTACGATGATGCCAATTGGAAGGGACGAGAACCTCCCTGTATGCTGTGACTCCCTCCATAAGCATACAGAGGAAGTAATGAGAGAGCCTGGGTGCAGCCGTGCCCCTCTGTGCAGTGCTCGTCAGTATTTGCAGCACCTCAATGCTGTAGAATACTGACAGCACAACTGTCAAAATCAATGTGGGCATGTTCCCTTTAAGGAAACTGGCTGTTGACACGTCCCTTTTAATGGATCGGGAACCTCACTGGGCGGGCTTTACAAGCCCCATCATCGTAAAATTACTTGGAGAGAGCAGGTTGAGGTCAGGAGTAGGCCGGAATCTCGCTAAAGACCGCAACCGCCCTGGACTCGCCACGGTTGGCGAAATCACGGCAATTATGTGGCAGGTATGGACCACAAACCGAAAAAAATAATTAAATCTATTATGGACGTTTTAATTTTACTTGATAGCTATGATACAGGTATGAAGTCTTATGCAGAAATCAGTTTCTCCTCATCTTGATCCTAAATGGCTTACCTCTTATTCTTAGACTGTGACCCCTAGTTCTGGAACTTCCCAGCAACGGGAACATTCTTCCTGCCTCTAACCTGTCCAATCCCGTCAGAATTTTAGATGTTTCTATGAGATCCCCTCTCATTCTCCTAAACTCCAGTAGATACAAGCCCAGTTGATCCAGACTCTCCTCATATGTCAGTCCTGCCATCCCGGGAATCAATCTGGCTTCGCTGTACTCATTCAATAGCAAGAATGTCCTTCCTCAGACGAGGAGACCAAAACTAAACACAATATTCCAGGTGAGGCCTCACTAAGGCCCTGTACAACTGCAGTAAGACCTCCCTGCTCCTATACTCAAATCCTCTAGCTATGAAGGCCAACACGCCATTTGCCTTCTTCACCGCCTGCTGTACCTGCATGCCAAACTTCAATGACTGATGTACCATGACACCCAGGTCTCGTTGCACCTCCCCTTTTCCTAATCTGTCACCATTCAGATAATATTCTGCCTTTCTGTTTTTGCCACCAAAGTGGATAACCTCACATTTATCCACATAATACTGCATCTGCCATGCATTTGTCCACTCACCTAACCTGTCCAAGTCACCCTGCAGCCTCTTAGCATCCTCCTCACAGCTCACATCACCACCCAGCTTAGTGTCATCTGAAAACTTGGAGATATTACATTCAATTCCTTCATCTAAATCATTGATGTATATTGTAAATAGCTGGGGTCCCAGCACTGAACCCTGCAGCACCCCACTAGTCACTGCCTGCCATTCTGAAAAGTACCCGACTCTCTGCCGTCTGTCAACCAGTTCTCTATCCACGTCAGTACATTACCCCAATACCATGTGCTTTAATTTTGCACACCAATCTCTTGTGTGGGACCTTGTCAAAAGCCTTTTGAAAGTCCAAATATACCACATCCACTGGTTCTCCCTTGTCCACTCTACTAGTTACATCCTCAAAATATTCTGGAAGATTTGTCAAGCATGATTTCCCTTTCATAAATCCATGCTGACTAGGACCGATCCTGTCACTGCTTTCCAAATGCGCTGCTATTGCATCTTTAATAATTGATTCCAACATTTTCCCCACCACCGATGTGTTACATTAGCTACCCTCCAGTCCATCGGAACTGATCCAGAGTCAATAGAATGTTGGAAAATGATCACCAATGCATCCGCTATTTCTTGGGCCACTTCCTTAAGTACTCTGGGATGCAGCCTATCAGGCCCTGGGGATTTATCAGCCTTCAATCCCATCAATTTCCCTAACACAATTTCCTGACTAATAAGGATTTCCTTCAGTTCCTCCTTTTCTCTAGACCCTCGAACCCCTAGTATTTCCAGAAGGTTATTTGTGCCTTCATTAGTGAAGACAGATCCAAAGTATTTGTTCAATTGGTCTACCATTTCTTTGTTCCCCATTATAAATTCACTTGATTCTGACTGCAGAAAAGAGAGTCGGGATAAATGGGTCATTTTCCAATTGACGAACTCATGGGGTGCCGCAGGGATCACTGCTGGGACCTCAACTATTTGCAATCTATATTAATGATTGGATGAAAGGACCAAGTGTAATGTAGCTAAATTTGCTGATGATACAAAGATAGGTGGGAAAGGAAGTTGTGAAGAGAACACTAAGAATCTGCAACGGGATACAGATAGGTTAAATGAGTGGCCAAACATTTGACAGATGGAGTATAATATGGAAAAATGTTAGGTTATCCACTTTGGTAGGAAGAATAAAAATGATTATTATTTAAATGGAGAAAGACTAAAAAATGCTGAGGCAGAGAGATATCTGGGGGTCCTTGTGCATGAAACAGAAAAAGTCAGCCTGCAGGTACAGCAAGTTATTAGGAAGGCAAATGGAATGTTGCCCTTTATTGCAAGCGGGATGGAGTATAAAAGTAGGGAAGTCTTGCTACAACTGTACAGGGCGTTGGCGAGACCACACCTGGAGTACTGCGTACAGCTTTGGTCTCCTTATTTAAGGAGGGATATACTTGTATTGGAGGCAGTTCAGAGAAGGTTCACTAGGTTGATTCCTGAAATGAAGGGCTTGTGTTATGAAGAAAGGTTGAGTAGGTTGGGCCTATACTTATTGGAGTTTAGAAGAATGAGAGGTGATTTTATTGAAATGTATAAGATTCTGAGGAGGCTTGACAAGGTGGATGCAGAGAGGACTTTTCCCCCTCGTGGGGAATCTAGAACTAGGGGGCATAGTTTCAGAGTAAGGGGTCGCCCATTTAAACAGAGATGAGGAGGAATTTCTTCTCTCAGAGGGTCTGAATCTTTGGAATTCTCTACCCCAGAGAGCAGTTGAGGCTGGGTCATTGAATATATTTAAGGTAGAGATAGACAGATTTTTGAAGGATAGGGGAGTCAAGGGTTATGGGTAGCAGGTAGGAAAGTGGAGTTGAGGCCAAGATCAGATTAGCCATGATCTTATTGAATGGCGGAACAGGCTCGTGGGACCAATGACCTTCTCCTGCTCCTATTTCTTATGTTCTTATGTTACTTTGATTGCAGTACACATTATCTGGATATTGAAGGACCGAAATCCCTTCCTGTTCACGTAATTGAGTGAGTGTTCTGTGAAGCAATGTGGCTTCAGGTGCAGAGAATGTTCCGGAAACTGGCAGGGTCGTCCAGAATCAAAAAAATGTTCCGAATCCGGACCAGCTGACCCTCCCGAATTTGGAGTCCCGCCGCTGCCCGACCTCGTGCCTCGCCCCATTCGCTGCCACGGCCCTTACCTCGCCACCGCTGCCCTTACCTCGTGGTCACCTCGCCGGCCAGCCCAAACACCACCTCCGCGACAGGGTCCACCTGAACAGCTCGTTGGCGGCGGGCCTGCCCGAACAGCTCCACCATGGTGGGGCCCCACCCGAACAGCTCCTTCGCAGCGGAGCCCGCCCAAACAGCTCCTTGGCGGCGGGCCTGCCCGAACAGCTCCACCATGGTGTGACCCCACCCGAACAGCTTCACCATGGTGGGGCCCCACCCGAACAGCTCCTTCGCAGCGGAGCCCGCCCAAACAGCTCCTTGGTGGCGGGCCTGCCCGAACAGCTCCACCATGGTGGGACCCCACCCAAACAGCTCCACCATGGTGGGGCCCCACCAGACGACCTCATCGACGGGGCAAGCGACCCGAACAGCTCCTCCCCTTCCCTTTCTGACATTCCGAAATCCGGAAATACACGAATCTGGGCTCGGGTCGTGACGTCAGAAAGACGATCAAAAGTACGGAAAAGCCCGGAATCCAGAACGGCCTCGGTCCCGAGGGTTCCAGATTCTCGACGCTGCACCTGTACCATTGATTGTACTCTGGACCATGGCAGAGCCAACTGCCCCATAGAATCATAGAACGGTTACAGCAAAGAAGGAGGCCATTCAGCCCATGCTGGCTCTCTGCAAGAGCACTTCAGCTAGTCCTATTACCCTGCCCTTTCCCTGTAGCCCTGCAAAAAAAAAATCTTTTTTCAGGTACTTATCCAGTTCCCTATTGAAAGCCACGCTTGAATCTGCCTCCACCACCCTCTCAGGGAGTGCATTCCAGGTGCTAGCCACTCGATGTGTAAAAAAGTTTTTCCTCGTGTCGCCTTTGGTTCTTTTGTCAATCCCCTTAAATCTATGTCCTCTGGTTCTCCGCCAATGGAAACAGTTTCTCTCTATCTCACTGCCTAGATCCCTCATGATTTTGAATACCTCTATCAAATCTCCTCTCAACTTTCTCTGCTCTAAGGAGAACAACACCAGCTTATCCAGGCTATCCACATAACTAAAATCCCTCATCCCTGGAACCATTCTTGTAAATCTTTTCTGAACCCTCTCAAAGGCCTTCACATCCTTCCTAAAGTGCGACGCCCAAAAGTGGTCACAATATTTCAGTTGAGGTTGGACCAGTGTTTTATAGAGGTTCATCATAACGACCTTGTTTTTGAACTCTATGAATCCTTTTATGAAACCCAGGATCCCGTATGGTTTTTTTAACCGCTTTCTCAACCTGCCCTGCCATCTTCAACGATTTGTACACATATACCCCCAGGTCTCTCTGTTCATGCACCTCCTTTAGAATTGTATCCTTTAGTTTATATAGTCTCTCCTCATTCTTCCAACCAAAATGTATCACTTCGCACTTGTCTGCGTTAAATTTCATCTGCCACGTGTCTGCCCATTCCACCAGCCTGTCTATGTCCTCTTGAAGTCTATCACTATCCTCCTCACTGTTCTCTATACTTCCAAGTTTTGTGTCATCTGCAAATTTTGAAATTGTGCCCTGTGCACCCAAATCCAAGTCATTGATATATACCAAGAAAAGCAGTCGTCCTAGTACCGACACCTGGGGAACATCACTGTGTTACTTCCTCCAACTGTAAAACAACCGTTCACCACTACTCTCCATTTCCTGTCACTTCGCTAATTTCATATCCATGTTGCCACTGTCCTTGCTATTCCATGGGCTTCAACTTTGCTGGTAAGCACTTTTTCAAGAGTCTTTTGGAAATCCATGTACATCACATCAACTGCATTGCCCTCATCAACCCTCTCTGTTACCTCCTTAAAAAACGCAATTAAATTAATTACACACGATTTGCCTTTAACAACTCCGTGCGGGCTTTCCTTAAGTAATCCACACTTGTCCAAGTGACTGTTAATTTTGTCCCAGATTAATGTTTCTATTGAAAGTTAAACTGACTGGCCTCTATTTGCTGAGTTTATCCTTAAATGCTCTTCTGAACAAAGGTGCAACATTTGCAATTCTCCAGTCCTCTGGCACCATCCTCGTATCCAAGGAGGATTGGAAGATTATGATCACTGTAATTTCCACCTTCCCATCCCATCCGGTCCTGGTGACTTATCTACTCTAAGTACAGACAGCCTTTCAAGTACATCCTCTATCAAGTTTTATCCCATACAATATCTCAACTACCTCCTCTTTCACTATGACTTTGGCCGCACCTTCTTCCTTGGTAAAGACAGATGCTAAGTACTAATTTAGTACCTCAGCAATGCCCTCTGCCTCCATGTGTAGGTCTCCTTTTTGGTCACTAATTGGCTCCACCCCTCCTCTTACTATCCATTTACTATTTATATGCCAATAGAAGACTTTTGGATTCCCTTTTATGTTTGCTGTCAATCTATTCTCATACTCATAAGTATTTTTACTCTAGATTACTCTCTGTCCTTTTCCATAGCGAATCTAAACCTTATGATACTGTGATCACTGTTCCCTAAATGTTCCCCTACTGACGCTTGCTCCACTTGACCCACCTCATTCCCCAGAACCTGATCCAGGAATGCCTGCTTCCTTATTGGGCCAGAAACATACTTATCATCAGTGACCATACGAATGTAAAGAAACAAATACAAGGGCTTGCATATATATAGCGCCATTCATTACCTCAGAATGTTCCAATGCGCTTTACAGCCTTTTGAAGTCCAATCAATCTCGTCATGAAGGAAGCACAGCAGCCAATTTGCACACTGCAAGCTCCCACAAACAGCAATGAGATAATGATCAGATAATCTGCTTTTTAGTGGTGTTAGTTGAGGAATCGTCATATGGGATCTTTTACAGCCACCTGAGAGGTCAGGTGGGGCCTTGGTTTAACACTTACTCAGAACTGCACTGAAGTCTTAGCCTGTAACTTATCCAAAGTGCAATAGCAGTGCGAATCTTGGAAACGTGCAGCTGCTACACAACTGGCTCTCATTGGCATATGCAAATGATATGCAAATGAGACCACTGGGGACTGAGTGAGTGGACCGCGGACAGATCAAAATGCACAAAGAAACTCTGGGCAAGCACTTTAAAGGTGCATAAGCAACGGAACCGTCTTTCACTCTAATTTCCTCGCTAAAACAATTTCCTGTATCATTCCTGCAAGCCAAGTACGTTGTACCAAAAATTGGCAAGGAAATCCAACCCCAATATTTATACAATATAAAAGCTAATAATGGTTCATGGAGCTGAATTCATGACTGCCTATAAGAATGTTATACTTGAGTCTGACTAAGGCCTTCCCTGGTACCCTGAGTTGTGGGATAAAACCATATTGCTTTACTCTGTTGAGTATCCTATGGTGTCACCTCACATTGCATTTTCTTCTATCTAGTTTTCAAAGGTAACACTTAAAAAAATTGGATACAACTCACAATGCAATAAAATGGCAAAAGAATTAAATCACATTTCTTAAATCCTACTTATATTTTCATATGCATTTTCCAACTCGAGTTGCCATCCGATATCGAATTGCCATATTTAATATTAAAACATTGTTACTGCACCTTTGCTGCATTTCTTAGAATATAGAGAATAAGGACAGATATTCTAATGAGTAAAGGTTCAGGGATCACATTAACTTTTTTGTGAAAGTAGAGATCTGAATGCAATGGAATTGAAGCCCAATAGAACCAATGACAAGATAAAGAGATGGTTACTGAAGAGGTAATTTTAGTACAGGGTATACAAAGTAGCAGTTATTATGTAGGTGTGTGACACATTGTATTGTTAATATCGCAATAAGATGTCAGCATCAAAAAACATAAGACAATAACAATGTGAACAAGAACACTTAAATAAGTGAAGAGTTTTTTTGTATGAATGAAACTGCAGGCCCAAGTTTCGAGCCGCGCCTAGAACGGCGCAGTCCCGACCTGGACGCCTGTTTCTCGTGCCACAAAGTGCACCTAAAAAAAACCTCCAGATTCTCCAGCTCCCTGCAGGTCGTTTGCAGCTTGGCGCAGCGCAGCAAGAGCAGTAGGGGGCGGAGCTAGGTCCCTGCGCTGAAAACAGGGCGCGCATGTGCAGTAGCTCCAGGCGCCCAAAACTGTGTGGGAGGGGCCGAAGCACGCAGCCCCTAGCCCTGGCCGAATGGCCTCACTGGGGCTGCGTGAATAAGGCTCCTCCCACGGCCAGCTCCTGCTTCCTCCCTACCCGACTCAACTCCCGCTTCCCGCCCCCCGCCTCCGGACCGGACCCGACACCGACTCCCGCTTCCCCCCCCCCCGGACCCGACCCCGACCCGACTCCCGTTTCCCCCCCCCACACCGGACCGGACCCGACCCCGACCGCGACTCGACTCCCGCTTCCCCCCGCCCCCCCGCCTCCGGACCGGACCCGACACCGACACCGACCCGACTCCCGCTTCCCCCCCCACACCGCCCCCGGACTGGATCCGACTTGACCTCCCTCCCCCCGACCTGACCTCCCTCTCCCTCCCTCCCCCCGACCCGAACTGACCTCCCTCCCACCACCCCCCCCGACCCGCGCTCCCCCCGACCCGACCCAACGCCACCTACCTGTAAATCTGGTGCTGGGGACGGGCCCTGCCTGAAGTCTCGGGCCCGGCCCGTTCAGCCTCCCTCCCCCTTCTCCTTCCCCCCCCACATCTCCTTTCCCCCCCCCCATCTCCCCCCTTCTCCTTTCCCCCCCCCCATCTCCTTTCCCCCCCCATCTCCTTTCCCCCATCTCCCCCCCTCCCCCTTCCCCCATTCCTCCCCCTTCTCCCCAACCCTCCCCCTTCTCCTTCCCATCCCTCCCCCTTCTCCTCCCCATCCCTCCCCCTTCTCCTCCCCATTCCTCCCCCTTCTCCTCCCCATCCCTCCCCCTTCTCCTCCCCATCCCTCCCCCTTCTCCCCCATCCCTCCCTGTCAGAAACACAGACACTGACAGACAGAGAATGAGAGACACACACAGACAGACAGAGAGATAGAGACACTGACAGAGACACACTGGGGGCGGGGGGGGGAGGGGGCTGCGTCCCAGCAAACACTGTTGGAGGGCTCCCGGTGCTGCAGTCGGTAAGTAGAAACTTAATTTTTTATTTATTGATACATTTTTTTAATTAATTTTTTTGATTGATTTATTGGTTGATTTATTGATGTATTTATCATTTATTATTGATGATGGCTCTTTATTTGTAAAACTGAAGTGTTTAATGTTTGTAAACTTCCCTTTAAAGCCTCCCCCCGCCACCACCCCACATTCCCTACGCCTGATTTGTAACCTACGCCTGATTTTCTAAAGTGTAGACAAGGTTTTTTCGAGTGTACAAAAATCTTCACTTACTCCATTCTAAGTTAGTTTGGAGTAAGTTTTCACTGACGAAACTTTGAAAACAGGCGTAAGTGGCCGGACACGCCCCCTTTTGAAAAAAAAATTCTGTTCCAAAGTGAAACTGTTCTAACTGACTAGTACTGGAGCAAACTAAATGACGAGAATTCCGATTTCTAAGATACTCCGTTCTACACCAGTTGCTCCTAAAAATCAGGAGCAAATCATGTCGAAACCTGGGGCCTGCATTTCCACCTGTAACTGTGACAGTTCGGTGTACAGATATATGTAGGGTATAAAATGAATTAAAATGCAATGAGGTCCCAGAATCGCAAATTGAACAAGTTACACTCAGTTTTTAGGCAGTGCAGTTTGAAGCCTAAATTTATGAGTTTGAAACCTCAATATGCAAAGAACCCATCAAAGCAATTAGAAACAGAATGAGGGATGTGGAAGAAATAATTCAGAAGCTGCTGGACTGAATTAACATGTCACACTGTGCAATAACATGTCACACTGTGCAATAACAGCATGTTTTGTTGTGAGAAAAGCCTCTTCAGAAACATTTTTAAGAATTTAAAATGTATCTTTAAGCTCATTAAAATGAGGAGTGGAACCCTTCACAAGTCAGTGTCACCATCTAGCACTCCCAGGTCAGGCAAAGAACAGACATATGCAGAATAAAACTCCCACTGCTCTGCCCAATCTCAGCTTTAGAAGAGCACAAAATGTGATATTTTTCCCATTTCCCACACCATTCTCCTGTATGGGGTACTGAAGTTGCATGTTCAGCCATGAACTCATTGAACGGCGGTGCAGGCTCGAAGGGCCGAATGGCCTACTCCTGCACCTATTTTCTATGTTTTCTATGTTTCACATTTGACAGCCAGTGTGTTGGATATCTGATCTGCATGTTAGCGTTTGCTGACATTGAATCAGCACAGATCAGGCTCCTCTCCCCTCAGTCCCGTTCCTTTTGAGGAGGTGACTAAAGTAGTGGACAGGGGAATGGCCAGAAGGCATTTGATAAAGTCTCACATAAGAAACTGTTAACTAAGTTAGAAGCCCAAAGAATTGAGGGCAAATTCTTGATCTGGTTAGGAAATTGGCTGAGTGTCAGGAGACAGGCAGTCGGGATAATGGGAAAGTACTCAAATTGGCAGGAGATGACTAGTGATGTCCCGCAGGAATCTGTTTTGGGGCCTCAACTATTCACAGTATTTATTAATGACTTAGATAAAGGCACAGAAAGTCATATATCTAAATTTGCCGATGAGACAAAGATAGGTCGCATTGTCGGCAGTGTAGATGGAAGCATAAAATTACAAAGGGATATAGACAGATTGAGTGAATGGGCAAAACTGTAGCAAATGGATTTCAATGTAGGTAAATGTGAGATCATCCACTTTGCACTTAAAAAGGATAGAATGGGTACTTTCTAAATAGTGAAAGGCTAAAAAAAAGAGTGACTGTCCAAAGAGACTTGGGTACGTCGATCATTAAAATATCATGAACAGGTACAGAAAATCATCAAAAAGGCAAATGGGATGCTGGCCTTTATATCGAGAGGACTAGAATACAAGGGGGTAGATGTTATGATGCAGCTATACAAACCCCTGGCACCACACCTTCGGAAGGATATACAGGCCTTGGAGGGAGTGCAGTGTAGGTTTACCAGAATGATACCCGGACTTCAAGGATTAATTTACGAGGAGAGATTAAACAGATTAGGGTTGTATTCCCTTGAATTTAGAAGGTTCAGGGGTGATTTGATCAAAGTTTTCAAGATATTAAGGGGAACAGATAAGGTTGATAGAGAGAAACTATTTCCGCTGGTTGGGGATTCTAGTACAAGAGGGCATGGTCTAAAAATTAGAGCCAGACCTTTCAGGAGTGAAATTAGAAAACACTTCTACACACAAAGGGGCCAAGTTTCAGCCTGAGTTGCTCCTGTGTTTTTGGACCAACTGGTTTAGAATGGAGTATCTTACAAATTGCAATTCTCAGCATTTAGTTTGCTCCAGTTCTAGTGAGTTACAACAGTTTCAGTTTGGAACAGATTTTTTTTTCCAAAAGGGGGCGTGTCCGGCCACTTACACCCGTTTTGAAAGTTTAGGCAGTGAAAACATACTCCAAACTAACTTAGAATGGAGTAAGTGTAGATTTTGTACGCTCAGAAAAACCTTGTCAACACTTAGAAAATCAGGTGTAGGTTACAAATCAGGTGCAGGGAATGGGGTGGGGGGGGTTTAAAGGGAAGTTTACAAACATTAAACACTTCAGTTTTACAAATAAAGAGCCATCATCAATAATAAATGATAAATACATCAATAAATCAACCAATAAATCAATTAAAAAAAATTTAAAAATTAAAAAAATGCATCAATAAATAAAAAAGTAAGTTTCTACTCACCGACTGCAGCACCAGGAGCCCTCCAACAGTGTTGCTGGGACGCAGCTCCCTCCCCCCCGCCCCCAGTGTGTGTCTCTCTCTCTCTCTCTGTCTGTGTCTCTCTCTCACTCTCTGTCGGTCAGTGTCTCTCTCTCTGTCGGTCAGTGTCTATGTGTTTCTGACAGCGAGGGGAGCAGAGGGGGAGGAGGAGGGGAGGGGTGGGGAGAGGGAGGGAGGGAGGGAGGGAGGGAAGGGAGGGGAGAGGGAGGGGTGATGGAGGGAAGGAAGGGAGAGGGAGGAAGGGAGAGGGAAGGAGGGAAAGGAGATAGGAGAGGGAGGGAGGGGGACAGGAGAGGGAGGGAGGGAGAGAGGAGAGGGAGGGAGGGGGAGAGGAAAGGGAGGGAGGGGGAGAGGAAAGGGAGGGAGGGAGGGGGAGAGGAAAGGGAGGGAGAGGGAGAGGAGAGGGAGGAGGCTGTACAGGCCCAGCCGACGTGAAGAAGATGGGCCCAAGACTTCGGGCAGGGCCCCCCCCCCCCCCAGCAAGATGCCGGGCGGGCGGGCACCGCCGAAGGAAGAGGGAGCGGACCGGAGTTAAAGGTAGGTGGCCGGGGGAAGCCGGAGCTGGGGGGTAGCAGAGCGGGAGCTGGTGGGGGGGTTGGTGGGGGTTAGAGAGAGCCAGAGGGAGCGTCAACTGAACAGGGGAGGAGGCTGGAGCCAGAGCAGGAGCTGGACGAGGGAGGTGCAGCCTGATCTTTGCCGCCCCAGTGAGCCCATTCGGCCAGGGCTACGAGGGCGTCGTGCTTCGGGCCCCTCCCACACAGTTTCGGGCGCCTGGAGCTACTGCACTTGCGCGCCCACTGTAGCGCGCCTGTGCAGAGGTCCCGGCACTGATTTCAGCGCAGGGACCTGGCTCCACCCCTCACAGCACATGCTGCGCCACGCCAAGCTCCAAAGGACCTGCAGGGAGCCAGAGAATCTGAAGGTATTTTTCTGACGCACTTTCGGGCACGAAAAACGGGCGTCCAGGTCGGGGCTGTGCCATTCTAGGCGCGGCCCGAAATTTGGGCCCAAAGGGTGGTAGAAGTTTGGAACTCTCTTCCACAAACGACAATTAATGCTAGATCAATTGTTAATTTTAAATCGGAGATTCATAGCTTTTTGTTAACCAAAGGTATAAAGGGATATGGGCCAAAGGCGGATATATGGAGTTAGGTCGCAGATCAGCCATGATCTCATTGAATGGTGAAGCAGGCTTGAGGGGCTGAATGGCCTACTCCTGTTCCTAAGTTCCTGCATGAGACGGGCTGCTAGTAGAATAGATCGCACAGGAATAGGATTTCCTATCTATAGCATCCATGGCCACAATCAGTGTTGAGGGGTGGGGAGTCTGGTTGAGCCCTGTCTATTGGCAGATGGGCTTAGGTAGAAGTGGGAAAGAAATGGATGGCGTTGTAGGGGAAGCACATATAAACAGGATATCCTCACTTAAGCTTATCTGAGATTGCCCTTCAGTCCTTTGTGGAAGTGGTGACCTCAATGCATTGGAATTCACTTCTGAGAGCACAAGAGAACAAATGACAAGCTAGAGATATAAATGTGGTATCTGTGACTTTTATCTATAATGCCATAATTATTATGCCTATGTATGCCACACTGTATTGTTGATATTTTCAGCTATTTACACAATTACACTCCCAGACACTTCGGTTTTTATAAAATTGATTTGGAAACAAATTACCATTATAATTCAGTAGCAGCGCTGCCAAAACTCATGATTCTTAAAAAGAGAGCCCTGATGCAGCATCCAAGTGAGAATCTTGACGTGGCACTGAAACAGAGCTGAAGCAATCATCCTGACTCCTTCAGCTCTGGTGCCGTGTCAATGGTTCTTTTGGAGAATCAGGATGTTGGAAACACTGCAGCAATAATGCCACTTTTTATGGTGACAACTGCTACATTTGCAATCGTAGAAGCCATGAGGCTTGTTCATCTTACATCAGGTTCCAGCTGATGAAGTCAGAGAGGACATTGAGGGGAAGTATCTCTAGAAATTCAAACTAAGAGACAATGCTATCCAGAAATAGTCCCAGATTTTCTGGGTATGGAAACCAAGACATGTACCATGTGACAATGTGAGAGTTAAATTGTTGTTGTTCAGTAGTGTAAGGTGGCAGTTTGCATGATTAAAAAAAAACAGAAAATACCAGTTGACTTTCCGTGGCACTGCACTCGGAGTCAGGATCAAGTACAGTAATTGGGTCAGGCAGTGTTAGAGAATGGGAGATAAGTGGACCCAGGAGTGTGTGGGGGGGGGGGGGGGAGAGGAATAGAGAGGGAGGAGAATGGGAAAAGGAAGAGGGAGAGGAGATGGGGGGGGGGCAGGGATTATGGTGAAGATGGCTTTTGCTTTTATGTTGTAGGGGGTCGGATAAGTCCCGATTTTGCTAGTAAAGCTCTAATTTTGCTCTCAGTGCGGAGGGGAGGAAGGTTCAATTTTTCTCTCCAGCAAGGACGGGGTTCAAAAGTATCAGTTGGGTGAGAACATGTCTTAGAAGATGGTATGTAACATGATAGGACCCATTGCACACAATTATTACAGCACCACCTACAGGTGTAACGGGTACTGCACAGAATTGTGTGCCCACCAACTATTTTTAATACATACCAGACAGATGGAGCAAGGCTTAGCCCATCAAGACAATTCCTCAATAGACCACATACAAGTTTTACTGTCATAGGGCTCAATTTTCCCCAATGCCATTTTTTGGTGTATTGCCAGAATTACGCCCATTTTTTCTAGTACCAACTACACCAAAAAAAAGTACCAAGTTTCCCCGTTCTATTTCTTGACGCCACGCAGCCTGTCCTTCAGCTTTGGTGGGGTGGAGACTAATGTCTGCGCCGAAAAAACGATGCCCCCCTTCTGCATATGTGCGGGGAAAAAAAAGGACGTTTTTGACATGATTGCTATGGGCGCGCATGCCCAGTACAGCTCCCATTCTGCATTCGGCCATTTTCAAAGAGCCAATTGTGTGTGAGAACTTTAATTTTCATTGCAAAAATCGGAGCTGCAATACAAGATGCAACGTGGCTCAAGGACCAAGAATTTCTTACAGGATGAAGTGGAAGCACTGGTTACTGTAATTGAGGCCAGATGGCACGAGCTGGACACCAGCAGAGGTCACATAAAAGTTTCACTAAAAGAAATGAAAAAACACTGGAACCAACTTGCAGAAGATTATTGTGCAATGGTGACCACCCCGAGGTCTGGAGGCCAGAGCAAAAAGAAGTGACAGGACCTTGGTCAAGTAGTTAGTGTAAGTAATATTTTCATTTATTCAATGGAATTGCAATTGTAAATGTGACCATTTGTAGATGTCCCACCAGCAGAAAGACACCCTCTCTAAAAATTTATATTTTCATCTTTGCAGAGGAAGGTGGCACACAACAAAAGGGAAAGAACTCGAACAGGAGGAGGCCCGGCAAATCTGCACCCACTGACACCCTTGGAAGACAGGGTCGCTGATTTGATGGGTCCTGCTGGAGAAAAGCAACTACCACTGCACAAGTTGGCTCCACACTCGAGGGAGAGGGTAAGCCTTGCAAATTCCACAGTCTGGCTTTGCGAAATGTTAAGTACTGCGCGGGCTAGCCATGCTTCGGTCCATGGGGATGTCTCCATCAGTTACGCTTCGGTTGATGCAATGTGCTATCATTCAACATGGTCCTTCAAATCAGCCTGCTGCCTGCACTGTGTGAGCTTACTCATGCCACCCACCCTGCCCCCTCCTCTGCTGTTAACCATTTGTCTGTTATGTTACATTTTGCAGAACTTGAGGCCAACCCTGATGGTGCAGAAGAAGATTCAGACACGCACGAGCCTGAAGAGGAGAACACCTTCCAATCACACCTTCCAGACCAAGAGCATGGGGGTGAGGGTGAGGGGGAGGGAGAGGGGATGGATGAAGCCCTCACTGTTGTACTCACTCTGGAGGTGGTGCTGGTGCCGCCCATTGAGGTGCCAGCCCCTTTCCTGAGTGATACGAGTATTGCTGGGACATTCCATGGTTTCCCACTGTCCGAGGCTGGGGATTCCAGTGGGATGCAGCGAGGCACACCCAGGGCCCCACCACCCGAGGCTGCGGGTCCCAGTGGGATGCAGCGAGCCACACCCAGGATGAGGAAGGGAAGGATAGCTCGACAGTGCTCTCCTGAGGTGCAGACTCTAACAGATGTGATTCAGATGATGGCAATGAGTGCGGAGAGCATTGACCTTACGCGATCACTCCTGGACACCATCAGTGGGGTGGGTGATGAGGTATCGGGACTGTCGAGAGAAGTAACAACACTCTCACGAGAAATGAGAACACTGTTCAGGAACATGAGGGACGGAATGTTTCAGACAGCAGATACAATGTCAGTGCACATGAGGGAGGGAATGTCGCAGGTAGTTGAGACACTGTCAGTGCACATGAGGCAGGGAATGTCAGAATTAGCTGCTGCAATAAGGGAACATGCCCAGACCCTGCGCCCATTGACAGAATCAACTGCCATTCCGACTCCAATCCGCAGACCAGCCTGTGAAGAGGCCCAAGCCGGGCCTTCCACATTACCACCTGCCGCCTCCCCCGCCGCCCCCCCCCAGCCATCAAGAAGTGCACATTGCCCGAGATGTTCATAAGAACAAGCTTGGTACCAACCCAAGAAACGCTGCAGCACCGCTTGCGGGCAGGGGTGGAGTCAACAAGACCAAGCACAGCGTGCGGTCTTAGAATAAGGTGGAGGAGAGATGGGTGCAGCCTTTCTTCGCTGATGTTGTTGTTGCAGTTGTTATTATTATTGTTGTTACTGTTGAACTATTCTCAAATTAAAAGTTTTTGTAAGTTATGTAAATTTACAAGGTTAAAAGTTTGTAAATGATCTTAAAGTTTTTAAGTGATCTTGAAGTTTGTAAGTGATCTTGAAGTTTGTAAGTGATCTTAACTGAAAACTACAAACAAATGTTAGTTAAACTTTTGAATAAAATATATTTTAAGTTATAACTGAATCATTTCCATTATTTGTTCCATTATTAACACAACTTTTTGAAGTAAAGAAGGATCATTTCCATTATTTGTTAACATAACACATTACAGAACAGGTCCAAACAGTAAACATGGTCCATTTGGAATAGTTGCCGCTGCGACTTCAGGCAGCAAAGCGTTCACGGATAAGCTGCTGGCGTAAGGCTCGAGCAATCGTAAAAGGGTTCCGACGGCCCGCCCTCCTCCGCCGTCGTGCTCCAGGTTCAGGTAGTTGCATGGCTTCATCGTCCTCCTCCTCATCATTTGCATCTTCCTCCTCATCATCAGCCACTCTCACCTCAGGTGGGTCTTCTACTACCAGCTGCTCATGATGGCTAAGTTATGCAGCATGCAGCACACAAAAGTGAACTGACCGACAATCTCAGGGGAGTATTGCAAGTAGCCTCCGGAATGGTCCAGGCATCGGAAACGCTGTTTCAAGATGCCAATGGTCCTCTCTATTATGCTGCGCGTTGCAATATGCGAGATGTTGTATTCCCAGTCAGCTTCCGTCCGGGTTATGCCTAGGAGAGTCATGAGCCAGGTGGCAAGGCCGTATCCTTTGTCTCCCAGCAGCCAGCTCTGCCCTTTTGGCTGCTGCTGAAACATGGCAGATATAGCGCTCTCACATAGGATGAATGCATCATGGGTGCTTCTAGGGCATTTTGCATCAACTGCCATGATGCGATGCATGTCATCACACACGAGTTGCACATTAACGGAGTGGAAGCCATTTCTGTTCCTGTACATCTCGGAATCCTCCAAAGGTGCTCGCAAGACGATGTGGGTACAATCAATGCAGCCCTGTACCTTTGAGAAGCCAGCAATCCTGGAGAAGCCCACAGCCCTTTCACACATTGTCTGGGAGGTCATGGGAAACTTTATGTAGTCATTCCTCCGGGTATATAGCGCAGCAGTCACCTGACAAATGCAGAAATGTGTTGCATGTTGAGAAATGGAGCACACATCCCCAGTTGTGGCCTGGAATGATCCAGATGCATAGAATGAAAGTGCAGCTGTAACCTTCACTTCAACTGACAAAGCAGTCCTCCTGACGCTTTGAGGTTGCAGGTCTGCTTTTACTAACTCACAGATCACAGTTCCAACCTCTTTGCGGAAATGCAGCCTTCTGACACAGTCTGCATCTCTCAGGTGCAGGTATGAATGCCTGTCTCGATATACCCAACGTGAGTAAGGCATCCTGCCCATCATCCTATGTGCTCTGAGGTTCCTCATGCGGTGACGTCGAATCAATTGTCTCCTCCGCAGCACCATCATGCAGAAGGCTTGCACGAGGTGTGGCATTGTCAGTATTGCCCCCATGATTAAATTGTATCTTTGTAAGAAGCTCAAAACAGCAGGCAGGACAAGCTTCTTTGTTGTCTTTCTCCCCCCAAGATCGAAGCCCTAGTATGGATCACACCCAGGTCTGAGCATGCGCAATGGGCTTGCTTAGATCGGGAAACACCCCCCACCACCAGCCCCCCCAACCCCCCCCCCCCCCCCCACCGCCGCCCCGGGCTTCATCTGATGCTGTTTGCTGCATAGTGTAAGGGTTCTCATCTTTCAGTTCGGCTTCTACAACCCCATCCCATCCTGTCCCCTGTCCCCCCCACCGGGCTTCTCTTCAAGCCGAGACCCAAACCCGTGTCTGGGCGAGGGACCGTTTCTGCCGGCCGACGCTTCATCCCTCGAGCCCGGTTTGGAGACGTTCGGTGGTGGCGTGGCAACTTAAAAAAAATTGCAAACTTAAAGAATTGTATGAAACTTCCATTTTTGCATTTTCAATTGGAAAAATTTAAGCTTGATGATGCATATTTATGTGTTCTTGACTCCCTCCAAAACTTCGCCGAAAAACAATGGCGTGTTCCTGCGCTGATTTTTTGATGTGCACTGGTTTTTCTTAAGTGCCCAGAAGGTTTTTTGGGAGTGGTCAAATACGCTGTCCTAGGAGAATTGTAAGTTGGCCAAACTTGCATAATTGTGAAAAACTAGCGCAGACATCAGGTTACGCCCCCTATAACGCAAAAAAAACTAACCTAAAAAAATCGGAACTAACTGAGTTACGCTGGCGCACAATCTTTGGGGAAATTTTGATTTTTAAATTTAGGCCAAAAAAAGCGGCGTGTGCCAAAAAAACTACGCAAATTGTCATGTATTCAACCAGCATTGTAACCCATGTATAATCTGACTTAAGTTGTACACTGTGAGAACAATGACCACTAGGTGGTGAACTTGTGAGAGACACTCCCAACCTGGACCTTCAGATATAAAAGGGGAAGCTCCACCCATTTTCAACACTTGAGTGCTGAGGAATAAAGGACAGGTCACAGACTGACCTTCTCTCAAGCATGGGCCTCGTGTGCATTTATACTGTATAGTAAGGACGTATCACAAATCACAGGGGAAAATTCAGCCCATAGATTCGACACATTTTTTTCTAATCTCCTGAAGGAGGTAAATAATCACAGGTAAAACTTCTTAAAAAAAAACAAGATTCTGTGAAATCTCTCTCTGAGGTCCAAGGTAACCTATCCAACTTACCAACAACATTATTCAACACCAGCAAGTTACATTCCACAGGTGACAATCTCATGGTCCCAACAGCAATGTACTGTAAACTATTCTTATTAATTCACTTTCAGATTTCCATGAGATATTATCTAATCTGAATACATGCAAGTTATATGTTCCGATTCAAAGTACTGTTTCTGTGGTTTGACATACACATTCTTAATATGTTACTCATTATGGGACCAAAGTGGAGCTCATAATCCCAGCAGCAGAGAGAGGGGCAGGGCTATGAAAAGGGTGTATTTCTAGCATACAATGGCTTTTTAATAAGTTCAGCACTTTGCTTTTCAGAAATATGCATTCAAAATGAATGAATGTATGTGGCTATGTGAGAAAACAATATGGACGATCAAAAGTCTTGCAGTGAATTGAGTGACTTGATTTGTCACTTTATTGTTACTTTTTGATGCATAACGAAGGCTAACTTTGGAAAAAATGAAAAACATGATTAATTGATAATGTGAGAGTTGCTGATTGGTTATTTGCAGCTTTCCCTTACCTGTCTAGTGAATGAATTTGGTTTTTGAGTGGTTTGCATTTAGTCAGTGGGATATTTGAATTGAGCAGCATGGTTAACTTAATAGTCATTATTTGAACGAATCATGATTTTTTTTGTTCCTCCAATTGTTTTTTGAGGTGTGATGTTGGGGGGGGGGGGGTAACAGTAGAGGCAACACTTTTAGTTATGATGATAGATATGAAGTTGTTAAACAAAAAAATCCACAGCATCAATCGTATTTTCAGCAATATAGCACCACCTTATGGGTGCCTAAAAGTATTTTGTAAAATTTTCAAAAGAAAGTTTTATTTTTACAATCTATTGCACCATTTCATATCCTGTCCATTTGAAACTAATAAGACAAGAACATAAGAAAAACCAGAAGAAGATAAGGCCACTCAGCCCATCAAGCCCGCTACGTCCGAAGTCCATGTAGGATTAGTCCCTCCCATTCCACCTGTTGATCTCCCACTATACGAAGTAGCCATTTTTTCTACATCCTAACCTAAAATCAAAATTAAGTGGGTGTTATGAAATATCTAAATAAACCTCAATTAACTTTAAAATCATTCATTATGATCTACTTGTTACAATAATTTCAGTGACATGTTGTAATTATTTTTACATTTCTTCAGAAAGGAATGCATTGAAGACAGATTGGCATACTAGCATCTGAAAAATCATTCAAAACCAATTCTCAGAAACAATTAAAAATCTGCTCAACCCTTGCTGAGGACATTTGGGCTGATCGTAGAGGTCTATGGCCTATTTTAAAATAATTTGCTGTTGTACTAAAATATATTTTGGGCAGAATGTTTTCCATTCAAATCCTGTAAATCAGCATTTGTGGAGAAACTGTCCAAACTATATTTTCGCAAATCAGCAAAGGTTTTACCAATAGTTTTCTTTGTCTCCAATAATAGCTCATAATAGTAAAGAAATAAATGTTTATTTATAAATATTTATATTCCAATCCATTTATATATCAATTTATAAGGTAATAAAAGAGCATTGCGAAGTATTGCATTACCTTTGATTTCTAACAACCCCATTAGGAGTCCTGTTCCAAATTAATTTGCATTTAGCAACAGGTTATCTATCTGGTGGCCAAAGGAGTTCAGATGTGGCGATCCTGGACCATGCTCTTGACAATTTAAACCTCATTACTTGAAATATAAAACTATTTCCCAAAAACATTCATCCCTACACACAGAAATACAGACCAACTTTTTAATAATCTCAACGACCACAGCCATAATATAGAAAACGGAAAACATAGAAAACATTGCCAACTTGGTATAGAAACATAGAAAATAGGTGCAGGAGTAGGCCATTCAGCCCTTCGAGCCTGCACTGCCATTCAATGAGTTCATGGCTGAACATGCAACTTCAGTACCCCATTCCTGCTTTCTCACCATACCCCTTGATCCCCCTAGTAGTAAGGACTTCATCTAACTCCTTTTTGAATATATTTAGTGAATTGGCCTCAACAACTTTCTGTGGTAGAGAATTCCACAGGTTCACCACTCTCTGGGTGAAGAAATTCCTCCTCATCTCAGTCCTAAATGGCTTACCCCTCATCCTTAGACTGTGTCCCCTGGTTCTGGACTTCCCCAACATTGGGAACATTCTTCCTGCATCTAACCTGTCTAACCCCATCAGAATTTTAAATGTTTCTATGAGGTCCCCTCTCATTCTTCTGAACTCCAGTGAATAAAAGCCCAGTTGATCTAGTCTTTCTTGATAGGTCAGTCCCGCTATCCCGGGAATCAGTCTGGTGAACCTTCGCTGCACTCCCTCAATAGCAAGAATGTCCTTCCTCAGGTTAGGAGACCAAAACTGTACACAATACTCCAGGTGTGGCCTCACCAAGGCCCTGTACAACGATAGCAACACCTCCCTGCCCCTGTACTCAAATCCCCTCGCTATGAAGGCCAACATGCCATTTGCTTTCTTAATCGCCTGCTGTACCTGCATGCCAACCTTCAATGACTGATGTACCATGACACCCAGGTCTCTTTGCACCTCCCCTTTTCCTAATCGGTCACCATTCAGATAATAGTCTGTCTCTCTGTTTTTACCACCAAAGTGGATAACCTCACATTTATCCACATTATACTTCATCTGCCATGCATTTGCCCACTCACCTAACTTATCCAAGTCGCTCTGCAGCCTCATAGCATCCTCCTCGCAGCTCACACTGCCACCCAACTTCGTGTCATCCGCAAATTTGGAGATACTACATTTAATCCCCTCGTCTAAATCATTAATGTACAGTGTAAACAGCTGGGGCCCCAGCACAGAACCTTGCGGTACCCCACTAGTCACTACCTGCCATTCTGAAAAGTCCCCATTTACTCCTACTCTTTGCTTCCTGTCTGACAACCAGTTCTCAATCCATGTCAGCACACTACCCCCAATCCCATGTGCTTTAACTTTGCACATTAATCTCTTGTGTGGGACCTTGTCGAAAGCCTTCTGAAAGTCCAAATATACCATGTCAACTGGTTCTCCCTTGTCCACTCTACTGGAAACATCCTCAAAAAATTCCAGAAGATTTGTCAAGCATGATTTCCCTTTCACAAATCCATGCTGACTTGGACCTATCATATCACCTCTTTCCAAATGCACTGCTATGACATCCTTAATAATTGATTCCATCATTTTACCCACTACCGATGTCAGGCTGACCGGTCTATAATTCCGTTATCTCTCTCCCTCCTTTTTTAAAAAGTGGGGTTACATTGGCTACCCTCCACTCCATAGGAACTGATCCAGAGTCAATGGAATGTTGGAAAATGACTGTCAATGCATCCACTATTTCCAAGGCCACCTCCTTAAGTACTCTGGGATGCAGTCCATCAGGCCCTGGGGATTTATCGGCCTTCAATCCCATCAATTTCCCCAACACAATTTCCCGACTAATAAGGATTTCCCTCAGTTCCTCCTCCTTACTAGACCCTCCGGCCCCTTTTATATCCGGAAGGTTGTTTGTGTCCTCCTCAGTGAATACCGAACCAAAGTACTTGTTCAATTGGTCCGCCATTTCTTTGTTCCCCGTTATGACTTCCCCTGATTCTGACTGCAGGGGACCTACGTTTGTCTTTACTAACCTTTTTCTCTTTACATATCTATAGAAACTTTTGCAATCCGTCTTAATGTTCCCTGCAAGCTTTTTCTCGTACTCCATTTTCCCTGCCCTAATCAAACCCTTTGTCCTCCTCTGCTGAGTTCTAAATTTCTCCCCAGTCCCCGGGTTCGCTGCTATTTCTGGCCAATTTGTATGCCACTTCCTTGGCTTTAATACTATCTCTGATTTCCCTTGATAGCCATGGTATAGGGGAAATAAAAATCAGCCAACTATTTTATTCATAAAATGTCTTCGCACTGCAGTCTTGAATGTTTCTAGTTCCTTCAGATGGTAATTGTTTTCAGAGAAGCCTCATCTGGGGACAAGTCCAACTGTGGCAACTACAGATGAATCTCCCTGCCATCAGCCACTGGAAAAGTTTTCACTTGAGTCCTCCCCTCAACCGTCTTCTCCCTGTGGCCGAGGAGCTGCTCCCGGAGTCACAGTGCGGATTTCGTCCCCTACGGGGCACAACGGACATGATCTTTGCAGCGCGACAGCTGCAGGAAAAATGCAGGGAGCAGCGCCAGCTCTTATACATTGCCTTCTTCGACCTTACAAAGGCCTTTGACACTGTCAACCGCGAGAGTCTATAGCGCGTCCTCCTCAGTTTCAGATGTCCCCAAAAGTTTGTCAACATCCTTCACCTGCTCCACAACGACATGCAGGCCGTGATCCTTACCAACGGATCCATTACAGACCCAATCCACGTCCGGACCGGGGTCAAACAGGGCTGTGTCATCGCTCCAACCCCCTTCTCAATCTTCCTCGCTGCCATGCGCCACCTCACAGTCAACAAGCTCCCCACTGGAGTGGAACTAAACTACAGAACCAGTGGGAAGCTGTTCAATCTACACCGTCTCCAGGCCAGGTCCAAGATCACCCCAACCTCTGTCGTTGAGCTACAGTACGCAGACAAATCCTGCATCTGTGCAAAGAGGCTGAACTCCAAGATATAGTCAACGTATTTACTGAGGCATACAAAAGCATGGGCCTTACACTAAACATCCGAAAGACAAAGGTCCTCCACCAGCCTGTCTTCGCCGCACGGCACTGCCCCCGCCCCTCCCCCAATCAAAATCCACGGCGCGGTCCTAGACAACATGGACCATTTCCCATATCTTGGGAGCCTCCTATCAACAAGAGCAGGCATCGACGACGAGATCCAACACCGCCTCCAGTGCGCCAGCGCAGCCTTCGGCCGCCTGAGGAAAAGAGTGTTCGAAGGCCAGGCCCTCAAATCTATCATCAAGCTCATGGTCTACAGGGCTGTAGTAATACCCGCCCTCCTGTATGGTTCAGAGATATGGACCATGGACAGTAGACACCTCAAGTCGCTGGAGAAATATCATCAATGATGCCTCCGCAAGATCCTACAAATCCCCTGAGAGGACAGACGCACCAACATTAGCGTCCTCGACCGGGCCAACATCCCCAACATTGACTACACTTGATCAGCTCTGCTGGGCAGGCCACATTGTCCGCATGCCAGACACGAGACTCCCAAAGCAAAAGCTCTACTCGGAACTCCTTCATGGCAAACGAGCCAAGGGTGGAGAGAGGAAACTTACAAGGACACCCTCAAAGCCTCCCTGATAAAGTGCAGCATCCCCACCGACACCTGGGAGTCCCTGGCCAAAGACCGCCCTGAGTGGAGGAAGTGCATCTGGGAGGGCGCTGAGCGCCTCGAGTCTCATCACCGAGAACACAAGCGCAGGCAGCGGAAGGAACGCGCGGCAAGCCTGCCCCACCCTCCCTTACCCTCAATGACTGTCTGTCCCACCTGTAGTCGGGACTGTGGCTCTCGTATTGGACTGTTCAGCCACCCAAGGACTCATTCTAAGAGTGGAAGCAAGTCTTCCTCGATTCCGAGAGACTGCCTATGATGAAGATCTCTGCCAGGAATGGAACTTGTACTGATCTTCAGTGTGGATCTTCAGTGTGTATCTTCCAAATAACATTCATGAGTCTATGCTGTCCAGTAAAAACTTCTTTGAAAGGAGATGGGGAAAACCAGAAGCTTTGGCACTGCCCCACTAATCATCCATCTCAGCGCATCAAGGCTTGTCTGTTACACTGGCGAACTATTCTGCTGAGCAGTTGTTGACTTATTAGAGCCAATGTAACTGAGAAAATGTCTTTAGATACTGAGAAGAGTGTAACAATGGTTTCCCTATCAGCATCCACCAATTGATATTTGCCGCATAACATTTTGTCCATAACAGCATCTCAGATTTTTAATAAACTTATTTTGGAATTTATGGATATTCCGTGAGTAGGACAAACATACAAACTGTGGTATCAGTATCCTTGGCTGCTAAACAATCTCCAGAGCAGCCACTCAGTTTCGGCACATTAATAACCTAGATGCCCCCCACTCCCCCAAGTCAGATTTAGGTTGATGATAATGTTAACAGTGTACCGAATTCCATTTCTACCAGCTCACTTGCCACAACAAATCACTAGGGTTGAGCAGAGAGACTGTCGCAAGTCATATGTCTATCAATACACGGGTTTTGGTGGCATCAAACAAGGCTCATCAAAGAAGTATCTGCCAGCCAATGACTCGCAAGTAACGTCACTCAGATTGGTAATAAAGTCAACTTGGGACGATGATGTTTTCTACAATCTGGTTATTAATAAAATTGAGGAAGTGGCTCATCCAAATTACGCTTCCTTGCAGCATGGCAGCATTTGTTAATGTTTTGGAATATTTTTTGTATACACCTTACTGCCTAATATTGGCTCTTAGTATTATATCCCTAATTTCACATGTTCTGGATACAATTTAGGTCTAGACCCTAAAGGAGCTTGCCTCGTCTTTCCTTCAGGCAACTTCTCCACCTTTGGCAATGTGTAGAATCTATAATTAAATATGAAATTTCTAAATATCAGAGATGAAGAAAAAATTATTAGAAGCAGCCAGCTCGAATTTCAGAAAGGATGATCGCGCTTGACAAACCTGATGAATTCTGTGAGGAAGTGACAGATATGGTGACTGGGAGGGGATGCAGTGTTCATGGATTTTAACAAGGTACCACACAGGAGATGAGTGGAGAAGATTTAAGGGTGTGGAATTAGGGGAAGGGTAGCAAATTGAATTACAACTGGTTAGAAGGGAGGAAACAGAGTAGGAGTTAAATACAGTTTCTCAGAGTGGTTGGAAGTCGGTAGAGATGCCCAACAGTGTCCTGTTCTGGAACCGCTTCTGTTCACCGTGTACATCAATGATATGGAGTTAAAATTGATGGACTAGTGTCAAAATTTCCAAATGATATTAAAATAGAAGACATAGTAAATAATTCTGAAGCTCAAAGGAAGCAGGTACTGATAAGATGGTGCAATGGGTAAAAAGATGGCAGACGAAATCCAATGTCAGCAAATGTGAGGTAGTACAGTTTAGTTTAAAAAAAAGTAATAATTATACTTTGAATGGGGGAAGGTTGGGTGATGTGAAAGGGCAGAGGGATTTTGGAATTCAGGTCCACAACATATTAAAGCAGCACCTCAAATGGTTGAAGTCATAAATAAAAGCTAATGGAATACTGGGTTTTATGGCAAGAGGTATAGAAGAAGTCAAGATCTAAAGGTGAATCTGTATAAAACCTTAGTAAGACCACAACTGGAGTGTTGTTTTGGGGCTCCATATTATAGGAAGGACCCATAATATTGAGGCCAATTGACTAATTAAGATAGAACCCAACAGTTTTCAAAATTTAGCTCATAATGTCACATGAGTTTAAATCCTATTTTCTGGTAAGTATAGTCTTAAGATCAGTTGCAAAAATAACCAAACATTTGTGCATGTACCCTTTAGTAACCTTTCATGGTGTCAGCTGTGGCTCAGTTGGTAGCATTTGCTCCTCTGCGTCAGAAGATTGTGGATTCAAGTCCCACTCCATAGATTTGAGCATATAATCTAGGCTGACTGAGTGAGTGCTGCACTGTCAGAGATGCTGTCTTTCGGATGAGATGTTAAACCGAGATCAGGTCTGCTCTCTCAGGTGGACGTAAAAGATCCCACAGCAATATTCGGAGAAAAATAGGGGAGTTCTCTCAGTGTCCTGGCCAATATCACTTTATCTGGGCATCACATATGATGTGTGCAAATTGGCTACTTTGTTTCCGACATTACAACAGTGACTCCACTTCAAAAATATTTCATTGGCTGTATAGTCCCAAGTCCAAGTCCCGTTCACCCCTGTGCTCGCTACCAACATTGGCTCCAGGTTAAGCAACGCCTTGATTTCAAAATTCTCATCCTTTTTTTCAATACCCCCCCATGGCCTCATCCCCAACTATCTCTGTAGCCTCCTCCAGCCCTACACCCTCCGAGATATATGCGCTCCCTCAATTCTCTCTTCTTGAACAACCCGATTTTAAATCGCTCAAACATGGGTGGCCATGCCTTCTATTGCCCAGGCCCTAAGCCCTGGAATTCCCTCCCTAAACCTCTCCTTCCTGCTTTAATGACACTCCTTAAAACTTACTTCTTTGATCAAACTTTTGGTCATCTGCCCTAATATCTCTTTGTGGTCCAGTGTCAAATTTTGTTGGATAACGCTCCTGTGAAGTACCTTGGGTGAATACATTAAAGGCGCTATATAAATACAAGTTGCTGTTGTATTGCACTTTGGGATGTCCTGAAGTCGTGAAAGGTGCTATAAAAATGCAAGTTCTTTCCTTCTTTCAAGAGTCAAAATCTTTTACTCGAGACAGATAAAAGGTCAATCTCCCCTCCCCCAACATCAACCTTCTCCTCCTAAGGGGCCCAAATTTGGCCCAGCCCTTTTTTCGGCACACTCACATGAGATGTGCCGACTTCCTTGGATAAAAACGGCGCCAAAAATTTGTCCCTGCATTCTGGCCGCTCTGTGGCCTCTTCCTATGGCTTGGCGCGGCGTGGTGTGGCAATTCAATTCGGGGGTGGAGCTAGGGCCCTGCGCTCAAAAGAGTGCCAGTAGCACAACGCTTGCGCACTGGAGGTTTTGCGCATGCGCTGTAGTTCCTCTGCAGCGTGGGACCCGATGTCCCACCCCTATCCCAGGCCGAGTGGCGTCAAGAGAGAAGTCAGCAGTCCCTCGGAGGAGAAGTCCACCAGTCCCTCAGAGGGGAAGTCAGCAGTCCCTCAGAGGAGAAGTCCACCAGTCCCTCGGAGTTGACTCCTGCAGCCTCCATGTTCTGCGAGCCCAGTCTGCTGTATGTTGTATGTGGCCAGTTCCCTGCGCTCTCTCCCCCGCCCAGGCGTCCCACCCACCCGCACCTATCCCCGGCCAAGTGGCCTCGCGCACCGGCAGGCCCGCTGACTTCCCGGGCCGAGTTATGAAGGTAGGACTTGAGTTTTATTTTTTATTACTTTTTAAAATTTATTATTGATGGTTTTTATGCTTCTTGAATGTTGTTGTGAAGGTGTTTAGTGCTTTGCAAGGTCCTCTCCACTTCCCTTCCCCCGCCCTATCTCTGGCTACCTGCGCTGATTTCTTAACTCTCCGCAAGGGTTTTCTGTGCGGCCACAAGTGGCCACATATGCTGGCCTAAGTTAGTTTGGAGCAACTATTAGCTGTTGAAACTGGCTTAAATGGCCAAAAGCAGGAACAGGTGGTTGATAACGCCCCCTTTTGAAAAAAAAACTAAACTAAAAAAAATCCTAACTCACTTACACTGGTGCAAATTAAATGTGCAGAATGGGGATTTTTAAGATACTCCAGAAAAATCACGTTGTTCCAAAAAAAACGGAACAACTCTTGGGCAAATTTGAGCCCCAAGAGAGCAGGAACACTTCTGTAAGCACATCCACAGATCCATCAATGTCACTGCTTGTTTACTCAAAGTGCAATCTTTAAAGACACTCCTGATATAAAATTGTGTGGCAAATCTGCATTTGGGATATTTATGTCCATTATCAGCACAAATTGTCCTTAAGTACATTTCAGGAATGCAATGCCATGTAACCAGATTGCAGTTAAGTCACTCTTATCACTGCATTTGCAGTGCACAGATAGTTCTTATCACGGGAATATTTACTCAGAGGAGGTGTTAAAATAAAAGCAATCTGCAGATGTATGCAATAAACATCACAGAAAGAAAATAGGCCAAATTCAATATAACAAAACTTCCAAGTTAACTGATTAAGCACTAAAATTAAACAGTATTGATTTAAAAACTTAAATTTATAGTAAAAATAAACTGCTATATGTTGCAGGCTACTTCTTTGAATATTCATGTTTTCAGCTGCTCACTGGGACATATGGTGGTATGCAACAGAAAGATTCTACGCTACCAGTCTGCTATCGGCTTGTGTTAATTTGAAATGTTGAATACTAAAAAATTTATATACATATAGTTGGTTGCTATCTGCTAATAACTTATCACACAACACAAAGTGTACATTTTGCCACACAGTATTCTGCTTGATACTTGTATCAGACAATTTTTTTTTAAATAGTTCCCATCATTATTGTTAGACCATACAAGTGGGGTTTAATGCCATTTTTGCACTGTGCCATTTAAACGTCCCATATATTGACCACATATTATGTAATATTACCAGTGGTGCACCATGCGTCTCTCACTCACTGATGATGTGACAGTTACTCACTTACGTCCCAGCAACTATGTTCTTCCTTTTCCTTTCGTGATTCTTCTTGGACATGCATCTGTCTTTCTTTAGCTCTCTCTCTCATTCTCTGCTCTGTTTAGCTTTACTAACATTCTTTCCTCCCACTAGTCTACAATTTGCTTCAACCATAACAAATTGACCTCCAATGACACTGATCTCTAATGGATTGCCGCAGCAATGATATCTTGGCAATTGTTCCATCTCCAAGCAATATGAGATACCATTTTTTTTTATAAATGGAAAAAAAGCAATTGCAACAATTTTGTTTAAATGAAGCCACAATAATGTGTGCATTACAGTTTGTGGTTTTAACCCAATGGTTTTCTCATGTTTATGGCTAGATTATAGATTCCATATTCTCAGCCAAGTGTGGCAAATCGCTTACTGAAGAATATATGGGATTTCCACCATGTTCTCTGATCAACTCAGAAGGTGGGAAAGTCATCATCATAGGCAGTCCCTCGAACCGAGGATGACTTGCTGCCACGTCAAAAAGTTCACAGGTGTTTCAATGATGGATCTAAAATTCCAGGTCCGAACTAAATCTTGAAGGGTGGAAGATGCCTGTGCTTGGATTTTTTTTAACGTGTGGTGACCGTTGCACCTAGGGCTTGACAGAGCTAGGTCTTGGTTCAATGGTAAGGGTTAACCAAGATGACTGGAGACCAGCTCTGCTGCACAGACCTAGTGTGCACACATATCACAGTGTGGGCTGGCCCGTGCTGCCCCTGGGCCCTCGCCTCTGCTGGGCCCCGAACTCACGCCTCTCCTGGGCCCCGATCATGTCCCTCTACAATCTCTCGCCGCAACTTCGCCCCGACCTCGCCGCTCCTTCAGTACCGGCCCACGCTCCAATCACCGACCTGGATCTTGGTGATGTCACTCTTTACTGCCGTTGCTCTCCTGCTCCCTGGAGTGGTACGCTGCCACGCTGCTCCTTCCGCTCCCCGGCCTGCTCCGATGGTGCTCGCAGGCCGGGGGCTGTTCAGACTGCTGGGCTAGGCCGCCATGCTGCTCCCCATTAGTGGTAAACTGCATACAGGATAAATCTATCGCTCTAGTTTTTTTTAAATGATAAAATAATATGCAGAAACAAAAAGATTGGCAAGATAGGAACAGTACAATAATTAAAATTACATCGGAAGGAGGCCATTTCAGCCCATCATGTCCATGCCGGCCGAATAAGAGCTATCCAGCCTAATCCCACTTTCCAACTCTTGGTCCGTAACCTTGTAGGTTACGGCACTTCAAGTACATATCCAATTATTTTTTAAATGCAGTAAAGGTTTCTGCCTCTACCTCCCTTTCGAGCAGTGAGCTCCAGACCCCCACCGCTCACTGGGTGAAAAAGATTCCCCTCAAATCCCCTCTAAACCTCTTACCAATTACTTTAAATCTGTTTGCTGACCCCTCTGCAAAGGGAAATAGGTCCTTCCTATCCACTCTATCTAGACCCCTCATAATTTTATACACCTCAATAAGGTCGGGTTGACAGTTTAAAACAAAAATAGTGTCTGGAGTGGTTTTCGCTCCTCTTAGCAGGTTGCTAAAACACATTACTAGCTAATACACATGCAAGATTATTTATTTAGAGTTTCCATTGCCACCCTACATGAAGGAAGGTTGGCTGAATAGAAGACTGAAGATGCTGAGGAGTGTTTTCAGGGTGTTGTTTGCTTTGAAGTTCAATCATATTTCCTGAAGATGACATATCCAGCTCCTTTGTTACTTGAATGCGACAATAATGTTTTACCCCATGACAATGATGCCAATCCCCAATTGCATCTTACAATGGAGCAACAATTGGCGATCAAAAAAACATGGCATGCAGTAGTTAATACAAAATTGCTTAACCACCTTCAAGAAATTACTTCTTCACCTGTCAACCTGTATACATTAATGCTTTGTATAGCTGTTGTCAGAGCCATCGAAGTACATGTATCTTTACAGATTTCTGAACAAAAGGCATTTGTCTCTCTGTGACCGAGGGTTTCTCCTGCAAGTGTGTTGGGGAAGGATCCCCGCCACACCAATGTGAAGCTTGTTCCAAGCTTCGGGAATTGTTAGCATCAAGCTGACTTACATATTTATGGCAGGCTCCCGGCAATGTTAGTGCTTTCTCTTGGGAAATCACATCTACTGGGGATACAAAAGTAGCTGTGAGCTCTTGCTACTGCATAGCATGGCCTGCAGTGCCAGCTGGGGAAAGAAACTTTTGCAATTTATTTTAAATCGCCCTTCTTGCCTAATGCAGTCATTCACTTTGAACTCCCCTGCAACCCCCCACATCCTTAGTAACACTAACACTGCTCAGGTGCTAATGATAGAAATAAAATGTTGGAAACATTTGCAAATAAAATGTTTGACATCAGGGAGCTGGTACAATGCTTCCTCACCACAATTCCCACTCCTGTCCACTCAAAACTGCCTGAAAACCGGCATACATTCAGAGAAAAGTCTGGTTCAGTCACCTGCTTTCCATTTTGAAACTTAATGAAGACTGAAGATGCTGAGGAGTGTTTCAGCGCACCATGACATAAACAAAACAAATGTTACGTGATCAATTAGAGAATGATCAGTACAGTTCACTTGTATCCGTCATCTAGGGCTATTCAATAGTTTCATTTCTATCATCCAGCATGCCTCAGGTTCATGGTTCCTTCTCTAATTCACCAAAAAAGGAATGCCTTGAACATGGTAGGTTGGGTTTCTAATGATATATGTGCAGCATCCTGCCCTACAATACTAGACACGGTGCCATACTAAAATAGAATGTGTCTGCAAAAAATCATTTCATGAAGCAGCTCTAAGAAGACAGTGTTGGACTTACTGCACATTGTTAGGTGAACATTGTGGTGAAAGTTGCTCGATAAAAGAAATTTAAACACACCAGGTTGTGTGCAAAAGCAGATGTCATCATTAGCGTGTCGCTAAGGACATTGGTGGAAGTATACAATTAAGAGAATGAGTAGACTGTGTTTTGCAGGCTGATATTTGCTGGTGGTAAAAATTAATAGCCATTTATTGTATCCTTTACAGGTAATGATTAATTTATGTAAATCAGTTATGTCTGTGATTTTTAAGCTTAGAATGTGTTTTCACATGTTAGTATTTTTTTCACTATTTTTGTAACATGGTTATCATAACTGGACTGAAGACTTGCAGATTTGGGGGCCGAAATTCAAGATCCCGATAAGTCTGGTTAGGCGACCAGGCGGCGGAATCTAATGGCCACCGATTTCTGGTCGAATGGCCGCCAGCAGCCAAATTCAGCAGGGGGGGCGGTTTCTGGAAGTCGCCACTTCCGCCCCGCCGCTGCCAAGCAGCCGTAAGTGCGTCATCAGTGCGCGCATTGCCGGGAGCCCCGTCAATATTCAGGGCTAAAAATCTAATGGCCACCGAGCGGTGCCCCCGACAGCTTTTTCTGTCGGTGCACCTTGTATTCCCTCTGTGAGCTCCGGCTGCGCGGCGGCCATTAAAGGCAAGGGCCAATGCCGCTGCCATTTTTATTTTGCTCGCCGACTTCCATGTCGGCCAGTCTATTGTGCCCCCTGGTTCGGCTGGGCTACTAACAGGCAGCCTGGCACCCCCTCTTGGGTGCCAGGCCGCTGGCCCGACCGAAACCCTCCCTGGTGGCCCAGTAGCCAATCCTATAGGTTCGGTGATTCTCTCCCCTTTAACGGAGGGGAGAGACGTGGTGATGCAGACGCGCAATGATGTCACCACCACTCCGCTGCTGAGTGACATCGGCGGAGAATCTGTCCCGCCTCCACTTCTGCCCCTCGCCAGTACTTGTCGCCGCACTCTGCCCCCATTGTGACTGACTTCTGGTCTGCTCAAGGAAAAAAAAGGCAAAGATCTGAATATCGATCAAGAGTCAACCTCTTCTGAGACGGCCGTAAAAGCACTTCAAAAATGGTGAGTGCGCCAGCTTTCTTGCGGGCCTGAATTTCGGTCTCTTGGTTTCTTGCTAGACTGAAGATTTTATATGCGTCAACTGGAGCACTTGTGGCCAAATTTTCCCAGATTCAACAGTATACACCCTTTATAGCTGCACATTTTTACAAGATTATACATGGTTAATATATAGTCTTAACTTATACAGCAAGCTTGTTGATAGATTTTGGTACCTGACTTTGAGTAGGTTCCACATTTTAAGTTTTTAAGCATACTACAGTAATCAGTGTTCATTTATTTGTATGTTAGAATATGATGGTAATTTTAAATACTGTTACATGGCTACTGTTGTATAGGGATATCAGATTCCAACCTCATCTGTTAAAATAGCGTTAATCACAATGTTAATGCCAATAAAACAATGGTATATTTATATTGTACACCTTTTTTTAAAGTCTGAGCAGCTGACATTAAATGTTACAAACACACACGACAGATTACAAGGAAATAAGGTTTTATTAATGTGTTTTTGTTCAAGGTCATTTCACCCAAGTTCAGCATTCCATTGTGAAGAAAACCTGGGGATAACCCTCGCCAAAATCTTCATTAGCTAACACAACAGAGGCTCCTCTGATGTCTTGTTTGTGTAGTCCAGTTGCTGTCAAGTATTGCAGCGTTAGCATTGCTTTATATGTACAGCAGATCACGTAAACTTCTAGTTCAGTGTAACACCAGTAGGCATTTGGATTATGTCGGTTTAGAATATTTCTATAGGTTCGCTATTCAAATCGACGGTCAAAAACTTAGTAAATACCCATTGTAAATCATTAAAGGTGACACGGAGACACTGATGACCTGTTAAAGATATGTATGCATGGCATGTCACATCCCTGATCGGAAATACAAACACTTTACAACTCGATGTTTCACCCTCAATATTGCGTTAGATTTTGCACCTGAATAAATCTGCCGTTACCTATTAATTAGATTGTTCGTTTTGCACGACTAAACCTCTTCGAGCAAAATGCCTACATATTTAGATTACATGCATCGACCGTTCTGTTCTGCCAGTATATTGTCCTGTGAAAATTAACCGCATCGACTCATGTAGAGCACAAGACGAGCAAAAGAGCCCAAGCATTAAATAGATGGGTTGCTACAACTGGTTTGCAAGACAGATGTTTACAGCAAAGCGGGGCAACTGCATTGCTTATGTGGACTGAGCAGTGATCAGCAGCACGGTGACTGTGTGTGTGTGTCTGCAGCGGGGAACATGCTCATTAGAGCAACCCCGAGCACCAAACCTTAGCTCTGTCCATCTGACACAGCCCAGATAAACCACGCGCATTGCATTCCCTGACAGGCACCACAAACGGCAATGGAACAACAGCACTCCGCGAACTCTTGCACTAACCTCGCAGTGTGTGTGTGTGTGTGTGTGTGGGTTAAAAAATACATCAATACTCACTCCTCGCCATTGACTTCAATCAAATCAAATCAAACACATTCACACTTATATTGTCACATTTAATCCGTACTGGGAGAGAAAGGTTCTTTAACAGGCGGCACTTCATTTTTGCCCCCCCCTTTTACCATATTGATAATTTCCCCCCCCCCCAAGAAATGCATTAAGACAGTAAAAGCTTCCCATTGAGCGAGAAAAATAATTTAATAAGAAAGACACCGCAAACAGAGCTAACAGCATGCAGTTGGTGTCAGCGCATCGATAAGTGCAGTGCAAGACTAATACAATACCCATTGATTCAAATGCGGCTAAAATAAATCCACGCGAGTGTGTGTGTGTCTCACACTATCCTTAACACGGGGAGGTGGGATGTCATTATTTAATGTAAGGAGGAGGGAGGGTGGAGAGGAAATAAAAAAAATAATAACGGGGTACTTACAGTTCGTAAGAACTGAATTTCGTCTTCTCCTTCTCCCACCTCAGCCATGACTGCAGGGGGAGGGTGAAGTGGGCTCGGGGAGAAGGCGCGGGCTGCAGGGCTGCTGCTGCTGCTGCGTGTCCCCTGGATTACGGGCTCTTTATTACAGGAGAGCTGCAAATCCACCGCTCTGCCTCCTCTCGCGCTCAGGGTTTGTGCGTGCACGCGCTCCAGGAGGGCGCGCGTGCGTGCACGCGACCGGTCGAGGCGTGTGGTGGGGCGCGCGTGTCCGTCACATTGCGCGCGCCGCCGCCGCCGCCGCTGCTCGTGCTGGTGCGCGCCCCCTCACATTAATTATTTCTCCCTCCCCATCATCTCTCTCTGCCTTGCCTTTTAACTTTGTCGCAAGCAGCGCGGGTGAAGATGCAGCGCCGCTTAAGGAGGGCTCACTCAACCCGCAGTTAGACATTGCTATTTCAAAAAAAAGACTTGGGTGAGGAAGAGATGAAGCACAGGTAGATCTCCTTGAATTATCAGTCAAATAGTAATATGCCCTCGTTTTCTCATCGTTTGCTTTAATCATTAAAAACAAATATTTTTCATCCCCGCCACCCGTTCGGCCGAACTAAATTGTGACGGGGAGAAAGAGATTGGATCAGAGCTCCTGGCATTGTGCAGGTCTGAATAGTACTACTTTTGATCATTCTCGCTGCAGAATAATAAACGATGATGGTGGCAAGTAACTTCAAGAACGAGAGAGAGGTAAGAAGAAAAAGACCATTTAAAAAAAAGAATGGCAGCATAGATGAACTTTTTTTCTGGAAGTGTGCAAGCTTTGAAGAGGACCAAATCGAAGTCTTTGACAAATGTAATCATTCTTGTAGTATCTAAAGAAAGGTTAATTTCAGGGTTGCAGGACTGAAGAAGATTGACTACCAGCTAGAAAGCTATGACATGACTTAAAACGTCAGAGTTGTTAATTTACTCTAATTCATTTTTCTTAATCAGACGATTAAATAGAAAAGCAAGCGAGCAAACAACAACAACTTTCATTTATATAGTGCCTTTAATGTAATAAAACATTCCAAGGCGCTTCATAGTAAGCGATTATCAAACAAAATGTGACCACTGGGCCACATAAGGAGATATTAGGACAGGTGGACAAGAGCTTGGTGACAGAGGTAGGTTTTAAGGAGCGTCTTCAAAGAGAAGAGAGAGGCGGAGAGGTTTAGGGACGGAATTCCTCCCTAATTAGCGTTTAGGGCCTCGGCAGCTGAAGGCACGGCCGTTAATGGTGGAGCGATTAAAATCGGAGATGCGCAAAAGGCCAGAATTGGAGGCGATAAGACGTCTCGGAAGGTTGCAGGGCTGGAAGAAGTTAAAAGGAGTGCCATCTCATAGCCTTGAGGTTAAAAAAAACTGTCTTCTAATCCCACAATAATATCAAACTCCTACTGACCAATCACAGCTACGCTGATGATTGTCACAAAAGGATAAGATTGCACCCAAAACCGCCTGGTCATCCAAGTGAGATAAAGGGCCACAATTTGCTGTCAAAATTAAGTGAGGCCAATGGTATTTGCTGTTATTTATAGGTAAATGGTACAGCAACTTCAGGCGAGAAGCAGATGCGCCATTAAATACGAGTATCCAAAAGTTGCTGTTCGAGTTGACCCGCTCCGCCGCCTTATCTTCTTAAACGGCATCCCACTGTCTGCCTCACCACTGACATGTATTGAATGTCGTGAAGTTGCTGTATTTGCACGTTAGATACAAACTAAAGTCGCCAAAGATATTTAGGACTAGTAATTACAAATATAGGTACCCTTTTATCGACATGTTGAGTGTTAATAACTGCCAATTAACTTCTCTGTCATCAAAAATTAACATTTGTAAGTGTAGAGTTGTGAATTGTTTTAAGAGATTTTTAAAATGTCAAATTTTAAAGTTGTCTCTTTTTCTCTCTTTTAATCCAATCGTTTTTTCCATCTCTTTATTTCTCTTTCTGTACCTGAATGGATATTTGATTCACCCCCTTTAATTCACCCTCCTTCTCATTACAACAGTGACTAAACTCCAAAATTACTTCATTGGCTGTAAAGCGCTTTGAGACATCTGGTGATCATGAAAGGCGCTATATAAATGCAAGTCTTTTTTCTGCTGTTTATTTCGCATCTCATTACTTAAGGAGATACCCTGTTGGTTGCCCTGTTCACTCAGGTCCTAGATGCCCTGTTTCCCTCACTACACAGTTATCAGATCACACTTTCAGCAACTTATTTGGCAAAAAAAATTGAGCTGAAGGGTGCAGGGGCAAGTCTAACAACAGCAGATGTCGTGAGCTGTCCTTCTATAGCACAATCTGGCCCATGAATAGCCGATGATGGTGGCAAATGACTTCCTGAAAGGCGAGAAGGAGGAAAATAAAGGTCATTTTTTTTAAATTGAAAGCATAGGTAAAATGTCCCTTATTCATTCAGAAGTGATAATCATTACTGTTCCTAGCCTCATTTACAAGAAGTTTTTTTCCCCTTTAAAAATTTGAAAGAATAAAGATTGATAATACACATCGTACCAAGGAGAGCCACTTTGCAATCAGGCTGCTTAGCAAAGTGTCTTTATTGTCAATAAATCAACATGGCTAAGAAGATCAAGGATTTTACTCAAGGGATTTATTTCATGCTTCCTAAACAGGTAGGAAGCGATTACCCCATTCTAGGCCTACATTGCCTCAACATGTTGCTAGAGAATAAAATGTTTGTCCCTGTGTGTATTATTGCCAGGGCTTTGGTGCTGAGTGTTCATTAGATCTGTGAAATTTAATCTTTCCAAGTCTCTGCTTATATGTAAGCTACGCTTAATGTATATTTTTGTAATGGATTTAGCCTATCTCAAGAAAACTTGAAAAATGTTAAATAAAAATTAGAGATGCTTACTTCCTTATTCTCATTCATGAGTGTAATGTATGCACCCGTGAGTATGTTTATATAAAATGTGTGAGGTTGCAGCCCCTCTTTCATTATTTGAAGGGGCTGCTCCTTGATCTCTGGCTACACTTAAGTCCCACACTCCTGATCTTTGGGCACCTGGTGTGGAGGGGAGTCACAGGTCGGAGAGCCTCCTCAGAGATGCTCCTGTGCCTGGCCAAAGTGGCCGTTAACCGGTCCAGGCAGTGGGTGGTTGAGGGTATCGTTCAGCCTGACTGCCTGCTTCTCTTCCGTAGCTACATTCGTGCCAGGCTGTCCCTGGAGATGAAGCATGCGGTATCCACGGTACGCTCGCGGCCTTCCACGAGAGGTGGGCACCCGAGGGACTGGAGTGCATCATCACGCCCGGGAACAGAATTTTAATTTGATTTGGCAAAGTTCCCAGTTCACGTCTAAATTTGTGGGTTCTAGTGCCCTTACCAAAAGGGGACACTTGATTTAAAGTTATGTTTAAAATAGTTGTAGAGCTGTTGAGTTGTGAGTGGCTTAGCCAGTCACGTGACATTCACAAGACTCAATGGGCTAGAATTTCCCCTCCGATCACTGGCGCCAGATCCTTAGCGGTATTCCGGCGGTTGTGTCTTTTTTTAACCGCCGGAATACCGCTGGTCCCACTGTTTTCAGGTCCTCGATGTTGGCGTTGGTGAAACCTAGCGATAGCGGACTGGAGTGGTCAGCGAAAATGGGAGAAAATGTGGCGATCTTCTTCCCTTTAGTAAGGGAAGCAGAACCACTGCAGGAACGGCTGGAAAATCTTCTCTGCGCATGCGCGGTCATTCTCCTGCGATTTCGGGGTCAAGGGTAACCCTGCATATGCGCAGAGAAGATTAGGACAGCACGGGACATCTTGGAAGCTGCAGAGGTTGGTTGAGGTCCTTATCCGAGGGCTGTCAGACCTGTTCTCCTTCACCTGGGCAGCAGAATGCTGGATCCTCCTCTGAACGAGGCGGACATGTTCGATCTGATAAAAACCTGCCTCGACAGCGTGTTGGGACTGCCGCCCCTCGGGATAGAGAAGACCAAGGACGAAACCAGTGCTGACATGAAGGAGAGAGAGGTAATGATCGAGGTTGTTTCAGCGCTCATAGCAGAGTGGGCTCGATACTGGCCTTTGATCTATGGTGCCCGAGTTTAAAGGGAGCCTTACTCGATGTAACCTGTGCTGTACCTGCCCTGGGAGTGTTTGATGGGACAGTGTAGAAGGAGCTTTACTCTGTATCTAAAATCTAAAATCATAGCAGGCCAGCGACACTTGCAAGATGGAATCTCTTCTACCTTCATGATCTGAATGGAGTGAGCACTCTGAATGAAGTTTGTATCCCAGCTGGCAATACTTAATCGTGCATAACGCTGGGCCGAAGTCAGGTAGGTACTTTAAAAATGGGTGGTTGGGATCGGGGCGGTAGCGGGCCGTAAAAACTATGTTTTGGTGGAAATTAGCGCTGGGGGGGGAATTATGGACGATTTATGGGCGCCAAATGGTAATCATAGGCCGAAATTACCACTGGCGATAATCGGGAGGTGAAACAGGCGATGCAAGGCAGTAATTTACATTTTTGAGCAAAACGGGCGGTAAATGGGCGATCCTAGGGGAAATTAAAACTCCAGCCAGTTGGGTTCAGAGGATCCACGATGAAGCACGTGGTTGTGAGCCTGGTGGATGAACTGGTCATGTGTAGTGTGATTGTTAAACCTTTGCTAACAAACCAAATAGTTTTTAACAGCAATGTGTTGCTATGAATTCTTAACCAAAGAGTCCCATGGAGCAAATACATTACAATAAGAATCATAAAATTCCTCAGGATTTGTGTCAATAATCTAACATTGTGTCTAGCCAGTTTACCATATTCATGAGTGTTTGTGTTCAAGCATTGCTGAGACAAGCCTTTGTAAGCAGTCTCCCAACCCACAGTTTGTGGTGGCAAGATGCAGCAAGTGCAGCTTGTTGGAACGTCCGGCTAGTCTTGTGTACCTCCTAGTGGCTGGCTGAAAAAAGGCATGAGCAACTGGGAACAACTCACCTGCCAGCTCTCTTCGTTAGGGAAGAGTGCACGAGGCTAGAGGGCCTCAAAACGTATGGGGAGAATGAGCTCAATAAGGCAGAAAAGGCACCATCATTGTGGGTGCACAGGTTCAAGGTTCAAGCCCCTCTGCCACTGAGTTCCTGATCTCAGCCATAGGGCACACGTTACGTGAAAGGGTGAGGCCGGGCATCTTACTCTGGAGACAGCGAGAAATGCAAAGGACAGGCTACTATTACAACTGCCCTCATTAAGAGCAGTATGGTGCCCAAGAATAACCTGACAACCCATCTCTCTCAGCTACAAAGGCTCAGGGAAAGCTCAATAGCAGAAAAAAATGAAGAAAAAGGTGTGGCATAAAAAGGTGGCAAAAATGCACATATTTAAAATATGTTCTTATTGAATTGCAAATAGAAGAGGACCAAACAACTCGGAGATTGAATAATACTTCGTGTTTCCAATATCCGGCATGAAAGTACAGGATTTTCGCCAAAACATCTGGGATAATGCAACAGTTACCATGGAGGAAATTAATTGCTGTGTCTGCAGCCGGATTAATTATTTTAATAGTTTTAAATTAAGGGAGCAATTCCTAAGATCAAGTTAATGAGTCTGTTACTTAGTCACAAATAAAGTTACAAAATAATGAAAAAATAACTTTAGCAAGAACGAAAGAACCTGCATGTTTCACAGGATCCCATGTGCTCACAGTGAACAAATTACTTTTCAGTCACTGTTGTTATGCCGATACATATAGCAGCCAATTCGCATACAGCAAGATCCCACAGACATCATCATCATAGGCAGTCCCCCGAAATCGAGGAAGACTTGTTTCCACTCTAAAAGTGGCTGTACAGTCCAATGCGGGAATTACAGTCTCTAACAGGTGGGGCAGACAATGGTTGAAGGAAAGGGTGGGTGGGGAGCCTGGTTTGCCGCATGCTCCTTCAGTTGTCTGCGCTTTGTTTCTGTGTGCTCTGGGCAATGAGACCCGAGGTGCTCAGCGCCCTCCCGGATGCTATTCCTTCACTTTGGGCAGACTTGGGCCAGGGATTCCCAGGTGCTGGTAGGGATGTTACACTTTATCAAGGAGGCTTTGAGGGTGTCCTTGAAGGATTTTCTCTGCCCACCTGGGGCTCGCCTGGCGAGTAGGAGTTCCGAGTAGACCACTTGCTCAGGGAGTCTCGTGTCGGGCATGCGGACGGCAGTGAGATGAATGACCAATTAATCTGTTTTGGTGGTGTTTCTTGAGGGATGAACTCTCTGCTGTTTTTTGAAAACCTGCCGTGGGATTTTTAATATCTACCTTGGTGTAACATCTCATCCAAAGAAGCAGTATCTCAAACAATTAAGCGCTGTCTCCGTGCTACACTGAATTGTCAGGATAGATTGTGTGCTCAAGTCTTGGGTTTTCAGTTTTGCTGTTTAGAAGGCGAAAGCGGAGGCGGGACAGGAAAGTTACCGCCCGGGTAAAGTTTGCATTGTGTGGAGAAATTTTTGCCATCTGGGCCCTGCGCCAAGGGCACAGCGCAAAGGGAGGCATTGTACAACTTTCGTGCCGCAAAAATGGGAACCTCGCCAACTGAAATGTGGGGCTGGGTGCGCTCCGAGAGAGGCCTTAGGAGGGAAACAACCCCCCCCCACCACCCCACCCTAAAAGAAATTCACTAAAACATTCCAAAAACATTGCCCACACCATCACAACATAAATTGCTACAAAAAATAAAAGAATAAACACTGTAACTTAACTTTTTTGCAGTTTGTCTATCTCACCGCCGCCGCAGGGCTGGCCCGCTCTGTTTTCCCTGGTGGTCATCGCGGGGCAGGCTTCGGGCCTGCGGGTCGGGTGTGAGTCAAAACTACTGCCGGTGTCGCAACGAGAGGTGTTGTACACCAGGTTCAGCTCTTCCTGGCGGTGCTGCTACACACGGCCACAAAACCTGACCGGAGAATCGCGACCGGACGCGAAAGACCTCACCGCCCCATTTCTCGCCATGGAGGGTCAAAACCTGGCGAAACCCAGAGCACTAAGGACCCGAAAATCCAACCGCTGAAGTAGGGCAGAGGCAATAATGGTAAATAAGAACATAAGAAATAGGAGCAGGTGTAGGCCATATGGCCCATCGAGCCTGCGCCGCCATTCAATAAGATCATGGCTGATCCAATCATGGACACAGCTCCACTTCCCTGCCCGCTCCCCATAACCCCTTATCCCCTTATCGTTTAAGAAACTGTCTATTTCTGTCTTAAATGTATTCAATGTCCCAGCTTCCACAGCTGTCTGAGGTAGCAAATTCCACAGATCGACAACCCTGAGAGAAGAAATTTCTCCTCATCTCAGTTCTAAATGGACGGCCCCTTATTCAAAGTTCATGCCCTCTAGTTCTAGTCTCCCCCATCAGTGGAAACATCCTCTCTGCATCCACCCTGTCAAGCCCCCTCATAATCTTATACGTTTCGATAAGATCACCTCTCATTCTTCTGAATTCCAATGAGTAGACGCCAAACCTACTCAACCTTTCCTCATAAATCAACCCCCTCATCCGCGGGATCAACCTCGTGAACCTTCTTTGAACTGCCTCCAAAGCAAGTATATCCTTTCGTAAATATGGAAACCAAAACTGCACGCCGTATTCCAGGTGTGGCCTCACCATAGAAAGATAGAACATAGAAAATAGGTGCAGAAGAAGGTCATTCGGCCCTTCAAGCCTGCACCGCCATTCAATAAGATCGTGGCTGATCATTCCCTCAGTACCCCTTTCCCGCTTTCTCTCCATACCCCTTGATCCCCTTAGCCGCAAGGGCCATATCTAACTCCCTCTTGAATATATCCAATGAAATGGCATCAACAACTCTCTGCGGCAGGGAATTCCACAGGTTAACAACTCTCTGAGTGAAGAAGTTTCTCCTCATCTCACTCCTAAATGGCCTACCCCTTATCCTTAGACTGTGTCCCCTGGCTCTGGACTTCCCCAACATCGGGAACATTCTACCCGCATCTACCCTGTCCCGTCCCATCAGAATCTTATATGTTTCTATGAGATCCCCGCTCATCTTCCTAAACTCCACTGTGTAAAGGCCCAGTTGATCCAGTCTCTCCTCATATGTCAGTCCTGCCATCCCGGGAATCAGTCTGGTGAATCTTCGCTGCACTCGCTCAATAGCAAGAACGTCCTTCCTCAGATTAGGAGACCAAAACTGAACACAATATTCCAGGTGAGGCCTCATCAAAGCCCTGTACAACTGCAGTGAGACCTCCCTGCTCCAATACTCAAATCCCCTAGCTATGAAGGCCAACATACCATTTGCCTTCTTCACCGCCTGCTGTACCTGCATGCCAACTTTCAATGACTGATGAACCATGACACCCAGGTCTCATTGCACCTCCCCTTTTCCTAATCTGCCGCCATTCAGATAATATTCTGTCTTTGTGTTTTTGCCCCCAAAGTGGATAACCTCACATTTATCCACATTATACTGCATCTGTCCTGCATTTGCCCACTCACCTAATCTGTCCAAGTCACCCTGCAACCTCCTAGCGTCCCCCATCACAGCTCACACCGCCACCCAGTTTAGTGTCATCTGCAAACTTGGAGATATTACACTCAATTCCTTCATCCAAATCATTGATGTATATTGTAAAGAGCTGGGGTCCCAGCACTGAGCTCTGCAGCACTCCACTAGTCACTGCCTGCCATTCTGAAAAGGACCCGTTTATCCTGACTCTCTGCTTCCTGTCTGCCAACCAGTTCCCTATCCACGTCAGTATATTACCCCCAATACCATTTGCTTTGATTTTGCACACCAATCTCTTGTGTGGGACCTTGTCAAAAGCCTTTTGAAAATCCAAATACACCACATCAACTGGTTCTCCCTTGTTCACTCTACTAGTTACATCCTCAAAAAAATTCCAGAAGATTTGTCAAGCATGATTTCCACTTCATAAGTCCATGCTGACTTGGACCGATCCTGTCACTGCTTTCCAAATGCGCTGCTATTTCACCCTTAATAATTGATTCCAACATTTTCCACACTACTGATGTCAGGCTAACCGGTCTATAATTACCTGCTTTCTTTCTCCCTCCCTTTTTAAAAAGTGGTGTTACATAAGCGACTCTCCCGTCCATAGGAACTGATCCAGAGTCAATAGACTGTTGGAAAATGATCACCAATGCATCCACTATTTCTGGGCCCACTTCCTTAAGTACTCTGGGATGCAGACTATCAGGCCCCGGGGATTTATCGGCCTTCAATCCCATCAATTTCCCGCCTAATAAGGATATCCTTCAGTTCCTCCTTCTCACTAGACCCTCAGTCCCCTAGTACTTCCGGAAGGTTATTTGTGTCTTCCTTCGTGAAGACAGAAACAAAGTATTTGTTCAATTGGTCTGCCATTTCTTTGTTCCCATTATAATTTCACCTGAATCCGACTGTAAGGGACCTACGTTTGTCTTCACTAATCTTTTTCTCTTCACATATCTATAGAAGCTTTTGCAGTCAGTTTTTATGTTCCCAGCAAGCTTCTTCTCGTACTCTATATTCCCCCTCTTAATTAAACCCTTTGTCCTCCTCTGCTGAATTCTAAATTTCTCCCAGTCCTCAGGTTTGTTACTTTTTCTGGCCAATTTATATGCCTCTTCCTTGGATTTAACACTATCTTTAATTTCCCTTGTTAGCCACGGTTGAGCCATCTTCCCTGTTTTATTTTCACTCCAGACCGGGATGTACAATTGTTGCAGTTTATCCATGTGATCTATAAATGTTTGCCATTGCCTATCCACCGCCAACCCTTTAAGTATCACTCGACAGTCTATTCTAGCCAATTCATGCCTCATGCCGTCGAAGTTAGCTTTCCTTAAGTTCAGGACCCTATTTTCTGATTTAACTGTGTCACTCTCCATCTTAATAAAGAATTCTACCATATTATGGTCACTCTTCCCCAAGGGGCCTCGCACAACAAGATTTCTAATTAGTCCCTTCTCATTACACATCACGCAGTCTAGGATGGCCAGCTCTCTAGTTGGTTCCTCGACATATTGGTCTAGAAAACCATCCCGAATACACTCCAGGAAATCCTCCTCCACCGCATTGCTACCAGTTTGGTTAGCCCAATCAATATGTAGATTAAAGTCACCCATGATAACTGCTGTACCTTTATTGCATGCATCCCTAATTTCTTATTTGATGCTGTCCCCAACCTTACCGCTACTGTTTGGTGCCCCTTAGTATTCCGTAGCTCCACCCATCCCGATTCCACATCATCTAAGCTAATGTCCTTTCTTACTATTGCATTAATTTCCTCTTTAACCAGCAATGTCACCTCACCTCCTTTTCCTTTCTGTCTATCCTTCATAAATGTTGAATACCTCTGGATGTTGAATTCCCAGCCTTGGTCACCCTGGAGCCATGTCTCCGTGATGCCAATTACATCATACCCATTAACTGCTATCTGCGCAGTTAATTCGTCCACCTTATTCCGAATACTCCTCGCATTGAGGCACACAGCCTTCGGGTTTGTCTTTCTAACACACTTTGCCCTTTTAAAATTTTGGTAATGTGGCCCTTTTTGCTTTTTGCCTTAGGTTTCTCTGCCCTCCACTTTTACTTTTTGTCTTTCTATCTATTGCTTCTGCCCCCATTCTATTTCCCTTTGTCTCCCTGCATAGGTTCCCATCCCCCTGCCATATACCAATACCCTGTACAGCCGTAACAAAACTTCCCTGCTTTTATTTTCCATTCCCTTTGCAATAAAGGTCAAGATTCCATTGGCCTTCCTGATCACTTGCTGTACCTGCATACTATCCTTTTGTGTTTCATGCACAAGTACCGCCAGGTCCCGCTGTACTGCAGCACTTTTCAATCATTCATTCAGCCTGTAATCTATGGTTTTACTACCTTCTACCATCACGCTTGTTCACTCAATGCTTTCTTGTTTGCCTTCCAATCGACATTTTTTACCAAGAAGCTCTTCGGTTCTCCATATTCTTCTTCGGCTATTTCATCAAAAATGTCTCCCACACTTTGTTCTGCAGCACAGAGACCCAACATGCAGGCCAAATCTGCACCACAGATTTTGTACCACTTTTCCAAAACCTTTGGGGCTAGAAATTCGTTAGTATTCTGCCTATTTACCGCCCATTTTACTGCCCGTATAACACTGAGAAGCACTTTACCACCCAAAACAGTATAAAAATGAAAATTATCAGCTATTTCCTGCCCAGCGGTAAATTCGGCAGTCAATTACTGCCGATGATAAGCAAAACCACCCACCCATTTTTTTTTCTTAAAATATAACTTAATTTCTCATGCACCGCCCAAAATGATGTTAAAAGTGGAAATTACTTCCCAAATTTCCGCCGGGCACTAAATACGGCAATTCGCCCAAATACCGCCCAAATTACTGCCGGCCTAAAAAAACGCCCAGAAAAAGCTGCACTCACCTGACCTTAACCCAGCTGTATGGACGCCATGTTTTAAATTGGATGAACTTAATGAAAAGGCTGCTTCAAGTTGATGGGAGCATTAAAGTAATTCGTGAGTGGATTTTAAGGGTGTTTGAAAATCTTGAACATTATCTGAGCACATTGTGGTCAATTTAGAGTACATTTGTGGTTGTTTAATGACAATTGAAGAATTTTGAAGACAGTTTAGGACACTGAAACGAATGGAGCCTGTAATTTCTCAGCCAATATTGCTGACTACTCACATGCTGTAGAATAGAGATGAAAGAAGGTTCATTGGGCACATAATGCTCTTCAATCAAAGAGCTGGCAGACTGCTGAGGAGCAGAAGGAGGCCTTATCCCCAATGCATTTACAGGGAGCAGTGTCCATAACTGCACCTGTCCGATACAGCGTGCATTAGAAGGCTGCGGTTCCGAAAAGAGTTCATCAGTGAGATTTGCCAGCTGCTCAAGGGAGACCTGCAGCCTACCAGCACCATCAGGATCACACTGCCCATTGAGGTGAAGGTGACTGCGGCACTTACCTTCTATGCATCGGGCTCCTTTCAAGCATCAGCTGGTGACATTTGCTGCCTCTCTCAGCACGCCACACATCGCTGCGTTCACCAGGTGACTGAAGCGCTTTACGCACGCAGGATGGACTTTTTAAACTTTCATATGACCGGGGAGGCACAGAATGAGAATGCTTTGGGTTTTTCGAGAATAGCAAACTTCCCCAAGGTCCAGGGCGCAATAGATTGTACGCACATCGCCATGCGAGCACCATTAGAGGAGGCAGAGGTGTACTGGAACCAAAAGGGATTCCACTCCCTGAACATGCAGCTCATTGTCGACCACAAGCAAATAATCATGGCAGTAAATGCCAATTTTCCAGGGAGCATTCAAGATGCGCACATCTTGCGTAAAAGCACTGTCACTCTTACTCCCCCTCTTCCACATGTTGTGCGCTTGAACTGCCTTGAGACTCGTCAACACAAACCTCCTCCTCTGTGGTCTCCCCTCTGGTAGTGAATACCACTTGCAGCAGTAAGGGCGAAGCTCCAGGGGGTTCATCAGGTCTCCAAAGTGCTTGGGCACCAAGCAAACATAATATGGGAGGTTAGTAGAAGCGGAGGGGACGGCCAGGGTGACATGAGAATGTTTGCGTTGCGCAGGCATATGTAGAGGAGCAACACTACTGCATTAGATATCACCGAGAGACGTTACATTTAATTAACATGAACAGAATGTACAGAAACTGCATGGCACTATAATAAGATTTCATGATCCCAGCATTAATTACATTACATTACATTACATCATTCAAACATTATATTCACATAGCATTAAATGACATGACCGTCCGCTGCACGGCCCGGGGATTATACATGACTTGCCTGCCGCTACAACTGGATCTGCACCACCGTGGGTGGCCAAGCGATTATGTGCCCCTACGAGGGCTGCGGCCTGCTCCACCAGATCTGTCGGTTTTAATTGTTCTGCCGGCCCTCTTACCGTGCCCGACGCTCGGCGCGATTGGAAGATATCCTCTTCTGCCAAGATGACAATAGCATGGTATAAGCTAATTGCCTAGGTACCAGTACGGAACACACAGATAGATATCCCCAATGCTTTTCATCAATATCCCATTACTGTTATATGTTATATGTTAATACCGTTAGGATGCAATTGATGCATGATGAATACCTCTAAGTTCAGAAAAGCAATGTAATAAGATCGTGGATAGGAAATAATGCGTGACACCAACCTTACCCAGCTTACCAAGCTTAACTACAATCTGGCAGATTTACCATTTTAAATAATGAGCCAATGCATGATTAAAGTTATTAAAGTTATTACTTTCACAGACGCAACGAGGTCGTTCCAGCGCTTGCGGCACTGGCTTGGCTCCCAATAGTCATGGGAGGCCGACGGCACCACCTTTGCAATCTCCGTCCATATGCGTCGGGGGTGGTTTCCCACACCCACCCCGGGTCAATTGGGTCCAGCGCATCACCACCTCGTGGACAAAGGCAGCTTGGGCCTCATCTGAAGATCGTTTGCCCTCTTCCTCCCTCCTACCTCAGCTACCTCAGCCATGTCCTGTATTCCTACCACTTCAATATCCATTGAGACTATAATTCAAATTCGAAATATACTAGCAAATGTCAAATAACCAACTCAGGCTGTCTTCTCTTGCTCTCTCAGTCTCTCTGTCTCTCCCCCTCCCTTCCTCTTCTGCGTATCCGCAGGTGACCCCTGAATCGCGGGAAAAAGGTAAGTAAAGAAAAAAAGTATCGTCCATGCGTAGAACGGCTGTTGTTCGGGATGCCAGCCTTACACGAGGAAAAAGACTGCTGCCGCCCACTCGTTACTGCCACCGCCCCCCAAAAAAAGCCCAAACTAGCGGTTTTGGAAATGGGTGGTATTCCGGCAGTTCTTAAAAGTCAAACATCGACTGTCGACAGAAATATCACCCATATGGTAGCGATAGAAGTGGAAATTCTCGCCCTCAGAGTTTTGTAAAATATTGACTCAACCTGTTCCATGGAAAACTGACTCAGCCCAGTTAGTCCATTTGTTACAAGAGCAATCTCATTGTTCTTTCTCGATTTAAACCACACTCCGCAGTGTGAGTAAGTGCTGCTCCCAGAGGAATATAATTCTGTGAGTAATTGAATTATGTTTTCTAAACCAAAAATACAATAGAAGCTTACCCACAGTGCTCAGCCAGGCTGAACCTGCAATGTTCTGAATGGACATAAACAGCTAATTTTTGAGGAGGAGATAAAAAAGAATCATAGACAATCCAAGAAGAAAAAGCCAAACATAGATCAAAAGAAAGGAACCTCACAGACAGGTATGATGGCTTGGAGATCTGTCTTGTTTCATTTCATAAAATACTCTATTTTTAAATATTTATTCATGGAAGATTATTTCTGATTCATTTGATTGCTGCTCTGAATGAACACTGGTTGGTCAGTTGGCATATACACATTCCTGAGCTGTGCAAATAGGATGTTTTCTGATGTTTAATTACCTCTGAGGAAATTATGCATGGCCTGGGACTACATATGGGAGGCAGAGGTTTTCTCAACTTATTGTTTACAAATTGCTACCGATGTCAGGTTGTTTGCAGTTGTCTAATCTGGTAATGACTCGGTTAAAGGACAAAGGACTGGCAAGTGGCCTTTTACGTTCTATCTGTCCAGAAAGATGTAATCATTTAAAAACATGATTACCAGGCTCCGAGAAGGAAGCAGAGCTATTTGTTTGGGTTTGATCGCCTACCAGGCGGTCTGAGTCTGTTCCAACAGGTATTTCAGACAATGTGTCTGGATTTGATGCTTGGCAGATCCATACTCAAAGCCTGCCTGACAGAATGATAAAACCTGGTGCCTTTTCCCAATCATTAGTTCCCTTCGTCGTTGTACTGCCACTTGTGCAGAGGACTCTGAGGTTATCTCACGTAAAAGCATTCCATCAGGAATTAAAGTTGCTTCATGTGCTGCCGAGAACTGCTAAATTATTCAAAGTTCTATTGTTTTGAAAGAGATACTGGGAAGCTGCATGAGGTATTTATTATTTACTGAAATCTACAATGTTTGCTCTTTTCTTTAATTTCATTTCTTAATAAATCTGATTCATTGTTTATAACCTGAGACATATAGTCTGTCAGAGTATTATTTGTCTATCTATCGAAGAAATCGGAGAGCATAACTAGAGATTTGCTAGAATGGTTTCAGGGATGAGGGATTACAGTTACGTGGCTAGACTGGCGAAGCTGGGGTTGTTCTCCATAGAGCTGAGAAGATTGGATAGAGGTGTTTAAAATCATGGTTCAGATAGAATAAAATCGTGAAGGGTTTAGATAGAGTAAATAAAGAGAAACTGTTTCCAATGGCTAAAGAGTCGATAGTGAGAGCGCATAGATTTAAGGAAATTAGCAAAAAACCAGCGGCGACAGGAGGAAAAACTTTTTAACGCAATGAGTGGTTGGGATTTGGAATACACTGTCTGATAAGGTACTGGATATAGATTCAATAGTAGCCTTCAAAAGGGAATTGGATAAATACTTGGAAGGAGAAAAAGAATTGCATTGATATGGGAAAACAGCGTGGGAGTGGGACTAACTGGATTGCTCTTCGAAAGAATCGGTGCAGTCTCGATGGGCTGAATGGCAGCCTTCTATGCTGTATCATTCAGTGATTCCATGATTGTATGATTCAGTGAGTATATCAGCAGCATAAGGGATTTATTGTTCAACCCAAGCATGTTACCTTCCAGATTATCTCATATACAAGGGCCATTACTTGATCACATGGCCGCAATCGCTTAATTCAAGGACATCATGACCAATGATCCCTGTGAGCTGCGCTTTGTTCTGCGCAGCCTGTTTCTTTTAACGCGTGGTCCCTTTAAATCTCTGCACATGCGCAGTATTTACAATGTAAAAGCCAGTGAGCGGCCTGCGCGGGACCTTGCAGATTACTGCGCGGCTGCGCATGCAGCTTACAACAACAACTTATATTTATATAGAATCTTTAACATCGTAAAATGTCACAAGGTGGTTCACAGTAGTGTTATAAGACAAAAAATTTGGCATCGAGCCATATAAGGAGAAATTAGGGCAGCCTTGGTCAAAGAGGTAGGTTTTAAGGATCGTCTTCAAGGAGGAAAGAGAGGTAGAGAGGTTTAGGGAGGGAATTCCAGAGCTTAGGGCCCAGGCAGCTGAAGGCAGGGCCACCAATGGTTGAGCAGTTAGAATCCGGGATACTCAAAAGGGAAGAATTGGAGGAGCGCAGATATCTCTTGGGGGGGGGGGGTGATTGTGGGCTGAAGGAGATTACAAAGATAAGATGGGTGAGGCCATGGAGGGATTTGAAAACAAGGATGAACATTTTGAGATTGAGGTATTGCTAAACCAGTGTTTGCCCATTTCAGCAGTCTGCCTATGTCCTCCTGAAGTCTGCTGCTACCCTGCTCACTATTGACTACATTGCCAAGTTCTGTATCTTCTGCAAACTTTGAAATTATACTCCCTATACCCAAGTTGAAGTCTTGGGTATAGGTCTTGTTATATATAACAAGAAAAGCAATGGTCCTAATACCGACCCCTGGGTGACCCCACTGCATACTTATCTCCAATAAGAAACACATCCGTTCACCACTACTCTTTGCCTCCTATCCTTTCACCAGTTATGTACCCAAGTTACCATCATCCCTTTTAATATTATGTGCTTCTATTTTCTGAAAATAGTCTGTTATGTGGTACTTTATCAAATGTCTTTTGAATGTCCAGAAATGAAACCTCAACCAAACTATCTTCATCAACCCACTGTGTTACTAATCAAAGAACTCAAACAGGTTAGTCAGACACAATTTGCCTTTAACAAATCTGTGCTGGCTGTCCCTTATTAACCCATGCCTTTATTGACCCATGCTTATCCAAGTGAGAATTAATTTTATCATTGAAAAAAATCATCTCATTTACATAATTAGATATGAAAATTGTGCCATAGGACTGGAGAGCAGCCAATGTAAAACTATTCAAGAAGAGAGAGAAGGATAAACTTGGTAACTGTAGACAATCTGATTTGTGAGCAAATTCTTCGAATTCATAATTGAAAATAACATTTGTGAGGATTTAGAAATGGATAAGTTATCAAGTACAGCCAGCATGGATTTGTTAAAGGCCAGCTATATTTACAGTATTAAGAGTATTTAGACTGATTGGGTAGATAAAGAAAAATGCAGTAAATGCAGTGCATATTGATTTGAAGATGGTGTTTAATAAGGTTTCTCACGAGGCTTGTCAGAAAAAATTTTGTTTAGGATATTTAAGAAATATAGCAACATGGACAGAAATGTCCCCTGTAGCACCCTGGAAAGATACAGATGCAAAGAAGTTGAGGGCTGTGGTTATTTTCACTGACACTAGCAAAGTAGGGCCACCTGGTCAAGAAGGCCTTGTTGCAGGGGGCTGCAGAGGTCTATGACCGCATGCCTGAAGCACAGAATCCTCATGCACTTTTCTTCCGACAAATTACCAGAAACATCCACTCCCTCCACTATTTGCTCACCGTGGCTGCAGTGTGTACTATCGACAAGATGCACTGCATTAACTCATCAAGGCTCCTTCGACTGCACTTTTAAACCTACCAACTAAAAGCCAACAAGAGCAGCGGGTGCTTGGGACCTCCATGTTCCCCCCAAATCACACACGATCCTGACTTGGACACATATCGCCATTCCTTCATCGTTGCTGGAGCTCCCTCCCTAATAGCACTGTGGGAACACCTTCACCACATGGACTGGAGTGGTTCAAGAAGACGGTTCACCACCAGGGCAGATTAACCATGGGGCGGATGGGGCTGCAGCCTCAGGCCCAACAAAGAACATAAGCCCACCAAATAAATGTAGGAAAAAATATATCACGCCTCCCAAATAGGCTGAATAGAATAGACAAAAAGAGAGGAAAAACAAGACCGAGGAAAATATTGTTTATTGGCCTAATGTGCACATATCTATTTTTGCAGAGGCAAGATCTTTACTATTTATTCTCTTTATTATTTAACTGTTATTATATAATATATTTAATACATAAAATATGTTAATATATATAATATATTAAATTAATATATTGTAGTATAAGTCCACTATAGTAATTTGTTATTACTGGCTAGATTTACTTATTTATACCGATATACAGATGTACCTATATACACTAATGTACCTATATACAGAACAACATATGTAACAGCCTGTTTTATTTCACATGTTATTGGGAGAAATTTACATATACAGGTACAGTGTCGAAAATCCGGAAGCCTCGGGTCTGAGGACGCTCCAAATTCTGTGTATTTCCGGACTTTGGAATGTCTTTCTGACATCCCAAGTCCAGAAACGCCTAGGCCTAGGTAGGTAGGTAGGGGAGGGGGTGATCGGCCCGAGGCAGGGGAAAGGTCGGCAGTGGCCCAAGATGGATAAGAGGTAGGCAGCGGAGAGGTCGGCGGCAGCCCGAGGCGGAGGGAGAGGTCAGTGGTGGCCCGAGGCAGGGGTCCGGATTCCGGAACCGGACGACCACGCCACGGATCGTCTCGGCGTCTGGATCCCTGAACTATATGGATTCTGGAACGCCGGATTTTCGATGCAGTACCTGTATGTATAGGAATCTAGTTTTGCAATGTTACCAGAACCAGATTATATACTTACTTGATACAGAATATATGCTTTCATTGTTGAATATACTGGCTTATGTTTTCATACTCCGAATCAGAATCAAATACACAATGTAATGAACATGAACAAACATAACAATAGGCCCATTTGGATCAGTTTGCCCCAGGCCCATCAGGCCCTTAATCCGGCCCTGCTCATCGCCACCTTCTCGAGAGCAATTAGGGATGGGCAATAAATGCTGGCCTTGCCCATGACGCCCATATGCCGAGAATACATTTTTAAAAATCCAGGAAACTCAACCTGGGCCTGTAAACCCTGCAAGCTGGATAAGACCACCTTCAAGCAACTCCTGTCATCTCTAAGAAGCCCAACTACTACTACGTGGAGGTGGGAAGACTGTTGTTGCTCCTCCTCCTCCTCCTCTTCATACAACCAGATTATAGTAGCAAGAATGGCACCCATCGTAAACTATGTGCTTATTGAGGGTGTATAAGCAGAGAACATGCTGTAAAATTAATCTTTAAGGCAAACTCCTGTAGAAATCCAAAAGAACACAATTGCAAACAGATACCTATGATTTGAATGCTTGCAGGTGAGTGCCCCTTTAAATACTGCTTCAAATGGCCTTTAGAATCCAATCGTGGTAGGTTTTTACTCAACCGGTTCAACACTGAGCGGGACTTCTGTTCTGACGCGTTGAAATTGCATCAGGGTCCTAATGATATAATTGGGCTCCAATTTGCAGCCACCTGCTTCCAACGGGCACCTTGGATGCCTAAAAACACAGTGCGGTTAATTTGGCAGCGGGCGGGAATCGAGTGAGAACGGGTCAGCAAGTCTCCCAATGCAATTTTAATTCAGACCACAGAAGACCCCTTCTCTGACTGAAAAAAGTAACGATAGTTTTGTTTAACGTAGTCGACATTAATGTACTAGTGCTGAAGAGCGGTCAACCTTCAAACTGAGAATTGTTCAGCCAGAAGCGTGTAAATTAAAGCCCTTACTGACAGTAATGATTGGGAGTGAGATTCTTCATAAGTCTGAAAGGTTGTGGGTTTTAGTTATACATTTATAATCGGCGACGGGTTAATTGATTTATGAACAGAGCAATTATTTAAATTCATTTTTTATTTATGTCCCTGGCATTTTGAGCAATAAGTTACACAGTAAGAATGATATGACTTTGTTAAAACTTAGCAGTATCACACTGTGGATATATTTTCATTCTATCATTAATGGTTTTTGTTCTCTTTTAGGGAAGAATGGGGCATATGTTAAAACATATAAAAAGTGCAAGAAATCCTGAAGGTGCCAATAACACGCAGAACAATGGCATAGCACTGCAGAGTGTTAACATTCAGGTTTAAGCTTGTGATTTCCCTTACAGTGATTACAGTGTAAATCTTGGCTCACCTCCAAGTCAGAAGGTTGCAGGTTCAAGTCCCACTCCAGGAACCTGAACACATAATCCAGGCTAGGATTATTGAGAGAGTGCTGCTCTGTCGGAGATAAAGCTAGTATCAGTAATGGTGACCATGAAACTACCAGATTGTCGGAAAAATGCAACTGGTTCACTAATATACGTTAGAGAAAGAAATCTATGGTCCTTACCTGGTATGTGACTCCAGACCCACAGCAATGTGGTTGACTCTTAACTGCCCTCCTGAAATGGCCAAGCAAACCACTCAGTTGTACCAAAAATATAACACCTGTATCAAAATCCTGGAATTCCCCCGTAACAGCACTGTGGGAGTAATCTTCACCACAAGGACTGCAGCGGTTCAAGAAGGCGGCTCACCACCACCTTCTCGAGGGCAATTCGGGATGGGCAATAAATGGCGGCCTTGCCAGCGACACCCACATCCCATGAACGAATATTTTTTTAAAAAACCAAAGCCCTTAGTGGACATAGAAGATCTCATTGCTCTATTCAAAGAAAGGGCAGGGGAGTTCCCCCCCACCCCCCTCCCCCGCCCCCGCCCGACACCTCCGCACTGTTGTAGCTAATATTTATCCCTCAACCAACATTACTAAAACAGATTATTTTGTCATGTGTCTCGGGACTTACAGGGGGGATTAAGAAAAAAATGGACGCTTATGTCATATATCAACAGCTAAATACTATAGACTCTTTAGAGGCATTTAGAAAGTTCAGAGGCAATATTAAAAAGGATAATAGGAATGCTAAGAGAGAGCACGAGAAATTCTTGGCCAGTAAAATTAAGGAAAACCCTAAGATGTTCTATAAATATATTAAGAGTAAGAGGATAACTAAAGAAAGGGGAGGACCTATTAAAGACCACGAGGGTAATCTTTGTGTGGAGGCAGAGGATGTTGGTAGGGTTCTTAACAGATACTTTGCATCTGTTTTCACAAAGGAAAGGGGCAATGCAGATACTGCTATCGAGGAGGAGTGTGATATTCTGGATGAAATAAATATAGTGAGAGAGGAAATATTAAGGGGTTTAGCAGCTTTGAAAGTAGATAAGTCACCAGGCCCGGATGAAATGCATTCCAGGCTGTTGAACTAAGTAAAAGAGGAAATAGCAGAAGCCTTGACCATCATTTTCCAGTCCTTTCTGGATCTGGGCATGGTGCCGGAGGATTGGAGGACTGCTATAGTAGTATCCTTGTTTAAGAAGGGAGAAAGGGATAGGCCGAGTAATTACAGGCCTGTCAGCCTAACCTCAGTGGTGGGAAAATTATTGGAAAAATTCTGAAAGACATGATAAATCTGCATTTGGAAAGGCAAGGATTAATTAGGGACAGTCAGCATGGATTTGTTAAGGGAAGATCGTGTTTGACTAACTTGATTGAATTCTTTGAGGAGGTAACCAAGAGGGGCGATGAAGGTAATGCATACGATGTTGTATATATGAACTTTAGTAAGGCTTTTGGTAAGGTCATGAAGGTTAAAGCCCAAGGGATACAGGGCAAAATGGCAAGTTGGATCCAAAATTGGCTGGCGGTAGGAAGCAAAGGGTAATGATTGATGGATGTTTTTGTGACTGGAAGGATGTTTCAGTGGGGTTCCGCAGGGCTCAGTACTGGATCCCTTGCTTTTTGTGGTATATATCAACAATTTAGATTTAAATATGGGGAGTATGATTAAGAAGTTTGCAGACGACACTAAAATTGGCTGTGTGGTTGATAATGAAGAGGAAAGTCATGGGCTGCAGGAAGATATCAATCTACTGGTCAGGTGGGCAGAGCAGTGGCAAATGGAATTTAATTCAGAGAAGTGTGAGGTGATGCACTTTGGGAGGGCGAATAAGGAAAGGATATACACATTAGGCGGTTGGCCACTTAATAGTGTAGATGAACAAAGGGACCTTGGAGTTCTTGTCCACAGATCCCTGAAAGTAGCAGGCCAGGTGGATAAGGTGGTTAAGAAGACATACGGAATGCTTGCCTTTATTGGCCGGGGCATAGAATATAAGAGCAGGGAGGTTATGCTTAAATTTTATAATACTTTGGTTAGGCCACAGCTGGAGTACTACGTGCAGTTCTAGTCGCGTAAGACAGGAAGGATGTGATTGCACCGAGAGGGTGCAGAGATTTACTAGGATGCTGCCTGGAATGGAGAATCTTAGTTATGAGGACAGATTGGATAGCCTGGATTTGTTCTCATTGGATCAGAGGAGGTTGAGAGGAGACCTCATTGAGGTGTACAAAATATTGAGGAGCCTGGACATAGTGGATAGTAAAGGCCTATTTCCATTGGTGGAGGGGTCTATTACGAGGGGGCATAGTTTTAAGGTGGTTGGTGGAAGGTTTAGAGGGGGGGCTTCTTTACGCAGAGGGTTGTGGGGATCTGGAACTCGTTGCCTGGAAGAGTGGTGGATGCAGAAACCCTCACCACTTTTAAGAGATGGTTGTTTTTACACTTAAAGTGCAGCAACCTGCAGGATTATGGACCTAGAGCTAGTAATTGGGATAACATAAAAACATAGAAAATGGGTGCAGGAGTAGGCCACTCGGCCCTTCGAGCCTGCACCACCATTTAATAAGATCATGGCTGATCATTCACCTCAGTACCCCTTTCCTGCTTTCTCTCCATACCCCTTGATCCCTTTAGCCGTAAGGGCCATATCTAACTCCCTCTTGAATATATCCAATGAACTGGCATCAACAACTCTCTGTGGTAGGGAATTCCACAGGTTAACAACTCTCTGAGTGAAGAAGTTTCTCCTCATCTCAGTCCTAAACAGCTTACCCCTTATCCTTAGACTATGTCCCCTGGGGGTGGACTTCCCCAACATCGGGAACATTCTTCCTGCATCTAACCTGACCAGTCCCGTCAGAATTTTATATGTTTCTATGAGATCCCCTCTCATCTTTCTAAACTCTAGTGAATACAGGCCCAGTCGATCCAATCTCTCCTCATATGTCAGTCCTGCCATCCCGGGAATCAGTCTGGTGAACCTTCACTGCACTCCCTCAATAGCAAGAACGTCCTTCTTCAGATTAGGAGACCAAAACTGAACACAATATTCCAGGTGATGCCTCACTAAGGCCCTGTACAACTGCAGTAAGACCTCCCTGCTCCTATACTCAAATCCCCTAGCTATGAAGGCCAAGATACCATTTGCCTTCTTCACCGCCTGCTGTACCTGCATGCCAACTTTCAATGACTGATGTACCATGACACCCAGGTCTCGTTGCACCTCCCCTTTTCCTAATCTGCCGCCATTCAGATAATATTCTGTCTTCGTGTTTTTGCCATCAAAGTGGATAACCTCACATTTATCCACATTTTACTGCCTCTGCCACGCGTTTACCACTCACCCAACCTGTCCAAGTCACCTTGCAGCCTTTTAGCGTCCTCCTCACAGCTCACACCACCAACCAGCTTAGTGTCATCTACAAACTTAGAGACATTACACTCAATTCCCTCATCCAAATCATTAATGTATATTGTAAAGAGCTGGGGTCCCAGCACTGAGCCCTGCGGCACCCCACTAGTCACTGCCTGCCATTCTGAAAAGGACGCGTTTATCCCGACTCTCTGCTTCCTATCTGCCAACCAGTTCTCTATCCACATCAGTACATTACCCCCAATACCATGTGCTTTAATTTTGCACACCAATCTCTTGTATGGGACCTTGTCAAAAGCCTTTTGAAAGTCCAAACACACCACATCCATTGGTTCTCCCTTGTCCACTCTACCAGTTACATCCTCAAAAAATTCTAGAAGATTTGTCAAGCATGATTTCCCTTTCATAAATCCATGCTGACTTGGACCGATCCCGTCACTGCTTTCCAAATGTGCTGCAAATTCATCTTTTAATAATTTATTCCAACATTTTCCCCACTACTGATGTCAGGCTATCGGTCTACAATTACCCACTTTCTCGCTTCCTCCTTTCTTAAAAAGTGGTGTTAGATTAGCTACCCTTCAGTCCATAGGAACCGATCCAGAATCGATAGACTGTTGGAAAATGATCACCAATGCATCCACCATTTCTAGGGCTACTTCCTTAAATACTCTGAGATGCAGACGATCAGGCCCCGGGGATTTATCAGCCTTCAATCCCATCAATTTCCCTGACACAATTGCCCTAACACAATTTCCCGCCTAATAAGGATTTCCTTCAGTTCCTCCTTCCCACTAAACCCTCGGTCCCCTAGTATTTCCGGAAGGTTATTCGTGTCTTTCTTCGTGAAGACTGAACCAAAGTATTTGTTTAACTAGTCCGCCATTTCTTTGTTCCCCATTATAAATTCACCTGAATCTGACTGCAAGGGACCTACATTTGTTTGCACTGATCTTTTTGTCTTCACATATCTATAGAAGCTTTTGCAGTCAGTTTTTTTGTTGCCAGCAAGTTTCCTCTCATACTCTATTTTCCCCCTCCAAATTAAATCCTTTGTTCTCCTCTGCTGAATTCTAAATTTCTCCCAGTCCTCAGGTTTGCTGCTTTTTCTGGCCAATTTATATGCCTCTTCCTTGGCTTTAACACTATCCTTAATTTCCCTTGTTAGCCACAGTTGAGCTCCCATCCCCGTTTTATTTTTACTCCAGACAGGGATGTACAATTGTTGAAGTTTATCCATGTGATCTTTAAATGTTTGCCATTGCCTATCCACCGTCAACCCTTTAAGTATCACTCGACAGTCTATTCTAGCCAATTCACGTCTCATACCATCGAAGTTACCTTTCCTTAAGTTCAGGACCCTAGTCTCTGAATTAACTGTGTCACACTCCATTTTAATAAAGAATTCTACCATATTATGGTGACTCTTCCCCAAGGGGCCTCGCACAACAAGATTGTGAATTAGTCCTTTCTCATTACACATCACCCAGTCCAGGATGGCCAGCCCTCTTGTTGGTTCCTCGACATATTGGTCTGGGAAACCATCCCTAATACACTCCAGGAAATCCTCCTCCACCACTTTGCTACCAGTTTGGTTAGCCCAATCAATATGTCGATTAAAGTCGCCCATGATAACTGCAGTACCTTTATTGCATGCATCCCTAATTTCTTGTTTGATGCTGTCCCCAACCTCACTACTACTGTTTGGTGGTCTGCACACAACTCCCACTAGCGGTTTCTGCCCTTTGGTATTCCGTAGCTCCACCTTGACTGGATGACCTTTTGTTGGACGGTGCAGACTAGATGACCTTTAGTTGGACGGCGCAGATATAATGGTAAGAACTGCAGGGAATAAAATATGGCCAGGGTGATCTCCTGGACTAGTTTCGATCGCCTGGATGGGTCGGAGAGGAGTTTTCCCAGATGTTTTCTCCCTTAATTGGCCTGGGTTTTTTATCTGTTTTTTGCCTCTCCCAGGAGATCACATGGCTCCGGTTGGGGTGGAGTGTGGAATGTTTCAGTATAAGGGGTGTCGCAGTTGTGTGAGGCGTACTCTTTGGGCTGGGTACTCTTTGTTTTTCCGTCATTGTTCAGAGATTTATATATAACCTTTAAGGTTGCTGATTAGGGGTCGTGCGGCTCTTTGTCGGCCGGCGAGGACATGATGGTCTCCTTCTGTGCCCTAAATTTCTATGTTTCTATATTTCTATCTCATTACTATTTATGGAACCTTGCTGTGTCCAAATTGGTTGTCGTGTTTACTACATTAAAACAGTGTCTACACTTCAAAAGTATTATCTGTAAAGCGCTTTGTGACGTCCTGACTTTGTGAAAGGTTCTATGTAAATGAAAGTTATTTCTTTACCAATATTGGGAGATGTGCAGAATGGAAGCTATGTGCTTCCCTGCAGGGAAGAAGGAAAGATTGGAGGGTAAGATAACTAACATGAAATGCTTTGTCCTCTCTATAAGGTATATTCTCAGGGACGCTTGCCTCACTCGTACCAAATTCTGTTGTAATGGTCTCCTTTAAGCATAGAACCAGCATCAACCATTCCACAAGTTCAGCATCCACCAGGTGATTTTCTTTGTCTGATAATGATCTCCATTTCTCTTCAAATGTTGAGATTCTCCGGTTATTTTCTCCACTCCTTACAATAACAGACAAAGCTCCACCTGTTCCTAAGAATGACGCTGTTAGGGGTGGATTTTACCAAACCGGCAGGTCCATGGTGGGCAACGTCAGTGGCGGGTCCTGGCCTCGCTGTCAGCTGTCCAAATTTTGATTGGGCTTGTTAAGCCCGCCCAGCACGTTTGCCAGCCAATTGAAGGAAGCAGGTCTGATGACATCATTTGATGACCCGTCATTAGCCGGTTTCCTTAAAGGGACCATGCGCAGATTTATTTTGATAGTTGTGCTGTCAGTGTTCTACAGCATTGAGGTGCTACAAACACTGACAAGCACTGCACAGAGGTGCACGGCAACACCCATGCTCTCCCATGACTCCCTCCATATGCTTATGGAGGGAGTGGGAGCACGCAGGGAGGTCCTCTTCCTTTCCAATGCGTGGAAGAGTTCTCCCCAGGGGACCAAAACAACCTGGTTGCACTTTGCACAGGAGGACACAAACAGGGATGTCATCATGAGGACCCCCAGACTGCAGTGATGCAAACCTTTCAATGCTCTCAGTGGATCACAAAACGTTAGTGCAAAGCCACACTCAACCTCATCCTGCTATGCCACTCATCACATCCCCATCACTCTGCCTTCCCGACCCTAGCCCTGCACATCCTTACACCAACTTACCTTGTACTTCCACCCATCTCTCCCTGTCCACATTATCACTTCCCCATCTCACTAGCCACCCTTCACACTTTCCCTCATCCTAGTCCAATCATATCAACTAACAACACACAATGGATGCTTAATGCAATGTTCATGCAAAGTTTTTGTTAATGTCGTGTCGAACATTGAAACCTTTCTTTTCAAGACTTTGCGGCATTGGACAGATTTGTGTGCGGCATTGGACAGATTTGTGTGCACCTTTGGAAGTGACTTAGTGAGTTGCAGTGAATGGTGAAACATAATGGTACCCCCCGCAATAGTGATGAATGTGAAAGGAATGGCTTGGGCATTGTAAGGATGCTTTATGGTGTTGTTGTGGGGTGGTGCCAACCTGGCTCATCATGTTGCAGCCAGGGTGTATGGCATCAAGTGAAGTAAATCTGGCCAGGATGAGGCCACCCTTGGCCTCCCAGGCAGCCAAGTGCTTGGGTGCTGATACCCTGTGTCCTGTGCAGCATCAGTTGATTGCGGAGAAAATTGGTGCTGCTGGTGTACCTGGTGCTGCTGGTGTTGGGGTTGATCGTGGTGGGATTCTGAGGACCATGGTGAAATAGTTTCAAGGGCACCCATGCTGATGGAACAGATGGCAGGTGAAGTAGAGATGACAGAAGCAATCTGTCAATGGTGGGAGAGGTAATGAAGTCAAACTGGATGGAGACTTGTGTAAAGACTTGCAGCATTCTGAATCTGAAATGGAAATGCAGTTCAGAGAAGCTCGTAGCTAATGGAAGATACCTTTTTCAGCTGGGATCTTTGACTTGACATTTGAAGCTGTCAACTCAGCAGCTGAAACAGTGGTAAATCATCTCCCACCTCAGCTTCACTGACGAGGTCTAGGCACAGCGGGAAACTGGTGGGCGACCTGTCAAACTCAGAAAGCTGGGAAATAAGAATTGTTAAGTGGCTGTAAACAAGCCACTGATGATTCAATTGCCTCCCTCGCCACTGCGTGTCAGGTCTGCTCAGTGCTGGCAGACCCGACATTTGGTAAAGGTGCGTGGCAGCGGGTTGACAGCGGGGTCCCGACCTGTCACAAAAAACTTTCCCACCCGACCATTCACGGATCCCGCTCGCTGACCACCCCCCGACCCCGCAGAAAATTCTGTCCTTTATTGCTTCAACAATTCTAGTCAGAAGTTAATGTTAATTAATTGACTTCGTCGTTATATTTTGCTCTCTGCTTTGTTCAACTCGAATTGAAATAAGCATTCTTTACCTTATAACGTGTCAAGAATATGCTGCCTGGCAAACATAATCTTCTTTCTCTCCTTTTTTGTAACATTTATTCATCCTTGGTCTCTTTTTCCTGAGCAGTCCTGTCCCCCCCCCCCACCCCTACACCACCCCTACCTCCCCATGCCCCACCTCCCCAACGCGTGCTCAGTCAAAATAGATAAACAGGTGCCCAACTCCCAATCCTTTGTCACGGGTGGTTCATACCTGGCCACTGGAGCAACTCTAGTTTTCCTCCTTTCCTGATCACAAACATCTTGTACCTCTAAGAAGCAAGCTAAGATTGAGAACTCACCCTGTGAGTAATCTCAGATGCCATCTTGCACTCCAGCTAATCGTGGCACAGCGCAATGATACTCTAACTTACTGCACCACCAGGCAACAAAATAATCTTTCTTGAATCCAACAGCATTACTAATGTGTTACAACAATTAGCACACATCCTATCCCTCCGAAACTGTCTGGAGATAATACAGTACCTTTACTGGGATCATCAAAGAGCTATAATGATTCGCATTTCTCATATCATGGGAAAACGGAATTCTCTAGAGTATCTGAGAAGACTTCCCCTTTCACCTAATGAGCAGCAACTTTACCCAGAGGTAATGATACTGATTTTTCACCAACAGATGGTTGAACAAGTCATAATTTCAGAGAGTACTAAAATGAACCTGCTTTAATGCCACGACTGTACAGATACATTCCATCTCGCAGCCCATTATGCCCTCAGTCATCAAGGAGATAGCAAGGGACAAAGAATCAATCATCACGGTTGCTGCAAAATAGTGCAAAGAACTGTTTTTCAAGTTTGTTGCGCAAGCAGCTTTTCAACAGCTCCTGTTATCAGTGCCATTGTTAGACTGATGTTAGAGTCTGTGACAGAGTCTGTGGCTCTTGTATTGGACTGCTCAGCCACCAAAGAACTCACTTCAGGAGTGGAAGTAAGTCTTCCTCAATTCCGAGGGACTGCCTATGATGTTAGACTGAGACCCGGGATGTATTTTGGGTACAAGAATGAATTGAGTGAAACTACCCACTGTTATACAGATTCAACCTGCCAAATCTGGAAACCTCGGGACCGAGCCCGTTCCGGATTTCAGGCATTTCCGGGTTTCCGAACGTATTTCCGACATCCCGAATCCGGAAACACCCGGGCATAGGTTCTGGTATTTCTGGATTTCGAAGACAAAATCCGACGTCCGAATCCGGAACCCCCTGTTCCAGGTGCATGCAGTTCCAGGGAGGAAGGGCCAGGCAGGCTCTCAACACTTTCGATGCGGTCCTCTGCGAAAAGTGAGCCAACGACAGGACTTCCATCTGGCACCAATGGGGCCCCACAGAGGCAGCTGAGGACTGAGAAGACACCGTGGAACGTCCGGAACTCTGGATCTGATTCGGCTCGGAGCACCAGCCACTAGCAGAGCTCAGCCAGAACCACTAGGCCCAGAATAAGAGGACCGGCCAGTAAGGAATCTGTAAAGTTCTGTCCCCTCAGTACAGATTCGCACGAGGCATGTAGTGAAGTCAAGGTCACTCTGGACCTGCACCTCTATTTCACAGCTCTGGAATGCTGCACTTGCCTGAGACCTGTCCTTATATACCTGTCTCTTGCAAGTGCACCACTGATGGTAAGGTATGCTGGTGGTTACGGATCATATCTTATTACAGTCATGTATAGCATGTTAGGATACAGTTATATATAATAATGTAAGATACATGACATCACCCTCCCCCAAGGTCTTATTGTCTTTATAGGTTCAGTCTCTCAGGTGGTCTATGCTCTCGCGTGGAGCGTCTGAGTTGTGGTTCAGTTGTTTGCCTTGGTGTCTGTTTTTCTTTGGGTGTGGTTGCTGGTATCTCGCCTGGGCTGTCTGTTTCGATTGGTGTGATTGTTGTTGACTCGCCTGGGCTGTCTGTTGGGATTGCCCTTTCCTCAGGTTGTTCCCTCTGTCTGTCCACCAGGTGTGGTGTGAGTTCCACATTGTAGTCTGCCTCTGGTTCCGCAGTGTTGTTGGTAAATCTGCTTTTGACTTGGTCTACATGCCACCGGCAGGTTTTGCCATTGTCCATTTGTACTACCAGTAGCCTGTTTCCTTCCTTGCCCGTTACTGTCCCTGCAAGCCATTTGGGACCCCTATCATAGTTTAGTACAAACACTTTGTCCCCTATCTCATTCCATCTCCCCCTCGAATTTCTGTCACGGTACTCAGTCAGCTTACGGCGCTTTGCCTCAATGATTTCGTGCATGTCTGGGAGGATTAATGAGAGCCTTGTTTTTAAAGTCCTTTTCATCAACAGTTGTGTGGGGGGGATCCCAGTCAGTGAGTGCGAACGAGATCTGTATACCAGCAGCAGTCGCGACAGGCGACCCTGCAGTGTGGGACCTTGGATTTTAAGCATGCCTTATTTAATGATTTGCACTGCTCTCTCCGCCTGGCCGTTGGAGGCTAGCTTGAATGATGCTGTCTTGACGTGATTTATGCCATGGTCAGTTATAAAATCTTGGAATTCTGCGCTGGTGAACCACGGACCATTGTCACTGACCAATATGTCAGGGATTCCGTGCGTTGCAAACATGGTTGCGAGGCTCTCCACAGTAGTGGAGATTGTGCTTGAGTTTAAAATGGTGCATTCGATCCACTTTGAAAATGCATCTACAACTACGAGGAACATTTTGCCCATGAATGGGCCCGCATAGTCTATGTGCACCCGCGACCACGGTTTGGTAGGCCAGGGCCAGGGGCTCAGGGGAGCCTCCCTGGAGGCATTGCTGAGTTGGGCACAAATGGTGCACCTTCGGACGCGGAGCTCCAAGTCCGCGTCAATACCAGGCCACCAGTCGTGGGATCTGGCTATGACCTTCATGAGAATGATCCCTGGGTGCTCGCGGTGGAGCTCCCAGACAAATGCCTCTCTGCCTCGCAGAGGCATGACTACTTGGCTGCCCCACATCAGGCAGTCTTCTTGTTATGATAGCTCATGCATGCGCCTGTGAAGGATTTTATTTCCTCGGGGCAGGCATCGCGAGCCTCTGCCCAGTCACCGGTTAGGACACATCTTTTTACTAAGGATAACGTGGGGTCGCTGGCCGTCCAGGCTCTGATTTGGCGAGCCGTCATGGGTGAACCTGTAGACTGAAAGGCATTGATTGCCATGACTATCTCACAGTCCTGTTCGTCAGACCCTTCCGTGGTCGCCAGGGGTAGCCTGCTAAGCGCGTTGGCACAGTTGTCTGTGCCTGGTCTGTGTCTTATGGTATAGTTGTAGCACACCAGCATGAGTGCCCACCGTTGAATTCGCGCCGAGGCGTTGGCGTTTATTGCCTTGCTCTTGGATAGGAGGGACGTGAGGGGCTTGTGGTCGGTTTCTAAGGCGAACTTGGCCCCTAAAAGGTATTGGTGCATCTTTTTGACACCGTACACGCACGCGAGCGCCTCCTTCTCTACCATTCCGTACCTGCGCTCCGCCCGCGAAAGTGACCTGGAGGCATAAGCTATGGGTTGTAATTTGCCCGCACTATTGACATGTTGCATAACGCACCCGACCCCATACGCTGACGCATCGCATGTGAGAACTAGCTTTTTACCTGGGTCAAAGAAAGTCAAAACACTGTTGGAACACAGAAGGTTGCGTGCCTTATTGAATGCGCGTTCCTGGGCGTCCCCCCAAAACCAATCGCACCCCTTCCTGAGTAGCACGTGGAGAGGCTCCAGCAGCGTGCTTAAGTTCTGCATAAAGTTCCCAAAGTAATTGAGTAGCCCGAGAAAGGCGCGCAGTTCTGAGACATTCCGGGGCCTGGGTGCCCGGCGAATTGCTTCTGTTTTGGACTCTGTTGGGCGGATTCCATCAGCGGCAATCCTTCTGCCCAAAAATTCAACCTAGGGTGCGAGAAACAGGCACTTGGATTTCTTGACCGTAGGCCTACCCGATCCAACCGCTTTAGTACTTCCTCCAAATTACGGAGATGGGAGTCGGTGTCCCTGCCCGTGATAAGTATGTCATCTTGAAATACAACTGTCCCCGGGATGGACTTGAGCAGACTCTCCATGTTGCGCTGGAATATGGCAGCTGCCGACCTGATGCCGAATGGGCATCGATTGTACATGAAAAGGCCTCGATGTGTGTTGATGGTGGTGAGTAACTTGGATTCTTCGGTCAATTCTTGCGTCATATACGCAGATGTGAGGTCTAATTTTGAGAAAAGTTTACCTCCAGCCAATTTGGCAAATAAGTCCTCCGCTCTGGGCTCTGCTTATGGTAGATTTGTAGTCCCCACAGATTCGTACGGATCCATCAGGCTTCATGACTGGGACGATGGGACTTGCCCAGTCGCTAAATTCCACAGGTGATATAATGCCTTCCCGCAGAGGCCTGTCTAGTTCGTGTTCAATCTTTTCCCTCATCACATAGGGTACAGCTCTGGCCTTGTGATGGACCGGTCTAGCATCATGTGTGATGTAGATTTTGACTTTGGCCCCTTTGAAAGTGCCCACACCTGGCTGAAAGAGATGTTAAAATCGCTTTATAACTGTTGAGCAAGAGATCCGTTCCTCTAATGACATGGCATGGACATCATTCCATTTCCAGTTTAGTTTTGCCAGCCAGCTTCTCCCCAGCAGTGCTGGGGGATCTCCGGGGACAATCCACAGGGAAAGTTGGTTCATTGTCCCTTGTGTGTGACAGAGAGCATGGCGCTGCCGAGGACTGGTACGATTTCTTTGTTGTAGGTCCTTAGTTTGGTGTCGACCCTTGTGAGTTTTATGCGGCCACAGTTGTTCAAATTGTTGAGCGCCCATGAGAGACTGACTCGCTCCCGTATCCAGCTCCATGTTGACAGGTATCCCGTTGAGTCGGACCCTCATCATTATCGGAGGCATCCTGTTGTAGGAGCAGTGGCCATTGATCGTGTTGACCCGCAGTACATCGGAGTCCCGGGTACTGTCCCCGTCTTCTGGTCCACTTTCCGACCCATCCGATTCGTATACCAGTCGAGCTGCCGCTTTTTTGCACATGCGGGCCAAATGCCCTGTATATTCACAGTTCCTGCAAACAGCCTGCTGAAATCGACATCCCCTTGACGAGTGCCCACCCCCACACCTCCAGCACAGACTGCTTCCATTGTTCCCAAAGAATGAGCTGCGTCTGGCTGATCTCTCTTGAGCTTCTCTCAGTTTGTAGTTGATTACTCGCATTGTCAGTTGAAGTGTGAACGGCCATTCCTGTAGCCCTTGATGGCTTCTGGCACCACTGCCTGCTGACGAGAGCCTGTTCTCTGTCTGTGTGTGGGGATAGCAGCTTGTTTAGTGCTGTGAACTTCTTGTTCCGATATTTCGTTAGTTGTCGTACCTGCATTGTAAATCAACCTCGTTTCTTCTTCCCCCACTAAGAATGTTTGTGTAACCAGTGCTGCTGCCTCTAAGGTCAGGTTCTTGGTCTCTATGAGCTTTCAGAATATGCCTGCGTGGCCTATTCCTTCAATGAAAAAGTCTCTCAGTATTTCTCTCCTCAGTTCATCGGAGAACTCACATCAACTAGCCAACCTTCGAAGTTCCGCCACGAAGTCGGGTATGCTCTGGCCCACACAGCGTCTGTAGTTGTAGAATCTGTGTCTGGCTATGTGTAGGCTGCTCGCTGGCTTCAGGTGGTTTCTTACCAGTGTGCTCAATTCTTCAAACGACTTGCTTGCTGGTTTCTCGGGTGCCAGCAGATCCTTCATTAAAGCGTATGTTTTCGAGCCACAGCTGGTCAAGAGATGGGCTCTTCTGTTGTCTGTTTCGTCGTCTCCTAACCAGTCTTTGGTTACAAAGCTTTTCTGGAGCCTTTCTATAAAGTCCTCCCAATTGTCTCCCACATTGTACTTTTCATCTGATCCGTTGTTCGCCATTCTGTGGATTCTGTAATCCCGTAACTCGTCGCCACTGTAAAGTCCTGTCCCCCCAGTACAGCTTCACACGAGGCATGTAGTGAAGTCAAGGTCACTCTGGACTTGCACCTTTATTTCACAGCTCTGGAATGCTGCACTTGCCTGAGACCTGTCCTTATATACCTGTCTCTTGCAAGTGCACCCCTGGTGGTAAGGTATGCTGGTGATTACAGGTCATATCTTATTACAGTCATGTATAGCATGATAGGATAGAGTTATATATAAGAATGTAAGAGACATGACAGAATCCTTACAGGTGTTATGGAGGATGATGGTGTTGGTGCCGACCCTCGATTTTATAAAAATTCTAGCAGTTGAATTCTATCACTAGCCCAATGAATCCCCCCCCCGCCCCGTCAACCTCCCCAACAAGCCTCTGCGTAGACGCAGCATGGACCGACAGAACCTGACGCCGCTGCCAGAATCAACCGAGATCACGTCGGTCAGTGGAGGAGGCGCCTTTTACTCCACTCATTCAGAATGATTTATTCAGTATCTTTTTAATGTTCCAGTTAATAACTTTTTTAAATGACATTAATTTTAGGATACAGTATTTTCCCCCAATGTATTTCTCCCATTTAAGTCACATTTTTTAAAAAAGTCCAGTTTAAGGAGCGTATTTCCGGATTTTGGACGACTTCTCCGATCTGCGCGATGTCCGGTTTACGAAACATTTCGGATTTTGGAACTCTGGATTTCGGAGGTCGAACCTTTACTGCTCTGCATGCTTTCAACAGAGCAGCCACGCCACAAATGTCCTTTTTAAAAAAAACATATATATATCTATGTTTTATATATATATCCACATGAGCAAACAATGTTTAAGTGGAACAGAAACACTGATAAGAATGGGAAGAAGAGCATGCAACAGGCAGAATGGGGATTTGAAATTGCAATGGTTTAGGAGTTTGGTCTCAAGGCTGTTGCAACTGCCAGGTTATATAGCTTCTTCTTAAATGGCTTTGCATGTTGACATCCACAGCACCTTTTTGTCAAATATATAATATATCGGAGTAACTATTTGTATCAAGTCTCCCAAGCGAGAGTTAGGACAAATATCACCGACTCCGCCCCCTCCCCCGCGCAATTCCCACTTACCCTTTTCTGCGCATGCATCCAACATCACGTTGCCCCCGATCCAACCAGCAGCAGCCGAACACATCCGCTGAGCCTTGAGTCACCCACAGCGCTGAACCCCGAGCGGGCCGTGGGCCCTGAGCCACCCACAGCGCCGCAAGCGTCTGCTTGTTGGGGGGCGGGGAGAGCGAGAAGCAGGGAGAGAGCTTGGGGGGGTGCGGGGGAGAGGGGAGAAAGTCTGGGAGGGGGGAGAGAGAGAGAGAGAGAGAGAGAGTCTGGGAGGGGAGAGAGAGAGAGTCTGCGAGGGGAAAGAGAGAGCCTGAGAAGGGGGGGGTGAGAGAGAGAGAGAGCCTGGTGGGGGCGGGGCGGAGAGAGAGAGAGAGAGAGAGAGAGAGAGTCTGGGAGGGGAGAGAGAGAGAGAGAGAGAGAGTCTGAGAGGGGAAAGAGAGAGCCTGAGAAGGGGGGGCGGGAGGGAGAGAGAGCCTGGTGGGGGCGGGGCGGAGAGAGAGAGAGAGCCTGGAGGGGGAGAGAGCCGGGTGGGGGGGAGGTGAGACCCTGCGAGGGAAGAGAGAGAACGTATGGGGAGAGAGGGAGGGAGGGACAGACAGAGAGAGAGAGCCTGGGCGGAGAGAGAGAGAGCACGGGTATAGAGGGAGAGAGAGAGCTTGGGGGGAAAGATAGAGAGTGAGAGAGCCTGAGCGGAGTGAGAGAGAGCTTGGGTGGCGGTGAGAGACACAGGTGGGGTGGGAGGATCGGAGGGGAGAGAGGGAACTCAAAAGACTCATCACATTCTTCTTCTAACCCCCTAGTGCGTGCAAGCTCAGTACATGTGTTGCAAGGGACACCGTTGGGGTGGATGAAATCCAGAAGTCATGACACTGTCACTATTCACTTTATACCCAATAAACCTGTTAACATTCTGTCATGGATCTCACATTACTGTATATAACTGTATCTCACCATGCTATACATGACTGTAACTGGATATGACCTGTAACAATAAGCATACCTTGCCACTAGGGGTGTACTTGCAGGAGACACTCCATACCTGTCCCACTGTGGTATATAAAGGGAGGTCTCAGGCAAGTGCAGCACTGGAGAGCTTGAATTAAAGGTGCAGGTCCTGAGTGACCTTGACATCAGCATGTGTCTCGTGTAAGTCAGTACATTAGAGTCAGGACTCAACAGTGGCGACGAGTTATGGGATCACAGAATCCACAGAATGGCTACCAACAGCTCAGATGAGAAATACAATGCTGGAGACAATTGGGATGACTTTATAGAAAGGCTCCAGCAAAGCTTTGTGACCAAAGACTGGCTGGGCGACGATAAGGCAGACAAGAGAAAAGCCCATCTCTTGACCAGCTGTGGCTCGAAAACATATGCTTTAATGAAAGACTTGCTGGCACCCGAGAAACCAGCAAGCAAGTCATTTGAGGAGTTAAGCACACTGGTGAGAGACCACCTGAAGCCAGCGAGCAGCCTACACATGGCCAGACACAGGTTCTACAACTACAGATGCTGTGTGGGCCAAAGCATACCCGACTTCGTTGCGGAACTTCGGAGGCTGGCTAGTTCATGTGAGTTCCCCGATGAACTGAGGAGAGAAATACTGAGAGACTTTTTCATTGAAGGAATAGGCCACGCAGGCATATTCCGAAAGCTCATAGAGACCAAGAACCTGACCTTAGAGGCAGCAGCACTGGTCGCACAGATGTTCTTGGCAGGCGAAGAAGAAACGACGCTGATCTATACTTCGGGTATGACAACCAACAAGGCATCGGAACAAGGGGTTCACATTGTGAAACAACCCCCACACACAGACAAAGGCAGGAGAACAGGCCTTCAACAGCAGACAGTGGCACCAGAAGCCATCAAAATCAAGGGCAACATGAACGGCCGACCACACCTCATCATCCCACAATGCGAGCAATCAACAACAGATTGAGAGAAGCTCAAGGGAGATCAGCCAGATGCAGCTCATTCTTCAGAAACAATGGAAACGGTCTGTGTTGGAGATGTGGGGGAAGGCACTCAACCAGGGTGTGTCGATTTCAGCATGCGGTTTGCAGGAACTGCAACTACACAGGGCATCTGGCTCGCATGTGCAGAAAAACAGCAGCTCGGCTAGTATTCGAATCTGAAGGGTCGGAAAGCGGACCAGAAGACAGTTGGAACAGAGCACGGGACGCCGAGGTAAAGCGGGTTAACACGATCAATGTCAACTGTTCTTACACCAAGACGTCTCCAATTATGATGAGGGTTCTACTCAACGGGATACCCGTCAACATGGAACTGGACACGGGGGCCAGTCAATCCCTCATGAGCGTTCAACAATTTGAACAGCTGTGGCCGCACAAAAGCAACAGACCAAAACTCACAAAGATCGACACCAAACTAAGGACCTATACTAAAGAAATCGTCCCAGTCCTTGGCAACGCCATGCTCTCAGTCACACACAAAGGGATGGTGCACCGACGTTCCCTGTGGATTGTCCCCGGGGATCTCCCAGCCCTGTTTGGGAGAAGCTGGCTAGTAGAACTTAATTGGAAATGGGATGATGCTCACACCATGTCATCAGAGGAACAGATCTCCTGCTCAACAGTTCTAAGCTGTTTTGAACATCTCTTTCAGCCAGGTGTGGGCACCTTCAAAGGGGCTAAAGTTAGAATCTACATCACACAGAATGCCAGACCGGTCCATCACAAGGCTAGAGCTGTGCCTTATGTGATGAGGGAAAAGATTGAATACGAACTGGACCAGCTTCTGCGGGAAGGCATAATTTCTCCCTTAGAATTCAGTGACTGGGCAAGCCCCATCATCCCCTTCATGAAGCCTGATGGATCCGTGCAAATCTGTGGGGATGACAAGTCTACCATAAACAGAGTCTCCCTACAGGACCAATACCCGCTGCCCAGAGCGGAGGACCTATTTGCCACGTTGGCTGGGGGAAAACTTTTCTCGAAACTTGACCTCACATCTGCGTATATGATGCAAGAACTGACAGAGTCTAAGCTACTCACCACCATCAACACACATCGAGGCCTTTTTGTGTACAATTGATGCCCATTCGGCATCAGGTCGGCAGCTGCTATATTCCAGCGCAACATGGAAAGTCTGCTCAAGTCCATCCCGGGGACGGTTGTGTTTCAAGATGACATACTCATCATGGGCAGGGACACCGACTCTCATCTCCGCAATCTTAAGGAAGTACTAAGTCGATTGGATCGGGTCGGCCTAAGAGTTAAGAAATCCAAGCGTCTGTTTCTCACGCCTGAGGTTGAATTTTTGGGCAGAAGGATTGCTGCTAATGGAATCCGCCCAACCGAATCCAAAACCGAAGCGATTCGCCTGGCACCCAGGCCCCGGAATGTCTCGGAACTGCGTGCCTTTCTCAGGCTACTCAATTACTTTGGGAACTTTATGCAGAACTTGAGCACGCTGCTGGAGCCTCTCCACGTGCTACTCAGAAAGGGATGCGATTGGTTTTGGGGGGACGCCCAAGAACGCGCCTTCAATAAGGCACACAACCTTCTATGTTCCAAGAGTGTTTTAGCCTTTTTTGACCCAGGTAAAAAGTTAGTCCTTACGTGTGATGCGTCAGCATATGGGGTCGGGTGCGTTTTACAGCACCTCAATTATGCGGGTAAATTGCAGCCCATTGCTTATGCCTCCAGGTCACTTTCGCGGGCGGAGTACGGGTACGGTATGGTTGAGAAGGAGGCGCTCGTGTGCGTGTACGGTGTCAAAAAGATGCACCAATACCTTTTCGGGGCCAAGTTTGCATTAGAAACTGACCACAAACCACTCGCGTCCCTACTATATGAGTGCAAGGCAATCAACGTCAGCGCCTCAGCGCGCATTCAGCAGTGGGCACTCATACTGGCGGCTTATGACTACACGATAAGGCACAGACCAGGCACAGATAACTGTGCTGACGCGCTTAGCAGGCCACCCCTGGCAACCACAGAAGGGTCCGACGAATAGGATTGTGAGATGGTCATGGCAATCAATGCCTTTGAATCCACAGGTTCGCCCATGACGGCTTGTCAAATCAGAGCCTGGACGATCAGCGACCCCACGTTATCTCTAGTTAAAAGATGCGTTTTAACCGGTGACTGGGCAGAGGCTTGCGATGCCTGCCCAGAGGAGGTCAAACCCTTCCATAGGCGCATGCATGAACTCTCACTGCAGGCAGACTACCTGATGTGGGGCAGCCGAGTAGTTATGCCCTTACGAGGCAGGGAGGCCTTTGTCCGGGAGCTCCATCGCGAGCACCCGGGGATCATCCTTATGAAGGCTGTAGCCAGATCTCATGCCTGGTGGCCTAGCATTGACGCGGACTTGGAGCTCTGCGTCAGTCGGTGCACCATTTGTGCCCAACTCAGTGATGCCCCCAGGGAGGCCCCCCTAAGCCCCTGGCCCACCAAACTGTGGTCGCGGGTGCATGTAGACTATGCGAGCCCATTCATGGGCAAAATGTTCCTCGTAGTCATTGATGCATTTTCAAAATGGATCGAGTGCACCATTTTAAACTCGAGCACCACCTCCACCACTGTGAAGAGCCTTAGAACCATGTTTTCAATGCACGGCATTCCTGACATATTGGTCAGTGATAATGGTCCGTGCTTCACCAGTGCAGAATTTCACGATTTTATAGTTGACCACGGTATAAATCATGTTAAGACGGCACCTTTCAAGCCGGCCTCCAATGGCCAGAATCCAAGGTCCCATGCTGCAGAGCCACCTGTCACGACTGCTGCTGGCATACAGTTCCCCCCGCACAACTATTGATGAAACGAACCTTAAAGACCAGGCTCTCGTTAATCCTCCCAGACATGCATGAAATTGTTGAGGCTAAGCGTCAAAAGCTAACTGAGTACCATGACCGAAATTTGAGGGGGAGGTGGAATGAGATAGGGGACAAAGTGTTTGTGCTAAACTATGGCCGGGGTCCCAAATGGCTTGCAGGGACAGTAACAGACAAAGAGGGAAACAGGCTACTGGTTGTACAAATGGACAATGGCCAAACCTGCCGGAGGCATGTAGACCAAGTAAAAAGTAGATTCACTGATAACACTGAAGAACCAGAGGCAGATTGCAATGTGGAACTCACACCACACCTGGTGGACAGACAGGTGGAACAACCTGAGGAAAGGGCAGTCTCAACAGACAGCCCAGGCGAGATACCAGCAATCACACCGAACGAAAAACAGACACCAAGGCAAACAACTGAACCACAACTAAGACGCTCCACGCGAGAGCGCAGACCACCTGAGAGACTGAATCTATAAAGGCAATAAGACCTTGGGGAAGGGTGATGTCATGTATCTCACATTACTATATATAACTGTATCTTACCATGCTATACATGACTGGAACTGGATATGACCTGTAACAATAAGCATACCTTACCACCAGGGGTGCACTTGCAGGAGACACTCCATACCTGTCCCACTGTGGTATATAAAGGGAGGTTTCAGGCAAGTGCAGCACTGGAGAGCTGGAATTAAAGGTGCAGGTCCTGAGTGACCTTGACTTCAGCATGTATCTCGTGTAAGTCAGTACATTAGAGTTAGGACTTAACACATTCCGCTCATAATGCCCCATCTAATGGGGGGTGGTAAGGTCTTGTGCTTGGTAAGCGACTTCGGCTGAGGGAGGGATGCACTTGTGCTGGGGTAAGCATCTTCAGCTGGCGGAGGGATGTACTTACACTGGTGTAAGGGACTTCGGCTGGAACTTGGCTTTTGGGGAGATCTACTGTGGCTTCTGAAGTCAAAATGGATCGAATTACAAATTGGAAAGTCACTCAGAACTTGGGCTGAGCGGTTCCAGTTACACATTCCAGAGGAACTCCAGGGTGTGGCTTATCCTCCAAGGGGACCAATCAGCAATAGGTCATGTGAAAATGGAGAGCCAATCGGAGAAATGGCTGCATTTCTGTTCGTACAAATAGACGCAGCCATAATCTATTGCACTACAGAAATCGAATTTCAAAGAGGTGCAGCTGAGGTGCAACCTCCAAAACACAACAGTCATACAATTAGAGGATAGTATCTTCTAAAGCATAAGAAAGAATTTGACATTCTGTTCAGCCAGTCTTTTATTGATAGCACCGCTGTTCAAAGATAATGACTACAAACATAAATCTGTAACACAGGGGAGAGAAGGCATTTATATTTTCCACGATGAAACTATCTGATTCCACGTGGATCGTCTGCATTGTGTTTCTGCAGTTCCTGTATTACATTTTTAGTATACCTGTATTAATCTTTCCATCTCCTTGGCATGTGGGGTCAGCTGAGTGTAGTTGAAATCAGTTTTATTTGCTACAAAAGGGGCTTCATCGTTACCAGACCAACTAGATAGCAAAGAATCAAACCGTTTAGTCCCCAATTTTAACTCCGGCCGCAAATCAGGCGGTCGTGAGGCTGAGCGAGCGGGAAGCCCCCGTGGCATTTCCAGCATGAAACCCAGACAAATTCAGCTCGCGGGCCTCGTTTCACATGATTGCATCGGGAATCGGGCAGCTCGCCTCCTTGATGCACGCAATTTATGGCAGGCCTTGAGGCCTGTTTAAAGCAGGAACACACCTCTTCAAATGAGGTTACAATCCCTGCTTTGAATTCCATTGCAACAGCACTGGCTGCGATTGTGGCAACAGAAATGAGTTGGAGGGCTGCCTGCAGGTGTTCTCCCTTGAGATCCTTGTAGAGGAGGTCAGGGCAAGCAGGGAGGTGCTGTTCCCCAGCACCTGCATCCAGAGCATCCCCGGGCTACACTTGTGCAAGCCTGGGCAGAGGTGGTTGAGCGGAATAATGTCAGCAGCATCACCCCAAGATCTGACTTCAGTATAGGAAGAGGTTTAATGACCTCACAAGGGCAGCAAGGATGAATGACTGGTCTTCGCTCCACCTCTCTAAACCACACCTGACAACACTCCTTTCATCATCTCCCCAAACACTCATTAATCCTCTTCCATCTATCACATCCTTCAGTAGACATTCAAAAGAGCACTCTACAACTCCTCTTTGTTATTCCAAACACAATCACTTCTTTTGCTCTCTTCATACCATACACTAACAGCATTCTCTTCTCACATCCACAACCAGCAACTACTCCCCGCTTTCTCACTTCACATTCCACACATTTGGTTTACATTCATTACCTCCCCATCCTCGTTCCATCTACCTCCTTCGCCACCACTCAACCTATATGCACAAGCTCTACGCATCTCCACTTACCTTTTCAATGAACTCTCATCTCTTTCTGCAGTGGTACACAGTGCATAATGCTAGGAAGAGGACCAAGAAAAGGAGTACCTGACTTCATAACCCTCACACAAGAGGAGCAAGAAGCCCTGCAGATCAATGGCCCAGTCAGAGATGTACCTTGGAGGAGATCAATCCTCCTAAGGATGCATCCCAATATAGGAAGAGCTTTAATGACCTCACAAGAGCAACATCCCTCCCAAGCACCAACACAGGTTTTTTTAATTCAGTCCGTGATGTGGGCATCGCTGGCAAAGGCAGCATTTATTGCCCATCTCTAAGTGCCCTTGAGAAAGTGGTGGTGAGCCGCCGCCTTGAACCGCTGCCATCCATGTGGTGAAGGTACCCCTACAAAGCTGTTAGGGAGGGAGTTCCAGGATTGTGACCCAGCGATAATGAAGGAACGGCAATATATTTCCAAGTCAGGATGGTGTGTGACTTGGTGGGTACTTGCAGATGATGGTGCTCCCATGCGCCTGCTGCCCTTGGCCTTCTAGGTGGTAGAGGTCACGGGTTTAGGAGGTGCTGCCAAAGAAGCCTTCGCAAGTTGCTGCAGTGCATCATGTAGATGGTACACACTGCAGTCACGGTGCGCTGGTGGTGGAGGGAGTGAATGTTTAAGGTGATGGATGGGGTGCCCATCCTGGATAGTGTCGAGCTTCTTGAGTGTTGTTGGAGGTGCACTCATCCAGGCAAGTGGAGAGTATTCCATCACACTCCTGACTTGTGCCTTGTAAATGGTAGAACGGCGATGGGAAATCAGGAGGTGAAACACTTGCTGCAGAATACTCAGCCTCTGACCTGCTCTTGTTGCCACAGTATTTATATGGCTAGTCTAGTTAAGTTTCTGGTCAATGGTGACCCCAGAAAGTTTCTGGTCAATGGTGGTGGATTCGGCAATGGTAATGCCATTTAATGTCAAGGGGAACTAGTTAAACTCTCATTCGTTGGAGATAGTCATTGCCTGGCACCTAAATGTTACTTTCTATTTATCAGCCCAAGCCTGAATGACTTCCAGGTCTGGCTGCATGCAGGCATGGACTACTTCATTTCCTGAGGAGTTGCGAATGGAACTGAACACGCTGCAATCATCCCCACTTCTGACCTTATGATGGAGGGAAAGTCATTGATGAAGCAGTTGAACATGGTTGGGCCTAGTTCACTGCCCAGAGGAATTCCTGCAGTGATGTCCTGGGGCTGAGATGATTGACCTCCAACAATAACAACCATCTTCCTTTGTGCTAAATATGATGCCAACCAGAGGAGAGTTTCACCCCTGATTCCCATTGACTTCAGTTTTACTAGGGCCCCTTGATGCTATACTCGGTCAAATGTTGCCTTGATGTCAAGGGCAGTCACTTTTACCGCGCCTCTGGAATTCAGCTCATTTGTCCATGCTTGGGCCAAGGCTGTAATGAGGTTTGGAGCCAAATGGTCCTGGCAGAACCGAAACTGGGCATTGGTGAGCAGGTTATTGGTGAGTAAGTACCGCTTGATAGCACTTTCCACCTTCCACCACTTTGCTAATGATTGAGAGTAGACTGATAGGGTGGTAATTGGCCGGATTGGATTTGTCCTGCTTTTTGTGGACAGGACATATCTGGGCAGTTTTCCATATTGTCGGTTAGATGTCAGTGTTGTTGCTGTACTGGAACAGCTTGGCTAGAAGCACGGCTGGTTCTGGAGCACAAGTCTTCAGCATGACAGCCAGGATGTTGTCTGGGCCCATAGCCTTTGCTGTCTCCAGTGCACTCAGCTGTTTCATGATATCATGTGGAGTAAATCGAATTGGCTGACGACTAACTTCGATGATGGTGGGGAAGCTCAGGCTGATATGGATCATGCATTTGGCACTTTTGGCTGACGATGGTTGCAAACGCTTGTCCTTTGCACTCCCGTGCTTGGCTCCGCCATCATTGAGGATGGGGATATTCATAGAGCCTCCCATTCGTTGTTTAACTGTCCACCACCATTCATGACTGGACATGGCAGGACTTGCACAACTTAGACCTGATTGTGGAAATTTTGGCACAATTCCCCAGATGTTACTAAGGAGGACTTGGCAGGTTTGACTGGGCTGGGTGTGCTGTTGTCGATGCCTCGGTCCGGTTTTATTCTTATTATTTCTCGTAGCGGTTTGTTAAAACTGAATGGCTTGCTAGGCCATTTCAGAGGGCAGTTAAGAGTCAACCACATTGCTGTGGGTTTGGAGTCACATATAGGCCAGGCCGGGCATGGGTGGCAGATTTCCGGTGGCAGGGGACAGCCCAGGAGAATGCCCTGGAGGGTGAAGTCCTCTCTCAACTCTATGACGACTTCATAGGTCCAGCCATCAAAAGATAACTGGTGACCTCACAAAGCATTTTACGAGGTATCGGGTGGCCTGCCCAAGGAGTTCAGCACTGTGGCTGAAAGCAGGGGAAGTTTACTTCCAGTCAGTGTGGTGCCATCTCGCATGACATCAGCACTCTGCAGTGTACCCTGGAGCATGTGGGCACCTCCAGGGATGCTGCAGCACAGCCCTCACAGAGGCAGTCAGTGTCGCCAGCATTTACAGCTTTGGAGGCACCTCAAATTGTTGCTCTGCAGTCTCTGGGCGCCACCCTAGATAGATTGATGGACCAAATAGATAGAGGCTTTCAAAGAGTCACACATCTGCTCTCCCACAGGTCAGCGGATGCCATAAGTAGCAACTTTACCCAGATGTAGTCTGCCACCGTCATAATTGCGAGAAATTGTAGAAAGCAACTGATTTTTGAGCTTGTTGCATAAGCAACATTTTAAGTGGCAGCGGCACATTGGCAGCTGTACGTGTTGTTCTCGCTCAGAATGTAAGCAGATCTGCTCCTTCACCACCCCCTCGACCAATACCTGCTATGGTGCCTGGAAGTTAGCTGGGCCTGATGGCCCCAGCAGCAGCCGATGGGCAGTACTCTGCAACCGGGCCCTCACAGCCTCGAGCACCCAGAAGTATTGGCCACAAGCATCTCAACGCGAATAACAGCAACCTTCTACCAACTTTGCTGAGGCCACTATGGGAGCACCTCGTACGAATAGTTGAGTTAGGAAACTGTATTAGAAAGTGGGTTAACACTTGTGTGAGAAATGAATGGAACACAATTATTATGTTGGCCATGAAATGAATCACCTTTACCACATCCGGAGGTGGGGGGGGCGGGGGGGCGGGGCGAAGCAGTCGAGTGGGGGCAAACTCGAACCGGCAACAGTCCATACTGGAAGTGTGCTGCATGGCATTTTGTATCCAGCAGCACCCCTTTTTTGCCCAAGAAATAGGCATTGCATAATCAAATTTCTAGGCCATGCTGTTCCATTGTCTGGCATTCATTTTGTGGCTCAGTTTGTGGGTTGAAGTCCCACTCCATAGACTGGTGCACAAAAATCTAGGCTGACACTACAATGCAGTGCTGAGGGAGTGCTGCACTGTCAGGTGGCATCTTTCGGATGAGACAACAAACCAAGGCCCAGATCTGCTCTCTCAAGTGGATGTAAAAGATCCCATGGCACTATTTTGAAGAAAGAGCAGGGGAGTTATGCCCGGTGTCCTGGCCAATATTTATCCCTCAATCAACATAACCAAAACATCATCATCATCATAGGCAGTCCCTCAAAATCGACTTGCTTCCACTCTAAAAGTGAGTTCTCGGTGGGACAGGTTTGCCGCACGTTCTTTCCGCTGCCTGCGCTTGGTTTCTGCATGCTCTCGCCGACGAGACTCGAGGTGCTCAACGCCCTCCCGGATGCTCTTCCTCCACTTTGGGCGGTCTTGGGCCAGGGATTCCCAGGTGCCGGTGGGAATGTTGCACTTTATCAAGGAGGCTTTGAGGGTGTCCTTAAAACATTTCCTCTGCCCACCTGGGACTTGCTTGCCGTGTAGGAGATCCAAATAGAGCGCTTGCTTTGGGAGACTCGTGTCGGGCATGCGATCGATGTGGCCCGCCCAACGGAGCTGGTCGAGTGTGGTCAGTGCTTCGATGCTGGGTTGATGGCCTGATTGAGAACACGCATGTTGGTGCGTCTACCCTCCAAGTGGATTTGCAGGATCTTGCGGGGGCATTGTTGGTGGTATTTCTCCCGTACTTTGAGGGTCTTCTGTATATGGTCCACGTCTCTGAGCCATTTAGGAGGGCGGGTATCACTACTGCCCTGTAGACCATAAGCTTGGTGCCAGATTTGATGCCCAGGTCTTCGAACACTCTCTTCCTCGGGCAACCGAAGGCTGCGCTGGCGCACTGGAGGCGGTGTTCGACCTCGTCATCGATGTCTGCCCTTGCTAATAGTATATTTATATTTATCCCTCAATCATAATAACAAAAACAGATTATCTGGTCATTATTACATTGCTGTTTGTGGGAGCTTGCTGTGAGCAAATTGGCCGCTGCTTTTCCTACATTACAACAGTGACGACACATCCAAGATACATCGACAAGCACTATAAAACGCTTTGAGTCTTCCGGTGGTCATGAAATACGCTATATAAATGCAAGTCTTTTTATCCTGGATCATTGCATTCCGGGTGGTCATTGCATCTGTAAGATTATTCAGCAGCTTACAAATCCTGGTGATTTATCACCTGTACTCCATATTCTATTAGTACTGCACTTCTCTGTTTACAAACCAAGCCTTTTCTCTGAAGGCGATGTCTCATTTCCATATTAATCAAGATACATCTGAAGCAACGCACCACCATACAGAATCCTATTCAGTAGAGCTTTACAATTCATTATTAAATGGTTTGCAGCTACATGACAGGCAGGGAAAATGACACTTGGCATTCATATAACACCTTTAACCTGGAAAAGCATTGGCCTTGTGCAGAAGGATAATCAGACAAAAAATCCACACTGTCAAATAAGGATATATTAGGTCGGGTGGATAAAAACTTGGTAAAAGTAATAGGTTTTAAGTAGGGTCACAAAGGAGGAGAGTGAGCTGGAGAGGCAGGGAGGTTTCGGGATGGAATTCCAGTGGTTGGGGCCTCAATGGCTGAAGGCACTGCCACCGATGGTGGGCTCCTGGAATACACTCTGCTCTGTGTTCTTAACATAGAAACATAGAAAATAGGTGCAGGAGCAGGCCATTCGGCCCTTCGAGCCTGCACCACCATTCAATATGATCATGGCTGATCATGCAACTTCAGTACCCACTGCTGCCTTCTCCATGTCCCATGATCCCTTTAGCCGTAAGGACCACATCTAACTCCCTTTTGAATATATCCAACGAACTGGACTCAACAACTTTCTGTGGTAGAGAATTCCATAGGTTCACAATTCTCTGGGTGAAAAAGATTCTCCTCCTCTCGGTCATTTTTGGCTTACCCCTTATCCTTAGACTGTGACCCCTGGTTCTGGACTTCCCCAACATCGGGAACATTCTTCCTGCATTTAATCTGTCCAATCCCGTCAGAATTGTATCTGCTTCCATGAGATCCCCTCTCATTCTTATAAATTCCAGTGAGTATAAGCCTAGTCGATCCAGTCTTTCTTCATATGTCAGTCCTGCCATCCCGGGAATTAGTCTGGTGAACCTTCGCTGCACTCCCTCAATAGCAAGAATGTCCTTCCTCAGATTAGGAGACCAAGACAGCACACAATACTCAAGGTGTGGTTTTACCAAGGCCCTGTCCAACTGCAGCAAGACCTCTCTGCTCCTATACTCAAATCCTCTCGCTATGAAGGCCAACATGCCATTTGCTTTCTTAATTGCCTGCTGTACCTGCATGCCTACTTTCAATGACTGATGTACCATGACACCCAGGTCTCGTTGTACCTCCCCTTTTACTAATCTGTCACCATTCAGATAATCTGCCTTCCTGTTTTTGCCACCAAAGTGGATAACCTCACACTTATCCACATTATACTGCATCTGCCATGCATTTGCCCACTCACCTAACCTGTCCAAGTCACCCTGCAGCCTCTTAGCATCCTCCTCACAGCTCACACTATCACCCAGCTAAGTGTCATCTGCAAACTTGGAGATATTACATTCAATTCCTTCGTCTAAATCATTAATATATGATGGAGAATTCAAACAGGCTGCATTGAGACAAGTTGAGAAAACACAGATTCCAATGACTACATTGCAGTTCAGCATGTTGCATTAAGTCATCAATCAACTTGACATTTTAGGACCTTGGGTAGCGAGCCAATTAAAAGGTTAAAAGACTATTAATTGAGCCAATAAGGTCAAAGAAGGTAAGTTATTTTCTGTAAATTGATCCAGGTATAAGTACAGCCATTTTGACCATGTGGTCCCAGAAGGACAAAGACCTGGCTTAAAGCCAAGAACTTGTTACTGCTGTCTGCCAAAAATAAAGAAGTTGAAACTACAATCGGAGTTCGTATTTCATTGGAAATTAAGAGATCTAACAATATATATTGTAAATAGCTGGGGTCCCAGCACTGAACCTTGTGGTACACCACTAGTCACTGCCTGCCATTCTGAAAAGGACCCGTTTATTCCCACTCTTTGCTTCCTGTCTGCCAACCAGTTCTCTATTCACGTCAATACATTACCACCAATCCTATGTGCTTTAATTTTGCACACTAATCTCTTGTGTGGGACCTTGTCAAAAGCCTTTTGAAAGTCCAAATACACCACATCCACTGGTTCTCCCTTATCCATTCTACTAGTTACATTCTCACAAAATTCTAGAAGATTTGTCAAGCATGATTTCCCTTTCATAAAGCCACGCTGACTTGGACTGATCCTGCCACTGCTTTCCAAATGCGCTGCTATTAAATCTTTAATAATTGATTCCAGCATTTTCCCCTCTACCGATGTCAGGCTAACCGGTCTATAATTCCCTGTTTTCGCTCTCCCTCCTTTTTAAAAAAAAAGTGGGGTTACATTAGCTACCCTCCAATCCATAGGAACTGATCCATAGTCCATGGAATGTTGTAAAATGACCACCAATGCATCCACTATTTCTAGGGCCACTTCCTTACGTACTCTGGGATGCAGACCATCAGGCCTTCAATCCCATCAATTTCCCTAACACAATTCCTGGCTAATAAGGATCATCCTCCTCGCTAGACCCTCGTTCCCCTAGTATTTTCGGGAGTTTATTCGTGTCTTCCTTAGTGAAGACAGAACCATTGTATTTGTTCAATTTGTCTGCCATTTCCTTGTTCCCATTATGAATTCACCTGATTCTGAATGCATGGGATCTACATTAGTCTTCACTAATCTTTTTCTCTTCACATATCTGTCAAAGCTTTTGCAGTCAGTCTTTATGTTCCCTGCAAGCTTACTCTTATGCTCGATTTCCCCCCCTCCTAATTAAACCCTTAGTCCTCCTCTGCTGAATTCTAAATTTCTCCCATTCCTCAGGTTTTCTGCTTTTTCTGGCCAATTTATATGCCTCTTCCTTAGGTTTAACACTATCCCTAATTTTCCTTCTTAGCCACGGTTAAGCCACCTTCCCCGTTTTATTTTTACGCCAGACAGGGATGTACAATTATTGTACTTCATCCATGTGATCTTTAATGTCTGCCATTGCCTATCTACCGTCAACCCTTTAAGTATCATTCACCAGTCTATCCTAGCCAATTCATGTCTCATACTTCATTATAGTGGACTTTACCTAATGCACAGAGCTGAGGTAATTTAGTTTTAAGCCATTTATTCTGTGATTTATATTAGTTCTCGGGTTTATTTGGTCTTGTTTTTTATTACTAGTCATATGTTGATTGTTCTCATCCTGCATTGTTATGTGATTCTGAAAGCAAATGGTATGTTAGCTTTTGTTACAAAGGGATTAGAGTACCAGAGTAAAGAAGTGTTACTACAATTATACAGGGCATTGGTGAGGCCACACCTGGAGTACTGTGTACAGTTCTGGTCTCCTTACCTAAAGAAAGACATACATGCCTTAGAGTGAGTGCAATGAAGGTTCACTAGATTGGTTCCTGGGTTGAGGGGATTGTCCTATGAGAAGAGATTGAGTAGACGATGCTGATATTCCCTAGAGTTCAGAAGAATGAGAGGTGATTTAATTGAAACATCGAAAATTCTTAAGGGGCTTGAAAAGGTTAATGCTGAGAAGATGTTTCCCCTGGCTGGGGAATCTCGAACCAGGAGTCACAGTCTCAGAATATGAGGGTTGGACATTAAGGACTGAGATAAGGAGAAATTTCTTCACTGAAAGGTTTGTGAACTTTTGGACTTCTCTATCCCAGAGAGCTATCGATGCTCAGTCGTTGAGTATATTCAAGACAGAGGTCGATAATTTGGGGGGAATGAAGGGAATTAAGGGTTTATGGGGATAGTGCAGAAGGGTGGAGTTGAGATAGAAGATCAGCCATGATCTTGTTGAATGGTGGAGCAAGCTCGAGGGGCTGAATGGCCTACTCCAGCTCCTATTTCTTATGTTCTTATGTTCTCCTAGTTTATCACAAGTAGTCCGACAGTGATCACTCTTTCTCAGAATCTCGCACTAGCTGTCCCATGTTGATCACTGATACCTCATTCTCCTCCATCTGTTTCTCATCCCTTGTACCATCTTTATTCTGCTATTTCAGATACCTGTACTCTGATTACTATTTTATTGTACAGTTACTCTCTCTTCACCTTTATTATCTTCCCCAAGCTCTAGGTGAGGATGGCGAAGGGGACCTACTCCTTGGTCTATGCCAATGCCACTCTACAAATAGTGCTCAGAGTTGCACAACAGTAGCCTAGGGCTAAAAACAGAAAACACTGCAACTTCCATTGAGACTTCCAGCATTTTCTGTTTTTATTTCAGATTCCAGCATCCGCAGTATTTTGCTTTTGTAGTAGCCGAGGGCTACTGGCTTCTGACCTTCCCTCCCCGCAAGGTGGCATGGCACTTAGCTTCTGCTCAGCATCTCCCTACCATGGTAAGGATGAGATCAGGAACTCAACGTGCAGGAAATTAAGAGCACAGTCCCACATCTTATCACTTTGTATCACAGTACATTATAACTCCAAATGATACAGCATCATGTTATAAGAACATAAGAAATAGGAGCAGGTGTAGGCCATACAGCCCCCTGAGCCTGCTCCGCCATTCAATAAGATCATGGCTGACCTGATCATGGATTCAGGTCTACTTCCTCGCCCACTCCCCATAACCCCTTATTCCGTTATCGTTTAAGAAACTGTCTATTTCTGTCTTAAATTTAATCACTGACCCAGCTTCCACAGCTCTCTGAGACAGCGAATTCCACAGGTTCACAACCCTCTGAGAAGAAATTTCTCCTCATCTCTGTTTTAAATGGGCGGCCCCTCATTCTAAGATCATGCCCTCTAGTTCTAGTCTCCCCCATCAGTGGAAACATCCTCTCTGCATCCACCTTGTCAAGCCCCCTCATAATCTTATACCTTTCGATAAGATCACCTCTCATTCTTCTGAATTCCAATGGAGTAGAGGCCTAACCGACTCAACCTTTCCTCATAAGTCAACCCCCTCATCCCCAGAATCAACCTAGTGAACCTTCTCTGAACTGCCTCCAAAGCAAGCATATCCTTTTGTAAATATGGAAACCAAAACTGCACACAGTATTCCAGTTGTGGCCTCACCAATACCTTGTATAGCTGTAGCAAGACTTCCCTGCTTTTATACTCCATCCCCTTTGCAATAAAGGCCAAGATACTATTGGCCTTCCTGATCACTTGCTGTGCCTGCATACTGTTAGCCTGTCCCTTTAGTTTTCGTCTGATCCTAGTCTGTTCTGTAGTTTCTCGCCTCATGGTGAATTACCTACCTGGATGCCTCTGCCTTCTTAACCCGTGCGACATACTGATTGCTTTCATTCTGCAGATACTTTGCTACGAGTTTTACATTTACTGCTTTTGTCCTGTGTTTTACACTGCCAGTGCAGCACTAATTGATATCTTTTCCTCAGTTTCTTAATAAAGAAATTGCATTTATATACCGCCTTTCTCGATCACCATATGTCACTTTACAGCCAATGAAGTACTTTTGGAAGTGTAGTCACTGTTGTAGTGTAGGAAATGCAGCTGCCAGTTTGCACACAGCAAGCTCCCACAAATAGCAATGTGATAATGACCAGATAATCTGCTTTAGTGATGTTGATTGAAGGATAACTCCCCCACACTTCTTCGAAATAGTGCCACAGGATCTTTTATGCCCACCTGAGAGGGCAGACAGGGCCTCAGTTTAACATCTCATCCGAAAGACGGCACCTCCGACAGAGCAGCACTCCCTCACTACTGCACTGGAATGTCAGCTTAGATTTTTTTTCTCAAGTCTCTGGAGTGGGGCTTCAACCCACAACCTTCTGACCTCGGAAGCGAGGGTGCTACCCACTGAACCACAACTGACACTCAAACTAGCCAACTTGAGCATGAAACTCCAAGACAAAACCATGACCCAAAGTAGCAAAATAAAGACATGGAGCAAATATACAGCAACTGGCAAGAAACGACAAGCTGAGAATGTGACTAATGGTAAGCAATTGCCACACAAGAGAATGATTGATAGCAGAAACTTACTGAACAAAGTGGTAGCAAGACATCCCTGAAAGACAGAAATAAATTCCTGAAAGATAGAGCCAGCATTGGGCAGGCAGTAACAAAACAAATAAAACAAAATATACCTGAGAATCCCAAGTAAATCACAGAATAAACAGTTTTAAAAACAATTAAAATGATTTGAGTATCATGTACATTATGAAAAAAATACATTCAGGCCAATAATGCACTGCAGTGAGCAAGTAATCAGGAAAGCAAATGGAATGTTGGCCTTTATTGCAAGGGGGATAGAGTATAAAAGCAGAGAAGTTCTGCTACAACTGTACAGGGTATTGGTGAGGCCACACCTGGAGTACTGTGTGCAGTTTTGGTTTCCATATTTAAGGAAGGATATACTTGCATTGGAGGCTTTTCAGAGAAGGTTCACTTGGTTGAGGCCGGAGATGAGGGTTGACTTACGAAGATAGTTTGGGTCTATACTCCTTGGAGTTCAGAAGAATGAGAGGCGACCTTATCGAAATATATAAGATACTGAGAGGGCTGGACAAGATGGATGCAGAGAGTATATTTCCACTCATGGGGGAAACTAAAACTAGGGGGCATAGTCTCAGAATAAGGGGCCGCCCATTTAAAACTGAGCTGAGGAGGAATTTCTTCTGAGGGTTGTAAATCTGTGGAATTCTCTGTCTCAGAGAGCTGTGGAGGCTGGGTCATTGAATATATTTAAGGTAGAGATAGACAGATTTTTGAGCGATAAGGGAGTAAAGGGTTATGGGGAGCGGGCAGGGAAGTGGAACTGAGTCCATGATCAGATCAGCCATGATTGTGTTAAATGGCGGAGCAGGCTCGAGGGGTAAAATGGCCGACTCCTGCTTCTATTTCTTGTGAGCCCTGGAGGCCAGATTGTTGGGCATGGGGACTTGTGGCTTTCTCCATACCTGATGCACGCTGCATGTGGCAATACAAGGTGGAAACATTTTGAGTGTTTGAAACCTACTGTGCACAATATTGTGTGCAAGGTTTATTGAAGGACTCCCTAAAGGCAGGCTCCCTCCAGGTAAATGTGGAGAATCTGTGTCGTGCTAAGATCAACAGGGCCTCCACATCCCTGAACACTCCAGGTACGTTGCCCGCTATCGGGCTTGTGCGCACTGTCCCCCACCATCCCCCGCCCCTGCAAAAATCGAGGCCATTAGGTTTATGAAACATTGACATGACCTTCTCCCCACAGATGCTGCCTGATCGGCTGAGTGTTTCCAGCATCTTCTGTTTTTATTTGTAATTATCAGAAGCCTCATTAGCGCCCATTGCCATCCCACTGGGTTTGCCATTCTGTCCGCTGGAGGAAGAGGAGGATCAGAGGGAGAATGAAGAACAGGTGCCTTTACACATCAGGCAACCAGTATACTGCTATTCGTATATACAGGCCAAGATAATTGCACTGAGACATGTTCGGGGAGATCAGCACTGGCAGACTATAATTCGTGAGGGAGCCTGTGACAGTCTGCAGTCACCAGCCGCCAGATGTTGAAATGACTTCAAATTCAGGCTCTGTCAAGGCGACTGCTACTTTGAATTTACTTTATGCAGCTGGTTCTTTCTAACCAGCAGCGGGTGATATCCTTAAAATCTCACAACCAGTAGTGAAACCCAGCAGCGAAATGGAGGCAAGAGTTGTTGGATTCAGCAGGCGAGTGTTTGTAGGCCAGGAGAAGCAGCAGTTGCTCCCACTGGCCCTTTAAGGAAGCCTTTGGCCTCCCTTCTGCGAATCGCAGCCTCTTCTTGCTGCCGCGATCGGCAGCCACCTACCCCCTGGCCCGCCACCACCACCAAGCCCCGATCCTGTTACTCCTGCCTGGCTCTGGCCCACCCAAACCCCAATCTCTCCCAATTATCGGGGGCCTCCTATCGCTGGTTTCCCTGCCCAACGGCTGGCCAGCCCGTCGATCTGGCCGACTGCTGAGCGAGAAACTGAAGAAGAAAATGTTAATGAGGTTTCTGCAGTTAATATCAGCAGGGGTCCCCGGGCTTTCCAGATTTCAGACACGCCAGCGTGCTCCTCTGCCCCTTTCCTGCCTCCCTGTAAATATCAGGGCCAATGCATGAGTAGGGAGATAAAGAATAAAGAATCAAAGTATAAGATTGAAGGATCCATCCCATCTCGCACTCTCCCACTCTTTCTATTGTCTCTTGCCCCCTTATAATGAAATAACATTTTGAAATTACAAAAGGTAAGGTTTACATTTTCAAAAGATAAAATACACCTGGCCAGTGCTGGCAAGAAGATTTTAGTCGCTTAAAATAAACGATCAGTGCAGTGTTTCTGGAGGATGTATTGCCATTGGATCCTTTAGAGTAATATTCCAAGTGGAGAAGCATATCAGCATATGGGCTGCCTGTTGTCAGTGTCAGCTGTGGCTCAGTGGGTGGCACACTTGCCTCTGATTCATAAAAGTTGTGAGTTCAAGTCCCACTTCAGAGACTTGAGCACATAAATCTCGGCTGACGCTTCAGTGCAGTGCTGAGGGAGTGCTGCACTGTCAGAGGTGCTGTCTTTCGGATGAGACATTAAACTAAGGCCCTGTCTGCTCTCTCAGGTGGATGTAAAAGATCCCATGGCACTATTTCAAAAAAGAGCAAGGGAGTTATCCCTGGTGTCCTGGCCAATATGTATCCCTCAATCAACATAACAAAAACAGATTATCTGGTCATTATCATATTCCTGTTTGTGGGAGCTAGTTGTGTGCAAATTGGCTGCCGCGTTTCTCACATTACAACAGTGACGACACTCCAAAAGTAATTCATTGGCTGTAAAGTGCTTTGAGACGTCTGGTGGTTGTTTAAGACGTGATATAAATCCAAGTCTTTTTTTTTTTAGCTCAAGCACTTGAAACCTCTGGGCGATCTGATTGACAACGTTCCCTTACTGCACAGAGGAAGCTGGCTATAGGTAGGCTGGTTAAATCAGCAGACCTACTGAAGTAACTATCTACTTGCCCAACTGTCCTCAACTGTGATACAACTATAAGGTCATGATGCGCTTGGCCAAAGTTAATATCGACCAACGTTTTGCCCTGAGTCCGTGGAGCATTTGCTGCCTCTTGTTATTCCAAGGTATCTAGAGTGGGAAAAATGGAAGGAGCTACTCCTAACCATTTTCACAAATATATCCCTTAGTTTTTCGAGGTGGATCACGATTAGGCTAACCAGAAACTCAGCAGGCTGGCAGTGAAATCCTGTGGCGAGCTAGCACATGTACCCCTTCCAAATGGATTTCTTTAGGGAAGTAAGAGATTAAACATTACATATCTCAAACGATCCACAATACAAAGCACCATCGCAAATCAGCAACAATGACGATAACAATTTCGATTTAAATACCAGCCTCAACATAGAACCACATCCCAAGGCACTTCACAGAAGTGTATTTAGACAAATATGGTCACAGTAACATTCACACACTACACAATGGATTAAATAAATGCACTGTGCTTAATTTCAGCGTTGTGCTGTATATTTAGATAGAATTCAGTTGATTTGAATTACATTTTTGTCAACTACAGATTTTAAAAATCCAACAATTTCGGCACTCATAAGACATTTTGAATTAGTGCCTGGACACCATTCTTTCTTACTGCATTGAGGTTTCAGCAGCTAATTTATGGTATCCACTTTTGCCCTCCTCCCCTGCCTCCATTGTAAAGTCTCTTTGCAGGGTGACATTGTGCAGCATGCAGCAGGTATAAATTGTTTCTGAGACCTTCTAGGGTTGTACTGCAAGGTGTCTTCCGATCATTCGAGGGATCTGAAGCCCCACTTCGAGATACCAATGTGGTATGTCTAAAAATCAATCTGGTTGTAGGAAGAGCCTCAATGTACCTGTCCTCTGCTTCTGCCCATCGTTGGACCAAAGGAATCACGAGCAATTGCTGCAGGTGCGTCGAGGAGGTGCGTGGAGAGGCCTGTAAAAGGCACAGCAGGGAGTCGGGAGCAGCATCGAGGAGGTGCGTGGAGAGGCGTGCTTGTGCAGCAACAGGGAGAAGGCAAAAAAGAAGTAGAAAGAAACAGAAAGGTGACGTCACAGCAAAGGGGGTAAGTGATTGGCTGGTGATTGGTGAGTAGTTTTCTTTTTTCTCTTCTCTAACAGTGAGTAAACTTTAGCATTGTTGTTGCCAATTTAAGTGTATCTAATGGTTAAGTCATGGCAGGAGAGCTCGGTCACGTGATATGCTCCTCCTGTACCATGTGGGAACTCAGGGACACTTCCGGTGTCCCTGACAACTACGTGTGCGGGAAGTGTGTCCGCCTCCAGCTCCTGACGGTCCGCGTTGCAGAATTGGAGCTGAGGGTGGATTCACTCTGGAGCATCCACGATGCTGAGAATGACGTGATGAGCACATGTAGCGAGCTGGTCTTACCGCAGGTGAAGGGTCCACAGCCAACTAGGGAATGGAAGACCAGCAGGAAGAGCAGTGCAAGGAAAGTAGTGCAGGGGTCCCCTGCAGTCATCCCCCTGCAAAACAGATACACTGTTTTGAGTACTGTTGAGGGGGATGACTCATCAGGAGAGGGCAGCAGCAGCCAAGTTCATGGCACCGTGGCTGGCTCTGCTGCACAAGAGGGCAGGAAAAAGAGTGGGAGAGCGATAGTGATAGGGGATTCGATTGTAAGGGGAATAGATAGGCGTTTCTGCGGCCGTAACCGAGATGGTATGTGGCCTCCCTGGTGCAAGGGTCAAGGATGCCTCGGAGCGGGTGCAAGACATTCTGAAAAGGGAGGGTGAACAGCCTGTTATCGTGGTGCACATTGGTACCAACGATATAGGTAAAAAAAAGGATGAGGTCCAACAAGATAAATTTAAGGAGCTAGGAGCTAAATTAAAACGTAGGACCTCAAAAGTAGTAATCTCAGGATTGCTACCAGTGCCACGTGCTAGTCAGAGTAGGAATCGTAGGATAACTCAGATGAATATGTGGCTTGAGCAGTGGTGCAGCAGGGAGGGATTCAAATTCTTGGGGCATTGGAACCGGTTCTGGGGGAGGTGGGACCAGTACAAACCGGACGGTCTGCACCTGGGCAGGACCGGAACCAATGTCCTAGGGTGAGTGTTTGCTAGTGCTGTTGGGGAGGAGTTAAACTAATATGGCAGGGGGATGGGAACCAATACAGGGAGACAGAGGGAAACAAAAAGGAGACAAAAGCAAAAGACAGAAAGGAGATGAGTAAAAGTGGAGGGCAGAGAAACCCAAGCAAAAAACAAAAAGGGCCACTGAATATAAAGGGGCTGCAAGAGGGGTCAAAACTAAAAATCATGGTTTAAAAGCTAGTATTAGAACACTCTACTTAAACGCACGCAGTATTCGAAATAAAGTAAATGAGTTGACGGCACAAATCATTACAAATGGGTATGATTTGGTGGCCATTACAGAAACATGGTTGCAGGGTGGCCAAGACTGGGAATTAAACATACAGGGGTATCTGACGATTCGGAAAGATAGACAAGAAGGGAAAGGAGGTGGGGTAGCTCTCTTAATAAAGAATGATATCAGGGCAGTTGTGAGAGACGATATTGGCTCGAATGAACAAAATGTTGAATCATTGTGGGTGGAGATTAGAGATAGTAAGGGGAAAAAGTCACTGGTGGGTGTAGTTTATAGGCCCCCAAATAATAACTTCACGGTGGGGAGGGCAATAATCAAGGGAAGAATGGAGGCATGTGAAAAAGGAACGGCAGTAATCATGGGGGACTTTAACCTACATATCGATTGGTCAAATCAAATCGCACGGGGTAGCCTGGAGGAGGAATTCATAGAATGCATACGGGATTGTTTCTTAGAACAGTATGTTGCAGAACCTACAAGGGAGCAAGCTATCTTAGATCTGGTCCTGTGTAATGAGGCAGGAATAATAAACGATCTCCTAGTAAAAGATCCTCTCGGAATGAGTGATCACAGCATGGTTGAATTTGTAATACAGATTGAGGATGAGGAAGTAGTGTCTCAATCGAGCGTACTATGCTTAAACAAAGGGGACTACAGTGGGATGAGGGCAGAGTTGGCTAAAGTAAACTGGAAACACAGACTAAACGATGGCACAATTGAGGAACTGTGGAGGACTTTTAAGGAGCTCTTTCATAGTGCTCAACAAAAATATATTCCAGTGAAAAAGAAGGGCGGTAAGAGAAGGGATAACCAGCCGTGGATAACCAAGGAAATAAAGGAGAGTATCAAATTAAAAACCAATGCGTATAAGGTGGCCAAGGTTAGTGGGAAAATAGAAGATTGGGAAAATTGTTAACGACAGCAAAGAATGACGAAGAAAACAATAAAGAAAGGAAAGATAGATTACGAAGGTAAACTTGCGCAAAACATAAAAACGGATAGTAAAAGCTTTTACTGATATATAAAACGGAAAAGAGTGACTAAAGTAAATGTTGGTCCCTTAGAAGATGAGAAGGGGGATTTAATAATGGGAAATGTGGAAATGGCTGAGACCTTAAACAATTATTTTGCTTCGGTCTTCACAGTGGAAGACACAAAAACCATGCCAAATATTGCTGGTCACAGGAATGTGGGAAGGGAGGACCTTGAGACAATCACTATCACTAGGGGGGTAGTGCTGGACAGGCTAATGGGATTCAAGGTAGACAAGTCCCCTGGTCCTGATGAAATACATCCCAGGGTATTAAAAGAGATGGCGGAAGTTATAATAGATGCATTCGCTATAATCTACCAAAAGTCTCTGGACTCTGGGGAGGTACCAGCGGATTGGAAAACAGCTAATGTAACGCCTCTGTTTAAAAAAGGGAGCAGACAAAAGGCAGGTAACTATAGGCCGGTTAGTTTAACATCAGTACTGGGGAAAATGCTTGAAACTATCATTAAGGAAGAAATAGCGGGACATCGAGATAGGAATAGTGCAATCAAGCAGACGCAGCATGGATTCATGAAGGGGAAATCATGTTTAACTAATTTACTGGAATTCTTTGAGGATATAATGAGCATGGTGGATAGAGGTGTACCGATGGATGTGGTGTATTTAGATTTTCAAAAGGCATTCGATAAGGTGCCACACAAAAGGTTACTGCAGAAGATAAAGGTACGCGGAGTCAGAGAAAATGTATTAGCATGGATAGAGAATTGGCTGGCGAACAGAAAGCAGAGAGTCAGGATAAATGGGTCCTTTTCGTGTTGGAAATCGGTGGTTAGTGGTGTGCCACAGGGATCGGTGCTGGGATCACAACTGTTTACAATATACATAGATGACCTGGTAGAGGGGACAGAGTGTAGTGTAACAAAATTTGCAGATGACACAAAGATTAGTGGGAAAGAGGGTTGTGTAGAGGACACTGAAAGTCTGCAAAGAGATTTAGATAGGTTAAGCGAATGGGCTAAGGTTTGGCAGATGGAATACAATGTCGGAAAGTGTGAGGTTATCCATCTTGGGAAAAAAAAACAGTAAAAAGGAATATTATTTGAATGGGGAGAAATTACAACATGCTGCGGTGCAGAGGGACCTGGGGGTCCTTGTGCATGAATCCCAAAATGTTAGTTTGCAGGTGCAGCAGGTAATCAGGAAGGCAAATGGAATGTTGGCCTTCATTGCGAGAGGGATGGAGTACAAAAGCAGGGAGGTCCTTTTGCAACTGTATAGGGTATTGGTGAGGCCGCACCTGGAGTACTGCGTGCAGTTTTGGTCACCTTACTTAAGGAAGGATATACTGGCTTTGGAGGGGGTACAGAGACGATTCGCGAGGCTGATTCCGGAGATGAGGGGGTTACCTTATGATGATAGATTGAGTAGACTGGGTCTTTACTCGTTGGAGTTTAGAAGGATGAGGGGGGATCTTATAGTGGAGCTGAGTCCACGGCCAGATCAGCCATGATCTTGTTGAATGGCGGAGCAGGCTCGAGGGGCTAGATGGCCTACTCCTGTTCCTAATTCTTATGTTCTTATGCAGGTCATAGCCTTGGTCTCTCAGGGGTGCTCTTTTTATTCTTTTCCTTTCAAATAAGGGTAGCACAGATGACTGCCTTAAAAATAAGGCATCCCACAAAGCAAGAATTGATCTGCATTGTCCTGCACTGGTGTGGCATACCAGCTGCATATTGATAAAATAAAATCCCACATCGTTCATACAGGGCACCGGGTTGTGCACAGAGCCTCTCACGGCAATATATGTGCACTGACATCCTTCACTCTTGGAAAGCCATAAAATAGAAGTTTGTTGCCCTATCATCCTGCTGTTGCTAATCAGTGGTGAATAAAGAGTTAGTTCTGCTTAATAATTCATTGGTTGTTTCGTTGATATGCCTGTGTTAAGAAAACTGGCTAATACTGCTGCTCAGTCATTCCAGGTCATTGTGGCTGGGATAGTAGATCCAATGGGGGTAAACTCTAACCTTGGCAGAGGCGAAAACGGGCAATAGCGGATTGGCCGCTCGCTGTCAATGGGCGGGGAAATTGGGCGGGGTGTACAGTGGTGTGGCAATCCTTCACCACCCGTTTTGTGCTCCCACCGAAGTTAAATTTTCCATCCAATCTTCTTTGCGCCACCTTATATTATGGATATCCCTTTTGTTCTCTGCCTAGTTTCCCTAACAGAGGGGTTAACAACCAGGGGGCATAGATTTAAATTACTTGGGAGAAGGTTTAGAGGGGATTTGAGGGGAAATTTCTTTACATAGAGGATGGTGGGAGTCTGGAACTCATTGCCTGAAAAGTATTTGGATGTGCACTTAAAGCCCTACAGGGCGACGGACCTAATGCTGGAAAGTGGGATTCGGCTGGATAGCTCTTTGTTGGCCGACGAGGACATGATGGGCCGAAATGGCATCCTTCCATGCTGTAAATTTCTATGATGATTCGATGATTCTAGTGTTCCTTATCCAATGCCTCAGTGCAGTGCGCCGGGCTGAGGCAGTGCTACAATTTAGTGGGTCTTGGGTTTTAGTTTTAGTTGTTAAAATATGATCCTTTCCCAGTCATTTCTTCATTTGCTAACACTTTGAGGTACCACTGCTTAAAACTAATGGGGTTCTTCTCCGACTTTTGATCATGAAACAAGCTTGAAATAGATTGTATCAATTCAATGTGCCAAAGTGTGACATAGAAACATAGAAATTAGGTGCAGGAGTAGGCCATTCAGCCCTTCGAGCCTGCACCACCATTCAATAAGATCATGGCTGATCATTCACCTCAGTACCCCTTTCCTGCTTTCTCTCCATACCCCTTGATCCCTTTAGCCGTAAGGGCCATATCTAACTCCCTCTTGAATATATCCAATGAACTAACATCAACAACTCTCTGCAGCAGGGAATTCCATAGGTTAACAACTCTGAGTGAAGAAGTTTTTCCTCATCTCAGTCCTAAATGGCTTACCCCTTATCCTTACTCAATGTCCCCAGGTTCTGGACTTCCCCCAACATTGGGAACATTCTTCCTGCGTCTAACCTGTCCAGTCCCGTCAGAATTTTATAAGTTTCTATGAGATCCCCTCTCATCCTTCTAAACTCCAGTGAATACAGGCCCAGTCGATCCAGTTTCTCCTCATATGTCAGTCCTGCCCTCCTGGGAATCAGTTTGGTGAACCTTCGCTGCACTCCCTCAATAGCAAGAACGTCCTTCATCAGATTAGGAGACCAAAACTGAACACAATATTCCAGGTGAGGCCTCACTAAGGCCCCTGTACAACTGCAGTAAGACCACCCTGCTCCTATACTCAAATCCTCTTGCTATGAAGGCCAACATACCATTTGCCTTCTTCATCGCCTGCTGTACCTGCATGCCAACTTTCAATGAATGATGTACCATGAAACCCAGGGCTCGTTGCACCTCCCCTTTTCCTAATCTGCTGCCATTCAGATAATATTCTGCCTTCATGTTTTTGCCACCAAAGTGGATAACCTCACATTTATCCACATTATACTGCATCTGCCATGTGTTTGCCCACTCACCTAAACTGTCCAAGTCACCCTGAAGCCTCTTAGCATCCTCCTCACAGCTCACACCGTGATCCAGCTTAGTGTCATCTGCAAACTTGGAGATATTGCACTCAATTCATTCATCTAAATCATTAATGTGTATTATAAATAGCTGGAGTCCCAGCACTGAGCCCTGCGGCACCCCACGAGCCACTGCCTGTCGTTCTGAAAAGGACCCGTTTATCCCGACTCTCTGCTTCCTGTCTGCCAACCAATTCTCTATCCACGTCAGTACATTACCCCCAATACCATGTGCTTTAATTTTGCACACCAATCTCTTGTCAAAGGCCTTTTGAAAGTCCAAATACACCACATCCACTGATTCTCCCTTGTCCACTCTACCAGTTACATCCTCAAAAAATTCTAGAAGATTTGTCAAGCATGATTTCCCTTTCATAAATCCATGCTGACTTGGACCAATCCTGTCACTGCTTTCCAAATGCGCTGCTATTGCATCTTTAATAATTGATTCCAACATTTTCCCCACTACTGATGTCAGGCTAACCGGTCTATAATTACCTGTGTTCTCTCTCCCTCCTTTCTTAAAAAGTGGTGTTACATTAGCTACCCTCCAGTCCATAGGAACTGATCCAGAGTCGATAGACTGTTGGAAAATGATCACCAATGCATCCACTACTTCTAGGGCCACTTCCTGAAGTACTCTGGGATGCAGACTATTAGGCCCCAGGGATTTATCGGCCTTCACTCCCATCAATTTCCCTAACACAATTTCCCGCCTAATAAGGATTTCCTTTAGTTCCTCCTTCTCACTGGACCCTCGGTCACCTAGTATTTCCGGAAGGTTATTTGTGGCTTCCTTCGTGAAGACAGAACCAAAGTATTTGTTTAACTGGTCCACCATTCATTTGTTCCCCATTATAAATTCACCTGAATCTGACTGCAAGGGACCTACGTTTGTCTTCACTAATCTTTTTCTCTTCACATATCTATAGAAGCTTTTGCAGTCAGTTTTTATGTTCCCAGCAAGCTTTCTCTCATACTCTATTTCCCCCTCCTAATTAAACCCTTTGCCCTCCTCTGCTGAATTATAAAATTATCCCAGTCCTCAGATTTGCTGCTTTTTCTGGCCAATTTATATGCCTCTTCCTTCGATTTAACACTATCCTTAATTTCCCTTGTTTGCCACGGTTAAGCCACCTTGCCCGTTTTATTTTTACTCCAGACAGGGATGTACAATTGTTGAAGTTCATCCATGTGATCTTTAAGTGTTTGCCATTGCCTATCCACCGTCAACCCTTTAAGTATCACTTGCCAGTCTATTCTAGCCAACTCACGTCTCATACCATCGAAGTTACCTTTCCTTAAGTTCAGGACCCTAGTCTCTGAATTAACTGTGTCACTCTCCATCTTAATAAAGAATTCTACCATGTTATGGTCACTCTTCCCCAAGGGGCCTCGCACAACAAGATTGCTAATTAGTCCTTTCTCATTACATATCACCCAGTCTAGGATGGCCAGTCATCTAGTTGGCTATTCGACATATTGGTCTCGAAAACCATCCTTAATACACTCCAGGAAATCCTCCTCCACCGCATTGCTGCCAGTTTGGTTAGCCCAATCAATATGTAGATTAAAGTCACCGATGATAACTGCTGTACCTTTATTGCACGCATCCCTAATTTCTTGTTTGATGCTGTCCCCAACCTCACTACCACTGTTTGGTGGTCTGTACACAACTCCCCCTCGTGTTTTCTGCCCTTTGGTATTCCGTAGCTCCACCCATACCGACTCCTCATCATCCAAGCTAATGTCCTTCCTTACTATTGCGTTAATTTCCTCTTTAACCAGCAACGCCACCCCACCTCCTTTTCCTTTCTGTCTATCCTTCCTGAATGTTGAATACGGGGAGGGAAGAATCTTTGCCGGTTATAGGGTAGACCAGCCATGTCCAAATGGCACAGGTTCGACTGAGAGCTCAGCCTGCCTGGACTGACCAAACCTGCCGGTGGTTGCGGCCGGTTACCAAGACTGGCTTGAGACTCTGGACCTCGTGCCCTACGGCCCTAACCCCGCTATGGTGCGGATTTCTCAGTTTGGAGACTCTTTAAAAACTGCCATCCAGATGATTAAAAATAAAAATGACATGAGGAACGACCGTGTGCAACTCCTGCACAAAACTAATATATTTCCAAAGTTTACTCCATGAGTAACAAACGCCCCAAAACATTACAATGAGGCCTAAAACCTACAACTGGCATTTCTATTTTTAAATGCGACCGACACCGTGGCCTCTGCTGTCGTGTAAACTGGAAGCTGGACCGGGTGGGTGGGGGGCCATGTGAGGTGAAGGGTATAGAAGGAGGGAGAAAATCTTGGGCCGCGACTGTTCACCGGCTTTTGGACATGTTGACGGGGGGCCTAACCGCAGCCTGAGCTCTGGGTATGGAATTTGAACCGGCTCAGCGGCTTGCGGTGGGGTTCAGGCCCGGCCTAGTGTGGAGTCCTTGGTCATGGGGCCTGGAACCGCATTGTGCAAAAGGCTGTTGAAAAAGGCTTTCAGGGGTTGGGAGCTTGTCAGCTGGATTGGCTTCACTGTGAGGTGAATGAGAGGTGATCTTCTCAAAATGTATATGAGGGGGCTTTACAAGGTGGATGCAGAGAGGATGTTTCCACTGATAGGGGAGACTAGAACTCGGGGGCATAATCTTAGAATAAGAGGCTGCCCATTTAAAACTGAGACGAGGAGACATTTTTTCTCTGTGGGTTGTAAATCTGTGGAATTCGCTGCCTCAGAGAGCTGTGGAAGCCGGGACATTGAATAAATTGAAGATAGAGCTAGACAGTCTCTTAACCAATGAGGGGTTATGGGGAGCGGGCGGGGAAGTGGACCTGAGTCCATGATCGGATCAGCCATGATCGTATTAAATGGCGGAGCAGGCTCGAGGGGCCGTATGGCCTACTCCTGCTCCTAATTCTTATGTTCTTATAAGGACACAGCAGTGTTTATTTTTTTTAAAAGGACTTGCTGATTGGACATTTTCAGTAAGAAATGAAACGCCCCCAAAAGCACAATGAAAGAGTGATGACGGTAATGAATCTCTGCGAGGTTTTGGGGGCAAAGTGTCAGCTGTGGCTTAGTGGGTAGCACTCTCACACCTGGGTCAGAAGGTTGTGGGTTCAAATCCTACTCCAGGTACTTGAGCATGAAAAATCTAGGCTGACATTCCAGTGCAGTGTTGTGCGAGTGCTGCACTGTCGGAGGTGCCGTCTTTCAGCTAAGTTGTTAAACTGAGGTCCTGTTTGCTCTCCCAAGTGGATGTAAAAAATTGCATGGCTCTATTTCGAAGAAGAGCAGCGGAGTTATCCCTCGTGTTCTGGCTAATATTTATCCCTCACTCAAAGAAACAGATTATCTGGTCATTATCACATTGCTGTTTGTGGGAGCTTGCTTGTGCGGAATTGGCTGCCGTGTTTCCTACATTACAACAGTGACTACACTTCCAAAAGTATTCCAATTGAGATGTCTGGTGGTCGTGAAAGGTGGCGCTATATAAATCCAAGTCTTTCTTTCAAAGTGGATAAAACCCCCAACATCTCTTAATTTTCAGAAATACCAGCCAGTTGTCTCAATCAAACCCTACACAAAAGAGACAAAAAAATGTTTTCAGTGCTGTCAAAGCGCTGAGCAATGATATTGGCAACAAATGGAACGGCAAATGGCAACTTTCATTGTCACTGTTGCAACGTCAGTTGGGGCTCCGGCAGCCGCACCGTCCCTTCCAGCCGCAAGGGGCGCTGTGAGCGGCGGATAACCGCAACACTCCTCCCATCCGCAGGGAGCGCTGTGAGCGGCGGATAACCGCAACACTCCTCCCATCCGCAGGGGGCGCTGTGAGCGACGGGCAGCCGCAAGCTGAGAGCGGTGAGGTTCCGCTTCCGGTTCAGGGACGAGGTGCGGGTTGCCATGTGGGGAGATTGAGGCTTGAAACGTTTTGTTGAAAAACAATTCCGAGGTAAGTTTAATAAAATTCACAGAGGGAGCGGCTCAGGAACAGTAACTCACACTTTAAAGTGCATCTGTTTAATTTTTGCAGGTTTTATTGCACTGAACAGGTAACTGGTGCAGTTTCACATTTTGGAATGGCACAAATTACCTGCAGACAGTCAGTTACCATGGTTTTATTATTTAACGGATCATCTCAACTGGTCTTTGTCAGGTTTTTTTAAAAGCACTTAGGTGCTTATGAAAGTGGCTTATTGACAAAAGAGGCATTGGTCTCATCACATTCTGGCTGCCAACACTGGGGAAATGTTAATTGTGAAGTTTGTAGGATCAAAAACACTGTCGAACACATGGTCAGGTGGAGCTGAGTGCCATTTCAAAGTGAGATGAACCAAAATAGGTGATACTTTTGAACTGAAACGAGTGAGTCTTTCTCCAACTGAACGAGAGTTAATGGGTCAGAGCACATGATATCCCTAAGTTCTTTCCACCTGTTTGGTTTTGGACTGTGCTATCTGACAAAATGTATCAAATGTAAAACTTTCTGTGGAATTGCATGTCTGATTCTGGTGACCTCTTTGCATCTGGATGATAACAAGGCACCTACTGACATTCTGAGATGGTATGGCCTGCAGTCAGCTGGTGCAGATTTAGAATTTGGTGCATGTATTGCTTTTAATGCCACCTTGGTTGCATATTTGAAGCAAATGTGGTATTGTAGTTCCTACAGAGTCAGAAAGTTTGAACTGGGCCAAAAGTCACCACTTTTGTGGCACAGAGTGCTAAAGTTGACCATTTTAAGTGGAAGGGTGATGTTTTAGAGTAAAAATTAAATTGCAAATGCTTGAAATCTGAAATAAACAAAAATTGCTGGAAATACATAGATCAGTCTGTATTTGTAACAACTAACATTTCAGGTGTATACTCTTCATCAGGCAAGTTCGTTAGGTTCCACATGTATGCTGGCAACCCACTGCTCTTGTCTCTGATGTTTCATGCTGCTTGCCCGACATCCAGTTCAGGATGAGCAGAAATTCCCTCCAATTTAAATATTAGTAGGATCGAAGCCATTGCCTTCGGACCTTGCCACAAACTCCGTACCCTAGCCACCGACTCCATCTCTCTGCCTGGCCACTATCTGAGGTTGAACCAGACTGATCGCAAGCTTTCCCTGAGATGTGCTTCCGACCACACATCCACTTCCATCATCAAGACTGCCTACTTCCACCTCCATAACATTGCCTGTCTCTGCCTCCGCCTCAACTTATCTGCTACTGAAACCCTCCTCCATGCCTTTGTTAGACTTCACTATTCTAATGCTCTCCTGGCCAGCCTCCCATCTTCTACTCTACATAAGCTTGAACTTATCCAAAACTCTACTTCCCGCGTCGGAACTCGCACCAAGTCCCGTTCACAAATTTCCCCTATGCTTGCTGATCTGCATTGGTTCCCAGACCAGCAACGTCTCGATTTTAAAATTTTCCTCCTTGTTTTCAAGTCCCTCCATGGCCTCGCCCCTCCCTATGTCTGTAACCTCCTCCAACACTCTGGCCTCATGCGCATCTTCAATTTTAATCATTCTGTGCCTTCAGTGCCCAGGCTTAGACTCTGGAATTTCCTCCTTAAGTCTCTCCTCTTCGCTACCCCTCTCTTCTCCTTTAAGATGTTCTTTAAAACATGCTTTTTGAACAAGCTTTTGGTTACCTGTCGTAATATCTCCTTTATGTGGCTTGGTGCCAAATTTTGATAACTTTCCTGTGAAGCACCTTGGATGTTTTTTTTTACCATGTTAAAGGCGCTATATAAATGCAAGTTGTATACACCTGTAAAGAAAATGGAAATAGCTTTGATCTGAAGTTAATTAGTCACTTTCGATCAAAATGCTGCAGAGTGTCAAGGAGAAAAATACGATGGTTAATAAACTTGCAGGAGGCAAAAGACATTTGGGGAGAGAGTTGAAGTGACATTTCACCAGGACATCAGATTATACTTGCAAACAGAATGGAAATATTTGACAAAGCGTTCACTAATCTGCATATAGTTTCCATGTCAAGGAGACTACATGGTAAGAGTGAGTGCAGCATACTCAGTTCCAGTAAATATATAGAATAAGTGTTTGGAGCTCTGGACAATGGTGTGGAAAAGGACATAAATGAACAAGGAGGAGTAGCTGGACAACTGGGTGGTAGAAGAATGAACAAGGGTAGCTGTGAGGGAATGGGCCTTCCAGAACTGGAGAGGGAAAGGTAGGTTGGTGGGTGATGGAAATAGTGGAATACGATAGAGGCCAGTGGGTTGAGGACAAGGGTCGCCTGTTATAAGGGCAAAGGGAAAGAATAAGGCCCGAGAAACAGAGCAAACACGGTCAAGGGTCCTGTCAACTACTTATGTTTCAAAAAAGGACATCTGGTGTCCAAAATGCAGTTATCAGCACATGTATGTCAAACTGAGAAACTGGGAAGAAGGAATAGAGTCTTTACTAGAAGTGGGATGGCAAGATACATACCCCCAGGGAGTTGCGGAAGTCTGTTGGTTTGTAATTGATGCCCGTGGAAAGTGCATTGGCGGGGATGGTGATGGAGAGGTCTACAAATGAAAGGTTATAATCAGAAATGGGCCAAGTGAAGATGAGGGTTGGATGGAAGTTGAAAGCATAGTTAATTTTCATGATCAGAGCAAAAGCTGGAATCTTTACCAACAAGGTCATCACAGAAGTGGTCAGGGAGGACCTGAGTAGGATTTGTGTGGGGGTAGGGAAATTCCACATGTCTTACAAAAAGTTTAGGATCTATAAAAATGTCTTTTACTAGAAGCAAGTGAGTGTTTTTTTTAAGTTGTTATATGGGAGAACAATTTCAGCCGGGTGGAAGAGTGATGGTGGATGGGCAATATTCATGCTAAGCTACGCTGCCGCGCAGTACTGGGAAAAATCCCGCACAAGTCGCTCACCGGCTTTTCTATTGTAAATAACGCGCATGCGTAGAGATTTAAAGGAACCGCGCATTAATGGAAACAGGCCACACCGGGAACAGGCAGCTTTTAGGGAACATTGTGGATGGGGAAAATTGAATCACAATTCAAGAAAGAAGCAGAGGGCCCAGAGACCATCCAGACGAGGGATGGAGGCGGAGAAGGAAACAAGTAAAGCAAATACACTGGCTACACAATTACTTGTGGCGTTTTTTTGTAGTAGATAGAAGGGCTGGAGGTTTTTTCTGGACTGGTCAGGGAGGCTGGGCCTGATAGCTGCCTTCATCCACATCTATCTGTCCAAGCAGAGATGTACATTTGGATAATATTCAACTGAACGTTTTGGGATTTGCTAATCCCTCAGGCAGGCTCGGTGTTACAGTAACCCAAATCAGACTGCAATGAATGCATTGCAGATTGCCATAGGTGTACTAATGTAACACCCCGCTGGAGTGGAGCTAAACGACAGAGCCAGTGGGAAGCTGTTCAACCTTCGCCGTCTCCAGGCCAGGTCCAAGACCACTCCAACCTCTGTCGTCGAGCTACAGTCTGCAGACGATGCCTGCGTCTGTGCACACACACGGGCTGAACTCCAGGACATAGTCGACGTATTTACCGAGGCGTATGAAAGCAATCGGCCTTACGCTAAACATTAGTAAGACAAAGGTCCTCCACCAGCCTGTCCTCGCCGCACAGCACTGCCCCCCAAACATCAAGATCCATGGCGTGGCCCTGGACAACGTGGACCACTTCCCCTATCTCGGGAGCCTCCTATCTATCAACAAGAGCAGGCATTGATGATGAGATCCAACACTGCCTCCAGTGCGCCAGTGCAACCTTCGGCCGCCTGAGAAAAAGAGTGAAGATCAGTCCCTCAAAACTACCACCAAGCTCATGCTCTGCAAGGCTGTAGTAATACCCGCCCTCCTGTATGGTAGACACCTCAAGTTGCTGGAGAAATACCACCAGCGATGTCTCCGCAAGATCCTGCAAATCCCTTGGGAGGACAGACGCACAAACATTAGCGTCCTCGTCCAGGCCAAAATCCTCATGCTAAGAGTGGAAGCAAGTCTTCCTCATTCCGAGGAACTGCCTATGATGATGACTAATATAACACGAATAGATCGTGTTTTCACATATATTTACATAGAAAATCTTCATTTGATGCTTTTTTATCATGACGGGTGTTCCCTTACACTTTGCAAACAGGCTCCTGCACCAGCGTTGAGGATAATACTGTCATAGTCTGAGAGTACGCTGTCGTACCGACTGCAAATTCTGCCCCATTGAAACAGTGACTGGTATTTGTTTTAAAATACTGACAGACCTGCTGTGTGTTTCCACTATTTTGCTTTTGTTAAAATGTATAGGCTTTAAAAATGTTTGCATGTATTTTATTTTTGTATTTCACCAAAAATTGTAAATATTTACAAAAATGTGAGCACAATAAACAAAATAAAGTGTAGGGGAGTCTGTAACATATAATACTGTAACTTTAGCTTTCCCCTGGATGGTTTATCAATTTAGTTCTGGATAACTTGTCTCTGCTGATTCTTCAAACCCATGCAGAACCATCAATTAACTACTTATGATAAATTTCTGAAAAAGTGTTGTGCAGCAAAACATCTTTTCAAGAAAACTAGTTAAATCTGATGAAAGTACTTCAAAGTAGAACTGTCACTTTACACTACATGGTGCAATTTATAATTAAAAAAAGGGTTATTTGAAATGTCATTATTCAGCAAGGTTCTTGCCAGCGTTTAAATGTGTTTTATTAAAAGTTAAGTTGCCTGACCTGGAAAATGTTGTGCATTCATTACTTTTTTCTCTTTTTTTTGGTGGAAGCAAAATGACCTCTTTAGCCTATCAGTTGAAACGCTTGGCTCTCCCCCAGAATGATCCAAGTCTCCTGTCTCGCAGAGAAACAGCGTCGTTGTTGTTTGATTGTAAGGAAGCTGCTGCTATCGACAGAGACACTTTCTTTGCCATAGGTAAGTGATGAATCCATTCTGCATTTCCATACCTCAACAACTTTTCCCTGTGAGTTGTTACTGCCTGCCACAGATAGGTGCTTGCATCTGCCAGGTTTCTACAACACCACTGCAGAGTCTTTTGCAGACTTTGTATATCTTAGGATATCTAGTTTATCGTATTTTATTCCCATTTTAGTTGTCCCACTCAATCACATTTTGGAGTTTAGCTTACTTGGAGTATTCACGTGCATACTCAACAGCATAATTTTAAAATGTTTTTCCTGAACAGAGATATCGTGCGGCAATTAATTATTTTTAATTTATCCTTTTATCGCTTTGTCATTCAAAAAATGTTCTGGTCCTTACTGATGCTGATTGCCTGATAATCTTAAGAATATTGTGATCATTGCTCACTAAAGGTTCCACTACTTCTCTTATCATGGATGCCGTCCAGATCACTTGGAAGAACTAGATCTAGATATGAATTACCTCTACTTGGGTCCATGACATGTTGGGTTAAAAAGCAATCCTGCACCTCGTTCAGAATGTCTGATTGTGTTGCATCACTTCCATTAAAGAGTTCCCAGTTTATATTGGCTAAATTGAAGTTGCCCATTATTACATTATTGTATTTACATACTGTTCTTGCTTCATCATGTACAGTATGTTACCATCCTTATCCTGCCCAAGGGTACTGTGGAGCATCTGAATTATTAATTCTGTCCTCCAACTGCTTGTTAGCTGAAACCAGACTACAGGTTGTACCTCTCCAGTCCGGGGAAACATCCATGGTTCGGCATTAGTTGGGCCTGAGGGAATGGCGGGTTTATTTTTTTTAAAGTTTTCTTCGGCTGCAATGGCTGCCATCAATGTGTTCAGCGATCGGCTTGGAGCGGCGGTCGGTCGGTGCGTGCGTGCTGAGGGAACCGCAGTGTGCCAGCACGCACTCACACAGACACACAAGCCAGGCACTGTCCACCAGTACCGGTAAGCGAGACCTCCCATGGTTTGGAAAATTCTCTGTTCCGGCTCTGGTCAGGTCCCAAGGGTGCTGGACTGGAGAGGTATAACTGTACTTTATTTACTCTCTTTGTCTGCAGTATCAAGTAACCTTCCTTAATTTCCAGATTCTTCTGAACGTATATAAAATTACTCCTCCTAGGACGTCTCTCCTATCTTTTTGGAACAATCAGTACTGCTACGTATTGAATTCATTTTCACCTTCTATGTCCCTTTGTGCTTGTTTGGTTTCCTTCTTGCCTTGTTATTCTTGCCCCTCTCCTTGCCCACCATCCAAGCTCTTGTTTAAAGTCCTAGTTTTTGCCCCCCCCTCCCACATATAGTTTTAATGAATCTCAGTTCCAATCTCTATACTGACAGTTAATCCCGCCATGTTGACCTACCAATCCAATTGGCCTGAAAATATCTCAGTTATCAAAAACTCCCAAGACCTTGGGTCAGTACCAACTGGCAAGCCATTCATTGGCTTATATATTTCTGTTTGTGACAGGGCCTCTCTCGCAGTGGGCAGCTTATCACAAAATCATGGGCAATGTCCCTATGACTTTCCAATAAGCCAGCCATTGTGTGTGAGTCCCAAACACCGGCATGGGGCCGAGAAAAGTTTTACCTTCTGTCATTTTCCAGAGGGCACAGCCTTTCTCTCTCACTTTACATACAAGTTTACAATTGAGAGCTCTGACTGCTTCTTTCCGGTGTCATTAATTTGCACATGGACTACCACTCCTCTGGTCTGCAATACCCCATCCACCCTTTGCTCAATATCCACAACCAAATTCCGCAGCAGATCACCTTCCTCTTTGGGAGCACAGCTTTTTTCCCAGTTCCACTCAAACTGCTCGGACATTTTCTCAATTTCTCCTTCTTCCTAATACTCTCTCTATATCATCCAGTCACTGATAGCAATTTGACAATTATTTCTTCTGTTGGATTGGTTTTGGAAGAGGTTTATTAAGTGAGTGTGCACGCATGCAGATGTTATGGCGTGAACAAGAGTTCTTTTCATTAATTATGTTTACAGTATGAGGGTGATCTAGATTGGGCCTTCAGAATAACCTTTTGGATTGCTGATAATCCATTTCTGATGCATTAAAGCTCAAATCCTTCCCTAAAATTGCTTAGCTTGTAGTCCAAGCTTTAAATATACAACTTTTTAAAAAAGTAGTTCAAGTATCGATACCATTTTTAAATACTAAACTGCTAACTGATTGTCGTTCTTTCCCCAACTACTTGTGTCGATTCTCCTGCTCCTGTGGTTTTATTTAAATGCTGGTTATTGATGATCTCCTGGGATGAAAAGCGGCAAGTAGAGATTCTGAGGCTTGTGGTGTGGAAGAGAGCTAAAGTGACAGAAGCTAAAGCATCCTGGGTTAATGACTATGGGCCCAAGTTCCCCCCACACCGCCCGCCCCCCCCCCCCCCCCCGCAACTTAAAACGGTGTGCCGACTTTGTAGAATTAAAAACCGCACCGAAAACTTACCTCGTTACTCTCCCCGCTCCTGGACCCTTGCAGACCCTTGGTGTGGCGCAGCACAAGCTGTGGCGGGCGGAGCTAGGGCTGTGCTGGATCAACACAGCCGGCAGGGGGCAGAGCTCGTGCCTAGCATGTTTGTGAGTGCTGGCAACATTGCACATGCGCATTGGAACGTGCGCGCATGCGCAATGGGTCAGTCACATTGGCAATCAACCGTTTTTAAAGGTAAAGCCTGCTCAGTGATTTTTGGGTGCCTGAAGGAGTGGAAAGACTTCTCATTAATTTTTCGTGCCTGAAGGAGTGCTGTTAGCAGTATTGTGGAAGAAATCAGCTGCTGGAATCAGTGAATGCTCGGTGTTGCTGCTAAACTTCCAGAAGGAGTGCTGCATAGGTGCATGCAAAGTAAGGACTTTGTGTTTTGAAAAATCACTGAGTGTCAATTCAATACAGCAATGCAACAGTGTGCACCAAGAACGAAGAATTTCTTGCATGACAAAGTGGCGATACGAGTTAATGTCATTGAGAACAGATGGCAGGACCTGGATACCAGCAACAGAGGTCACACAACAGAGGTGCAACAACCGAGGTCACACCCAAAGAAATGAAGAAATGCTGGAACTTAGTTGCAGAAGATTACTGTGCAGTGGTGAATACCAAGAGATCTGGAAGCCAGTGTAAAATGAAATCGCAGGACCTTGGTCAAGTAGTTAGTGTAAGTAATATTTTCATTTTTCAATGGAATTGCAATTGTAAATGTGACCATCTGTATATGTCCCACCCAACAGAATGACACCCTCTCTAAAAAGTTACATTTTCAACTTTGCAGAAGAAATTGGCCCACAACAAAAGGGAAAGAACTTGAACAGAAGGAGGCATGCCAAATCTGCACCAACTGACAACCTTGGAACGGAGGGTCGCTGCTTTGATGAGTCGTACCTGGAGAAAAACAATCAGTACTGCACAAGCTGGGCCCACACGTGAGGGAGAGGGTAAGCCCTGAAAATACATCATGGCCCTTCAAATCAACCTGCTGCCTGGCCTGCTACGCGTGAGCCTACTCATGCCACCCATCCTGCTCCCTCCTGTGCTGCTAACCATTTGACTGTTCTGTTATATTTTGCAGAACATGATGCTAATCCTGAAGATCCAGAAGAAGATTCAGATGCGTACGATCCAGACCAAGGCCGGGGGTGGGGAGGGAGGAGGGAAGATTGTTGATCTTAATATAGATCAGTCCATAATACAGGACCTCACTTTGCCAGACACTTCATGAATTCTGGTCCGACATTCCATGGTTTCACAGGTTCCGAGGTTGCGGATCCCAGCGGTGGTGGTGGAATGCAGCTTGGAACACCCAGTTCCCCACCATCTCAGCCTGCGCCTCGCACTGGAGGGCTGTTGCGAGGCAGACCCAGGGCGAGGGGAAGGAGAATCCGACCAGGCTCTCCTGAGATGCAGCGTGCAACAGATGTGCTATGGCATTGGGTGTGGAAACCAATGGCCTTACCCGATCACTCGTAGACACCATCAGTTGGGTGGGTGATGAGGTAACGGGACTGTCGGGAGAAATAGCAGCAATGACAAAGGAACTGAAGGCGGGAATGTCAGAGGCAATGCAAACGACAACACAGGCCGTCAAGGAGGGCATGCAAATGATGGCACCAACCATCAGGGAGGGCCTGTGTGAGGTAGCTGCTGCAATAAAGGCACACAGCCAATCAAATGCCACTCCCACTGCAATCCCCGCACCAGCCTCTGTAGTGACCCAAGCTGGCCACCCCCCAGCCACCATCTCCATGAGGAAGTGCACATTCACCGAGATGTGGATGAGAGATGGGTGCAGCCTTTCTTGGCTGCAGTTGTTGTTGATACAATTGTAACTGTTTTAAATTGAAATTGTTTAGTAAGTTTTGTAACTTTACAACTTTAAGTGATCTGAGTTTTTAAATGATAAAGAGTCATATTAAAGTAATGTTTGATACAAGAATTATTTTATTGCACTAAAGTGAAGTACATTGTAAACTTTTCAATAAAATATATATTACATTAAAACTGAATCATATTCCATTAGCACCACACAACATTTAGGAACAACTGCAAAAAATAAACATCCCTTGCCCCTTTAGTCATGCGTGCCTTCCACCCCTCGCCCTGATCGAAGGGCTTGTCGTTGCGTGTGTCGTGCCCTGGAGGGGCTTTCCTGCTGCTTGTTGCGAGCCACCCGCCCCTAGCCCTGACCGAAGGGCTTGCGGTGCGTGCTGCAGTCAGCGAGATGGGACTTTATATTTTTTAATAATTGATTTATTTTTAATTTATTATTGATGGTTTTTATGCTTCTTTAATGTTGTTGTGAAGGTATTTAGTGCTTTGCAAAATCCTCTCACTTCCCTCCTTCCGACACCCCCCCCCCCCCCCCAAATCTCTGGCTACCTGCGCTGATTTCTTAATTCATCACAAGGTTTTTCTGAGCGGATACAAGTGTCCACATACACTGGCCTAAGTTAGTTTGGAGTAACTTTTAGCTGGCTAAACTTGCTTAAATGGCCAAAACAGGCATAAGTGGCTGGTAACGCCCCCTTTTGGGGAAAAAAACCTAACTAACTCACTTACACTGGAGCAAATTAAATGGGGAGAATCGCGATTTTTAAGTTACTCCAAAAAAAAATCTAGTTGCTCCAAAAAAAAACAGAGCAACAAACTCCTGGGGAAACTTGGGCCCTATATCTCTAGTGATAGTAATTCATTTCCCTGATACTATTGGGGTTAGTAATTCCCCGAGTCTACTTCCTTCAATTATGTAGTTGCCATCCTTTGTTTGTTTAAACCAATTTTATTTAAAAGGAGAGAGAACACCGCATGAAAGGGTGATGGATTTTACGAAAATTAGTAATACTTTTTTTAAAATAGGAGGTCCTAATGGCATAACACCCTCCTTTACATTGCTCTGTTATTAACACTCTTTTCTACAATTACATAGGATGTACTGGTCTAGAGGAACTTATTGGAATTGATCCATCTTTTGAAGAATTTCAGTCAACACTCTTCAGTGAAGCTTCCAAAGGCCTGGAGCGTAGTGTTCAAACTAAAGAAGTGAATGCCCAGCTCAATATGAATATATTGGTTTTTCTCACACGTTTGTCTCCATACTTCATGTTAAAGCCAGCCCAGAAATGCCTTGAATGGCTTATTCACAGGTAACTTGACTCTCATGATGCACCAATGATTTATAATTTAGAAAACAATTGATTTTTTTCTGAGATGAACAGATTTGAACCTTTTAAAACTTTGAGTGTCCATGTTCTTAATCAAAGTGACCTCTCACCAACCTATACCTTGCTCTCACCGATCAAACCTAGCTAATCACAATTTTTTATTCTGCAGTAACAAATGTAAGCAAAGAATTAGTAGTTTTATCAAAGCAGATGAAACATTTTGCTGAATAATACACGTTGTGATCATAACCCATATTGTTGTTTAAGAATAATAAGAGCAATGTGATCTTCAGGGCTTTAACTTGTATGTACTTGTCTCACCAGGTTCCACATCCATCTCTATAATCAGGACAGTTTGATTGGCTGCATTCTTCCCTATCATGAGACAAAAGTGTTTGTGAGAGCCATTCAGCTTCTTAAACTCAGTGACCCAACTCATGCCTGGCACTGGCTGGAGCCCATACAGGTAGATAATGTTCAAAATTTAACTTGGAAGTGAATTTAACTTGTAGTGAAAATCACTGAATGCATTCGGACCAGTCTGTAATTTTCTTGACTGTAAAAATTGCTTTTTAATTGGCTGAAAGTTTCCACTATCCAGTTTGTAAATTCTACAAGAGTGTGGCTGATGGCAATTGACCATCTTTCGGCTTTCAGGGCAGACTCCTCGAGTCAGATATTTTATCAATGTAGCTCGCATGGGTTAATGGGGACATATTGAGACAGTGATTAATTCCCCGTGTGCGTTGTTAGTATTGATGATCCAATAAATGGTCAGCATTGAAATTATTACTGAAAAGCCCCTCAATCCTACATCCCCATTAATAACTCTTAGCTGTAATTACTGGTTTGAGATCACTGTAACCATTTAGCCTCAATCTCAGCCACTCTTGGTGCTGAAAGATGTGTAAGTGACATTTATGAGTCAGTTGATTTAGTTGGAAATAATGCAGGAAGGGGGAAAAAAGAATTGATTATTCTTGGGGGCATATAGCACCTGATGGAACATGAGCTGTTCTTTTAAAAGAAAGACTTGCATTTATATAGCGCCTTTCATAACACCAGGACATCCCAAATTGCTTTACAGCCAATGAAGTACTTTTGAAGTGTGGTTACTGTTGTAATGTCGGAAACGCAGCAGCCAATTTGCATACAACAAGCTCCTACAAACAGCAATGTGATACTGACCAAATTCTCTGTTTTAGTGTTGATTGAGGGATAATATTGGCTAGGACACCGGGGATAACTCTCCTGCTCTTCTTCGAAATAATGCCATGGGATCTTTTACGTCCACTAGAGAGAGCAGATGTTGGTTTAACGTCTCATCCGAAGCATTGCACCTCCAACAGTGCAACATTCCTTCAGTACTACACTGGAGTGCCAGCCTAGATTTTTGCACTTAAGTCTCTGGAGCGGGTCCTGAATCCACAACCTTCTAACTCGGGCGAATGCTACCCACTGACCCATGGCTTTAGAGAGGTATGGTGTGAGATGAGATACAAGGTGGTATCTAAATGAGAAAAGAAGGGGCCCGCTAGGAGATACAGTAATTGTACTGAATCAGTAATTGTAGACTTGGTTGACGTAGTTGCAGTTATTGAAAACTACCATTCAAATAAGTTGCATTTTTCCATTGTCTGTACAGAAACCTGGTGTCCCATTGGCAAGAAGCACATTAATCACACATTGTTACAAAGATCTGAACTTTATGGATTTTATCTGTAGTCTGGTAACCAAGACTGTCAAGGTTTGTACATTCGAAACAAATTCAGATTTAAAACTTTTAGCTGCACCAGTAATGTAATTTGAATTTTCCTTTAACAGTTTTTCACAAATACTATGCTTAAAATTTAAGTTTGTTTAAAAGCGTATTGTAAAACTACCATTGTAGATCTGGTACAAAGGATCCCTAAAGGCACTGCAAGGTGTGGTACTGAATCATGCAGACTGGGAATCTCCATGGTTCAATGCCTGAATTGCACTGCTGATCTCACTTGGTGATACCTGTAGTGAAGATGCTACTGCTGGTCTCTGTGTCCCAAGGCCAGGGAGGTATAAAAGCAGCCACAGTTGCCACTCCTGATTGCTATCTGTGCTGGAAAATGCATGTACATTTAGGTCAGCGAGCACAGGATATGGCTCGCGTGATATGTCCTGCATGGTTGAATAGCCTGGCTATTCACAGTCTGGGCTCACACGAAGAATGGCGACTTGCCAAAATATGGGAGTGTTAAAAACACTCGTAGACTCATACCACAACCGTCAGGAGGAATATGGTGAAAATTTGGACATCAAAAAGATAACAATTCTGATATGATGTACTTCTAACTATCAATTTCACCTTTTTTTTAGGCATTTGCAGATTATCCTGGCAACACAGCACAATTGAGGGTTCTGTTTTCTTTTTATGCATCCACCATTGTGCCAGCATTAAACGCTGCAGAAAAGATAACAGACACCATAATAGCCAAATTGCTTCCATATATCCAGAAGGTAATGAATAGTGTGTGTATATGAAGTTAAAGCATGTGGGGCTCTTTGGTTTGCAGCTTATAATAAATATCCTGAACATAGTTTATTCGATAGTTAAGTCTGCACTATCCTTTGCGTGCAGAAGCTCAAATGCAGGATAGATTGGGGGTGGGTGGCCATTGCTCCTTAATACCCCAGTATAATTCTTCAAGTCTTCTAACAAATCAGGGTCAAGTCGATGAAACAACAGACCCTTGTTGCAATGATCTCTGATTGTATGCTCCCTGTTGGTCACTCATAATTTGAATGACACCCAGTGCTCCCATTTGGATTATGCTGTGCTTGTCATCTGTATTGTGGCATATTGATGTGTAATATGCTTTTCTAATTTGTAGGGACTGAAGTCTTCATTGGCAGATTACAGAGCAGCTACCTACATGATAATCTGTCAGCTTGCTGTGAAAGTTGTCATGGAAAAATCTCTGATAGACACTCTGACTCAGCAGATCAGCAAAGCAGTTGTGAAGATGCCAACTCTGAGACGAGAGGGACTGAGCTGCCTGATTATTTTACTGCAGCACCAAAAGAGGAAAAATATTAGTAAGAAGTAAGTGCAATATTCCCTTTTGTGCTCCGTAGCTTCATTGTAAATGGGAAGTGCCTTGGGACGTTTTACTACGTTAGAGATGCCATATAAATGCAAGTTGTTGTTGTGCTGAACAGTGGCATCTCCATTATCCGCATAACAAACGCCTCCTCCTTCATCAGATAATGGAATTCGTTGGGTAACCGAGCCCCTAAATTGTGGTCTTGCATCTATGCTACATCAATACCCAAGGCATGGGAATGAAGACCAGTTCAATACAGATATTGAACAGTTTTATTCACTAAGAAACTGAGACAAAATACAAATAGCAAAAGCTGCACAGTGAGGCCCTGTCTTGCACAAGCCTTTGTCCAATCAAGATTCTGACTGATATAGTTCTACTGTATTAATTATTATTACTGTTATTCAGAATCATAAATATTTAAGGGGATATTGAGCCTCTCTGGTATTTAGTGGTTTACATTTGCATTAGTATTTTGTTTGAATGGGGAGGACATAGAATATATATACTGCACAGGAACTGGATAATTCCAGAAGCAATACTTGGACATACAATAAAAAGCATATTCTTTTTTGTCAGTTCCCCATCTATTAATGCAAGTAAGGAAATATTCTGGGCCTCCAAGTGTCTAGCTAACAGGAATTACTATAGTGAATCTGTGCATGCTTTGTGGCGCAGATTAGCATCCTCAAATTCAGTGGAATTTGAAAACATTTTAGTGATACAACCTAGTTTGGATTTTACGAGAGAAGACTGGCCAGTGTAAATAATGTCAATATTAATATTTTCACTGTACATTTGTTCATAAGGGTTATACTACGCATCATTTCGTCTTTGAGATGCTATATTCTGTGGAACTATTTTATTTCCACAGCTGGGCATTTAAATCAAGTTCTCACTTTCTAAACTCTTAACCAGTTGTCTTCACTTCACCCTGAAACAAAAAAAATATGCAAAGCAAACTTCCTCAAAGCAACCAGGCTGCGTTGTGGAGCCGAACTAACGTGTCACAACCATTACAAAAGGTGGGTTGCGGTAGCATAGTGGTTATGTCACTGGACTAGTAATCCAGAGAATGAGAGTTCAAATCCCACCATTTAAGAAAAAAAATAGCCAAAACAAAAATGGTGTGCTAATGCCCCTTGGGGAAACCTGCCCGGTCTGGCCTATACCTGACTCCAGTCCCACATCAATATGTTTGACTCTTATTGACCTAAGCAAGCCACTCGGTCGTAGAAAACCGCTACATTGCAACGGTTCAGGAGGAAGGCCCACCCACCATCACCATCTCAAAGGCAACTTGAGATGGACAATAAATGTCGTCCTTGCCAGCGACATCCACGTCCTGGGAATGAATTAAGAAAAAAGTGGATTCGATCTTTTTATGGTCACCTTCCTGTGCCTTTCATTCCATTGTGATTCCTCTTCGTTGGCACAGCAAGTTCTTACCTTCTGATCTATACTAAATGGAGACATAGTCTTTAAATTTCTCTTAATATAAACAGGAAACAGATAAGTGACCCCTCAGATACAATGTTTTGCCATTCAAGCACTTTTTTTAGGAACACCCTTCAGATGAATGTTTTATCTGTTGGGACACTAACATGCATCTATTAGCATACTGTGGAGTGAATGCGTAATAGGGTATGTATTTCTAGCATTTGCTAATGTTAGCAGAAGAAATCAGCATGAGTGTAAAGCAGACTTTCCTACTTTATACTCACTAATTTTGTTTTATCTTTGCTAATGCTAGCACACAGAGGGAAATATACCCCATGGGTCTGCATGCTGTGACCTGCCATAAATGCCCAGGGCACAGTCGTTTGAGACCGCACCACACTGCTATGTTATATTGGTATGCTTGTTTAATCACCTTTGGTTTTGAAAAGCATAAGCAAGTTGCTTAGAGATAAAAGCAAAACCACATCATGTCTTTTTTTTTGACTGTGCTTATACCTGTGTTCCCATTGCTATCTTTATTTTCTTCACTGTGTAATATCTTACTTGTGTAACCTTCTGTGAATGAACCAGAGGTAGATGAATATTTATTTGAAAAGAAGTGAATGTTCAAGCTATTTTATTTCAAAAGTCCACAGTGGAATAAATTAAGGTTCAAAGACACTAATTTACACCAGAAACTGCTGAGTGAAACATAAAAACATAGAAAACAGGCCCTTCGAGCCTGCACCACCATTCAATGAGTTCATGGCTGAACATGCAACTTCAGTACCCCATTCCTGCTTTCTCGCCATACCCCTTGATCCCACATGTAGTCAGGACTACATCTAACTCCTTTTTGAATATATTTAGTGAATTGGCCTCAACAATTTTCTGTGGTAGAGAATTCCACAGGTTCACCACTCTCTGGGTGAAGAAGTTTCTCCTCATCTCGGTCCTAAATGGCTTACCCCGTATCCTTAGACTGTGACCCCTGGTTTTGGACTTCCCCAACATTGGGAACATTCTTCCTGCATCTAACCTGTCTAAACCCGTCAGAATTTTAAATGTTTCTATGAGATCCCCTCTCATTCTTCTGAACTCCAGTGAATACAAGCCCAGTTGATCCAGTCTTTCTTGATAGGTCAGTCCCGCCATCCCGGGAATCAGTCTGGTGAACCTTTGCTGCACTCCCTCAATAGCAAGAATGTCCTTCCTCAAGTTAGGAGACCAAAACTGTACACAATACTCCAGGTGTGGCCTCACCAAGGCCCTGTACAATTGTAGCAACACCTCCCTGCCCCTGTACTCAAATCCCCTTGCTATGAAGGCCAACATGCCATTTGCTTTCTTAACCGCCTGCTGTACCTGCATGCCAACCTTCAATGACCGATGTACCATGACACCCAGGTCTCGTTGCACCTCACCTTTTCCTAATCTGTCACCATTCAGATAATAGTTTGACTCTCTGTTTTTACCACCAAAGTGGATGACCTCACATTTATCCACATTATACTTCATCTGCCATGCATTTGCCCACTCACCTAACCTATCCAAGTCACTCTGCAGCCTCATAGCATCCTCCTTGCAGCTCACCCAACTTAGTGTCATCTGCAAATTTGGAGATACTACATTTAATCCCCTCGTCTAAATCATTAATGTACAATGTAAACAGCTGGGGCCCCAGCACAGAACCTTGCGGTACCCCACTAGTCACTGCCTGCCATTCTGAAAAGTACCCATTTACTCCTACTCTTTGCTTCCTGTCTGCCAACCAGTTCTCAATCCATGTCAGAACATTACCCCCAATCCCATGTGCTTTAACTTTGCACATTAATCTCTTGTGTGGGATCTTGTCGAAAGCCTTCTGAAAGTCCAAATACACCACATCAACTGGTTCTCCCTTGTCCACTCTACCGGAATGGGCCTTTCTGTCAAATCCTAACTGGCTGATGACACCAGCTAAATCATTGTTACACAGGCGAATTGAAAACAATATATATATTTGAATTGAAAGTTTCACACGTGAACTGTGATCAAGGTGACTGACGCTAATGGAGCAAGAATTATGTTAGTTTGATGTGGCATTGGAATATTTCTGTGGTTAGAATTCCAATCTTGGAAAACGTTTTATACTCGATGGTTCTGACCACCATGCTTGCCGTCGCAATCTCTTTTCAGTATTCTGAAATAGGATGCAAATAAGGTAGTTTATGGGCAGTGATTTATGGTAATAGATATATTTGAAAACTATTGCCCTGAAGTATCCTGTGAGTAAAAATAATGCATGTGTTAGAGCTGTCCAAATTGCAAAAATCCATGAGAAACGTCAATACTGTTCAAGCTGTTTCACAATAAAGTTATTTCAATCACTAACTCCACATACCTTCATAAATTAAAGGCATTCTGAATACCGTTGTGTTCAGACGATATAGAAAGTTACCCATTGTCAGATTCTCCATTTTAAAGTGTCACTGAAGGTTTCATAACATTATTTACTTGAATGAAGATTGTATCCTGCAGAAACTGGTATTTATCCTTTTTTTGAAAAAAAAAATCCGAATGCGTACCATCTTTTCCGTATAACAATTCAGTTTTCTGGTGGTTATTTGGGCAACTTTCTCTTTCTCCTTCAGATGGTTACTCATCTGCTTTGTATTTTTTGTTTGTATTCCACATTTCCAGCAACTGCTTTTTCTTACCTCTGGTCACTGAAGTGATGCTTGTCTGTTATCTGCTTTAATTGATTGGAAGGAGGAGATGCAGTGATGGAAATAATTGTCTGATAATTGTTTTGTTTATTTTGCAGAACCTTTACTCATCTCTGTAATATCCCTGGCCTTGTTACAATTCTCCAAGAGATTGACGCTCAGTATAAAGTTTCTCCTCTGCTCCAGTATTTTCTCCCCAATCTGATCCATTCCATTATCGCAGGTAGTGTTCTGATTTTTCTTCTTTTTAATAAATCCACTCTTGTATGCATGCATGCACGCGCGCGCACTCTTCTCCTTTTCTGCCTGCACCCATGCTATTAATACACTTAAGTAAATGCAGTTAGTAAATCCATTGAACTTCTTTTTGGTGGCTCTGTCTGCTAATTTTAACAAGTTTACCCTTGATTTAATAGAATGGAAGACTTTATATAGCATCTTATCGTGACTCTCAAACGTCTCAAAACATTTCACATTCTATGAGTGCAGTGCAGTGATAATTATTCAGGTAAACATGATGGTCATTTTGTGCACAGCACAAAAAGGGGAGGCTGAGCTCCGTTTTCTCAATGCCCACTATCCTGGCAAGGATCGTTTTAATTAGGCAGGCATCAAACCTGGGTCTGTACGGCTTGGTACCATACTGGACGGTACATGAACCAAACAACAAGAGCAGCCTGCATTATTTCTAAACTATTTTGCGGGGAGGGGCTTTTGTGCGCATCAAACTGAGCGATGCCATTTTTTTTTACTCCCAGGTCAGGTGTGCTCAGGTGAGATGCGATGAAGCTTTCTGCTCTGCTGCAACAGTGCACCTTAACTTCATGTTGTGAAGAACTCCCCTGGTGCTGTCTTCATCGTGATATTTCTGTTATCCACAATTATCCTGTGGCCAATCTAAATTAAAGTATTTCAGCTGAATTTGAGAAGATTTTCGCTTTTCACGAGTAGGGACTAAGAACTGGATAAAGAATGCCAAATTCAAATTTAATTTAATAGTCTTACAATCTGGGCTGAATTAGATTCCTGGTGCAGGACAGTGTGCTTAATCCATTTTACCTCTTAAAGTTTTATCAGCTCCGTTTTCCTGTGTAACAGTGACTGATGTAAACTGTTGTGTGACTCGTTTTTATTCCTTTATCTCCCCAGCTGAAATAGCCGAAGAGCAGGAGGAAAGTTCTGGTAGCCAAACCCATGTCCAACTGCTGGAAGCCATACTTCAGAATGTTACACTGGAGAGCAACTTGGAGCAAACTCTAGCCAAGTAATTACCATTTGCAGTGTGCTTCTATATCTTTATAATGGCATTTCTTATGACTGCCATTTACATCAAGACCGTGATCAATTTTATTCTTCCTCAGTGATCAAGTGTTTTACTTCTTTCTATTTGGTTGTTTTCTACTTGTGTTGTATTTTCTTTTTCATCAGTCATATTAGCCAAGAACTTTATCTTCAGTTTTGTTCCTCTCACATATTGGCTGAGAATACAGCTGCTATAACAAAATTCATGCATTTAACAATTCAGAAAAGAAATCTCAAACTTGCATTTCAAACTTGTCATTCCCAACATTATCTGCTATTCCTGCTGATTGTTCATGCATGGCTTTGCACATCACTGCTGGCTTTGGAAACCATCTTGTCCCCTACAGTCCAAGCATAAGAACATAAGAAATAGGAGCAGGAGTAGGCCATACGGCCCCTCGAGCCTGCTCCGCCATTCAATAAGATCATGGTTGATCTGATCATGGACTCAGCTCCACTTCCCTGCCCGCTCCCCATAACCCCTTATCTCCTTTTCGTTTAAGACACTGTCTATTTCTGTCTTAAATTTATTCAATGTCCCAGCTTCCACAACTCTCTGAGGCAGTGAATTCCACAGATTCACAACCCTTTGAGAGAAGAAATTTCTCCTCATCTCAGTTTTAAATGGGCGGCCCCTTATTCTAAGATCATGCCCTCTAGTTCTAGTCTCCCCCATCAGTGGAAACATCCTCTCTGCATCCATCTTGTCAAGCCCCCTCATAACCTTATACGTTTCGATAAGATCACCTCTCATTCTTCTGAATTCCAATGAGTAGAGGCCCAACCTACTCAACCTTTCCTCATAAGTCAACCCGCTCATCCCCGGAATCAACCTAGCGAACCTTCTCTGAACTGCCTCCAAAGCAAGTATGGAAACCAAAACTGCATGCAGTAGTCCAGGTGTGGCCTCACCAATACCCTGTATAGTTGTAGCAAGACTTCCCTGCTTTTATACTCCATCCTCTTTGCAATAAAGGCCAAGATTCCATCACTTCTTGTACTTGCGTACTATCCTTTTGTGTTTCATGCACAGGTTCCGCTGTACTGCAGCTCTTTGCAATCTTTCTCTATTTAAATAATAACTTGCTCTTTGATTTTTTTTTACTGCCAAAGTGCATGACCTCACACTTTCCAACATTATAGTTCATCTGCTAAATTTTTGCCCACTTATGTCCTTTTGCAGATTTGTTGTGTCCTCACCCATGCATTTCCTCCCATCTTTGTATCATCAGCAAACTTGGCTATGTTACACTCAGTCCCTTCTTCCAAGTCGTTAATATAGATTGTAAATAGTTGGAGTCTCAGCACTCCACTAGTTATTATTGCCAACCCGAGAATGAACCATTTATCCCGACTCTGTTTTCTGTTAGTTAGCCAATCCTCTATCCATGCTAATATATTACCCCCAACCCCATGAACTTTTGTGCAGTAACCTTTTATGTGGCACTTTGTCAAATGCCTTCTGGAACTCCAAATATACCACATCCACTGGTTCTCCTTTATCCACCCTGTTCGTTACATCCTCAAAGAATTCCAGCAAATTTGTCAACCATGACTTCCCCTTCATAAATCCATCCCATGCTCCATGTCCCAGTATCACTTTCCATTCCAACTTTGTACCTCGCACTTCACCATAGAATCATAGAATGGTTACAACACGGGAGAAGGCCCGTCGAGGCCGCATCGACTTTCAGCTAGTCCCACTGCCCTGCCCTTTCCCCGTAGCCCTGCAAATTTCTTTCCTTCAGATACTTATCCAACTCCCTTTTGAAAGATAAAATTACGTCTGCCTCCACCACCCTTTCAGGCAGTGGATTTCAGATATTAACCACTTGCTGCATAAAAATTTTTTTTCTTATGTCGCCTTTGGTTCTTTTACTAATCACCTTAAATCTGTGTCCTCTGATTCTCTACCCTCCTGCCAATTGGAACAGCTTCTCTCTACCCTGTCCAGACCCCTCATGATTTTGAACACCTCTATCAAATCTCCACTCAATCTTCTCTGCGCCCAGGAGAACAACCCCAGCTTCTCCAGTCTATCAACGTAACTGAAGTCCCTCATTCCTGAAATCATTCTTGTAAATCTTTTCTTCACCTTCTCCAAGGCCTTCACATCCTTCCTAAAGTGTGGTGCCCAGAATTGGACACAATACTCCAGTTGGGGCCGAACCAGTGTTTTATACAGGTTTATCATAATGTCCACACTTATGCAGCCCAGGATCCCATAAGCCTTTTTAACTGCTTTTTCAACCTGTCCTGCCACCTTCAACAATGTATGCACATATACCCCCACTGTTCGTACACCCACTTGAGGATTGTAACATTTCGTTTATATATTGTCGCCCCATTTTTTCTACCAAAATGTATCACTTCACTGCATTTTCTGCATTAAACTTCATCTGCCAAGCGTTCGCCCATTTTACCAGCCTATGTCTTCCCGAAGTCTATCACTCTCCTCACTGTTCGCGATACTTCCAAGTTTTGTGTCATCTACAAATTTTGAAATTGTACACCCGCGTCCAAGTCATTTATATACATCAAGAAAAGCAGTGGTCCTAGATCCAGTCTGAAAAACAAAAGTTCACCATTGTCACTGTCCCTTTTATTCCATGGGCTTCAATTTTGCTGGCAAGCCTATTATGTGGCACTTTATCGGACACCATTTAGAAATCCATGTACACTACATCAACTGCATTACCCTCATCAACCCTCTCTGTTACCCCTCATCAAAAAACTCGATCAAGTTGATTAAACACGATTTGCCTTTAACGAATCTGTGCGGACTTTCCTTAATTAATCCACACTTATCCAAGTGACAATTTTGTCCCTGATTACTGTTTCTAAAAGCTTCCCCACGACCAAGTATAAACACCTAGCCTTTTTTGAACAATGATGCAACATTTGCAATTCTCCAGACCTCTGGCACCGCCCATGTATCTTTGGAGGATTTATGGCCAGTACCTCTGCGATTTCCGCCCTCAGCATCCGAGGATACATCCCATCCGCTTCTGGTGATTTATCTACTTTAAGTACAGCCAGCCTTTCTAATAACTCTATCAATTTTTATCCTATCAAGTGTCTCCACTGCCTCCTCCTTCACTATGTCTATAGCAGCACCCTTGGTGAAGGCAGATGCAAAGTACTCATTTAGTACCTCAGCCATACCCTCTGCCTTCATGCATAGGTCTCCGTTTTGGTCCCTAATCAGCCCCACCCCTCCTCATACTACCTTTTTACTATTTATATACCTATAGAAGTCTTTTGGATTACCTTTTAATTGGCTGCCATTCTGTTCTAATACTCTCTCCTTGCCCCTCTTATTTGCTTTTTCATGTCTCCTCTGACCTTTCTATATAGCCTGATTCTCAGATGTATTTGCAACCTGACATAGAAACATAGAAAATAGGTGCAGGAGTAGGCCATTTGGCCCTTCGAGCCTGCACCGCCATTTCAAAAGTCCATAGTGGAATAAATTAAAGTTCAAAGACACTAATTTACACCAGAAACTGCTGAGTGAAACATAAAAACATAGAAAACAGGTGCAGGAGTAGGCCATTCGGCCCTTCGAGCCTGCACCACCATTCAATGAGTTCATGGCTGAACATGCAACTTCAGTACCCCATTCCTGCTTTCTCGCCATACCCCTTGATCCCCCATGTAGTCAGGACTACATCTAACTCCTTTTTGAATATATTTAGTGAATTGGCCTCAACAACTTTCTGTGGTAGAGAATTCCACAGGTTCACCACTCTCTGGGTGAAGAAGTTTCTCCTCATCTCGGTCCTAAATGGCTTACCCCTTATCCTTAGACTGTGACCCTGGTTCTGGACTTCCCCAACATCGGGAATATTCTTCCTGCATCTAACCTGTCTAAACCCGTCAGAATTTTAAACGTTTCTATGAGATTCCCTCTCATTCTTCTGAACTCCAGTGTCATACACGCTCTTTTTCTGCTCCATCTTACACTCTGTCTGTTTCCTCATCCAGGGAGCTCTGACTTTAGTTGCCCAACTTTTCTCCCTCGTGGGAATGTACCCTGACTGTACCCGAGCTATTTCATCTTTAAACAATTTCCTACTTCCTCACCATTTTCTCACTTTCCTCCATCGTACCCTAATTTTGCCCAAGTAAAGGTATTTATTTTAAAATCATAAAGGAAATCATAAAAGGAGGATAATTATACTGAGCATAAATGTAAATTGAAGATTTCAAGCCATATTATAGATGAAATTGTTTTAAAATGATATGGAAAACTAATTGGGAGATTCATGGATTGTTGTGTAATTTTTTTAATTTGTGTAGAGCCATGGCAGATCAGCTAGTTCAGAATAAAACCAACTCTTGTTTTGAGTTCGTAAGTGATAGATTACCTGTGTCAAAATCTTTAGAGCAGGTTTGCCATTTGATAAATTTGCTGAATAACGTGTTATTGCAGCTGTTAATCACACATCATCTTCTATAGGGACCTGCAGCGAGCAATCTTTTGGTAGGATTTATCTTGATAAATATTTGGCTGTAGTTCAGCAGAGATTTACTGCTACGGTTCATTTATCTTTATTGTTGAATCAAGTCGTGCTACATCTGAATTGTTTTTTTTCCTGTATTCCAGTGTACTTCTTGAAGAGTACATTTCCCATTGGACAAAGAATATCAACCCTGACAGTCTCACTGCTTTAAATCAGAAAATTGTGCCCTTGGTCAGACTTCTGGAAACAAAGTAAGCTTAGCTTGCAATCCAACTCTGCATGTGCTGAACTGAGGTGAATGAATATACCCACCTTTCAAGAATTCCTGCTTTGAATGTGGCATAGTGACAGAATGTGGTTGGAGCACAGGCCCATAATGCTCTGCTCTGGCGTATTGCTTCAGGAAGACACTGAGTTGAGTCCAAATGCTTTACCCGATTTGGAGGGGAAGTAAATTGGGGACGGTGGCTGCATCAGGTGGAGGGTCACCTCTTCGCCATCCTGTTGTGGCAATGGTGTCTGGCAGCAGATTGCCTGCTTGTCCTACTACATTTGATCAAGTAAATGGGATGAAAAAATAAGTTGGAAAAAGCAAAGGGTTTATATCCTCAAACATTAAAACTTTTTTTGAGTTTTAAGGCCACTGCATTTGTGAGAGATATTAAATGTATTCACCTAAAAACAAATGTAATCTTTTAGAGTTCTTTGTGAAAGTTCCATTTTCCCAATGTATACAGTTGCCTTTCTTTTGTTGCTCCTTATTAAAGATGTTCCTTTCTAATTCTCTGAAGGTATCCTAATGCTTTTGATTTAGCATTGGAAGGATATCAGAAAAAGATTACAAGCCAGAAAGAGCAAGATGTCTTTCACCAGTTTATTTCTCTGTCTTTGAACAGTGCCAAACATCAGGTAAAATGGACTTTAATACCCAGGGGTTCAGAAAGGATTTTTAAAGAAAAAAACAATTTTGCAGTAAATGCCATTGTTGAACTGTCTGTAGCACAATTTAAAGATAAAACTGGATTTAAACAGCTATTTTGTCTCTTGTACATGGGTTCCAATCCATGTCAGACCGATGGAAATATTTCTTAGCCATCTATTTCTCTCGCTCTCCCTATTGCTGTCTGTCATTCACACAGAGTGCACTTTGGGCGATCTCTCAGCACCCAAGTGCAAATTTTCACTAAATTGATCATACTTAGAAACATCTTCCAAGGCAATTTGGTGTGGGAATTGAAAGATTCAACTATTGCAATTGGAGTGTGCAGTTAGTTTGGAGTAGTTGTACATTGTTGGAACAAAGTAGAAGGAAATGTATTCTTCTTGCAGCTCACTTTGCACCTGACCTGGGATTGCTTGATGTTGCAACTGGGTGGCATGCAAGCTCCAAATGCACCAGCTTGCATGTTCTTCTTCCTGTTTATATCCTCACTCTTGTATCAATACTCATTACTCTCACTCATTCCTTCCCAGGACTTCAACATTATGGAACTCATTATCTCCCTTAATATCACCTCCCTCCTACCATCCCAAGTTTTGCATCACCTCACCACTACTTTTTGATTTACAATGCATTCTTTTCAGCCTAATTGGTGTCCTGCACTCTGGATCTTCATCCTTGAGTGTCAGCCTTGGCTCATTGGTAGCACTCTCATCTCTGAGGCAGAAGGTTGTGAGTGAATGCTACACTCCCAGAGATTTTAACAATATAGGCTGATGCTATGTACTGCACTGTCAGAGATAGTGTCTTTCAGATGACAGACTTTGCCTGTTCTTTCAGGTGGAGATAAAAGATCCCAAGCACTATTCAACAAAGAGGAGGGGAGTTCTCCCAGTGTCCTAGCCAACCTTTAACTCTTAAACATTTATCTCATTGTTGCTTGTGGGACCTTGCTGTGCACAAATTGGCTGCCACATTTCCCTACATTTCAACAGTGACTACACTTCAAAAGTACTTAATTGGCTGTTTCTTCTTTCAGTGAAAAATATAAATAGAACTTGTTCAGTTTTCCTGGTCATGGCATTTCTTGTCTTGATAACTTGAGGATGGTATACTAAAATACCTCAGTTCGTTAAGTGACTAGCTGGGCGATGGAGAAGAGGAAGGACCCAGGCTTGATTGTGGCCTGTGTTTAATTCGCTGATCTCAGCCACAGGTACAGTGGCTGAGTAACTCTAATTGGCATCACCGTCCCTGGATTAGGGAAGGGGATGTTGACAAGGATTATTCCTCCAGATTGCATTCAAATCACTTGCTGGAAGAGCATGTGTGTAAACATTGGGTGAGAACATAAGAATTAGGAGCAGGAGCGGGCCATACGGCCCATCAAGCCTGTGAGGACAGAATCGGTTACAGTGTGATGCTCTACTATGGTTGAATAGCCGACCGACACTTAGTTTATAAACTGTCGCGTGAATAAAGTCATTTGAGCATGGAACCTGTGGAACCATGTCCCAGAAAACAGTCAAGGCTTTCATGAGAAGAATGAAAAAAATGTAAATGGACCATTTATTAATTCCTAACAACATTTAATTTTTATTTTAGTTGTTGGCAGATTCTGACACATCACTGTTGCTGGGTCTGAATCACCCACAGCCTATGATCCGAGTATTTGCCGTCGAGCAGTTGAAGGAAATCATTAAAACCTCGCAGGTAGTGTAAAGTTTAATAATCAATTTATTTGAATAGAGTTTTTTTTTTAAATTGGGTAATTCATCTTAAACCTGTAAGATTTTCTAAAGCATAAAAGCTTTGCAAACTAACTCCAGTAGTTCAAATGAATGCCATGAGACCTTGAAATTATTTTAATGTTGGTGGATTTACAATGCAATTAAATATACAAGATGTTACTCAGAAATTGTAACTATCTGAAGTGACTGTAAGTTACTTGTTAGTAAAGTTAGCAAGTTGTTAATGACTGGTTATTATTTATGGCCGAGTACAGATCTGTTGCAGTGGCCCATGAAATGTCTCAGCTCTCTTCAGTTTCAGCAGCCCTGAAGAGCGAGTTGAGCCACAAGACTCAAGAGTGAAGTGAGGCCTTGAAAATAACTGCGACTTGTAGTCACAGATCATTACCATAGAATTCCCCAGGCAAAAGAATATATGTTTAAATGTGACTAAACTGTTTCAATTGAATAGTTCGATTTCTTTTTTTTTTAAATCTTAAATAATACAGCTTTAATAATTGAAATTAATCTCTTAAAATCTTGCAGCACTTCCACGCTGCGCTTTTGTGACTCACCCAAGAGATGAAACTCGAATGCGGATTTGTTTAAAAATTTTGTTTGCAACCTAATGGTGGATTTTATAATTGGGTGTAGCATTTTAGGGTCGTGGTACAAGGCTGTTGGGATGCTTTAAGGTAGTGAAGCAGAATCCTGTGGGCATTGTATTACTAATGGGAGAATTGGAAGTTATTGGCCATTTGGTCACAAAACTACGCATGAATTGCAGTTTATTTATAAACTTCTTTTGTTTCAAAGGAGGGATGTGATGATCTTTTCCTGAAGGAAGCTATTTTGGAACGGTTGAAAGATGACAGACTAGAGGTAGTTGTGGTTGCTCTGCAAGCTCTGGAGGTGAGTTGAGTTTGCTTTCTTTTTTAAAAAAAAGATGATGCCAATGTCGCCTATTATTTTAAATCACAGAAATGAGTAGAGCACAAGGGGCATCTATAGGTTTCCTCTTGGAAGTCACATGCGGGGTTTGTAATCTTGTCTGGGGAGTTGTCATGATGTCATTTTACTGCTGTTGGGTATTATAATTGCAGGGAGCTTGCGGTGAACTACAGCTTTGCATTAGTGGGAGCTAATGCCTCATTTAGTTTTGAACGAATTGCTATTTTATTGTTGGCAGACGTTATACTTTGAGGGTGCTTGCTCTTGTTTTTGGATTACTTCTCACTTAATATGAATTTAACCTGCAGAAGATTTCATTTTATCTCAAACTTGAATGAGAATAACAAACAAGTCAGTTGTATTTCACTTTTTTGTCTGTCTGTCTCCATAAAGAACTTGTTTCACAACATCGGCATTCCTCAAAGCACTTTACAACCAACAGATTAACTAATATCTTGCATCTAGTGCACATCTGCCATACAGCAGGTGGCACAGTTCAAAGTGTTGCACTTTGTTAGAGATGCAAAATAATCTTTTGACCCCGTAGTCTAAAATTTACAAGCAGCTACAATTTGCCTTTTTAAGACTACTTCCCTCGGGGAGGAGTCCATGAGCAGTGGCCTTAAAGAGAGACACAGTTTGATCGTAGCAGCTCAACATCACAACCATGCTCCAGATGACAGGCCATCCACAAACAATCCCATGGGAGACCTGGTGTGGTTGAAAGTTGATGAGCATTGATTCACACTGGCAGCTATAGTGAGTTGCTGTCCAATGTATCTTATGGTAGAGCTAAGCTTTTGCTTAATAGAGTGATAAATATTACTGCTAAATTTTTGACTTCATTCTCTTCCTTTTGTAGGCTTACTCTGGACACCTTGGTCAAGAAGAGACTGTTTTTTGTCTTTTGTCGCTGTTTCAACGAGTGGACCTTTCTGAGAATGGGCATTGGTGGGTGTAATTTTAAGGACGGGACTGCACTGTATAATTAACGTAGATAATTAAAATATTAAAAAGCAGAGTTCTGACAGATTTCGGTAGGCATTCCATCCCTCTCTTTCCCCCCCCCCCCACCGCCCATCACCACAACCAATATCTTCAGAAGGATGTCTTCTAAATGAGTACATTTCAACAGGTACTGGCTACCATTAAGAACATCGTCCAAGTGGTCATTCTAATACGTCAGTTTTGCCTGAGGATATCCAAGCCATGCCTGATCCCGTCCTCATCACTGGCGCATATTTTTCAGCATGTCACAATATGTCAGGAACTGAAACACTAGCCATAGCCCATTCTCCTGCACCACGTCTACTGCTGCACTAGCTGACATAGCCAGTGATCAAACTAAGGCTTTTCTAATCTGTATTTGTGAATGCGATGTTTTGTGATTGTATAGAGTGAGCATAATAAACTTATGTCAGAGCTACAAACTGGAAATTGTTAAATTTGGGGGGCAGAAGCAGTCGCAAGCCTTCAACTGGGCACCAAATACCGTGGAGTAGTGCCATAGTATTTGGTGCAGTGGATGAACAGAATCATAATTTCACAAAGAATTGTATGTTGTACAATAGCACCACTCACTGGAAGAAGAAAGCATTGCATCAACAATTGTTGTTTGCTATAAAAAAACATCTGGTACCAAGGAAACATATTACTGTGTGCAGCCCACACTGCGATATGTGCGCGCTCGGTCTGTGCAGCAGAGCTGGTTTCCAGTCGTCTTGGTTAACTCTTGCCACTGGACCAAGACCGAGCTCTGTCAAGCCCGTGTGGTGGCTGGTGTACAACGGCCACCACACGTTAAAAAATTTCACGCACAGACATTTTCCACCCTTTAACATGTAGTTCGGGACCGGGAATATCAGGTCCTTCATCGAAACACTTGTGAACTCATCTCTTTTTGATGTGGAAGCAAGTCATCCTCGATACGAGACACCACCTAAGAAAAAGATATATATATATATATATATAATATGTCTTTTACTGTGTGTCTCACATTTGTGTGCGTTTGGGTTTCTTAAATATTTGCAGCATGTCACATTTTCTGTTGTGTTCCTAGGCATGTTGTTCTTGAAGAAGCAATTACATTTTTAATCAGAGGAGGATTGTGTAATGGGAATGAAGCACTGACTAATCATTTATGGATGGAACTATTGCCCTTCATGGTCCTGATCAACCAAGCCAAAGCATCAGCTGAGCAGAAAATGACAATCTTTATTGCTAATTCAGGTCTCTGCTCCATGATTCCATTGCTCCATGGCTGGCCAGCAGGTAAAAGGTCTTTGCTTGGGGTACTATTGCATGCCTCAAGCAGTTAATAACTGTGTCTTCAATTTGGTGTACATTTTGAAAATATGATATCTTTAAAATATATTTTGCTCTGCGCTGGGGTAAGATTGGGAAAAGGAAGTCTTACATTTATAAGAACAGAAGAAATAGGAGCAGGAGTAGGCCATATGGCCCCTCGAGCCTGCTCCGCCATTTAAAACGATCGTGGCTGATCCAATCATGGACTCAGGTCCACTTCCCTGCCTGTTCCCCATAACCCCTTATTCCTTTATCAGTTAAGAAACTGTTTATCTCGTCTTAAATTTATTCAATGACCCAGCTTCCACAGCTCTCTGAGGCAGCGAATTTCACAGATTTACAACCCTCTGAGAGAAGAAATTCCTCCTCATCTCAGTTTTAAATGGGCGGCCCCTTATTCTATTATGCCTCTTAGTTCTAGTCTCCCCTATCAATGGAAACATCCTCTCTGCATCCACCTTGTCAAGCCACCTCATATAATCTTGTATGTTTCGATAAGATCAGCTCTCCAATGAGTTCCAATGAGTAGAGGCCCAACCTACTCAACCTTTCCTCATAAGTCAACCCCCTCATCCCCGGAATCAACCCAGTGAACCTTCTCTGAACTACCTCCAAAGCAAGTATATCCTTTCTTAAATATGGAAACCAAAACTGCACGCAGTATTCCAGGTGTGGCCTCACCAATACCCTGTATAACTGTAGCAAGACTTCCCTGTTTTTATACTCCCCTTTGCAATAAAGACCAAGATTCCATTGGCCTTCCTGATCTCTTGCTGTACCTGCGTACTATCCTTTTGTGTTTCATGCACCAAGATCCCCAGGTCCCGCTGTACTGCAGCATTTTGCAATTTTTCTCCATTTAAATAATAACTTATTCTTTGATTTTTTTTTCTGCCAAAATGCATAACCTCGCACTTTCCAACATTATACTCCATCTGCCAAATTTTTGGGAATATAGCTCCTTTCACGACCACCGGAATTCTCAAAGTGCTTTACAGCCAATGAAGTACTTTTGGAATGTAGTCACTGTTGTAGGACTCCGTCCCATTATTTAATGGACAGAACGTTAATGCACTTGAGGCACTCTTTTTTTTTTTTATATGACTTTTGAAATGCTGAGGAAAAAAATTGGTGAGGCTGAATATTGATCATTGTCAGGTGTATTTTGTTATATGGCTGTTGACAGCTCTTGACAGGATCCGGCCTCATTCATGGGCTTACCAACTCTCCTACACTGCAGTTGGCAAGAGTCTTGTGCAGGAAATCATGATTTCCCGTCTGCACTATGCCAATTAATCCAGGCTCCATTGTGTATTCCTTCGTTTGAGCACCATGGAGACAAAATAGTCATAGGCGGTCCCTCAAACGAGGATGACTTGCTTCCACGAGAGTTCACAGATGTTTCAATGAAGGACCCGATGTTCCAGTGCTGAACTCCAGTTGAGCGGGTGGAAGATGCCTGTGTGTGAATTTTTTTTAACATGTGGTGACCCTTACACATCAGCTCGGCCTTTATGCAGCAGCAAGGATTAACCAGGATGACTGGAGACCTGCTCTGCTGCACGGACCTAGTGCGCGCGCACATTGCAGTGTGGACGGTCTGTGGGCCCTCTGCTCTTCTGGGTCCTGTACCCTCATTCGCCGCATCTCCGCCATGATGTTCCAGGGCTTGGCCTCCAGCTGTATTTACAACTCTGACCTGTGGTGGTGTTCTCACACAGGTCGGGGCAGCCCATGATGTTCCAGGGCCTGGCGCTCCAGCTCTATTTATAGTCCCGACCTGCGATGGTGTTCTCACACAGGTCGGGGTGGCCCACTGCATCAGTGAAAGATCCCAATTAAAACTATAGGGACTGATTAGATTTAATTGGGGCTTTCATCAATGCTGTGGATTCTGAGTTAGCTCCTTAGCATTCTTTAGTAAGGGAACAGGGAACATAAAATAAAATGTGAGAAGGACTTGCAATATAATTTTTTAAAATAAAATTAAAAGTAATGGGAAAATGAGCTGAAGGGAAGAAAATAAACAAGGCAGTGTATGAGAAAAAAAGTACGGTAAAGGGGAAGAAATGGGTGGGGGAACAACTAAGACTAAAATATTCATTCCCCTGCACTGCATTGAAGCAGCAATGGCTTTGTTACACATTAGTACAAAGGGAAGTTATATGTTCCCTGCCTGCTCACATGAGCTTTGGAAGGCAGAGATCCGCGCACGTACTCGAACACTGTTCATACTCTGACATACACAATGAGTGTTGCTGATCAATCACCCTGCAAACCACCAATGATTTTTAATCCACAGAAAGTTGTTGAGGCCAATTCACTAAATATATTCAAAAAGGAGTTAGATGTAGTCCTTACTACTAGGGGGATCAAGGGGTATGGTGAGAAAGCAGGAATGGGGTACTGAAGTTGCATGTTCAGCCATGAACTCATTGAATGGCGGTGCAGGCTTGAAGGGCCGAATGGCCTACTCCTGCACCTATTTTCTATGTTTCTATGATTTGACAATACTCCGTTATTTTCAATGTTAACATTTTTTGGCATAACTTTGTTCAAAATATTCCCTATTTTTCTTTGGAAGAAAATGACAAATGTCATATTTCTTTGATATTTTATTATATTGTCAGCAGAGTCCTCCACAAGGCCATTCCGATGATATTGCTGACAACCAACCTGTTAGTGGTATCACCTATCGGGCATTGCATAGAGGGAGGCCCTAATTGAGGGTCTCCATGGGGCAATAAAACCAATATTTAGTCTGTCAAGCCCTGTAAGAATTTTGTATGTTTCAATGAGATCACTTCTCATTCTTCTAAACTCTAGAAAATAATGGCCTAGTCTACTCAATCTCTCCTCATCCCCCCCCCGCCCCTCCCCCATCCCAGGAATCAGTCTGGTGAACCTTCGTTGCAGTCCCTCAATGGCGAATATATCCTTCCTTGGGTAAGGAGACCAAAACTGTACACAACACTCCAGGTGTGGTCTCACCAGGGCTCTATATAATTGCAATAAGATGCCTTTACTCTTATACTCAAATCCTCTTGTAATAAAGGCTAACATACCATTTGCTTTTCTAATTGCTTGCTGTACCTGCATGTTAACTTTCAGTGATTCGTGTACAAGGACACCCAGGTCCCTCTGAAGACCAACATTTCCCAACCTTTCACCATTTAAAAAATACTTTGCTTTTCTATTTTTCCTACCAAAGTGGATAACTTCATATTCCTCCATATAATATTCCATTTGCCATGCTCTTGCCCACTCACTTAGCCTGTCTATATCCCCTTGAAGCCTCTTTGCATCCTCCTCACAACTTACATTCCCACCTAAATTTGTATCATTAGCAGACTTGGATATATTACATTTGGTCCCCTCATTCAAATCATTGATATAGATTGGGAATAGCTGGAGCCCAAGCACCAATTCTTGCGGTATTCCACTAGTTACAACCTGTCAACCCGAAAGTGACTCGTTTATTCCTACTCTCTGTTTTCTGTTCATTAACCAATGCTCAATCCATGCTGGTATATTACCCCCAATCCCATGAGCCCTAATTTTGTTTAATAACCTCTTGTGTGGCACTTTATTGAATGCCTTCTGAAAATCCAAATACACCACATCCACTGGTCTATTCTGCTGGTTACAACCTCAAAAAAACTCCAACAGATGCATCAAACATGATTTCTTTCATAAATCCGTATTGACTCTGCCCTATTATTATTTTCTAAGTTTCCACGTATTTAATAGATTCTAGCATTTTTCCTAATACTGATGTCAGGCTAACTGGTCTGCACTTCCCCGTTTCTCTCTCACTCCTTTCTTAAATAGTGAGGTTGCATTTGCTACCTTCCAATCCACAGGAACTGTTCTAGAATCTATCGAATTTTGGAAGATGACAACCAATGCATCCACTATCTCTTTTGCCAGCTCTTTCAAAACCCTAGAATGTTGGCCATCAGGTCCAGGGGATTTATCAGTATTTCAGTCCCATTCATTTTTTTATTAATACTGATATCTTTCAGTCCCTCATTCTCGCTGGACCCTTGGTTTTCCGCTATTTCCAGGAAGTTTTTTGCGTCTTCTTCCATGAAGACAGGCGCACAGTATTTGTTTAATTTCTGTGCCATTTCCTTATTCCTTGGGAGCTTGCTTGCTACCGTGTTTCCTACATTACAACGGTGACTACATTCCAAAAGTACTTCATTGGCTGTAAAGCACTGAGATGTCCGGTGGTCGTGAAAGGTGTTACATAAATCCAAGTCTTTTTTCCCCATTATAATTTCTCCTGTCTTAGCATGTAAGGGACCCACATTTACTTTCCAGAATCTTTTCCTTTTTACATACCTCTCGAAGCTTTTCCAGTCTGTTTATATGTCACTCGCTAGTTTACGCTCATTCTATTTTCCCTTTCTTCATCAATTTCTTGGTCCTCCTTTGCTGAATTCTAACATCCTCCCAATCCTTAGACTTACTACTCTTTTTGGCAACATTATAATCCTCTCCCTTTGATCTAATACTATTTTTAACTTCTCTTGTTAGCCACAATTTGACCACTTTTCCTGTGGGGTTTTTGTGCCTTAAAGGAATGTATATTTGTTGTAAATTATGTATTAATATTTTAAATGTTAGCCATTGATTGTCTATCGTCGCACCTTTTAATGTAGTTAGCCAACCCGCCCCTCATATCTACGTAGTTTGCTTTGTTTAGATTTAGGATTTAATAAATCACTTTCAGATTCTATCATAATATGGTCACTCTTCCCTAAAGGCTCCTTTACTACAAGGTTATTAATTAACCCTTTTTCATTGCACATACTCGATCTAAAATATCCTGTTCACTTACTGGTTCCTTAACATACTGGTCTAGAAAACTATCTTGTATACATTCCATGAATTTGTCCTTCACACTATTATTACAAAGTTGGTTTGCCCAATTTATATGTAGATTAAAATCCCCCATAATTACTGTATTACCCTTGTTACATGTACCACTAATTTCCTGATTTATGCTCTGCCCTACATTACAACTACTGTTTGGGAGCCTAAAAACAACTCCTACCAATGTGTTCTGCACTTTGATGTTTCTTAGCTCCACATATTCACTTGGGGGAGTGGTACAGGAGTGAGGAGCTAAAGTACTAGTAGAAAGATAATTTTATTAAATATATGTCAGATTGAATTGCATTTGTTTTATGTGCACTGTTACAAATTTGAGACAACTTTGGGTATCTTCTTGTGTACAGTACTGTCAGTTGCTTCCTTAAGCCACTTGAATGCCTGCTTTTTATGAAAGTTGACGCACACTGCCCTATATCGACTTGTGCAATAACAGGACTCAGGAGTGCAACAATCGAACTCCTTTATTATCCGACCTAGATTTCAATGATTGCTCATGATTTTAAAGATCTGTGGGCTGGATTTTCCTTTTAAATCGCCCCCACCCGATCCTTAGCGGTGTTCCGGCGGTTGCGTCTTTTTCAACCGCCGGAATGCAGCTGGTGCGTGCTCCCGCAGTTTTCGGATGCTCCATGCCGGCAGCGGCGAAGCAGTGCGGGAGCGAAGTGCAGCGGGCGGTGTGTGGCGGAGGAGGACTATCGACTCGGGAATTTTCGGCTCCTAAGTTGTGCGCATGCGCGCGCGGCTGTCACACTTCCCCCCCCCCCCCCCCCCCGGGAGAGGCAAGAGACTGTCGGCCTGCGATCCTGTGTGGGGTGGGGGGGAGGAGAGAGTGAGATTGCTGTGGGGGGGAGGAAGACTGGGGGGTGGGGGGGGGAGCGGGGGAGGAGAGACCTGGGGCTGAGAAAGACTAAAGGAGTAACTAAGGCTTAGACCATTTATATTATTGCCTTACACTAGAAAATACTACAATCCATTTAAAAAATACATTAAACTATGGAGAACTATAAAGATCTGTGTAATATCAAACAAACCTGTCAGATCTGTGTCCATTCCGCCCACTTAAGATCCAGTAAGGCCTGCTTTTTCAGTATTAAGGTCCGGTGGTAAACAGATCTTAAATGCTGAAACCTCCATTTTGGGTGGTAATATAGGGACAGACATTATCGAACATCGCCCGGCAGTAATGACACTGGAATTTACAGCTGGGCGATATCTGGGCGGTAAATAGGCGATTTGAGAGGAAACGTGTGTTTATGGGTGGTAAATGGATGATTTGAAAGGCAACTCTGGCCCATTGTATGGTGTATATGCATTTAAATAGCACTCGTAGAGCACGCTGCATATACTGATTATACACAAGCGGAATTACTGATTTGCAAAATTCTTTTTGCGCTGTTGTTCAATTAAGAGCAAATTGTTCCCACTTATGTTATTACAAGTACCATGTTCTCTGCTTGAAGCTAGCTTTACAGATCTTGTTTTCTTCACAGCACTCGAAACAGTTATTAGCAGCTGTAAATCAGAAGAAGTTGTGGGTGAAGCAAATCAGAAATTGATCCAGCTTCTGGTGAATAACTTGTGTTTGATGGAGCCTCCTGTTAGGGCTCAAACAGTAAGTGAAACATTTTAAGAAAATTAAACATTATTGTTGAAACTAATTCTAAATCACCCCCACCTCGCCCTCCTGGAGAATTTAAGAGCAAATTGGCAGAAATATTTGAGCGAGTGAACCATTTTCAGGATTAGCCAGATGAAGTACAGTGTCTTTTCCAGTCTTGTACTCTCCCATGTTTCCTTGGTGCCAAGTGGCCATTGCTTATGAGTGCTTTGATGGAGAGTATTGGCAGACTGTTTGATTTTCGCCAAGTCAGCAGGGACCAGGGATCAAACCTGGAATCTTCCTTGTCTGTATGGCCTATCTGCTATTGTGGAACTCTTGTTTGAAACAATTACTATTACACCAGTTAGCTCTTACGCATTGCTCATGGACACATTTTTTTAAGTCCATCCTCTCTGTAACTGATCCACTGCCTTTTCTCATTTTTTGGCTTTTTCTTCCACTTTTTTCTCTCTTTGCTTTTATTTTCTGTCTCTTGCTCTTTCTCATTGCCTCTTGCATGGTTTCTCACTGTCTCTCGCGCACACTTTCTCCATCTATCTCTTGTTCTCACTCTTTCTCTGTATATCTTGTCTTCTCGCTCATCTCTTTTTCTCTAAATCTGCCACTCTGTATGCCTCTGACACACTTCCTCTTTCCACTTGTCTCTCAGTCTCCTTTGTCCTTTAATCTCCAGCGGAGATCTGCAGCCAAATTCAGGGCTATAGCAGTAGTCATACCAACAACTTGGTCTCTCCCTGGCAGGACAGATGGGGCATGTGACATCTTGTTGAGTTAAGGTAAACATCCTAATCCCAAGATATGTCCCCATCCTCCCAGGCCATTCCTGATTTCTTACAGGCCTCCAGTGAGCAAGCAGGAGGTCTTGGACAGGGAGGTAGGCCAGGGCTGAAAGGAACAAGCGGGGAGGACGGGAGTGGGCGAGTGCGACAGCTGCACTTAATGGAAAATAAAGTAAATAAATATTAATGAGCAGGCTTCAGCATATTCAGTGGCTGAGCCTTGGGAGGGAAAAAGTTAACTCTAGAGATGGAAATTAAATAAATATCGTAAAAATTAAATGTATTAAGTGACACAACTTGGAAAAATTATGTTCAATGGAACCTGAAGGATTAAATACACTGAATGGAATTATTAAATAAATATAAATACTAACAGCAGAGATTGGAAATGCTTGTGAAAGATTCAGACTCCAGGAATGGATGAGCCTTACAACTACTGCAAAGGAGAAATTATAAGTGAAGTAGTAATTAAATTATGTTCAAATCGAAATTTATGGTTAAACTGTAATCCGGGGTATTCTATGATTGGGCAGCGAGGAAGAGAGAATATTTGTGAGACTGATTACTGCTTAAAAATGTTCACTTAAAATGAGCGCCGGTTTCCTTTACAAAACACAAAGACTGGGTATCAGCTTTTGGGATCACTGAACTAAACAATTTCTCCTGTTTTATTGCCAACTTTAGCATATTTGTAACTGGTCGAACTTCACTTTTAGAATGTTTTTTTAAGTATAACAATGATGCATAAACAACTGCTTAGAGGAAACATAGAAAATAGGTGCAGGAGTAGGCCATTCTGCCCTTCGAGCCTGCACCGCCATTCAACAAGATCATGGCTGATCACCCACCCCAGCACCTCCCCCTCCACACCCCCCTGACCGCCCCCCCCCCCCAGCCGCAAGGACCACATCCAACTCCCTCTCGAACACATCCAATGAACTGGCATCAACAACTCTCCGCGGCAGGGAACCCCACAGGCCAACAACTCCCCGAGTGAAGAAGTCTCTTCCCAATCCCAGCCCCAAACAGCCCATCCCCATCCCAAGAGCATGCCACCCTCCGCCTCCGGATCCACCCAACACCGGGAACATTCCCCCCGCACCCAAGGAAGGGGCAAAGGTGATTGATTCAGTTATGATACAATTTCATGATATTGAAATTAAGTTTTACGGCAGTGGGTGGGAACATAAAGGGGGCCCTCACAGTGAGCAGCATAAAATACTGTCAGTGTTGCTAAGAAGTGTGACTGTATTCATTGCTTTGTTTGCAGATGGGAAATCTCGTGCAAGTCATTGGAAAAGAGCGCTCAAACCTGGAACAGAAGCTGATCTCCAATATACTAAGTTTTGCTTTAGTTCAGGCCTTGGAGAAACTGTCTGAAGTAGATGGTTTGAACATTGCTTTGCAAGTGTACGATATTCTGGAGAAAAAACTGAAGAAACTAGTTGCAAAAAGTTCAGATGTGGTAAGAATCTTTAACTCTTTTGAGGACTGTAGCAACTTTTCAGAATCAAAATCAAAGGACGGCAGTATTTTTAGTTTATTCCTAGAATTTTACAACCCAAGAAGCATTGGCCTAGAGACTGCGGTTGGAGACGTAACTCAGGAGTACGCCTCCGACCCGCGAAACAATTACAAAAGTACCTCCTGGCGCCCAGGCTGCGTAGAGTTGAGGTCACGGCTCTCAAGGCAAAGGGCAACGTAATGGTCCACAGATCGCAGGGACTCGGGCGGTTTGAAAGTGTACCTGGAATCATGTGGGCCCTGTACTCCAATGACAAAGGAGCATTCCATTTCAGTCATTTACGAAGGGAATCGCCTAATGATATACAGTGGAATTCCCGAATCTAATTATACAATGTACAAAATTGCAATTTTATTCATAAGTTCCTTCATTGCACCAACCTCAATAAAAAAAACACGTTCATTTTTGATCATTTTAAACATTATTAAGACTGTAATCTGGGCTGATATTTGCATAAACTAATTTAATCAAGTGTATGTGCATAATTTAGAATATAAAAATGGTTAATTTAAGGCTTAGATGGCCCTTTACGCTGATGCAAGCCGGCCCCACACCTGCTTGATTCTATCATAAGACTTATATGGGCAATTGCTGAACAAATGGCCCAACTCTGCGCCAGCGTTTGCTTTTTCGGACCCCCTGCAGGTGTCCTGTCAGCGTGTACGTTGACATGCTGCAAGTTCCGGATTTTGCGCATGCGGAAATCCGGAGCATGCGGGGGCATTTCTTCACAGACACTGCAATTTCAGAGCCATTATTTATTTTTTTGCTAGTTTCTCTCTTTCTCCTCCTGAAGATTTTCACCAGGAATTTCCTCTGTGGTTTTCCCAATCGGCCGCCATAAATTTGGTGGTGGAAACCCCATTCATGCAGTTTATCTGGGATTGCTGCCATTCGTTATGGAGGCTAATTGTGAGAACCCCCAAATAAATTCCCGTTCCAGTATAGTGGACATACACCCTCTGGTATTCATCCAAGTTCCCATTCCTCATGAGTGAGCTTTGACACTGCTGAGTGACAGAGAATATTCGACAAGGAAATTGACCTCCTCTTGTTCCTATATCAGCAGCATATTCCACCATGGAAGACATCATAAGCTGGTTCTTGTCCTTGTCCGACACCCATACACATGCACTTTCTAACATGGGCCACTAGATAGGGATTAAGGAGTGGGAAATATGTTTGGATTTTCCCCTTGCCAGCTTGTAGCACGACCATTGCCACCTTGGCTGATATCTGTTAACTCAGCATGGCCAGAAATCAAAGCTGGGACATCTGGTTTTTATCGCTCAGTTACAAGCCTTTCCATTCTGACCACCCGCAAGAATTTTAAAAGGTACTTTTATAATTCTACCTTTCTGCCTTCAAATTATTCCTTTATTTTCTCTCGTGCGTGCAGTAAAGGTACGATTAAACTGATTTAAGTGTCGATAACTTGCGTTACTGTCTTTTAGCAGGTGCCCATACTTTGGAAGTTAACCCCTTTCTTTGTACCTTTTTTTTTAAAAAGACACCTTTTCCAATCCTTGTCTGGTAGGTTGTTTCCTGTGTTTTTTTGCTTTGCAATTTCCTTGGTATCCAGGTGTTGATAACCAAATAGTTTGGACATCCATTCGTTAAGGGAACCACTGTCGCGAACTAAGTAATTTAAGTGATATGTTTTTAAATCATTGTTTTTTCACCTATTGTCCTTGAGACTTGTCCTGCCCTTTCATGAATCATCTCCAATCAACTTAGCAGGCACCCATGCCTTCACGGGATGAGCTTTGAAACCAACAGTGGTGGACGAGGCTCGTCCAGGGTAACTTCTTCTGATACTTGTTTTTTCCTCATATCATCAGAGCTCAGTGATTCAACAAATGGGGAATCCTAAGTGTACTCCATTTATGACATGATATTTTCCCAACCGGCATAATGTCTTTTTTAAGTTTTAATATATCCACATTTACAGAATTGTTCTCTATACTTCTGTATTCATCCCATTCAGCTGTTAAATATTGTAGCGGGCACACACGTTCATCATCATAGGCAGTCCCTCGGAACCGAGGAAGACTTGCTTCCACTCTAAAAATGAGTTCTTAGGTGACTGAACAGTCCAATACGAGAACCACAGTCCCTGTCGCAGGTGGGACAGACAGTCGTTGAGGGAAAGGGTGGGTGGGACTGGTTTGCCGCATGCTCTTTCCGTTGCCTCCGCCTGGTTTCTGCATGCTCTCTGTGATCAGACTCAAGGTGCTCAGCGCCCTTCCAGATGCACTTCCTCCACTTAGGGCGCTCTTTGGCCAGGGACTCCCAGGTGTCGGCAGGGATGCTGCACTTTATCAAGGAGACTTTGAGGGTGTCCTTGAAACATTTCCTCTGCCCACCTTTGACTCGTTTGCCATGAAGGAGTACCAAGTGGAGCGCTTGCTTTGGGAGTCTCGTGTCAGGCATGGAAAACTGTGGCCTGCCCAGCGGAGCTGATCGAGTGTGGTCAGTGCTCCAATGCTGGGAATGTTGGCCTGGTTGAGGACACTAATGTTGGTGCGTCTGTCCTCCCAGGGGATTTGCAGGATCTTGCGGAGACATCATTAGTGGTATTTCTCCAGCAACTTGAGGTGTTTGTTGGACATGGTCCATGTCTCTGAGCCATACAGGAGGGCAGGTATTACTGCAGCCCTGTAGACCATGAGCTTGGTGGCAGTTTTGAGGGCCTGGTCTTTGAACACTCTTTTCCACAGGCAGCCGAAGGCTGCACTGGAGGCGGAGTTGAATCTCGTCGTCAATGTCTGCCTTAGTTGATAGGCTCCCAAGGTATGGGAAATGGTCCACATGGTCCTGGGCAGCGCCGTGGATCTTGATGACTGGGGGACAGGTTGGTGGAGGACCTTTGTCTTACGGATGTTTAGTGTAAGGCCGAAGCTTTCGTACGCCTCTGAACATGTTGACTATGACTTGGAGTTCAGCCTCTCGGTGTCGTCCGTGTACTGTAGCTCGACGACCGAGGTTGGGGTGGTCTTGGATCTGGCCTGGAGACGACGAAGGTTGAACAGCTTCCCACTGGTTCTGTAGTTTAGTTCCACTCCAGCGAGGAGATTGTTGAGTGTGAGGTGGAGCATGGCAGCGAGGAAGATTGAGAAGAGGGTTGGCGCGATGATGAAGCCCTGTTTGACCCCGGTCCGGATGTGGATTGGGTCTGTAATGGATTTGTGGTAAGGATCACGGCCTGCATGTCGTCGTCGAGCAGGCGGAGGATGGTGATGAACATGTGGGGGCAGCTGAAACGGAGGAGGATAGACCCTCGCGGTTGACAGTGTCAAAGGCCTTTGTCAGGTCAAAGAAGGCCATGTATAAGGGTTGGTGCTGTTCCCTGCATTTTTCTTGCAGCTGTTGCGCTGTAAAAATCATGTCCGTTGTACCCCATAGGGGACGAAATCCGCACTGTGACTCCGGGAGGAGCTCCTCAGCCACAGAAGGCAGTTGAGGACTCGAGCAACGACTTTCCCAGTGGCTGATGACAGGGAGATTCCTCTAGTTGCCGCAGTCGGACTTGTCCCCTTTTTTTTTAAAGATGATCACGATCACTGCATCTCTTGAGATCTCCTGGCATGCTCTACTTCCTCTAGATGAGAGATGAGGTCATGCATTCGCGCCAACAGTGCCTCTCCGCCATACTTCAGTGCCTCAGCGGGGATTTCATCCGCTCCCATAGCCTTGTTCTTCAGCTGTCTTACGGCTTTTTCTGCCTTGTACAGGGCTAGGGTTTCACTGAGGCGGTGGCGGGTAGCATGGTGCGGGATGGAGTCGAGGACACTCGAGTCAAACGCAGAGTCTCGGTTGAGAAGATCTTCGAAGTGCTCCTTCCAGCGGGCCCTGACTGCCTCGGTGTCCTTGATGAGTGATTCCCCATTCTTGGCCAGCAGTGGGGTGGGGCCTTCGGTATTTGGGCTGCAGGTGACCTTGACTGGGTGAAGAATCCTCGCACATTATGGCTGTCGGCCAGTTGCTGTATCTCCTGTGCTTTTTCCATCCACCATCGTTTTTTAGGTCCTGAGTTTTTTGTTTGACCTCGGCCGAAAGCCGTCTGTAATGCTGCCTTGCACACACATTACACTTTTATTAAGTAAATATATTTACACTTTGTACACTTCATCACAAATTTAAACTAAATGATTCAAATAGATTTTTAGACCAAAAGCTAATTGCCTACCAGTCTTGCTAGCAAATTTGATCTGACCCATTCAAAGAAAGAAAGACATGGATTTATATAGTGCCTTTCATGACCACCAGACGTCTCAAAGTGTTTTGCAGCCAATGAAGTACTTTTGGGATGTCGTCACTGTTGTGATGTGAGAAATACGGCAGCCAACTTGCACACGGCAAACTCCCACAAACAGCACTATGATAGTGACCCGAAAATCCTTTTTTTGCTATGGTGATTGAGGGATAAATATTGGCCTGGGCACTGGGGATAACTCCCTTGCTCCTCTTCAAAATAGTGCCATAGGATCTTTTGCGCCCGCCTGAAGAGCAAACGTGGCCTCAGTTTAACATCTCATCCGAAAGGCAGCACCTCCGACAGTGCAACACTCTTTCAGTATCAGTTAACCCGACTTTATTCTCTATTTACTCTACAACATATACATTGGCTTGGCATCTACTGTGAGCATTCCTAAGTGTTAAGCAATTGTGAACATAAACCACATCTTGTGTTTATTTCTGTTGTAACAATATAATAATACAAAATTATGATAAAAATGAAATGGAAATGGGGAGGAGAATCTGTTGTGCTATCAAATCCTGCTTGTGTAAATGGAGCAATAGAGTCAGACGAGGACAATAACGAACAAGACTTGTGCTCTTTCAATGGAATATAGACCAAGAACTGAGCACACTGCTTTTAAAATTGAAAGATCGGTATTCATTGTTCCCTCAAGATGGAACCATGAAATTCCAAAGGAAAAATTGAAGATTTGACCCCCCCCCCCACCCCTTCCCTTAGCCCCAAAACACACCCCACATAAAAATATTCCCACACTTCATGAAAAATTAGTTTGCTGAATGTTTAGGTATGAATCTAATCACTCTCCCCATTCAACATTGCAGATGTTTTCTCAAAGGTGGCATCTTTGGTCTGTTGAAGGGAATGTGGTACCAGCAGAGCTACTTACTGAATATGTGGAGAATGTGAGGATTGGCAATGCTGGAAGTACAGAAACTGGATTTATTCTCATTTTGTTGCTAAAGAACTTTATTGTTGCTTTCAAACCTCCCGAGTCACTGTTGAAAGGTGAGGATATTGTCTATTGATAATTTGAGCATTAGTGTGACCCACGTATATTCACACTTTGGAACAGAGATGATTTGCTGCTGCTATTAATATATTTTTTTTAAATGCAAGAGAATAAAAGGCATCAATTGGAAGTAATGTAACCAAAATCAAGTACTCAATATTTGTTTTCTTGGAGATAAAATGCAGATAATTTTTTCTTTAGTCAATTGTTCTTGAGCATGGCTGATGTTTAAACATTGTTAACTCCATCTGACAGAATGTACTGCGACTAACTTTTTTTAAAGGGCTGTTTATGCGAGCATTTTGTTTGTAAATGCAAGAAAGGTGGGTATGTCCTCTGCTTAATAGAATTGCACATGTTCACTGGTTAGCAATCTGTGTTGACATTAGCTTATAAGGGCACTTGCCATGAAATACTTTGACTGTGACTTGTTTGAGCATATTTGAGCAAATTCTATAGAGGATGACTGTTGTACCTTATCTGGAGTGCTGTTCTAGCCATTTCCACGCAGCTAGATCCCAGAATCAGTATCGAGACCTGTCACTTGTCAGCACATTGCCCAGGTTTTGCTATAGGCTGGCATGGGCTGCTTTGTTATGAGAGAAGTCACAAATGGAGCTGTACATTATAGAATGGTCAGTGACAACCAACTGCTTACCTTATGATCGAAGGAAAGTCATTGTTGAAGTACCTGAAGATGGTTGGGCCAAAGACTCTGCCTGTAATTATTATTGGCCTCTGATAACCCCTGCCATCTTCCTTTGTGTCATGTATGACTCCAGCCACTGGAGGGTTTCCCATTGACATCAGTTTTGCTGGGGCTCCTTGGTGCCAAACTTGGTCCAATGTTGCTTTGATGTCAAGCTAGTTACTCTCATCTTGCCTCGTGGTCATTTTTCTGGTGCTGCACCACACATTGGCAGATTTAATTGAATTACATTTCACATGTTCTGAAAGGTTGAGATAATCACTCGGCTACTAGACCCAGTTTGTGTTTTATTATTACTGTACAACCTTTCAGATCAGACTTGGTGGAACCCTGAATGTTTGGATGGACAAAGCTGTGATTATCTTCATCTTCTCATTGATGTGTTTGACCTTATTGTTTGCGGTGCTGGTGAAGGAAGCCTTGCATGGAACTTTAGGAAACTCGTGCAGCTTCTGATTAAGGTGAGTGGCTATTTAATCCGTGGTATCAGTTTAACTACTGAGATGGAGATGGGGAACACTGCAAGAGAACACAAAAACTGGTGGGTAAAAGCAATTATTAATGCAATATTTTCTACAGGATTGATCTGATGACATTACTCTTGTAGTTCCAATTCAAACATTGAGATAAAGCATTTTGGGATGGCTCTCATAATAAAAGTTTATACAGCTGCTTACTTCTGGTTTCCTTTTTCTACAATTTCTCTCGTTCTAACTCCACTAACTACATACTCTCATTTTCATTTTACTAATCAAAAAAATTGGAGTTAAGAGCCAGTTCAGGTGGGAACTTTGGATTCTGTATTTCTCTGAACTGAACATTCAATTTGATTTGTGCGAAGTGTCTTGCACTGAATGGAGTTACCTACTGTGCATTTACTCGTGTGTAGAGCCACTGTATTCTCAATGATCCTCATCTAACTAATTATGTTAGAAGAACAACTGAAGATATTGAATAAATTGCCATTTGCATCGGAAGACAAAACGTTTTAAAATTTCCCATGTGATAAATTTGTGTACTTTATTTTTCATGTACTATATGTTATGAATAATAAAATACACAAATTTACTGACCGCCTGAAATCCTAACATGGAAAAAGCTTTGGTCAAGTGCCAGCAAGTTAAAAGATAACTTGTTTTTTCAATCCAAACGCAGGGTGAATAATTGAATTCCAATGCACATAACCACTTCCAGCATAAAGACACTGTCCGTGTTTGAGGTTTTTTTGGTAGATCATAAAACTCATCACCAGTAGCATAAAAAAGCTAATTTAAAGTAAATGTATGTATTGTACTGATAAAATATGGTTTTGTAACTATCCTTTTCATTTGCTAATTGATGAATATTAATATTTCAGACCCACTTGCATGATTCCAGTCGTCTCTTCAAATTCTTGTCACTTTTGTGGAGCTACAATTGTAATCTTAACAACCAGTTGAACCGTACAATAAGTGCTGTACTGCAGACTCGAGCCCTTTACTTCGGACACGCACTACTCGCATCGCAGTCTACAGGGAAGATAAGTCAGATTGCATCTCCATCGTTGCCAGGTATGGTCTATCTAACACGTGTTTACTCCACTAAATTGGTTAAATATATTATTTAATTTTAAAACTGTGATGGCACTTTGTTAATAAATTGTGATTCGCTTTCAGTGGTGGTCTCCTTAGTCATCAGTTTGGGCAATCCTGTGAGAGAGGTGCGCCGGGGAGCTATTGCCTGTCTGCAGACGTTAACAGAAGTACAAGAGTCTGTCTTTCATGTGGTCATTGATAAGCTTGTCCATTTGGCAGAAGAGATTATTGCAGATCCCACCCATTTAAGTCAGGTAAGAAAGGAGACCAGGACTGTTCTATTTTTCTGTTAATTTTGTGCAATTTTGGGGGGTAATTTCATTTGGATGCAGTAGTTTTCATAATATCACTGTTTCCTCATTTAGTTTTAATTTGGTGTGATGCACTGACCTAAAGGGTGACCCATGCAGAACATGACCCATGAGAACAGGAGTCGGCCGTTTAGCCACTTGAGCCTGTTCCGCCATTCAGTGAGATCATAGGAACTCGCCCTTTTTTGGTGTGGAAGCAAGTCATCCTCGTTTCAAGGAACGGCCTATGATGATGGGATGGGGCTGATCTGTGACCTAACTCCAACTGCCTGCATTTGCCCCATATCCCCTTAATACCTATGGTTGACAAAATCTATTAATCTTCGATTTAACTGCCAGTTGCGGAAGAGAGTTCCAAACTTCTACTACCGTTTGCGTGTAGAGAAGTGTTTCCTGACTTCACTCCTGAAAGGTCTGGCTTTAATTTTTAGGCTATGTCCTTGACTTCCCAATCAATGGAAATTATTTTTCTCTACCCTATTAGTTCCTCTTAATATCTTGAAAACTTTGATCAAGTCACCCCATAACCTTGGAAATTCCAGGGAATACAACCCTAGTTTGTGTAATCTGTCCTCATAATTTAACCCTTGGCGTCTGAGTATCATTCTAGTAAATCTACACTGCACTCTCTCCATTATATCCTGCCTAAGGTGTGGTGCTCAGAACTGCTCACAGTAGTCCAGCTGTGGTCCAACTAGGGCTTTGTACAGCTGTAGCGTAACTTCTTTCCTCTATCTATTACGATGTAATTTTATGCTTCCATCTGCACTGCTTACAATGCCGCCTCTCTTTGTGTCGTCATCAAATTTGAGTATGTGGTCTGTATCCCATCATCTAAGTCGTTAATAAATACAGTGAATAGTTGAGTCCCCAACACAGATTCCTGTGGGACACGGCTAGTCACATCTTACCTATTGGAGTACCTGCCTATTATCCAGTCGTATACTGTACATGATTTGCCTCCCTTAATGGCTGTAAATTTAAGTGTAACAGTGAGATACCTCCCCTCATCTGGTAGACTCAGCTACTTGGTTGCTGAACTCCAATACCAGATATGCTTTTGCCACCTTCTTTACTTTCTTTTGCAATTCTTACTCTGAGTCTCAAGAAAATATACCCTAAGGGCCATTTTTCTGGTTTTTGTGCTTATGTCAGGTAGCACAGATTTGAAATTCGGTCATGTACTGTGCACAATTTTCCACCTTTAATGGCTGCAGAATTAAGCGCAACACATGCCCAAATATCCAACGTGCACTCTTGGCAGATGAGACTCCCTGTTGGGAGCATGAAGCTGAAAGATGACCCCTCTAATCCCATGAGTCAAACATATTCCTAAAAAGACTATCTTCAGTAGGCTCAGATGAAATTTAAGCAAAAGTGGACTTTTCTCTTTCCCTTTCTCTTCAACCCCCAGTCTCCATCACCATTTACCATTACCCCTCAGGTATCCTCAATTTTAGCCAGGAAGCAGCAGATACAAAAACCAATGATTCTGTTTACTATTTTATGGCTTTATCAATGTTTTTTGCCACTTTCAATTTCCTGTGTAGCTGCATACCAAGATACCTTTATTCCTTTACTCCATTATTGCTCAATTGTTTCATTTGTCCAGGCTCTGGGTAGCTTATTTGAAGAGCTTTTAACATCCAGTAAACCAAGACCACAGCACAAAAAGCTGACACAAGCTCTGGAGAACTTTCTACAATGCATTGGAGATGCCGGGCGGCCATCATATGTAGCACGTAACCTGCTGAAGGCATTTGAGGAAGTGAATGGAGAGGTGAGATTTTTAATTTAGAATATCGTTTTACCCAGTCAAATTGCAATTTCAAGTCGATTGATGACGATTAGTGCTAAGAGATACAATTAAATAATTAATATAAAGAGAAACTTAAAAAATTATGAAAACTGTCTCATAAGTCATCCATCTTAACATCTCTTAATGACTTTACTCATTGGCTGTGAAGATCTGTTGCATCTAGCACTCGGTTGGTTGAATGATTGTCCAATTAAACCAGGGTAATTGAACTCTGAATACTTTTTATTCATAGCAATTAAGGTAATGTCATTGGTGCAGTTGTCCATATGGCAGAATGATGAATGAATATGACTGGAAGGTTATTTCCAGTGGGATTCCGCAGGGTTCAGTACTGGGTCACTTGCTTTTTGTGGTATATATCAACGATTTAGATTTGAATATAGGAAGTATGATTAAGAAGTTTGCAGACGACACTAAAATTGGCTGTGTGGTTGATAATGAAGAGGAAAGTCATGGGCTGCAGGAGGATATCAATCTACTGGTCAGGTGGGCAGAGCAGTGGCAAATAGAATTTAATTCAGAGAAGTGTGAGGTGATACACTTTGGGAGGCCTATAAAGAAAAGGGTCTACACATTATGCGATGAACAAAGGGACCTTGGATCTCTGAAAGTAGCAGGCCCGGTGGATAAGGTGGTTAAGAAGGCATAAGGAATGCTTGCCTTTATTGGCCAAGGCATAGAATATAAGAGCAGGGTGATTATGCTTAAATTGTTAGGCCACAGCTGGAGTACTGCGTGCAGTTCTGGTCGCCGTCTTATAGGAAAGACGTGATTGCACTAGAGAGGGTGCAGAGGCGATTTACTCGGATGCTGCCTGGAATGGAGAATCTTAGTTATGAGGACAGATTGGATAGGCTCGGTTTGTTCTCATTGGAACAGAGAAGGTTGAGAGGAGACCTCATCGAGGTGTACAAAATATTGAGGGGCCTGGACATAGTGGATAGTAAGGGTCTATTTCCATTGGTGGAGGGGTCTATTACGAGGGGGCGTAGTTTTAAGGTGGTTGATCGAAGGTTTAGAGGGGATTTGAGGAGGGGGCTTCTTGACACAGAGGGTTGTGGGGATCTGGAACTTGCTGGCTGGAAAAGTGGTGGATGCAGAAACCCTCACCACTTTTTTAGAGATGGTTGGATGGGCACTTAAACTGCCATAACCTGCAGGGTTACGGACCTACGAGAGCTGGTAATTGGGATTAGACGAGATGATCTTTTGTTGGTCGGCGCAAATATAATGGTAAGTACTGCAGGGAAGAGAATACAGCCAGAGTGATTTCCTGGACTAGTTTTGATCGCCTGGATGGGTCTGAGAGGAATTTTCCCAGATTTTTTTCTCCCGAAATTGGCCTGGGTTTTTATCTGTTTTTTGTCTCTCCCAGGAGATCACATGGCTCTAGTCGGGGTGGAGTGTAGATGTTTTTAGTATAAGGGGTGTTGCAGTGGTGTGGGGTGGACGGGTTGGGCTGGGTGCTCCTTGCCTTTCCGTTATTGTTCATGGGTTTGTGGCTGCTGACGAAGGGCCGTGCGGCTCTTTGTTGGCCGGCGCGGACACGATGGGCCGAAATGGCCTCCTTCGAGCTGTAAATGTTTCTATTGGGAAGACCGAAACCACTGTCTTCTGTCCCAACCACAAACTCCCATTCTGTGCACACCAACTCTGTCCCTCTTCCTGGCCGGTGTCTGAGACTGAACCAAACCATTTGGAACACAAGAAATAGGAGCAGGATTAGGCCGTTTGATCCCTCGAGCCTGCTCTGCCATTTAATAAGGTCATGGCTGATCTGATCATGGACCCTGTTCCACTTCCCTACCCGCTCCTCATAACCCTTTATTCCCTTATCGTTCAAAAATCTGTATCTCCGCCTTAAATATATTCAATGACCCAGCCTCCACAGCTCTCTGGGACAGAGATTTACAAACCTCAGAGAAGAAATTCCTCCTCGTCTCAGTTTTAAATGGACAGCCCATGTCGTCCTATTTGACCCTGAGATGAGCTGCCAATCCCATATCCGCTCCAAGACTGCCGACTTCCACCTCCATAACATCGCCCATCTCCATCCCTGCCTCAATGCATCTGCTGTTGAAGCCCTCATCCAGGCCTTTATTGTCTCTAGACTCGACTATTCTAATGCTCTCTTGGCCAGCCCCCACAAGTCCCATTCACCCGTAACCCCTATGCTCGCTGACCTACATTGGCTTCCAGTCCAGCAGCGCCTCAATTTTAAAATTCTCATGCTTGTTTTCAAATCCCTCCATGGCCTTGCCCCTCCCTATCTCTAACCTCCACCAGCCCTACAACCCTTTGGGAACTCTGTGCTCCTCCAATTCTAGCCTCTTGCGCAACCCATGTTTTCATTGTTCTACCATTGACGGCTGTGCCTTCAGCTGTCTTGGCCCGAAGCTCTGGACTTTCCTCCCTAAACTTCTCCACCTTTCTACCTTGCTTCTCCTCATTTAATACACTCCTTAAAACTTACCTGTTTGACCAAGTTCGGTGTCAAATTTTGTTTTGTGAAGTACCTTGGGACACTTACTATGTTAAATACAAGTTGTTGTTGTTGAATAAACTTTGACTTTCTTTTTGGTAAATTGGAATAAGCTTGAGTTTTTACAGTGAAAAGAATGATAACTAGTCTGCATAATATATGAAAATAGATTCAGTGGTATGTAAATGATTGCAAAATAGTTTAATTTAAAAAAATCTTCTTATTTATTGCTATTAAAGAAGCAGTCTGCCTTAATTGAAAGTCTTGGTATTATTGTTGTTTGCCACTTTGAAATGATGCAGTTTAGTCCCACCCAGAATCATTGAATTGAGGCCCTGACCCATACAAACCATGAAAGTCTCTGATTTAATGTCGGTCTGTGCCAAATTACCTAGGGCAACGATCAGGAACGACAGTTAGCTTTGAATGGATGGGTGGTGGTGGAGTGGGGTGGGGGGGTGGTGGGGTGCGTGGAATTTAGCGAGAGTCATCACTTCTGATCACTGTCTAGTGAACTTTACCCCCACTGGAATGTACGTTCGTCTGAATGTTGGTTGAACACTGATGTCGTCACAATTGAGTGACTTTCCCATAATGCTGTATGACTGCCCAATGATTATGAAATAATTTGCCTCAACATGACGCCTGTCTTTGGGGATAGGGTACGATGGGCAAAGAATAATTTAAAAAAACAAGCCAGGTGAGTGGCATTTTGGTGGCTGGCATTGGCATTCTCCAGCTTGGTTGGTTCAGGTACATGTTGTCATCGCCTGTAGTTTGACTTGCAGTTTTCCAAACACTACATACCAGAATGATGATTTTGAATCGTGTCGTTTCACTCAACCGAGATTTGGCAGTTTAAATGTGTTTTCAAGCAATTATTTTAAAACAAAAAAAACAATCTCTCCCAGTGATATGAAGGCACCTCTTCATTTGGCACATTGTTCAACAATGGATACCAGTCTCATTCCAGGTTAGCCTGACATCAGTAGTGGAGAAAATGTTGGAATCAATTATTAAAACTGTAATAGCAGCGCATTTGGAAAGCAGTGACAGGATCGGCCCAAGTCAACATGGTTTATGAAAGGGAAATCATGCTTGACAAATCTTCTAGAATTTTTTGAGGATGTAACTAGTGGAGTGGAGAAGGGAGAACCAGTGGATGTGGTGTATTTGGACTTTCAAAAGGCTTTTGACAAGGTCCCCCACAAGAAATTAGTGTACAAAATTAAAGCACATGGTATTGGGGGTAATGTGTTGACATGGATAGAGAACTGGTTGGCAGACAGGAAGCAGAGAGTCAGAATAAACGGGTCCTTTTCAGAGTGGCAGGCAGTGACTAGAGGGGGACCCGAGCTATTTACAATATACATCAATGATTTAGACGAAGGAATTGAATGTAATATCTCAAAGTTTGTAGATGACACTAAGCTGGGTGGCAGTGTGAGCTGTGAGGAGGATGCTAAGAGGCTGCAGAGTGACTTGGACAGGTTAGGTGAGTGGGCAAATGCATGGCAGATGCAATATAATGTAGATAAATGTGAGGTTATCCACTTTGGTGGCAAAAACAGGAAGGCAGAATATTATCTGAATGGTGACAGATTAGGAAAAGGGGAGGTGCAACGAGACCTGGGTGTCATGGTACATCAGTCATTGAAAGTTGGCATGCAGGTACAGTAGGCAGTGAAGAAGGCAAATGGCATGTTGGCCTTCATAGCGAGAGGATTTCAGTATAGGAGCAGGGAGATCTTACTACAGTTGTACAGGGCCTTGGTGAGGTCACACCTTGAATATTGTGTACAGTTTTAGTCTCCTAATCTGAGGAAGGACATTCTTGCTATTGAGGGAGTACAGCGAAGATTCACCAGACTGATTCCCGGGATGGCAGGATTGACATATGAAGAAAGACTGGATCGACTCGGCTTATATTCACTGGAATTTAGAAGAATGAGAGGGGATCTCATAGAAGCATATAAAATTCTGATGGGACTGGACAGGTTAGATGCAAGAAGAATGTTCCCGATGTGGGGAAGTCCAGAACCAGGGGTCACAGTCTAAGGATAAGGGGTAAGCCATTTAGGACCGAGGTGAAGAGAAACTTCTTCACTCAGAGAATTGTGAACCTGTGGAATTCTCAACCACAGAAAGTTGTTGAGGCCAGTTCGTTAGAGATATTCAAAAGGGAGTTAGATGTGGCCACTACGGCTAAAGGGATGAAGGGGTATGAAGAGAAAGCAGGAATGGAGTACTGAAGTTGCATGATCAGCCATGATCATATTGAATGGTGGTGCAGGATCGAAGGGCCGAATGGCCTACTCCTGCGCCTACTTTCTATGTTTCTATTCCAATGTGTCAAGGTTTTGTCGCATGCTATTTTAATTGTATTCAATTACTTTTCAGATCGTGCTGTCCAAGTTGTTACCCCTAATGGAGAGACTGCTCGTGAAAGAATCTGATGCTTTCCTCAAAGATGAAGCCCTTATGCTGCACATGATCCTCTCAAAGTACAACGAGCATTCTGCGGCATTACTGGCAAAGGATCCACATAGTCTGGATCTTTTCATCAGTGCGTTAAATAATTCCAAGGAACTGTACAGAGGGTTGCCAGCGCTGCAGATCACTGCACTTGGGCAGGTACTTTGTGCTGCAAATATACTGTTCAGGGAAAACATACAGGACTCAAGTTTGACATTTCCATAAATGCAGTGTTTGTTTGCTGGTAGAATACCTGTTAGTAAAACTGTTCTTCCCTTCCAACAATTTTCTAAATGTTTCTACTGGTCTATTGTTATTGTGCTAATATCTACGTGTATGCACGTTTGGAATGAGTAAGAAAAGGTAACTTGTGTGTACGCATTCAGTGAGGATAATAGCCACGCTTGTGTGTGCATGCACACTGAGGGCAGTGTTGTGCTTGTGTGCGTTATACGTTCACTGAGCAGTGGTGCTGTGATTGTGCATGTGGGCTTCACTGAAGAGTATTGTCATGCTTATGTGCATTCAGTGCCTTTGTAGATGCACGTGTATTCATGGACGTAGATTGGGTCTCTGGTGGATCTATTGCTCAGGATGACGGCTTGCCTGTCATCGTGGAGCAGGCGGAGGATTGTGACAAACTTTTGGGGGCAGCCAAAATGGAGGATCACACTTGACCAGCTCCGTTGGGCGGGCCACATCGTCTGCAAGCCCGACACGAGATTCCCTAAGCAAGCGCTCTACTTGGAACTCCGACAGGCAAGTGAGCCCCAGGTGGACAGAGGAAACGCTTCAAGGATACCCGCAAAGCCCCCTTGATAAAGTGTAACGTCCCCACCAGCACCTGGGAATCCCTGGCCCAAGAGCATCCGAGCGGGCGCTGAGCACCTCGAGTCTCGTTGCCGAGAGCATGCAGAAACCTAACGCAGGCAGCGGAAGGAGCGTGCGGCAAACCAGGCTCTCCACCCACCCTTTCCTTCAACCGCTGTCTGCCCTACCTGTTAGAGACTGTAATTCCCACATTGGACTGTACAGCTACCTGAGAACTCACTTTTAGAGTGGAAGCAAATCTTCCTCGATTTCAAGGGACTGCCTCTGATGATGTGTGTTGAATTTGGGATATTACCATGCTTGTGTGTACGTGTATTGAGGGATGTTGCTGCACACTCTAAAGAGATTTCCAACAATGAGGCAGGTTTTAGGATTTAAAATGGCAAAATATATTTTAAAAACATTAGATGGGTGCAGAAGAAACCTTGCTGGCAACTGCTCGTGGTGGCTATAACAATGAACTAATATACCTGTACTAGTATATTGCAGAACTGTTGGTTCAAATTCAGAATATAACCAACGTAAAGGATAAGCCTTTATGTAATCAATAGCCGTTGATCTGATATGAATCAAAACACTAACTTCAAGAGGTATTTTGTAATTGCCCACATAAGAACATAAGAAATAGGAGCAGGAGTAGGCCATTTGACTCCTCGAGCCTGCTCCGCCATTTAATAAGATCATGGCTAATCTGATCATGGACTCAACTCCACTTCCCTGTCTGCTCCCCATAACCCTTTATTCCCTTATCGCTCAAAAATCTGTCCATCTCCACCTTAAATATATCCAATCACCCAGCCTCCACAGCTCTCTAGGACAGAGTGTAGACAGACATAGATTTACAACCCTCTGAGAGAAGAAATTCCTCCTCATCTCAGTTTTAAATGGGCCCCTTATTCTGAGACTATGTCCCCTAGTTTTAGTTTCCCGTATGAGTGGAAATATCCTCTCTGTATCCACCTTATCGAACCCCCTCATTATCTTGTATGTTTCGATAAGATCACCTCTCATTCTTCTGAACTCCAATGAGTACAGACCCAACCTACTCAACCTGTCTTCTTCAAAAGTCAACCCCCTCATCTCCAGAATCAACCGAGTGAATGAACCTTCTATGAACAGCCTCCAATACAAGCATATCCTTCCTTAAACACGGAGACCAAAACTGTACACGGTACTCTAGGTGTGGCCTCACCAATACCCTGTATAGTTGTAGCAGGATCGCTCTGCTTTTATACTCTATCCCCCTTGCAATAAAGGTCAACGTTCTATTTGCCTTTCTGATCACTTGCTGTACCTTCATACTAACTTTTTGTGTTTCATGCACAAGGACCCCCAGGTCCCTCTGTACTGCAGCACTTGGCAATTTTTCTCCATTTAAATTATAATTTGCTTTTTTTATTTTTTCTGCCATAGTGGATAACTTCACATTTTCCCACATTACACTCCGTCTGCCAAACTTTTGCCCACTCTCTTAGCCTGTCTATATCCTTTTGCAGATGTTTTTGTGGCCTCCTCACAATTTGCTTTCCCACCCAATTTTGTATCATCAGCAAACTTGGCTACATTACACTCTGTCCCTTCATCCAAATCATTAATATAGATTGTAAATAGTTGAGACCCCAGCATCGATCCCTGCTGTTTACCAACCGGAAAATGACCCATTTATCCTGATTCTCTGTTTTCTGTTAGTTGGCCAATCCTCTATCCATGTTAATATATTACCCACAACTCTGTGAACTTTTATCTTGTGCAGTAATCTTTTATGTGGCACCTTACTGAATGCCATTGGAAATCCAAATACACCACATCCACTGGTTCTCCCTTATCCACCCTGCTCGTTACATCCACAAAGAACTCCAGCAAATTTTTCAAACATGAATTCCCTTTCATTAAACCATGCTGACTCTGCTTGATTGAATTATGCTTTTCCAATTGTCCTGCTACTGCTTCCTTAATAATGGACTCCAGCATTTTCCCAACGACAGATGTTAGTCTAACTGGTCTATAGTTTCCTGCTTTCTGTCTGCCTCGTTTTTTAAATAAGGGCGCTACATTTGCGATTTTCCAATCCGCTGGGACCTCCCCAGAATCCAGGGAATTTTGGTAGATTACAACCAATGTATCCACCATCTCTCCAGCCACTTCTTTAAAGACCCTAAGATGTTAGCCATCAGGTCCAGGGGACTTGTCTGTCTTTAGTCCCATTATGTTACCGAGTACTACTTCTTTAGTGATAGTGATTGTATTAAGTTCCTCCCTCCCTTTTGCCCCTTGATTATCCACTATTTGGATGTTTTTAGTATCTTCTACCGTGAAGACCAATACAAAATATTTGTTCAACATCTCTGCCATTTCCCTGTTCCCCATTATTAATTCTCCAGTTTAATCATTCTTTGCTGGTTTTTAAAAGTTTCCCAATCCTCTGGCCTCCCACGAGTCTTGGCCACATTGTATGCCCTTGTTTTCAATTTGATACCATCCTTTATTTCCTTAGTTAGCCACCGATCGTTATCCCTTCTCTTAGTCTTTTCTTCTCATTGGGATATATTTTTGTTGCGAGTTATGAAAAATCTCCTTAAATGTCCTTAAATCCTTAAATCCTTAAATCAACCGTCCCATACTTTAATCTATTTTCCCAGTCCACTTTAGCCAACTCTGCCTTCATACTTTGTAGTCTCCTTTATTTAAGCTCAGGACACTAGTTTGAGATACTAATTTCTCACCCTCCAACTGAATTTGAAATTCAACCATATTATGGTCACTCATTACTAGAGGATCCTTTACTAGATTGTTTATTAATCCTGTCTCATTACACAGTACCAGATCTAAGATGGCCTGCTCCCTGGCTGGTTCCATAAGAAATAGGAGCAGGAGTAGGTCATTTGGCCCCTCGAGCCTGCTCCGCCATTTAATGCGGTCAAGGCTGATCCGATCATGGACTCGGGTCCACTTCCCTGCCCGCTCCCCATAACCCCTTATTCTCTTATCGGTTAAGAAACTGTCTATCTCTGTCTTAAATTTATTCAATGTCCCAGCTTCCACAGCTCTCTGAGGCAGCGCATTCCACAGATTTACAACCCTCTGAGAGAAGAAATTCCTCCTCATCTCAGTTTTAAATGGGCAGCCCCTTATTCTAAGATTATGCTCCCTAGTTCTAGTCTCACCCATCAGGGAAAACATCCTCTCTGCATCCACCTTGTCAGGCCCCTCATGATCTTGCACGTTTCAATAAGATCACCTCTCATTCTTCTGAATTCCAATGAGTAGAGGCCCAACCTCCTCAACCTTTCCTCCGATGTCAACCCCCTCATCTCCGCAACGCACTGTTCAAGGAAACTATCCGGATACATTCTATGAACTCTTCCTCAAGGCTACCCTGGCCAATTTGCTTTGTCTAATCAATATGAAGGTTAAAATCGCCCATAATTATTGCTGTTCCTTTTTTACAAGCCCACATAAATTTCAGTTGGAAGAGGAGGATTTTGGACTAGTTATCTTCCCATTCTATTTCCAAGTGCCAGTGATGTTTTTATAACCTTTGTTTGTATCTAGATCTACTTTTAATTGTTTTATAAAACTTTCTCACTCTCTTCCAGATCACAAAACGGTTCTTTGCAGCGCTGCCTGATGGGAAGATTCAGCAGAGGTTGCTTGGAGTGCTATTTGACCTGCTTGTGGAGTGCAACCATCCAGTCTGTGCACAAACGATCAGCAGTGTCTTCAAGGGGGTGAGTAAAGCCAGCTTGGATGCATGGGATGTTTTTAGCTTGTGCTTAAACAAAATAAGGCTTATGTTACTAATTTGTGCTCAGGTTTGTTTAGGAACACAATGAAGGTAAAACGCAAGGTTGCCTGTTTGGAAGTTTTATATTGCAAACCTTAAGTTTTCATCTTGTAATATTGAACTTCTGATTAATGATATTTCTCAGTAGCGCCAGACTTTTTCCTCTGCCGACACTGGTATATTTTGGGCATAAAAATAATTTTATTAGAATATTAATCCTTCAGAAAAGCAGTTGCTCTCGATCTGCTTCACATCAGGAAACTGAAATATGTTTTGAGAAGGTTGTTAATCAAATGTGTTTCTGATTTGAAAGCCACGACTTAAATCCTCTGCTCAGAGGATTAAACTTGATTCGAGATTCGAGATCAAATATGTTTATATTACCAGAGAGTATGGGCTCAAATTGACACTGCAAAACATTGCCAAATCTCATACTCTGGAGATGTGTTAGAGTAAAACCATGGCCCTGTGCTCAAGGATACTCAGTCCCAAATCATGAGCTGAGGATCAGTGCAGGTATGATCTTTTTGGTTGAGGCTGAATTTCTGTGCTTCTGCTCCTGTGGTGACACAGTAATATAAATGCTGCGTGGGTGTGAAATCTCTTCTGAAGAAACATTGAGCCTGCTTGACTGCAGAGATAAATGGGATGGGAAAGACAGCTCCTACATTATGTTTTTTTTCAGCATTTCGCCTCTGACCTGGTTCGTTAAACTCTTTGTAAACCCTCTGATGGGTGTCACTTTTAAAACATTTTCCAGGCACCTTATCTGCCAGCATTACTTTACTTTGATAAATGAGGATGGATGGACAGATGATTGAGGTTTTCATGTAGTAGTTACTCATTCTGCAACCAAGCAACAGTGAAAAAATTTTAATTGTTTGATTTATTCTTGCTTTATCTTGTAGCCAATTTCAAAATACTGAAATATGGTATAGTACGTGCTGAACCATTTCATGTTGTTATCGGTCAGTGGCAGCAGTCCCAGTGTATCTATTTTTGGATTAGCTTAAGTGACACCAATGATTTTTTGCACAGTGTGCATGTGCTATTTGATCCAAATTGCTATCTTCTCATTTTGACCTTGATTGGGCATTGCAGATTGAGACAAGTGTGTACTTCATTTTCTCAGCACCAATTTTTATATGCTGAATGTTACTTAAGTTGACATGTTTGTAAATGGATCGTGACATTCTTCCTCTTATTTAACCATGAACACACTGCCATCAGCACGTGTGTCAGCAGCCTACTGCTGATGTTTTTCCTACTTGGGTACTCTGCTGTTGGCTTGCATATGTATTCTAGACACCGATTAGAAATGGTTTAGCGCTCAGAAGCAACTCTCCCACGCACAGACGTTCTGAACTGGAACTGAAACTATTGTTTGGGAAGGACATGCATTTATATATGCTCAGGATGTCCCAATGCGCTACAAATTCAATTCAGTACTTTGGAAGTATAGTCACTGTTGTAAAGTAGGCAAAAATGGCAGTCAATTTGCGCACCGCAAACAGCACTGAGATAATGACAAAATGATTTGTTTTAATTGTGTCGGGTGGTTTGAGGGATAATTGTTGGCCAGGACACCGGGAGAAATGTCCTGCACTACTTTTGAGTAGTGTCATTGGATCTTTTACGCCCACCTAAGAGAACAGATGGTTTAATATTCCCTGGGATTAGGCAGTGCTGGCTGGTTAAACTCTGTCAGTTAAAAGACCATGGGGCCAAAATTGCCCACCACTGAAAACGGGGCGCACACACCCCGTTTCTCGTGTTTTCATCCTTGCGATAGATGCAGTGGCCTCTTGGGCGAAATTCTGCTCTTTGGCTTTTTTCCCCGGCGGACCGAAAGTCGGTCATGATGGGGGTGGATATGCGGCGGTGAGCACACTGGAGGGGTGGGGGGGGCGCGGGTGCAGAGCGGCCGCCAGTGTCAGTAATCAGTGTTCTGCTGATGACATCACCATAGCTCTCCCCTTCACTTAAAGGGGAGAGCCTGCGCAATTTTGAAAGTTCAGTTCACTGGGCCACCAGGAAGGGTTTCGGCCAAGCCAGCGGCCTGGCACCCAACAGCCTGGCCGAACCCGGGGATATAATTGTCAGTCTGACAGCAGTCGGCCGACAAAAAAAAGCATGGCAGCAGCAGCGGTAGTGCGTCCTCCCCTTCAATGGGAAGGCCATTTTCGAAGGCCACAGCCTCACTACACTGCCTGAAAAAAGCAGCTTTTGGCACCGCCAAGCGGGAGGAAGATTTTCTTGGCAGAATTTCGCCGGGGGTGGGGGAACATCGGGAATGCACACTCTGATGACGCACTTAGGGCGGATGAGCAGCAGCAGAGCGGTAGGGGGGAGCCTGGATACCGCCAGAGCGAAATTTTTAAAATGGCGGCCTTTACACGAAAAATCGGCAGCCATTGCACTCCGCAACATGGCCGCCGATTTCCGGTGGTAACAGGTCTTGAGGAAATGGGCAATTTCGGCCCCCATATCTTTTGAACAGGGCAAAGTGCTTTCCTCTGTTGGTTTAGATTTTGATTCTTGGTAATCTTATCATAGATAGCCTGAATACATTTTAGCACCTTTTTATATTGCAAATTTAAAAACAAAAAATGTTGATCTTGTTAAAGGTATCGTTCAGGGGTCTGTAATTTTTAATTGCTTGTGTGATGCAGATTGTAGTTGATGCAGAACAAATTGCCCAGGAGCTCGGACCGTTGGAAAAATCTCAAAGCCGTGCAACTATCCAGCAGACCAGGAGGCAGAAAATGCTACAGCAGAGGTATGTTGCTTCCAGACCGGAGGAGATTGTTGGTGTCACTTAACTCTCAGCATTTTCCACTATATACTCCAGTGAAATTGTTTTTTAGGGAGTCTTATTGCTCGTACTATTGGCCCGGATTTTCCGGAGCCTGTGACCGCATGTGTCGTACGTGCCCCGCAAGTTCCGGGTTTTCACATGCGCAAAACGTGGAACTTCAGGCGTACGGAATGGGAAGGAAATGGACAATCACTGGTGCACGTTTGGGGCTATTTGCCCAATTACTGCCCAGCGAATGCCCACAAAACCCTTACGCCTGGTAAAAGCAGGTGTAAGGCCTTCTTTTACAACCGTAAGGGTTTAAATAAATATTAAAATAATTTAAACATTCAAAAACTTTTAAAATTAGTTTGCTATTTTTGCCCCATTTAAATGTTTAAATTTATTTTTCAAAAAATGTTATTTTATTTTTCAATGTTTAATTAAATTGTATTTTAATTAATTTTAAACGTGATGATTTATTTTTACTTGGGTAGTGTGAAAATGTATTTTTTAATATGATTTCCATTATGCTTATGTGGATTCAGTACATAAATGGAATCGCCATATGCATAACGAGAATCCCCCTTATTGGTTGGGCCGGCCCACGTGATCTCAGGGACGCTTGCGAACCGCATGCGCCCCTTGGGATCCGCTGGCCTTTATGCAGGTCCTGCATGCCAAGGAGTGCAAGAGTCTTCGTAGGTCCGGGACCATCAGGTAAGTACGGATTTTACTTGTGGTTCGAAGGCATTCACCTGCGGGAACAAAAAACAAAAAGAGCCATATTACAGAAAAATTCTAAAGGGGCAAAGTGTGTTAAAAAGACAAGCCTGAAGGCTCTCTGCCTCAATGCGAGGAGTATTCGGAATAAGGTGGATGAGTTAACTGCGCAGATAGCAGTTAATGGATATGATGTAATTGGCATCACAGAGACATGCCTCCAGGGTGATCAAGGCTGGGAACTCAACATCCAGGGCTTTTCAACATTTAGGAAGGATAGACAGAAAGGAAAAGGAGATGGGGTGGTGTTGCTAGTTAAAGAGGAAATTAATGCAATAGTAAGGGAGGACATTAGCTCGGATGATGTGGAATCATTGCGAGAGGGATGGAGTACAAAAGCAGGGATTCATTGCGAGAGGGATGGAGTACAAAAGCAGGGAGGTCCTGCTGCAACTGTACATGGTATTGGTGAGGCCGCACCTGGAGTACTGCGTGCAGTTTTGGTCACCTTACTTAAGGAAGGATATACTAGTCTTGGAGGGGGTACAGAGATTCACTGGGCTGATTCCGGAGATGAGGGGGCTACCTTATGATGATAGATTGAATAGACTGGGTCTTTACTCGTTGGCGTTCAGAAGGATGAGGGGTGATCTTATAGAAACATTTAAAATAATGAAAGGGATAGACAAGATGGAGGCAGAGAGGTTGTTTCCACTGGTCGGGGAGACGAGAACTAGGGGGCCCAGCCTCAAAATACGGGGGAGTCAATTTAAAACCAAGTTGAGAAGGAATTTCTTCTCCCAGAGGGTTGTGAATCTGTGGAATTCTCTGCCCAAGGAAGCAGTTGAGGCTAGCTCATTGAATGTATTCAAATCACAGATAGATTTTTAACCAAGAAGGGAATTAAGGATTATGGGGAGCGGGCGGGTAAGTGGAGCTGAGTCCACGGCCAGATCGGCCATGATCTTTTTGAATGGCGGAGCAGGCTTGAGGGGCTAGATGGCCTACTCCTGTTCCGAATTCTTATGTTCTTATGAATCGGTATGGGTGGAGCTACAGAATACCAAAGGGCAGAAAACGCTGGTGGGAGTTGTGTACAGGCCACCAAACAGTAGTAGTGAGGTTGGGGACAGCATCAAACAAGAAATAAGGGATGTGTGCAATAAAGGTACAGCAGTTATCATGGCCGACTTTAATTTACATATAGATTGGGCTAACCAAACTGGTAGCAATGCGGTGGAGGAGGATTTCCTGGAGTGTATTAGGGATGGTTTTCTTGACCAATATGTTGAGGAACCAACTAGAGAGCTGGCCATCCTAGACTGGGTGATGTATAATGAGAAGGGACTAATTAGCAATCTTGTTGTGCGAGGCCCATAGGGAAGAGTGACCATAATATGGTAGAATTCTTTATGAAGATGGAGAGTGACACAGTTAATTCAGAGACTCGGGTCCTGAACTTAAGGAAAGCTAACTTCGACAGCATGAGGCGTGAATTAGCTAGAATAGACTGGCAAAATGATACTTAAAGGGTTGACGGTGGATAGGCAATGGCAAACATTTATGGATCACATGGATAAACTTCAACAATTGTACATCCCTGTCTGGAGTAAAAATAAAACAGGGAAGATTGCTCAACCGTGGCTAACAAGGGAAATTAAGGATAGTGTTAGATCCAAGGAAGAGGCATATAAATTGGCCAGAAAAAGCAGCAAACCTGAGGACTGGGAGAAATTTAGAATTCAGCAGAGGAAGACAAAGGGTTTAATTAGGAGGGGGAAAATAGAGTACGAGAGGAAGCAAGCACATGGTATTGGTGGTAATGTACTGGCGTGGATAGAGAATTGGTTGGCAGACAGGAAGCAGAGAGTCAGGATAAACGGGTCCTTTTCGGAATGGGAGGCAGTGACTAGTGGAGTGCCGCAGGGCTCAGTGCTGGGACCCCAGCTCTTTACAATGTACATCAATGATTTGGATGAAGGAATTGAGTGTAATATCTCCAAGTTTGCAGATGACACTAAACTGGGTGGCAGTGTGAGCTGTGAGGAGGATGCTAAGAGGCTGCAGGGTGATTTGGACAGGGTTAGCTGAGTGGGCAAATGCATGGCAGATGCAGTATAATGTGGATAAATGTGAGGTTATCCACTTTGGTGGCAAAAACACGAAGGCAGAATATTATCTGAAGTGGCAGATTAGGAAAAGGGGAGGTGCAACGAGACCTGTTTGTCATGGTTCATCAGTCATTGAAAGTTGGCATGCAGGTACAGCAGGCGGTGAAGAAGGCAAATGGCATGTTGGCCTTCATAGCTGGGGGATTTGAGTATAGGAGCAGGGAGGTCTTAATTGTACAGGGCCTTGGTGAGGCCTCACCTGGAATATTGTGTTCAGTTTTGGTCTCCTAATCTGAGGAAGGAAATTCTTGCTATTGAGGCAGTGCAGCCAAGGTTCACCAGACTGATTCCCGGGATGGCAGGAATGACATATGAGGAGAGACTGGATCAACTGGGACTTTATACACTGGAGTTTAGAAGGATGAGAGGGGATCTCATAGAAACATATAAGATTCTGACGGGACTGGACAGGTTAGATGCGGGAAAAATGTTCCCGATGTTGGGGAAGTCCAGAACCAGGGGACACTGTCTGAGGATAAGGGGTAGGCCATTTAGGACTGAGATGAGGTGAAACCTCTTCACTGAGAGTTGTTAACCTGTGGAATTCCCTGCCGCAGAGAGTTGTTGATGCCAGTTCATTGGATGTATTCAAGAGGGAGTTAGACATGGCCCTTACAGCTAAAGGGATCAAGGGGTATGGAGAGAAAGCAGGAAAAGGGTTCTGAGGTGAATGATCAGCCATGATATTGAATGGTGGTGCAGGCTCGAAGGGCTGAATGGCCTACTCCTGCACCTATTTTCTATGTTTCTAACCGCAATTTCAGGTCCATTGTTTATTTAACTGAAAATGCCGTACCTTAATTTCTACTCTAGTTTTACTTGATACTTAACATTGAGAACAGAAGAACATCAGAATTAGGAGCAGCAGTAGACCATACGGCTCCTCAGGCCTGCTCCGCCGTTCACTAAGATCATGGCTGAACTTCTACATCAACTCCACTTTCCCGCCCTATCCCTTGATTCTCTTGGTGCCCAAGAATCTATCGATCTCAGTCTTGATTATAGTCAGCGACTGATCATCTAAAGAGAATTCCAAAGATTCACAATCCATGTTCCCTGTATTTTTTTGGTACTGTGTGGCTAATTCAATTTTTCGCGCATGTGCGGTTATTTCCATTTAAAAGCTGGTAAGCAGCCTGTGCGGGACCTCCAGACTGCTACGCAGCTTAGCGCGAACGTTGTTCACAACCCTCTAAGTGAAGAAATTTCTCCTCATCTCAATTCTAAATGGCCGACCCCTTATTCTGAGACTATGCCCCCTAGTTCTAGACTCTCTAGCCACAGGAAAGATCCTCTCAGCATCTACCCTGTCAGTCCTTCTAAGAATTTTATACATTTCAATGAGATCACCTCACATTCTTCTAAACTCCAGAAAATCTATGCCCATCCTCCTCAATCTCTGCATAAGATAGCCTTCCCTTGGGAGACTATGAAATACTTTTACATGAGTTGCTTACTTGTTTGTTCATCTGAAATCCTTTGCTGAAAGGTACAAATACAACAACGATCAGTGAGCTGACTTCAAAGAAACAGCAAATTACTTTGGGAGATGGGCTCAATAATCCTTGTCCCAGCTGATGACATGCTTGAATTCGTGATATAAACACTCCCTTTCATGGGGTTTGTCAGCTTTAGACTTAATTCTATTGATATTTGAAGGATTTTCCCCCCAAAGAGTTATCTTTTAAATGCGCTCGCCATTGTTTTATAATGTGCGTGTGTGTGTTTTTTTTAAGGAAACCCCAAGATTTGCAGAATACGGAACCTGCTTCTTTAACAGGCGACATTAACTGGCAGAGAGTTACACTCATCATGGAATTAATGCAACACAAGAAGAAACTCAAAGGTCCCCAGATTCTGGTTCCTACCCTCTTCAGCCTTCTGTCCAGGTACTGGGACTGAATATAATCGACCGTTTTACCTTGTTAATGGAGCTGGAAGATAGTGAGATGAACCCCAAGTGCTGAGTTCGCTGGCTGTGGTGCTTCAGTTCTCCTGGACAAATATTGGGGGGAAATTCACCAGAGTTCCTGCACCTGATTGCAGCTCAGTGATTGTACGCTCATTGGCAGAGTACTTTCAGATTCGGCCAAAGCAATAAAATGTGTACAAAAGCAAAATACTGCGGATGCTGGAATTTGGAATAAAAACAGAAAATGCTGGAAATCTCAGCGGGTCAGGCAGCATCTGTGGCGAGAAAGCAGAGTTAACATTTCGGGTCGATGATGTTAACTCTGTTTTCTCTCCACAGATGCTGTCTGACCCGCTGAGATTTCCAGCATTTTCTGTTTTTATTATAATAAAACATGGGATTCGGCACCAAGTTAGTAAAAAGGCAAGTTGAGGACTGATGTCAAGATATACATCTTCACACATGAGAGAGATTATACTTGCGATGGTCTTCTAGATAGGATAGTGGGGGCAATAACTCGAATCATTCGAGAGGCAGTTAGACACTATGATAAGGGAATAGTAGATTTATGCAGAAGGATGGGCTAGGTGGGTTAAATAACCTCCCTCATTTGTACTTACCTTTGTGATCTTTGGGAAGTGATAGGTCGGGAAAGTTTGAAAAGAAAAAACTTAAATCATCTCTAAGGCATAAACTATCACTTTCTGAATGTCCTCAGATTTTGAATACAGTATATAGAAGATACGAAGGGGATAAATGAAATGAGTTATGTACTGCTAAAATTTTCATCGGAAGTGATGGGTTCCTTGTGATTACAGAATCTAAAAGAAAGACTTGAATTTATATAGCGTCTTTCACGACCACCGAACATCTCAAAGCGCTTTACAGCCAATGAAGCACTTTTGGAGTGTAGTCACTGTTGTAATGTGGGAAACACGGCAACCAATTTGCACACAGCAATCTCCCACAAACAGAGACGTGATAATGACCAGATAATCTGTTTTGTTATGTTGATTGAAGGATAAATATTGGCCAGGGTACTGGGATAACGCCCCTGCTCTTTTTCAAAATAGTACCATGGGATCTTTTACGTGCACCTAAGAAAGCAGACGGGGGGCCTCGTTTTAACGTCTCATCCGAAAGACGGCACCTCCGACAGTGCAGCGCTCCCTCAGCACTGCACTGGGGACGTTGGCCTAGATTTATCTGCTCAAGTCTCTGGAATGGGACTTAAACCCACAACCTTCTGACTCAGAGGCAAGTATGCTACCTACTGAGCCACAGCTGACACTGCTCAAGAGCTATAAAATGAGAGAGAATGAGGTTCAGGGGCTGGTGACCTGCCCACTGCCCGCAGTGTGTAGTGTGTTTACAAATGGATTAGGAGCACTGGTTTTCTTTTGTACAGGATTTGAGATTTTAATTTTCTCAGCTTCGTTTCATTTCTTGCACTCTTCAGTTCCCCCCCCACCCCTTGCTTTGAACTGCTTTTATTTCAATTTCTTTATCACCAAAGAGGACGAGACCATGTCGTTTCTAATTACAGCCACTTGGTGTGCCACTGATCAGAAAGTAAATAGTAAAAAGTGTAGCTTTGCACAGTGCCACCCAGAGATCAGAACTTGGTACTGCAACAACGTAATGTATTTTAACTTGTGTAAATGTTATCCATTCTCAAGAATGAGGTGCAGGTACCACAGCAACATAGAAATATATTGTTAATTATGTATCTCTCTCTCCACAGAGGCTATCTGACCTGTGTGTTTCCAGCATTTTCTGCTTTATTTCAGATCTCTAGCATCGGCAATATTTTGCTTTTGCTATAGGTTTACAGTGACTGAATCAGTCAATTTTAATTTTAAATGGAATTGTTGGCCTGTTTTGAGGTTTGTTAGCAGGGTTTGGGGAATGTATTTCATGTTTCTCTCCATTTTTGCACAAAAGTGGAATACCAGTAGTTTTGGCTATAATTAGGAGAATTCGACAGGAAAAATAACAGTTAATCATTGTCATGACTCAGGTGCCTGGATCCTTCATTGTCCGAGCAGGGCAGTCTGGAGTACACAAAGCAGCTGGTCCTCAACTGTTTACTGAACCTCTGTCAGAAACTATCACCGGATGGTACCAGGATCAGCAAAGGTATGAAAGGATGGAATGGTTTCTCTTCACTGCATTTTTATTTTGGCATTCATTGCAGATTAAATCAGTCCTGGTTTTAAGTGAATACAGTGTAGAGATGCAAAGCTGTTATTTTTCTCTTTCCATTAACTAAAACCATGCAAGTCTCTGTATGTAAATTTAAGATGTAATTAGAGAGACGGAAGGAAAGTATATGGGGAATTTTAAATAACAACCTGAATAAGAGCAGGTATTAGTCATTGATTATATTTGGTTAGCTGGAAACCCATCACAACTTATTGGGCCCAAGTTTCCACATGATTCGCGCCTGATTTTTAGGAGCAACTGGTGGAGAACGGACTATTTTAGAAATCGCAATTCTCCACATTTTTTTTTCTGCCGTTCTAGTCAGGTAGAACAGTTCTAGTTCAGAACAGAATTTTTTCTTCAAAAGGGGGCGTGTCCGGCCACTGACGCCTGATTTGAAAGTTTCCACAGTGAAAATGTACTCCAAACTAAAGTCGAATGGAGCCAGTGAAGATTTTTGTAGAACTGAAAAAAACCTGTTCTACACATTAAAAAATCAGGCGCAGGTTACAAATTAGGCGTCCAGAACGAGGTGGGGGGGGGAACTAATTAAATTCGACAATAAATCCTTATTTATACTTCTACAAATATTATACAAATAAATCCAACCTGAATAAACATTTATAAGCCAAGAAAAGATTAAATAAACCATCTTCCTACCTGTGTGAAAGTGCTTCAGCCAGGGAGAATTCTGCAGCTGAGCGGGAGGGGGGGGAAGAGAGAGAGAGAGAGAGAGAGAGAGAGGAGGGAGGGGTGGGAAGAAGAGAGAGAGGAGGGGGGGGGGAAGAGAGAGAGAGATGGGGGGGGAGAGAGAGAGGAGGGGGGGGAGAGAGAGAGGAGGGGGGGGAGAGAGAGAGAGGGGGGGGGAGAGAGAGAAGGAGGAGAGAGAGAGGAGGAGGAGAGAGAGAGGAGGGGGGGGAGAGAGGAGGGGGGGGGGAGAGAGGAGGGGGGGGGAAGAGAGGAGGGAGGGGGGGAGAGAGAGAGGGAGGGGAGGGAGAGAGGGAGGGGAGGGAGAGAGAGGGAGGGAAGGGAGAGAGAGGGGAGGGAGAGAGAGAGAGAGAGAGAGAGAGAGAGAGAGAGAGAGAGAGAGAGAGAGAGGGGAGGGAGGGGTGGGAAGAAGAGAGAGAGGAGGGGGGGGGAAGAGAGAGAGATGGGGGGGAGAGAGAGGAGGGGGGGGGAGAGAGAGAGGGGGGGGGAGAGAGAGAGGAGGGGGGGGGAGAGAGAGAAGGAGGAGAGAGAGAGGAGGAGGAGAGAGAGGGAGGGGAGAGAGAGAGGGAGGGGGGGGAGAGGGAGGGGAGGGAAGAGAGAGAGGGAGGGAAGGGAGAGAGGGAGGGAAGGGAGAGAGGGGAGGGAGAGAGAGAGGGAGGGGAGGGGGAGAGAGAGGGAGGGGGGAGGGGAGGAGAGGGGGGAGAGGAGAGAGAGAGTGAGGGGAGGGGGGGGGGAGAGGAGAGAGAGAGTGAGGGGAGGGGGGGGGAGAGAGGAGAGAGGAGAGAGGGAGGGGAGGGGGGGGGGAGAGGAGAGAGAGAGAGAGGGAGGGGAGGGGGGAGAGAGAGAGAGAGAGAGGGAGGGGAGGGGGGAGAGAGACAGAGGGAGGGGAGGGGGCAGAGAGAGAGGGAGGGGAGGGGGGGGAGAGGAGAGAGAGAGGAGGGGAGAGGGGGGGAGGGAGGGAGAGAGAGAGAGAGGGGGGGGGAGGGAGGGAGGGAGGGGGAGGGAGGGGGAGAGAGAGGGGGGGGGGGGAGAGAGAGGGAGGGAGGGAGAGAGAAGAAAGAGAGAGAGAGAGAGAGAAGGGGGAGAGAGAGTTGGGGGGGGGAGAGCGCGGGGGAGAGAGAGAGAGCGGGGCGGGGAACAGGAGCTCGGGTCGGGGGGAGCGGGTGTTGGGGCGGGGTGGGGGGGGAGCGGGTCTCGGGACGGCGAGGGCGGGTGTCGGCTCTCGGGTCGAGGGGGGAGCAGGTCTCGGGGCGGGCGGGGGAGCGGGTGTCTGGTCGGCGGTGGGGGGGGAGAGGAAGAGCGGGTGTCGGGGGGCCAGGGGGAAGAGCGGGTGTCGGGTCTGGTCGGCCGGCGGGGGGGGGGGGAGCAGGAGCTGGTCGTGGGAGGAGCCTCATTCACGCAGCCCCAGTGAGACCATTCAGCCAGGGCTAGGGGCTGCGTGCTTCGGGCCCCTCCCACACAGTTCGGCGCCTGGAGCTACTGCACTTGCGTGCCGACTGTAGCGCGCGTGTGCAGAGGTCCCGGCACTGTTTTCAGCGCCGGGACCTGGCTCCGCCCCCCCCCCCCCCCCAACAGCTCGTGCTGGCTGCGCCGAGGGCCAGAGGACCTACAGGTAGGTGGACAATACCGAGGATTTTTTTAGGCGCGAAAAACGGGCGCCCAGCTCCGAGGGTCGCCCGTTTTTTTTCTTGTGGAAACTTGGGCCCATAGAGTCCAAAACAAAACATTGAAGAATCCACATGTGTCGAGTTTCTACTTGCCTGATATGAAATGCACACTCCTTCCATGATGGAGAGACCCAGAGAATTTGGGCTCAAGTTGGCATGGGCACCATGTGTGCGAATGCTGTAAGGAATTGCTGGAGCTTAACCAGCTAAAACCGCATGGCTTATCAGAACAGGACACTTGTAATCTTTCTGCTGTTTGTCCAGCTAGGACCTCCCAACCTGTTAGGGTATTGTAATCCAAAGTTATCTGAAGCCAAATGGGGAGAATCGCAGCATCTAGAACTAGGTCAGTCAGGTCTCGTCATTGAGCCAAACTGGTTGGTAAATCTTCAACAGCACCTTGGAATATTGAGGACCTGGCTTGTTTGGGTATCATTACCTGGTCTGCCCCAAAGGATTGACTGTATTTCAGACTCCCATTGCTAGGTGTCGTTTTGGCGCCAGTTCAATTGCAGAGACCCCACTTACCTGCTCTCGTGAAAATAGTTAGGTAACACTTGAGTGTAGTTGTGAACATTCTGTGTGGACAATAGCATCAAGAACTTGTCTTGCGTGGGATGGTGAACAACAATAATTACAGTTTCGTCTAAAGGTAAGCAATAACTAAAGAGGAAGGATATGGGGGTGAGGTATCATTTGTTCGAAAGACTGTGCATTTTTCATCCAAGAATATCACACTATTTACCAGATATTCAATTTTTTTAAATTATCAATTTTATCATTGAACTGAAGATCCTCAAGTAGCCATCCTGCTAGACAACGCCAGTGTTGTCAGTTACAGCCCCTCTCCAACTCCAGGAAACCATGCTAAAAGCCAAGTCTTCCAGCTGTTTGTATTGGAGATAATCTGGGATGCATAGAACAATTTTACTATAATCTGAAGTGGCATGGCAGAGACCCTATTCGGGGTGGGAGGGCATCTCCAGGTGCTACAGCTTGCAGTATCCATGGGCTAGGGAGGGGAGAAATTAGGCCAGACTCCTGACCGCTAACCAGCAACACTCGTACAGGTACATGTGTGTGCATGTCAGATGAGAAAATGAACAAGATTGGTTGTGATATCCTTTGTGTTAGAATAGTCTTTGGATGTTCACAGTTTATCTTCCACTTTGAAGAATAGCTATCTCGGCGCAGTGCGGGGAGAAAATTGATAATCACATTTTTTAAGGTCTTTCAGACTTGGGGAAATAAACTCAATAGCACTTTAAATGTCCTTGTTTTGTAGACATTTCTCAACATTTTGTAAATGTAAAATTCTACTGATTTTGCATCAGTGCCGTGCACAAAAAACTGAACAGGTGGTTTAATTTTCAACTTTGGTTTTACAGATGTCCTTGATGAGGAGAAGTTTAACGTGGAGCTAATTGTTCAATGTGTCAGGGGTTCGAATATGCCTCAGACACATCATCATGCATTACTGCTCCTGGGTGCTTCTGCTGGAATGTTCCCTGTAAGTACAGCCTGTTCCTGCTGGGCAGTCAGGGAGGAGGTATTTTCAAAGGTTTTTGCTGTGGGATCGTTTTGAATAATTATTCTGCAGGCCAACAGATCTCCTGTGATGTTGCTCATCACGTTCATTTTTATAAGAACAAGGTTCTTGTGATATGTTAAATAGACACGGTGTTGTACTAAAGAATATTGTGAAGGCATCTGACTTAGCAATTTTTGCAACAGTCCTAGGCTCTGGTGTACTGAGATGGAGTTTTGGGGTCCAACAGCATTGTGAGATGGGCTCCCAGGGTCTGGGAGAACAGGGAAGGAGTCGCAGGGTTTTGTGAACACGAGGTACCAGCGGATTGGAAAGCAGCTAATGTAACGCCTCTGTTTAAAAAAGGGGCCAGACAAAAAGCAGGTAACTATAGGCCAGTTAGTTTAACATCTGATGTGGGGAAAATGCTTGAAACTATCATTAAGGAAGAAATAGCGGGACATCTTGATAGGAATAGTGCAATCAAGCAGACGCAGCATGGATTCATGAAGAGGAAATCATGTTTAACTAATTTACTGGAATTCTTTGAGGATATAATGAGCATGGTGGATAGAGGTGTACCGATGAATGTGGTGTATTTAGATTTCCAAAAGGCATTCGATAAGGTGCCACACAAAAGGTTACTGCAGAAGATAGAGGTATGCGGAGTCAGGGGAAATGTATTAGCATGGATAGAGAATTGGCTGGCAAATAGAAAGCAGAGAGTCGGGATAAATCGTTCCTTTTCGGGTTGGAAATCGGTGGTTAGTGGTGTGCCACAGGGATCGGTGCTGGGACCACAACTGTTTACAATATACATAGATGACCTGGAAGAGGGGACAGAGTGTAGTGTAACAAAATTTGCAGATGACACAAAGATTAGTGGGAAAGCGGGTTGTGTAGAGGACACAGAGAGGCTGCAAAGAGATTTGGATAGGTTAAGCGAATGGGCTAAGGTTTGGCAGATGGAATACAATGTCGGAAAGTGTGAGGTCATCCACCTTGGGGGAAAAAAACCGTAATAGGGAATATTATTTGAATGGGGAGAAATTACAACATGCTGAGGTGCAGAGGGTCCTGGGGGTCCTTGTGCATGAATCCCAAAAAGTTAGTTTGCAGGTGCAGCAGGTAATCAGGAAGGCGAATGGAATGTTGGCCTTCATTGCGAGAGGGATGGAGTACAAAAGCAGGGAGGTCCTGCTGCAACTGTACAGGGTATTGGTGAGGCCGCACCTGGAGTACTGCGTGCAGTTTTGGTCACCTTACTTAAGGAAGGATATACTGGCTTTGGAGTGGGTACAGAGACGATTCACTAGGCTGATTCCGGAGATGAGGGGGTTACCTTATGATGATAGATTGAGTAGACTGGGTCTTTACTCGTTGGAGTTCAGAAGGATGAGGGGTGATCGTATAGAAATATTTAAAATAATGAAAGGGATAGACAAGATAGAGGCAGAGAGGTTGTTTCCACTGGTGGGGGAGACCAGAACTAGGGGGCACAGCCTCAAAATACGGGGGAGCCCATTTAAAACCGAGTTGAGAAAGAATTTCTTCTCCCAGAGGGTTGTGAATCTGTGGAATTCTCTGCCCAAGGAAGCAGTTGAGGCTAGCTCATTGAATGTATTCAAGTCACAGATAGATTGATTTTTAACCAATAAGGGAATTAAGGGTTACGAGGAGAGAGCGGCGGGTAAGTGGAGCTGAGTCCACGACCAGATCTGCCATGATCTTGTTGAATGGCGGAGCGGGCTCGAGGGGCTAGATGGCCTACTCCTGTTCCGAATTCTTATGTTCTTATGTTCTTACGGCGAGGAAGGCTCTCGGGCCTGTACTTTCCCTGTGTGTACGCAATTCTAAATGGCCTCTTATGCTGTACTATTCTATGATTCTAAATCCAGACCCAAATGGATTTTAAAGTACAAGTGGGCATATGTCCATGAATAGAGTCCTCTCTTGTTTTATTTTAGTACCATTTTGTAAAGTGTCCTTTTCTCTCCTAAACTACTCATGCACACCACTTTCCAATTAGAATCCCTAGCACTGCTGTTAAAATACAAGCACATTTATGCCCTCGTTACTCAGTGTTTGCGATTGTCCGTGACCATTTATTGTTTTACTTCGAAGTGCACAGATCTCCATTATTATGACAGTATTAACCACATTTATGTTTTTGATTTATTTATGTTTGTATTCCTTTTGTAGGACAAGGTGCTCCATAATATCATGCCCATATTTACTTTCATGGGTGCCAATGTGATGCGACTGGATGACAGCTACAGTTTCCAAGTGATAAACAAGACAGTGCAGACCGTAATCCCAGCACTTATTCGAGTAAGTCACGGCAAAGTGTTTTTTTATTTTTTAAACTTGAAATTTTACCGATCTTACCAGAGATGAAACTATATTAATAATAAAAAAGACTTCTGATGCCTTAGTGGATGAGGATAGGATAGCCACGGCAGTCATAACCACAATGGTGAAATAGCCGATTAACATTCACTGTCCAGGCTCAGGCTCATTTGAGCGAGGTACTGGAGTGTTGTTGTTATGTATGGACCCCTTGCCCCCAGATATAGTCAGCACCATCAGAGGAGCAGAGAGAAATTGATAACAAAGATTTAATTTGATTAGAATAGCTCTAAATAAGCACCACTGAATTACAAAACCTTGTTGGATAGGATGGTGTAAACCCACTTGGGGCTTGGCATGTGCAGAACTCTCAGGGATGTAGGTATCTGCTTCCAGCAAAAATCTTGAGGAGGGTGGGCAGTGTTTTTCCCCCCCCAATTTTCCACCTCTTAAGGAGTCGTAAAGATACGACACAGCGGTCAGCTGCACCATTAAATTATAATGTTATCAACTCACCTGCATAAATCAAAGCAAATTTTTTGTTAAAAATGTTTTGATACATTGATAGCTTCATGCTTTTGCAAAATTGTTTATTTATAAAGTGATGGGCTTTTAACACATGATAAATGTGTACTGGCTTTTACATACAATCATATAGCACAGAAGGAGGCCATTCAGCCCATCGTGTTGTGCCAGCTCTTTGAAAGAGCTAACGAATTATTCTCACTCCACCGCTTTTTCCCTCTGGTCCTGCAGATTTTCTCTTTTTCCCCTTTGGCTCAGTTGGTAGCACGCTTGCCTGAGTCAGAAGGTTGTGGGTTCAAGTCCCACTCCACAGAGACTTGAGTGCAAGAATCTAGGCTAATACAGCAGTGCAGTACTGAGGGAGTGCTGCACTATAGGAGGTGCCGTCTTTCAGATGAAATGTTACACTGAGACCCCGTCTGCCCTCTCAGGTGGATGTAACCTCAGCATCTCCCTGACAACGGAAGCAGTTCGAGCCTGCAGCAGTTGGAGGGAAATTTAAACATCAGTGGCTCCCTGACAACGGAGGCATCTCAAGCCTGGAGATATTACAGGTCCTATCAAGAGGACAAAATCAGAAATAAAAAGTAATTAAATTATGACATCACAAGGGTGGAGGACAGTGATTGGTTCTTCCAGATTAATTGAATCACTGGATAGGGAATGAATCTTAAAGAAAGCTAATAACTGATTTAATTTAATTCAATTGCTGATTTTCTAATTTTAACTTAATTTATCACTGGTATATACTATTTAATTTTGTTTAACTATAATTAATCGTTATTATACTGCTTATACTATTGTATACTTATTGTAATATTTACAATGTAATTTGAATTTCTTTGTTTTTAGTTTTTTCACCTGTGTCAGTCTGCGTGCGCTTTTTAGTTGCCTCTTCGGACCCGAACCTTTAACCTCTTTTTACACGTCCTTCTCACGCTTTTTCTCTCTTTCCCTCAATGGTCAATATCTAACGTGCTGTAAAATTTTTATGAAGCGCCTTGGGACGTTTTACTACCTTAAAGGCGCTATATAAATTAAAGTTATTACCGTATATACTCGCGTATCCTGCGATCTCGCGTATCATGCGACCCCTAAATTTTCGTCCCCAAAACATGATTTTACCATATATCTCATGTATCATGCGAGTCACTTTTTTGAGATCGAATACAGACCTTAACATGAAACATTGAGTGGATTCTGCTGTGAAAACTGTTCGCGAATCGAACACCGATACAGCAATCATTCCAGCTGGCTTGACTAGCGTCGTTCAGCCACAGCCTCTACTGTGTTTGCGGGTTAAAGAAGAATGAGCTGAGATAGATGGAGCCTCTAATAATGCAGCAAACTTCAGAGGGAGTTGTGGGTGGCGGAGGTTGGGTCGCCGGGGGGGTGGGGAGGGGTGAAGAGGAAGTCGGGTTGGGTCACCGGGGGGAAGCGGAGGTCGGGTTGCCGGGGTAGGGAGAGCGGGGGTCAGGTCGGATCCGGTCCGGTCTCTTTCCTCCCCCCCCCCCCCCCCCCCCCCCCGACCTCCGCGACTCTCTCTTCCCCCCCGACCTCCGCGACTCTCTCTCATCCCCCCCCGATACAGTACAAGCGACAATAGAGGCTGCAATCCAGCCCAGGAGATACCTGCCGAGATTCAGCGTGGATACGGTCTGCTTAACAGCCTAACAGCCTAATCTTGGCCAGCACTTCACACCCGCAAATTTTGTATCTCGCGTATCATGCGACCCCCCAAATTTAGGTTACAATTTAGGTCTTCAAAAGTCGCATGATACGCGAGTATATACGGTATTAATATTATGTAAAAAATCTCTTGGCACTTTTTTGAAGAAGAGCAGGGGAGCTAGTCCTGGTGTCCTGGCCAATATTTATCCCTCAACCAACAACACTAAAACAGATTATCTGGTCATTATCACATTGCTGTTTGTGGGAGCTTGCTGTGCGCAAATTGGCCGCCGCGTTTCCTACATTACAACAGTTACTACACTTCAAAAAATACTTCATTGCCTGTAAAGTGCTTTGGAGCGGCCTGTGGTCATAAAAGGCGCAATATAAATGCAAGTCTTTCTTTTCAAGTATACAATTCCCTTTTGAAAGTTACTATTGAATCTGCTTCCACCACCCTATCAGGCTGTGTTTGCTAAATAAAAACAAAGAAGTTCCCATCTCCACTCTGGTTCTTTTGACAATTCTCTTTTGAATTTCAGCTTTTCCAATAGGATTCTTCCCTTTGGCCAGTGGACTTCCTGGTTGTTTTCGTTTGAATTGTTGATACTATGCTGTCTATCTTTAACAGCATTATCTTGCAGTTCCTAGAGGTTGTCACTGGGTATCAACTTCTTAGCTGTAAGAATTTGTATTGAGATGAATTAAAAGTACAGGTTGAACCAACCTTACCCGGAATCACATCTCATCCGGAACCATTCCCGGCCACCGGGTGGCGCAGAACTCCAACATGAACAAATTGAAGTCCTTTGCTACCGACTCCCGCAATTGCTGGCCTGACCCCGCGATCCACCCCCACCCACCATGATCTCTCTGCCGCACTCCCAGCCCCAATCCAGCCAGCCCCGATATCCCCTTACTCAGTACCTGTACCATCCAATTTAACGTGAGCACCCCTCGTCCAGATTAGGGAGGTTCAGCCTGCAGTACAATATTATAATAGCCTCTTGTTGGCCGGCACGGACACAATGGCCTCCTTCCGTGCTGTAAATTTATATGATTCTATATTGTACAAACACAGTATGAACTAAACAGAAGTGTTCTATTCAGAAGAAATCAATTGTCAAAATGTGCGATCTTTGGGGTCAAAGCAGTGGCCTCACTGATATTGTTACAGCCCAATTGCTGTCTACGTTTAGCACCCACGGTATAAGTGTGATACCACAATTGGCCACCGCATCCCAGGATTAGGGAAGGGAAGAATCTGCCTTGATTGCAATATCGTAACATCTGCTCGAAATGTGTGTGCAAGGTCAGTGGGTGAGGACAGGTTTGAGCTCAGCAGTGATGTCCTCCAGTGTTGGATAGCCCACTGAAGTTCACTGTCTAGACTTGCATGTGAATAATGCTCGTATGGGCAAAGAACCGGAGAGCAATTGGTGCCTGTGGAGCCGTATCCCAATAAGGAAGTCAGTGCTTCTTTCTGGGAGGAGATTTAAATAATTTTCTGGCAGATAAGCTTCCTGGGAGAGTGACTGAGTGTCATTTTTATGTAGGTTCCTACTTGTGCAGTGCCACCAAAGGTGCTTTATAACTACTTTACAACATAGTGGCCTCTAGTGGCAATGACTGTCCTTATGTGAACTTGGTTGCACTTGCATCAATTATTTTTGTTGAGTAAAAATCAAAGTCTGAAAATTATTTTGTAGTACTGTGCATTGAGTAGTATTTCCTTGAGCTGCTGAATAATTGTCTAGGTCATGTACTTTTAACATTTTCAGCCCAAATTGTACATGGGCCACCTTGTGCCCTAGTTAAACAGTTATTCCAAACTGCAAGAGGTTGAAAGTAGCTCCCTGAAGCCATTTTATGTCTTGGTAAGGCAGATCATTAAAGCAAGAAACTACTTACTACTTTTTCACTGTGACTTCCTGATGCTGTTAAAATGTTGTGCAATGTGTTACTTATTTTAACAACGTGTTACTTATTTTAACAAGGATTGAATCCGGTGGAGGTGGGGTCGGGTGGGGGCACTATTTTAAGAAGATAAAGTTGCGAATGGACTTTTAATCACAATTCACTGCGCTACACGTAAATATAATGATTGATCTTCTGTTCCTTTTGTGATTTTTGTCCGCTTTGCCTCTTATTTATGTTTGTCTTTTGCAGTCTGATGATGAAGCTTCTGCAGAAACCAAACAGAATGTGGAAAATGTTGTTAGAAAAATCATCCACGTGTTTGTGGATGCCATGCCACATGTGCCGGAACACCGACGAGTGCCCATCCTTTCACAGCTCATTAACACCGTGAGTGCAGAGCGCTTCCTGTGGGCCCTCCTTTTGCTTCTGTTTGAGCAGCACGTGACCAAGACCACTTCGACAGCAACCAACGGCGAAAAGGTAAAGGGTCGTGGATCTTTGCGTGAACAGCTGATAGCAGGAATGGTTCTGCACTTGGGTACCATGGTACAAATAATTTAAACGGGGTTTAAGAGCAACGGTTCTGGAGTGAGAATGACTGGGTGAGAAAAGGGTACAAGGGATTGACATGAATCATAAATGGATTTTCGGCCAAATCTGATATTCACTGACTTTATTTCAAAGTTAATTACTGGTTCAGTTTTTCTTTAAATGTCGTGGCAACGGGTAATGGTTAGAGAACTCACTTCGTGACGGGATGTTGCTCTTGGCCATTATTATATGCTTCTTGGCAGCTGATGACAAATAACATGATCAGAGACTGTGGAGCAGTTCTGTGCTGGGGAATGGTATAAAATCCAGGGTGATGGCAAAAGAAAACACATGAATAGGGTGAGTGGAGAATAAAATGAGGGGGGGGAAATGATGGATAAGGCAGTCATGTTTGAATGGTGACTGCTTGAGATGTAGTTATTTCAGTTGTGGAAGGATTATTGGGCCCAAGTTTCGGGCCGCGCCTAGAACGGCGCAGCCCCGACCTGGACGCCCATTTTTTCACGCCAGAAAGTGCGCCTCAATAAAACTTACAGATTCTCCGGCTCCCTGCAGGTCCTCTGGCCCTCGGCGCGGCGCAGCACGAGCTGTAGGGGGCGGAGCTAGGTCCCTGCGCTGAAAACAGTGCCGGGGACCTCTGCACATGCGCGCTACAGTGGCCGCGCATGTGCAGTAGCTCCAGGTGCCCAAAACTCTGTGGGAGGGGCCCGAAGCACGCAGCCCCTAGCCCTGGTCGAATGGCCTCACTGGGGCTGCGTGAATAAGGCTCCTCCCACACCCAGCTCCTGCTTCCTCCGGACCCGACTTGACTCCCGCTCCCACCGGACCGCCGCTCCCGACCTTCCCCCTCCCCGACCGACCTCTGCTCCCGACCGATCTCTTTCTCCCCCCCCCCCCCCCCACCCCGACCGATCTCCGATCCGAGCTCCCCGGACCCGACGCCACCTACCTGTCAATCCGGTAAATCTAAGCTCGAAGTCTTGGGCCCGGCCCGTCCCGTTCAGCCTCCCTCTCCTTTCTCTCTCTCTCTCTCTCTCTCTCTCTCTCTCTCTCTCTCTCCCTTCTCTCTCTCTCTCTCTCTCTCTCTCTCTCTCTTCCCCCCCCTTCTCTCCCCCTTCCCCTCCCTCCTTTCTCACCCCCCTCCCCTCCCTCCCTTCCTTCTCTCTCTTCCCCCCCTCCCCTCCCTCCTCCCCCCCTCCCCTCCCTCCTCCTACACCTCCTCCCCCCCCTCCCCTCCCTCCTTTCTCAACCCCTCCACTCCCTCCCTTCTCACCCCCCCTCCCCTCCCTCCCTTCTCACCCCCCCTCCCCTCCCTCCCTTCTCACCCCCCTCCCCTCCCTCCCTTCTCACCCCCCTCCCTTCTCACCCCCCCCCTCCCCTCCCTCCCTTGTCACCCCCACCCCCTCTCCCTTGTCACCCCCACCCCCTCTCCCTTGTCACCCCCACCCCCTCTCCCTTGTCACCCCCACCCCCTCTCCCCTACTACACCCCCTCTCCCCCACTACACCCCCTCTCCCCCACTACACCCCACTCTCCCCCACTACACCCCACTCTCCCCCACTACACCCCCTCTCCCCCACTACACCCCCTCTCCCCCACTACACCCCCTCTCCCCCACTACACCCCCTCTCCCCCACTACACCCCCTCTCCCCCACTACACCCCCTCTCCCCCACTACACCCCCTCTCCCCCACTACACCCCCTCTCCCCCACTACACCCCCTCTCCCCCACTACACCCCCTCTCCCCCACTACACCCCCTCTCCCCCACTACACCCCCTCTCCCCCACTACACCCCCTCTCCCCCACTACACCCCCTCTCCCCCACTACACCCCCTCTCCCCCACTACACCCCCTCTCCCCCACTACACCCCCTCTCCCCCACTACACCCGCTCTCCCCCACTACACCCGCTCTCCCCCACTACACCCGCTCTCCCCCACTACACCCCCTCTCCCCCACTACACCCCCTCTCCCCCACTACACCCCCTCTCCCCCACTACACCCCCTCTCCCCCACTACACCCCCTCTCCCCCACTACACCCCCTCTCCCCCACTACACCCCCTCTCCCCCACTACACCCCCTCTCCCCATCCACTGACAGACAGAGAATGAGAGACACACACACACACAGAGATAGAGACACTGACAGACACACTCTGGGGGGCATCCCAGCATGCTGTTGGAGGGCTCCCGGTGCTGCAGTCGGTAAGTAGAAAATGTTTTATTAATTGATTTTTTTTTTAATTCTTATTAATTTTTTTTGATTTTATTGGTTGGTTTATTGATGTTTTTATCATTTATTATTGATGATGGCTCTTTATTTGTAAAAGTGAAGTGTTTAATGTTTGTAAACTTCCCTTTAAACCCCCCCCCCCTCATTCCCTACGCCTGATTTATAACCTACGCCTGATTTTCTAAAGTGTAGACACGGTTTTTTCGAGCGTACAAAAATCTTCACTTACTCCATTCTAAGTTAGTTTGGAGTAAGTTTTCACTGCCGAAACTTTGAAAACAGGCGTAAGTGGCCGGACACGCCCCCTTTTGAAAAATAAATTCTGTTCCAAAGTGAAACTGTTCTAACTGACTAGAACTGGAGCAAACTAAATGACGAGAATTCCAATTTCTAAGATACTCCGTTCTACACCAGTTGCTCCTAAAAATCAGGAGCAAATCATGTGGAAACTTGGGGCCAATATCCTGTGAACCTGTACTTGAAATTCCTCCTGCTCTTCCACATCACCAAACCTACTTCCATTCAGTATAGTTACTGCTGTTCTATTTTTACAAAAATGCATAACAGCAACAACAACTTGTATTTATATAGCATTAATTTCTAAGATACTCCGTTCTACACCAGTTGATCAAAAAAATCAGGAGCAACTGAGGCCGAAACTTGGGCCCATTGGGTGGTATCAGATTCTTTGAGAATTTCAATGGATCGCCTGCATTTTTACATTGTGATTCTGTTCTGCGCTCCATCTCACATACTGAAAAATCAGCAACACTCGACCAGAGAGCAAGATAGTTTGAGTATGGGCCTCAAACGTTTAGTCCTCTGGTGATTCAAATGTCCCTTTTCCAGCCCCTAATGTGGAGGTCCTCTCCCTGGAGTGATGCACCATCTAGCAGTTCAATTGGAAACCTACAGAATTTAGTCACTAAGAAATATTTGTTTGCTTGTACTTAACTTTTTTTGGTTATACAGGTTGAGCGTCTGAAATCCAGAGTTCCAAAATTCGGAATGTTCCGGAATCTGGACTACCCCGCCATGGCGGCCTGACCTCCGCCTCAGTCCGACTTCGCCCCGGCTCTCAGCGGCCGACACTCCCTTACCTCGGGGGCCTGACCTCAGCGGCCCGACTTCGCCTCCCCACCTTATCTTGGCGGACCGACCTCATCCTGGCTGTCGGCAGCTTGACCTCGCCCCCTTACCTCAGTGGCTCGACCCCACCTAACTCAGCCCAGGCCAACACATTCTGAAATCCGAAAATATCCGGAAAGGCCTCAGTCCCAAGGTTTCCGATTTCGGACAAAATAGCTGCAACTTTCACAATGAATGATGCAATGGTACTCATACAACAACAACAACTTATATAGCACCTTCAACGTAATAAAATGTCTCGAGGTGCTTCACAGGAGTGCTATTTTTTTTTAAAAAACACCAAAATTTGACACCTGGCCATATAAGTTGATGTTGGGGCTCATGACCAAAAGCTTGGTCAAAGAGGTAGGTTTTAAGGAGTGTCTTAAAGGAGGAAAGAGAAGTGGAGAGGTTTAGGGAGGGAATGCCAGAGCTTGGGACCGAGGCAGCTGAATCCATAAGAGATTTTAATGGTTCGAATGTTTGAGAATGATGCATGAAAATTCTGCCTTGAAGGAAGATGGACTGACTTTGTTTGCCCCAAGTTGAAAGTCATTTCAAGATGAGTCAGTTCTCTTCCCACCTTGTATAATTTGCCCAACTGAATTTCTGTTTTCTAAAACAGTCATTTGCAAATCAGTTTTTATTCCCCTCACTAATAAAGCTCTGTATGGGTTCTTTTGTAACAGGAAGCTGTTTTGGAAAGAGACATTGAGTTCTGGATCGCCGTTTGCTGTGAGTTCAGTGTTCAGGAGCAACTCCAGAGCTTCATCAATATTTTGCGTTACTTACCCAAGCTCCCAGAAGACAAGGAAGAAAGTAAGTAGAAAGTGACATGTCGTTAATGTCATATCAGCACAGCCCAATTCAGTCTAACAGTAGTTAAATAATGACTATGACATTTAAACAGAGAAAATGTGTAAGTGTCCTCCAGGGCAGAACATTCAAAACGCTGATGTTCTATCAGTCTGAGAAAACAATATATTTTTGACCATCTATCTCCCCAGAACTGCCCATTATTAAATCCCTTTACTGTTTCTCTAATATATGACTGTTCAGTCTGACTAACCAGCCTCTTGCCTGCTCTGTCTGTACACACTGTTTTGCTGTTCTTGTAGTACAGGTTCGACTTCCGGAAAATGTTCCGATATCCGGACTCCCCCGCCTCGGCGAACCGACTTCGGCCTGCTCCAACCTCGCCCCGGCCCGACTTCGCCCCGGCCCCCCCCTCCCTCCTCTTTACCTCGACTACCCGACCCCACCTACCTCGGGCCAGACAAGGAACTTCTCCACGGCGGTGGGGCCCTGCCAGAACATTTCCTTGGCAGCGGGGCCCCGCCTGACGACTTCATCATCAGGGCTGGCGACCCGAACAGCTCCTCGGCGAACACACCCCACCCCCGCCTTTCTGACGTTCCGAAATCCGGAAATACCTGGGCTCGGGTGTTTTCGGATTCGTGACATCAGAAAGACATTCCGAAGTCCGGAAAAACGGCTCAGCCTCAATCCCGAGGTTGCCGGATTCAGGCGGTCGAACTTGTATTGGCTGTAACTAGACACTTTGTTCAGAGTCAGGTTGATTTTTGTGTGCATTTTTTTTTGTAACTTACAAATTCTGCAGATCTCTGAAACTGGAGAATAAAAGCATTTCTGTATTTGTCCCTTAATTACCTAATCAAAAAAGATCTTCACCTAAAGACTCATTTTACTTTAAAATATTTATACTTTGCCTTTTGTTTTTAAATACCAAAGAATCGAGGGGGTGAATGTCCTCCCGCTTATCCGCTGTAACTTCAGTAGAAGCACTGCAGAAACCCTGGGAAAAGAGCATTTGTGCTATTTTTCACACCGTTTCCAATGCTCTTCCACTGATATTGCAGACCAGCAGAAAAATATCTGCAGAAATTCATCCCCCGGTCTGTTTAAGCTGGATTTCATTGATATATATTGGATTGTTTCACTGGTTAAGAATACAATGTTGGTAATTTTATTGAGGATGCAGTTAATTCAGCCCTTTTATGGTTTGTATATTTTCAAACTCTGTTGCCCCCACACTGGTACAGTGACTTTATTACCCAAATGTGTGTTTTTGTTTCATTGTTAACATTTCGTCGTAAGCATTTCAGGTTTCTAGTTTTCATCTAATTCAGGCATATTCTGAAAAGCCTCCCAGAAACTTCTGAATCAGCTTAACACTGGTGCAACCATTCTTTCTTGTTGCGTACTAATCTGATATTTTTTTTCCAAATTTCCCTACAGTGTTGCTGAACTCTTAGTTTTCCATGCTAATCTTATTTCTAGGGAAAATGTTCTTGCTAATTGATTTCTTGAACCGTTTTATTTTAAAGCAGCCGAAGGGAAGGGAAAAGTAAAGACAACCAGGAGCAAAGCGAGGAAGCCAAGCCAAGTGGAACCATTGTTCAACATAGACACACACACAGCCAAACAGCTGCGGCATTTCAAATTTCTCTCTGTCTCGTTTATGGCTCAGCATCTCGCCTGCAACAGCTTTGTTGGGAAGGTCATTTTATTTTTATTTTTTTTAAATCAGCTCGTCATTTAATTTAAATCATTATTTATGAACATTAGTTGGTATATCTTGACTATATTAGTACTTGATATTGAAGATGTTTTCCTTGATAAGTGGTAGGCTGCTGTTTTATTATTTCTTCAACTGCACAGAACAGAAATAATCCGATTGTCAGAAGGTATTGTGCAGATCCACCTAACTCCATAGATTCCAGTAAATAGCCAAACTACCGCCGTCCCATAGCAAGGTCTGTTTCTACAGAGCTCTCCATTTTCCCTTGCCACACCCCACCCAAAAAACCATTGTCAGTAAAAGTTGTTAATTATTTATTCCTCGGTGTGTTAATATCTGTATCGCCCTCTGTTTACTTCATTGGTCCATTTTCTTTATTTTTCTGCTATTTTACTGACACACCTTATCTTCTTCGCTGTTTCTCTTCGCCTGGCTGTCTCTTCACTTTATACTTCCCAAAGAATTTCCCGCCTCTATTACCGGTACGCACGTCGCTGTTTCTGTTGTGGCTTCGCAGCATCTGATCGATTCCCAGTTCTACTCTGGTGAATCAGTTTGCCATTTATTTTAATTAAAAATATCAAAATAATGCTCGGGATTTATTATCTATATACTGGAGTACGTTTTCAAGCCAATTCTTTTGATGTACAATTTATTTGGGAGCCTAAAGTGCCTAGTTAACCTCAAGTTTTATTTGTAGTGAGTGAAAGCTGATACTGTTTCATATTTGTGATGATTTAAAAATTTTAAGTGTCACTCGAGGGTCTAAATGACTAACTTGAGGAAGATGTAGCTGTTTGAGAGTAATTTGAAGAAAAAAAACCCACAATTTTTGATCAAGCATGTTAATTGTCACGAGGAAGAAAACTCTAGAGGGGATTGGCTGAGGAAGAAATCTGGATTTTTTTAATAAAGTAAGGATTGATCCAAACCAAATGTTCTGGTGAAAGGTCATCAACCTGAAACGTTAACTCTGTTTCTCTCTCCACAGATGCTGCTTGACCTGCTGAGCATTTCTAGCATTTTCTGTTTTTATTTTAAAATAATGCCATGTTGGGGGTCCCATGGACCCCGAGTGGATTAATTTACCGATCTCCTTCTGCAGACAGTGCCGCCAGTGTGGCCTGTTAACCAAACATGGTCTATCAGAGGCAGTTATTTTTACTGTCAGGTTAAATCAAACCGCATTCCTTCAATTAGAACTTTCTTCTTGCAGTAGATTTCGTGGGTATTAAAAGGAGGCCCCTTGCATACACGAGGGAAAAGGGAATAGGAATATGGGGGCAGCCTGGGAAGAGGTAATTAGAGTGGGATGAAGTTTGTGTGGAATATAAACACCACCATAGACCAATTGAACTAAATGGCCTCTTTCTGTGCTGTGGATTCCATGTGACTAGGTCTTTATACTCTGCTGGAAGGCAGTTAATTTTATAAAATAGCTCTATTAAATGCGAAGTGTGCTCACTGAGTTTCCTTGCTTTTATATTAGGTTGCAGATTGTGACCGCTCTGAAGAAGAAATTCTGCAGAAGCTTGAACAAAGGTAAGCAACAGTTACTCTATTGCAATTTATGGTGATTGTTACAAATTTCTTGTCTGGGTTATATACTTTCTTGGGTTTGGCAGTGCTGTCAGTCCTATAAACAATCCCTATGTCTTGCATTCAGGATCCTGCCCGTACTGCCCAATATCTAATCATACAATAGCATGAGGCAAACGGTTAACAACAGTACCCCCCTTGTAATCTGAACTGGAAATTGTGTATTTTGCACCTGCCCTCGCTTGTACTTCTCAAATCTTTCAGTAGGCGGACTGAGAGCATTTCAATGAGACCGGGCTTGATGCAAATTGTTCAGCTGCTTTATTCTACAGACAGCAAGTGAATGTACAAAATAAGTTATAATAAAAACTCACCACTTAGCTTCAGTTCCACCTCATCAATAGGGAAAAATATAAACCATGCAATCTTACCCTGAGTTAGCAACCTGACTCCTGTTTGCTTTTAGATGGTCTAACATTGAAACAGACCTTGGCTTACATGGACTTGGTTAGCACTAGTCTTGTAATAAACCGCCTAGGCATTTCTCTCAGCCGATCATACTATAACTGGCTGACCATGAACATACATTTTTATCTCCTTTTCATTTCATCTGTCCACAGGAAGTGGGTGAGCTGCTTCTCCATCTTCCCCATTCAATGATTTGCCAATATGTCTTATCAACAATATTGGCTACACACACATAAGTGGATTCTTGGCAGATCCACTATGCTGGACTCAAATGATTAAGTCGTACCAACAATAATAGGTGTCGATGTTTATAGAAACCCTGAAGCAAGGTAACATAACATTGTGTAAACATACCCTCAGTGGTTGGCTCTTTAACATTGGCAGTTGCAACATACGGTTGTAACAAGGACAATATTAAACCTGGTAAACCCATTTTAATTGAAAACAAATCACTTAAATGTAATTCATTGCCAATTTTCTGTGGGGAAAACAGTCAAAAAATCCCAAACCTGACAGTGACTGTCGTGTTTACTGGTGCTCAACTACAAGAAATTTCTCAAAAGCTCAGTTATGATGGACAGTCATTAATCCAGCAATATGAGCCTTGTGCATCAACAAGAAACATATTTGAAGTTTGAAGATAACTGCCATCAGCTCAGAAGTGAACCCAAAACTGAATAAAGTATCCACATAAAATTATAATAGAGAAAAAATTAGAATAATTACAACGCTTATTATTAAAACTTAGATTTTTTTTATTTGCTCTCTGATATGGATACCACTGGGAAGGCTGCATTTATTGGCTATCCGTGATTGTTCCGAGGTGGTGGTGGTTGACCAGCTTCTTCAGCCATTGCAGTTTGTGTGTGATGATGCTCTTAGTGTTCAGGTGATGGGACTACTCAAGTTTCACTTATTTATCATCCAGATCCTCCCTCTATTAGTTTAGATAAAAAGATGAATGTTGAAAGTACAGATGGAAAGCGGATAATGCTGGAATCTTGATATCATTGTGAGGGGAAGGCCTCCTAGTGTGTACCAGGGGCACATTGTCACATTGCATTGTATAATAATTGAAGTGGCTATGTAACAGCAAGCTCAACACCATCCAGGACAAAGCAGCCTGCTTGATTGGTACCCATCCACTACCTTTAACATTCACTCCCTCCACTACTGGCATGCCATCGCTGCAGTGGGTACCATCTAAAAGATGCACTGCAGCAATTCGCCAAGGATTCTTCGACAGCACCTCCCAAACCCATGACCTCTACCACCGAGAAGGACAAGGACAGCAGGCGCATGGGAACCCCATCACCTGCAAGTTCCCTTCCAAGTCGCACACCATTCTGACTTGGAAATATATCGTCGTTCCTTCATTGGCGCTGGAACTCCCTTCCTAACAGCATTGTGGCAGTACCTTCACCACACAGACTGCAACGGTTCAAGATGGCGGCTCACTGCCATCTTCTCGGGCAGTTAGGGTTGGGCAATAAATGCCGGTCTTGATGGCGATGCCCGGAACCCATGTATTAATTTTTTTTAAACACTGTAGAAATTACTTAAGATTTTCATGTTTTTATCAAATAATTTGTTTGTAATCCGTTGGTCGTCAATATGCGTTTAAACCTGTTATCATTTTTCTGGGTGGTTTTTCAGCGTATTGGACCTGTTTTGTTTCCCCTAGTTTGCTGGAGGAGATTCTGTGCTATATTAATGTGGTTGCTCACAGCGTGGAGAAGAATGCAGAGAAACCAACAGCCAAGTTCTGGAGAGCTCTACTCAACCGGTCGTATGATGTCTTAGATAAAGTAAGTTTGCAGCTTAGCTGGTCTTAGTTGTTGGCTCACTTTCCAATTCAGATGTGGAGTCCTTGAAAACTGATAACAGATGTTTTCTACAACCAAATTGCAGAAGATTCTTAAGAGAAAGAAATATTCATTAGGTGTCAGCCTTCACTCCGTTCAAGGTCTACTCCATGACTTGGACACGCAATCCAGTGCAATGCTGAGGGAGTGCTGCACTGTCGGAGATGTCGTGTTTAGGATGAGATATTAAACTGAAGCCCCGTCTGCTCTCAGGTGGACGTAAAAGATCCCATGGCATTATTCGAAGAAGAGCAGGGGAGTTCCCCTGGTGTCCTGGCTGATATTTACCCCTCAACCAACATCAGTAAAAACAAATTATCTGGTCCTGGCTGATCTGTATTACAATGCCACACCGTGCAGTGCATCTACCATTTGATGACTTGAAATGCCTGACATTAGCCAACGAGCTTCATTTGACGTAGATGCGATTATGAAGTCATCTGTCTAAGCACTCCTTCATCTCCCTGATACAGGTGAATGCCTTGCTACCAACAGAAACCTTCATTCCAGTGATACGAGGGCTAATGAGTAATCACTTACCTTCAGTTAGACGTAAAGCTATGGATCTCCTCAATAATAAGCTTCAGCAGCACAGAACAGTGTGGCAGGAACATCAGGTGAGATCTTCATTTTTTTTTAATTTTAAAGTCAGGCGCAGACTGGGTAGTAGCCATTTAAATATAATAGAATATAATGCGAGCTGTCTCAGTTTGAGGTTCACAACCGAGAGGTTTCAGATGTTGCCATATTCAGTCTTCACTTTGTTGTTCTGGTCGTGGTATACATTTACAGTTTACTTGTGTTCTGCTTGGAGAGAAACAAATTGCCCATTTCTTTGAAATGCTGGGAAACATTTGCAGTGGAATCTTGACCATCAATAAAAAAATTTATGATGAAGGCACGAGCCTGGCAGCATTTTTTTTTGATTCCGAACACAGCCTTCCCTCCAGCAACATCAGCTTTTGCATCAATAGCTGGTTAATCGGTTGACCTGCTGGCTCTCTGCTTCCCCCCACACACACACCCCCGCAGCTTCAGCGAGAAGACCAATCACAGACGCAAGAAAGCTGGCCCCAAAAATGCTCCCCAAAGTCAACCATCGTCCCTTACGTAGAATCAAACAGCACAGAATGAGGCCATTTGGCCCATTGTGGCTGTGCCAGCTCTTAGGCTCCAAGTTTCCACACACTACAAAACGGGCGCCCCTCCGAGCTGGGCTCCTGTTTTTCGCGCGATTCTGGAGCGCCCGACAGCTCCATGTTTGCTTGGCGCGGCGCCCAGGGGGCGGAGCCTACCACTCGCGCCGATTTTGTAAGTGGGAGGGGGCGGGTACCATTTAAATTAGTTTTTTTCCTGCCGGCAACCCTGCGCGTGCGCGTTGGAGCGTTCGCGCACGCGCAGTGTGAAGGAAACATTGGCACTCGGCCATTTTTGTAGTTCTTTGTAGCTGTTTAATTTTTTAATAAAAGCACATTGCCCTTCCATGATCAGCACTGAGGCTTCTTGCAGCAGTGAGAAGGCTGCAGGAAGCCTCAGAAGTTGAGGCAGCCGTTTCCCGACGGCCTTCCCACCCCCCCCCTGCCGTCGGGAATGGCTGCTGAACTTGAGGCTTCCTGCAGCCTTCTCACTGTCTCCTTCCCCCCCCCCCCCCCCCCCCACGCCCGCTGTCTGGAACGGCTTCCTTCCTCCCCCCCCCCCCCCCCCCCCCCGCTGCGTTCGGTCGGTCGGTCGGGCCCGCGCTCCCGCCCTCCTCCCCCCTTACTGTCGGGCACGAACGGCTGCCTCAACTTGAGGCTTCCTGCAGCATTCTCCCTGGTTGAAGCACTTTCACACAGGTAGGAAGATGGTTTATTTAATCTTTTCTTTGCTTATAAATGTTTATTCAGGTTGGATTTATTTGTATAATATTTGTAGAAGTATAAATAAGGATTTATTGTAGAATTTAATGAGTTCCCTTCCCCCCCCTCCCCCCCCAACTCGTTCTGGACGCCTAATTTGTAACCTACGCCTGATTTTTTAATGTGTAGAACAGGTTTTTTCAGTCCTCCAAAAATCTTCACTTGCTCCATTCTAAGTTAGTTTGGAGTACATTTTCACTGTGGAAACTTTGAAATCAGGCGTCAGTGGCTGGACACGCCCCCTTTTGAAGAAAAAATTCTGTTCCAAAGTGAAACTGTTCTAACTGACTAGAACTGCAGAAAAAAAAATGTGGAGGATTGCGATTTCTAAGATAGTCCGTTCTCCAAAGTTGCTCCTAAAATTCAGGTGCAAATCATGTGGAAACTTGGGGCCTTAGAAAGAGCCAACCAATTAGTCCCACTTCCCTACTCTTTCTCCATAGCCCTGCAAATATTTCCTTTTCAAGTATATATCCAATGCCCTTCACTTAGAGTTGAGCTCGAAAGCAGTTATGCTCATCTAAAGTGGCCCCCATCGATAGCCTCTGGACTGCCGATCTCAGCCAATGTGCCTCTTTAAACGTGCCCTGGTGTCTATGTTTAAACAGTCGGTATTGATTTTAAAGTTGGCATTTCCACCGAGGCAATCATGGCAGGCAGATCACTGGCGGTAAGCTCATAATGCACAGGTCTCTGGAGAGCAGTTGTGCCTATCCTCCTTTGTTCCGTGGCAGGGCCAGTGGGGTGTGTGGGGAAAGTTGTGAACAGCAGATCAACTGATCTTGAATAACGATGCTGGAGAAGACAGAGAGGTGGAGAGACAGAGAAGTCATCACTTGAGAATGTTTTAGTTATTCACCAGTTTCTCTTATCCACCACTGGGTCCTCTGGATTATAACAAATAATTGAGTTTTTTTTTAAGTTTTGATTTGGCTCTTGGGTCACATGTCAGCAGCTTAAAAAAAACACGAGTTCTCTGCATTTGGCTTTGATGTGAGCTTTCTTTTGGTGGATCTGACTGGTCCAGTATCTTAGGACAAAATTAAATGGATTGGTTTCAAGCTTTTGCCTTGTGACTGCAAAGCAGAAGGAGACCATCCTGCCAATTGCTGCGATGCCAACTTTCCAAAAGTGCTACTCGCTTCATCCCATTCCCCAATGCTGTCCCTATACCCTATTACACTTTCCTTTTATAAATATTTAGCTGCTATGAATTCTGCTTCCACCACTTTTTCTAGTTGGGCATTTCCATGCCCTAACAACTCTTTGTATAAACAAAAAATCACCTAACCTCTCCATTCATTTGCTGGTGATCTTAAATTTATGTCCTTGTTACTGACTCACTTGCCCAGTGGAAATAGTTTTTTTTTCCCTATTTGCCTCATCAAAACCCTTCTTAATTTTGAACACTTGCCTACTCTTAACCTTTTTTTGCTTTAATAAAAAAATCCTCACTAGTCTCTCCTCATAGCTAAAGCTGCTCAACCCTAATATCATATTGAATCTCTTCTGCACTCTTAATTTTATCAATCAGCCTGTGTAGCACCTTTTCAAACACCTTTTGAAAATACATGTACACAAACATCCGGTGCATTTTCCTTTTCAATGCATTGTTATTTTTTCAAATAACTCAAGTTTCAGATACATTTTTGGCTGATATTAACATTCTCAGTCACTAATTGAACTACTATTGAATATTCAAGTGACTGAGCAATATGAAAAAACTTCAGGAAATGCACAGCAGGGCAGTCAGTATCTGAAAGAGAGCCTATATTTCTCTTTCCGATGTTAATTGACCTGATGTGCATTCCTCCACAGCTCCTAGTCTCACCATTACGAAAGTAGTCCAATTTCATTTGTTGGATCCAAAGTGGATAACCTCACACTTTCCCATGTTGAACTGCATCTGCCACAGTGTTGCCCACACACCTGGTCTTTTTATGTCCCTTTCTAACTTCCTGCTCCTAAATATGCAACGCCTCCCAGTGAGATTTTTTAATTTCCCATTTCTGGTCTTGTTGGTTTGCTTTTTCATGTGTGAAATGGTTGCTTAAGTCTGGTTTCATCTCTCACCAGGTGAAGTTGCTTTTGAGCCTGATAGAGGAGCTTCTGAACATTGTTTGCTGTAAGGAAAAAGAAGTGGAACAAGCCGTCAACCGCCAGACAGCCCTCTTCAGCCTGAAGCTCCTGTGCAGGTGTTTTGGTGTGAATCACCAGGATTTGTTTGTGCCTGTGCTGGCAACTGCTGTTGATCTCGTCACAGGTGGCAATGAAGAGGAGGAAAAGAATGTGCTGGGAAGTGCATTGCTTTGCATAGCTGAAGTTACTACTGCACTCAAAGCAATGGCAATACCACAGCTTCCAAGGTACAGAACCTAAGAAAGAAACTCAGTATGTGCAATGCAAACATGATCAAAACTGTATGCTCTAAGAGCAGTACCCTGAAAACATCTTGTTTCTCTCTGACATTTCTTGTGACGCTGCTCCGGGCAAGTCAGAGGATGTGCTGTTTTATAAGGACAGAACAATTGTACCATGTAAAATAGCATGTCGGTTTGTGTCCCGAGCAAGGCGTAATTGTTGTGCACTCTTGAATGGTTGGTGATCTACAGGTCCGATTGCCAATGAGAACCTTGTTTTTTCTAGTAGTGTACTATTTGTATGATGTGGAAATAGAGCACCACGTTACAGGAAATATATGATTGCACTAGAGAGGGTACAGAGGAGATTTACGAGGATGTTGCCTGGACTAGAGAATTTTAGCTATGAGGAAAGATTGGATAGGCTGGGTTTGTTTTCTTTGGAACAGAGGAGGCTGAGGGAGGTGTATAAAATTATGAGGGGCCGAGGTAGAGTGGCTAGGAAGGACCTATTTCCCTTAGCAGAGGGTTCAACAACCAGGGGGCATAGATTTAAAGTAATTGGTAGGAGGTTTCGAGGGGATTTGAGGGGAAATGTTTTCACTCAGAGGGTGGTGGGGGTCTGGAACTCATTGCCTGAAAGGATGGTAGAGGCAGAAACCCTCACTACATTTAAAAAGTACTTAGATGTGCACTTGAAGTGCCGTAACCTAGAGGGCTACGGACCAAGAGCTGGAAAGTGGTATTCGGCTGAATAGCTCTTTGTCGGCTGGCGCGGACACAATGATCTGAAATGGCCTCCTTCAGTGCCGTAAATTTCTGTGATTCATCATAACATAAGAAATGGGAACAGGAGTAGCGATCAAGCCTGTTCCACCATTCAATAAGATCACGGCTGATCTACCTCAACTCCACCTTCCGGCACTACCCCATGATTCCCATAGTATCCAAAAATCTATCGATCTCTGTCTTGAATATACTCAACGACTGAGCATCCACTAACTCGGGAAGAGAATTCCAAAGATTCACAACTGTGTGAAGAAATTTCTCCTCATCTTAGTCCTAAATGGCCGACCCTTTATTCTGACACTGACCCCTAGTTCTAGACTCCACAGCCAGGGGGAAAATCCTGTCTGAATCTACCCCGTTAATCCCTTTAAGAATTTTGTATGTTTCAATGAGATCACCTCTCATTCTTCTAAATTCTAGGGAATATAGGCCTAGCCTACTCAATCCCTCCTCATAGGGCAATCCCCTCAACTCAGAAATCAGTCTGGTGAACCTTCGTTGCACTCCCTTTAAGGCAAGTGTATCATTCCTTAGTTAAGGAGACCAAAACTGTACACATCCTTAATAAGAATATTTCAGACGCACTTGTTTGTTGATGATGTATTGAATAGGAATAGCCTATGATTGCCTAAGATTTACATTTAGTAAAAGGGACCTACATTCCACAAACTAGTTTTATTTTGATATATATGCATATATAAAAAGAGGAGAATTTTCTGTTTTGAAATCAGATTTCATCTGTCTTTTCTTTGCCCCACTATAGAATAGATAAGCCTGAAATTTACTGTGCTAAATTAATACACAGTGCTAAGCTTGCCATGTATCTTTCTGTACAATCTGAAGTGTCAGCTGTGACTCAGTGGGTAGTCCACACGCCTCATGAGTCAGAAGGTTGTGGGTTCCATTCCAGGAACTTGAGCACATAAATCTCGGCTGACACTCCAGTACAGTGCTGAGAGAGTGATGCACTGTCGGCGATGCCATCTTTCGGATGAGACGTTAATCCGAGGCCCTGTCTGTCCTCTCGGGTGGATGTAAAAGAGCGATGTAACTATTTGTACTGCACTTTGTTTGACTGACAGGCGACAAGCCCCACCCCCTGTCAAGCTCCGCTCCCCCTCCCGGCCCAAATCATTCCATGCACATGTTGCCGAGAAGCAGGACCTGAGATTCCTACTCTCTGACTCTCTCTTTCCTCCTTCCCCCGCACCGTCACCGGCTTGGGGGGAGGGAAAGAGAGAAAGGCTGCGGGTGGGGGAAGAGAGAGAGAGAGAGGTTGGGGAGGGGGTAAGAGAGAGGCTGGGGGTGGAGGGAGAGATAGTGGATAGTAAAGGCCTATTTCCATTGGTGGAGGGGTCTATTACGAGGGGGCATAGTTTTAAGGTGGTTGGTGGAAGGTTTAGAGGGGATTTGAGGGGGGGCTTCTTTACGCAGAGGGTTGTGGGGATCTGGAACTTGTTGCCTGGAAGAGTGGTGGATGCAGAAACCCTCACCACTTTTAAGAGATGGTTGTTTTTATACTTAAAGTGCAGCAACCTGCAGGATTACGGACCTAGAGCTAGTAATTGGGATTACATAGAAACAAAGAAAATAGGTGCAGGAGTAGGCCATTCGGCCCTTCGAGCCTGCACCACCATTCAATAAGATCATGGCTGATCATTCACCTCAGTATCCCTTTCCTGCTTTTTCTCCATACCCCTCGATCCCTTCAGCCGTAAGGGCCATATCTAACTCCCTCTTGAATATATCCAATGAACTGGCATCAACAACTCTCTGCGACAGGGAATTCCACAGGTTAACAACTCTGAGTGAAGAAGTTTCTCCTCATCTCAGTCCTAAATGGCCTACCCATTATCCAAAGACTGTGTCCCCTGGTTCTGGACTTCCCCAACATCGGGAACATTCTTCCCGCATCTAACCTGTCCCGTCCCATCAGAAACTTATACGTTTCTTTGAGATGCCCTCTCATCCTTCTAAACTCCAGTGTATAAAGGCCCAGTTGATCCAGTCTCTCCTCAAACGTCAGTTCAGCCATCCCTAGAATCAGTCTGGTGAACGTTTGCTGCACTCCCTCAACAGCAAGAACATCCTTCCTCAGATTAGGAGACCAAAACTGAACACAGTATTCCAGGTGAGGCCTCACCAAGGCCCTATACAACTGCAGTAAGACCTCCCTGCTCCTATACTCAAATCCCCCAGCTATGAAGATCAACATGCCATTTGCCTTCTTCACCGCCTGCTGCACCTGCATGCCAACTTTCAATGACTTATGAACCATGACACCCAGGTCTCGTTGCACCTCCCCATTTCCTAATCTTCCGCCATTCAGATAATATTCTAACCTCACATTTATCCACATTATACTGCATCTGCCATGCATTTGCCCACTTGGCTAACCTGTCCAAATCACCCTGCAGCCTCTTAGCATCCTCCTCACAGCTCACACCGCCACCCAGTTTAGTGTCATCTGCAAACTTGGAGATATAACATTCAATTCCTTCATCCAAATCATTAATGTATATTGTAAAGAGCTGGGGTCCCAGCACTGAGCCCTGTGGCACTCCACTAGTCACTGCCCCCCATTCCGAAAAGGACCCGTATATCATGACTCTATGTTTCCTGTCTGCCAACCAATTCCCTATCCACGCCAGTACATTACCCCCAATACAATGTGCTTTGATTTTGCACACCAATCTCTTATGTGGGATCTTGTCAAAAGCCTTTTGAAAGTCCAAATACACCACATCACTGGTTCTCCCTTGTCCACTCGACTAGTTACATCCTCAAAAAAATTCCAGAAGATTTGTTAAGCATGATTTCCCCTTCATAAATCCATGCTGACTTGGACCGATCCTAACACTGCTTTCCAAATGCGCTGCTATTTCATCCTTAATAATTGATTCCAATATTTTCCCCACTACTGATGTCAGGCTAACCGGTCTATAATTACCCATTTTCTCTCTCCCTCCTTTTTTAAAAAGTGGTGTTACATTTAGTTACCCTCCAGTCCATATGAACTGATCCCGAGTTGATAGACTGTTGGAAAATGATCACCATGCATCTACTATTTCTAGGGCCACTTCCTTAAGTACTCTGGGATGCAGACAATCAGGCCCCGGGGATTTATCGGCCTTCAATCCCCAACACAATTTCCCGCCTAATAAGGATATCCTTCAGTTCCTCCTTCTCTCTAGACTCTCTGTCCCCTAGTACATCCGGAAGGTTGTTTGTGTCTTCCTTCGTGAAGACAGAACCAAAGTAGTTGTTCAATTAGTCTGCCATTTCTTTGTTTAACCCATTATAAATTCACCTGAGTCCGACTGCAAGGTACCTACATTTGTCTTCACTAATCTTTTACTCTTCACATATCTATAGAAGCTTTTGCAGTCAGTTTTTATGTTTCCGGCAAGCTTCCTCTCGTACTCTATTTTCCCCCTCCTAATCAAACCCTTTGCCTTCCTCTGCTGAATTCTAAATTTCACCCAGTCCTCAGGTTTGCTGCTTTTTTTGGCCAATTTATATGCCTCTTCCTTGGATTTAACACTATCCTTAATTTCTCTTGTTAGGCACGGTTGAGCCACCTTCCCTGTTTTATTTTTACTCCAGACAGGAAGGTACAATTGTTGAAGTTTATCCATGTGATCTATAAATGTTTGCCATTGCCTATCCACCGCCAACCCTTTAAGTATCATTTGCCAGTCTATTCTAGCCAATTCACGCCTCGTGCCGTCGAAGTTAGCTTTCTTTAAGTGCAGGACCCTAGTTTCTGAATTAACTGTGTCACTCTCCATCTTAATAAAGAATTCTACCATATTATGGTCACTCTTCCCCAAGGGGCCTCGCACAACAAGATTGCTAATTAGTTCCTTCTCATTACACATCACCCAGTCAAGGATGGCCAAGGATTCCCTTTCTCAACCAGCTCTCTGGTTGGTTCCTCGACATATTGGTCAAGAAAACCATCCCTAATACACTCCAGGAAATCCTCCTCCACCGCATTGCTACCAGTTTGGTTAGCCCAATCTATATGTAAATTAAAGTCGCCCATGATAACTGCTGTACCTTTATTGCACACATCCCTTATTTCTTTGATGCTCACTACTACTGTTTGGTGGTCTGTACACAACTCCCACCAGCGTTTTCTGCCCTTTGATATTCCGTAACTCCACCCATACTGATTCCACATCATCCAAGCCAATGTCCTTCCTTACTATTGCATTAATTTCCTCTTTAACCAGTTATGCCACCCCGAGAGAGAGAGACTGGGGGTGGGGGGAGAGAGAGAGAGGCTGGAGGAGGGGCGAGAGAGAGAGACTGGGGATGGGGGGAGAGAGAGAGAGAGAGGCTGGGGGAGGGGTGAGAGAGAGAGAGAGAGAGAGAGGCTGGGGTTGGAGGGGGGAAGAGAGAGGGGCTGGGGGGGGGGGGCGGAGAAGGAAAGGCTGGGGGGGAGGGAGAGAGAGAGATCACATTCTCCCAACCCCATACAAGGGACATCGTTGGAGTGTACAATATCCAGAAGTCACTATTCACTTCATACCCAATAAACCTGTTAACAATCCGTACACAATGCCTGCCCCATCTATTGGGGGGTGGGGGTGGGGAGGATGCACTTGCGCTGGTATAAGGCACTTCGACTGGGGTAAGGAACTTTGGCTGGCCCTTGATGTCTTCCGGTGAGCTCTGTCCTCTGTCGCTTCAGGAAGTCAAAGTGGATCGAGTTACAATTTGCAACGTCAGTGAGACCTTAGGATGGGTGGTTTCAGTGACACATTTCTGTGAAACTTCAGGGTGTGGCTTATCCTCCAAGGGGACCAATTAGAAACAAAGGGTGGAGCATGTTGGCCATTTTTGCAGTACAAATAAGCATGTCCGTAAAAGATGCCATGGCATTATTTCGAAGAAGAGTAGGGGAGTTATCCCCGGTGTCCTGGCCAATATTTATCCCTCAGTCAGCATAACAAAATCAGATTATCTGGTCATTATCACGTTGCTCTTTGTGGGAGCTTGCTGTGCGCTAGTTGACTGCCGCGTTTCCCACATTACAACAGTGACTACACTTCAAAAGTACATCATTGGCTGTAAAGCGCTTTGAGACGTCCGGTGGTTGTGAAAGGCTCTATATAAATGCAGGTCTTTGTTTTAAAGATATCTCGTAGAGGTAAAAAGGGAACTGCATTGTCTGATGTGCAGTCAGTCTTTGTTTTAAAGCATCCTTGTTTATAGATTTTGTGTTGAAAATCTACCAATGCTCAAATTTAGAGAATGGATTTATTTTGTGCAGGCTGATGCCAGGACTGCTGAAGACCCTGAAAAAACAGAAGGAAATGCTGTCCAATGAGATTTATTTACTAAGTGCTGTTACAGCATTGCAGAGAGTTGCAGAAACACTGACACATTTCATCAGCCCCTACCTACTGGAAATGCTCGTACAAGTAAGCTTAACAGTGTATTCTCCTATTATACGTGGTCTCTGTTATTTTCATGAAGCTAAAGTACTCATGCAATGGTACTTTCCTGCAGATCACCCACTTGACCAAGGTTTCTTCAAGGACAGGCCATTCCTTGCAGCTTGATCTGCGTCTAACATCACTTCGAACGACACTGGCCACAAAGCTAGCTTCTCGAGTTCTGTTGCCATCGGTTAGCAAATGTTACGATAAACTTGCCGACACCCATCAGGTTCGTGTTATTCCCCATTGGGGTTTCTGTTTCTCTCTTTCTAATCGAGTTGGAGGTGACAGAAAATTCCTGAAGCCTGCAACTTATGCATCTGTTGCTTTGGGTGTTAAAATCTCATGGTTATAGTATAGTGTTAACTTGAAAGTGTTATTGTAATAAGAGATTTTATTCAAATAGCTAATTTAAATGGTAGCTGTGAAATATATAGTAGCATTTTGCATCATAATGAAAAATTATAAGCATCCCATTAGATCAGTGAATTATCTTCATTCAGGTATATTTTATAGATTCATTTAGTAACATCACTGTGTGGCTTAGTTGGGTACTTGGACAGCATTTTGGTGTGAACCTCTTGAGGCCTTTTGGGTGGGATTCTTAATGTTTTCAAAAACCCATGAATAGTAAATACTCAATCAGGCTTAAATGTGTATATATGTTACTTAAATGTGTATATATTTTAATTGAGTTTTAAGATAATTCAACCATTTTCTGAGGGAGTGCTGCACTGTTGGACGAGACAGTGGACGTATAAGATTGCATGGCACTATTTTGAAGAGCAGGGGAGTTATCCCAGGTGTCCTAGTCACTATTTATCACTCAATCAACATCACTAAACAGATTATCTGGTCATTATCTCATTGCTGTTTGTGGGAGCTTGCTGTGCACAAATTGGCTGCCACATTTCCAACATTACAACAGTGACTACACTTCGAAAAGTACTTCATTGGCTGTAAAGCGCTTTGGGACATCCTGAGAATGTGAAAGGCGCTATCGAAATGCAAGTCTTTTTTTAAACCAAGGTTTTGCATTTCATTGCTTTCCCCTTTTATTTTACAAAACATTGAATCATACAGAAATATACAAAAAATATTTTAACTACCTTGTGACCTTCCAAACTCAAAGCTTGAGCACCAGATTGGCCTGTCATCCAGAGGGGAAAATGACACATAGCTTGAACATCCTGCACACTAAAGAACAAACTCCTGCAACCTTTTAATTCACACTTCTACATGTGCAGCAGTTTTTTCCCCCATCCATTTAGTTGAAAGTTATTAGTTATGAGAAAACAGAAGTGGTTTCTAACTTATTTTGTATCTTCTCTATAGAGTTATTTAGGCCCACTTTTCGATATCCTGAAGGAACACATTAATCACATGGAAAAGGAACAATTGAATTCCCATCAATCTGAGCTCACATTGCTCTTCCTCAAAGCCCTGGATTTCAGAGCAGACCACTTGGAGGTATTACACACAGTCTGAATAATATTTTATTTTCAAAATGAGATTTAAAAAGAAAATCGCAAATTAATTTTATGCATGTGACTTTTGTAAGTTGTTTTTTTTTAATCCCGCAAGTCTGAATTTAAGCACAACCCAATTGTTGAATGTCTAGTGGTTGTATATATGTTAGCTTGGCTCAGCACTTCTCGGGGGTCAGAAGGTTGTGGTTCAAGCCGAATAACCAAAGCTTGAGCTCATATTCTAGGCGAACACTGCAGTGCTGTACTGAGGTAGTCCTGGTCCACTGATTGATGAATTGATCACTTAAGATCACCAAAAGAGTGAAGGAGGGCTTTTTGGGGGTGGGGGGGGGGTGGGGGAGTTCTTTTTTTGCACAGAGGGTTGTTAGCACATGAAATGCCCTATTGGAAACAACTGGAGGCAGAATTCATAACACCTTTTTAAAAGGAAGTGGATAAATATTTATAAAGGGACATTTAAAAAGGTAATGAGACTGTGGATATCTGAGAGCCAATGTAAGCATTATGGGCTGAATGGCCGCCTCCTGTGCTACGAAATGCTACGAATCAGTGCTGCATTACGGCCATTAAAGATCCCATGATATTTTAAAGAAGAGCAGGGAATTCCCCTGCTATCTTGGCCAATGTTCCTCCTTCAACTAACACCACCATTAACTCGTCATTCATCTCATTGCTGTTTGTGGGATGCTGTTGGCCCAGAATAACTGGTGCATTTGCTTTTTGCACATTAAAATCTATTTGCTGTGTAAAGCGCTTTGAGATGTTTTGATGTATAAAAGACATAACATCAATGCAAGTATTTATTTACATGTACAGACTGTATTATGTACCAAATTCATACACAACCTTCGCTTGGCCACCAATTCGTCAGAGAATAGAGAATCGGAGAGGAGGGTGGGGGAGAGAGAGGGGATGGGTGGAAGAATTGAACAAGGAGGGAGGAATCTGGACGGAGAGAGGGAGAATTGGAGCGGGGGGGGCGTGGAGAGAGGAGGTCAAGAACTCTGGGAGCGGGGTGGAGAACCGTGTGGCTCGGGGAAGAACGTGATCCAGGTCTAAGGGGGGGTGACAGCGAGAATGTGATGCAGATGGTAAGACGGATCATGTTCTTCCAAATCCTACCTCCTTTACACCCATACCACGTTCTCCCTCTCCTCCCCCTGGATCTGGGTTGATTTCTCAGAAAGTTGTCACTATTCTGTACAGGGTATTGGTGAGGCCGCACCTGGAGTACTGCGTGCAGTTTTGGTCACCTTACTTAAGGAAGGATATATTAGCTTTGGAGGGGGTACAGAGACGATTCACTAGGCTGATTCCGGAGATGAGGGGGGGTTACCTTATGATGATAGATTGAGTAGACTGGGTCTTTACTCCTTGGAGTTCAGAAGGATGAGGGGTGATCTTATAGAAACATTTAAAATAATGAAAGGGATAGACGAGATAGAGGCAGAGAGGTTGTTTCCTCTGGTCGGGGAGACTAGAACTAAGGGGCACAGCCTCAAAATACGGGGGAGCCAATTTAAAACCGAGTTGAGAAGGAATTTCTTCTCCCAGAGGGTTGTGAATCTGTGGAATTCTCTGCCCAGGGAAGCAGTTGAGGCTAGCTCATTGAATGTATTCAAATCAGAGATAGATAGATTTTTAACCAAAAAGGGAATTAAGAGTTATGGGGAGCGGGCGGGTAAGTGGAGCTGAGTCCACGGCCAGATCAGCCATGATCTTATTGAATAGCGGAGCAGGCTCGAGGGGCTAGATGGCCTACTCCTGTTCCTAATTCTTATGTTCTTATGTTGTTATGTTCACTTTGGACCCAATAAACCTGTTAACAATCTGTGATCCGCACGCAATGTCCCATCTATTGGGGGGAGGGGGGGGGAAAGAGAAGGTCATGAATTTGTTTGCTAGTGGGAGAAGGTCTTAACCCGTGAGGGTGAGCCCTGTCTGTTCCAAGTGAGCTCTGTTCTGTCTGGAGCAGGCAGGGAGGATCTAATTACACATTTGAGAGAAACTGCTGGTGTGTCTTGTCCTCCACTGAAACCAGTCAGAGCTTTTGGTGTTGCGAATAAACACAGACGATTTGTATATTCATGCTTACACGTGTAGTTAAATATTACACTGATTGCTTCTCCGTATTCTGTTTGAAGTGAATATATAAGACCAATTTTCCTTTTCTTTTTCTCTTCCCCTCTACAGGATGGCTTGGACAAAGTGGGTGAAATTGAGGGTCATGTGATTAACTGTCTTGTTGTCATGGTAATAAAGCTTTCGGAGGTTACCTTCAGGCCCCTGTTCTTTAAGGTTTGTTAATATTAAAAGAACAATTTCCCGATATTTTTCTGTGGAATGGTTTCTTTTTGTTTTTAACCACTGACCTATGATTTGTTTCGAATCAGCTGTTTGACTGGTGCAAGTCTGAGGGATTCCCTAAAGATCGTATGATTACATTTTACCGTTTGGCAGACTGCATTGCAGACAAGCTAAAGGGGTTATTCACCTTGTTTGCTGGGCAGTTAGTGAAACCTTTCGCTGATGTACTGAACCAGACAAATACTGTCAAGACTGGTAAGTTGAAATCAATTAACTTTTAAAAAAAAAAATTAAGCTGTGTCAGTGCTGTGGAAGCTTTTAGAGGCAATAATCCGGGACAAAATTAATTGGCACTTGGAAAAACATCGGCTAATAAATGAAAGCCAGCAGATTTGTTAAAGCCAATCTTGTTTGATTAACTTGATTGAGTTTTTTGATGAAGTAACGGAGAAAGTGGATGAGGGTAATGCGGTTGATGTGTTTATGGACTTTAGAAAGGCGTTTGATAAAGTACTACATATTAGACGTTAGCAAATTTGAAGCCCATGGGATTAATGGGGTAGTGGCTACATGGATACGAAATTGGTTAAGTGGCAAAAAGCAGAGAGTAATGGCTAACGGTTGCTTTTCAGATTGAGGGAAATGTGCAATGGTGTCCCTCAGGGGATGGTATTCGAACCTGTGCTCTTTTTGATAAATATTAATGACCTGGACTTGGGCATAATTTCAAAGTTGGCAGATAACACGAAACTCAGAAATGTAGTAAACAGTGAGGAGGATAGTAACAGACTTCAGAAGGACACAGACTGGTGAAATGGGCAGGTGTATGGCAGATGAAATTTAACGCAGAAAAATGTGACGTGATTAATTTTGGGAGGAAGAATGAAGAGAGGCAATACAAACGAAATAGTTCAGTTTTAAAGGGGGTGCAGGAACAGAGACACCTGGGGGTGTATGTACATAAATGAAGGTGGCAGGATAAGTTGAGAAGGCTAGAAAAGGCAATACAGGGTTCTTGGATTTATAAATGGAAGCATAGAGTTCAAATGCTAAAACTTTATCAAACACTGATTGGAGTATTGTGGCCAACTCGGCACCACACTTTAGGAAGGATGTCAGGGCCCTAGAGAGGGTGCAGAGGAGATTTATTCGAATAGTACCAGAGATGAAAGACCAGTTGTGTGGAGAGACTAGAGAAACTGGGGTGGTTCTCCTCAGAGCGGAGAAGTTTATGAGGAGATTTGATCAAAGTGTTCAAAATCATGAAGAGTTTTGATAGAATAAATAAGGATAAACTGTTTCCAGTGGCAGATGGGTCGGTAACCAGAGGACACAGATTTAAAGTAATTGACAAAGGAACGAGAGGTGACTTGAGGGGGAAGAATTATGCAGCGAGTTGTTGTGATTTGGAACGCACTGCCTGAAAGAGTAGTGGAAGCACATTCAATAGTAATTTTCAGAAGGGAATTGGATAAATACAGATAGAGAATCTGAAATCCGGAAACCTCGGGACCGAGGCCGTTCCGGATTTCGAGTATTTCTGGATTTTGGAATGTCTTTCCGACGTCCTGAATCCGGAAACACCTTACCGGGGTGTGGCAGCAACGGAGCGGCGTGAGTGAGTCCGGCGGGGGGGGGGGGGGGGGAACCTGCGTTGAAGAAACCTGCAAAAAAGGCAAGTTAAAGTTTTTATTTTTAATTTCTTTGTCAGCGATTTAGTAGGTAAGGGTTTTGTGATATTTTGTTTTTTGGAATTTTTTTTTATGTTTCTTCCTCTCCCTAGGTGCAATTCGCAGCGGTAATCGTTTTCTTTTTAAATGTCCAGATTTCGGAACATTTTCCGGATTAAGGACGACCTCGCTGCGGATCAACCCGGTGTCCAGATTTCGGAACATTCCGAATTTCGAAACTCCGGATTTCGGAGGCTCAACCTGTACTTGATGTGGAAAAAATTGCAGGGCTATGGGAAAAGAGCAGGGGAGTGGGACAAATTGGATAGCACTTTCAAAGAGCCGGCACATGCATGATGGGCCGAATGGCCATGCCATCTTCTGTGCTGTAAGGTTCTATGATTCTAAAGCACAAAAGAAATTACATCATTGGTTTATGGGCCTGACAAAGAAACTGACACGTGTGAAAGTCAGCAAAGAAAATGATTGCTGAACTGTGTATGTTTAAGTTCAAGTTGTTGCACTGCCTGAATTCTTTTTTTAATCAAAAAAAATTGCACCCCAACTATATGAAAGAGAGAACTTGCTGTCATTTAACCCCCTTCTTGACCTCCGGACATCCCAAAGTGCTGTACGGCCAATGAAGTATTTTTAAAGTGTAGTCACTATTGTAATATATGGGGCCTACAGCAACATAATTAGCAGTCATTGATGTCAGATTCTCTATGTATGTCAAATGCACTGCATAAATACAGGAAACTGTTTTAAACAACTGCAGAATTACTCATGTATACTATAGAATTTAATGTTACCTTTTTCTTTTTTCCAAAATAGACGAAGCTTTCTTTGACTCGGACAAAAACACAGAGAAATCTTGCTTACTGCTTCAATTAGTCTCCAACTGCATGCACAAAATCTTTCTCTACGACACTCAGCGATTTGTCAGTAAAGAAAGAGCTGACACACTTATGATGCCCTTAGTAGATCAGGTTTGTAAATCCGCTTGAATGTTTCATTCTACCTCTCTACTGATTCCATCCAATTGCCTGTTTTATAACACGCAATTCACATGAGTACAGTGCTCATGATCTATCAACTTGTCTTTGTCTGATGCGATATCTAGATTACAGATGTGGCATAATGTACACAAGCTATAAAGTATCCCTGGGACAAGCGGTGAAATAGAATCATAGAATGATGCCATTTGGCCTATCGTGCCTGTGCCGGCTCTTTGGTCGAGCTATCCAATTGGTCCCACTCCCTTGTTCTTTCCCCATAGCCCTGCAAATGTTTTCCCTTCAAGTATTTAAATCACACGATCCCTGCTGTTCAAAGTATATGCTTTGTTTGCGGGAGCCACTCATCTTTCCTATCGACCAATAACTTAGTCCCAAAAAATTTTTTTTAGAAAATCAAACTAGAAGAGTATAAGCGACACTAACTAATGTTACATTTAGATTACAAAGAATAACCCAATCCAAATTTGACTTTCATCATGGAAGTTATAGAAGATGATGTGACGAGAGCCATCATATTGCCATCTCAACCGCCCCCCCCCCCCCCCCCCCATTACTGCATTGTTGTCACCAAGATTTGCTCAAAAGCTCGTATTTTACTGCCTCTGTGGACTTGGCCAGCAAATCACTCCAGACTGAATAAGTATAGAAAACTTACCTTACAGCACTTCAAGCCTAAAAGTATGGGAACACCAGGGAAGGCCAATTCCACAGCATGGCATCAATTATCTGCAACCAATTCCATAGCCACAGAATCAAAAGGACCAAGGGTCTTGCTAGGTTAAATATACAGCTGTTCTATTTCTCCTCTAATCATATACTCATAAAATAATTTGTCTATCCCATAGATTAGGTTTTATGTATACGCTTCCTGAAGCTGAAACACTTCCTGTACCATTTATGTCACATATTTAGCTTTGTTTCTTCTAGTAACCCCAGGTTCGTTTATCCCACGTGATTTAGTCAAAGTGGACGTTCTGTTCTGCCGCAGCTCTCCCTGCCTGGCCAGCTTTGTCGTGCCACCACTCTCTACCTGCTTCCCCAACCCCAGTCTGCTATTACTCTCTCCCTCTTTCTGCGGCCCTTGTTCTACTGCTAGTCAGTTCTGCCTTTCCTCTCACGCTCCCAGCCCTGTTGTGCTAAGCTCCATGTCACCTGTTTCCCCTCACTATGCACCTTACTTCAGCCCACCTTTCCAACTCGCTGCCACACAAGTGCTCCATGCACATTTGCTCTCCTTCCTACTCCCAACCTGATAAATCGCCTTAATGTCGGGTTCCTGGCTGTGACTCAAAATCGCCTTTAAGTTCTTTCAAGCGTTTGCTTTGCTTTTACTGTCTTTGCCAACTCACCAACACTACCCAGCTCACGCATTTAACAAGTCATATAATTCCCCCTGGTGGTTTCTTCTTACCTGAATTGGTATTGAAGTTTGTCTACAAGCAATGAACTTCTAATTGACATCCAGAAGGCACTGCATAGAGTCTTGATGCGCACGTCCAGCTATTGTCTTACTTTTCTTATCGGTACGACAGAACTACAGAGAATTTCTGGTTTACAATTGCAAATTATGTTTCAATAATCCATCAGTAATAGTAGTATTGATTAATCATGTTTTGTGAATGTCATCCTGCATCCATGTACAGTGCATCAAAAACAGAATGAAAGCCCCACCTAAAATATAAACTATATCTTCAATAACTAAAACCAGAGGTGGAGCTGGGCGCCTTCCAAAGACGTTTGAGCTTTAATAGGGTTTGTGCTTTACACTATCATCTGAAACCCTCAATATGACCACAGCTGTGATATATTTTAGTTGGCACCTAGACACACTTATACATTACTCTAATGGTTGCACTAAACTCTGAAGCTGTCTATCATAGATTTAGTAGTAAGAAGTGTGAATATATTCTGAAACCCTGTAATCTTTATAGCTGGAAAACATGCTGGGAGGCGAGGAGGCATACAAGGATAGAGTGACCAATCATCTTATCCCCTGTATAGCTCAGTTTTCTGTTGCTATTGGTGATGACTCTGTCTGGAAACCACTCAATTATCAGATCCTGCTAAAGACAAGGCACAGCTCGCCAAAGGTAGGTAACCATGACTGCAAGGCGCTCACCTTATCCCCAAACGTTTTTTTTAAATGGCACATTCAATGTATGTACGTTATTAGTTGTTATATTGTTTATGTCATTAATATCAGTTTTGGTTGGCTGCACATTGAACAATGTGAACTTTTTGAGGCATTTATGGTGCGTTGGTGATGATCATGGTTGACTGCAAATGCCAAAGCTTTGATTTGGCTCCCTCGATGATTTTGTTGATAAACACATTGTCCAACTATTAGATGCGAAGCCATAAAGAACAGGAAGGTAATAAAAACAGAAAATACTCAGCAGATCAGGCAGCATCTAGGGAGGGAGAAACAAGAGTTAACATTTCAGGTCGATGAGCTTTCATCAGAGTTCTGATGAAAGGTCGTCAACCTGAAACTTTAACACTATTTCTCTCTCGGATGCTGCCGCCTGATCTGAGTATTTCCAGCATTTTCTGTTTTTATTTCAGATTTCCAGCATCCACACTATTTTGCTTTTGTAAGATCAAAAGGGTCCCTGGTTCAATCCCCAGTATGTGCAAAAGTAGCTGATTTTGTTCAAATTTGTTCTTGGGATATAGGCAATATTTATTGCCCATTCCTAGTTGCAATGAGGGCTTTAAGAGTCAAGCATGCAGTGTGGGACTGTAGCCACTTGTAGGTTCGACCAGGTAAGGGTGGCAGTTACCTTCCATAAAGGATACAAGTGAACCAACTGGGTTTTTATGACAATCCATCAGCTTTTATGGTCATTGTTACTGGCGCTCACACGCAAATTAACAGATTTATTCAATTTCAGTCGTTGAGTATATGCAAGACTGAGATCGATAGATTTTTGGACACTAAGGGAACCAAGAGTTTTGGGAATAGTGCTGGAAGGTGGAGTTGCGGCAGAAGATCAGCTATGAGCTTGTTGAATGGCGGAGCAGGCCCGAAGGGCCCACTCCTGTGCCTATTTCTTATGTTCTTATAACTTGCCACGATGCAATTTCAATTCTGTCTCTGACAGGACAACAGTTGGGTGATGCATTTGGCCTTAACAGCCCCTGTGCTAGATGTAAGGGTAGTAATCAAGCAGAGTTCCTTTCATTGATCACGAGCCACTGAGCACTGCTGGAAAGTGTGCATGGAAGGACATTGATTAATTAAATTATTGTGTTATTCTTCGATACTCAATGCAGATGAATAAACTTGCACTTACATATTTTTTTTAATGTTGGCATTGTTTATTTTCTGTTACTTGTCTACAGTTCTTAACGAACTGACAGACCTTGGTATGTTTGTTTGTACGAACTACCAAGGTCCCTTCAAGGAATAGTTAGTCCCTTCAGAAGAAAAGCTTTAATTTGATTTAGGTTAGATAGTGATTGCAGAAAAATCGAATTGATGTTTATGAAAAATTCCTCATTTAAGAAAGGGATAAGTCATTAACATCAGATTTGACTAACCTGAATTAGGGTGGATGTATTTTTTCCAACATGATTATGGAAAGGGCTAAAATATATTGATTTAATGTGTAGGTGAGGTTTTCGGCTCTGATTATGCTGCTGGAGTTGGCTGGTAAACTAAAGGAAAACTACATGGTGCTACTGCCAGAAACCATCCCCTTCCTGGCAGAGCTACTGGAAGGTAAGTTATTGAATTGGACTAAAATCTTACTTTTAGTACCCTATCTGTTATGAGTGGTTTAAATTTTATAAAAATGAATGTTTAATATAGGCATTTTGAGTTTTTACCAGTTCGGCATACAATGTATTGAAAAGGACAATCAGATTGTTCAGAATGTCTTTGGTAAGTTAGAAACGAGTGTTGACAGCTCCTGCACACTTTGCCAGAGTGGAAGGACAATGAATTGTATACGTGCTTCATTCAAAAGAAACGACAAAGTGAAATTAGTCTTGGGCGGTGGCAGAAAACGAGCAATAGTGAATCAACAGCCCCTTCTGCACAACGCCCGATTTTCTTTTCCATTGAAGTCCACAGAAAAGATCGGGCAGAGTATAAAATGGGCGACCAATTTGCTGTTGCCCACGGTGAATTTCACCCTTTCAGTCTTGCTCACTCACCCAAGTGGGGAAAATAAAACATCCACTCCCATTTTCTTCTTTGTACAATTCTTCATAAATTGATAAACCTTATCGAGTTCCTGACCGCATAGTGCAAGAAGATAGATGTCTATGCATTGGTGATAATTTTCCAACAGTCTATCGACTCTGGATCAGTTCCTATGGACTGGAGAGTAGCTAATGGAACACCACTTTTTAAAAAAGGAGGGAGAGAAAACAGGGGGGGTAATTATAGAAACATAGAAAATAGGTGCAGGAGCAGGCCATTCAGCCCTTCTAGCCTGCACCGCCATTCAATGAGTTCATGGCTGAACATGAAACTTCAGTACCCCCTTCCTGCTTTCTCGCCATAACCCTTGATCCCCCGAGTAGTAAGGACTTCATCTAACTCCCTTTTGAATATATTTAGTGAATTGGCCTCAACTACTTTCTGTGGTAGAGAATTCCACAGGTTCACCACACTCTGGGTGAAGAAGTTTCTCCTCATCTCGGTCCTAAATGGCTTACCCCTTATCCTCAGACTGTGACCCCTGGTTCTGGACTTCCCCAACATTGGGAACATTCTTCCTGCATCTAACCTGTCGAAACCCGTCAGAATTTTAAACGTTTCCATGAGGTCCCCTCTCATTCTTCTGAACTCCAGTGAATACAAGCCCAGTTGATCCAGTCTTTCTTGATAGGTCAGTCCCGCCATCCCGGGAATCAGTCTGGTGAATCTTCGCTGCACTCCCTCAATAGCAAGAATGTCCTTCCTCAAGTTAGGAGACCAAAACTGTACACAATACTCCAGGTGTGGCCTCACCAAGACCCTGTACAACTGTAGCAATACCTCCCTGCCCCTGTATTCAAATCCCCTCGCTATGAAGGCCAACATGCCATTTGCTTTCTTAACCGCCTGCTGTACCTGCATGCTAACCTTCAATGACTGATGTACCATGACACCCAGGTCTCGTTGCACCTTCCCTTTTCCTAATCTGACCGGTTAGCCTGACATCAGTAGTGGGGAAAATGTTGGAATCAATCATTAAGGATGAAATAGCAGCGCATTTGGAAAGCAGTGGCCGGATCGGTCCAAGTCAGCATGGATTTATGAAAGGGAAATCATGCTTGACGAATCTTCTGGAATTTTTTTGAGGATGTAACTAGCAGAGTGGACAAGGGAGAACCAGTGGATGTGGTGTATTTGGACTTTCAAAAGGCTTTTGACAAGGTCCCGCACAAGAGATTGGTGTGCAAAATCAAAGCGCATGGTATTGGGGGTAATGTATTGATGTGGATAGAGAACTGGCTGGCAGACAGGAAGTAGAGAGTCCTTTTCAGAATGGCAGGCAGTGACTAGTGGAGTGCCACAGGGTTCAGTGCTGGGACCCCAGCTCTTTACAATATACATCAATGATTTAGATGAAGGAATTGAGTGTAATATCTCCAAGTTTGCAGATGACACTAAACTGGGTGGCGGTGTGAGCTGTGAGGAGGACGCTAAGAGGCTGCATGGTGACTTGGACAGGTTAGGTGAGTGGATAAATGTGAGGTCATCCATTTTGGGGGCAAAAACACAAAGGCAGAATATTATCTGAATGGCAGCAGATTAGGAAAAGGGGAGGTGCACCGAGACCTGGGTGTCATGGTCCATCAGTCATTGAATGTTGGCATGCAGGTACAGCAGGTGGTGAAGAAGGCAAATGGTATGTTGGCCTTCCTAGCTAGGGGATTTGAGTATAGGAGCAGGGAGGTCTTACTGCAGTTGTACAGGGCCTTAGTGAGGCCTCACCTGGAATATTGTGTTCAGTTTTGGTCGTCTAATCTGAGGAAGGACGTTCTTTACTATTGAGGGAGTGCAGCGAAGGTTCACCAGACTGATTCCAGGGATGGCTGGACTGTCATGAGGAGAGACTGGATCAACTGGGCCTTTATTCACTGGAGTTTAGAGGGATGAGAGGGGATCTCATAGAAACGTATAAGATTCTGACGGGACTGGACAGGTTAGATGCGGGAAGAATGTTCCCGATGTTGGGGAAATCCAGAACCAGGGGACATAGTCTTAGGATAATGGGTGGGGAGAAATGAGGAGAAACTTCTTCACTCAGAGAGTTGTTAACCTGTTGAATTCCCTGCCGCAGAGAGTTGTTGACGTCAGTTCATTGGATATATTCAAGAGGGAGTTAGATATGGCCCTGACAGCTAAAGGGATCAAGGGGTATGGAGAGAAAGCAGGAAAGGGGTACTGAGGTGAATGATCTTATTGAATGGCGGTGCAGGCTCGAAGGGCCGAATGGCCTATTCCTGCACCTATTTTCTATGTCTCATACAGACCTCTCAAAGCCTTGATTGGCTACCCAGGGTGAACTAATATTCGGTTTCAGCACTGTGCTCCATCTTACTTACAACTCTAATACTTCCACTTAACAAAAGTTCAGTATCGGACCTTGAAGAGGTTAATTTCCAAGGAAAGGGCATGGCACTAGCTGAGAGTCGGGCCGAATGGCCTTCCGTGCTGTGACCATTGTATGATTCTCAAGTGCTTAGTCACTTGATATTCTGCAACATCAAGTGAAAATAATATTTCAGTGGCCCATATTTATCTAAAACTTGATATAATCTTACAGAAGTAGGACTTTTGAGTTAATTAAGATTGTGTACTTTGTGTTGCAGATGAATGTGAAGAAGTGGAGCACCATTGTCAGAAAGTTATCCAGCAGCTTGAAGTCATACTTGGAGAACCACTGCAGAGCTATTTCTGAAAAGCAAGTTGTACAAAGTTTTATACAAGATTATAAATGTATTTTTTATATGTACAGTCGGGGTTCACATTAAGTCTCTTGGATCTGCACAGCTATTTAAATATACTGACTCCACTGGTGCTGAGGGTATATAATTCTATCTTGCAATGCATGAAAACCAACAGTTGTGATCAAATTTACCTGATGAGTTGGCTGTTGTGGAGCCTCCATATTGCTGTTAGTTGTCAACAAAACATTTGTTTTTTGCAAAATCATTGGTATCGCCCAACAGCTTTTAATAAACAGATTAAAAACTATTGCTAATGCTTTTTGTTGTTTTTCCATTCCAGTGGGTACAATAGCCTAGTGATTTATGGTACAGGATTAGCAATGGCTTCAATCTCACCGGGGCAAGTTGTGAAATTGAATTCAATAAATCGTGGTCCAGCGCCATTTGTGATTGTTGTTTAAAAAAAAAGCCCAATTGGTTCACTAATGTCCTTCATGCAAGGGAACCGGTCACCCAGACCTGGTCTTGGTTGACTCTTCATGCCTTCAGGGCAATAACTGCCAGAGTATCCCAGCTTGCCTAAATTTCATTTGCATTTAGAAAGATGAGGGGAATTAATAGAGGACTTTGAAATGGTTAAGCGATTCGACAGAGCAGATATAGAGAAACTATTTCCTTGGATGGGAGAATCCAAAACAATGAGGGATAATCTTAAAATTACAGCCAAGCCATTTAGGAGCACAAAGGATAGGAGAAATCTGACAATCTCGCCCCAAAAGGCTATAATAATTGAATTTTCAATACTGCTCCTTGACTAAGCCACCTAATGTAGTGTATTTGGATTTGATAAGGTGCCACACATGAGGTTATTACACAAAATTAAGGCTCCTGGGGTAATATCAGCATGGATTGAGGATTGGTTAATGGACAGAAAACAGAGTAGGGATAAACGGGTCATTTTTGGGATGACATGGTTTAACTATTGGAGTGCCGGAGGGATCAGTGCTGGGGCCTCAGCTATTTGCAATCTACAACAATGACTTAAGATACATTGCACTCAGTTCCCTCATCTAAGTTCGCTGACGATATAAAGCTTGGTGGGAAAGTAAGTTGTGAGGACGCAAAGGAGGTTAAGTGAGTGGGCAAGAACAAAGCAGACGGAATGTATTGTGGAGAAATGTGAAGTAATCCACTTTGGTTGGGAACAGAAAAGCAGAATACTTTTTTTAAATGGTGAGTGAATGGAAAATGTTGGTATTCAGAGGGACCTGACTGTTGTACACAAATCACAAAGTTAACATGTAGGTACAGCAAGTAATTAGGAAAGCAAATGGCACGTTAGCCTTTATTACAAAAGGATTAGAGTACAAGAGAAAAGACATCTTACTGCAATTATATAGGGCTGTAATGAGACCACCACTGAAAAAAATGTGGGTTGATGTAGCGCTTTTAACGACCAAAGCACTGCACAGCCAGCTCCTTCAAATGGCAATGTGATAATGACCAGATAATCTGGATTTTTAGTGATACTGGTTGAGGCATAAATATTGGCGAGGACAACTCCGCTGCTCATTGAAATAGTGCTTTGGGATCTTTTACGCCCATCTGAAAGAACAGACGGGGCCCTCAGTTTAACGTCTCATCCGACAGTACTGAAGTGTCGGCCTAGATTTTTGTGCTCAAGTCTCTAGAATGGGACTTGAACCCACAACCTTCTGACTCAGAGGCCAGAGTGCTAGTAACTGAGCCACAGTGTTCGTCTTACCTAAGGAAGGATATACTTGTCTTAGAGGGAGTGCAATGAAGGTTCTCCAGACTAATTCTTTGGGTGGAGGGGGATTGGCCTAGGAGGAGAGATTAAGTAGGTCTCACTGAACGGTAGTGCAGGATCGAAGGGCCTACTCTTGTTATATCTTCATCTTTGGCATGGTGTCAATTTTCTGTCTTGATTACATTCCTGTGAAGTGCCTTGGAATGTTTAAATACATTAAAGGTCTGTATAAATGCCAGTTGTTGGAAATAAATAAGACCATCGATAATTGTGTGTTATGGCCTCTGCAATTTAAAGACCAAGGTGGGACTTCAGTTACATGGGGGAAGATGAAAGCAGAGAAGTTTAAGGGGAAATTTAATTGATGTTCAAAATCATAAAGGATTATCATGAATAAGGAGTAACTGTTTTCAGTGGCAGAAGGGTCAGTCACCAGGACAGATTTAAGATAATTAATTGGCAAAAGAACCAGAACTGTTAAAAGGGAATTAGATAAGAACTACCCATAGCTCAGCAAGCACTTAAGTGCCAGCACTTGGCCCAACGGGTTCTTTCTGTGCTGCGTCATTCTATGAAGGCGGTCAGCCAACTGCAACCTAAACTAATCCTGAAGTTTAAATTCAAATTGTAGGTCAGACAATTTACAATAACTCATCATTTATCATCACAGGCAATCCCTTGAACGAGGATGACTTGCTTCCACATGAGTTCAGATGTTTCAATGAAGGATCCGATGTTCCAGTCCTGAACTCCAATTGAAGGAGTGGAAGATGCCTGTGCGTGGATTTTTTTTTTTACATGTGGTGACCGTTGCACATCAGCCACCATACGGGCTTGACAGAGCTAGGCCTTTATCCAGTGGCAAAGGTTAACCGGAGACCCAGCTCTAGTGCGCACACATATTGCAGTGTGGCCAGGTCCCGTGCTGCCCCTCGGCTCTTCTGGGCCCCGAACCCTCATTTGCCGCACCTCTGTAGTTTCTATGGACTTTAGCAAGGCTTTTGATAAGGTCCCACACGGTAGATTGGTCATGAAAGTTAAAGCCCATGTGATACAGGGCAAAGTGGCAAATTGGGTCCAAAATTAGCTTGGAGGTAGGAAAAGCAAAGAGTAATGATTGATGGATGTTTTTGTAACTGGAACCGCCCTGCTCTTATATTCTGTGCCTCGGCCAATAAAGGCAAGCATTCCGTATGCCTTCTTAACCACCATATCCACCTGGCCTGCTACTTTCAGGGATCTGTGGACAAGCACTCCAAGGTCCTTTGTTCAGAGTGTTTCCATTCTCTGCTCTTGCATTTCCATACCTTGTTGGTCAGAGACAAGATTAAGATTTCCCTTTCTTTCACTTTTATTAATAGTAAAAATGCTTAAAAAAAAAAGGAATGCTGGGATAGCTTGATCATTCAAAATATTCTAACATTACTTGCTAGTTACCCACAAAACATCGCAGTAAAAGTTAGGGCAGTGGATTTCTAAAGGCATGATAAGTCAATTACTTTCAAACCAACCACACTTGCACTGAGAATTTAATTAGTGTAGATTTTTTTTTAAACTTGTTCTGTCACTTATCACTCTTAATCCCATCTTTCTTTACCTCTCTGCATTTGGTTTATACTGTCTGAGGATTCTTCAATCACGTTGCTTAACCTGCTCTCATGCCATAGATCCCCTGTAGAGGGTGCCACGCTGGATTAGAACCACGACAACAGTAAGTTGCTGCTCAAAAGCCCATGATTTAAATCTAGTACTTCGCCATTTCAATAGCCCCTCAAAAATGGAAAATATTCCAAAATACTCAAGTAGAAATGTTGTCGTGGTCACACCCCAACTGAATCTTACTTGATAAAAGCTGATCATGTTCACCTGAAGCTCCTGCCTGGATTCATTTAGATGAGGAAACTACTGCCATTGTGCATTACTTGTATCAGTACTTGATCCAAACATTTAAGCTTCTGGTAATGAAATTTCAACTAGAAGTAGTGGAATCTTAAATACGGAAGATAAATTTCAACAACGAATGGTTAAAGTAAGAACTTTAATTCTGTAATGTATTTAAAAAAAAAGATTTTCACCAAATACCCCATAATTCCTCAGCTTTGTTTAGTAATATAAAATTTATTATATACACAAGTCTACTACAAAGGCTGCGTATCACAGCATGTTAATTGATAGGATGAAAGGGTAGATGCAGAAATGGGCTCTTCCAAATATCTACAACCGATTAACTCACTGGTCCCAATAAAATAAGCTTCAAGACAGGTCAATGACCTACCAGCAAAATTAACATTTACATGGTTAGAGGGCCTTGGCCAGAGAAGATCTAATACACGTTGCACCCGATTAGAACATCAATCCTGTTTGTAGTGAAGTTCACTGATCATTTAGCCCATAAGACCGAACACACTTCATAGAAACGTGGAAGCCAAGTATGCAGTAACAGCACCGAGATGCTGGATTTGGTCAGTACATTCTTGCCATTAGGTAGAAACAGTGGGGGCATGTTTCGGCCCTCCTTTAGAATGGCACGCCTGTTTGCTGGAAGAAAAAGTGCGCCGAAAGCCTACCTTTGTATTCTGCACTCCTTCTCGGGCCCGTTCCAGGTCGGCATGGCGTACCAGCACCTGCGGGGGGCCGAAGATCTGCTGGCAGAGGGGCGGGGCTACCTCGCAGCAGCACATTTAATGCCAGCAGCCCTGCACATGCGCAGTGGGAGACAAACACTGCCGTCGCTGTGGCCTGACGTCACCCCTATCCCCTGGGCGAACGGCCTAAGTCTTCGCACTTTGGAGCCTGCTGCCGGTCACCCCTGGGCGCACGGCCTAACTCGTAAACAGCTCTGTGCCTGCTGCTGCTGCTTTTGCTTCAGACAGGTAGAAAAATTTAATGTATTTTTTATTTATTATTCAGGATGGCTTTTTATTTGTAGAAATGAAGTGTTAAATGCTTGTAAAATTCCTTAACTTCCCCTCCCCAAAATCTCGTTCTCTGCACCAAATTTCTAAAGTGTAGGCAAGGTTTTTTCTGAGCGTACAAAAATCTACACTTACTCCATTCTAAGTTAGTTTGGAGTAAGTTTTCGCTGCCTAAACTTGCAAAACAGGCGTAAGTGGCTGGACATGCCCCCTTTTGAAAAAAAACTGTTCTAAAATGAAACTATTCTAACTCACTAGAACTGGAGCAAACTAAATGCCGAGAATTGCAATTTCTAAGACGCTCCATTCTAAACTAGTTGCTCTAAAAAAAAAAAAATAGAGGAGCAACTCGGGCTGAAACTTGAGCCCACCTCCACTAATGTTACTCCCAATTCAAGAATTAGGCTAGGCTGCACATATCCAGATTCAAAATGCAGACTACAATTTTGTAGTCTTTTACACAAGTCTACTTTGAGTCAACATCACTTGGTGGATGCCTGACAGACAATATTTGTGTGAGATAAATAAGTTTGAGTAAAAATAACAACCGTTCTGTTTAAATAGTAATTAGTGACAAGAATTTACATAACAAAATAGCTTGTGAAAAGCTCAGAACAAGACAGTTGTGTCTGAACCAAATTTTCTTGTCCACAGAGGGGCGGGGCAGCGGAGAAAGAGAAGAGAAAAAATGCAATTAAATATATAAATACACAATGATCTGCTCAGGTACACACTAGTATTAATACATTCCTTTTTAAAACCATTCTTGTAAACATGCAACATTAAAGATCAAGTTAATCTGCTTAGTTTGTACTTCCACAATTTAAGTCATTTAAAAGCTATAATGTCCCACAAGTTTGGTAACAGTACTGAAAAATAAGTCAATCCAGTCAGGGCCAAGGTGCTAAAATTAATCTCTTTAAAGTCAATGTTACCAATTCGACTTTGCGCATTACATTTTTCCTTTGATCAATGAACATGACTGTGATAAAGTAAATGCTTATGGAAACCTCTCAGTTGTATTTTCCAAGAGAGATTGTCAAGCTGTGTAGATCAATACTGGCTGATTTATTTATTTGCTAAGTATTTACTTGTGACAGTGAAGCAGCTCAAACCTGTGTGTTTATGGCGTGAACTATTTTACACAGCTAGTTCTTGAGATTTGCAGAGCCAGGCACCAACTTCACAGGATACCAATCTGCATGTCAAGTGCTATGTTGAGTTCTAGTAACAGAGGAACAAGGGAAGCAGTGGAGAGAAGAGCATCAAGGCTGATCCACAATGTTAAAGGTCAGAGTTATAACTGGGGAAACTTGGGCTTTTCAGCTTTGAAAGGGAGGCATCCGAGAGGTACAAGATGGTGAACAATGTGGAAAAGATAATCCTGGAAAATTCTTAAATTGCAACAGTGGGACAGATGTTTAAACTAATAAAAGGCAAATTTAGACCTGATAACAGGAAGTTCTTAGTCACAAAAAAAGTGACCACCACATCAAATTGACTCCCAGATAAAAGTAGAATAGGCATAAACCCTGGAATCATTTGAGACAATTGGATTACAATGGAGTTACTGAACAGCCTTTCAGAGGGATGACCCAAGATGGGCTGAATATCTTTCCTCATCAGTGAACAAAATGCTAGAGTAATTTGTGAAACAGGTTCTTAACTTGCACCTAGAAAACAAATTAGTTTTTACAAATAATACTTCTGTCACACTTGTGGGGCACTGCAACTTTAATTGAGCACTCATGCAAGCACAGGTCAGTCCAATACAACATTCATTAACAAGACTGACAGGCTTTTTATTTAAAAAAACAAGAGAATTAAAAACCAACACTGCACAGCCTTTTCTGCTGAATAAAGTTACAACAAAAGTGGAAAGTTTTATTTACAATCTAACTTTGTTTTGCAGATCAAGGTTTGTCCAGGTTTAGGAGATTATCTCAAGACATTTCAACCATTAAAAATAATTAGGTACTGCCATTTGGCCAGGTTTGGAGGAAATTTAAATCCCAAAGCAAAATTTCCCCATGCTCTTAATACCACATCAGGTTTATATATTTTGAGTGTGTGGGGGTTCGATGGAATTGATGCAATCTTCAAAATCCCATTTTCTTAAGTAGTGCGTGGTTTAAGTGAACTCGGTAAAGCAATTCCAAAAACAAAAGCCAGACAGAGATCTTCAAACATCATGCAACAATCCCCAAGAAATCATTTCTTCTTGATTTGATCACGTTCTCTTTCTATAATTAGAAATAGCATTTGATAGGTTACGCACCCATTATTAGCCAGGCATAGATGTTAATTTTGGCCTGCAGCAGCTTCCCTCCACCTACCAAGTCTGTACATCTAATAACCGAATATCTCCGTCCATCTCCAACATATCAATTTTACTTAAGTCAGTAAACCGGTGTTTATATTCCAGTAAGTGCTCTCCATTAACAGCAATCTTGAAACAGTCAGGACCACAATAAACAATAACCTGAAACACAAACACATGTATAAAAGTGTTAGTGTACAAAATACTGTCTTGAACAAGGTAGCAAAACCCATTCAGCTCCTGTTTGCCACGATAAAAAGGTAAAGGAACTTTGACTTCAGTTTTTTGAAAACCAACTGAGTGCCTTCTATAAAGTTATGAAAACCCTCTCCCCTGAGCATTATCTAATTTCCACGATTAGATTAGCGTCACTACTATTACTTTGGTGCCAACATGGCGATCCACAAACAGATGAGAACATAAGAAGCAGGAGTAGGCCATACGGCCCCTCGAGCCTGCTCTGCCATTCAATAAGATCATGGCTGATCATCGACCTCAACTCCACTTTCCTGCCCGATCTCCATATCCCTAGAATCCAAAAAATCTATATCTCCACCTTGAATATATTCAGAGACTCAGCATCCGCAGCCCTCTGGAGCACAGAATTCCAAAGATTCACAACCCCGAGTGAAGAAACGAGCTCAAACACACTAACCAAGGTGGATATTTAACTATTTTCCACCTCCCTCCCTCAAGAATGATTTAAATTATCAGAAAACCCAAAGACAATTTGCCAACCCAGTATCATTTTACTGCCAATTACTTCCATTCAGGTGACACCATGACAGCCAGGCACTCAAACCCTTTCAACTGTCCGGGGACCAACATCTTCTTCACACCCGCTTGGTAACCTTCATTGAAGCTACGCTGCAAAGTGGATTCTTGGCCAGCATTTAACCCATCCGGATAGCCTTCTTACCCTAGGTGGGGTGTAACTTAAGCAAATATGTAAACAAGTTTTATCTAACTCAAGACAAAAGCATTTGATAGATCTACATTCACTATTCCAAAGGTTCTGTATAAACATTTGCTCTTTGCACTTTTGAGATACTGTTTTGTGATCAAAGGATAAAAAAATTATCTACACTTAACATTTAAGGCCACTAATCTTAAAAAAACTCTACGACTGAGTAATGCTATTGATAGGACGATCTTCTCAAAAGGTTTTTGATTCACATTTGGACTACACAATGTACCTCAAAGTATGCATCTGGGTTAAATGGAAAGTGATCTATTTTCCTCTCCTCTTCACCCCAGCTTTGATAAAGAAACGAGTTTCGAATGAAAGCTTTCTCTTTGAAACGAGGTGACAGGTGCAATGGAAGGTCAGTGGAATCACTCACACGGAGATTGATGGCAAACCTGAAAGAAAGTTGCATTTACAATACAGTTTTCTCTCTTCAGGATTTACTTCTATTGTCAGTACTCTGGGTTCAGACAGGATACAAATTAAACAACAGACTCAAAGTTTAGCTCAGTTTAACCCAGGAAAAGAATTGCTTTCTTACAGAAGAACCCGATGATAAAGGGTCGATCTGAAGTAGTGGACGACATGCATCACCTTAAAACTCTGCAAGGGTATTTAAAAAAGGGATTTCCCTTAATATTCAAAGATTTACAAGGATGATACCAGAAATGAGAGGCTTTATCTATCAGGAAAGGAATAACAGGCTAGGTCGCTTTTCTCTTGAAAAGAGAAGGCTGAGGTCTTTTAAAAGACCTCTAAGTTTAATAGAGGTCTTTAAAATTATAACGGTTTTGATAGAGTAGACACAGAACATTTCCACTTATGGGGAAGAACAAAACTAGAGGCCACCAAGAAATCAAATGGGGAACTTCTTTACCCAGAGAGTGCTGAGAATACCACAGGAAGTGACTGAAGCAAATAGTATAGATGCATTTAGGAGGAGGCTAGAAAAGCATACGAGGGAAAAAGGAATAGGGGGTTATGCCGATAGACTTGGATGAGGAAGGATGGGAGGAGGTTGGAGTCAAGCATAAATGCTGGCATGGCCTGTTTCTGTCCTGTAAATTATATGTAATATTGAAATGTAGTTTTGAAACTACAAGGACATGAAGCAGTTGAAGTTATGTATGAATGTCATTACTTAAAATCAAGCTCTCTTAGTACATAGTGTAGGGAGAAAGATGTGTAAAATATGCAACAAAGGTGGTGTGTCGGCAACTGTCTGCCTTCATTATAGCTGCCCAATGTCCCACCAAGAGTTGGTGTCACAATACAATGCAACACAACTGCATTTTTTGTAACTTGATGAGACGTTTCACAATCTTCAGTTAAGCTCCTAAAATCCAACATCACTTTCTGACTCTCTTCTCTTTCATATTTATCACGGGCACCATCCAACGGAGATATACTGCTGCTTTAATAGAGGACTGTTCATCACATTTCATGTGTTCTGGCAGACAGATAGAAAGTTGGACCACGACTCAAATTTAAATAAGAATTTCACTGCACATTGAGACACAAAAATGCAGATTGTAATAGAACTTCAAGATTAAAATTACCTGTCTGGATTCTTATTGACTTTGCCTTGAACAGTGATTACCCGACCAGGGCTTAATCCATCCTTAAGTTTACCCATATAAGGAACAGCCTAAAAACCAAAAGATCTTCCAACTGTTAAAAATCTGGACCAATTAATATTTAGATTACATTTAAGGCTTTACAACCCCATTCCACCAGTTTTCTGCCCTGCTCTAACACCATGCTCTGCCATGACCTCACCAACTCTATTTATCCTAAGGCTGGTCTAGAGGCTTGCTGTGTGTCTGCACATGTTCCCCAGCAGCAGTGCCCGCCCACGTAACTTCTGTTGTGTTTGCCACTATTTTCCTAATTGAACACTGGATACAGGCATCTTTCTATACCCGAGCATCCACTGTTCAAAGGTTGGTGAAGGGACCCGAGTGATTAAATGGAAAAGGTACCTGTGCACGTGTTCCAAGAGCACAGCCATGCACAGCTGCCCCCCTCACCACCACCCAAGAGAGAGCCTGACTCCCACATGCAAATGATCCCAATGCAAGAAACACAGCCAGCGTTAGAAGGCATCTTCAGGGCAGTCAGAGGTACCACCTGGCTGAAGATACTCCTCCATTGCAACACCCAGGCCTACAAGTCATTAGGAATTTGGTCCAATCTTGGCAATAAAATAAAATTACAATATTTGACTATATTATTGCAATATGAAAACCACTTAAAAGTCAGAGCTGACAGATTAGAACACAATACTGTTCAATCATTATAGGAAAAGGTAGAGTACCTGATGTGGCACAGTCCATGTACCAACAGGAGGCCATCGTGTCTGTGCCAGCCAACAAAGAACTTTCCAGCACTTGGTCTGTAGCCTTGTAGGTTACGGCACTTGAAGTGCCTATCCAAGTACTTTTTAAATGCTGAGGATTTCTATCTCTACCACCCTTTCAGGCAGTGAGTTCCAGACCCCCACCACCCTCTGGGTGAAGAAATTTCCCCTCAAATCCCCTATACACCTCCTGCCAATTACTTTAAATCTATGCCCCCTATTTGTTGATCCCTCTGCTAAGGGAAATATGTGCTTCCTATTTATTCTATCTAGGCACCTCAATTAGGTCTCCCCTCATCTCGGTCAATCGTTTTCCACAAATTATACACTTACCAATAGAGCCTTGGTCGGTTTTGTTTGCTGCAATACAAACACACATTAATAAGTCAAGTTGTAATAACTTGAAGGCAGAAGAAAGACACTTTGAAAGGATAATTGCTCAGACTTACAGTCCCATTCGCATCAATCTTCTTTATTGGTAGGTTAGAATATGGATTATCCTGCTCCTAAAGACAGAAGATTTATTACACTACATGGATTTTAGGTGTGTGGAACAGTTACAGTACATTAAATGCACAGAGCATCTTCAGTAATGAGTTCCTTTACCCTGGATCCCAATGTTTAGAAATAAATACAGTTAATGTGACCCCAGCAACAGTACAATACCACTTTTTGGTTTCCCCACAGGGCAATTAGAACATTGAGGTGTACCACATGATCAAATATCAGACAGCTGCTTTTCTCTAAATTATTTGCTCTCAACAGCAGATAAATAGCAACTCCCCTCCAAATATAGCAATTTAAAATGAACTGTAAATACTAGATTTAGAAAATCTGTTGGAGCTGCATTACACAGTTCTGGATACCTTGCATCTGCATTAAAAGGTCTGAGGAATTCAGACAGACAGACAGAGTCTGCAAAGGGATATAGATCGGTTAAGGGAGTGGGCAAAATATGGCAGATGAAGTATAATGTGGGAAAATGGGAGGTTATCCACTTTGGTAGAAAGAATAGAAAAGCAAAATATTATTTAAATGGAGACACACCACAGAATGCTGCGGTACAGAGGGATCTGGGTGTCCTCATACATGAAACACAAAAAGTTGTTATGCAGGTACAGCAAGTAATTTGGAAGGCAAATGGAATGTTGGCCTTTATTGCAAGGGGGATGGAGTATAAAAGTAGGAAAGTCTTGCTACAGCTATACAGGGTGTTGGTAAGACCACACCTAGAGCATGGCATACAGTTTTGGTCTCTGTATTTGAGGAGGGATCTTCTTCTTAGGCCGTCCCTTGTATTGAGGATGACTTACTTCCACACCAAGGAGGAATATAATTGCATTTGAGGCAGTACAGAGAAGATTCACTCGGTTGATTCCTGGGATGAAGGAGTTGTCTTATGAGGAAAGGTTGGGCCTATACTCATTGTTGTTTAGAAGAAAGAGGGGATCTTATTGAAACGTATTAAGATTCTGAGGGGGCTTGACTAGGTAGATGCTGAGAGGCTGCTTCCCCTCGTGAGGGAATCTAGAACTAGGGGGCATTTAAGATGGAGATGAGGAGAAATTTCTTCTCTCAGAGGGTCGTGAATCTTTAGAATTCTCTACCCCAGAGAGCTGTGGAAACTGAGTCATTGAATATATTGAAGACTGAGATAGACAGATTCTTGAACTATAGAGGAGTCAAGGGTTATGGGGAGCGGGCAGGAAAGTGGAGTTGAAGCCAAGATCAGATCAGTCATGATCTTATTGAATGGCGGAGTAGGCCTGAGGGGCCGTATGGCCTACTCCTGTTCATGTTATGAGCAGCAGGAACGCTCGTGAATGTTTAAATTTTGAATCCAAAAGCACTGAAGCCAACTGTAACGACTCAAAGCACCACTGGTCAAGGTCAACAAACTCAGCATCACGGCCCAGCATCCAGTCTTAACCAGCTTAATCATTAATGGAACAGAAGATTTTTCTCTCACCACCCCCACCACCTTCCTTCCAATCGTTAAAAATATTTTTGCTTCTTAAAAAAAAAAAGTTCCACGTTGCATTATTATAAAGTTACTTCTAAACCATTTTTAAACTCCAACAATGGATTCATACAATATTGGCAACGTTTAAAATCCAGCCGTGGATTTTATGCCCTTTGTCCTCCACGTCCTCTCTAGTGTTCTCTCAACACGAATATGACAGCATTGCAACTAAATCACCACATGCAACTGCTGCAAGTCACATCAGTGATTACAAGGCAAATCTTCCATTTTTTAAAAATTTGAACAAGATAAATTAAAATGTCTTTCCTGTTGTATAAACAGAACCCCTGACAGGCATTATGTGGTCAGCTCCATGTTTAAAAATGGAATAGTATGACACCAACAAAGTGTCCTCTTTTAATCTACGTACATCTTTTAGCATGTGCGGTATTTGCTGCACTATATACACATTGTTCATGGAATTTAAGTGATCATTCTGTATTAGTACAATAATGGATTGTTATGTTTTGTCAATGGAACTCTAAAATCCTCTAAATAAGGTTTCCTGAAAACTGTAAAGGCAGCCCAAGAATGTTATGCAACATGGAGCAAGTTCAGGCCATGCTCGAACATTAAAATTTCCATTGAGGCCAAGTTTCGGCCCGAGTTGCTCCTGTTTTTTTTGGAGCAACTGGTTTAAAATGGAGTATCTTAGAAATTGCAATTCTCGGCATTTAGTTTGCTCCAGTTCTAGTCAGTTAGAACAGTTTCAGTTTGGAACAGATTTTTTTTTTCCAAAAGGGGGAGTGTCCGGCCACTTACGCCCATTTTGAAAGTTTAGGCAGTGAAAACATACTCCAAACTAACTTAGAATGGAGTAAGTGTAGATTTTTGTACGCTCAGAAAATCAGGCGTAGGGAATTGGGGGGGGGGGGGGGGGGGGGGGGGGGGTTTAAAAGGGAAGTTTACAAACATTAAACACTTCAGTTTTACAAATAAAGAGCCATCATCAATAATAAATGATAAATACACCAATAAAAAATAATTTTAAAAAAATCAATAAATATAACATTTTCTACTCACCGACTGCAGCGCCGGGAGCCCTCCAACAGCGGCTGGGACGGGGCCCCCCCGCAGTGCGTCTCTATCTCTGTTTCGGGGAGGGAGAGGGAGGGGGAGAGAAAGAGAGGGAGGAGAAGGTAGGGGGTGGGGGGGGGGGGTGGCTGAACGGGCCCGGCCGACTTCGGGCAGGGCCCGCCCCCGGAGTTAAAGGTAGGTGGCGGGAGTGGGGGAGCGGAGCGTGGCCCGAGGCGGGGGGGGGGGGGGGGGCGGGGGTAGAAAGAGGGGGGAAGCGTGGGTCAGATCGGGAGCGGAGCGGGAGTCGGGTCGAGTCCGGGGGGGGGGGGGGGAGGGGGGTGTGAGAGCCAGCTGAAGGGACGAAGTGGGAGGTGCAGCCTGATGCACGCAGTGAGGCCATTCGGCCAGGGCTAGGTGCTTCGGGCCCCTCCCACACAGTTTTGGGCACCTGGAGCTACTGCACATGCGCGCCCACTGTAGTGCGCTTGTGCAAAGGTCCCGACCCTGTTCCCCACAGCTCGTGCTGCGCCGCGCTCAGCTCCAGAGGATCTGCAGGGAGCCGGCGAATAGGTGAGTTTCTCTTAAGGCGCACTTTTGAGCGCAAAAAACGGGCATCCAGGTCGGCGGGCCCAAAACTTGGGCCCATAAAGTTTAGGAATCATTAGCCTCAATCTTGCAGTTTGACATCTGATCTGGAGCTAGATTAGTGTTCTATAACTCACTCACAGCTGTTATTTTATATGTACTTAGCAACCCTACATAGTTAGTGGATGTACTGTGTAAGTTAGACATGAAAAAATTATAGCAGTAATGACTAAAGTTCAGACCTTTGTCAATCTACTGAACATGATATTTATGGGGAGATACGTGTAGCTTACACCCCTAAATATTAAATGAAGCAATACTTAGCGGTGAGTTGCATTAAAATGCAACAAAATCATACACAAAGTCTTAAAACTAAAGATTCTTCACAAGAAGGTACAGTTTAAGAAAAAAATCTACTTACAAGAAATGCAAGTAGTTTAACTTGGTAATGCTGGTTAAAAGTCACATATTACTTTGGACCAGTCAGGGCACTTATGCACTCACACAGATTGTATGTTGCAATACGAGCATACAGCAGCATAAAGTGTGACGTTATCCAAGATCAATGCCAACCAGATTCAAGATTTATTCCAGGAATATTCTACTGAGGTCAAAGCAGGCAGGAAGTCCAGCACGTCGATCGCTACTGGACAACACCTGAAGTGCTTGCCAAACAGGAATTGGGCTTTGCAGTGATGCTTCAAGCCTAGTTAAACAGGTCAACAACATTCACTAACCAGACTTACAAATGAAAATTGGTCACTTAGGAAAGGCACCGAAAGCATTTCAGCATCCATGGGCCAATACCCCAGCACATTGAAGAGTAAAAGAAAAAAATTATAAAAAAAGAGGGAAATATGACATTTGTATTAAGATAATTCTTAACTCCCAATTATAACCTTATAATCATTCCCAGATATGTTAAAATACATTGCATAGTTACATCTTACTTACAGAGCTGCCCAAGAAGCAAATTGTTTGAATTTGGACGACACCAGAGATTCCAAGTGTGTCAATTTTATCCATACGTATTCTATGCTGGTAGTCCAGGAAATGTTTTCCATTAACTGCAACCTAGTGGATAAATATATATTTACAGAGCAGGTTAGTGCAGTTAACTACAGTGGAGTGTTGCATTTTCCTTCTACAGTCTGATGCACAAAAAAACAGGTCATTCAGCCCCATAAGTCAGTGTCAGCAAACAGTTCTAAATCACATTTACCCACCCTATTCCCTTTAATCACCTCACCAATCTAATCTTGAACGTTAAAAAGTGAATGAGGCAGAAAGTAACCCTGGAAATGAATTCTACATAGTCAACGCGTCTGTTTAAAAAAAAAGTTTCTCCTCCGAGGCAAAATATTATTTTCAAGCACATCGGAGGAAAAAAAAGACTACTGTGTGGACATGACTGGAAAAATTGGAATGAGTTCTTTAGTTCCATATTTTCAAGGGATCAGGGCAATCACAGAAATTGAGAGCTAACTTTTTTTTTATTTAAAAAAAAAGAGTCCCATAGTATAACACAACAACAACTTGTATTTATATAGTACCTTTAACATAGTAAAACATCCCTAGGAGTTTCACGAGTATAGAGATAAAAAATTGGACACTGAGCCACACAAATAGAATACAGGTGACCAAAAGCTTGGTCAAAGATGTAGGTTTTAAAGGAGCGTCTTGAAGGAGGACAGTGAGGTAGAGAGGCAGAGAGGTTTCAGCAGGGAGTTCCAGAGCTTGGAGCCTAGGCAACAGAAAGTACAGCCACCAATGATTGAGTGATTATAATTAGGAATGCTCAAGAGGACAGAATTTGAGGCGCGCCGACATCTTGGGGAGGGGGGGGGTGGGGTGGGGTTTGGCGGGTGGTTGTGCGGCTGGAGGAGATTACAGCGATAGGGTGGGGAGAGGCCATGGAGGGATTTGAAAATAAGGATGAGAATTTTGATCGAGACATTGCTGACCAATGCACAGAGGTGATGGGTGAGCAGGACTTGGTGCGAGTTAGGACACGGGTTTTGGATCCCCTCTTGTTTACATAGGGTAGAATATGGGAGGCCAGCCAGGAGTGCATTGGAATAGTCAAGTCTAGAGGTAACAAAGGCATGGATGATGTGGCAAACACGTCAAAGAATCACCTTTAGGTGGTGTAAAAGACTTGGCAATCTTGTCTCAGTTCAACTACCAAGCATTGTGCACAGAAAGTTGGGTTAAATTAAAACAAAAGCAAAATACTGTGGATGCTGGAATCTGAAATAAAAACAGAAAATGCTGGAAATCTCAGCGGGTCAGGCAGCATCTGTGGAGAGAAAAACAGAGTTAACGTTTCAGGTTGTTGACTCTTCGTCAGAACTGGTGAATGTTCAAAGAGAACAGATTCTTAAGGAGCACTGAAAGGAGGGGGGGGGTGGGAAGAACAAAAGGGAAGGTTAAATCAAAGTTGGGTGTTCATGTATTCTACCCCATTTGACAGCTAAAATTAGATGCATTAATGTATACAAGAATTGTTTTTGACTGGCAAATGTGTCGAACTGCTTGTTCAAGAAATGTGACTGCAATGTTGTTCAAGACCAATAGTAACAGCCGAATGCCCAAAGTATCTTACATCTTTCGCAAGTTATAAAATAAAGTATAAATTCCACCACCCCCTGGTCCAAAGTCTACCTACCACCTGGACAAGGACACCCCACTCTGCCTGCAGGTATGCAAACAGTTGAAGATCGCTATGCCTCTTCCTGCACTCTCTGCTTTCCACAAGCGATGCAAGCAAGATTGGATATTCAGCAACTTGACTGAGCATGCAGTCCCACTTCAGCAATATTGACTGTTGGTTCCTCATTACTGCTTTTTGAAAGTGAACTAGTTGACCTCTAGTGGTGCTGCTCATCAGTCATGAGGAGAATGAATGTCCAGAGAGTCAGATAGATCGTGAGAGTGTACTTTAGAGCAAAACACAAAGACCTTACAAGGCAGATACGATTTAAAGTCAAGCACAAAAGTGACCTATCTGCATCGTGTGGTAACAGAGCAGAACATGCTACTTTTACAAAGGCATTACAGGTTACTGAAAAATGCAGAATGACAAATAAAATAATTGCATTAATTAGAACCTAGTCACATCTGAATATCTTAAAGCATGTCACACAATTAAGAGTGTATTGACTTTTTATGCAAGAAAAATATTAAGTCAAGTACAGTGGGTCACATGAAGCCAAGGAATAAAGTCATTATGGAAAGTTTGCATTACCTTGAACCGGTCAACCATTATGAGGAAAATTATTTCAAATGGCTCTCCTTTCTTGAATGGCATCTCATATTTTATCGCTTCACGTCCCCATCTTTCCTTCTCCAATGTGTTGCAAACCACACACCCAGATCTCCGAAAACGTGGATTGAAATGCAAGGCTATATCTGCACGAGGCTTTTCACTACTGCCGCACTGTAAATCCACTTGGAATCTGTACAAAGATTTCACTATTAACCATTCAATAAAGACATGCATGAAGACAAGTTAATTTCATAATGTGAAACGATCAAGCTCTAAAATAACAGCTTTAAGTTGGTTCAAAAATGTTACTAGCATGGTCAGCCTTCTCCGAACTCGATTAAAATGTATACACAGATTTGGGAAAAGCATTTAAAATATTGACAGCGTTTAAAATATTGATTATATTGACAGCGGACTATACAGCTAGAGACATCTAGACCATGAACGTTAGTTAGCCACAACCAAAAATAAACTACTGCCAATGCATTTCTGATCTCAAACTCTGCCATTAAGATACATTTTACAGAATAACATTTGCTGCTCTGAACAGGAAATGGCCAGGATACTTGTAAATCGTAAATCTCCACAAGCAAACAATACAAGAATGTTAAGACCATTCTACATCCTATTTCATCGTAAACTATAGTAAAGTCCACTTGTCTCCAACGTTGCGTACAAAACCCCACCCTCATGTAAATGCTGTCCAATTATAAATAAAATGTTTGAAAATATTTATAAATAAAAGGTTGTTATTCTTTACCTTGTACAAGAGAATATTCCAATTGTATTGTCGCACTGCTGCATCTATGTACAGCAGCATACCGAGTTACAATTTTCAGCACAACTCAGCATTTTAAAAAAAGGGAGAAGTTCAGAAGCTTATTATCCACAAGCCTTTGCCATTTTTCATTCCCCACAATAATTCCTATTCTGTGCTGGGTGGGACATTTTACAATTAACACAGGATTAAATCAATGTGTCAGGGCTGCCAGACTCTTTAAAAACAGCCAGATCACATCAACTTTCCAAGCACACTGGTGTTTTGTTGTTAACTGGAGCAAGATTCACAGCATCTAATGTTTTCTCCTCCTCCCTCATCCCAACTTAAACAAAATGGGAAAAAAAAAGTAAGTGCCAATTCGCCAATGGAAGTGACTAACTGGTCATGATCGAGGGGTTTGTTGCAAGTACTTTTCTCACTGTGAGCTGGCTACGTGCAAAATCCCAGCCTTCAAAGTTACATTTCAGTAATCAATTGGCGCATTTCACCGATGTGTTCCAGACTGTAAATTGATCACTTCAACCAAACGTCAAGGAGTGACAATTTACCTCAACAACTGTCTTCAGTAAAATCTTCAAAGGAAGAGTATCACCCCCAGAATGCTAAAGTCGGGATGGCTTAACAGAATGTGTGTGTCTGGGTTTAAAAAAAAAAATAAAGTCAACTGGCTACTTCTAGAATTATAAACAGCCTTTCTGGAAGAGGAAACTGCTCAGCAACTTGTGTACAAGTGGAATAAAAGCAGAAAATGCTCAGCAGATCGATGACCTTCCATCAGTGAGTTGTCGAAATCTCGACTCGCAATATACGACTCAGACACCTTCAGCTCCGGCAGATGTTCCTTTAATTTTACTTGCAGCAAGGGAAAAGTCTCACTCAGTCAAAGGCTAATTGAAGACCTCCGAAATGGTACAATTTCCCCGAGATATTTACAGTATAAACCCAAGTTATGGCCTCTTCCTGTGTATTGGCTCTGTCTTGCAGTTAGTGAATACAGATAGAGTTAATTACCACATCCTTGTCCTGACATGGTTTCCAAATGTCTCCTTTTGTCAGGGTTATTAGTTGGCCAGTCAGCCATTACTCGATGAGCGTGTGATAATGTGCTATTGCATTGTGTCAGGATTGTCCAGTTTCCTGGTCAGTTATCTTTTTGCATAAAATGGACGAGTCCTGTATCAGAGATGATGGCTGGTAGTTTGAGTATCAGAAAAGGGGGGGAAGGAGTGGAACTGGTGTTGTATGAAAAATACAGGAGAACACCATGGGTGGTACTTGTCTCAGTCTCCATGCTGTTTGGTGGCTATTGATTAGCTATCAGCCAGTTCAAGCCAGGTTTAGCCATTTATGCAAACAGATTGTCTGTTGCAGAAATTTTTAGAAGGACTAGGACTCCATTTTGTTTTATATCAAAAAGGGTACAAAATACAGTGTGATACAGCTTAGATAAAAATACATTTCCACAGAGTGTACAAGTGGACTTGACTGTATGGTGCAATTAAGAGGTATAACATCCCCTTCCCAGTGTAGCTTTTCAGCCAGACATTTACCTTTCACTTTCTTTGGGCAATATTCCCTGTACTGCTATCATCTGCCCTCGATGCAAGCCACCAAAAATTGCTCCACTGTATGGTATAACCTACAAGAGAAAACGGCAATCAAGCTTAAAACATGAAAGCAATAAAACCCTACAGACAAACAGTATTTGGATTAGTTTGGTGCAGCTCAGAGTACCTCGACAATGAGATTAAAATAACTGCTCGGTTATATTCGGAGCGTGAATTGAATTTATTCCACAAGCGTGGCCGTGCTGATTGTTCCTCTATAGTCGCTTAATCGACAAACGACATACACAATACAATATAAGAATTAGGAACAGGAGTAGGCCATCTAGCCCCTCGAGCCTGCTCCGCCATTCAACAAGATCATGGCTGATCTGGCCGTGGACTCAGTTCCCCGTAACCCTTATTGGTTAAAAATCTATCTATCTGTGATTTGAATACATTCAATGAGCTAGCCCCTCAACTGCTTCCTTGGGCAGAGAATTCCACAGATTCACAACCCTCTGGGAGAAGAAATTCCTTCTCAACTCGGTTTTAAATTGTCTCCCCCATATTTTGAGGCTGTGCCCCCTAGTTCTAGTCTCCCCGACCAGTGGAAACAACCTCTCTGCATCTATCTTGTCTATCCCTTTCATGATTTTAAATGTTTCTATAAGATCCCCCCCTCATCCTTCTGAACTCCAACGAGTAAAGACCCAGTCTGCTCAATCTATCATAAGGTAACCCTCTCATCTCCGGAATCAGCCTAATGAATCGTCTCCGTACCCCCTCCAAAGCTAGTATATCCTTCCTTAAGTAAGGTGACCAAAACTGCACGCAGTACTCCAGGTGCAGCCTCACCAATACCCTATACAGTTGCAGCAGGACCTTCCTGCTTTTGCACTCCATCCCTCTCGCAATGAAGGCCAACATTCCATTCGCCTTCCTGGTTACCTGCTGCACCTGCAAACTAACTTTTTGGGATTCATGCACAAGGACCCCCAGGTCCCTCTGCACCACAGCATATTGTAATTTCTCCCCATTCAAATAATATTCCCTTTTACTGTTTTTTTTCCCCCAAGATGGATGACCTCACATTTTCCGACATTGTATTCCATCTGCCAAACCTTAGCCCATTCGCTTAACCTATCTAAATCTTTTTGCAGCCTCTCTGTGTCCTCTACACAACCCGCTTTCCCACTAATATTTGTGTCATCTGCAAATTTTGTTACACTACACTCTGTCCCCTCTTCCAGGTCACCTATGTATATTGTAAACAGTTGTGGTCCCAGCACCGATCCCTGTGGCACACCAATAACCACCGATTTCCAACACGAAAAAGGACCCATTTATCCCGACTCTCTGCTTTCTGTTAGCCAGCCAATTCTCGATCCATGCCAATACATTTCCTCTGACACCACGAACCTTTATCTTCTGCAGTAACCTTTTGTGTGGCCTCTTATCGAATGCCTTTTGGAAATCTAAATACACCACATCCATCGGTACACCTCTATTCACCATGCTCATTATATCCTCAGAATTCCAGTAAATTAGTTAAACATGATTTCCCCTTCATGAATCCATGTTGTGCCTGCTTGATTGCACTATTCCTATCTAGATGTCCCGCTATTTCTTCCTTAATGATAGCTTCAAGCATTTTCCCCACTACAGATGTTAAACTAACCGGCCTATAGTTACCTGCCTTTTGTCTGCCCCCTTTTTTTTTTTTTTAAATAGAGGCGTTACATTAGCTGCTTTCCAATCCGCTGGTACCTCCCCAGAGTCCAGAGAATTTTGGTAGATTATAACAAATGCATCTGCTATAACTTCCGGCATCTCTTAATACCCTGGGATGCATTTCATCCGGACCAGGGGACTTGTCTACCTTGAGTCTCATTAGCCTATCCAGCACTACCCCCCTAGTGATAGTGATTATCTCAAGGTCCTCCCTTCCCACATTCCCGTGACCAGCAATTTTTGGCATGGTTTTTGTGTCTTCCACTGTGAAGACCGAAGCAAAATAATTGTTTAAGGTCTCAGCCATTTCCACATTTCCCATTATTAAATCCCCCTTCTCATCTTCTAAGGGACCAACATTTACTTTAGTCACTCTTTTCCGTTTTATATAAATAGGTAAAAGCTTTTACTATCTGTTTTTATGTTTTGCGCAAGTTTACTTTCGTAATCTATCTTTCCTTTCTTTATTGCTTTCTTAGTCATTCTTCGCTGTCGTTTAAAATTTTCCCAATATTCTAGTTTCCCACTAACCTTGGCCACCTTATACGCATTGTTTTTTTAATTTGATACTCTCCCTTATTTCCTTGGTTATCCACGGCTGGTTATCCCTTCTCTTACCGCCCTTCTTTTTCACAGGAATATATTTTTGTTGAGCACTATGAAAGAGCTCCTTAAAAGTCCTCCACTGTTCCTCAATTGTGCTTCAATATATATGTCGTACGTAATTCTGGTCAGGCCACATCTGCAGCAAGGTTCTGGTTGCTGCAATAGAACACAAGAATTAGGAGCAGGAGTAGGCAATTTGGTCCCTCGAGCCTGCTCAGCCATTCAGCCTTCTACCTCAGCTCCACTTGCTTGCACTATCCGAATATTCCTATATTCCCTTAATATTCAAAAATCTATCGATCTCTGTCTTGAATATACTCAACAACTGAGCTTCCAGCGCCCCTCTGGGGTGGAGAATTCCAAAGGTTCATAACCTTGAGTGAAGAAGTTTCTCCTCATCTCAATCCTAAATAGCTGACCCCTTATTCTGAAACCCCTAGTTCTAGACTCCCCAGCCAGAGGAAACATCCTCCCTGCCAAGTCCTGTTAGAATTTTGTATGTTCAATGAGATCACCTCTCATTCTTCTAAACTCTGGAGAATATAGGCCTAGTCTACTTAAACTCTTCTCATAGGACAATCCCCCCCCATCCCAGGAATCAGTCTGGTGAACCTTCGTTGCACTCCCTCTATGGCAAGTATATCCTTCCTTATGGAAGGCGACCAAAACTGTATGCGGTCTCACCAGGGGCCTATATAATTGCAGTAAGATGTCATTACTCTTATACTCAAATCCTCTTGTAATAAAGGCCAACATACCATTTGCTTTCTTTTGCTGCACCTACATGTTAACTTTCAGGTGATTCGTGCACAAGGACACCCAGGTCCCAGAACACCAACATTTCCCAATCTCTCATTATTTAAAAAACTCTGCTTTTCTATTTTTCCTACCAAAGTGGATAACTTCACATTATATTCCATTTGCCATGTCCTTGCCCACTCACTTAGCCTGTCTATATTCCCTTGAAGCCTTTTTCCATTCTCCTCACAACTTACATTCCCACCTAGCTTTGTATCATCAGCAAACTTGGATATATTACATTTGGTCCCCTCATCCAATCATTGATATAGATTGTGAATAGCTGGGGCCCAAGCACTGATCCTTGCGGCACCCCATTAGTTTCAGCCTGCCAACCCGAAAATGACCCGTTTATTCCTACTCTGTTTTCTGTTAACCAATCCTCAATCCATGCTAGTGTATTACCCCCAATCCCATGAGCCTAATTTTATTTAATAACCTCTTCTATGGCACCTTATCGAATCCCTTCTGAAAATCCAAATACACCACATCCACTGGTTCCCCCCTTATCTATTCTGCTAGTTACAACCTCAAAAGACTAACAGATTTGTCAAACATGATTTCCCTTTCATGAATCAGTGTTGACTCTGCCCAATCCTATTATTATTTTCTAAGTGCCCTGTTACCACGTCCTTAATAATAGATTCTAGCATTTTCCCTACGACTGATGTCAGGCTCACTGCTCTGTAGTTCCCAGTTTTCTCTCTCCCTCCTTTCTTAAAATAGCGGAGTTACATTTGCTACCTTCCAATCTGCGGGAACCGGTCTAGAATCTATGCGATTTTGGAAGATGACAACCAATGCATCCACTATCTCTATAGCCACCTCTTTCATAACTCTAGGATGTAGGCCATCAGATCCAGGGGATTTATCAGCTTTCAGTTCAATTAATTTCCCCAGTACTATTTTTTTTAAATTAATACTAATTTCTTTCAGTTTCTCGCTAGACCCTTGGTTCTCCACTATTTCCAGGAGGTTTTGTGTGTCTTGTTTTGTGAAGACAGACACAAAGGGTTAGAAATCCGGCGATTTTGTGACCGGGTTTTTGCCAAAAACCCAGTGACGTTTTGCAGCAGCGGTTTTCAAATACTGCTGGAGGAGCGCAGTCGTGCAAGACCCGAAATATCACTTTCGCCAAAAATTTGGCTCTGTGCGCACCCATATTTTGCACGAAAACTAGCGACATAAAAAGCTGCGTTGCAGCCCTTGGAGCAGCGGTAAGTATGAAGACCTGCAAAAATGGCGAGTTGAAGTTTTTTCTTAATTCTTTTGCAACGATTCGATAGATAAGTGTCTTGTAAATGTTTCGTGAATTTTTGTGTTTGTTTTTTCCAATTTATTTATTTATTTATTTTTAGGTGTTTTTCCGCCCTCCTTGGGCCCAACTCGCAGTGGTATCGGCCTTGGACTAAAGTTGGTGAGGATCACGGTTTACACCAAAAATCCTTGTGCAACGCCGATTTTTACCGTTGCGCAAATTGTAGCTTGAATTTACAGCCTGATAGCAAGGCGATAATAGTAATATTGGCGAAAAAATACCGTCATCTCTGAGAACCAAATTTCTAGCCCATAGTGTGTGTTTCATTTCTCTGCCATTTCCTTATTCCCCATTATAATTTCTCCTGTCTCAGCCTGTAGGGGACCCACATTTACTTCTCGCTAATCTTTTCATTTTTACATACCTATAAAAGCTTTTCCAGTTTGCTTTTATGTCTCTCGCTAGTTTACTCTCATTCTATTTTCTCTTTCTTTATCAATTTCTTGGTCCTCCTTTGCCGAATTCTAAAATCCTCAGGCTTACTGCTGTTTGGCAACATTCCAAGCCTCTTCCTTTGATCTAATACTATCTTTAACTTCTCATTAGCCACGGTTGGATCACAAGGGTCGATCCTTCATGCCGGGGGAAGAGCCACGAGTACCAACTTGATAAGCTAGAGCTCTACAGGAGAGAGAGAGAGAGAGAGAGAGAGAGAGAGAGAGAGAGAGAGAGAGAGAAAGAAAGAAAATCCAGAACAATAATTCAAGTTCATGCAGGATAGCACAACAGGGGGCAATGATTCAGGATTGTGCAGAATAAGTTAGGAAGTCCTTCTTGATACAGAGAACAAGTTAACAAGAGATTTTGAAGTAAGGACACTGGATGCATTCAAGGAACATCTAGATGCTGCCTTCTGAAGTTCCGAATTTGCCACATGACTTCTCTGCCAGGAGTTAAAATCTAGGCTTAAGCTGCTGAAGCTAAAAAAAAAAAAAGAGTAGAAAAGCAATTTGCCCCAGCATCTTTGAACAGTAACTAGACAAGTATGATGTTGGGAAGTGTGAGGTCCCTCACTTGGCGGGAAAAAAAAATCAAAGAACAAGTTATTATTTAAATGGAGATTTTTGTCTCTTAATACTCCTGTGAAGTGCGTTGGACGTTTTACTACATTAAAAGATGCTTTATGAATACAAATTGTTGTTACATAATTTACTTAATAAGAACATAAGAACGCAAGAAATAGGAACAGGAGTAGACCATACGGCCTTCGAGCCTGCTCCGGCATTCAATAAAATCATGGCTGATCTGATCATCGATTCAGATCCACTTGCCCGCCCGTTGCCCATAGCCCCTTATCGTTTAAGAAACTGATTGCAAAGTGCCGCAGTACAGCAGGACCTGGGGGTACTTGTGCATGAAACACAAAAGGATAGTATGCAGGTACAGCAAGTGATCAGGAAGGCCAATGGTATCTTGGCCTTTATTGCAAAGGGGATGGAGTATAAAAGCAGGGAAGTCTTACTACAGTTATACAAGGTATTGGTGAGCCACACCTGGAATACTACGTGCAGTTTTGGTTTCCATATTTACGAAAGGATATACTTGCTTTGGAGGCAGTTCAGAGAAGGTTCACTCGGTTGATTCTGGGGATGAGGGGGTTGATTTATGAGGAAAGGTTGAGCCTCTACTCATTGGAATTCAGAAGAATGATAGGTGAACTTATCGAAACGTATAAGATTATGAGGAGGCTTGACAAGGTGGATGCAGAGAGGATGTTTCCACTGATGGGGATGGGGGGGGGGGCAGGGAAGAGACTAGAACTAGGGGACATAATCTTAGAATGAGGGGCTGCCCATTTAAAAACAGATGAAGAGAAATTTCTTCTCTCAGAAGGTTGTAAATCTCAGAGGGTTGTGGAATTCGCTGCCTCAGAGAGCTGTGGAAGCTGGGACATTGAATAAACTGAAGACAGAAATAGACAGTTTCTTTAACGATAAGGGATTAAGGGAGAGCGGGTAGGGAAGTGGAGCTGAATCCATGATCAGATCAGCCATGATCTTATTGAATGACAGAGCAGGCTCGAGGGGCCGTATGACCTACTCCTGTTCCTATCTCTTATGTTCTTATATGCTTATATTCTTAAGTGAACTGTGTAACAATTTTTATTCATATAGCACCTTTAACATAGTAAAACATCCAAATCACTTCACAGAAGTATTAAGGGACAAAAATTTGGACACCAAACCACATAAGGAGAAATTAAGGCAGTGGTCAATGAAGTAGGTTTTAAGGAACATCTTTTTAAAAAAAAAAAAGAGGTAATGAGGCAGAAAGGATTAGACAGGGAATTCCAGAGCTTGGAGCCTAGGCAACAGAAGGCCCAGCCACCAATGATTGAGCAGTTATAATCAGGGATGCTCAAGAGGGCAGAATTAGAGGATAGATATCTCAGGGGTGTTGTGGAGCTGAAGAAGATTACAGAGATAGGGAGGGGCAAAGCCATGGAGGGATTTAAAAACAAGTTTGAGAATTTTGAAATCGAGGAGTTACTTAAGTAGAAACTAATTTGGTGAAAGGATCTGTGCAAACTGACAAACGTGGATTTCTTTTCAATGCTCTGAACAGACAGATCCAGACTGAAACTGTTCAAGTCATTATTTCTGTTTAAAAAGGAGAAGTTCTCTAGCTGCAAAAGAAGTTCAATTTGTTGCACCAGATAGATTCAGTTCTGGTTTAGGATGAATTCCAAGTAATAAGACTTGAAGCAGATTCACAAATCAAGCTTTTCACAATTTTATAGTTTCAGGGAAAAATACTTCTTAAAAATATGTTTAATATTTCCATTGATGAGAGGAGGAAAGAACTGAGACTGCTAGATGTCTCAAAGCACTTTACAGCCAAAGTACTTTTGAATTATATTATTGTAATCCAAGAAACACAGCAGCCTGTTTTGCACACAGCAAGGTCCCACAAACAGCAATGAAATAAATGACCACATCATCTGTTTTTAGGTGTCGGTTTAAGGATAAATATTGCCCAGGACACCAGGAAAACTACCGTGCTCTTCTTCAAAGTGATATGAGACCACTTATGTCCACTTGAGGGGGAAGACAGGGTGTCGGTTTAATGTCTCATTCGAAAGACAGTGCAGCACTCCCCCAATACTCCACTGCAGTGTCAGCCTGGATTTTGTGTTTTGTTATGGATAGAAAAGTACCATCTTCTAGGTTAGATATTGGTTTTAACCTCCCGAACACTCGAGGGTATTTCTAAAGCACAATTTTACCATACTGTAGAGTTTAAAATCACACTAGACAAAGGTTCCAATAAGTAAAATAATACAGTAGGATATCAAGCAAAAACCTAAAATATGAGGATTTAATTTTTACTCACTTTCTAACTGAATACAAGATGGTATATTAAAAGATTACCTTTCCCCAATTTCTCTCATCACTTCTCGGGGCAGTGTTGGGTCACCCCTTTGCAATAAAGGCTAAGATTCTATTGGCGTTCCTGATCAATTACTGTACCTGCATACTTTATGCACAAGTACCCCCAGCTTCCACTGTACTGCAGCACTTTCCAATTTTTGTCCATTCAAATAATAACTTGCTCTTTGATTTATTTCTGCCATCGTGCATGACCTCACACTTTCCAATATTAGACTCCATCTGCCAAATGTGTGCCCACTCACTTAGCGTGTCTGTGTCCTTTGCAGATTTTTTGTGTCATCCTCACACATTGATTTTCCTCCCATCTTTGCATCGTTGGCAAACTTGACTACGTTACACTCAGTCCTTTCTTCCAAGTCGTTAATATAGATTGTAAATAGTTGGGGTCCCAGCACTGATCCCTGCGGCACCCCACTAGGTACTGATTGCCAACCCGAGAATGAACCATTTATCCCGACTTTCTGTTTTCTGTTAGTTAGGCAATTCTCTATCCATACTAATTTATTACCCCCCAACCCAATGATATTTTGTCTTGTGTGGTAATCTTTTGTGTGGCGCGTTGTCAGTGCCTTCTGGAGGTCCGGGTGCATCGCATCCGCTGGTTCCCTTTTGTCCGCCCTGTTCGTGGCATCCTCGGAGAGTTCCGGCAGGTTTGTCGGGCATGGCTTTCCCTTCATGGATCGATGGTGACCCTGCCTGACCGAATTATGCTTTTCCAGGTAACCTGCTACTCCTTCTTTGATGGTGGACTCAGACATCTTCCCAACCACAGATGTTGGGCTGGCTGGTCTGTGGTTTCCTGCTTTTTGTCTGCCTCCTTTTTTGAATAGGGGCGTTGCATTTGCGGTTTTCCGGTCTGCTGGGACCTCCCCAGAGTCCAGGGAATTTTGGTAAATTACCACCAATGCTAATTCCCCGGTCTCGTCCTCCTCGATTTCATAGGGTGCATAAGGGACGGGTTCCTTGAGCAGTATGTAACTGAACCAAACAGCGGGCAGGCTATTTTGGATCTGGTCCTGTGTAATGAGACAGGATTAATAAACAATCTCCCAGTAAAGGATCCACTTGGAATGAAAGCCCATAGCATGGTTGAATTTCAAATTCAGATGGAAGGTGAGAAAGTTGGAATTCAACCAGTGTACTCAGCTTAAATAAAGGAGACTTCAAAGGAATGAGGGATGAGTTGGCTGAAGTGGACTGGAAAAATAGATCAAAGTGTAGGATGGTTGATGAACATAAAAGATTGACGGGACTGGACAGGTTAGATGCGGGAAGAATGTTCCCGATGTTGGGGAAGTTCAGAACCAGGGGACATAGTCTTAGGATAAGGGGTAGGCTATTTAGGACCGAGATGAGGAGAAACTTCTTCATTCAGAGAGATGTAAACCTGTGGAATTCCTTGCCGCAGAGAATTGTTGATGCCAGTTCACTGGATATATTCAAGAGGGAGTTAGATATGGCTCTTACGGTTAAGGGGATCAAGGGGTATGGAGAGAAAATAGGAAAGGGTTACTGAAGGAATGATCAGCCATGATCTTATTGAATGGCGGTGCAGGCTCGAAGGGCCGAATGGCCTACTCCTGCACCTATTTTCTATATTTCTAACACTGGTTCACAAAGTTAACTGAATTGGTACACATGCAGGCTTGCTTCCATAACAATTACAAAAGGTGATTTGGATGGAGAGGGGAGATTCAAATTGGTAACCATAAAATGTGGAAATTATTGAGGCAAGAGATACTACATGTTCCCATCTCAGCCAAAAGGTCATTGATGTGTTTTTAAGCACATAGCATTCAACTCGCCGCTCTTTTCCCCTGAAATGGTCCAGTTAGTTACTGTCATGGAGGCAAAACTATTTCAAAAGAGCTAACCAGATGTGGTGATGGTGAAAATAAAATCACTGGTTCCTGTTGAAGGAAGAGCTCGGTGAGCAAATTACCTCCCTCCCGTATAAAAGATTGGACAATTACGCAAGATAACAAAGGCCGAAACATTCACTTTTCGACCAACACAGCACTGAAAAAGCTCGAAATGGAAACATCATTCGGCTCCTTTTGCTGGCCTACACAAACTGATACTGACAGCTATAATGGAGAAAAGTGACTAATATAAGCAGGACTTTGGAGCCTCTTTAAAGGGGTTGGGCGAATGGCTATCGACGTGGTTATGGTTAACCTTTGCTGAGAGCAAGTCATTCCTCTTCGTGGGGAGGTTCATACAGCATAGGCTGCCTCTCCGATGAACGCTATACAACACATCAAAGCCGAGTCCTTACCGGGTTAAATACCGTAGGATTAGACATCTGGAGACAAGCTAACGTTTGATGACCGACACACCTTCTGAACAGCAGCAATGCACCGAACGTGGCGGATGTAACAATGACTCAGTCGCCCAATGGGAGGCCGGAGCGGCACTGATTGGCAGATTCCCTGATTGACAGAGGCTTCCACCACTGACTCCCGGTTGTGTTGTTGCAAAACAACTTGCATTTTAAAAATAAAGACATGCTTTTATGTAGCGCCCTTCACGACCACCGAACGTCCCAAAGCATTTTACAGCCAATGATTTTTTGGAGTGTAGTCACTGTTGTCACAGGTGGCAGCCAATTTTGCGCGCAGCAAGCTCCCACAACTCTTTTGGTTGCAAGAGAAAATAAACAGTTAAATCAAGTGACCCCCAATCTGGGGACATTCCAACACTGATCAAAGCCCTTTTTTTTCCTTTTTTTGTGGGGTTTTTTGTGCTCTAAAACCATAATTTACAAGTGCCCCCCCAAAAAATAATGTTTCCACCCAGGCACGAACTGGGAACTATTCACGTGTGAGGTAAATGTGATAACCACTACACTACAGAAACTGTTTGAGAGGGCAGACAGGGCCTCAGTTTAACATCTCATCCAAAAGACAGCACCTCCAACACTTCAGTGCTCTCCCTCAGCACTGCACTGGAGGGTCAACCAAGATATTTTGTGCCCAAGTCCTGGAGTGAGACTTGAACTCACAATCTTCTGAGGCAAGTGTGTTACCCACTGAGCCACAGCTGACACTAAGAGTAGAAAATTAAGAGTAGAAAAATAGCCCCGAAACGAATTAGACAGGAAATAGACACCAAGCCAAAGAAGGTTGTTCTCCTTGGAGCACAGAAGGTTAAGGTGAAATTTGATCCAAGTGTTCAAATGGTTCATTGGCAGGGGTCACTCCAATAGAGTAAATAAAGCAAAACTGTTCCCACTGGCAGAAGGGCTAGAGGGAAGATGAGGAGACAGTTTTTTTATGCACTGAGTTATTTTGATCTGGAATGCTCTGCCTGAAATGGTAGTGGAATCAGATTCAATAGTAACTTTCAAAAGGGGATTGGATAAATACTTCAAGGGGAGAAAATTGCAGAGCTATAGGGAAAGAGCAGGGGAGAGGGACTAATTAGATAGCACTTTCAAAGAGCCGGCAGAGGCACGATGGGCTAAATTGCCACCTTCTGAGCTGTAAGATTCTATGATAATATTAGCAGGGGACACAAAGCTTGAGTTTTAAGGGAGGTATTAAAGGAGGTGGAGAGGCAAGAGAGGTTTATGGAGGGAAATCCAGAGTGTTGAACTGAGCCAGCCGATGCTGTGGCCCCAATGATGAAGTGAGGGAGGGATGCACAAGAGGCGAAAATTGAAGGAATGGTGAGGTCTGGGAATGCTGGAGGAGATTCGTAGGGGTTAGGCCATAAAGATATTTAAACATGAAGATGAACATTTTGCATTCGAAGCTTTGGCAGACTTAATGTAGGTCAGTAAAGACAGGAATGATGAGTGAGTGGGAATTGGGGCAGGATAGGATACAGAGAGTAGATTTTGGATGAGAGAAGCTTACAAAAATGGAAGTTGGGAGACTGGTCAAGAAAGTATTGGAATAGTCGAGTCTGGAGGTGACAAAATTTGATCCGACCTACTCAAAATCCGTACAGTCCCACTTCTAGGAATCAGAACACTGGCTGATTTTTCTCCTTCCTGATCTCAGAGGTGCTGAGGCCAATTGTAGCATTGGTAGTGCTATCTAACCGAGATCAGCTAATTCAGCACAGACTGGGGCTCAAACCTGGGACCTGTTTTGTCACAAAGATTCATCACCCTCTGGAACAAACTATCAAGACATGTGGCAGATAAAAGTCGCTAGTCTGTTAAAAAGGGCGGTTAATCGGGGAGCTTTCACACTCAGGATCCCCAAGTGGGAAAGGTAAATAAGCAGCTCACATAGACAGAAAACAACTAACTTGGACACAGCACAACAACTGGCCTATCTCAAACCTATACCACTAACTAACTATCTGAAGGTAAAAGTGCAGTCATGGCAATCTTATAAGGGACCCACGTCAACCTCTCAGAACACACCAAACTTAGGAGAAATTGATGGCACAAATGCTAACTACCTCCTATTCATCACGAGCAGAGGTGGGACCATACTAATCAATAAAAATCATTCCCTTAACCCTGAACGGCCACTCCAACCTAACAAAGAGTGGAAGAACAGAAGCATCATAGCTGTTATATATGTAAACTTGTATATACTCTGTACAGCCACCAGAGGGCTCATCCCCTGGAGTTCCAAGGGATCCTATAATCCCTTGGGAGCACAGGTATTTAAGGAGGCCTCATTCTGGAGACCTGCAATAAAAGACTACGGTCACACTTTGAGCCCGCAGTGTTCAGTCTGACTCTTTCTCCATACATAACAACTGGCGATGAGATACAGATAGCGAACCCAAAGATGGAGAGAACAGTGGGCATCCTGGAGAAATTCTTGGAGGGAGATGATTGGGAAACTTTTGTGGAGCGATTCAACCAATACTTCGTGGCCAATGAGCTAGATGGGGAAGAGAACGTTTCCAAACAAAGGGCGATCCTCCTCACCGTCTGTGGGGCACCAACGTATGGCCTCATGAAGAATCTGCTCACTCCAGCGAAACCCACGGAGAAATCATATGATGATTTGTGCACACTGGTCCGAGAGCACTTGAACCCGAAGGAAAGCATTCTGATGGCGAGGTACCGATTCTACACCTACAAAAGGCCTGAAGGCCAGGAAGTGGCGAGTTATGTCACCGAGCTAAGACGCCTTGCAGGACATTTCAAAATTGAAGGACATTTGGAGCACATGCTCAGAGACATTTTCATACTTGGCATTGGCCAGGAAACCATACTTCGCAAACTTTTGACTGTAGAGACCCCAACTTTGAGTAAGGCCATAGCAATAGCCCAGGCGTTCATTGCCACCAGTGACAATACTAAGCAAATCTCTCAGCACACAAGTGCTGCTACAAGTACTATGAACAAAGTGATGTTGTTTTCGAATCGCAACATACAGGGCAGGTCACACATGCCTGCAGCTGCACGTCCGCAGATGTCTCAGAGTTCAACATTGAGGATGATGAATGCAAGGCCATTAACACTTTGTTGGCGCTGCGGGGATGATCATCGTTTCCATTCATGCCGATTCAAAGGGTACGTTTGCAAGGGCTGTGGAACAATGGGACACCTCCAACGTACGTGCAGGCGAGCTGAAAATCCTGTTAAACCTGCAAATCACCATGTTGCAGAGGAGGACAGATCCACGGAGGATCACGATGAACCACAGCCTCAGATCGAGGAGTCAGAGGTACATAGGGTGCACACATTCACCACAAATTGTCCCCCAATAATGCTGAATGTTGAACTAAATGGACTCCCGGTGTCAATGGAGCTGGACACGGGCGTGAGCCAGTCCATCATGGGCAAAAAGACTTTTGAAAAATTGTGGTGCAGCAAGGCCTCAAAGCCAATCTTAACTCCAATTCGTACGAAGCTAAGAACTTACACAAAGGAACTGATTCCCATAATCAGCAGAGCCACCTTAAAGGTCTCCTACAATGGAGTGGTGCACAAGCTACCACTCTGGGTGGTACCAGGCGATGGTTCCACGCTACTCGGCAGGAGCCGGCTGGGAAAGATACGCTGGAACTGGGACGACATCCGAGCGCTATCGCCTGCTGACGACACACAAACAAGTTCTCTTCGCTGTTCAAACCAGCCATTGGGAAATTCCAAGGACCAAAAGTGCAGATCCACCTAATTCCGGGGGCGCGACCCATCCATCACAAGGCGAGAGCAGTACCGTACATCTTGAGAGAAAGGGTAGAGATTGAGCTAGATCGGCTGCAATGAGAGGGCATTATTTCACCGATCGAGTTCAACGAGTGGGCCAGCCCAATCGTTCCTCTCCTCAAGGGAGATGGCACTGTCAGAATCTGTGGCGATTACAAAGTAACTATCAATTGTTTCTCCCTGCAGGACCAATACCCACTACCAAAAGCCGACGACCTCTTTGCAACGCTGGCGGGAGGAAAGACGTTCACGAAGCTGGATCTGACTTCAGCCTACATGACGCAGGAACTGGAGGAATTATCGAAGGCCCTCACCTGCATCAACACGCACAAAGGTCTTTTCATTCCCATTTGGAATCCGATCAGCGGCGGCAATATTCCAGAGAAACATGGAAAGCTTACTGAAGTTGGTCCTGCGAACCGTGTTCTTCCAGGACAACATCTTGGTCACAGGTCGGGACACAGTCGATCATCTGCAGAACCTGGAGGAGGTTCTTAGTCGACTCAACCGTGAGGGACTCAGGTTAAAACGCTCGGTGCATTTTCCTGGGGCCTGAAGTGGAGTTCTTGGGGAGGAGGATTGCGGCGGATGGCATCAGGCCCACCGATTCGAAGACGAAGGCAATCGAGAACGCACAGAACGTGATGGAGCTGCGGTCGTTTCTAGGACTCCTGAACTACTTTGGTAACTTCTGACCGGGTCTCAGCACACTGCTAGAACCACTGCATGTCTTACTGCATAAAGGGGATGAATGGATTTGGGGCAAAAGCCAAGAAAATGCCTTTGTAAAAGCTAGAAAATTGTTATGCTCAAACAAGTTGCTTGTGTTGTATGATTCATGTAAGTGTATGGTACTAGCATGTGATGCGTCGTCATATGGCGTCGGGTGTGTATTGCAACAAGCTAATGATTTCGGGAAACTGCAACGGGTTGCTTACACATCCAGGAGTCTGTCTAAGGCTGAGAGAGCCTACAGCATGATTGAGAAAGAAGCGTTAGCGGGTGTCTATGGCGTAAAGAAAATGCATCAATATCTGTTTGGGCTAAAATTCGAATTGGAAACTGACCATAAGCCACTTATATCCCTGTTTTCCAAGGGTAAAGGGATAAATACTAATACATCGGCTCGCATCCAGAGATGGGCGCTCACGTTGTCTGCATACAACTACGCCATCCGCCAAAGGCCAGGCACAGAAAACTGCGCCGATGCTCTCAGTAGGCTGCCATTGACCACTACGGGGGTGAAAATGGCGCAGCCCGCATATTTAGCCATGGTTATGGAAGCATTTGAGAGTGAGCAATCACCCGTCACCGCCCGGCAGATCAAAAATTGGACGAGCCAGGACCACTTATTGTCCCTAGTCAAACACTGCGTACTTCACGGGAGCTGGTCCAGTGTCCCAGTGGAAATGCAGGAAGAGATAAAGCCATTCCAACGGCGCAAAGATGAAATGTCTATACAGGCAGACTGCCTTCTGTGGAGCAATCGAGTAGTGGTTCCCAAGAAGGGCAGAGAAACCTTCATCAGTGACCTCCACAGTACCCACCCAGGCATCGTAATGATGAAAGCGATAGCCAGATTCCACGTGTGGTGGCCCGGTATCGATGCGGACTTAGAGTCCTGCGTTCACAGATGTAATACATGCTCGCAGTTAAGCAATGTACCCAGGGAGGCGCCGCTAAGTTTATGGTCTTGGCCCTCCAAACCGTAGTCTAGAGTACACGTCAACTATGCAGGCCCGTTCTCAGGTAAAATGTTTCTTGTGGTTGTAGATGCGTACTCCAAATGGATTGAATGTGAGATAATGTCGACAAGCACGCCTGCTGCCACCACTGAAAGCTTGCGGGCCATGTTTGCCACACACGGCCTACCCGATATCCTGTTGAGCGATAAAGGGCCATGTTTTACCAGTGCTGAGTTCAAAGAATTCATGACCCGCAACGGGATCAAACATGTCACATCTGCCCCGTTTAAACCAGCGTCCAATGGTCAGGCAGAGAGAGCAGTGCAAACCATCAAGCAAGGCTTGAAGAGGGTAACTGAAGGCTCACTGCAGACTCGCCTATCCCGAGTCCTGCTTAGCTACTGCACGAGACCCCACTCACTCACTGGGATCCCATCTGCTAAACTGCTCATGAAAAGAGCACTTAAGACAAGGCTCTCGTTAGTTCACCCTTATCTACATGAATAGGTAGAGAGCAGACGGCTTCAACAAAGTACATACCATGATAGCGCAACTGTGTCACGCGAGATTGAAATCAATGATCCCGTATTTGTATTCAATTATGGGCAAGGTGCCAAGTGGCTCCCCAACACTGTCGTGGCCAAAGAGGGGAGTAGGGTGTTTCGGGTCAAACTTTCAAATGGACTCATTCACCGGAAACACTTGGACCAAATCAAACTCAGATTCACGGACTATCCTTGGACCCTAACTTTTTTGATCCCCCAACATACACACCAGTGGCAACCGACACCACGGTTGACCACGAAGCAGAACCCATCATCCACAGCAGCCCAGCAGTACCTAAACACACTAGGCAGCCCAGCAAGGCCAGCTGCACATCAGCCCAGCGAGGGCCCAACAAATGATTCAACAATACCAGCTTTCAATACCGAGACGATCAACCAGGGCAAGAAGGGCCCCAGATCGACTCACATTGTAAATAGTTACACTATTGACTTTGAGGGAGGAAGTGTTGTTATATCTATAAGCTTGTATATACTCTGTACAGCCACCAGAGTGCTCATCCACTGGAGTCCCAAGGGATCCCATAATCCCTTGGGAGCACAGGTATTTAAGGAGGCCTCATGGGTTGGCGAGGCACTCTGGAGATCTGCAATAAAAGACTAAGGTCACGCTTTACTTTGAGCTAACAACAGCGATGCTTAACATTTATAGCTCAAGTGAGTATTTCTCACAATGGCATTTCTCGCAATCACACCACTTATATAGACGGCACAGCAATCATTGGTGGGGACCTGAACTGTACTCTTCACCCTCAGTGGGACAAGCTCCCCATAGATACAAGAAGTGGAACAATCAAAATGCTGTGTGGAGCGGAGAATTGTTGGGAAGCCTTTCCAAAGATTGTATGGGGAGAAAAAAAATGTTTCTGCTTTTACAAAAAACGTAGAGGAAAGAAACAGAATCTGTGGGCAAGTGATCGAGCGGCCCAACACCTAAGCCCCTATTTGAAGATGAATTGTGTGAATGCAGCTGCTTGAGGTGAGTGCAAGGAGGATTGCCTGAATTGGCACTTAGCACCCTTCCCCAAAGAATAGCAATGCAGCATGCTTGATAGGAGGTGCAGCCAAGATTAGAAGTGAGTGTGCTATCAATTGAGCCAAGCTGGCAATATCTGGCTCAATGCATAGCTGTTGGCAAGTGCTATTATTTTGAAAATATTAATGTTATCTCTCAAATGTGACAGAGTACTGTAGACTTGAATAAGTGTGACCTTAGTCTCTTTATTCTGACTCCAGAGTGCCGGCACAGCCAGGGAGGACTACTGATATGCAGTGCTCCCAAGGGATGCTGGGATCCCTTCGGACTCCAACAGTTATGCCCTCTTGTGGCGGTAGAATGCTGGTTACAAGGTGTTGCATACATAACATCACTCCCCCCCTCAAAGTCAATAGTACACTTATTTACAGGGTGAGACGATCTGGGGCTTTCCACTCCCTAGTCGATCGTCTCGGTACAAACACAGGTGTAGGTGAGTTGGTTGGGCCTACGCTGGGCTGCTGCACAGCTGGCCTTGCTGGGCTGCTGGGGATGATGAGTTCAGCATCGTGGTCAACCGTGATGTCGGTTGCCACTTATGTGTGTATCGGAGGGTCGAAGTTGGTGGTGTCCTCTTCAGGTTGCATGTGGCTGTCTGTGAATCGCTGTTTTGTTTGGTCCAAATGCTTTCTGCAAGTTAGTCCATTGCAAGTTTGACCTCAAACAACCAACTCCCTTCTTTGGCTAAGATAGCGGCAGCAAGCCATTTGGGACCATGTCCATAGTTGAGTACAAATACAAGGTCATTGACTTCAATATCGCGTGACAAATTTGCGCGACCATGGGACATGTTTTGTTGATGCCGCCTGCTCTCAACATGATCATGGAAGGCAGGGGAGGGCAGCAGCAGCCAAGTTCATGGCACCGTGGGTGGCTCTGCTGCACAAGAGGGCAGGAAAAAGAGTGGGAGAGCTATAGTGATAGGGGATTCAATTGTAAGGGGAATAGATAGACGTTTCTGCGGCCGCAACCGAGACTCCAGGATGGTATGTTGCCTCCCTGGTGCAAGGGTCAAGGATGTCTCGGAGTGGGTGCAGGGCATTCTGAAAAGGGAGGGTGAACAGCCAGTTGTCGTGGTGCATATAGGTATCAACGATATAGGTAAAAAACGGGATGAGATCCTACAAGACGAATTTAGGGAGCTAGGAGCTAAATTAAAAAGTAGGACCTCAAAAGTAGTAATCTCAGGATTGCTACCAGTGCCACGTGCGAGTCAGAGTAGAACTAACAGGATAGCTCAGATGAATATGTGGCTTGAGGAGTGGTGCAAGGAGGAGGGATTCAAATTCCTGGGGCATTAGAACCGGTTCTGGGGAAGTGGGACCAGTACAAACCGGACGATCTGCACCTGGGCAGGAGCGGAACCAATGTCCTAGGAGGAGTGTTTGCTAGTGCTGTTGAGGAGGAGTTAAACTAATATGGCAGGGGGATGGGAACCTATGCAGGGAGACAGAGGGAAATAGAATGGGGGCATAAGCAAAAGATAGAAAGAAGAAAAGTAAAAGTGGAGGGCAGAGAAACCTAAGGCAAAAAGCAAAAAGGGCCACATTACAGCAAAATTCTAAAGGGGCAAAGTGTGCTAAAAAGACAAGCCTGAAGGCTCTGTGCCTCAATGCGAGAAGTATTCGGAATAAGATGGACGAATTAACTGCGTAGATAGCAGTTAACGGATATGATGTAATTGGCATCATGGAGACATGGCTCCAGGGTGACCAAGGCTGGGAACTCAACATCCAGGGGTATTCAACATTCAGGAAGGATAGACAGAAAGGAAAAGGAGACGGGGTGGCATTGCTGGTTAAAGAGGAAATTAATGCAATAGTAAGAAGGACATTAGCTTGGATGATGTGGAATCGGTATGGGTGGAGCTACGGAATACCAAGGGGCAGAAAACGCTAGTGGGAGTTGTGTACAGACCACCAAACAGTAGCGATAAGGTTGGGGATAGCATCAAACAAGAAATTAGGGATGCATGCAATAAAGGTACAGCATTTATCATGGGTGACTTTAATCAACATATAGATTGGGCTAACCTAACTGGTAGCAATGCAGTGGAGGAAGATTTTCTGGAGTGTATTAGGGATGGTTTTTTGGACCAATATGTCGAGGAACCAACCAGGGAGTTGGCCATCCTAGACTGGGTGATGTGTAATGAGAAAGGACTAATTAGCAATCTTGTTGTGTGAGGCCCCTTGGGGAAGAGTGACCATAACATGGTCGAATTCTTTATTAGGATGGAGAGTGACACAGTTAATTCAGAAACTAGGATCCTGAACTGAAGGAAAGGTAACTTTGATGGTTTGAGGCGTGATTTGACTAGAATAGACTGGCAAATGATACTTAAAGGGTTGACGGTGGATAGGCAATGGCAAACATTTATAGATCACATGGAAGAACTTCAACAGTTGTACATCCCTGTCTGGAGTAAAAATAAAACAGGGAAGGTGGCTCAACCGTGGCTAACAAGGGAAACCAAGGATAGTGTTAGATCCAAGGAAGAGGCATATAAATTGGCCAGAAAAAGCAGCAAACCTGAGGACTGGGAGAAATTTAGAATTCAGCAGAGAAGGACAAAGGGTTTAATTAAGAGGGAGAAAATAGAGTACGAGAAGAAGCTTGCAGGGAACATAAAAACTGACTGCAAAAGCTTCTATAGATATGTGAAGAGAAAAAGATTGGTGAAGACAAACGTAGGTCCCTTGCAGTCGGATTCAGGTGAATTTATAATGGGGAACAAAGAAATGGCAGACCAATTGAACAAATACTTTGGTTCTGTCTTCACGAAGGAAGACACAAATAACCTTCCGGATGTACTAGGGGACCGAGGGTCCAGTGAGAAGGAGGAACTGAAGGATATCCTCATTAGGCGGGAAATTGTGTTCAGGAAATTGATGGGATTGAAGGCCGATAAATCCCTGGGGCCTGATAGTCTGCATGCCAGAGTACTTAAGGAAGTGGCCCTAGAAATAGTGGATGCATTGGTGATCATTTTCCAACAGTCTATTGACTCTGGATCAGTTCCTATGGACTGGAGGGTAGCTAATGTAACACCACTTTTTAAAAAGGGAGGAAGAGAGAAAACAGGTAATTATAGACCGCTTAGCCTGACATCAGCAGTGGGGAAAATGTTGGAATCAATTATTAAAGATGAAATAGCAGCGCATTTGGAAAGCAGTGACAGGATCGGTCCAAGTCAGCATGGATTTATGAAGTGGAAATCATGCTTGACAAATCTTCTGGAATTTTTGAGGATGTAACTAGCAGAGTGGACAAGGGAGAACCAGTGGATGTGGTGTAGTTGGACTTTCAAAAAGCTTTTGACAAGAGATTGGTGCCAAAATCAAAGCGCATGGTATTGGGGGTAATATACTGACGTGGATAGAGAACTGGTTGGCAGACAGGAAGCAGAGAGTCGGGATAAACAGGTCCTTTTCAGAATGGCAGGCAGTGACTAGTGGAGTACCGCAGGGCTCAGTGCTGGGACCCCAGCTTTTTACAATGTACATCAATGATTTGGATGAAGGAATTGAGTGTAATATCTCCAAGTTTGCAGATGACACTAAACTGGGTGATGGTGTGAGCTGTGAGGGGGACGCTAAGAGGCTGCAGGGTGACTTGGACAGGTTAGGTGAGTGGGCAAATACATGGCAGATGCAGTATAATGTGGATAAATGTGAGGTTATCCACTTTGGGGGCAAAAACACGAAGGCAGAATATTATCTTAATGGTGGCAGATTAGGAAAAGGGGTGGTGCAACGAGACCTGGGGGTCATGGTTCATCAGTCATTGAAAGTTGGCATACAGATACAGCAGGCGGTAAAGATGGCAAATGGCATGTTGGCCTTCATAGCTAGGGGATTTGAGTATAGGAGCAGGGAGGTCTTACTGCAGTTGTACAGGGGCCTTGGTGAGGCTTCACCTAGAATATTGTGTTCAGTTTTGGTCTCCTAATCTGAGGAAGGACGTTCTTGCTATTGAGGGAGTGCAGCGAAGGTTCACCAGACTGATTCCCGGGATGGCTGGACTGACAGATGAGGAGAGACTGAATCAACAGGACCTTTATACATTGAAGTTTAGAAGGATGAGAGGGGATCTCATAAAATCATACAAGATTCTGACGGGACGGGACAGGTTAGATGCGGATAGATTGTTCCCGATGTTGGGGAAGTTCAGAACCAGGGGACAGAGTCTTAGGATAAGGGGTAGGCCATTTAGGACTGAGATGAGGAGAAACTTCTTCACTCAGAGTTGTTAACCTGTGGAATTCCCTGCCGCAGAGAGTTGTTGATGCCAGTTCATTGGATATATTCAAGAGGGAGTTAGATATGGCCCTTATGGCTAAGGGGATGAAGGGGTATGGAGAGAAAGCAGGAAAGGGGTACTGAGGGAATGATCAGCCATGATCTTATTGAATGGTGGTGCAGGCTCGAAGAGCCGAATGACCTACTCCTGCACCTATTTTTTATGTTTCTATGTTTCTATGGAGATCAGGGTGGACTAGAGAGAGCCTTGTTTTGAGTGGCCTTTTCATGAGCAGTTCGGCAGGGGGAGCCCCGGTGAGCGAGTGGGGTCTTGTGCGGGAGCTGAGCCAGGCTTGGGACAGGCAGCTCTGCAGGGAGCCTTCCGATGCGCGTTTCAAGCTTTGCTTGATGGTTTGGACTGCCCATTCTTCCTGGCCGTTAGATGCGGGCTTGAACGGGGCAGATGTGATGTGCTTGATCCCATTGCGGGTGATGAATTCTTTGAATTCAGCACTGGTGAAGCACGGCCCATTGTCGCTGACAAAGCTCTCGATGGTGGTAGTGGACGTGCTTACAGACATTATTACACACTCAATCCATTTTGAATGAGCATCCACAACAACCAAAAACATTGTGCCAAGAAACGGGCCAGCGAAGTCAACGTGGATCCTAGACCACAGTTTGGAGGACCATGACCACAAACTTAGCGGTGCCTCCCTGGGTACATTACTCAGTTGAGAGCAAGTGTTGCATTGGCGCACGCAAGACTCCAAATCCGAGTCGATGCCTGGCCATCACACATGGGATCTGGCTATAGCTTTCATCATTACTATGCCTGGGTGGGTACTGTATAAGTCCCGTATGAACGTTTCCCTGCCTTTCTTAGCCAAAACCATGCAATTGCTCTACAAAAGACAGTCCGCCTGTATAGACATTTCATTTTTGCACCATTGGAACGGCTTGATCTCTTCATGCATCTCCGCTGGGACGCTGGACCAGCTCCCATGGAGGACACAGTTTTTTACAAGGGACAGTAAAGGATCCTGGCTGGTCCAGATCCTGATCTGGCGGGCCGTAATGGGTGACTTTTCGTTTTCAAATGCATCCATCACCAAGAGCAAGTCTGCAGGCTGTTCCATTTCCACCCTGGTGCTGGGCAATGGTAGCTAACTGAGAGCATCAGCGCAGTTCTCTGGACCTGGCCTGTGGCGAATTACATAGTTATATGCAGACAGCGTGAGCGCCCATCTTTGGATGCAAGCAGAGGCATTGGTATTAATACCTTTGCTCTCTGAGAATAGCGATATGAGCGGCTTATAGTCAGTTTTTAACTCGAACTTAACCCCAAACAGATATTGTGCATTTTTTTCACCCCGTAAACGCATGCCAGAGCTTCTTTTTCAATCATGTTGTAGGCCCTTTCAGCCTTGGACAAATTCCTGGATGCATAAGTAACCAGTTCCCGATTCGTTTACTTGTTGTAACAGACACCTGACCCCGTTCGAAGAAGGGTAACTTTGAAGGTATGAGGTGTGAATTGGCTAGGATAGATTGGCGAATGATACTTAAGGGGTTGACTGTGGATGGGCAATGGCAGACATTTAGAGACCGCATGGATGAACTACAACAATTGTACATTCCTGTCTGGCGTAAAAATAAAAAAGGGAAGGTGGCTCAACCGTGGCTATCAAGGGAAATCAGGGATAGTATTAAAGCCAAGGAAGTGGCATACAAATTGGCCAGAAATAGCAGCGAACCCAGGGACTGGGAGAAATTTAGAACTCAGCAGAGGAGGACAAAGGGTTTGATTAGGGCAGGGAAAATGGAGTACGAGAGGAAGCTTGCAGGGAACATTAAGGCGGATTGCAAAAGTTTCTATAGATATGTAAAGAGAAAAAGGTTAATAAAGACAAACGTAGGTCCCCTGCAGTCAGAATCAGGAGAAGTCATAACGGGGAACAAAGAAATGGCAGACCAATTGAACAAGTACTTTGGTTCAGTATTCACTCAGGAGGACACAAACAACCTTCCGGATATAAAAGGGGTCAGAGAGTCTAGTAAGGAGGAGGAACTGAGGGAAATCTTTATTAGTCGGGAAATTGTGTTGGGGAAATTGATGGGATTGAAGGCCGATAAATCCCCAGGGCCTGATGGACTGCATCCCAGAGTACTTAAGGAGGTGGCCTTGGAAATAGCGGATGCATTGACAGTCATTTTCCAACATTCCATTGACTCTGGATCAGTTCCTATCGAGTGGAGGGTAGCCAATGTAACCCCACTTTTTAAAAAAGGAGGGAGAGAGAAAACAGGGAATTATAGACCGGTCAGCCTGACCTCAGTAGTGGGTAAAATGATGGAATCAATTATTAAGGATGTCATAGCAGCGCATTTGGAAAAAGGTGACATGATAGGTCCAAGTCAGCATGGATTTGGAAAGGGAAATCATGCTTGACAAATCTTCTGGAATTTTTTGAGGATGTTTCCAGTAAAGTGGACAAGGGAGAACCAGTTAATGTGGTATATTTGGACTTTCAGAAGGCTTTCGACAAGGTCCCACACAAGAGATTAATGTGCAAAGTTAAAGCACATGGGATTGGGGGTAGTGTGCTGACGTGGATTGAGAACTGGTTGTCAGACAGGAAGCAAAGAGTAGGAGTAAATGGGTACTTTTCAGAATGGCAGGCAGTGACTAGTGGGGTACCGCAAGGTTCTGTGCTGGGGCCCCAGCTGTTTACATTGTACATTAATGATTTAGACGAGGGGATTAAATGTAGTGTCTCCAAATTTGCGGATGACACTAAGTTGGGTGGCAGTGTGAGCTGCGAGGAGGATGCTATGAGGCTGTAGAGTGACTTGGATAGGTTAGGTGAGTGGGCAAATGCATGGCAGATGAAGTATAATGTGGATAAATGTGAGGTTATCCACTTTGATGGTAAAAACAGAGAGACAGACTATTATCTGAATGGTGACAGATTAGGAAAAGGGGAGGTGCAATGAGACCTGGGTGTCATGGTACATCAGTCATTGAAGGTTGGCATGCAGGTACAGCAGGCGGTTAAGAAAGCAAATGGCATGTTGGCCTTCATAGCGAGGGGATTTGAGTACAGGGGCAGGGAGGTGTTGCTACAGTTGTACAGAGCCTTGGTGAGGCCACACCTGGAGTATTGTGTTCAGTTTTGTTCTCCTAACTTGAGGAAGGACATTCTTGCTATTGAGGAAATGCAGCGAAGATTCACCAGACTGATTCCCGGGATGGTGGGACTGACCTATCAAGAAAGACTGGATCAACTGGGCTTGTAATCACTGGAGTTCAGAAGAATGAGAGGGGACCTCATAGAAACGTTTAAAATTCTGACGGGGTTAGACAGGTTAGATGCAGGAAGAATGTTCCCAATGTTGGGGAAGTCCAGAACCAGGGGTCACAGTCTAAGGATAAGGGGTAAGCCATTTAGGACCGAGATGAGGAGAAACTTCTTCACCCAGAGAGTGGTGAACCTGTGGAATTCTCTACCACAGAAAGTAGTTGAGGCCAATTCACTAAATATATTCAAAAGGGAGTTAGATGAAGTCCTTACTACTCGGGGGATCAAGGGGTATGGCGAGAAAGCAGGAAGGGGGTACTGAAGTTGCATGTTCAGCCATGAACTCATTGAATGGCGGTGCAGGCTAGAAGGGCCGAATGGCCTGCTCCTGCACCTATTTTCTATGTTTCTATGTTTCTCACAGATTTCTGGCTTTCTTAAAAGCAGTCTCTTGTGATTTCCCCCATACCCAGTCATCTCCCTTGCATAGCAACACATGTAGAGGTTCTAGCAAGGTGCTTAACCCGGGTAGGAAATTACCAAAATAATTGAGGAGTCCCAGGAACGACCGCAGCTCCATCACGTTCTGTGGTCTCAGTGCGTTCTTGATGGCCTCCGTCTTGGTGTCGGTGGGTCTGATGCCGTCTGCTGCGATTCTTCTCCCTAAGAACTCAACCTCTGGCACCAGGAAAACACACTTCGATCATTTCAACCTGAGTTCCACATGATCTAGCAGACTTAGAATCTCTTCCAGGTTCTGCAGGTGCTCAATGGTGTCCCGACCTGTGATCACGGAAAACCACGGTGTGCGGAACCGACTTTAGCAGACTCTCCATGTTCCTTTGAAAAATAGTCGTGGCCGATCGAATCCCAAACGGGCATCTATTGTAGATGAACAGACATTTGTGCGTGTTGATGCAGGTGAGGCCTTTCGAAGATTCCGCCAGCTCTAGCGTCATGTAGGCTGAGGTCATGTCCAACTTGGTGAATGTCTTCCCTCCTGCCAGCGTCGCAAATAGGTCATCTGCCTTGGGTAGCAGGTACTGGGCCTGCAGCGAAAAACGGTTAATCGTTACTTTATAGTCCCCACAAATTCTGTCCGTGCCATCGCCCTTGAGAACTGGAACAATCGGACTGGACCACTCGTTGAACTCAACCGGCGCGATGATGCCCTCTTGCAGCCTGTCCAGCTCGATCTCCACTTTCTTTCGCATCATGTATGGCACCGCACGTGCCTTGTGGTGGATGGGTCGTGTATCAGGAATCAAGTGGATCTGCACCTTCGTCCCAGAGAAATTTCCGATATCTGGCTCAAACAACGACGGGAACTTGGGCACATGAGGCGTCGTCAACGGACAAAAGCACTCGGATGTTGTCCCAGTTCCAGCAGACTTTTTCCAGCCAGCTTCTGCCGAACAGTGTGGGGCCATCTCCTGGTACAATCCAAAGTGGTAGTTCGTGCATCGCTCCATCATAGGAGACTTTTACTGCTGCACTTCAAATTACAGGGATCAGCTTTTTAGTGTAAGTTCTCAGCTTGGTATGAATAGGGCTCAGCCTTTGTGCCTTGTTGCACCACAGCCTCTCGAAGGCCTTTTTGCTCATGATAGACTGACTCGCACCTGTGTCCAATTCCATGCATACTGGAATTCCGTTCAGTTCAATTTTTAACATTATCGGTGGACATTTCGTGGTGAAGGTGTGTACCCCGTACACTTCTGCCTCCTCGGTTCGAGTCTCTAGTTCAGTTTGATCCGCCATGGATCGGTCTTCCTCTGCAACGTGGTGGTTTGCAGGGTTTGCAGCTCGTCTGCACATTCGCTGGAGGTGTCCCATTGTTCCACAGCCTTTGCATGCATAGTGTTTGAAGCGGCATTGATGGGCTCAATGAACACCTCCGCAGCGCCAACGAGGTGTTAACTGCCTCGCATTAACGCTTGATGGCGCACTCTGAGTTATCTGAGGTCGTGCAGCTGCAGGCGCCTACGTTCTGCCATATGTATTCTTGCCTGAAAACGACGTTACTTTGTGTACTGTACTTGCCGATGCATCTTTATGCTATGAAATTTGTTTGGTGTTATCGCTGGTGGACATAAATGCCTGGGCTATCGTTATAGCTTTGCTCAGGTTCGGTGTTTCAACAGTCAATAGTTTGCGAAGGATAACCTCATGGCCAATGCCAAGCACAAAAAAGTCTCTTAGCATTTGCTCCAGGAATCCACCGAATTTGCAATGTCCTGCAAGGCGCTTTAGTTCAGCCACATAGCTCGCCACCTCCTGGCCTTCAGACCATTGACATGTATAAGATTGATACTTAGCCATCAGAACGCTCTCCTTCGGATTTAGGTGTCCGGACCAGCATATACAGTTCTTCATACGATTTGGTCGTTGGTTTCACCGGAGCAAGAAGATTCTTTATGAGGCCATAGGTTGTTGCCCCGCAGATGGTGAGGAGGATCGCCCTTCGTTTGGCAGCGTTCTCATTCCCTTCCAGCTCGTTGGCCACGAAGTATTGGTCGAGTCACTCCATGAAGGCCTCCCAATCATCACCTTCTGAGAATTTTTCCAGGATACCAACAGTTCTCTGCATTTTCACGTGATGGTTCGTTATCTATTACTCGTCGCCAGTTGTTATGTCTCAAATAAAGCAATGTGACTGAGTACTGTAGACTTGAGTAAATGTGACCTTAGTCTCTTTATTGTGACTCCAAAGTGCCGGCACAACCAAGGAGGCCTGCTTATATGCAGTACTCCCAAGGGATGCTGGGATCCCTTGGGACTCCAACAGATGTGCCCTCTGTGGTGGTAGAATGCTGGTTACAAGGTGTTGCTTCCATAACAATTAAGGTGTCGCCTGTACTCCCAGCAGGGGGTAGTGCTTGCAGGGTCCACACATTGCGGGAAATCACAAGCGCACAGTTACCTCTTCAAATGGAAGGCAAGTAAAATAGGACTGTAATACCTAACTATTAAATATTTTTGATAGAATAAAGATAAGGTTGTGGCTTTGTCTCCTTTATCACCGGTATTACACTAAATCTTCACCTCTGGAATGTTTTTGCTCTGTATTGACTTTATCACCAAAGCTAAATTTTGGCAGAATTGCAAAGAAAAGCTTTTTTCATGGCCTATTTCAAGGAGTTCTTTGGGATGGCATAAAGTGAGGGAAAGAAAGCCTGTGAATTGCTTTATTTGAGACATAACAACTGGCGACGAGTAATAAATAACGAACCATCACGTGAAAATGCAGAGAACTGTTGGTATCCTGAAAAAATTCTCAGAAGGTGAATTTCCAATATGTGGCGCATATCACCCTGGAACATCAGGAGCTTGGGAGAAGATTCTTAATATTTCAGATGATTTCCCGGGTGACAATGCAATATAAAGTTGCGCTGCAACCTCGAACCCTGCAATTGGAAAATAAATTATCTTTGATATTTAAAAAATGGATTTCAGTTATGTGGTTTAGTTATGCTTTCAAAATGTTCCCCAAACGTACAACAAAAAGAATGAGAAAAGACCATTAGGCCCATCAACCCCACTGTCAACAGTGCAAATCCATGCATTGTTCACCCACCTTAGACATTATGTATGCGTGGAGAAGCAAACAGACAGATGAAAAATCTTCCAAACAATTCAGGAAAAAACACTGGGAAATTACTCTGTGATTCCATAAAGCAATCAGGCAAGCTCCGGGAGACTGCAGTTACATCCGGCAAACTCCAGGAAGCCGCTGTTGCCCATGACTCACCACAATCACAATTAACGAGCAATTTACCCCCGTAACTGAAAATGCCATGTTCTCTCTTTAAATGATTCCCTGTTGTGATGAATTTTACAAAATGTATATTAATATATAGAATCATAAAATGGTTACAACACAGAACGAGGCAATTTGGCCCATCGAGCCCGTGCCGGCTCTCTGCAAAAGCACTTTAGCTCGTCCCACTCCCCCGCCCTTTCCTCTTGGCCCTGCAAATGTTTTTCCTTCGGGTACTTATCCAATTCCCTTTTGAAAGCCACGATTGAATTTGCCTCCACCACCCATTCAGGCAGTGCATTCCAGATCCTAACCACTTGCATAAAAAAGTTATTTCTCTTGTCGCCTTTGGTTCTTTTGCCAATCACCTTAAATCTGTGCCTTCTGGTTCTTGACTCTTCCACCAATAGGAACAGTTTCTCTCTATCTACTCTGTCTAGACCCTTCATGATTTTGAACACCTCTATCAAATCTGCTCTCAAACTTCTTTGCTCTGCTCTGCTCCAGTTTATCCACATAACTGAAGTCCCTCATTCTTGTGAATCTTTCCTGCACCCTCTCTAAGGCCTTCACATCCTTCCTAAAGTGCAGTGTCCAGAATTGGACATGACATTCCAGTGTTTTATAAAGATTCATCGTAACTTCCTTGCTTTTGTACGCTATGCCCCTATTTATAAAGCCCAGGATCCAGTATGCATTTTTAACTGCTTTCTTAACCTGCCCTACCACCTTCAACGATTCGTGCACATATAACCCCAGGTCTCTCTGTTCATGTTGTGTATGCAAAAACTCAATAGGCTGAATACTGTAAACTCCGAACAGGTACAAACCTGGCTCTACTTTATTAGGGCCCAAAGTGCTTACATTACAAGATAGCTGACCTTTTATACCTGGGCCGCACACACGTGCGTACAGCCCAATGACCTCCGACAGTGGCGCCACCTGGTGGCTAGTAAACCCAAGCATACATACATGACAATATCCCCCTTTAAGATATTAGTAACAGTCTTTTTATAAATTGAAACGGTCCGGGGCTTTCCACTCCTGAGTTGAACGTCTCAGTTCAACTCCAGCTTTGGGCGAGAGTTCTGAGTCTGTTATGACTGGGGGCTGGGTAGCTAATCTGATGGACGTGACAATGACCATGTCAGGGATTGAAAGTCCAGATTATTTGACCATGTCAGGGATTGAAAGTCCAGATTCATTGATGACAGCGGTGTCCTCTGATGACTGAGGGTAGGTTGGTTGGTCACTGATTGTGTCTTCCTCAGACTGTTCCGGTTCATCCGTGTGCCGCAGCTTTATCTGATCGACATGTTTCCTGCACGTCTGCCCATTCTTGAGCTTAATGCTAAACACTCTGTTACCCTCCTTGGCTGTAAGAGTACCAGCGATCCATTTGGGACCTTGACCATAATTCAGTACATACACAGGATCATTGATAAAAATGTCGCATGACACAGTAGCACGATCATGATACGCTTGCTGACTTTGACGTCTATATTTAACACGATTATTCAAGTCAGGGTGGACAAGAGAGAGCCTGGTCTTGAGACCTCTCTTCATCAATAGTTCAGCAGGGGAGACCCCAGTAAGCATATGGGGTCTTGTCCTGTAACTAAGCAATAAGCGTGACGAGCGAGTTTGCAGTGAACCTTGAGTTATACGTTTCATACTCTGCTTAATGGTTTGGACCACACACTCTGCTTGTCCATTGGATGCGGGTTTGAATGGTGCTGACCTCACATGTTTGATACCATTGAGTTTCATGAACTCTTGAAACTCCATACTGGTGAAGCAAGATCCGTTGTCACTTACAACGATGTCAGGCAGACCACGCGTAGCAAACATGACACGAAGGCTCTCAATGGTAGCTGTGGATGTGCTGGATGACATGATTGTACACTCTATCCACTTGGAATCAGCATCCACCACAACTAAAAACATCTTTCCCAGGAAGTGACCTGCAAAGTTGATGTGGATCCTGGACCATGGTCTAGATGGCCACGACCACAGACTCAGTGGCGATTCCGCTGGTGCTTTACTCAGCTGCATGCAAGTGCTGTACTAATTTTTCTTTTTTTCTTTTTTCTTTTCTTTATCAGTAAGTAACCTTTAGCCTTGTTGTTGCCAATTTAAGTTTATCTAGGGGTTAAGTCATGGCAGGACAGCTCGGACACATGTTATGTTCCTCCTGTACTACGTGGGAAGTCAGGGACGCCTCCGGTGTCCCTGACGACTACATGTGCGGGAAGTGTATCCACCTCCAGCTTCTGACAGACCGCATTGTGGCACTGGAGCTGCGGGTGGATGAACTGTGGAGCATCCATGATGCTGAGAATCACGTGAATAGCACAATTAACGAGTTGGTCTCACCGCAGGTAAAGGGTACAAAGCCAGATAGGGAATGGAAGACCAACAGGAAAAGCAGTGCAAGGAAGGTAGTGCTGTCATCCCCCTGCAAAAAGAATACACTGCTTTGGGTACTGTTGAGGTGGATGACTCATCAGGGGAGAGCAGCAACAGCCAAATCCATGGTACCGTGGCTGGCTCTGCTGCAGAGGAGGGCAGGAAAAAGAGTGGGAGAGCTATAGTGATAGGGGATTCAATTGTAAGGGGAATAGATAGACGTTTCTGCGACCGCAACCGAGACTCCAGGATGGTATGTTGCCTCTCTGGTGCAAGGGTCATAATGTCTCGGAGCGGGTGCAGGACATTGTAAAAATGGAGGGTGAACAGCCAGTTGTCGTGGTACATATAGGTACCAACGATATAGGTAAAAAACGGGATGAGGTCCTACGAGACGAATTTAGGGAGCAAGGAGTTAAATTAAAAAGTAGGACCTCAAAAGTAGTAATCTCAGGATTGCTACCAGTGCCACGTGCTAGTCAGAGTAGGAATCGCAGGATAGCTCAGATGAATACGTGGCTTGAGCAGTGGTGCAGAAGGGAGGGATTCAAATTCCAGGGATACTGGAACCGGTTCTGGGGGAGGTGGGACCAGTACAAACCGGACGGTCTGCACCTGGGCAGGACCGGAACCAATGTCCTAGGGGGAGTGTTTGCTAGTGCTGTTTGGGAGGAGTTAAACTACATAAGAACATAAGAATATAAGAATTAGGAACAGGAGTAGGCCATCTAGCCCCTCGAGCCTGCTCCGCCATTCAATAAGATCATGGCTGATCTGGCCGTGGACTCAGCTCCACTTACCTGCCTGCTCCCCGTAACCCTTAATTCCCTTATTGGTTAAAAATCTATCTACCTGTGATTTGAATACATTCAATGAGCTAGCCTCAACTGCTTCCTTGGGCAGAGAATTCCACAGATTCACAACCCTCTGGGAGAAGAAATTCCTTCTCAACTCGGTTTTAAATTGGCTCCCCTGTATTTTGAGGCTATGCCCCCTAGTTCTAGTCTCCCCAACCAGTGGAAACAACCTCTCTGCCTCTATCTTGTCTATCCCTTTCATTATTTTAAATGTTTCTATAAGATCACCCCTCATCCTTCTGAACTCCAACGAGTAAAGAGCCAGTCTACTCAATCTATCATCATAAGGTAACCCCCTCATCTCCGGAATCAGCCTAGTGAATCGTCTCTGTACCCCCTCCAAAGCTAGTACATCCTTCCGAAAGTAAGGTGACCAAAACTGCACGCAGTACTCCAGGTGCGGCCTCACCATTACCCTGTACAGTTGCAGCAGGACCTCCCTGCTTTTGTACTCCATCCCTCTCGCAATGAATATGGCAGGGGGATGGGAACCTATGCAGGGAGACAGAGGGGAATAAAATGGAGACAGAAGCAAAACATAGAAAGGAGAATAATAAAAATAGAGGGCAGAGAAACCCAAGGCAAAAAGCAAAAAGGGTCAATTTACAGCAGAATTATAAAGGGTCTAAGTGTGTTAAAAAGACAAGCCTGAAGGCTCTGTGCCTCAATGCAAGGAGTATTCGGAATAAGGCGGACGAATTAACTGCGCAGATAGCAATTAATGGATACGATGTGATTGGCATCACGGAGACATGGCTCCAGGGTGACCAAGGCTGGGAACTCAACATCCAAGGGTATTCAGCATTTAGGAAGGATAGACAGAAAGGAAAAGGAAGCGAGGTGGTGTTGCTGGTTAAAGAGGAAATTAATGCAATTGTAAGGAAGGACATTAGCTTGGATGATGTGGAATCGGTTTGGGTGGAGCTACGGAATACCAAAGGGCAGAAAATGTTCGTGGGAGTTGTGTACAGGCCACCAAATAGTAGTAGTGAGGATGGGGACAGCATCAAACAAGAAATAAGGGATGTGTGTAATAAAGATACAGCAGTAATCATGGGTGACTTTAATCTACATATTGGTTGGGCTAACCTAACTGGTAGAAATGTGGTGGAGGAAAATTTCCTGGAGTGTATCAGGGATGGTTTTCTCGACCAATATGTTGAGGAACCAACCAGAGAGCTGGCCACCCAGACTGGGTGATGTGTAATGAGAAGGGACTAATTAGCAATCTTGTTGTACGAGGCCCCTTGGGGAAGAGTGAGCATAATATGGTAGAATTCTTTATTAAGATGGAGAGTGACAAAGCTAATTCAGAAACGAGGGTCCTGAACTTAAGGAAAGGTAACTTTGATGGTATGAAGCGCAAATTGGCTAGATTAGACTGGCAAATGAAACTTAAAGGGTTGACGGTGGATAGGCAATGGCAAACCTTTAAAGATCATATGGACGAACTTCAACAATTGTACATCCCTGTCTGGAGTAAAAATAAAATGGGGAAAGTGGCTCAACCGTGGCTAACAAGGGAAATTAAGGATAGTGTTAAATCAAAGGAAGAGGCATACAAATTAAGCAGAAAAAGCAGCAAACCGGAGGACTGAGTGAAATTTAGAATACAGCAGAGGAGGACAAAAGGTTTAATTAAGAGGGGAAAATATTGTATGAGAGGAAGCTTGCCGGAAACATAAAAACTGACTGCAAAAGCTTCTATGAAGAGAAAAAGATTTGTAAAGACAAGCATAGGGCCCTTGCAGTCGGATTCAGGTGAATTTATATTGGGGAACAAAGAAATGGCAGACCAATTGAACAAGTACTTTGGTTCCGCCTTCCCAAAGGAAGACACAAATAACCTTCCGGATGTACTAGGGGACCGAAGGTCTAGTGAGAAGGAGGAACTGAAGGTTATCCTTATTAGGCGGGAAATTGTGTTAGGGAAATTGACGGGATTGAAGGCCGATAAATCCCCAGGGCCTGATAGTCTACATCCCAGAGTACTTAAGGAAGTGGCCCCAGAAATAGTGGATGCATTGGTGATCATTTTCCAACAGTTGATCAACTAGAGGGTTGCTAATGTAACACCACTTTTTAAAAAAGGTTGGAGGGAGAAAGCGGGTGATTATAGACCGGTTAGCCTGACATCAGTGGTGGGGAAAATGTTGGAATAAATCATTAAGGATGAAATAGCAATGCATTTGGAAAGCAGTGATAGAATTGGTCCAAATCAGTATGGATTTATGAAGGGGAAATCATGCTTGACAAATCTTCTGGAATTTTTTGAGGATGTAACTAGTAGAGTGGACAGGGGAGAACCAGTGGATGTGGTATATTTGGACTTTCAAAAGGCTTTTAACAAGGTCCCACACAAGAGATTGGTGTGCAAAATCAAAGCACATGGTATTGGGGGTAATGTACTGACGTGGATAGAGAACTGGTTGGCAGACAGGAAGCAGAGAGTCGGGATTAATGGGTCCTTTTCAGAATGGCAGGCAGTGACTAGTGGAGTGCCGCAGGGCTCAGTGCTGGGACCCCAGCTCTTTACAATAGATATTAATGATTTAGATGATGGAATTGTGTGTAATATCTCCAAGTTTGCAGATGACACTAAATTGGGTGGTGGTGTGAGCTGTGAGGAGGACGCTAAGAGGCTGCAGGGTGATTTGGACAGGTTAGGCGAGTGGGCAATACATGGCAGATGCAGTATAATGTGGATAAATGTGAGGTTATCCACTTTGGGGGCAAAAACACGAAGACAGATTATTATCTGAATGGCGGCAGATTAGGAAAAGGGGAGGTGCAGCGAGACCTGGGTGTCATGGTTCATCAGTCATTGAAGGTTAGCATGCAGGTACAGCAAGCGGTGAAGAAGGCAAATGGCATGTTGGCCTTCATAGCAAGGGGATTTGAGTATAGGAGCAGGGAGGTCTTACTGCAGTTGTACAGGGCCTTGGTGAGGCCTCACCTGGAATATGGTGTTCAGTTTTGGTCTGCTAATCTGAGAAAGGACATTGTTGCTATTGAGGGAGTGCAGCGAAGGTCACCAGACTGATTCCAGGGATGGCTGGACTGACGTATGAGGAGAGACTGGATCAACTGGGCCTTTATACACTGGAGTTTAGAAGGATGAGAGGGGATCTCATAGAAACATATAAGATTCTGACTGGACTGGACAGGTTAGATGCGGGAAGAATGTTCCCAATGTTGGGGAAGTCCAGAACCAGGGGACACAGTCTTAGGATAAGGGGCAGGCTGTTTAGGACTGAAATGAGGAGAAACTTCTTCACTCAGAGAGTTGTTAACCTGTGGAATTCCCTGCCGCAGAGAGTTGTTGATGCCAGTTCATTGGATATATTCAAGAGGGAGTTAGATATGGCCCTTGCGGCTAAAGGGATCAAGGGGTATGGAGAGAAAGCAGGAAAGGGGTACTGAAGGAATGATCAGCCATGATCTTATTGAATGGTGGTGCAGGCTCGAAGGGCCGGATAGCCTACTCCTGCACCTATTTTCTATGTTTCTATATTTCTATGATGCACACATGATGCCAGATCAGATTCAATTCCAGCCACCATACATGAGACCTGGCAATGGCTTTCATCATGACAATACCGGGATGCGTGCTATGTCGATTGCACAAATTTCGCTCTGCCTTTCTTGGGCATAACAACACGATTACCCCACAGTATATAATCTGATTGAATGGGTAGTTCGTCTTTGCGACGGATGTAAGGTTTGGTCTCCTTACCCATTTGATTGGGTGGCCAATCACCACTAAGGATATAACGTTTCACAACCAATAATATCGGGTCCTGGCTGATCCAGGTTTTAATTTGTTGGGCCATGACTGGGGTTCGTTCACTTTAAAAGCATCCATGACTAACAGTAGGTCTGCCGGTTGTGGCGTTTCCACTTCCGGTGTGGGCAACGGCAGACGGCTCAATGCATCGGCACAATTCTCAGTGCCAGGTCTGTGGCGAATGACATAATCATAGGCAGATAATGTCAGCGCCCACCTCTGGATGCGGGATGATGCATTGGTATTGATACCTTTGTTTTCTGAAAACAATAAAATGAGTGGCTTGTGATCTGTTTTCAGTTCAAACCAAAGACCAAACAGGTACTGATGCATCTTTTTAATCCCATACACACAGTGCTTCTTTCTCTACCATGCTGTCGACTCTTTCCGCCTTTGACAAACTTTTTGAAGCATATGCAACAGGTTGTAATTTGCCCGACTCATTAGCTTTTTGGAGCACGCAACCAACTCCATATGATGAAGCATCACTGGCCAATACTCGACACTTACACGGATCATAATATACCAGCAGCTTGTTAGAGCAAAGCAGATTAGTAGCTTTCTCAAAAGCTCTATCTTGAGATGCACCCTAAACCCAGTTGTCGCCTTTTCTTAGCAGCGTGTGCAGTGGCTCTAATAAGGTGCTCAATCTAAGTAAGAAATTTCCAAAGTAGTTGAGTAGACCAAGGAACGAACGCAGCTCCGTCACATTCTGAGGCTTGGGTGCATTTTTGATGGCCTTGGTTTTTGAGTCCGTAGGCCTGATACCGTCAGCAGCAATTTTCCTCCCCAGGAATTCGACTTCCAGTGCCATGAAGATGCACTTCAAGCATTTCAGTCTGAGTCCCACTTTGTCCAGACGATGTAGAACTTCTTCCGGTTGTTCAGATGTTCGGCGGAGTCACGACCTGTGACCAGTATGTCATCTTGGAACACGACGGTTCTGGGGACGGACTTCAGTCGACTTTCCATATTTCTCTGAAATATGGCTGCAGCCGAGCGAATTCCAAAAGGGCACTTGCTGTAGATAAACAGTCCTTTATGAGTGTTGATGCAAGTAAGTTTCTTCGACGTGTCGACCAGCTCCTGTGTCATGTAGGCCGACATCAGATCCAGCTTTGTGAACGACTTCCCCTGGCTAGCATTGCTAAAAGGTCATCAGCCTTCGGTAATGGTTATTGATCCTGTTTTGAAACTCGGTTAATTGTAACCTTGTAGTCTCCACAAATCCTGACAGTGCCATTACTTTTCAACATGGGAACAATGGGGCTGGCCCATTCATTAAATTCGACCGGTAATATGATCCTTTCACGCTGGAGTCTGTCCAGTTCGATTTCAACCTTCTCCCTCATCATGTACAGAATTGCCCGAGCTTTATGATGGACGGGTCTTGCATCCGAGTCCACGTGGATCTGCACCTTGGCTCCAGTGTAATTGCCGATGCCTGGTTCAAACAGCGAGGGGAACTTGCTCAGCACTTGAGCACATGGAGTATCATCCTCCGACAAAAACGCTTTGATCTCATTCCAGTTCAATTTGATTTTTTCTAACCAGTTCCTGCTGAACAGCTTTGGACCATTGCCTGGAACAATCCATAACGGTAAATTGTGAACCACACCATCATATGACACCTTGATTACTGCACTGCCAATCACCGTTATGAGTTCTTTAGTGTACGTATGCTACAGCTAGTATCCCACAGCCTGTCGAATGTCCTCTGGCTCATTATTGTTTGATTCGCACCCGTATCCAATTCCATTGATACCGGCACACCATTAAGTTTTACATTAATAATTAACAGTTGTCTCTTTGTTAGGAACAAATACAGTCCATACACTTCCTCCTCTGGTATCTCGGATTGCATATCCGGATCCGCGCTAGACTGGTCATTATCCTCCACGTGGTGTGTCACAACATGCTTGCTCAGATGCGGACACATGCGCTGGAGATGCCCCACTCTCGAACAGCCTTTACAAATATACTATTTAAACTGACACTGATGATGCCAATGATTTACCCAACATGGTGATATCAGTTTAACCTCGGTCGTCAGGAAGCTTTTAGAAACGATAATCTGGGACAAACTTAACACTCACTTGGACAAGTGTGGATTAATTAAGGAAAGCCAGCACAGATGTGTTAAAGCAAATTATGTTTAACTACCTTGATTGAGTTTTTTGATGAGGTAACAGAGAGGGTTGATGAGGGCAGTGTGGTTTAAGTGGTGTACATAGACTTCCAAAAGATGTTTGATAAAGTGCCACATAACAGGCTTGCCAGCAAAGTTGAAGCCCGTGGAATAAAAGGGACAGTAGTAACATGGATATGAAATTGGTTAAGTGACAGGAAACAGAGAGTAGTGGTAAACAGTTGTTTTTCAGGCTGGAGGAAAGTATACAGTGGTGTTCCCCAGGAGTTGGTACTAGTACCACTGCATTTCTTGATATATATTAATGACTTGGACTTGGATGTACAGGGCACAATTTCAAAATTTGCAAATGCCACAAAACAGTGAGGAGGATAGTGAACACTGAATAGGATAGTGATATACTTCAAGAGAACATAGACAGGCAGGTGGAATGGGCGGGCACGTGGCAGATAAAATTTAACACGGCAAAGTGCAAAGTGATACATTTTGGTCGGAAGAACGTGGAGAGGCAATATACACACATGCACTGCAAACCTATCTTAGACCATCTCTTAGTCTGACCCCACCTAATTTCAAATTCAGTTGGAGGGTGAGAAAGTTGGATCTCAAACCAATGTCCTAAGCTTAAATAAAGGAGACTACAAAGGTATGAAGGCAGAGTTGGCTAAAGTAGACTGGGAAAATAGATTCAAGTATGGGATAGTTGATGAGCAGTGACAGACATTTAAGGAGATATTTCATAACTCACAACAAAAATATATCCAACCAGTGGATGTGGTGTATTTGGATTTCCAGAAGGCATTCGATAAGGTGCCACATAAAAGATTACTGCACATCATGGGGTTGGGCATAATGTATTAGCATGGATAGAGGATTGGCTAACTAACAGAAAACAAGGAGTCGGGATAAATGAGTCATTTTCCGGTTGGCAAACAGTAACTAGTGGGGTGCCACAGGGATTGGTGCTGGGGCCTCAACTATTTACAATCTATATTAATGACTTGGATGAAGGGACCAAGTGTAATGTAGCTAAGTTTGCTGATGATACAAAGATGGGTGGGAAAGCAAATTGTGAGAGGATACAAAACATCTGCAAAGGGATATAGACAGGCTAAGTGAGTGGGCAAAAATTTGGCACATGGAGTATAATGTAGGAAAATGTGAGGTTAACCAACTTGGTAGAAAAAATAGAAAAGCAAATTATAATTTAAATGGAGAAAAATTGCAAAGTGCTGCAGTACAGAGGGACTTGGGGGTCCTTGTGCATGAAACACAAAAAGTTAGTATGCAGATACAGCAAGTAATCAGGAAGGCAAATAGAATGTTGGCCTTTGTTGCAAGGGGGATAGAGTATAAAAGCAGAGAAGTCCTGCTACAACTGTACAGGGCATTGGTGAGGCCACACCTAGAGTACTGTGTACAGTTTTGGTCTACTTATTTAAGGAAGGGTATACTTGCATTGGAGGCTGTTCAGAGAAGGTTCACTAGGTTGATTCCAGAGATGAGGGTGTTGACTTATGAAGATAGGTTAAGTAGGTTGGGCCTATACTCACTGAAGTTCAGAAGAATGAGAGGTGATCTTATCGAAATATATAAGATAATGAGGGGGCTCGACAAGGTGGATACAGAGAGGATATTTCCATTCATTGAGGAAACTAAAACTAGGGGACATTGTCTCAGAATAGGGGGCCACCCATTTAAAAATGAGATGAGAAGGAATTTCTTCTCTCAGATGGTTGTAAATCTATGGAATTCTCTGCCCCAGAGAGCTGTGGAGGCTGAGTCATTGGATATATTTAAGACGGTGATAGACAGATTTTTGAGCGAGAAGGGAATTTTGGGCCCAAGTTTCGGGCCGCGCCTAAAACGGCGCAGCCCAGACCTGGACGCCCATTTTTCGCGCCAGAAAGTGCGCCTAAAATTTTTTTACCTATTCTCTGGCTCCCTGCAGGCCCTCTGGAGCTGGGCGCGGCGCAGCACGAGCTGTAGGGGGCGAAGCCAGGTCCCTGCGATGAAAACAGTGCCGGGACCTCTGCACATGTGCGCTAAAGTGGGTGTGCATGTGCAGTAGCTCCAGGCGCACAAAACTGTGGGAGGGGCCCGAAGCACGCAGCCCCGAGCCCTGGCCAAATGGCCTCACTGGGGCTGCGTGGATAAGGCTCCTCCCACCCGACTGGACCCCCGTTCTCCCCCTCCCCCGGACTTCCACGACCCGACCTCCGCTCCCCGCCCCCCCTGGACCTCTGCGACTCTCCCCCCCCCTCCCCCGGACCTCCGCGACTCTACCCCCCACCCCCCCGACCTCTGCGATCACCCCCCCGAGACCCGACGCCGCCTACCAGCCCGAAGTCTTGGGCCCGGCCGTTCAGCCTCCTTCTCTCCCTTCCGCCACCCTCTCTCTCCTTCCCTCCCTCCCTCCTTGCTCCTTCCCTCCCTCCCTCCTTCCCTCCCTCCTCTCTCCTTCCCTCCCTCCCTCCTCTCTCCTTCCCTCACTCCTCTCTCCTTCCCTCCCTCCTCTCTCCTTCCCTCCTTCCCTCCTCTCTCCTTCCCTCCCTCCCTCCTCTCTCCTTCCTTCCCTCCTCTCTTCTTCCTTCCCTCCTCTCTCGTTCCCTCCCTCCTCTCTCCTTCCTCCCTCCTCTCTCCTTCCCTCCCTCCCTCCTCTCTCCTTCCCTCCCTCCTCTCTCCTTCCCTCCCTCCATCCTTTCTCCCTTCTCCCCCTCTCCCCCCTCCTCCCCCCCTTCTCCTCACCCCTCCTCCCACCCCCTCCACCCCTCCTCCTCCTCCTCCTCCACTCCACCCTCCTCCTCCCCCCCTCCCCCCTCACACTCCCCTTCTCCCTCTCCCATCCCCCCTTCTCCCCCTTCTCCCCCTCCCCTCGCTGTCAGAAGCACAGACACTGACAGACAGAGAGTGAGAGACACACACACAGACAGACAGAGAGATAGAGACACTGACAGAGACACACTGGTGGGGGGGGGGCATCCCAGCACGCTGTTGGAGGACTCCCGGTGCTGCAGTCGGTAAGTAGAAAATGTTTTATTTATTGATTTTTTTTTAAATTTATTTATTTTGATTGATTTATTGGTTGATTTATTGATGTATTTTTCATTTATTATTGATGATGGCTCTTTATTTGTAAAACTGAAGTGTTTAATGTTTGTAAACTTCCCTTTAAACCCCCCCCCCCCCATTCCCTACGCCTGATTTGTAACCTACGCCTGATTTTCTAAAGTGTCGACAAGGTTTTTTCGAACGTACAAAAATCTTCATTCACTCCATTCTAAGTTAGTTTGGAGTAAGCTTTCACTGCCGAAACTTTGAAAACAGGCGTAAGTGGCCGGACACGCCCCCTTTTGAAAAGAAAATTCTGTTCCAAAGTGAAAATGTTCTAACTGACTAGAACTGGAGCAAATTAAATGCCGAGAAATCAAATTTCTAAGATACTCCATTCTAAACCAGTTGCTCCAAAAAAACAGGAGCAACTCAGGCCGAAACTTGGCCCCAAAGTGTTATGGGGAGCGGACAGGGAAGTGGAGCTGAGTCCATGATCAGATCAGCCATGATCTTATTAAATGGTGGAGCGGGCTCGAGGGGCCAAATGGCCTACTCCTGCTCCTATTTCTTATGTTTCTTATGTATGTATGTAAATCTGTACATATAGATATATACCATATAAATATATAGATATAAAATATATAGATAAATGAAGCACCAATCCCCAGGGGATTCTACTAGCTCCCAGTTTCCACTTTGACATCTCCCCATGCACTCCCAACTTTTGTTCTCCACATTTCATCCACACATTAATCCAGGTGAATAATTTGCCATATATCTCACAGGCAAGCACCTTGTCAAACAGTCTGTTACATGTGACAGTGCCAAATGGCTTCCTGATCTCCAGGTAGACAATATTTACTGCCTCACTCCTATCTACTAGATCTATAATCTCCTTGGACAATTCCAGTAAATTGAGCTAGATTTTCCACCTGTTACATAGAAACATAGAAACATAGAAAATAGGTGCAGGAGTAGGCCATTCTCCACTCTCTGGGTGAAGAAATTCCTCCTCATCTCGGTCCTAAATGGCTTACCCCTTATCCTTAGACTGTGTCCCCTGGTTCTGGACTTCCCCAACATTGGGAACATTCTTCCTACATCTAACCTGTCTAACCCCGTCAGAATTTTAAACGTTTCTATGAGGTCCCCTCTCATTCTTCTGAACTCCAGTGAATACAAGCCCAGTTGATCCAGTCTTTCTTGCTAGGTCAGTCCTGCCATCCCGGGAATCAGTCTGGTGAACCTTCGCTGCACTCCCTCAATAGCAAGAATGTCCTTCCTCAGGTTAGGAGACCAAAACTGTACACAATACTCCAGGTGTGGCCTCACCAAGGCCCTGTACAATTGTAGCAACACCTCCCTGCCCCTGTACTCAAATCCCCTCGCTATGAAGGCCAACATGCCATTTGCTTTCTTAACCGCCTGCTGTACCTGCATGCCAACCTTCAATGACTGATGTACCATGACACCCAGGTCTCATTGCACCTCCCCTTTTCCTAATCTGTCACCATTCAGATAATAGTCTGTCTCTCTGTTTTTCCCACCAAAGTGGATAACCTCACATTTATCAACATTATACTTCATCTACCATGCATTTGCCCACTCACCTAACCTATCCAAGTCGCTCTGCAGCCTCATAGCATTCTCCTCGCAGCTCACACTGCCACCCAACTTAGTGTCATCCGCAAATTTGGAGATACTACATTTAATCCCCTCATCTAAATCATTAATGTACAGTGTAAACAGCTGGGGCCCCAGCACAGAACCTTGCGGTACCCCACTAGTCACTGTCTGCCATTCTGAAAAGTCCCCATTTACTCCTACTCTTTGCTTCCTGTCTGACAACCAGTTCTCAATCCATGTCAGCACACTACCCCCAATCCCATGTGCTTTAACTTTGCACATTAATCTCTTGTGTGGGACCTTGTCGAAAGCCTTCTGAAAGTCCAAATATACCACATCAACTGGTTCTCCCTTGTCCACTCTACTGGAAACATCCTCAAAAAATTCCAGAAGATTTGTCAAGCATGATTTCCCTTTCACAAATCCATGCTGACTTGGACCTATCATGTCACCTCTTTCCAAATGCACTGCTATGACATCCTTAATAATTGATTCCATCATTTTACCCACTACCGATGTCAGGCTGACCGGTCTATAATTCCCTGTTATCTCTCTCCCTCCTTTTTTAAAAAGTGGGGTTACATTGGCTACCCTCCACTCCATAGGAACTGATCCAGAGTCAATGGAATGTTGGAAAATGACTGTCAATGCATCCACTATTTCCAAGGCCACCTCCTTAAGTACTCTGGGATGCAGTCCATCAGGCCCTGGGGATTTATCGGCCTTCAATCCCATCAATTTCCCCAACACAATTTCCCGGCTAATAAGGATTTCCCTCAGTTCCTCCTCCTTACCAGACCCTCCGACCCCTTTTATATCCGGAAGGTTGTTTGTGTCCTCCTCAGTGAATACCGAACCAAAGTACTTGTTCAATTGGTCCGCCATTTCTTTGTTCCCTGTTATGACTATGGGTGAGATGAAAATTTAGCCTAAATGCCTTCTTTGTTATCTTTTTGAATTTGCTCCTGACCACCTCCTCTTAACCTTTATATTTGTAATATATTCTTTACGACATCACAAATACACTGCACACAAGATAGCTCTACAGGAACTTGTCAGGTGACCTTGTCACTTGATGCTTTTATTATATATATCAGCAGTTGCATTACCACAGTAGTCCACTAGGTGGAGCAATAGTCCACTAGGCGGAGCTATATTACACTTCTCCCTCCTTAATGAAGAAGTAATTATAACAAAATAATCATCATACATAACTTGCATGGTTATATACAACAAAAGATATGGACTTATTTTGCCATATTTACAAATCAAACTTAACCACTGCTTTTCTGTTTCGAAGAGGATACCTTCATTCTTGAACAGAACTTTCCAAACTTGGTGTCGAACTTAGACTCTAGGCTGATCCTGAGGAGAGTTTTCCTCCAAGGGATGCACTTGATCTACATTTGAATTCTCTACAGCTTCAGACTGTTTGTCTGTCTGACTCAGGCTCAAGTTCTCTTGGACTTGTTTCTCGTACATCTGTTGTAGGAATTGCTACTGGCACTCTACTTGTAACAAGACTATCTGACTCATCAGAAATAATCGAATCATTCCAACTTTCAACCCATTCCACATCTGTAGGTAAAATATGATCAATGTGAACAAACCTAACCATTCCATGATCAAACATCTTGACCATATGTGCAGGGGCCACATAACTTCACTATTCTTCCTGGTAACCACTTTAACCATTCATGATGATGGTTCTTCATTCCAACCTTCTAATTTAATTTCACACCGCTCTCTTTTACTCTATCTCTATCATGATTGTCTTTCTGTCTTAATTGTTTCTCTTCTACTGACTGTGCCAAGTTTGGCTTTAACAACGAGAACCTGGTTCATGGCTGTTGTTTGAGAAACAACTCTGCTGGTGTTCTTCCAGTAGTTGTATGAGGAGTATTACGATAAGTAATTAAAACGTTTGCTAGTTTGTGATCCAACGACAACTACCGTTTCTTTGGATTTGGATTCAACATTTGCTTGATGAGGGCACGTTTTACAATTTGTACTGTGTGCTCATCTGCAACATTTCAAGCAGGGTGGTATGGTAGAACTTTGGTATGTTTCACACCATTTCTGCTCATGAACTGTGCAAATTCTTCTGAACAAATTTGCAGCCCATTATCAGACACAATTTCTTCTGGGAGGCCATATGAAGAAAACAATCTTCGCAAATTATCCACTGTTTGGATGAAGGAATTGAATGTAATATCTCCAAGTTTGCAGATGACACTAAGCTGGGTGGCAGTGTGAGCTGCGAGGAGGATTCTAAGAGGCTGCAGGGTGACCTGGACAGTTTAGGTGAATGGACAAATGCATGGCAGATGCCGTATAATGTAGATAAATGTTATCCACTTTGGTGGCAAAACCAGGGAGGCAGAATATTATCTGAATGGTGACAGATTAGCAACGAGACCTGGGTGTAATGGTACATCAGTCATTGAAAGTTGGCATGCAGGTACAGCAGGCAGTGAAGAAGGAAAATGGCATGTTGGCCTTCATAGCGAGAGGATTTGAGTATAGGAGCAGGTAGGTCTTACTGCAGTTGTACAGGGCCTTGGTGAGGCCACACCTTGAATATTGTGTACAGTTTTGGTCTCCTAATCTGAGGAAGGACATTCTTGCTATTGAGGGAGTGCAGCGAAGGTTCACCAGACTGATTCCCAGGATGGCAGGACTGACATTTGAAGAAAGACTGGATCGACTGGGCTTATATTCACTGGAATTTAGAAGAATGAGAAGGGATCTCATAGAAACATATAAAATTCTGATGGGATTGGACAGGTTAGATGCAGGAAGAATGTTCCCGATGTTAGGGAAGTCCAGCACCAGGGGTCACAGTCTAATGATAAGAGGTAAGCCATTTAGGACAGAGATGAGGAGAAACTTCTTCACTCAGAGAATTGTAAACCTGTGGAATTCTCTACCACAGAAAGTTGTTGAGGCCAGTTCATTAGATATATTCAAAAGGGAGTTCGATGTGGCCCTTATGGCTAAAGGGATCAAGGGGTATGGAGAGAAAGCAGGAATGGGGTACTGAAGTTGCATGATCAGCCATGATCATATTGAATGGTGGTACAGGCTCGAAGGGCAGAATAGCCTACTCCTGCACCTATTTTCTATGTTTCTATGTTTACTTGTTGTTATTTTCTGCATTGGTAACACTTCTACCCACTTTGAATGGCTATCAATCACAATGAACAATTGTTGTCCTTCTAGAAAAATCTACATGTAACCTTTGCCACACCCTGGGAGGCCATTTCCATGGCTGTAATGGTACTGATGGTGGTTGCTTTCTTACCGATTGACATGTTGTACACTAACTAACGATGTGCTCTATATCTTTATCTAGATCTGGCCACCATAAGTAAATGTGTGCAAAGCTCTTGGTCAAGCACATTACTTGGTGCTGGTTATGAAGATCTCCTAACAATTTGGACCTGAACTTATTTGGAATAACTACTCTTGCACCCCACATGATACTATCTTTATTCACTGATAATTCATTCCTATGAACGAAGTATGGATGAATATCTTTCTCTGATACTTGATTTGGTCAGCCATTTGCTATGTAATCTTACACCAATCTACCACCAAGCTCATAGTCGACAGGGCTGTAGTAATACCTGCCCTCCTGTATGGATCAGAGGCATGGAAGATGTACAGAAGACACCTCCAGTCGCTGGAGATATATCACCAATGATGCCTCCGCAAGATCCTGCAATCCCCTGGGAGGACAGACGCACTAACATCAGTGTCCTCGTCCAGGCTAACATCCCCAGCATTGAAGCACTGACCACATTCGATCAGCTTCGCTGGGCAGGTCACATAGTTCGCATGCCAGATATGAGAATCCCTAAGCAAATGTTCTATACAGAGCTCCTTCACGGCAAACGAGCCAAAGGTGGGCAGCAGAAATGTTACAAGGACACCCTCAAAGCCTCCCTGATAAAGTGCGACCTCACCACTGACACCTGGGAGTCCTTGGCCAAAGACTACCCTAGGTGGAGAAAGTGCATCCAGGAGGGCGTTGAGCTCTTCGAATCTCAACGCCGAGAGTGTGAAGAGGTCAAGTGCTGGTAGCAGAAGGAGCGTGCGGTAAACCAGTCCCACACACCCCTTCCCTCGGCAAATATCTGTTCTACCTGTGACAGAGTCTGTGGCACTCGTATTGGATTGTTCAGCCACCAGAGAACTCACTTCAGGAGTGGAGCAAGTCTTCCTCGATTCCGAGGGACTGCCTATGATGATGATGATGATACACGATTGACATAACTGGGTCATGTTTGGTTGCTCTACCAATCTCTTCAGCTGTGACTGGCAGTTCATCAATGTATGAAAAATAGAACACTTCTTCCCTATTGGATGTAACTTGTGATGAGGTTGGCAACCTGGACATAGCATGAGCATTACCATCTGACTTAGGTACAACAACAATGGGTGTAGCCCAATTATTTAGATCTATCTTAAAGATGATGTTCTCAGTCTCTAGTTTTTTGAGTTATTGCTCAACTTTCTCCTCGAATGCATATTGTATGGGATGTGGCTTGCAGTAAACTGGTCTAACGTCCTTCTGTACTCTGACACTTGCCTTGAAGCCTTGGATCGGACTTCCTGTTTTGCAGAACACCTTCGGATACTTCTTGATGACATCATCTTTCGATGCAAATCTCGTTTCAACACGAAAAATCTCATTCCAATCCAGCTTCAATGATCCCAACCAATTTCTACCTATTAAGGCAGACTTGTCTCCTGCCCCTAATAAGAGAGGCAAGCTCTGAAACTGATCCTAGTATTTTACCGGTACAGTGATACGTCCTACCACAGGAATTTGCTCTCCTGAGTAGCCTCGCAGCTCTATCTTCAATTTCTCCATCGGATAATCATGCAACTTGTCAAGATATAGCGATTCCGGTACTACGCTTTCCATGGGTATCCTGGTTCCTGCAGCATCTACTTGGATGATGATACTACTTTGTGAGTCATTGTTAGGTACCCTTGTACTCCTGATGACATGTATCTCCAGAACCTCCTCATCCTGTTGCTTCTTTTCCATGCTACGTAGTCTCTGGCGATTGCTACTTCTAGCATTGAACATCGGTTTATTCTTCAGTCGGCACGCCTTCGCAAGATGCCCAGTTTTCTTGCAGAAAAAACACTGTGCCTTCACATATGGACAACTTTGAGCTATGTATTATCCCAGACACCGATAGCATGACTTCAATGCGCTGTTACCTTGGCCAGTTGCTGAGGCCTTGGGGCCCAACTGTCTTTTACTTCTAACCTGCAGGCGATTCACCTCGGTTGGCTGATGACTGGAAATGGCACAAAATTCTTGGGAGTATTGGTCGGCCATATCCATCGACATAGCTGTCTAACAAGTTAGGGGTTGTCAACAACTTTCTTCTGATTGCTTCATTTTTCATCCCACAAAGCGGTCACGCAACGTTTGGTCCTGAAAATTTCTGAAGTGACAGAGAATGGATAGCTTCTTTAAAGCTACAATGTACTCACTGATACTCTCGTCAATGAATTGATCTCATGTTCCAAAGTGATAACTTTCAGCAATTTCCAAGGACTGAGGACTGTAGTGCTGAGAATCTCCGTCAGTTGCGTGGTCTTTGGCTTGACGGGAACAAGAACATTTTTCAGGGTTTCATACACCTCAGGGCCTGCTTTAGTCTGGAAAATTTGCCTGTTTTCTTTATAACACCACCTGGTTATGGTTTTCATCATTGGGGACTTCAATGATACTATTTGCAGTGAAAAACATTTCTAGTTGCTCCACATACGCTCCAAAAGTCTCTCGGTCATGATGGAACTCACCCAAGCGCCCTATTATTCCCATAGGCACGCCATTCCCATAAGCACACTTCAGTTCAACCAAGTGTGCTTGTAATTTACCTTGGATTTTTAGTGGCTGCAAAACAAAAAACCTCACAAAGTCTCCCTGTTCTTTGACTGGAATCATCCACCAACAAAAATTTCAGCTAGGGAATCCGTCAATATGATATATTCTTTACGACATCATAAACACACTGCACACAAGATAGCTCTCCAGGAACTTGTCAGGTGACATTGTCACATGATGCTTTTATTATATACATCAGCAGTTGCATTACCACAGTAGTCCACTAGGTGGAGCAGTAGCCCACTAGGTGGAGCCATATCACAATATCCAAACAACTTTGCCATATTGAACTTGGCTTGAAATCACTGCAGGTCTCCTCAATTGTACATACCACATATTTACAACTTTTTAATTGGAAAAATTACTGGATTTTTCAGCTTTCCAAAGCTGTGCATTTATTACTTCCTGAATATATCCTAGCTAATATCAACAAAATCACATCCTTGTGTCTAAAACAACCAATAACTAAGAATAATTGCTGTCAATTTCATATCCACAGGTACAGCAACTGGAATCAGTGATAGTCCCTTCAAATCAGATGTCAGTATTTGACACATAAGAAATAGGAACAGGAGGGACTCCCAAGTGTCGGTGGGGATGTTGCATTTGTCAAGGAGGCTTTGAGAGTGTCCTTGAAACGTTTCCTCTGCCCACCTAGGGCTCCTTTGCCATGTAGGAGTTCTGAGCAGAGCGCTTCCTTTGGGAGTCTTGTGTCAAGCATGCGAACAATGTGGCCTGCCCAACGGAGCTGGTCGAGTGTGGTCAGTGCTTCGATGCTGGGGATGTTGGCCTGATCGAGGACACTAACGTTGGTGCGTCTGACCTCCCAGAGGATTTACAGGATTTGTGGAGACATTGTTTCTGCAATGATTTGAGGTGTCTACTGTATACGGTCCACGTCTCTGAGCCATACAGGAGGGCGGGTATCACTAAAGTCCTGTAGATCATGAGCTTGGTGCCAGATTTGAGGACCTGATCTTTGAATACTCTCTTCCTCAGGTGGCTGAAGGCTGTGCTGGCACACTGGAGGCGTGTTGAACCTTGTCATCGATGTCTGCCCTTGCTGATAATAGGCTCCCGAGGTATGGAAAGTGGTCCTCGTTGTCCAGGGCTGCGCCATGGTTCTTGATAACTGGGAGGCAGTGCTGTGTGGTGGGGTCAGGTTGGTGGAGGACCTTTGTCTATGGATGTTTAGTGTAAGGCCCATGCTTTCGTACGCCTCAGTGAAGATGTTGACTATGATTTGGAGTTCAGTCTCTGAATGTGCACAGACGCAGGCGTCGTCCGTGTATTGTAGCTTGATGACAGAGGATGGGACGGTCTTGGATCTGGCCTGGAGACGGCGAAGGTTGAACAACTTCCCACTGGTTCTATAGTTTAGTTCCACTCCAGCAGGGAGCTTGTTGAGTGTGAGGCGGAGCATTGCAGCCAGGGACTGCCTATGATGATGATGATGACTCTTTCAGCACTGTAGTGAAGTGTTAGCCTAGATTATGTTGTCAAGTCTCTGGAGTGAAACTTGAACCCACAAACCAACTGACTCAGAGACAAGAGTGCAATCACTGAGCCACAGCTTACTTTTTAAAATAGTTTCCATATGAATCCTTAACGCTCTCATACTAAATATGTCCGCACTTTGTTGCTGCAGATAATTATCCCTATGTTTGAAACGCCTGCAGTAAAAATGCACCAGTGCGTTAAGAGTTCTTACAAGAACAATGCCTATCAGAAAGTATGCCTCAATTATTGTTTGGGCAGTACAGCGCTTAATAGGCTGTGAAGCGCTTTGGGACATCCTGAGGCGGTGAAAAGCGTTAAAGGAGTGCCAGTTCTTCGTGCAAAGCACTTGACGAGACGAATTGTAATTTGGTTGGGGGAGTGCCAGAGGCGGGTCTGATGTAACGCAGCTCCGCCTGGTTGCCAACCTCGGAGACACTGCCGCTGACCAGCGCGTGCCAACCGGCCGGCCGCCGCCGCATTCCATTCCGCCCCACGTGACTGTGGGCTATTAGAGCGGAGCGGGCGGCGGCGCGTGCTCTGGGCTGCTCGCTGACAGCCGGCACGAGGCAAGAGCAAGAGCAAGGTGAGGAGGCAGAGTGCAGGTACATCTCACAGCAACAGCGCACTTGCACGCTCGTATAGTGCAAAACTAACCTGCAGAGAGAGAGAGAGAGAGAGAGAGATCGATCGATAGATAGATAGATAGATAGATATAGGGGGGAAAACACAACACCAAAAGACTCCGATTTGCGCTGGTGTGCAAGCACTTAGTTAAAGCACCGCGATGAGCCAAATGAAAAGCACCTTGATGACTCACGTCGAAAGCCATACGATGACCCAGGTAGAAGAGACGGTGCACTACAATCATCACAACTATGAGAGCGAGCTGGAGGACTACATGATGCAGGAGGATGACTGGGACAGGGACCTCCTGCTGGACCCTGCCTGGGAGAAGCAGCAGAGAAAGGTCGGTGGTTTTAAAAAGCCAGAAGTGCCTGTAATTCTGTCATTTATAGTACCAAGCCTGTTTATGAACTCCACATTAAAAACCGATTGCAGTTCACACGTTCCCTCTTGTGCACAATAATGCAAAGCGACTTTAAAATATATATATATCAATAATGGCATGGTGACAATAACTTAAAAGGATTGGACATAGATGTAATTATTCCTTGACAAATAAGACAAGCTTTTGTTTGCACTGGTCAGTGACTTGTTTCATGAGTAAACTGCAGTTTTCTGTTCAAAAGTTACAGTAAAAATCTGCTGTTTAAAATCATTCTTTAGATTTGTATTCAGCAATTATAGCAGAATACAATAACGATACTTAATGAATCTGAAACCAGCATGTTCATTTTGTTGCTCCAGTGTTCTGCACGGCATGAGGTGTGCCAAGGGAGTTTCTAACAGCTGATGACGTCGTTAAGATTAGAATGGATATGACGCCTAATAATAACTACAGTCCACTGGTTATTATCATCTCTCCTAATCCGCTGTATTTGACCAGAATTATTTGCAGCAGTTGCTCCCTTACATTCAATTAATATTGATGTAAACCCATGTTAAACACTGTTCTTTAGATGTTGTTTCATGCTTTCTACTTTAATCAGTTAAAAATAACAATATTGTCTTTGCCTTCTCTGTAATCATATCCAGCCCCACAACCCTGCAAGATATCTGCGCTCCTCTAATTCTGGCCTCTTGAGCACCCCCAATTGTAATTGCTCCACCTTTGGTGGCTGTGCCTTCAGCTGCCAAGGCCTAAGCTCTAGAATTCCCTCCCTAGAGCTCTCCACCTCTCTACCTCACTTTCCTCTTTTAAGATGCTCCTTAAAACCTACCTCCATCTGCCCTAATATCTCCTTATGTGGCTCAGTGTCACATTTTGTTTTATAACGCTCCTGTAAAGTGCCTTGGGATGTTTTCCTATGTTCAAAGTACTATATAAATATAAGTTGTTGTTGCAATGGCTCCTTGTCCCACAACTCATTGAATTTAAAATCCCCATCCTCAAATTTGCAAATCCCTCCATGGCTTCACCCCAGCCTGTCTCTGGAACCTTCTGTAGTCCTACATCCCAGCCTGTGATCTTTGATCCACTGACTCTGTCATCAGTAGTATCTCTTATAAGTAGCAGAACTTTCAGGAGTGTTATCCCCACTTCCTGGAACTCACTTCCTCACCCTTTTGCTTACTTATTCAGAAACAAAAGCAACATTTGAAAGGCGTGGGTTGGGAAGAAGGGAAATAAATAGACCCACTTCAGATGGTTCATCAATCGTTTCATTTATCTGGGAATTCTTTTGACAAGCAGTGCATTGATCCTAAAAATGATACAAACACAATGGAGCAGATTTTTCTGTTTCTGTACCTTGGGCTATTTATCACCCGAGTGTAACAAATACAGTCAAATTGGGCAGGTAGGAATGGAGCCTTGCCTTATTTTGTGTCCTTTTAACTGAACTCATGGAACATTTGTGTGGGTTCTGTTATGGGAATGTGCTCTCACCACCCTCCATGATTTTTCTGTATTCTCTCTCCCAGATGATAGGAGCAGAAAAATTTGCCCCATTCGGTGTTTGGGGTGCAGAACTTTTAAATTTTATTTTTTCATGTGTATGTTAATGCTGTTCATGGTGTTAATGATAACAGCCTATTTGCTTTGGTTTATTGGAGTAAAAATGAAGGATTTGGAGGGCTGACTTGCCTCTCTCCTGGTTAGCTTTGTCTTTTGCACAATGCATTCCTTCTGACCCAAGCATTGCTTCCATTGGGTATTTGAAAATATTATTTTGCCTTCAGTTGAAGGAAGTGCTCCATTTGTTTCAGTATCAGATGAGAAATTATGTTAAAATCACAACAAGCTAAATCTTCCTCTCCGTACCACTTCCATGTCTGGATTCTGGTGAAGAGGATTTCATAGAATCTTATAGCACAGAGAGGCCATTCGCCCATCATGCCTGTGCCGGCTCTTTGAAAGAGCTATCCAACTAGCCCCATGCCCCTGCTCTTTCCCCTTCGCCCTGCAATATTTTCCCCTTTATCCAATTCCCTTTTGAAAGTTACTATTGAATCTGCTTCCACCACCCTTTCAGGCAGTGCATTCCAGATCAGAATAATCGGTGGGTAAAAATAAACAGCTCCTCATTTCATCTCTTTTGCCAATCACCTTAAATCTGTGCCCTCTGGCTACTGACCCTTCTACCACTGGAAACGGGTTATCCTTATTTACTCGATCAAAATGCTTCATAATTAGTCTCGGTTGATTGGTTGGTGCCTGGCTCCATCCAGTACTTGTTTCCCATAACTGAGATTCCAAATAGCCAGGGGGAAAAAAGATGATTTGCCTCAGTGGGAAAGGAAAAGGTGGCGAACAAGTCACCCTGGGCTCTCTCCAGCTGTAATGTTATTTGGAGAGGCCTCTTAGTTTGGAAATGGTGCACAGGTACCTAAAATGAGAGAATTTACACAGTAACATAAATCAAGGATGCAGTCACAGATCTGTGCCAGCTTCAAGTTCCAATCGGGCACTTGGCTGCTCGGTGGAGCTAAATGACCTTGCACCAGTTGTCGTTTGCATACTGATTGTTTGCAGAGGAACAGGGGGAATTAATGACTCATTAGCAACGAATAATGAGGTATTCGAAAAATACTTCATTGGTTGTAACAAAATCAAATGGAAAATGTTATGTGGTGGAAGTACTTATTTTCATTATACTACAGAACAAAAGACTAGTATTTTATGCACAATCCTCATGGCACATTTTAGTGAAAAATACAAACACTCTCAGAATTAAACATCATTCTATGTGAATTGTTGGATTCCAGCTCGTTTTCTGAAGAATTATCTGTAAATAGTATTTACTACAAGGGGGGAAATGTTCCTGCATGTCCAGGTATGTATCCCTTGTTTTTACTTTGGTATAATATAGGTTACATTTTACAAATTTTCACTCGTGGCATGGAGCTTTTCATGCCACGGGATATATCAGGAATTTTCAGGCGTCGAGATCAGTGGGCTTTACAGGATTTTCTGCCCATTAATTTTAGGCTAAATAAACTAAAATAGATCTATGATTCACGTACACGATGTGCCATCAGTCACTGTGGTTCCCTGGAGTGTGGGGAATTTAATTTTAGTGCACAGTCACTGTTCTGCATGCTGCCACTGCTGCACATAGATAGGGTTGGAAACCAGGAGCCTGCGAGAGGGGCTACTGGGAGCTGGGTTTGGAGACCAAGAAGCAGAGGGAGGCAAGCAGAACTGCACAGTCTAGAACAGAAAGGAGATCAGGATTGGTCAAGAACCAGTAGAGTATGCTTTCCAGAGCAAGCTACAATACCACCCATCATGACTTGCTAAAAGATGCCTCCCCACTGTCAACTCCCAAACAATTACCTATTTCTAGTCTGGTATGGGAATATATTAAAGTAGATTTGATAGTACCTGTACTGCATTATTTTCAGGTAATTGCTTACTGATTATCGTTCAATGATGACACGTCAACTGCATAGAGCATCCTATCCACTCATACTTGCTGCTAAGGGGGTAATGGATTTTCCCACATGAGCTTTATCTTGTAAACTTGAACCCTAACCCTCTTTGCCTACTTAAGCAGAAACGAAACCATCCCTACTTCAACTCATCACTATTCATAGGAACAGGAGTAGGCCATTTAGCCCCTTCACCATTCAATGAGATCACTGCTGATCTGTATCCTAACTCCATCCACCTGCTTTGGCTCTATTTACCTTAATTGCCGTGGCTAGCAAAAATCTATCGCTCTCAGATTTTAAATTATTAATTGAGCTGTGGGAATTGCCGTCTTGTGGATGAGACGTTAAACTGAGACCCCATCTGCCCTCTCAGGTGGACATAAAATATCTCATGGCACAATTCGAAGAGCAGGGGAGTTTTCCCTGATGTATTGGACAATATTTATCGATCAAGCAACATCACTAAAAAAAAATGATGATCTGGTCATTATCTCATTGCTATTTATGGGATCTTGCTGGACATAAATTGGTTGCCATGTTTCCTACATTACAACATTGACTACACTTCCAAAGTACTTAATTGGCTGTAAAGCGCTTTGGGATGTCCTGAGGTCATAAATGAAAATCTTTCTCTTATTCAGTCCCCACCACATGAACCGCCTATATTTAAATTGGGCAAATCGTGCAAACCATTTTCTGTTATCGTTACTGTCAATTACAAAATCGGCGCTTACAGCGTGTTCAGCATACCAGCTATTTTGGGCAGAAACAGGTGTTCAGTGAGTTGCTCACACCTTGTTAAGGTGCAATTACCTATTATACTTAATTACTTCCAAGAGAGTTGAGTTACAGCTTGCACTGTCTGCAGTAACAAACACGGTTCGTGAGTAGATCACACCTCGTTAAGGTGCAATTACTTTATATGCTTAATCCCCTCTAAATGGAAAGGGTGTATTGAAGCACTGAAGCCTTGAAATAGGAAACAGTTCAACTGCAAGTATAGTGCAGTCTTGTTACATCAAATAGTTTCTGCAAACAACAATGTTGACGATAACTCAATTCATCTAAATTGTCCAACGTGTCTAGTCGGCAAATTGTGCGCATTCGTGCCAACACAATGTATGTGGATGGAACTGTTCATGCTGCCCCGTACCAACATCATCTGTGAAATGGGGATCAGGTTCCACACCTACGCTGACAAAACCCCGTTCCAGCTCTCCACCACTTCTCAACTCCTACAATGCCTCTGTGTTGTCAGGTTCCTTGTCCTTCAGTTATATATTGGAGAGACTGAAGCCATTGTCTTTGTCGTCACATAACTCTGTCCCTTCGCCCCAGATTCCATCCATCTTCCGGCCGTTGTCTCAGGTTGAACCAGACTATTTGCAATCTTGACATCCTATTCAACTACAAGTTGCACTTACAATCTCTCAATCTGTCCATCGGAAAGATTGCCTAGTTCCACCTCCATAACCTCATCAACCTCTGCCCGTGCTGCTGCTGAAACACTCATCCGTGGCTTTGGCACCTGCAGATTGGACTATTTCAGTTTTCTCCTGGCCAACCTCCTATCGTCCACATCCCTTAAACATCAGCTCATCCAATACTTTGCTGCCTGTGTCCAATCCTAGACCAGGACCTGTTCACTTATCACTCCTATCCTTGCTCACCTGCATTAGATCACAGTTCACCAGTGACTCCAAATGTAAAATTCTCATACCTATATTTAAATCCAGGCCCTATTTCTGTAACTTCCTCCAGTCCGACAAGCCCCCCCTGAACTCTCCTTCAGCCATCTAGGCCTCACACTCTGGAATTCCCTCCCTTAGCTCTTCCACCCCACCATCATCCTATCCTCCTTTAAGAATCTTTTTAAAGCCCACTTCTCGTCATCACTGGAGTGTCAGCATTGACGGCTTCTGTGAAGATGCCTTTAGGCTGGATTGTTCTCCTCTTGAGTAAACAGTATAGAAATGTTAAAAGGTGGGATGGTGGCATGGTGTGTTGATGCACCAACATGCAGTGCCAAGTGTTCGACTGATGAAGGTGCAGGTTCAGTTGACTATATTGAGTTCCTAATCTCAGCCACTCTTTGTTGAGAAAGTGTAGGGAAGAGGCAAAGCACCAGGCAGAGGTTTTAAAAAAAAAAATCAGGGGATTGTTTCTACCATGCAGCTCTATATAATTCCTGGTGAATAGCAAGAGTGGTAGTAATGGCCTTGGGACAGGCTGCTAACCTGCCCTCGCAGAGAGGTGTGGAAGGGAGAACGAAGGGTGTACATAAGAACATAAGAAATAGGAACATACGGCCCCTCGAGCCTGCTCCGCCATTTAATAAGATCATGGCTGATCTGATCAGGGACTCAGATTCACTTCCCCGCCCGCTCCCAATAACCCTTTATTCCCTTATCATTTAAGAAACTGTCTATTTCTGTCTTAAATTTATTCAATGTCCCAGCGTCCACAGCTCTAAGGCAGCGAATTCCACAGATTAACAACCCTCTGAGAGAAGAAATGTCTCCTCATCTCTGTTTTAAATGGGCGGCCCCTTATTTTACGATTATACCCTCTAGTTCTAGTCTCCCCCCTTAGTGGAAACATCCTCTCTGCATCCACCTTGTCAAACCCCCTCATAATCTTATATGTTTCGATAAGATCACCTCTCATTCTTCTGAATTCCAATGAGTAGAGGCCCAACCTACTCAACCTTTCCTCATAAGTCAACCCCCTCATTCCCGGAATCAACCTAATGAACCTTCTCTGAACTGCCTCCAAAGCAAGTATATCCTTTCGTAAATATGGAAAACAAAGCTGCATGTAGTATTCCAGGTGTGGCCTCACCAATACCTTATATAGCTGTAGTAAGACTTCCCTGCTTTTATATTCCATTCCCTTTGCAATAAAGGCCAAGATACCATTGGCCTTCCTGATCACTTGTTGTACTTGCATACTATCCTTTTGTGTTTCATGCACAAGTACCCCCAGGTCCCGCTGTACTGTGGCACTTTGCAATCTTTCTCCATTTAAATAATAACTTGCTCTTTGATTTTTTTTCTGCCAAAGTGCATGACCTCACATTTTCCAACATTTTACTGCATCTGCCAAATTTTTGCCCACTCACTTAGCCTGCCTATATCCTCCGTTCTTTTTGAGAAGTAACAACATATATCATAGAATCATAGAAAATGATATACTTAGAAAATCACATTCTTAGAAAACTATGCGATGGTGAGGGAAATTCCTGCCTCTCCTGGTCCCACCCAAAAAAAATTCTTTGGATCATTTTGTGAGTGGCCTCCTGCAGTCCCATTATGCACCATTCATTAGGCTACTCAACGCCAGAATAAATCCGCTCATTTGTACTTCAAAATAGCAATCAATGTCTCAGTGTATATTGTAGGACCTTGATTTACATATTTAAAGTGACCTCTCACCTGAAACAGGCAAGCTGACTTTCTCAGGACCCTACCAAGATGGCAGCAATGTAAATGGGCCAATAGGTGACTTTTGATGCCATCTTTCAGGTTGTTACCACCCCATTTACACTGGGGCATGCTGTTAAAATGAGCTCCTGTGGTTGTCAACATTAGTAAATATTCACTGGATACTCTGTGCTTGGAAGGGAAGAAGAGGTTCCCTGTCGTCTGTCTTAGGACATATAGGTCTCCGCTGCCCCCAAAAATAAAAGGTAAATTGGATGGTTTATATTTCCAAATGCAGCTGATGGCAAGAGAACAGCATGTTTGCTCATGGCTGCAGTTATTCAACATAATGCAGTGCTGTGGGTTTCCAAAATAGGAACTGATTCAATTTCCCAAGAATAACAGGGTGAAAATATCGCAAAACTGAACTGCCAGCCTGGGATTTAGAGCATGTGCCTCAAAGCTTTGTAAGTAATGCAAATGGAAATACTGATTGTACATGTCACCACCTATAACTTTGCGATGTGGATGACTGCATTATATAAGCATTGTGTTAGATTATAACAGGGAGAAGGAATGTGCTGCTGGTTTCCTCGAAATGCAACAGTTGGCACTGTTGGCAGGCTGCCTCTCAACTCTATACACAACCTTGACATTTAATAACCAACGTTGTCTGATAATTTTAGGAACAATGGTCATGCCTTGCTTTAAAAAGACAAGTGTTGACATCGCTGCTTCAGACACAAATCTAAGAAGTATGGATGGCTTGGTCCCCTTTAACAATCCGCAAGGGTCTTGTGAAAAGCAGTTCTGTTCTTCAGGGCATGCCAAGCTGCCCTGTTCCCCTGCTTACCACTGGTGTCTTCACCGACTGCAGAGACTGCTAGGAGAGGTGTGGCAATAGGTCCTGGTGTAACCGTGGTAAGCTGAATGGAGGGAGAGGGCCTAGTTTTGGCCCTCTGTCCCTTTTAAACACCAAACACTCTAGGCCCAGGTTTTGGCTGAAGCCGATAAAGAAATTTTCTCCTGTTTGGGAAATTTCCACCTCTTCAGCAGTAGAGCACCACCAGAATTATGCCGCATTGGAAACTCCTTCTAGGAGAGCGAGAGCTCAAGAAGAGCCCTTTCTGCATGTTTAATGAGCCCTGATCCAGGAGAATTGTTGGGGTTATGGTGGGATCAGAGCAATGGGCAGATCTCCTGTTCTGCAACCAGCCTACCAACAAGAGAGAAATCCAGTTCTTCGTGTCTAGGCCAACACGTGAAAATAGCCTAAATTCCAAACAGAAAATGCTGCAAACACTCAGCAGGTCAGGCATCGGCAGAGAGGGGAAGGTAGGGTTAATGTTTCAGGTTGACGCCTTTTTGTCAGAACCAGCTAATATTGCAGATGAACAGCTTGTAAGCAGCAACAGGGCCAAGGAAAAGTGGGGAGTGGCGGGGTGTGGGTGATGGTGTGGGTGGAAAGAATGGTCTGTGATTAGGTGAAGGGGACAGGAGATTATTCAATCTTTATTTGTGTTAACAAAATGTAATTTTGTCAACACATTCATTGCAAGTGCAAAATTGTAAAGTTAGATTTGTCAGAAATCAGAGCTTGTGAGCCAGTGTTTGAAAGTCAATTAACCACACACTTATTTCTTTATGGATTTACCTCAGCTGTGGCTCAGTTGGAAGCAATCTCTCATTTGAGTCAGGAGGTTTTGGATTCAAGTCCCAATCCAGCGACTTGAGCACATAATCCAGGTTAACATACCAGTGCAGTACTGAAGGAGTGCCGCACTGTTGGAGGTGCCGTCTTTCGAATGAGACATTAAACCGAAGTCCCGTTTGTTCTCTCAGGCAGATGTAAAAGATGCCATGGCACTATTTCGAAGAAGAGCTGAGGAGTGTGGGAAACCAGCCAGCTCCCAGACAGAGCCTGGATGGAAGGGGAGGACCTTTAAAGACTGCTTGTTAGGCCATTCAATGGTTGTGTGCATGACACACTAGTTAGATAATAAAAACATACGACTGTGAAAAATAGCTGGTACCGGAACCCAATTGGACAGACGGCTGGCATGCGTGAACAAGTCTTATTCAGAATTGTCTCGCGTGTCTCTCTCGTCTTGAACTACCCAAGAGTGTTATACTAGGGTCGGCATGGGTCCATTCTCGGAAGAGTGTTCGGCCACCTGATCCACTCTTGGGTTCTTTAGCTCTTCCTTTTATTCTCTTTTTAGAGGTGGGCTTGAGGTAAAATAATGTACAGGACCATTTCCCCTTAAAACACGGTGCCTAATGGGATGTCGAGTTCTCTGTCTAAACTTGCCGATGAAGACCCTCCCTCGAGGAGGGGACTTCAACTATTACACATTTTTTCTTGTTTATACGTTTTAAAGACCAGTCCATCTGGACCACCTTATCTCGTCCGGCCCTGTCCTCCCAAAGCTATAGGGAACGAAATTCACCATCCCCGAAGGGACGGGTTTGGGCGGCCGATCGAAAAATTCGATATTTCAGCTCTGAGGAAGTTTGAGCGGTGCTCACTTCTGCTGGAAACGGCGGGGTGAAGTCGTTGTAAAGATAAGTTTCCAGCATTGAGCTCAGCAGTGTGTGGGCCGTGGAAGAGCGGCCAGGACAGGGATTTTCAGCTGCAAAAAGGCAGGACGTCGTCAGACAGTGCCCCCGTGAGATATTCGAGTCTATGCTCAAACGCGACACTGCTGGAGTGTTGCCACAATCGGGGCCCTTGATCGGGAAATAGTTTTATTAATTCTTAGTGTTTTTATTCCATCATCTGCTTTATTTCACTTTAATATAGTTTTATTAATTGTTTTGGCTCTATTAAACCTGCTGAGTGCTGCTCTGAGGTTTACACATACCCCCTGTATTTTTATACAACTTTCAGGCCTGACTCTTTAGTGGAGGCCTGTGGGCTGCAGCGACCTGCTTGGCAGGGTTCACCCTGAGGATGGGAGGAGTGTTGGGAGGGTGACACGTGGTGCACCTGATCAGAGGCAGGGTGGCACACAGGAGAAGGAGTCGCTGTAGTACCGAGCAGAGAGGAAGTGGGCAAGGGAGGCAGCAGCCATGATTCATTCATTCTGCGTCAGACCAGTGTGCCCGCCGTCTTGACCGACCTAAATCAGGATTGCGGTTGGCTGCCTGGGGACAAGGGATAGCCCCTGTCCATTGGCTGCTCACTCCATTGCGGAACCTCAGGACAGCACCAGAGCATGCATACAATGATGCAGATTGTGACACTAGGTGCATCATCGAGCAGTGCATTGGCATCCTTAAGCAGAGGATCCGGTGCCTGGATTGCTCTGGTTGCACCTTGCAGTACCCTCTTCAATGGGTCTCCATAATTGTCATGGTCTGCTGCATACTGCTCAACCTGGCCATCATGAGGGGAGAACCAGCAGTACCACATGAGGAGGAGGCGCAGGAGGCGCAGGAGGAGGAGGAGGAGGAGGGGGGGTGGGGGGAAATCACATCGCCCCCAGAGCTAGGAGGTATCAACCCACTGCCACCCTGGAAGGGCCGGGTGCAGACTGGCCAGCACCCTCCTTGGAGGGTGCGTCCTCACATATATGGAGGTGCCTGACATCTCCCCTGCAATCTCCCTCCGTGCATTATGTACTGGCGTTCTGCCAGGTCTCCCCACGTCAGAAAATGTTATTATTCTTCTGTCTTCCACACCGTCCATCAGTGTCTCCAGCTCCATAATCAGTGAACCTGTTGGCTCTCCTTGCACATCTTACACCAGCCATCCTTCCAAACTCCTTCCCCCCCCCCCCTCAAGGCCTTGCTGCAAACTCTGGCCTTTAAAAGATCAGGGCGCAACTGGCTTTTTGGAAACCCTTACCTGCATGCTGAATTTCTTAGTGGTGATAACGCTCAAATTAAGACAGCCACACCGCTGAAAAATGCACTTTGGAAGGGTTCATTAGCGCTGGAGTCCATTTGTTCACTTTTGGAGCTGAATATGGGGCCATCATCATCATCATCATCATAGGCAGTCCCTCGGAATCGAGGAAGACTTACTTCAATTCTTAGCATGAGTTCTTAGGTGGCTGTACAGTCCAATACGAGAGCCACAGTCTCTGTCACAGGTGGGACCTGGTTTGCTTTCTGCATGGGTCCAGCCACAAAAGAATTTCGACACTAATGGCCCCAAAAAGGTGGGGGGGAGGAGGGGGGGAGCACCAGCTTTCCAGCGGTACTGAATTTCAGGCCCATATTCTCTTATCTCATCCTTTCTTGTTCTCCCCACGCCCGCCCCCACTCCCGGTCTGGAGTCAGTAGCCCATACACACCAAGCTTGGCTTTCATCAGATGGCTTCAATCAGAGGCCTCATTGTTTGTAACTGCTTATTATCATGTTAATGCATCTGGTGTGTACACTAACTATTTCATTTCATTATTAGATTGTTGTACCATGAAATTAATCATTCTATTCTATTCTTACACACTTGTGCATCTTAGCAAGCAATTCTGTTAAACACCAATTCCTAACTTAGCATTATAATATAGTTATTAGCAATAATGGAAGAAACATATGTCGGGCCTTCATTTGCCAAATTAAAGACTAAGGAGGCAAAATTGCCCTGCGCCCCGATTGGGGGCGTAACTTTCTGGGGCCAGGTCATTCTGCGGCGCAGAAGTCCCGTCCCCACTGCGTAATTGCCCTTGCCGCCCCTCAAAGGAGGCGGAGCGCAATCTCGCACGCTGCACTACCTTTGGGGCTGTTAACCGGTGTGCTACAGGGACACTGAAGGATGCTCCACATAGTGCTGACGCACTTCAACGCCCCTCCCCTTTCGATTAAAGACGGATTGCCGGGCTGAACGATGGCGGCCTGGACCACGCTATGTCTGTCATCGTTGAGCCGACCAGAGAGTCGGCAGTCAAAAAAAAAGATGGCAGCCCAGGACGCTGGCGACCTCCCCTTTAAGGAGTGCCCCGAGGGCAGATGTCTGTCAGATTCGCGACCCGTGAAGCTGGTGCTGACATCCGCTCGCACAAGCCTCGTGGCCTGTGGGACATTAGGTGTCAGTGCAGGGTGGCAAGGGGTCGCTGTGCACGGCAATGACATCGCCGGTTGCGCAGCGGCTCAGGGCGCTAACTGCGGGGAAGTGGTGAAGGGGCGGGCGTGGGGTGCGACAGTGTGAGGTGGAAAGAATGGTCCGTGCTTGGGTGGAGGGGGCAGGAAACGATTCAATCTTCGTTATTTGTGTTAACAATGTAATTTTGTCAACACACGCATTGCAAGTGCAAAATTGTAAAGTTAGATTTGTCAGAAATCAGACCTGAGCTTGTGAGCCAGTGTTTGAAAGTCACTTAACCACACACATATTTCTTTATAGATTTAAATATAAAAGGATAGGGACAATTAAAGAAAAGTGTTACAATAGGGAGGAGGGTGGGTGGGGAACAACAAAATTTCATCCAGCTATAATAGGGATCACAATCCATGAGCAGTGTTTGCTAATCCATGTAGTTCATGTAGTTCAATTAGCATAAATTATAGGCTTTCATAAAATCTTAAAGGAAGCTTATAACAGTAGCCAGACCAAAACAGCAATCGAGTCAGCAGGGCCAGAGAGCAGAACTCTAGTGTTAAACCTCAAAATAATTCCTGTTTAATTATTTATCTTAAACTGATGTGCCAACTCCTTTGTAGTTTTGAATCATTGTTGGGAGAGTTAATGACTACTGCTAATTTAATGTAATGTCATTAAAAAAGGCATGAAACCCTTTCATAAGGCAATTCTTTCTCAAGATGTGCATTTACTAATTTCTGACAACGTTGGTTTAACGATTGTACAGTATAAATGGCGCAGGGCAATTATGTTAGGACAGATTAAACTACAATATTAGCCGTTGACAGACATGTTCATTCTCATGAACAAATTATTGCCTGATAGGCTAAAGGAATATCGGGGACGAAATTGGTCTTCAGCAGTAGCGGAAACTGGGCGAGAGGGAATCGACAGCCCGTTTTAGACACTGCCTGATAGCGACATCAATGGGAAAGAAAATCGAACAGGGTGTAAAAGGGGCTGCCGATGCACTATTGCCGGTTTTAATTGAATTGAATTAATTTAATTATACATTTTTATTTTCTATCTTTCCTCATTAAGATACAGTGCTTTAAAAAAAAAAAATTTTTGAAATAATTATAAATCAGATTCTTTCGGCAGATCTACTCATTTAAAAAAGAAATACATTGACTTGATTCCCTAAACGAGCTAGTCCTGTCTCTCTCCACCCTGTCTCTTATTCATTCTCCTCCTTGTCTCGTGTCTCTCTCTCACCTCTTCTTGAACTACCCAAGAGTGTTAGACCAGGGTGCACTCTCGGAAGAGTGTTCGACCACCTGATCCACTCTTGGGAGCTCCTCGCTCCACGGTCTGTCTAAGGATTCTTTCGATCTTCCTTTTTGTCATGTATTTCACCATCTTGCAATGACAATAGTTATGTAATTGTAACTCATGCACACTGTACTGTACCCTTGAAATGCACACCCTGACCACAGGGGGTGAGCTTGCGGGAGACACTCCTCACCTGGGTTTCCAGGTATAAAAGGGGAGGTCCCACCCAGGGTCAGCACTCCTTGGTCCTGGGAATAAAGTGAAGGACACAGAGTGACCGTGTCTGATATATACATGCCTCGTGTGAGTTTGTAACAAGGTGCAGAGACACTACACTTTTATTCTCATTTTAGTGGTGGTACTGAGGTAAAATAATGGACAGGACCATTTCCCCTTAAAACATGGTACCCAATGGGATGTGAAGTTCTTTGTCTAAACTTGCCGATGAAGACCCTCACTCAAGAAGGGATTTTCAACCATTACATATCTTTTCTTGTTTATACATTTTAAAGGCCAATCCACCTGGACCACCTTATTTCGTCCGGCCTGTCCTCTCAAAGCTATAGGGCAGGATTTTTGGCTCGGTTGCGCCTCAGTTTGTGCCCTGGAAGGGTAGTAAATGGTGTCTCTAGGCATAATGCCGGGCGTCCAGCTTTTACCACCCAGCTGGCAAATTCGGTTCGTGGTTTGCGGAGGAGCAAAAACTTACTGCCCCACGGTCTAGTTTCACTGAGATCATGACGTCAATAGTCGTGCAACGCTCCGCTACCGCCCCGGATGCAAAATTCAGCCATAACGCCTCATTTAACGCCCGATCCAGGAAATGTCTGAAAAAAAAACAGGGATGGAGCTAATATTGGACACGCTGTGTGCCCCCATAAGGTCACATCTCCGGTGAACGTAGGAATGACACAAATGTCAAAGGATGAATCATAAATTTTACTGCAACAAAGTAACAAAAACTCCCACCACCAAAATAAAACCATACAATATACAATGTTATGTTCGAGGGCACTGAGCAGCAATGAAGTTCCTTAAATCAACAAAAAATTTTTAACGGCGAGATATTCGGCTGGGACACAAAAACTTCCTTGTGTAACGCCTGATTATGGAACCTCATTTTTGCTGAATTTTGCACATGAGGGCACAAACTTTTTCCAGGTGGTATTAGTACCACCCCGCCGCCATTACCACCTCGAAATCTCAAAAGCCGAAAATCCAGCCCATAGTCTCTTATCTCATCCTGTCTTGTCCCCCCCACCGCGCCCCCTCCCCCCCACCACACTCCCCCGGTCTGGAGTCAGTAGCCCATGCACACCAAGCTTGACCTACTGACGCCTTCAATCAGAGGCCTCATTGTTCGTAACTGCTTATTATCAGTTATTTATGTTAATGCTTCTGGTGTGTACACTAACTATTTCATTTCATTATTAGATTGTTGTACCATGAAATGAATCATTAAATTCTATTCTATTCTATTCTTACACACTGGTTAACTTGCGAATCTTAGCAAGCAATTGTGTTAAACAAACTCCAATTCCTAACTTAGCATTATAATATGGTTATTAGCAATAATGGAAGAAACAAATGTTGGGCCTTCATTGGCCAAATTAAAGACTAAGGAGGTGAAATGGCCCTGCGCCCCGATTGGGGGCAGTAACCTTCAGGGGCCAGGACATTCTGCGCCCAGCACAGCACACCTAGTCCCACCACGAAATTGCCCCCAACTCCACTTCCTTTGGTGGCGGTAACCAGGGCGCTTAAGGAAGCGCTACGTGGATGACGCTGACACGCTTCAACGCCCCATCCCTTCGATTTAAATGGGAGCGCCGTTGTGCACTTTGCAAAGCCTCTGATGACCTCCATTAGGCCAGCACCCAAAAAGGATTGTCGGTCTGCATGATGGTGGCCCGGACCATGCTAGGGTCGGCAGACAAAAAAAGATGGCAGGCTGGGATGCTGGCACCCTCCCCTTTAAGGAGCGCCCCGAGGGCAGATGTCTGCCAGCTTTGCGGCCCGTGAATTTGCCGTTGACATCCGCTCACACCAGCTTCGTGGCTCTTGGGGCGTTGGGGTCGGCGCGGGCAATGAGGGGGTCGCCGCGCATGGCAATGACGTCGTTGCCGGTTGTGCGGTGGCCCAGGGCGCCTGGCAAATTCCAGGGAGGCCGTAGCATCCCCAAACCACCCCCCCCCACAACCGGGCAAAAAATGTCTTGCATCCCGTTGCTAACGTGGCTATAAAAATCCTAAACTTACAGATGACAGACAGCCCAGCCTGACAAGGCCATATCATGCTGTGGGCCCCCATGTGGAATGTTATGCATTCTCTACTCTGACTCATTAACAACACTGTCTCAAATCCTAATGCAAGTTTTCCTAGGAAGACAAAACTTAAATAGTTTCAGTAAGACATTAACCCCTTGTCTAGTGCAGAAACATACAATCATTTAAACACAGTATTATTCATGTCAGTTTCATTCACATAACCATATATTTTTTAGGTATCCCTAATTTCAAACAATCACTGGTACTTTATTTTCGTTTCAGTATATTTGAGTATTAATGTGATACATTCATATTTATTCTTTCCTGTTTTGTTTATTTTTTTTAATACAAAACCTTCTCACTAATGGTAACTAATTAATTTTTTTCTTTGGAGTTCTTTTTTAATTAAGCTGATTATTTTAGATAAAAGATGCCGACAATGACCATAACGCCTGGCAAGATTTGGATCTATGGCCAATTATGTTGTTAATAATTGTTCAATATGAGGTTTACACTGAAGATTCAATAGTCAATTTAATTATTACAACTGTGAAAGAAAGAAAAGAAAGACTTGCATTTATATATCTTTCACGATCTCAGGTTGTCCCAAAGCGCATTACAGCCAATGACGTACTTTTGAAGTATAGTTACTGTTGTAATGATGGAAAGCATAGCAGCCAATTTGCGCACGGCAAGATCCCACCAACAGCAATGTGATAATGATCAGATAATCTGTTTTTAGTGATGTTCATTGAGGGATAAATATTTGTCAGCACTCCCTCAGTACTGCACTGGAGTAGCAGCCTAGATTTTTGTGCTCAAGTCTCTGGACTGATACTTGAACCCACAAGCCTTCTGACTCCGAGGCTAGAGTGCTGCCCACTGAGCTCAGGTACAGATCTTTTCTGTAATGCTGATCATATTGCATGACATTAAGTCACATCGAACCATAGAGGTTTACAGCATAGAAAGAGGCCCTTAGGACCATCATCATAGTGCTGTCTGATTGCTCGAGCAATCCTACAGCTCTGTTCTTTCCACATAGCCCTGCATCATCATCTGCTTAAAAGATCCATGGTCATTGCCTTAGTTACAACAACAATTTGCATTTATATAGCTTCTTTAATATAGAAGAATGCCCCAAGGTGCTTCACAGGAGCGTTAACTACTTCTTGGCAAATAATTCCATGCTCTAACAACTCTCTGCTGAAAAATAATTTCTCCTATTCTTTCCTTATTCTCTACCTGACCATGTTAAATTCACGATTCCAGGCAACCAGAGGAAATAATTTCTCCCTCCTTATTCTGCCAAAACCTTTCATAATTTAAAAAAAAACACGCTATTGTATCAATAGACCCAGTATCGCAAGTCTCTCCCCATAACTAGTTTCTCATGACTGGTATTATTCTGGTGAATTATCTCTGGATTTAATGTCCTTTCCACAATGGGCTACCCAATATAGTATCTATCTGAGGCCTAATAGTTGCTTTGTAAAAATTAATCATTTCTTTGCTCTTGTAGTTTATGCCTATTTATGAAACCCAAGATTATCTAAACAATCAATCACTCTATTAAATTTGTGCAGCTCGACTTGCCTTTAGTAAATATTGCTAGCTGCCCTTGATTATCCCATGCATCTCCAAATAATTTGATCACCATCTGTATTTTAAATGTTTTTCTGTTCATTCACGGGCTGGGGCGTCGCTGGCAAGGCCACCATTCACGGGCTGTGATTCGCCTTCTTGAACTGCTGCAATCCGTGAGGTGAAGGTACTACCACAGTGCTGTTTGGTAGGGATTTTGACCTGGCGACAATGAAGGAATGCCGATATATGTCCAAGTCCGGATGGAGTGAGACTTAGAGGGGAACTTGGAGATAGTGGTGTCCCCATGCTCCTATTGCCCTTGTCCTTCGGTGGTAGAGGCCACTGGTTTGGGAGGTGCTGTTGAAAAAGCCTTGGCGAGTTGCTGCTGTAATCTACATTTGGCTGTGAAGGCATAACCAAATATTGGAGCATAGTAAACAACAAAATCATCTGGACATGAGTAACCATTAGACTTGAGCATCATTAAGTGAATTATTTTTCAAATCCCAGTATTCCTCATCTGTAATTCTCCTAGTAATAGACTCAGTAAAGAAAGTAAATGGCATGTTGGCCTTCATAGTGAGAGGATTCGAGTATGGGAGCAGAGAGGTCTTACTACAGTTGTACAGGGCCTAGGTAAGGCCACACCTTGAATATTGTGTATAGTTTTGGTCTCCTAATCTGAGGAAGAACATTCTTGCTATTGAGGGAGTGCAGCTAAGTTTCACCAGACTGATTCCCGGGATGACAGGACTGACATATAGAAAGACTGGATCGACTAGGCTTGTATTCAATGGAATTTAAAAGAATGAGAGGGGATCTCATAGAAACATATAAAATTCTGACGGGATTGGACAGGTTAGATGCAGGAAGAATGTTCCCGATGTGGGGAAGTCCAGAACCAGGGGTCACAGTCTAAGGATAAGGGGTAAGCCATTTAGGACCGAGATGAGGAGAAACTTCTTCACTCAGAGAATTGTAAACCTGTGGAATTCTCTACCACAGAAAGTTGTTGAGGCCAGTTCATTAGATATATTCAAAAGGGAGTTAGATATGGCCCTTATGGCTAAAGGGATCAAGGGGTATGGAGAGAAAGCAGGAATGGGGTGCTGAAATGCATGATCAGCCATGATCATATTGAATGGTGGTGCAGGCTTGAAGGGCCGAATGGCCTACTCCTGCACCTATTTTCTATGTTTCTATTCATTCAACATTGTGCCTCTCTTGGAAAAGGTACTGTTGGGTCTTAAGAACTGCCAAACAGTTGCCAGGTCTAAGTTTCCTTTTCCATATGATAAACATTCTCAGTAGCAATAAGATAAAGCCTCATCAAACCTGAAACAAGATACCAATTGAATTGGGTCATAAATATATAATTACTGCAGTTACTGTAACAGCACAGCTGTGCTCAGCGGAGTGATATGGAATAAATCTCCATGTTGACAGGTTATTGTCTTTTATTGTTATTCACTTTTTCTATTTTTGAAGTGTCTTCCTATTCTGTATTATTCTGCTAGCACTATAAATTATAGCTGAACTTCATCAGAAAAGTCTTGGGGTGTGCGTGCTATCTATTGTTGTGACTAGGTCTTATAATAGCGATAAATAAACCATCTCTTATTTTATTTGCCCCACAATTTTCATTATTAAAAATGGACTGAATATTATTGGGTTGAAATTCCTTTAGGCCCCTTTGTTGCCCTGAAATGGGCTCCGTGCACGGATTGCGCATCCCAACCAAACTGGGGCCTCAGGCCTCATTTAATATTATTGGGTGAACTGCCTGCCCCCGTCACGTCTCCGTCTCTACAGGCAGCTTGCCCACTTGAAGAAAATGAATATCTGGCCACTTGGCTCACTGGCACCCGGGCGATGGTGTGGAACTGAAACAAGGAGGAGACAAATCGCGATACTATGGAGTCGGCGAGCTCTCCAGTAACTCCTGTTTCCACAGCAATGGAACTTAAAAAAACAAAAGGACCTTTTGTTGGCGGCCACTGCGTAGGCCACAGCGGCAACCTCTGAATCCACAACGGAACAGACCTGACGCCTGCTCCACTCTGTGATGTCTAGTTTTCTATAAATGCACTAATACAGGCGTTAGCCCTCTCGTTATATAGGTAAAGGGGCCTGATGCCCGTTGTAGGCAGCTTCCGGAGACGCCTGGAAAATGGTCCGGCCCAATATCGGGTCAGATGTCTTTCAGGTGCCCTTTGGGCACAGGACGTAAGTCCTTGAAATTGAATATCGCTGCATCTGTTTTGTGCTTGTAAAATGGCCACAACGAGGTCCAATTTCTTCCGCGCAGAGTGCAATCTCATGGTTGCTTCAGACTGGTGTCACAGCCGGCCCGAATGACTGCAGATGGAAGTTGCTTCCCGATGCCCGTTTGGCACCCGCAGATCAATGGCTCTATTCAGATGAGGCCCTGTACTGAATTTGGCCCAGTCGGTGCAGGCAAGTTAAAGGGAGCGGTTTTATTGATGTCAATGATCCGATCTGCATGGGCTTAGAGGTTCTTGTCTGTTTCCGGCGGGTGTCTGTGTCGCCCATTTCAGGGCTCCAACCAAAATGGCTGCGACTCGAAAATTGTGGGGGCAGGGCTGTATGTGGCACGCTTCCATTTTAATCGTTCTACCGCCCGTTCCTGCTCGGCAGAGGGGATAAAAATCCATCCCCATGAAGGGGTTTTTGTGCATGATAAACAAAAAGTTCGCTTCTCATTGCTTTATGCGTCTTTACAGTTACAGCAAGTAATCAGGAAGGCAAATGGAATGTTGGCCTTTATTGCAAGGGGGATAGACTATAAAAGCAGAGAAGTCCTGCTATAACTGTACAGGGTATTGGTGAGGCCACACCTAGAGTACTGCGTATAGTTTTGGTCTCCGTATTTAAGGAGGGATATACTTGCATTGGAGGCAGTTCAGAGAAGGTTCACTTGGTTGATTCCTGAGATGAGGGGTTGACTTATGAAGAAAGGTTGAGCAGGTTGAGCCTCTAATCATTGGCGTTCAGAAGAATGAGAGGTGATCTTATTGAGACATATAAGATAATGAGGGAGCTCGATAAGGTAGATGCAGAGAGGGTGTTTCCACTCATGGGGGCATCTAGAACTGGAGGCATAGTTTTAGAATAATGGGTTGCCCATTTAAAATTGAGATGAGAAGGAATTTCTTCTGAGGGTTGTAAATCTGTGGCATTCTCTGCCCCAGAGAGCTGTGGAGACTGAGTCATTGAATATATTTAAGGTGGAGATAGATAGATTTTTGAGCGATAAGGGAGTAAAGGGTTATGAGGAGTGCAGGGAAGTAGAGCTGAGCCCATGATCAGATCAGCCATGATCTTATTGAATGGCGGAGCAGGTTCGAGGGGACAAATGGCCTACTCCTGCTCCTATTTCTTATGTGAGCCTCACCAAATCAATCAACAAATCTCTCTTCATGCATTTCACTTCTCAGATACTGATAGACGTCAGTGCCACAGTGTTCATCAGCTAGGGGATTAAGGCGTTCTTGACATTCATCTCATTTCTGTGCATCTTTTTCCTCCCCCCACTTTACCCCTGGCTATTTTCTCCCATTTAATAATAATAGCGTCATTCAAGATAAACCTATGCAACTAAGGGTTTACATCCACCTTTGCGCTAACTTCCCAGCTGATGCACGGACTGTATCTTGAAGTGCAGATTGGCAGGCACTGTTGATGTCATAAATACATTCTGCTCCATTAATAACTATTCATGCAGCAGATTTGAATCACCAGCGATATAGTATGAAACGAAATGGAGAGCTTGGAATGGAGGAGTAAAGACACATAAAGCAATGAGAAACACGATGCCAGCTGTCAGTTTCCTGAGCGGGAACCACAACTGTTTCCTCTGGTGTGCTCATTCTCTGAGGGACATGCTTCTCTTTGTTACAATAAAGGTGAAACCCAAGGACTTTACAATCTGCGCAACCCCTCACCTCATGGTATCGTACTGTGCTGCTTATCACCAGCATTATGTTGTATTTGTTTATGATTGTGTCAACTCACTGCCTTTGTCTCCTCTTTACAAAACCATGCGGCTCGTAGGTTACCATCTTTGGTCAAGTCGAAAAACTCAGCAAGGGGATTCTAAGGTTTTATTGATGAAAATTAATTGAACACTTTAATCTTAATAGCTAATGCACTTGTATCATGAGATACAGAAATAAGTCAGAAACCTTATTCTTATTTTCAAGGATCAGAACTTGCTATATTTCAGAAATTTCACGACAACCCACTGAAAACTTGTGGCTGTCCATTCTAGCCCCGCCAACTAGTTCCCCATAAAGTAGGGTAGGAGGAAAAGAGAGAGCAGATAATCCAGAGGGATGCTTTACAGCCTGTGGTGTGCTATAACTAGCTGCAAGGAATTCCGCAGTGGTCTGCATTAGTTCAGCCTCAGATTTTCCCAGTAAGACAAGTACAGTACCTCCATGCTTCCATCCTTCTCCCACTCCTATGTGACAAGTTGGCCGTGACTTGTCACTCACTAATAGACAAACACCTTCCTGGCGGAATGTGTTGCTATATCAATGCACTCGGCCAGGTTTGTCTAGCCACTTATCTTAAATATCATTGCTAGTAACTTCTATGCAAGATAAGTAATCGTTGGATCTCTCAAAAAAAAAAATTATCTTATTTTCTAAAATGTAAAATCTCCCATCCACCAATATAAAGCGCACAGAATTATAAAGCTGCACTCTGTGGGGTTGAAATTTGACTTTGTTGCGCCCGTTTGCAAGCTGCTGCCTTGTGCCGAGCAGGAACGGGCGGTAGAACGATTAAAATAGCACTTAGTGCCCGACCCCACCAACGTTCAAGTCGCAGCCATTTTGGTTGGGGCCTTGAAAGGGATGACATAGACACCCACCAGAAACAGACAAGAGCCTCATTAGTCCATGTAGTTCGCACCACTGACGTCAATAGAACCTCGATGCAATTTTAAATTACCAATGGGCGAAGTGTGCGTTGCGCACAACCCTCTCACTGGTAATTGGCAATGAGCAGTTTATAATCAGTGGCCCTTAAAGGGATCTCTGCAGGTCGAGTCAAAGGAAGTTTAAAAAAACCGGGTTTGTAAATTATTTTTCTGGGGTCTGGAGGAGCCCTCCATCAGGATCACTTGCCTGCAGCGGCAGGGCCATATTCGGCACGGGGCATCATCTGCATAGAAGCGGTGAGCTCCGAACACCAATCCGGTGTCGAAAAGCAGCTTGTAGATTCCATCTGCAGCAATTGGGGCCGGCTGTGTCACCGGCAGTGGCCCTCAGATAGATCCAGGAGGGGGAATGAGGGAAGAGCCAAGCCCGAGAGCGGCCAAGCCTAGGCCAGCAGTGGCCCGCAGCTCGCTTGTGGAGGCAGGAGGAGCATTCCTGATCATTCCGACTCCACACAAAATGTAAATTTACTTTGGGACTGTTTTTCAGCAGCTTCCAGGGATCTCTAATGGTCGCTGGTACAAATGGACAGAGCTTATATGCAATTTGGACTCCAATTTTACAATCGATGTCCTACAACCAGCATAGGATCCTGATTTGCACAATCAATTAGCCCAACGCCTGTTCCAGGCAGGCACCCTGGCAACGTTCCCTCTAATTCTTTTTGGCCCATGCGGCCCCTTTAACATGCTGAGCGGGCCATTCAAAATTCTGGCTTTTCTAATTAAAAGCTGATTCACCGACTGCACGAGACCTTCAGAGTGCCGCTCAGCTTAAAAGGAACATTGCATCTGGGTCTCAAAGTTTACCTGATCCAATATGGTGGCACTAAACCTCTGGTACAGATTGTGCACGGGAGATTTAGGTAACTTTTCCTCATTTTACACCTGTACAAGTAAATGATAAATTCTTGCAATTGTCTTTAAACAGTATAATATTAGAAGACTTTGACCCAGAGTTTGCTGTGGCAGGGCATCTAACCATGTCTGCAATGTTCATGCATGTTTAGGTTTTAAAAATGTTTGTATAGCAAGTTGCTGAAAGTGTAAGCTGATAGAGGCACAGCAAAGGAAACAGCATCTGTGTCGCCTTAACCAATCGGGTTGAAGGACTGAGAAGCAAGTGTAAGTTATAATGGGTGAATTCAATATCAAATCAGGTACAGAAAGAGAGGGAAAGAAAGATTGGATTAAGGGAGGAAGAAAAGAGACAAAGGAAAAGTAAAAATTGTAATTTAAATTTTTTTTTACATTTTTAAAATCCCCAACAACAATTAATACCTGAAGGAATGAGACTCCACACTTGTAATCGTTAATTTTTAGTGCCAGAGAGATTGATTGGCAGTAATTAACAATTATCGTGTGGTTAAAATGGTACTTGTGTTTGTAATGACTAGATTTGACTTTCTGTAGTGAGCTTAGTTTGTATCTACCAAGCAAATACAACATCTTCACGTCGTTCAATACATGTCAGTAGTGAAGTAGACAGGGAAATGCCGTTTTTGGGAAGCTAACAGTGCAGCAGCACAACTCTGACAGAAACTTTGGATATTGGCATTTAACTCTGCATCTGCTCCTTGCCTGAAGTAGCTGTACCATTTATGCATACATAATTGCGAGCGCCAGTAGCCTCACTTGTTGTTTTGACAACATAATTTGGCCCATTAGCTTGCATTATTAGCTCATCCTCAGTTTCTACTACTGCATGGCCTTTCATTCAACTATGAAACTGACATAGGTGACGGACCATGTTCTATAATTTGATGCTGTCCATCGGTGACGAGAGAAAGCTAAGTTCTCTCTGCTGCAATCCAGGAAAATGGCTGTGTACATCACATTACAGCTGCAGTATGCTGACATTGATATTTTTTGTTTTTTAACAGCAGTTTTGCAATTCATCTTTCAAGGGGATCATTATCAAGTTTAATTGGGTTTAACCCCAAAATCACACGGCTTACCTATATTGTACTTTCCTCTCTCTTTTCGTCCAACAACACCACACATTGTTTGTTGTGTACGCGTAAATAACTGACAAACTGAGCCAGGAGAAAAGTAACTTAAACCGTGTGCTTTATACAACCCAAAATGGAGTCTCGAACCAGCATGAACCAGAATACAGCAATACTGCTCCATGATGAAAGAGCAGACAGCTGATCAGTTCCGAGACTTTTTGCTACAGCTGTTTTGTAAAAGGGTGAAAGAGTGGTGCAGACTGACAATCCTTTTGTGGCACATTTCCTTCCTTTCAAGCAGAATCTTGCCCGTGCTTGGCACTTCACCCTGTCAGCACAACTAAGTCTAGGATCCAGGCACTCTTGGCATGCAACTTCTTAATAGACCCTTGCCAGTTGTGCTCTGTGACTGCCCCAGGAGATGCGTAGAAACAACTCTAGACGCTGCCCTCTTGAATTTTCCCTCTCTCTCCCCTGTGAGGAAGTACATTCAGATACTTCCCCCACAGGGGCACAGCTGTGATCAGATTTTACTACACGAATCCATGGGCTCCAAACCCTAGCACTTCGAACTGTTGCACCAGTGTGCTGTTCTATCCTGTGCCTTTTGATGTGCAAGTTTAAGATCGATATGCAGAAAAGGGTTTGTAATTTTTTTTTAAAAGATATTGTGAAATCACATTTTTAAGTAGGAAAGGCTCAAGAATGAGGCCGGGATTCTACTAGGAATACAAAGTGATCTTGAGGGTCTTTTCCTGTGCCCTCATTAAAAGATGTTGTGCCCTGATGCTTTATTTTCATGTATGATTTTTCTCCCGTGCTAAGGTTCAGTTTCATGGGTGCAGTTCCATGAGTGAGCCCAGTGAGAGTCACTAAGCTGTATAACTAAGCCCGATATAATCTTCCTACCTGTATGTATTATAGGAGTCCCGAGAATGCAATTGGAGGTTGGAATCCTGGCTGAGTCCTTTTTAAATACTAAGGAATGCGGAGGCAACTATTGGATCCCCTATCCCAACTCTGGTTGAGTTTAATTAACACAACTGCCGATCAATTCTGGGACTCCCATAATGATTCGAATGGCTCAGTTCCATATTGGGTATTATGCTTACCAGCTGAGCCAATGGAGTAGCCCATAATCTTTTACAATATTTACAAAATCCACAATATTTTAAGAGAGCACTGTCTTCATGAAAATGGTTGTCAAACCTTTTTTTTGCTTCAGAAGGGAGAAGAGGCGTGCATCACATCTATCGTCGTAAGATTGTGTAGGAAAAGGGATAATACCTTTCAATCTGATTTATTTTCATTGCATCAAATTTTGCTGAAACAAATGCTATTTTTCATGAAAATGGTGCTGCTTAAAATATTTTGGGCTGATAAGTGTAATGAACTAAAGTCTGGTGGGTTCAAGGGTCAAAGAGACTAAGTGATATGAAACTTCGGTGTGACTTCTAGCGTTTGACAATCAACTAGTTGACACTGCGTGAATTTGTCTTGCTTTACTCGCCACAGAATAAAATTAAAAGAAGTTTACAAAATGATAAGGCATCTTTCAGTCCATCATGTTTGTGTCAGCTCTTAAAGAGCTATCCACTTAGCAATGGCCAACACATGTTAAAAAATCCAAGCACAGGCATCTTCCACCCTTCACGATGTAGTTCGGGATCTGGAATATTAGGTCCTTCATTGAAACACCTGTGAACTCATCCCTTTTTGGCGTGGAAGCAAGTCATCCTTACTTCGAGGAACTGCCTATGATGATGATTCCCTGCCCTTTCTCTGATACCCTTTTAATTTATTTTTTTTTTAAAACATTTTTTCACTTCCCTTTTATAGGCTATTATAGATTCTGCGTCCACCACTGTTCCTGGTAGGGCATCTCATATACTAATAAACCTTTGCTTAAGGAAAACAATTCTCTGAACCGCTCCCTTTGTCCTTTATCTTAAATTTATGGCATTTAGTTTCTGAATTACTAACTAGCAGAAATTGTTTTCCTCTATTTACTTCAGAAAGTGTTTAAGCACTTTTATCAGATCTCTTTTTAACTTCCTCTGTTCAAATAAAAATTCTTCTGGTTTCTCTAGTCTCTCCTCATAAATAAAGCCTCTCACCCCAGGTATTTTAGTGAATTTCTTCTGCAAGGTCTCCATCGATTTGATATTCTTCCTAAAGCAGGGCACCCAGAACTGAGTACAATATTCTTCTCGGTCTAACCAATTATTTATATAACATTTCCTCTTTGCTTTTGCACTTTATACCCCTGTTTATAAAACCAAAGGTCACATCTGCTTTTTTCTTTGACAGTTTTATCAATTTGTACTACAATTTTAAAAACTAAACGTGCAAGTATCTCTACTTTTGATGTTTTAACATTAAGTATATATGTCCTCTCATTCATCATCCTAAAATGTATCACCTCACTGCATTTCTCTGCATGAATTTTTATTTCATATCTGTCCAATTTACTAACCTGTTTATATCCTCCTGAAGTTAGTAACAGCTCTCTTTAGTTAACCACTCTCTCTATCATTATGTCTGCTATGATATAGTGAGGAGCAATTATTCCTGGGGACACCAGGATTTACACCCCTCCAGTCCAACAAATATCCATTAACCATTTGTCTGTGTTCTGTCCTTTAAATAAATTCCTATCAATAATGCCACACTCCTTTGAATACCAGGTGTCTTAGAAACATAGAAACATGGAAAATAGGTTCAGGAGTAGGCCATTCGGCCCTTCAAGCCTGCACCACCATTCAATAAGATCATGGCTGATCATTCACCTCAGTACCCCTTTCCTGTTTTCTCTCCATACCCCTTGATCCCTTTAGCCGTAAGGGCCATATCGAACTCCCTCTTGAATCTATCTAATGAACTGGCATCAACAACTCTCTGTGGCAGGGAATTCCACAGGTTAACAACTCTCTGAGTGAAGAAGTTTCTCCTCATCTCAGTCCTAAATGGCTTACCCCTTATCCTTAGACTATGTCCCCTGGTCCTGGATTTCCCCAACATCGGTAACATTCTTCCTGCATCTAACCTGTCCAGTCCCGTCAGAATTTATGTTTCTGAGATCCCCTCTCATCCTTCTAAACTCCAGTGAATACAGGCGCAGTCGATCCAGTCTCTCCTCATATGTCAGTCTTACCATCCCGGGAATCAATCTGGTGAACCTTTGCTGCACTCCCTCAATAGCAAGAACGTCCTTCCTCGGATTAGGAGACCAAAACTGAACACAATATTCCAGGTGAGGCCTCACTAAGGCCCTGTACAAATGCAGTAAGACCTCCCTGCTCCTATACTCAAATCCCCTAGCTATGAAGACCAACATACCATTTGCCACCTTCACCGTCTGCTGTACCTGCATGCCAACTTTCAATGACTGATGTACCATGACACCCAGGTCTCGTTGCACCTCCCCTTTTCCTAATCTGCTGCCATTCAGATAATATTCTGCCTTCGTGTTTTTGCCACCAAAGTGGACAACCTCACATTTATCCACATTATACTGCATCTGCAATGCATTTGCCCACTCACCTAACCTGTCCAAGTCACCCTGCAGCCTTTTAGCGTCTTCCTCACCGCTCACACCGCCACCCAGCTTAGTGTCATCTGCAAACTTGGAGATATTACACTTAATTCCCTCATCCAAATCATTAATGTATATTGTAAATAGCTGGGGTCCCAGCACTGAGCCCTGCAGCACCTCCACTAGTCACTGCCTGCCATTCTGAAAAGGACCCGTTTATCCCGACTCTCTGCTTCCTGGCTGCCAACCAGTTCTCTATCCACATCAATACATTACCCCCAATACCATGTGCTTTAATTTTGCACACCAATCTCTTGTGTGTGACCTTGTCAAAAGCCTTTTGAAAGTACAAATACACCACATCCACTGGTTCTCCCTTGTCCACTCTACCAGTTACATCCTCAAAAAATTCTAGAAGATTTGCCAAGCAGGATTTCCCTTTCATAAATCCATGCTGACTTGGACCGATCCCGTCACTGCTTTCCAAATGTGCTGCAATTTCATCTTTAATAATTGATTCCAACATTTTCCCCACTACTGATGTCAGGCTAACCGGTTTACAATTATTGCTTTCTCTCTCCCTCCTTTCTTAAAAAGTGGTGTTACATTAGCTACCCTCCAATCTATAGGAACCGATCCAGAGTTGATAGACTGTTGGAAAATGATCACCAATGCATCTACTATTTCTAGGGCTACTTCCTTAAGTACTTTGGGATGCAGACTATCAGGCCCCGTGGATTTATCGGCCTTCAATCCCATCAATTTCCCTAACACAGTTTCCTGCCTAATAAGGATTTCCTTCAATTCCTCAATTTTATTAACAAGCCTCTTGTGCAGCATCTTATCAAATACCGTTTTAAAATTCATAGATAGGAAACCTACTTTATTTCCTTTATCAATACACTACTATTTTCTCAAAGAACTGTATTAAATTGAGGAGACATGACTTGCTTTTTACAAATTCATGCTAGCTGTCCTTAATTAACCCATGCCTTTCTAAGTGAGTATGAATTTTGTTCTGTATTATGGCTTTTTGAATATTATCGCCACTAATGTTAGGCTGACTGATCTGTAGTTACCTGGTTTATCTCTTCTTGAACAGAAGTATTACAATAGCAATGCACCAGTCTTCTGGCACCACTTCCATATCTAAGAATATTTGAAAATTTGTGATTGGAGCCTTTGTTATTTCCACTTTGACTTCCCATATGAAAGCAGGCCATTTCCATTTCCATTTTGGGTTCCACCAATTTTTGCAGTATTACTTCTCTATTCATGGCTATCCATTCTAATGCTCCACTCCTCCTCTTGTAGCCTTTTATTTCTACTTTACACAATTCTGTGAATGTTATCATATGGTACTTGGATCTCCCCTGATAATACCAATCGATTATTCAGATTTTGTGATCCTTTATTGTTTTGCTGTAGTATAATTTTATTCCTGATTGTTTGACCAGGCAAATTGTTCATGGTGACAAAATGTTCAAATACCAGGACGACAAAGAAAAGTCAGATGAAACATTTTAATCAAAAGCCTTTGTGTTGTGGAATAAACAATTGGGAAAGTTCCTTGAAGGATACAAGTTTGAAGAGACAATTGGGTCAGTCTCTGCCTGATCTAATTCAATCAGAGAAGAGATTGAAGGATATAGTGAGTAAGTAGATAGATGAGATTGCTCTATCGAAAAACAACTTGTTGGGCATAATGTTCCTTCATGATGATAATTCTTAATTCCTGTTCACATTCACATATATGATTCCAATTGGGATTGATATTCCACAATCCAGATAGTAAAACTGGTATTAGGGTTTCGCTGCGTTTAATGCTCTCCATTTTCAACTTGCCGGTAAAACTGCTATCATTTCTTGCAGCACAAACTAAACCATATCTCTTTTCATACTAAAGATACTCTGGCAATTTAAGGAAAAAAATCAATTTGGTACTGTAGACATGTAAAAAATGCAGTTGATTCACAGATAATTTTAGTGCAGCAACCTGGGCATCTCATTCTGGTAATAAGTAACCATAGATGGGAATCTGGCAGTCTGTCAGTAACATAGGTATTGTGATATTTTAGTCACTGTAAAATGCATTACAGCACAGGACATTTCACTTCAGAATATTTGAAGTTTGTCAGCCAGAATGCTGACAATCAACAATCGCTGACATGAGTAGGGATCAAATTGCCACCAGTTGTTAGACCTTGCATTTGACATTTGTCAAACTCGCTGTGTCCCATAATACTATAATCTGTTCCCATAATATTAGATATTTGTATAAGAGTCGGAACATTACACTATATAACAAGATCCATTGCAATATAAAAGAAGTTGTCAGATTGAGAAAGGTAGTGGAATGTAAGCGGGGTGAAATAGTGGGCCAGGCCTAAAAAAAACACTTGCAAGAGTTGACTGGGGTAGGCAAAAAGAAACATTTGATGGGAGAACAAGAATGCCTTTTTACCCAGTATTTTTTTTACACTTTTTTGGGGGGATATGAGTGATGCTAGTGACGCCGTATTTATTGCCCTGGCCTAGATGCCGTCAAAATGTGGTAGTGGGCCTTCACTGCAGTTGATTCCACAATGTACTCCCACAATGATGTTGGATAGGTAATTCCAGGATATTGACCCAGCAATGATGAAAGAAGTCAGGATAGTGTGTGACTTGGATGGGAACTTGGAGATAATGGTGTTCTCATGACATTGGTTTCTAGATCATTGAACCTTTGGCAATTACGACTCGGTGAATGCGTCTGAAAGGAGAATTATATGCAGGCCATGTGATCATATGATATTCTGCCATTTGAGTTACTCAACTAATTTGATATTGCATCTGTTTCATATGTTGTCACCTTCCAACAGCCAATGGCTGTGTGTGCAAGGCCTAAATGGTTCCTTGAAACAGAATGGTAGATGTGGCAGCCTTTTCGACACAAATTGAGCGTAAAACACGAGCAAGAAGTTGAAGTGAGGCCTTGCCTTGTGCGACTGCATAAAAGCTCTCCCTCGCCCATTCCCTTAGTGACGTCCACACTAATTGTTTGGAGGGCCTGCTCCTCATGTTGGTTGAGGCGACACAGGTTATGCCTTCACTCCTCTCTAAGATTGCATGCAGACATCCACAAAAAAAAACGAAGACAGGAGAATTTCTGCATTAGCATTTCATTTAGGTGCAGCCATTTGCCCAGCGTACTTTCCACCTGATACAATAGGCGTGGAGAAAGTTTTATAAATCATAATGGAATGGTGAACAAGCATGTAATATTCTGTGAGTGTAATAAAGCCTTGGCCTTCATCAGCCATCAAGTTGGAACCCACATGTAAAAACAGATTATCTGGGCATTATCACATTATTGTTTGTGGGGCCTTACTGTGCACAAATCAGCTTCTGCATTTCCTTACATTTTTGCAGTGACTACATCTCAGAAGTACTTCATTGGCTGTACAATGCTTTGGGATGTCTTGAATAAGGTGAAAGGCACTAGAGAAATGCAAGTCTTTTTTTTTCTTTTGTTGGTGGCCAGTTACAGAATAACATTGTCAGAAGTTGAGAACAGGATGCCTGTCCATTTTCTTGGCCACGGTTTAGAACTATAAAGATGGAAGGGAAAAGGTATAAAATATGAACAAAAGAAAAGTACAATTTACTCAAAGCTATGAGTTTATCATGCATTTCACCATAGAAGATACATGCAGCAGTAACTTGCATTTAAAATGTCCAAGCACTCCTACTCCTCCTGGCCCCACAAGTGAAGATTTTTTAAAAATTCACTTACCAGCTCCTCTTCCTGCTAGATTAGCCTGGCGGGGAAGCCACAATGGCTTCTCTGAGCAGGCCTCGGCTTAACATTGTAATCGGGCCCTGATGATGTCATCAGAGCCTGATCTCCATATTTAAAGAAGGACCCCGCAGCTTCCTACAGGTGTCCAGCTCGCATGCTCACAGGCATGTTAATCAGAACCTGAGGGAAGCCAGCAGGACCGGTGCAGATACATCACACGGGGGATTTTAACTGCCTGCTCATCTTGTTACCACCAGACATGATTATAATTGACACTTTTGTGTTGGCGGGCCAATGGAGGTTGGTGAGAAAGGGGGTGATAAGGGATTGAGATTTGATGTGGGACAGGATCCTCGGCTGGGGAAGTTTGGACGAATTGCAGTTTGTATAGGATGGAACAGAGATACACAAGAACAGGAGTAGGTCATTCAGCCCCTCGAGCCTGTTCTACCATTCAATTTGATCATGGCTTATCTGTGGAACTTGAGTGGTCACAGAGGAGAGCTTTAGAGGAGTCACATCTGGAGGTAACGTAGGCAGGGATGAGGATTGTGATGAGGGTAGAGCTGTTGCAGAGATGGAAACAGTTGACGATGATAACAAAAAGAATATGGGAATTGAAGTTCAGTTCAGGGTCGAACAGGACAGAGATTGCACACCGTTGAGTTCAGTATATGCGTGCAGCAGACAAGGGAAATGGAATTCCAGAGGGAAATCTTGGCAGAGGCTGAACAGGATGAATTTGGCCTTGCTGATTTTAAGGAGAAAGTTCCTGTTATCAGATGAGCAGTTTGAGGGTACAGAGTAGTTGTCAAGTTGAGGGTGATGGCGGAGAAGTAAAGCTGGATGCTGTCAGCTTACACTTAAACCTGCTGAAATGAAACACTCCTTTGGACCCATTGTTGCTTCAGTAAATTGTGTGTGTGTGTGTGTGTGTGTGTATATTTGTCAGTATCCTGTTTGGGATTTACTTTTCAGAACATAAGAACATAAGAAATAGGAGCCAGGAGTAGGCCATTTGTCCCCTGTTGCCTGCTCCACCATTTAATAAGATCATGGCTGATCTGATCATGGACTCAGCTCCACTTCCCTGCCCGCTCCCCATAACCCTTTATTCCCTTATCACTCAAAAATCTGTCTATCTCCACCTTAAATATATTCAATGACCCAGCCCCATCAGCTATCTGGGGCAGAAAATTCCATAGATTTACAACCCTCTGAGAGAAGAAATTTCTCCTCATCTCAGTTTTAAATAAGCAGACCCTTATTCTGAGACTATGGGCTTAAATCTCCCCAACCCCTTTTTCTGGCGCCCTCATCCAAGGTGCGCAGCTTTTGTCCTCCTCCAAGCGCACCGAAAATCTTCCTCTCGATTGAGGCCGCTCCCCAGCCTCTCCTCGGTGATGGCGCAGCAATCAAAGTAACTCCTGGGGAAATTTAGGTCCTATGTCCCCAAGTTTTAGTTTCCCCTATGAGTGGAAATATCCTCTCTACATCCACCTTGTCGAGCCCCCTCATTATCTTTCATGTTTCAATAAAATTACCTCTCATTCTTCTGAACTCCAATGTATATAGCCCAACCTACTCAACCTATCTTCATAAGTCATCCCCCTCATCTCCGGAATCAACCTAGTGAACCTTCTCTGAACAGCCTGCAATGCAAGTATATCCTTCCTTAAATACGGAAACCAAAACTGTACGCGGTAGTCCAGGTTTAGCCTCATCAATACCCTGTACAGTTGTTGTCATGTATCTCACACTACTGTATATAACTATATTTTACCATGCTATACATGACTAATTAGATATGATCTATAACCACAAGCATACTTTACCACCAGGGGTGCACTTGCAGGAGACATTGCATACCTGTTCCACACAGGTGTATAAAGGCAGGTCTCAGGCAAGTGTGGCACTCGAGAGCTGTGAAATAAAGGTGCAGGTCCAGAGTGACCTTGACTTCAGCATGTGCCTCGTGTAAGTCTGTACTGCAGGGTCAGGACTTTATAGTTGTAGCAGGACTTCTCTGCTTTTATACTCTATTCCCCCTTGCAATAAAGACCAGCATTCCATTTGCCTTCCTGATTACTTGCTGTACTTGCATACTAACGTTTTGTGTTTCATACACAAGGACTTCCAGGTCCCTCTTTACTGCAACACTTTGCAATTATTCGCCATTTAAGTTACAATTTACTTTTCTATTTTTTCTGCCAAAGTGGATTGCCATGTATTCAACTATCATTGTAACCCATGTATAAGCTGACCTAAGTTGTACACCTTGAGAACATTGGCCACAAGGGGTGAACTTGTGGGAGACATCCCTAACCTGGACTTTCAGGTATAAAAGGGGAAGCTCCACCCACCTTAATCACTTGAGGTCTTGGTAATAAAGTTAACTGGTCACAGAGTGACCTTCTCTCAAATATGGGCCTCATGTGCATTTATACTGTATAGTAAGGATATATCATTGGTGACGAGAAACTGGGATTTAAACCACGGGGGCATGGCCACTAGCAGCACAGAAGAGAGATACTGTGTTGGTGATGATTGGGACGACTTTATTGAGAGACTACAGCAAAGTTTTGTCACTAAGGAATGGTTGGGACAGGATTCGGCCGACAAACGCAAGGCACATCTGACGGTTTGTGGATCCAGAACGTACTCCCTGATGAAGGACCTTCTAGCGCCAGAGAAGCTGGCGGACAAGACGTTCGAAGAGCTCAGTAAGTTGATCGGGGAACACCTTAAACCGGCGAGCAGCATGCACATGGCGAGACACCGGTTTTACACGCACCAGCGGCAAGAAGGGCAAAGCGTTCCAGACTTCGTGGCAGATCTCCGGCGACTGGCGAGCCTATGTAAGTTCCCAGATGCGTGCAGAGCGGAGATGCTGCGAGACTTTTTTTATTGAGGGCATTGGGCACGCTGGGGTTTTCAAGAAACTGATTGAGACCAAAGACTTGACCTTGGAAGCGGCGGCTATGATAGCCCAGACATTTATCTCAGGGGAGGAAGAGACCAGAATGATGTATGACAAAAATCTTAGCTCAAATGCAGCAAACAACCAGGGAGTCAACATTGTTAACGTGACACACAGTTCTCTAGGCAGACAAGGGCAATCGGACATGCCCCAGCATGTAGTCGAACCCAAAGGGGGAATTCAACAGAGACAATGGCTAGCTGAACGGCGATTCATGCCATCGCAATGGACAATGCGGCCAGTAATGGGGCCATTAACACCTGTTAATGGTACGATTAAGGACAGTTACAGAGACAGTCAGAGAAGATCGACTGGTAATGGACCTTTTGTTTCCAACAACGGGGCCTCCAGCTCATGTTGGAGGTGTGGAGGCAAACACCCAGCCAGAGCTTGCAGGTATCAGCAATATACCTGCAGAAACAGCAACGTCAGCGGTCACTTGGCGCGTATGTGCAGGAAGCATGCAACCAGGTTGATGTATGAGGAGGACGGGCCTGATGTAAGACCTACGAGGCCAAATGAATACTTGGGGAAATCGCTGGAAGCTGAAGTTCAGCGAGTTCATATGGAGCACATATAGAGTTCATATACCAGGATGCCACCGATAATGATGAAAGTGCTCCTCAATGGCATCCCAGTATTAATGGAGCTAGACACAGGGGCCAGCCAGTCCCTGATGAGTATCAAACAGTTCGAAAGGTTATGGGTGTCCAAGGCCAGGAGGCCAAAATTATTGCCGATTGACGCACAGCTACGGACATATACAAAGGAGATCATTCCGGTGCTAGGCAGCGCCACGGTAGTCGTGACCCACAAAGATTCAGAGAACAGGTTGCCACTCTGGATTGTCCCGGGGATGGTCCCGCACTACTGGGGAGGAGTTGGCTTGCTGTCATGAACTGGAAATGGGGCGATGTCAGTGCAATTTCTTCTGTGGAGCGAGTATCATGCTCACAGGTCCTGGACAAATTTGACTCATTATTTCAACCCGGCATCGACACATTCATTGGGGCCAAGGTAGTGATTCACATAAACCCGGACACGAGGCCAGTACACCACAAGGCCAGAGCGGTGCCGTACGTGATGCGGGAAAAGATAGAATGCGAATTGGATCGCCTGCTGAGGGAAGGCATCATCTCGCCAGTCGAATTCAGTGACTGGGCGAGCCCGATCGTGCCGGTGCTCAAGGCGGATGGGTCAGTCAGGATATGTGGTAATTACAAAGCCACCATCAATCGGGTGTCACTCCAAGACCAGTACCCGCTACTGAGAGTGGAGGATCTCTTTGCGACGCTATCCGGTGGCAAGCTTTTTTCAAAATTGGACCTGACCTCAGCTTACATGACCCAGGAGCTGGCGAATGAGTCGAAGAAGTTGACCACCATCACGACACTCACGGGGTTGTTTGAGTATAACACATGTCTGTTCGGGATTCGTTCGGCCGCCGCGATCTTTCAGCGAAATATGGAAAGCCTCCTCAAGTCGATTCCAGGGACAGTGGTTTTTCAAGACGACATCCTCATCACGGGTCGCGATACTGAAGAACACCTCCACAACCTGGAGGAGGTGCTACGCAGACTGGACTGGGTAGGACTGCGACTGAAAAAGGCGAAATGCGTCTTCTTGGCTCCAGAGGTAGAATTCGTGAGGAGGAGGGTAGCAGCAGACGGGATCAGACCAACTGCGTCCAAAACAGAAGCGATCCAGAGAGCACCCAGACCCCGTAACACGATGGAGCTGTGTTCGTTCCTGGGGCTCCTGAACTATTTTGGTAACTTTCTTCCCAAATTGAGCACGCTGTTAGAGCCACTACACATGCTCCTATGCAAAGGTCGCGATTGTGTCTGGCGGGACAGCCAGGAAAGGGCTTTTGATAGAGCACGCAATTTGTTATGCTCCAACAAACTTTTAACGTTATATGACCTGTGTAAGAAACTTGTTTTAACGTGCGATGCGTCGTCCTATGGGGTCGGATGTGTGTTGCAGCATGTGAATGCCAATGGTCAGTTACAGCCGGTAGCTTATGCCTCCAGAAGTCTTTCCCAGGCAGAAAGGGGCTACGGGATGGTAGAAAAGGAAGGGCTAGCATGTGTATTTGCAGTAAAAAAAACTGCACCAGTATCTGTTTGGCAGGACATTTGAGCTGGAGACTGATCACAAACCCTTAACGTCCCTTTTGGCCGACAACAAGGCCATAAATGCAAATGCATCGGCCCGCATAAAGAGGTGGGCACTCACGTTAGCCGCCTATGATTACACAATTCGGCACAGACTGGGCACTGAAAACTGCGCTGATGCATTCAGCAGGCTCCTACTAGCCACCACTGAAGAGGCAACTGAGTATGATGCTGAGATGGTCATCGCTGTTGAAGCTTTCGAAAGCGAAGGCTCACCTGTGACAGCCCGTCAGATTAAAGTCTGGCCAAGTAAAGACTCGCTACTGTCTTTAGTTAAGAAATGTGTCCTGAATGGGGACTGGGCATGCCCTGAGGAATTTAAACTGTTTCATAGACACAAGGATGAACTCTCGATTCAGATCGATTGCCTACTGTGGAGAAACTGAGCAGTCATGCCCCAGATGGGCAGAGAGGTGTTTATCAGAGAACTTCACTGTAAAGTCCTGTCCCCTCAGTACAGATTCACACGAGGCATGTAGTGAAGTCAAGGTCACTCTGGACCTGCACCTTTATTTCACAGCTCTGGAATGCTGCACTTGCCTGAGACCTGTCCTTATATACCTGTCTCTTGCAAGTGCACCCCTGGTGGTAAGGTATGCTGGTGGTTACAGGTCATATCTTATTACAGTCGTGTATAGCATGTTAGGATACAGTTATATATAATAGTGTAAGATACATGACATCACCCTCCCCCAAGGTCTTATTGTCTTTATAGGTTCAGTCTCTCAGGTGGTCTACGCTCTCGCGTGGAGCGTCTGAGTTGTGGTTCAGTTGTTTGCCTTGGTGTCTGTTTTTCTTTGGGTGTGGTTGCTGGTATCTCACCTGGGCTGTCTGTTTCGATTGGTGTGATTGTTGTTGACTCGCCTGGGCTGTCTGTTTTGATTGCCCTTTCCTCAGGTTGTTCCCTCTGTCTGTCCACCAGGTGTGGTGTGAGTTCCACATTGTAGTCTGCCTCTGGTTCCGCAGTGTTGTTGGTAAATCTGCTTTTGACTTGGTCTACATGCCTCCGGCAGGTTTTGCCATTGTCCATTTGTACTACCAGTAGCCTGTTTCCTTCCTTGCCCGTTACTGTCCCTGCAAGCCATTTGGGACCCCTGCCATAGTTTAGTACAAACACTTTGCCCCCTATCTCATTCCATCTCCCCCTCGAATTTCTGTCAAAGTACTCAGTCAGCTTACGGCGCTTTGCCTCAACGATTTCGTGCATGTCTGGGAGGATTAATGAGAGCCTTGTTTTTAAAGTCCTTTTCATCAACAGTTGTGCGGGAGGGATCCCAGTCAGTGCGTGCGAACGAGATCTGTATGCCAGCAGCAGTCGCGACAGGCGACTCTGCAGTGTGGGACCTTGGATTTTAAGCATGCCTTGTTTAATGATTTGCACTGCTCTCTCCGCCTGGCCGTTGGAGGCCAGCTTGAATGATGCTGTCTTGACGTGATTGATGCCATTGTCAGTTATAAAATCTTGGAATTCTGCGCTGGTGAACCACGGACCATTGTCACTGACCAATATGTCAGGGATTCCGTGCGTTGCAAACATGGTTGCGAGGCTCTCCACAGTGGTGCAGGTTGTGCTCGAGTTTAAAATGGTGCATTCGATCCACTTTGAAAATGCATCTACAACTACGAGGAACATTTTGCCCATGAATGGGCCCGCATAGTCTATGTGCACCCGCGACCACGGTTTGGTAGGCCAGGGGCTCAGGGGAGCCTCCCTGGGGGCATTGCTGAGTTGGGCACAAATGGTGCACCTTCGGACGCAGAGCTCCAAGTCCGTGTCAATACCAGGCCACCAGACGTGGAATCTGGCTATTGCCTTCATGAGAACGATCCCCGGGTGCTCGCGGTGGAGCTCCCGGACAAATGCCTCTCTGCTTCGCAGAGGCATGACTACTCGGCTGCCCCACATCAGGCAGTCTGCTTGTAGTGATAGCTCATGCATGCGCCTGTGAAAGGGTTTTAATTCCTCGGGGCAGTCATCGCGAGCCTCTGCCCAGTCACCGGTTAGGACACATCTTTTTACTAAGGATAACGTGGGGATGCTGGCTGTCCAGGCTCTGATTTGGCGAGCCGTCATGGGCGAACCTGTGGACTCAAAGGCATTGATTGCCATGACTATCTCACAGTTCTGTTCGTCAGACCCTTCCGTGGTCGCCAGGGGTAGCCTGCTGAGCGCTTCGGCACAGTTGTTTGTGCCTGGTCTGTACCTTATGGTATAGTCGTAGGATGCCAGCATGCGTGACCACCGTTGAATTCGCGCTGAGGCGTTGGCGTTTATTGCCTTGCTCTCGGATAGCAGGGACATGAGGGGCTTGTGGTCAGTTTCTAATACGAACTTGGCCCCGAAAAGCTATTGGTGCATCTTTTTGACACCGTACACGCACGCGAGCGACTCCTTCTCTACCATTCCGTACCCGCGCTCCGCCCGCGAAAGTGACCTGGAGGCATAAGCTATGGGTTGTAATTTGCCCGCACTATTGACATGTTGCAAAACGCACCCGACCCCATACGCTGACGCATCGCATGTGAGAACTAGCTTTTTACCTGGGTCAAAGAGTCAAAACACTGTGGGAACACAGAATGTTGCGAGCCTTATTGAAGGCGCGTTCCTGGGCGTCCCCCCAAAACCAATCGCACCCCTTCCTGAGTAGCACATGGAGAGGCTCCTGCAGCGTGCTTAAGTTCTGCATAAAGTTCCCAAAGTAATTGAGTAGCCCGAGAAAGGCGCGCAGTTCTGAGACATTCCGGGGCCTGGGTGCCAGTCGAATTGCTTCTGTTTTGGATTCTGTTGGGCGGATTCCATCAGCGGCAATCCTTCTGCCCAAAAATTCAACCTCGGGTGCGAGAAACAGGCACTTGGATTTCTTGACTCGTAGGCCTACCCGATCCAACCGCTTTAGTACTTCCTCCAAATTACGGAGATGGGAGTCGGTGTCCCTGCCTGTGATAAGTATGTTGTCTTGAAATACAACCGGCCCCGGGATGGACTTGAGCAGACTCTCCATGTTGCGCTGGAATATGGCAGCTGCCGACCTGATGCCGAATGGGCATCGATTGTACATGAAAAGGCCTCGATGTGAGTTGATGGTGGTGAGTAGCTTGGATTCCTCGGTCAATTCTTGCGTCATATACGCAGATGTGAGGTCTAATTTTGAGAAAAGTTTACCTCCAGCCAATGTGGCAAATAAGTATTCCACTCTGGTCAGCGGGTACTGGTCCTGTAGGAAGACTCTGTTTATGGTAGATTTGTAGTCCCCACAGATTCGTACAGATCCATCAGGCTTCATGACTGGGACGATGGGACTTGCCAGTCGCTAAATTCCACAGGTGATATAATGCCTTCCCGCAGAAGCCTGTCTAGTTCGTGTTCAATCTTTTCCCTCATCACATAGGGTACAGCTCTGGCCTTGTGATGGACCGGTCTAGCATCCTGTGTGATGTAGATTTTGACTTTGGCCCCTTTGAAAGTGCCCACACCTGGCTGAAAGAGATGTTCAAATCGCTTTATAACTGTTGAGCAGGAGGTTGGTTTCTCTAATGACATGGCATGGACATCATCCCATTTCCAGTGTAATTTTGCCAGCCAGCTTCTCCCCAGCAGTGCTGGGGGATCTCCGGGGACAATCCACAGGGGAAGTCGGTTCACTGTTCCTTTGTGTGCGACAGAGAGCATGGTGCTGCCGAGGACTGGTACGATTTCTTTGGTATAGGTCCTTAGTTTGGTGTCGACCCTTGTGAGTTTTGGTCTGTCTCTTTTATGCGGCCATAGTTGTTCAAATTGTTGAGCGCCCATGAGAGATTGACTCGCTCCCGTATCCAACTCCATGTTGACAGGTATCCCGTTGAGTAGGACCCTCATCATTATAGGAGGCGTCCTGTTGTAGGAGCAGCGGTCATTGATCGTGTTGACCCGCTGTACATCGGTGTCCCGGGTACTGTCCCCACCGTCTTCTGGTCTGCTTTCCGACCCATCCGATTTGTATACCAGCCGAGCTGCCGTTTTTTTGCACATGCGGGCCAAATGCCCTGTATATTCACAGTTCCTGCAAACAGCCTGCTGAAATTGACATCCCCTTGACGAGTGCCCACCCCCACACCTCCAGCACAGACTGCTTCCATTGTTCCCAAAGAATGAGCTGCGTCTGGCTGATCTCTCTTGAGCTTCTCTCAGTTTGTAGTTGATTGCTTGCATTGTGGGTTGATGAGGTGTGAATGGCCATTCCTGTGGCCCTTGATGGCTTCTGGCACCACTGCCTGCTGACGAGAGCCTGTTCTCCCAGTTTTGTCTGTGTGGGGGTAGCAGCTTGTTTAGTGCTGTGAACAACTTCTTCCGATATTTCGTTAGTTGTCGTACCTGCATTGTAAATCAACCTTGTTTCTTCTTCCCCTACCAAGAATGTCTGTGCAACCAGTACTGCTGCCTCTAAGGTCAGGTTCTTGGTCTCTATGAGCTTTCGGAATATGCCTGCATGGCCTATTCCTTTAATGAAAAAGTCTCTCAGCATTTCTCTCCTCAGTTCATCAGAGAACTCACATAAACTAGCCAACCTCCGAAGTTCTGCCACGAAGTCTGGTATGCTCTGGCCCACACAGCGTCTGTAGTTGTAGAACCTGTGTCTGGTCATGTGTAGGCTGCTCGCAGGCTTCAGGTGGTCTCTTACCAGTGTGCTCAATTCTTCAAACGACTTGCTTGCTGGTTTCTCGGGTGCCAGCAGATCCTTCATTAAAGCGTATGTTTTCGAGCCACAGCTGGTGAAGAGATGGGCTCTTCTCTTGTCTGCTTTGTCGTCTCCTAACCAGTCTTTGGTTACAAAGCTTTTCTGGAGCCTTTCTATAAAGTCCTCCCAATTGTCTCCAGCATTGTACTTTTCATCTGATCCGTTGTTCGCCATTCTGTGGATTCTGTAATCCTGTAACTCGTCGCCACTGTAAAGTCCTGTCCCTTCAGTACAGATTCACACGAGGCATGTAGTGAAGTCAAGGTCACTCTGGACCTGCACCTTTATTTCACAGCTCTGGAATGCTGCACTTGCCTGAGACCTGTCCTTTTATACCTGTCTCTTGCAAGTGCACCCCTGGTGGTAAGGTATGCTGGTGGTTACAGGTCATATCTTATTACAGTCATGTATAGCATGTTAGGATAGTTGTATATAAGAATGTAAGATACATGACAGAATCCTTACAGGTGTTATGGAGGATGATGGTGTTGGTGCCGACCCTCGATTTTATAAAAAATCTCGCAGTTGAATTCCATCACTAGCCCAATGAATCCCCCCCCCCAGCCCCCCCCCCCCGTCAACCTCCCCAACAAGCCTCTGCGTGGACGCAACATGGACAGACAGAACCTGACGCCGCTGCCAGAAACAGTACATCAGCCGAGTGGGTCAGTGGAGGAGGCGCCTTTTACTCCACTCATGCAGAATAATTTATTTAGTATCTTTTTAATGTTCCAATTAATAACTTTTTAAAATTACATTAATTTTAGGATCCAGTATTTTCCCCAATGTATTTCTCCCATTTAAATCAAATTTTTTTAAAAAGTCCAGTTTAAGAGCATATTTCCGGATTTTGGACGACTTCTCCGATCTGCGCGATGTTCGGTTTATGGAATATTTTGTTTTTTGGAACTCTGGATTTCGGAGGTCGAACCTTTACTGCTCTGCATGTTTTCAACAGAGCAGCCACGCCACTTGTTTTATATATTTATATATATCCACATGAGCAAACAATGTTTAAGTGGAACAGAAACACTGATAAGAATGGGAAGAAGAGTATGCAGCAGGCAGAATGGGGATTTGAAATTGCAATGGTTTCGGAGTTTGGTCTCAAGGCTGTTGCAACTGCCAGGTTATATAGCCATCTTCTTAAATGGCTTAGCATGTTGACATCCCCAGCACTTTTTTGCCAAATATATAATATATCGGAGTAACTATTTGTATTAAGTCTCCCAAGCGAGAGTTAGGATAAATATCACCGACTCCGCCCCCTCCCCCGCGCAATTCCCACTTACCCTTTTCTGCGCATGCATCCAACATCACGTTGCCCCCGATCCAACCAGCAGCAGCCGAACACATCCGCTGAGCCTTGAGTCACCCACAGCGCTGAACCCCGAGTGGGCCGTGGGCCCTGAGCCACCTGCAGCACCGCAAGCGTCTGCTTGTTGGGGGGCGGGGAGAGCGAGAAGCGGGGAGAGAGCTTGGGGGAGTGCTGGGGGAGAGGGGAGAAAGTCTGGGAGGGGGGAGAGAGAGAGAGAGAGAGTCTGGGAGGGGAAAGAGAGCCTGAGAAGGGGGGGGGGGCAGGAGAGCGAGAGCCTGGGGAGAGGGAGAGAGAGAGCGAGCCTGGGGGGCAGGGGGGAGGGGGGGTAAAGAGAGAGAGAGACACTGCGAGGGAAGAGAGAGAGCGTATGGGGAGAGAGGGAGGGAGGGACCGACAGAGAGAGAGAGAGAGAGAGAGCCTGGGCGGAGAGAGAGAGAGCATGGGTATAGAGGGAGAGAGAGAGCTTGGGGGGAAAGATAGAGTGAGAGAGCCTGGGCGGAGTGAGAGAGAGCTTGGGTGGGGGTGAGAGACACAGGTGGGGCGGGAGAATCGGAAGGGAGAGAGGGAACTCAGAAGATGCATCACATTCTTCTAACCCCCTAGTGCGTGCAAGCTCAGTACGTGACATTCACAATGAGCACCCGGGCATTGTCATGATGAAGGCAATTGCCAGTCACACGTTTGGTGGCCAGGGATAGATGCAGACCTGGAACTTTGTTCGCAGGTGCAACACATATGCTCAGTTGGGCAACGCACCCAGGGAAGCCCCCCATAGCCCCTGGTCCTGGCTCGCCAAGCCATGGTCACGCATCCATGTGGACTTTGCAGGTCCTTTCATGGGAAAAATGTTTTTGGGGGTAGTAGACGCCTACTCCAAATGGATTGAGTGTGCCATTTTAAATTCAAGCACATCCTCCGCCACGGTAGAAAGTCTACGGGCAGTGTTCGCCGCCTATGGTCTACTGGATGTCTTGGTCAGCGACAATGGCCCGTGCTTCACAAGCACTGAATTCCAGGACTTCATGGCAGGCAATGGAATCAACCATGTCAGAACAGCACCGTTCAAGCCGGCCTCAAACGGCCAGGCGGAACGAGCGGTGCAGATAATCAAACGGGATGCTCAGAATCTAAGGGGGTTCCCGACAAAGCCGCTTATCACGCCTCCTGTTGGTCAATAGATCCTGACCACACTCGCTCACAGGGGTTCCACCCGCAGAGCTGCTAATGAAAAGGACGCTCGAAACCAGGTTATCCCTTATGCACCCTACTGTGAAAGAAATTGTTGAGAGCAGTCGTCAGTCACAATGTGACTACCATGACAGGAATGCGAGGGCGCGATGTATTGATGTCAATGACCCTGTTTTTGTCCTTAATTACGCTACAGGGCCCAAATGGCTTGCAGGCACTGTGGTTGCCAAAGAGGGGAATAGGGTTTTGGTAGTTAAACTTACCAATGGACAAATCTGCCACAAACACGTGGATCAAACTAAAAGGAGGTTCAGCAACCCCATTAGAAGAAGCAGAGGAAGAACACGACATAGAGTTTACTCCACCACAGGTGACCGAACACTGGAACCAAGTGGAGGAGAGCCCAGTCACTGTGGGCAGTCAGGACAGGCCTGAGGCACCGCAACCAGCAGACACTCAGGCCAGCGCCCAACAAACGCAGCCCCAACTCAGGCACTCTACAAGGGAGTGTAAACCACCAGAGAGACTTAACCTGTGATCCCAATAAGACTTTGGCGGGGAGGTGATGTCATGTATTCAACTATCATTGCAACCCATGTATAAGCTGACCTAAGTTGTACACCTTGAGAACATTGACCACAAGGGGTGAACTTGTGGGAGACACTCCTAACCTGGACTTTCAGGTATAAAAGGGGAAGCTCCACCCACTTTCATCACTTGAGGTCTTGGTAATAAAGGTAACTGGTCACAGAGTGACCTTCTCTCAAGTATGGGCCTCGTGTGCATTTATACTGTGTAGTAAGGAACCTCATATTTTCCCACATTATACTCCATCTGCCAAATTTTTGCCCACTCACTTAGCCTGTCTATATCCCTTTGCAGATTTTTGTGTCCCCCTCACAATTTGCTTTCCCACCCATCTTTGTATCATCAGCAAACATGGCTACATTATACTTGGTCCCTTCATCCAAGCCATTAATATAGATTGTAAATAGTTGAGGACCCCACAGAGATCCCTGCAGCACCCCACTAGTTATTGTTTGCCAACTGGAAAATGACCTATTTATCCCGACTCTGTTTTCTGTTGGTTAGCCAATCCTCTATCCATGCTAATATATTACCCCCAACCTCGTGAAATTTTATCTGTGCAGTAGCCTCTTATGTGCCACCATATCGAATGCCTTCTGGAAATCCAAATACACCACATCCACGGTTTCCCCTTATCTACCCTGCTCGTTACATCCTCAAAGAGCTCCAGCAAATTTGTCAAACATGATTTCCCTTTCATAAAACCATGCTGACTCTGCTTGATTGAATTAAGCTTTTCCAAATGTCCCACGACTGCTTCCTTAATAATGGACTCCAGCATTTTCCCAACGACAGAGGTTAGGCTAACTGGTCTATAGTTTCCTGCTTTTTGTCTGCCTCCTTTAAATCGGGGCATTACATTTGCGGTTTTCCAATCCGCTGGGACCGCCCCAGAATCCAGGGAATTTTGCTAGAAAACAACCAATGCATCCACTATCTCTGCAGCCACTTCTTTTAAGACCCTAGGATATAAGGCATCAGGTCCATGGGACTTGTCCGCCTTTAGTCCCATTATTTTACCGAGTACTACTTCATTAGTGATTGTATTAAGTTCCTCCATTTTTATAGTCCCTTGATTATCTTTAGTGTCTTCTACCGTGAAAAGCCTTACAAAATATTTGTTCAACGTCTTTGCCATTTCCCTATTCTCCATGGGGATCATACCCATTTGTATCTTTTGTGCCGTCAACTCCTCTATTTTGTTACGAATGCTATGCGTATTCAGATAAAAAGCTTTTAAATTTGTTTTTTTAGTATTTTTTCCTGCTTTGACCCCACTTTCTGATTCACCTTTATGTTTATACATTCTGTCCCTTCTTGGCGCGCTCTGGTTTTCATTTCCCCCAGGGCTACCTTGCTCTATTGCCTTCTCCTTATTCTTTTATTTTTTTAAATTTTCACTCACCTGAATCCTTCCCCTGCCACCTCCTCTTCCCCCTCCCCCCCGCCTCACCCCACCTACCCACTCCCCCTCCCCCTCCCCCGCACTAATCAGTTGCTCCCTGAGAGTGTATTGCTTTCAAGCAACAGTTCTGTCTCAGAATAATAAACTTTTCCAATACTGAATGAAACCCATTACAGCAAATCATGAATCCCAAAGACATTCTCAGTCCAGCAGATCCCTTCTTTATTATTTAGGCCTCAGTATAACCAATATTGTGTGTTGATCTGCACATTTATTGCACTCACTAAATGAAAATCTGCTCTGCAAATTATTTATTTTTGTAACTTTGTTTGACTTCCTGGGCTTCTCGTCTTAGAACTGTGACAAAAGTTTTGACCTTGGATCTGAAATAAGTACGGTCTAGAATAGTGCTAAGAACATCACTTGCCAAATGCAATACAGTGAGACCTTGGTATCACGTGAGCTGGTACTTGCTGTATTATTGTTTTGGAATGCAGTGTCTACTGCATTGGATGATTAAATGTGGAACAAACATAACACCACTCATACCAATAGCTGTAGCAGATGACCATTTGTCACCATTCGACATGTTAAGCACATTTACTAACCTTTTTAAAGCATTAACCTAGATATTCCTAGTTATGGAATTAGTCTTCTATTTTGTCTCATAATATTTCTGTGAAGCACCTTGGGATGTTTTACTATGTTAAAGGTGCTATATAAATCCAAGTTGTTGTTGTTTCCAATCCCAGTGAAATCCAGACCAGGTTAGCTCGAAACCAGTGCAAAGCTTTCCACAAGTTGCTGATTGTACACAATTGTCAATTTATTAACATAATTATTCATGGCTCCTTTCATGAAGAGGTAGCCTAATATGCTGGGGGCCTCAGAATTATGCTTCATGTAAAATTTAAAGAGATGGAAGACTGTATCCAGTGGGGTTCCGCAGGGCTCCGTGCTGCGTCTCTTGCTTTGTAGACTTGAATGTTGGGGGTATGATTAAGAAGTTTGCAGAAGACACTAAAATAGGCTATGTGGTTGATAATGAAGAAGAAAGCTGCAGACTGCAGGAAGATATCAATGTACTGGTCAGGTGGGCAGAACAGTGCCAAATGGAATTCACTCCAGATAAGTGTGAGGTAATGCATTTGGGAGGTCTAACAAGGCAAGAGAATACGCATTAAATGGTACGACATTGAAAAGTGTAGAGGAACAAAGGGACCTTGGAGTGCAGGTCCACAGATCCCTGAAGGTAGCAGGCCAGGTAGATAAGATGGTGAAGAAGGCATATGGAATACTTGCATTTACTAGTCGAGGGATGGAATACAAGAGCAATAGCATTATGCTTGAACTGTATAAAACACTGGTTAGGCCGCAGCTGGAGTACTGTGCAGTTGTGGTCACCACATTACAGGAAAGATGTGATTGCACTGGAAAGGGTGCGGAGGAGATTTACAAGAATGTTGGCAGGGCTGGATAATTTTGGCTATGAGGAAAGATTGGAGATGCTGGGTCTGTTTTCTTTGGAACAGAGAAGTCTTGGGGGAGACCTTATTGAGGTGTATAAAATTATGAGGGGCCTGGATAGAGTGGATAGGAAGGACCTGTTTCCCTTGGCAGAGGGGTCAACAACCATGGATCTAATAATGGGGAATGGACCAAAGCAGATAAGAGTAGGGAACATCTAGGCAACAGTGACCATAATATAATATCCTTTAAGATGATAATTGAGAAGGACATAAGTATGATGAAAACCAGGGTAATAGATTGGAGAAAAGCTGATTTTGAGGGGCTGAGAATAGAACTTGGACAACAATATTGGCAAACAATGATGTAGAACAGCAATGGGAAACCGTTAAAACTGTGTTCAACAGAGTGCAGGAACAATATATTCTGCTAAAAGGAAAGAACAAACCAAACACTAATGAGACTCCCTGGATGAATAAAGCCATAAGGGAACAATTGAGGGTAAGGAAAGAGGTATACATTCAGTACATAGACAGCAGGGGAGTGCATGATAAGGGAGAATACGAAGCGATTAGGAGAGAAGTAAAAAAAAACAATTAGGAAGGCAAAGAGGAATGACGAAATTAAATTATCAAGGAACGTAAAACAAAATAGTAAAATATTTTACAGGCACGTCAATTTAAAAAAAGGAAGATTGGGATGGGAATAGGGTCATTAAGGGATAGACAGGATAATAGCACTGGTCACGATAGAGAGATGGCAGACATATTAAATAATTATTTTGCTTCAGTATTTACCAGGGAGATAGAACTGATGGACATGACTCTCTTGGGAAGTCTCTCGGGGTCGAGGATGACTTGAGTCTCTTTCTCTTGAAAAAAGAAGGCTGAGGGGTGACCTAATAGAGGTCTTAAAATTATGAAAGGTTTTGATAGAGTGGATGGAGAGAGAATGTTTCCACTTGTGGGGAAGAGCATAACTACAGGCCATCACCAAGAAATCCAAAAGGGAATTCAGAAGACTGGTGAGAATCTGACTCGCTACCACAGGGAGTGGCTGAAGCCAATAGTATAGATGCATTTAACGGGAGGCTAGACAGGAATATGAGGGAGAATGGAATAGAAGGTTATGCTGATAGATTTAGGTGAGGAAATATGGGAGGAGGCTCAAGTGGAGCATAACCGCCGGCATGCACTGGTTGGGTGGAATAGCCTGTTGCTGTCCCATGTAACCCTATGTAAACTGGTTCACCACATCTCACTGGGCACACTGGCCCCTCTATTTACACCGGGTCCCATTGAGGCCAAACTAATGGGAACTTCCAGAAAAAGGAGTGCCTGCTCCTGGCCCTGTCCCCTGTGGTGCAAGAGACCATGTCTGGAGTGACCAGAGGTTCTGCCCTGTAATGTATTTGTTTCATGGATTCTTTGCTTAAGAATTTATAGCAACACGTTGCTATAAAGAACTAGTTAATTTATTAACAATGGTTTAACAATCACACCACACATTACCAGTTCATCCAATGGCCTCCCAACTGCATACTTCATTGTGGATGACCGAGACCCAACTGACTGGGGTTTTATTGGGCTGGATTTTCCTTTTAAATCGCCCCCGCCCAATCCTTCGTGGTGCTCCGGCGGTTGCATCTTCTTCAACCACCGAAATGCTGCTGGTGCGTGCTCCCGCGGTTTTTGAGTGCTCCATGTCGGCAGCGGTGAAGCGGTGCTGGAGCAAAGTGGACTGGATGGTGTGCGACAGAGGAAACCTATCGACTCGGAAATCTTCAGCTCCCAAGTTGTGCGCATCCACATGGCTGTCAAGCTCCAGCCCCCCGAGAGGCACCGACGAGAGGACAGAGACTGCCGGCCTGAGATCGCTGTTGGGGGGGGGGGCGGGGTGGCAGGCGGGGCAGAATGAGATCGCTGTGGGGAGAGAGAGATCGCTGTGCGGGGGTGGGGGGGGGAGAGAGAGAGAGAGAGATCACTGTGGGGGGGTGGGGGAGGGGGAAGAGAGATCGCTGTGGTGGGGGGGGGAGAAAGGGAGGAGAGAGACTGTGGGAGGTGGGGGGGAAGAGAGACTAAAGGAGTAAATAAGGCTTTATTAGACCATTTATATTATTGCTTAACACTAGAAAATACTATAATCCATTTAAAAATACATCAAACTGTGGAGAACTGTAAAGACCTGTGCAATATCAAACAAACCTGTCAGACCTGTGTCCTTACCGTCCACTTGAGATTCTGTAAGACCTGCTTTTTCAGGATGGTATTGAGATTCGGTGGTAAACGGATCTTAATGATGAAACTTCCATTTTGGGTGGTAATACATGGGCGGACCGTATCGAATACCGCCTGGCAGTAATAACTATGGAATTTACTGACGGCGGTGAATGGGCGATTTGAGAGGAAACTCTAGCCCATTGAGTCTTGTGAACATCACGTGACTGTCTAAGTCCCTCACAATGCAACAACTACAACTATTTTGGTAAAACTTTTAAAGCAAGTGCGCCCTTTTTTAAGGGCACCAAAACCTACAATTTAAGGGCACCAAAACCTGCAAGAGTGGGAGAGCGATAGTGATAGGGGATTCAATGGTGAGGGGAATAGATAGGCGTTTCTGCGGCCGCAACCGAGACTCCAGGATGGTATGTTGCCTCCCTGGTGCAAGGGTCAAGGATGCCTCGGAGCGGGTGCAGGACATTCTGAAAAGGGAGGGGGAACAGCCAGTTGTCGTGGTGCACCTTGGTACCAACGACATAGGTAAAAAAAGGGATGAGGTCCTACGAAACGAATTTAAGGAGCTAGGAGCTAAATTAAAAAGAGGACCTCAAAAGTAGTAATCTCGGGATTGCTACCAGTGCCACATGCTAGTGAGAGTAGGAATCGCAGGATAGCGCAGATGAATACGTGGCTTGAGCAGTGGTGCAGCAGGGAGGGATTCAAATTCCTGGGGCATTGGAACCGGTTCTAGGGGAGGTGGGACCAGTACAAACCGGACGGTCTGCACCTGGGCAGGACCGGAACCAATGTCCTAGGGGGAGTGTTTGCTTGTGCTGTTGGGGAGAAGTTAAACTAATATGGCAGGGGGATGGGAACCAATGCAGGGAGACAGAGGGAGACAAAAAGGAGGCAAAAGCAAAAGACAGAAAGGAGATGAGGAAAAGTGGAGGGCAGAGAAACCCAAGGCAAAGAACAAAAAGGGCCACTGTACAGCAAAATTCTAAAAGGACAAAGAGTGTTAAAAAAACAAGCCTGAAGACTTTGTGTCTTAATGCAAGGAGTATCCGCAATAAGGTGGATGAATTAACTGTGCAAATAGATGTTAACAAATATGATGTGATTGGGATTACGGAGACGTGGCTCCAGGATGATCAGGGCTGGGAACTCAACATCCAGGGGTATTCAACATTCAGGAAAGATAGAATAAAAGGAAAAGGAGGTGGGGTAGCATTGCTGGTTAAAGAGGAGATTAATGCAATAGTTAGGAAAGACATTAGCTTGGATGATGTGGAATCTATATGGGTAGAGCTGCAGAACACCAAAGGGCAAAAAACGTTAGTGGGAGTTGTGTACAGACCTCCAAACAGTAGTAGTCATGTTGGGGAGGGCATTAAACAGGAAATTAGGGGTGCATGCAATAAAGGTGCAGCAGTTATAATGGGTGACTTTAATATGCACATAGATTGGGCTAACCAAACTGGAAGCAATACGGTGGAGGAGGATTTCCTGGAGTGCATAAGGGATGGTTTTCTAGACCAATATGTCGAGGAACCAACTAGGGAGAAGGCCATCTTAGACTGGGTGTTGTGTAATGAGAGAGGATTAATTAGCAATCTCATTGTGCGAGGCCCCTTGGGGAAGAGTGACCATAATATGGTGGAATTCTGCATTAGGATGGAGAATGAAACAGTTAATTCAGAGACCATGGTCCAGAACTTAAAGAAGGGTAACTTTGAAGGTATGAGGCGTGAATTGGCTAGGATAGATTGGCGAATGATACTTAAGGGGTTGACTGTGGATGGGCAATGGCAGACATTTAGAGACCGCATGGATGAACTACAACAATTGTACATTCCTGTCTGGCGTAAAAATAAAAAAGGGAAGGTGGCTCAACCGTGGCTATCAAGGGAAATCAGGGATAGTATTAAAGCCAAGGAAGTGGCATACAAATTGGCCAGAAATAGCAGCGAACCCGGGGACTGGGAGAAATTTAGAACTCAGCAGAGGAGGACAAAGGGTTTGATTAGGGCAGGGAAAATGGAGTACGAGAAGAAGCTTGCAGGGAACATTAAGGGGGTTGCAAAAGTTTCTATAGGTATGTAAAGAGAAAAAGGTTAGTAAAGACAAACGTAGGTCCCCTGCAGTCAGAATCAGGGGAAGTCATAACGGGGAACAAAGAAATGGCAGACCAATTGAACAAGTACTTTGGTTCGGTATTCACTAAGGAGGACACCAACAACCTTCCGGATATAAAAGGGGTCAGAGGGTCTAGTAAGGAGGAGGAACTGAGGGAAATCTTTATTAGTCGGGAAATTGTGTTGGGGAAATTGATGGGATTGAAGGCCGATAAATCCCCAGGGCCTGATGGACTGCATCCCAGAGTACTTGAGGTGGCCTTGGAAATAGCGGATGCATTGACAGTCATTTTCCAACATTCCATTGACTCTGGATCAGTTCCTATCGAGTGGAAGGTAGCCAATGTAACCCCACTTTTTAAAAAAGGAGGGAGAGAGAAAACAGGGAATTATAGGTCAGCCTGACCTCAGTAGTGGGTAAAATGATGGAATCAATTATTAAGGATGTCATAGCAGCGCATTTGGAAAATGGTGACATGATAGGTCCAAGTCAACATGGATTTGTGAAAGGGAAATCATGCTTGACAAACCTTCTGGAATTTTTTGAGGATGTTTCCAGTAAAGTGGACAAGGGAGAACCAGTCGATGTGGTATATTTGGACTTTCAGAAGGCTTTTGACAAGGTCCCACACAAGAGGTTAATGTGCAAAGTTAAAGCACATGGGATTGGGGGTAGTGTGCTGACGTGGATTGAGAACTGGTTGTCAGACAGGAAGCAAAGAGTAGGAGTAAATGGGCACTTTTCAGAATGGCAGGCAGTAACTAGTGGGGTACCGCAAGGTTCTGTGCTGGGGCCCCAACTGTTTACATTGCACATTAATGATTTAGACGAGGGGATTAAATTAGTATCTCCAAATTTGCAGATGACACTAAGTTGGGTGGCAGTGTGAGCTGCGAGGAGGATGCTATGAGGCTGCAGAGTGACTTGGTTAGGTGAGTGGGCAAATGCATGGCAGATGAAGTATAATGTGGATAAATGTGAGTTTATCCACTTTGATGGTAAAAACAGAGAGACAGACTATTATTTGAATGGTGACAGATTAGGAAAAAGGGAGGTGCAACAAGACCTGGGTGTCATGGTACATCAGTCATTGAAGGTTGGCATGCAGGTACAGCAGGCAGTTAAGAAAGCAAATGGCATGTTGGCCTTCATAGCGAGGGGATTTGAGTACAGGGGCAGGGAGGTATTGCTACAGTTGTACAGGGCCTTGGTGAGGCCACACCTGGAGTATTGTGTACAGTTTTGGTCTCCTAACTTGAGGAAGGACATTCTTGCTATTGAGCGAGTGCAGCGAAGATTCACCAGACTGATTCCCGGGATGGTGGGACTGACCTATCAAGAAAGACTGGATCAACTGGGCTTGTATTCACTGGAGTTCAGAAGAATGAGAGGGGTCCTCATAGAAACATTTAAAATTTAGACAGGTTAGATGCAGGAAGAATGTTCCCAATGTTGGGGAAGTCCAGAACCAGGGGTCACAGTCTAAGGATAAGGGGTAAGCCATTTAGGACCGAGATGAGGAGAAACTTCTTCACCCAGAGAATGGTGAACCTGTGGAATTCTCTACCACAGAAAGTTGTTGAGGCCAATTCACTAAATATATTCAAAAGGGAGTTAGATGAAGTCCTTACTACTCGGGGGATCAAGGGGTATGGCGAGAAAGCAGGAAGGGGGTACTGACGTTGCATGTTCAGTCATGAACTCATTGACTGGCGGTGCAGGCTAGAAGGGCTGAATGGCCTACTCCTGCACCTATTTTCTATGTTTCTAACAATTAAACATTAAAGGGACCTTGGCACATCAAATTAAATTAAAATTTTGTTCGCTGTTGAAGAGATGCACTCCAGTCCCTCCGGTGCCCACCTCTCGTGGAAGGCCGCAGCATACCGGTAGACACCGCGTGCTCCATCTCCAGGTACACCCTGGCGCGCACATAGCTGCGGAAGAGGGGCAGGCAGTCTGGCTGAACGACCCCCTCGACTGCCTGGATCGGTTAATGGCCACCTGGCCGGGCCCAGGAGTAGTCCTACGAGGAGGCCCTCCGACCTGCCCGTTCCCCTCCGCACCGTGTGCACAAAGATCAGGGACTGAAGTACAGCCAAAAATCAAGGAGCAACCCCATCAAATAATGGAAGAGGGGCTGCAACCTCACACACTGTACATACGCATGGAACACGGAATCCTGCAGACCGCAGAAATTTCAGGCGGCCTGGGAGTCTGTAAGAACATAAGAATTAGGAACAGGAGTAGGCCATCTAGCCCCTCGAGCCTGCTCCGCCATTCAACAAGACCATGGCTGATCTGGCTGTGGACTCAGCTCCACTTACCCGCCCGCTCCCCATAACCTTTAATTCCCTTATTGGTTAAAAATATATCTATCTGTGATTTGAATACATTCAATGAGCTAGCCTCAACTGCTTCCTTGGGTGGAGAATTCCACAGATTCATAACTCTCTGGGAGAAGAAATTCCTTCTCAACTCCGGTTTTAAATTGTCTCCCCCGTATTTTGAGGCTATGCCCCCTAGTTCTAGTCTCCCCGACTAGTGGAAACAACCTCTCTGCTTCTATCTTGTCTATCCCTTTCATTATTTTAATTGTTTCTATAAGATCACCCCTCATCCTTCTGAACTCCAACAAGTAAAGACCCAGTCTACTCAATCTATCATCATAAGGTAACCCCCTCATCTCCGGTATCAGCCTAGTGAATCGTCTCTGTACCCTCTCCAAAGCTCGTATATCCTTCCTTAAGTAAGGTGACCAAAACTGCACGCAGTACTCCAGGTGCGGCCTCACCAATACTCTGTACAGTTGCAGCAGGACCTCCCTGCTTTTGTACTCCATCCCTCTCGCAATAAAGGCCAACATTCCATTCGCCTTCCTGATTACTTGCTGCACCTGCAAACTAACTTTTTGGGATTCATGCACAAGGACCCCCAGGTCCCTCTGCGTCGCAGCATGTTGTAATTTCTCCCCATTCAAATAATAATCCCTTTTACTGTTTTTTTTTCCCCTCACATTTTCCGACATTGTAGTCCATCTGCCAAACCTTAGCCCATTCGCTTAACCTATCTAAATCTCTTTGCAGCCTCTTGGTGTCCTCTACACCACCCACTAATCTTTGTGTCATCTGCAAATTTTGTTACACTACACTCTGTCCCCTCTTCCAGGTCATCTATGTATATTGTAAACAGTTGTGGTCCCAGCACCGAACCCTGTGGCACACCACTAACCACCGATTGCCAACCTGAAAAGGATCCATTTATCCCGACTCTCTGCTTTCTGTCAGTTAGCCAATTCTCTATCCATGCTAATACATTTCCACTGACTCCGCGTACCTTTATCTTCTGCAGTAACCTTTTGTGTGGCACCTTATCGAATGCCTTTTCGAAATCTAAATACACCACATCCATTGGTACAACTCTATCCACCATGCTCGTTATATCCTCATAGAATTCCAATAAATTAGTTCAACATGATTTCCCCTTCATGAATCCATATTGCATCTTGCACTATTCCTATCTAGATGTCCCGCTATTTCTTCCTTAATGATAGCTTCACGCATTTTCCCCACTACAGATGTTAAACTAACCGGCCTATAGTTACCTGCCTTTTGTCTGCCCCCTTTTTTAAACAGAGGTGTTACATTAGTTGCTTTCCAATCCGATGGTAAACCGACTTAAAAACCGATTGCATGGGACTGCCTCATGCAACACCCTCCAGGCCAAGTCCCCAATAAATAAAGGAAGGGGTCCCGCATAGAGAGCCCTCCATTGGGGACCCCATCTCCTCCGAACGGCAAGAACGTGCCATGGATTGTCCAGACGGCAACAGCTCTACAAACCTGTGAGCGTACGACTAGGTGCATACATTACATGACCCACAGCAGGCCTCCTGAAAACTACAACTGAAGGCCAGGACCCATTGTATCTGGGTCCCTGTCCAGTTCCTGGGCTCTTTTTTTTAAAATATAATGGAGAACAAATGGTTTCAGGATTTTGTCCTATGTAGGGCCATGTTGTCCACATTTCCTGAGCAGAATTCTAAAATATCAGTCGGAAAAAATAGACAACGTGAATACAAAATGAGTTTATTAAAAAAAAAAGCACAATAGATTAATAGCGTTTCTGTGTCAAATAAGATATTGTCCATGCACCTCCATCCATGGAAGGAAATTTGTATGGAGAGTCAGCCCATATGCCCGAGCACACCTCTTCACCGCTAGTCAAGAGGGAACATCATTAGATGCATGGGGGGAGGTTTCATCTCTTGGCAGGTGAAGGGCAGGGCTCTCTGGTGGACCTATTATGAGGGGAGAAGTAAAAAAATAATTTGGCAGTGGGTCAGAGAGTACAGAAAACAAACAGTGTACATATGCAAATTCCTGATAAAGTTTGGTGTCTTCAAAAACAACAACATTTGCTTCTGGCTATGTTTAATTATCCATGACCAAATTTCAGTCGCTGTATATAGGTGGAGGCACTGGCTTTACCTTAGTGTCTGTAGTGTATACAGAACCTGTACTGATTGAATTGATCTGCATTACGTCTCTGAGGTCTGATAACAGCAACTGGTCATAGAGCAGTAAACGTATGTATTTACAGATTGTGGATACAGTATCTATAGCATATCAAACCATCAGCGATCTCTCATGCATGCATTTCTGTAAAAATATACTCTGTGCCAACATCAAACAACAAGGTTTTGCTTTGAATAGTTGATATTTAAAGATTTAAAAGAAATAATTTAACTTTCACAAATAGATTTGTAATTTTATGGTAACTGGTAAGTCTTTCAACTATTTTTATGTGTTCCTTCTCTTTGGACTTGCAAAATTATATATTGTGATTTTGTTTTATTTGCCAGCTTTTTTTTGGTCATTTTTTGCACTTCTGGTTTTTATTATTTTTATTTAACCTTCCATCAAAGCCTGTGAACACATTTTTATTGCAAGGGATCCCAGTGTTTTGGGGTCCACATTCTGTGATTCCATCTGTTTTCCAAGAAAATGGAAAACTAGTTGTTGTTCTTCTATACTATACAGAGGGGCTGATGTCCCCTGTCAATGGTACATGGCGACTGAAGAAGTCAAATTCCATTTTTATTTACCAGGGTTTTAGGCGGGTGGGTATTGGGATGAGTTGGAACCCATTGCTCCAGAAATGAGGACCAGGCTATTTTTAACTCCCGGGTCTCATCTAACTCCAGCCGGCCAAATTCCTACCCATTTGTGGCGGGAAGCAGTGGTAAATCGCGGAGCCCGGAGACCACTTGCTGACGCAGGGTAGGTGGCATCCTTGGGTTCTAGAGCCACCTTGCAGGGGGTCTCGCTTTGGGAAGCGGGGGTAAGTCCGTGGCAGAGTTGGCCGAAGCTTTCCTCATCGGGCCCAGAGATGCACAAGAAGATGTTCCTCCTGGTCCCGCAAGGAAAATAAAACTTGCCTGTTTCGGCCTCTTCCCATTATCTTCAGTAGGCGGGAAAGCTACAGTGTCTTCGCGCGCAGACCATCCACTTAAAATTGCAGTCAGGTCGGACTCGACATACGCATGTAAAGAAGGACACTGCCGGCTTTGTGCAGGTGTCCATTCCCGCCTGCTCAGTAGAGCAAGTTAAAATCCGGAATGGTGGGCTCCCACCTGCTGCAGGGTGTGTACGTAACCTGGGCAGTTTTTAACTGCGCACCCGTTCAGTTTCTGCAGGGCAGGCAGGGTTAAAATTGCCCCCTTAATATTACCCTTTTGTTATTTCCTTTCCTCACGTGCCTAATTTTTCTCCACCTTGTCACTTTCTTTAATCTGGGAAGAGAACAAACATAGAATATCTTTTTGTACAAGTAGCAAAGCATAAATGTTCATTTCTGCCTGCATTGGTCACTTGCACTTTCGCATTTTACTGCTTAAAATACAAGAGCCAAGTACTACAGCAAAGAGGAGATCACGAGCCTCATTGCTTAGATAGTACTGCAGGGAAATGTTGAAGATTTGCCATCAACCTCATTCTGTCAGCTCCAGTTCCATTCTGGTGACTTTGATGTTAAATGACTGTAGCTGCTAAATGATTTTTTGATGTTAAATCACTAATAGCTTGATAAATTAGGGTTTATCTTTAAAAATTGGTCTTTAAGACTTTTTAAAAAAACTGCATGTGATTCAGCAGCCAAGTCATTTCTGGCTTCTACTCAGGAAAAAATAAAATGCTTGGGATACTTCTGGGGCTTTCCTTTTTGTGATGTATGTTTCTATTCTCTGCTTCTGTCTCCCTCCCCCAGGATTTCTTGTACCAGTTTTACTGGCATCGTTTTCACTAATGTCTTCACATCTGTAATGGGACTTTTTTCTATCTCTCTCCCATATTTGCTTCTTTTATTCTCTTTTTCCCTCCTGTCTGTCTGTCTCTCTTTCCTTTTATTTTTTTCTCATTGTTTCAAGTCTTGGAAACAGGTGGAGTTTTTTTAATACCTTTTAAATGTTAACTTTTGCACAAAGTTTATTAAACAGCTAGTGCTGTTTTGGTTGCAAGGCATTGCAATCACTTGACTACACAATGGTTGTAGATTTGTCTAGGATGTCTGATTTTGATGTAATAGAGTTTTAAACCTGCTGAATTAATTTTAGCTTTAAAACCAATTACTTGTTGATTGATTCGCACTTCATTGTGCTGGAGCTGCCTTATATTGATTTTTAGCTTAAAATGATATTCTATTATACGGGGAACTTCAAATCATCATTGCTATTTTGATTTAAGACGCACTTCAGATGGTTTGTGCATAGGCTGAAATATAATTTGAGTTTTCCTTTGTTTTATTTTGTCTTCAAAGGTGAGCCAAAGCAGTGGAAACTTGTCCACTTTTATTGCACAGTGTCCGCTTCGAATGCTCCCGTGTTAGGTGGAGCACTTCTTTCGATGCAGAGTATGGTGTACAGTGGCCAGGATACTATATTGCAGTGGTCATGCTGTTGGACTAGCAACCCAGACGTTGCGAGTTCAAATCCCATTGTAGCAGAAATCCGATGTATCTGAGTGTCTCCTGTTTTTTGGATTCACTGGACTCTCAATGAAGTTACCCCAGGAGACTGGTGGAATGCCCATGGAATTTCGGGGCCGTTACAATTTTCTCCTTTAAAGTTAGATGTTGATCTTATTAATACATTAGCTTATGTTCTTGGTTGGTTTTAGATGGGAGTCGGGTCTTTTTAAAATGATGAGAAGCATGGATAATGTCGATATAAACAGGTTATTAAACTTCGAATGTCATTACTAGAACTGGAAAACTAAAATATAAAAGTAGCAAACATCAAGTGAGAGATCAGAAGAAATCTTCCTGTCTCTCTCATTCTGGGATGTAAGCCTCTTTTATAATGCACGAGACTTGGACCAGTGTTGCCAGCTCCTGTGGAAATGGGCTTACCTTTAGTTTGCAGCTGGCATGATGCAAAACCCATGCGTCAGGAGCCAACATGAAGAGGTACAAAGAAGGTATTATAAAGTGGAAGGTAAGTGGGGACACAGTTACAGGAAGAGAGAGAGAGAGGCATTTGCTTAACTTTTATTCTTGAGCAATGCCAAGGGATATCAACTATATTAGATATTGTGTGTTTATGTATATATCCCCAGACAAGAGCATTTATTGTGGAAATATTTTACATTGTAATTCATGGAGTTGTTATGCAAATCACTTCTGAAATGAATTGCAAACAGGTGGTAGATGCCCAGCATTCATCATTAACTTTCATCAGAGATTAAAGTGCTGTCAGTTTCAAAATACCAGATGCACTTCAAACAGAGTCTCTCTCTCTGTCTGAAAGACAATCATCATCGCTTTGCTTATTCAAAAGTAGCCAAACTAAATAAATTAGCGCACGCTGAACATTTCCTGAAAAGTTGATGTATCCCCTATTTGATTGTCACGTTCGTGTTCGTTAATGAATTTCATTAGATTCCCAATTAAACTAGCTGCTGACCTCTGATCACCTCTGGTTGACTGAAGGGTGTATCTGTTGTTACGCCATTCTGTCTACATATTTTTTTTGTGTCTGCCAGCTGTCCACCTGCTTTTTCAGAGAACTGTCTAAAAATGAGATCCCAGTGACTACTAAATACGAGGATTGATTGGTCTTGAATATTTTTTTTTCTGATTGCTTGTTGCCAAGCATTTGCTTGGCAGAAATAAGATTCGGTAGTTGCCTACGTCTGTCCTAGGACCCAGCCTCCTGCATCTCGACTTTAGAAATTCACTTCATTAATTCCAGATGCCTTCATAGGGTTATGGGTCTCACTTCATCTCCTCAGCAACTTCCTTCTCTCTCCCTCTCTGGTGCACTCTAGGTTATTAGCACCAGCACCATCAGCAGAATTTGCCTCCTCCTCCTCTTCAAATTTGTGATCATTATAATAGAAGATTATTGCTGATAGAATTAGATGAAGTAGAATGGGAGGAGGTTCGTGTGGAACATAAAAACACCAGCAAAGACCAGTTGGGCCAAATGGTCTGTATCCATGCTGTAAATTCTATGTAATTCTCTGTAAACGAATGCATAATTTGGTTGTTCCTCAATGGTCTTTAAACTCCGGTATCCTTGAAATAGTGCTGATGCGGTGGACTGACACAGTAATGGCATCGAAGCTGCTGGCAGGGTGTTACTCATTCAGCTGCAATATTCTGTTATGGTCCAATATCACTGACACATTGATGGACTTTCCTATCCATATATACCGTGGAGTTATTGTTCAGGACCTTTTCTGACTACCAGTGTATCAACAATGAGACCCTGCATATTAGGGAAGCCTGCCACATGATAAAAACTGCTGCTCGTGTGCTGTTTCCTCCTTTCCATAAGGAGTTAGAAAAAAGTGTTCCCATTTGGCAAACAAGACTTCTGTCAACCGCTTGGTGCATTGGTAAACTGAAGTCTGACTAATGTGACAAATGTCACCAGAAATATTAATCCAATCCACTGATAAATGATTTTCAGTGTGACCATATTTTAATATTTAGATATACTTTATATATTCCAGCAGATAACCTCAAGAAGCAATGATGTAAGTTTGCGAGTTACAAGTTAAAAAGGATTAAGAAAAGAATATGAGCAAGCTGTTTTTTAAAAAAAAAAAATTTTAATTGCTTTTTTGCTCACGAGCAGTCTGATTTCTAGAGAATAATTTTTAATGGTTACCGTGGTCCTGTGACAACTGAAACATGGCAGCAGTTCATCTATTGTTATAAAACACCAAATTTATTGAAGCAATATTTAACTTGACTAATATTTGGATTAGTACTGTACGATACCGGCCTCACTGGTATGAGGAGACACTTTCCTCTTTGTTGCACCTGGTAAACACTCCGTTCTCGACAGAGTCAGGTCAGGTCACGCTATGTCAGATCTCGGCCTCCAATATGTTGCTCGTAAATCTTCCGAGTGCTCCACCAAGGGATGTGACTGGATCTGCTTCTGCAGCGGCCATGGGTCCAGTGTTGAGATGCTGATGAAGTGGGATGGGGTGTTCCAGGCAGTCCTGCCTTGCGTGTCTCTGAGTGCTTCGTGTGGCATCCAAATGGATTTCTGCCCTAAAAGAAAAGCTGGCAATGAGGCCTGTGCTGGGACAAGGCAGTGTGGTAGCCCATCTCTGACCTTCAGGCGCGCAGAGTCAAAGCGATGTCCAGCCATTTCTGTATTCTATGATGGTGCTCCAAAAATCTATAAACAGCCTAAACATCCTTCATACAATAGTAACTAAAACATTGAAGACCGTTAAGTTGTCCAAAAACAGAATGTGGAAATGTGTTGATGTGCCTTGCTGGAGAGGTGGGAAACCACCTTTCATTTCATTCATTTCAAGTGTAACAGAATGAGAAAGGGACAATATGTGCGTCATAGATTTTTGAGAGCTCTGTATTTGCAATAGGGGCATTAAGAAGTTATATAAAATGTCAGAATGACCAAGACTTTCAGAAATTATTGATCTCTGACTTGTTTTATTTTCCCAGTCCAGTTAGCCGTGGAATTTGTCTCCTGCAACACTATTGGTGGTAGTGGAAACCTGCTGTACCAGACTTTCACTGCTGTTGTGAATGCTATCCAGTCCTGCTTCCATATCATTCAGCAAGAGAAATGCCTGGAATTCCTGGCACAGTCCTTACATTTACCTACCCTTTTCCCATTTCCCTTCATCCACCTATCCAGTCTAATTTTGAATGTTGACATAGTTGCTGCCTCATCCACTATCCCTGGAAGTGAATTCCACAGCCTCGCAACTCATAGAATCATAGAAATTTACAGCACGGAAGGAGGCCATTTCGGCCCATCATGTCCGCGTCGGCCGACCAAGACCTATCCAGCCTAATCCCATTTACCAGCTCTTGGTCCGTAGCCCTGTGGGCACTTTAAGTGCACATCCAAGTATTTTTTAAATGTGGTGAGGCTTTCTGCCTCTACCACCCTCTCAGGCAGTGAATTCTAGACCCCCATCCACTGGGTAGATAAATTTCCCCTTATCTCTATACCTTCCCCCCAATTACTTTAGATCTATGCCCCCTGGTTGTTAACCCATCTTCGAAGGGAAACAGGTCCTTCCTATCCACTCTATCCAGGCCCCTCATAATTTTATACACCTCAATAAGGTCTCCCCTCAACCTCCTCTGTTCCAAAGAAAACAGACCCAGCATTTTCAATTTTTCCTCATAGCCAAAATTCTCCAGGCAGCATTCTTGTAAATCTCCTCTGCACTCTTTCCAGTGCAATCACATCTGTCCTGTAATGTGGCGACCAGAACTGCACCCAGTGCTCCAGCTGCAGCCTAATAGTTTTATACAGTTCAATCATAACCTCCTTGCTCGTGTATTTTCCATGCCTCGACTAATAATGGCAAGTATTCCATATGCCTTCTTAACAACCTCATCTACCTGGCCTGCTACCTTCAGGGATCTGTGGACCTGCACTCCAAGGTCCCTTTGTTCCTCTATACTTTTCAGTGTAGATTCTGCAACTCTGAGGAAGTTTCTCCTGCCCTCTGTTCTAAATTTCTGGCATTTAGGGGCCAAGTTTCAGCCTGAGTTGCTCCTGTTTTTTTGGAGCAACTGGTTTAGAATGGAGTATCTTAGAACTTGCAATTCTCGGCATTTAGTTTGCTCCAGTTCTAGTCAGTTAGAACAGTTTCATTTTGGAACAGATTTTTTTTTTTAAAGGGGGCGTGTCCAGCCACTTACGCCAGTTTTGAAAATTTAGGCAGTGAAAACTTACTCCAAACTAACTTAGAATGGAGTAAGTGTCGATTTTTGTACGCTCAGAAAAACCTTGTCTACACTTAGAAAATCAGGCGTAGGGAATGGGGGGGGGGGGTTTAAAGGGAAGTTTACAAACATTAAACACTTCAGTTTTACAAAGAGCCATCATCAATAATAAATGATAAATACATCAATAAATCAACCAATAAATCAATCAAAAAAAATTAATAAAAAATAATTTAAAAAAAAAATCAATAAATAAAACATTTTCTACTTACTGACTGCAGCACCAGGAGTTCTCCAACACCGTGCTGGGATGCCCCTCCCCCCAAGTGTGTCTCTGCAGTGTCTCTATCTCTCTATCTGTGTGTGTCTCTCTCACTCTGTCTGCCAGTGTCTGTGTTTCTGACAGCGAGGGGAGAGGGGGGGGGGGTGAGTGGGAGGGGGGTGGAGGGGTGGGGAGAGAGGGGGCGAAGAGGAGGGGGAGAGGGGGAGGTCGGTTGGTGGGGGAGGTCGGTCAGGAGCGGAGGTCGGTCGGTGTGGGATGGGGGGAGGGAGGTCGGGAGCGGAGGTCGGTCGGGGTGGGGGGGGGAGAGAGGTCGGTCGGGAGCGGAGGTCGGGCGGGCGGGAGGAAAGGTCGGTCGGGGGGGGACGGTCGGGGGGGTGAGGAGAGAGAGGTCGGGAGCTGGGATCGGTCGGGGGTGGGGGGGGTGGTCGGGAGCGGAGGTCGGGGGGGGGCATCGGGAGCGGGGGGTCGGGGGTCGGGGAGATCGGGAGTGGGGGAAGCGGAGGTTGGGTCGGGTGGTGGGAGCGGGAGTCAAGTCGGGTCATGTCCCGGTCAGGATAAAGCAGGAGCTGGGCGTGGAAGGCAGCCTTATCGACGCAGCCCCAGTGAGGCCATTCGGCCAAGGCCAGCGGCTGCGTGCTTCGGGCCCCTCCCACACAGTTTTGGGCGCCTGGAGCTACTGCACATGCGCGCCCACTGTAGCGCCTGTGCAGAGGTCTCGGCACTGTTTTCAGCGCAGGGACCTGGCTCCGTCCCCCACAGCTTGTGCTGCGCCGCGCCCAGCTCCAGAGGGCCTGCAGGGAGCCGGAGAATAGGTAAGTTTTTTTTAGGCGCACTTTGTGGCGCGAAAAGGCGCGGCCCGAAACTTGGGCCCTTAATCTTGTGATTCATTCTTGACCCCTCAACTGCTGGAAAACATATGCTTCTATCTACCTTGTGCCAGTCTTTCATTGTCACATTTTGATGATCCATTAGGTTAAGCTAAGTAGCCTGCATTCCACAGCTGTTCTGTGTTATAACCTTGTTTTGGCAATATTTGTGCTAATAGAATACAATACAACAATCAGGGTAACCAAGCAATAGGGGAAAAGTCTTCTTTAGAAACCATTATTTTGTCGTGCTTGTGGCTATGTGAAGAAACATGTAAATAAACAGCGTGAAATTAAGCTGGCAACAACATTACTTGGGCGATGTACTGGGGAGTACCCATAGAAACATATCCCAACCTGAGTGAGCCTTTAATAGAGAAGGGAAAAATTAACGAATAAAAGGTCTTTCAAATGAGGCATGTGAAAACTCAGAAGACTTGAAAATGGGCACTGTAAGTATAGGTGTCCCCAATCTGTTGGGTGCCTCACAGAGAGCATAAATTGATAACTATTTTCAGAAAAAAATGTATCGAAATTACAACAGGGAAACGGGCCATTCGGCTCAACCAGTCCTTGTTAGTGTTTACCCTCCATGCAGGCTAATAATTCTTATCATATTTACCCATCCTGTTCCCATTTTCCTTCAACCCCTCATCCTTCATCCACCTATCCAATCTAATCTTGAATGTTGGCATAGTTTCTGCCTCAACCATTAACCCTGGAAGTGAATTCCACAGCCTCAATTCTGTGTGAATAAGTTTCTCCTGCCCTCTGTTCTAAATCACTTATATTAATCTTTTATCCATGGCCCTTCAGTCTAGACCCCCTCAACTGCTGGAAACAGCTTCTATCTACCCTGCCTCATCCTTTCAATCTATTAAACACCTCTATTATATCGCCCTGTAATCTGCATTGTTCTCGTGACAAAAGCCTCAATTTATCAAGTCTGCCTTGGTATTTGAAGCTCCTCATACCAGGCAGCATCCAGATCAATCTGCATTATAATCTCTCTCAAGCCTCAATATCCTGCCTATAACGTGAGCCCAAAACTGCACACAGTCACACCGTACTTTAAGATTTTAATAAGGTCTTGTACAGGCTCATCATTACCTTTTTATTCTATACTTGTGATAAAATCTCAAATTCCATTAACTTGCGCATCTGCCTTTAATGGGCCCAAGTTTCAAGCCACGCCTAGAATGGCGCAGTCCCGACCTGGACGCCCGTTTTTCGCGCCACAAAGTGCGCCTACAAAAAACCTCCAGATTCTCCACCTCCCTGCAGGTCCTCTGGCCCTCGGCGCAGCGCAGCAGGAGCTGTAGGGGGCAGAGCCAGGTCCCTGTGCTGAAAACAGTGCCGGGACCTCTGCACATGCTCCAGGCGCCCGAAACTGTGTGGGAGGGGCCCAAAGCACGCAGCCCCTAGCCCTGGCCGAATGGCCTCACTGGGGCTGCGTGAATAAGGCTCCTCCCACGGCCAGCTCCTGCTTCCTGCCGACCCGACTTGACTCCCGCTTCCCGCCTCCTGACCGGACCCGACACCGACCTGACTCCCGCACCACCCCCCCCCCCCCAACCGACTGGACCCGACCCGACTCCCGCTCCCCCGCCCCCCCCTCCCCCCCCCGCGACTGGACCCGACCCGACTCCCGCTCCCCCCCCCCGCCCACGGACTGGATCCGACCTGACCTCCTCCCCCGATCTGACCTCCCTCTCCCTCCCTCCCCCTGACCTGAACCGAACCAACCTCCCTCCCACCACCCCTCCGACCCGACCCAACGCCACCTACCTGTAAATCTGGTGCTGGGGATGGGCCCGGCCCGAAGTCTCGGGCCCGGCCCGTTCAGCCTCCCTCCCCCTTCTCCTTTCCCCCCCCCCCAATCTCCTTCCCCCCCCAATCTCCTTTTCCACCCCCAATCTCCCTCCCCCCCCAATCTCCCTCCCCCCCCAATCTCCCTCCCCCCCCAATCTCCCCCCCCCCAATCTCCCTCCCCCCCCAATCTCCCTCCCCCCCAATCTCTTTCCCCCCAATCTCTTTCCCCCCCAATCTCTTTCCCCCCCCATCTCCTCCCCCCCATCTCCTCCCCCCCATCTCCTCCCCCCCCCATCTCCTTCCCCCCCCATCTCCTTCCCCCCCCATCTCCTTCCCCCCCCATCTCCTTCCCCCCCCCATCTCCTTCCCCCCCCCATCTCCTTCCCCCCCCCATCTCCTTCCCCCCCATCTCCTCCTTCCCCCCCATCTCCTCCTTCCCCCCCATCTCCTTCCCCCCATCTCCTTCCCCCCCCCATCTCCTTCCCCCCATCTCCTTCCCCCCATCTCCTCCTCCCCCCCCATCTCCTTCCCCCCCCCATCTCCTCCCCCCCCCATCTCCTCCCCCCCCATCTCCTCCCCCCACCATCTCCTCCCCCCCCCACCATCTCCTCCCCCCCCCCATCTCCTCCCCCCCCCACCATCTCCTTCCCCCCCCATCATCTCCTTCTCCCTCCCCCATCTCCTTCCCCCCCCCATCTCCTTCCCCCCCCCATCTCCTTCCCCCCCCATCTCCTTCCCCCCCCCATCTCCTTCCCCCCCCCATCTCCTTCCCCCCCCATCTCCTTCCCCCCCCCATCTCCTTCCCCCCCATCTCCTTTCGCCCCCCCCTCCCCCCTTCTCCCCCCCTCCCCCCTTCTCCCCCACTCCCCTCCCCCATCCCTCCCTCTGCTTATCCCCCTCTCTCCCTATACCCACCTCCTCCCCCTCCCCTCGCTGTCAGAAACACAGACACTGACAGACAGAGAATGAGAGACACACACACAGACAGACAGAGAGATAGAGACACTGACAGAGACACACTGGGGGGGGGCATCCCAGCACGCTGTTGGAGGGCTCCCGGTGCTGCAGTCGGTAAGTAGAAAATGTTTTATTTATTGATTTAAAAAAAATTATTATTAATTTTTTTTGATTTATTTATTGGTTGATTTATTGATGTATTTATCATTTATTATTGATGATGGCTCTTTATTTGTAAAACTGAAGTGTTTAATGTTTGTAAACTTCCCTTTAAACCCCCCCCCCTCCCCCCCACCATTCCCTACGCCTGATTTGTAACCTACGCCTGATTTTCTAAAGTGTAGACAAGGTTTTTTCAAGCGTACAAAAATCTTCACTTACTCCACTCTAAGTTAGTTTGGAGTAAGTTTTCACTGATGAAACTTTGAAAACAGGCGTAAGTGGCCGGACACGCCCCCTTTTGAAAAGAAAATTCTGTTCCAAAGTGAAACTGTTCTAACTGACTAGAACTGGAGCAAACTAAATGATGAGAATTCCGATTTCTAAGATACTCCGTTCTATACCAGTTGCTCCTAAAAAATCAGGAGCAAATCATGTGGAAACTTGGGGCCAATATCCTGTGAACCTGTACTTGAAATTCCTCCTGCTCTTCCACATCACCAAACCTACTTCCATTCAGTATAGTTACTGCTGTTCTATTTTTACAAAAATGCATAACAGCAACAACAACTTGTATTTATATAGCATCTTAATGTAGTGAAATGTCCCAAGGCGCTTCACAGAAGTATGAGACAAAAAAAATTTACACCGAGCCACATAAGGAGAAATTAAGGCAGGTGATCAAAAGCGTGGTCGAATAGGTAGGTTTTAAGAAGCTTCTTGAAGGAGGAACGAGAGGTTTAGGGGGGGAATTCCAGAGCTTGGGACTGAGGCAACAGAAGGCACGGCCACCAATGGTTGAACGATTATAATTAGGGATACTCAAAAGGACAGAATTAGAGGAGCGCAGAGGGAAATCGAGGTGTTGCCGGGAGCCAATATAGGTCAGCGAGCACAGGAGTGATGGGTGAACAGGACTTGGTGCGAGCTAAGACAGGGGCAGCCAAGTTTTAGATCACCTCTAGTTTACGTAAAGTAGAATGTGGGAGGCCAGCCAGGAGTGCGTTGGAATAGTCAAGTCTAGAGGTAACAAAGGCGTGGGTGAGGGCTTCAGCAACGAATGAGCTGAAAAAAGAGTGGAGATAGGCAATGTTACGGAGGTGGAAATAGGCGGTCTTAGTTATGATGCTGATATGTGGTCGAAAGCACATTTCAGGGTCAAATATGACATCTAGGTTCTGGTTCAACCTCAGATAGAAGTTGGGGAGAGGGATGGAGTCAGTGGTTAGGGAACGGAATTTGTGGCGGGGACCAAAAACAACAGCTTCAGTTGTCCCAATATTCAATTGGAGAAAATTTCTGCTCATCCAGAACTGGATGTCGGACAAGCAGTCTGACAATTTAGAGACCGAGGAGGGGTTGAGAGATGTGATAGTAAGGTAGAGCTGGGTGTCATGAGCGTACATGTGGAAACTGATGCTGTGTTTTCGGATAATATCGTCAAGGGGCATCAGGGGTAACAATGCAGGGGTGGGAAGAGAAGCCGTTGCAGGAAATTCTCTGGCTACGATGAGATAGATAAGAATGGAAACAGGCGAGTGCAGTCTCACCCAGCTGGACGATGGTGAAGAGGCGTTGGAGAAGGATAGAGTGGTCAACCGTGTCAAAGGCTGCAGACAAGTCAAGAAGGATGAGGAGGGATAGTTTACCTTTGTCACGGTCACGTTTGCTGAATTGGCCCAATTTTCCTTTCATTGAACCATTGATAGCGTTTTAGGAACATAGGAAAAGGAATAGGCCAATCCACCCCTCGAGCCTGCTCAGCCATTCAATGAGATCATGGCTGATCTGTGACCTAACTCCATAAACCCATCTTTGTCCCAAACTCTGAATATCTTTTGTTAATGGAAAGCAATCAATCTCCAACTTAAAATTAACAATTGATCTCGCATCAATTGCCGTTTGCCGAAGAGAGTTCCAGACTTCTACCAATTCTTGTGTGTAGAAGTGTTTCCTAATTTCACTTCTGAAAGATCTGGCTCTAATTTTTAGACTATGCCCTTTCGTCCTAGACACCCCAACCAATGGAAATGGTTTCTCTCTGTCTACCCTGTCTGTTCCCGTTAATATCTTGAAAGCTTTGATCAGATCATCCCTTAACCTTCTAAACTCTAGGGAATACAACCCTAATTTGTGTAATCTGTCCTTATAACTTAACCCTTGAAGTCTGGGTATCATTCTGGTAAACCTACACAGCACTCCCTTCAAGGTGCAGTGCCCAGAACTGAACACAGTACTCCAGATGTGGTATAGCTGCAGCATAACGGCGATCCCCTTGTATTCCAGTCCTCTAGATATAACGGCCAGCGTTCCATTAGCCTTTTTGATTATTTTCTGTACCTGTTTTACACTATTGACAAAAGTGAAAATGATCCCCCCCCACTAATGCCTGAACTTTGCTTCCAGAATTCCTTAACTTGGAAACAAGTTGCTCCATTGCTTTTTATTTTTTTAAAGAAAAGGACAGTCATAGTGTAACAAATATTTTTGTGTTTCAGACTTTTACTGCTTGGTGCAATTCACATTTGCGGAAAGCTGGTACTCAGATAGAAAATATCGAAGATGACTTCAGAAATGGCCTTAAGCTTATGCTTCTTTTGGAAGTTATTTCAGGTAAGTTGAGTCAAGCTCTTATTTTCAAAAGGGACAAAGGATTGTGGCTCGATTTGAAAGTGAGCTCTAGCTACCTGATGTGGTGCTGCACTATATAGACCAGGGAGGTTGAAGGTTTTATCCTTGGTTTCTAATGAGTTCATTGATCTCAGGCAAGTGGGCAGCAGAGTTGCTGTAATTGACCTCAGTTTCCCTAGGTGAGGGAGGGAAATAATCAGACAAGGTTCCAGCTCTTCATGTCTATCCAGTGACGACTGCTGAGCATTCGATGAAGATAGAATCAGGCTCGACTTTGTTGCTTCAAGCAGTTGACCAGCGCCCATCACGCTAAGTTCACGTATAAACAGTGACCCCTTGGGTGAGGTCCAAAAAGCTGCCGCTGCCTTGTGGAATCATACCACAGCATAATTTAATACCTTCAGCAGAGAAGGGGAGAAATGTTCCCTGCTGTAAAAAATTTCTTCCCTTAAAGCAATGCTCCATTCCCTTTTTGTTGTCAGCAATAATTGTCTCACTGTTGCTCTCCCTTTAGGAAAAATTGTGGTTATTTCTGTTTCAAGAGTGATTGTTTAGGTTTGTAGTCACAGTTTCATTGTACTCTTTTCGCTGGCATCTGTTCTTTGAGTTGGTTGAGTGAGATTCTTGTAGATATTTCTCCATGTCATTTCCTTAATGATTCAGTCAAACTGAAGCTTGCTTTGGTCAGTGTTTGCAGCAGGCTATAAGTTGTAAACATATTATCAATATAGTCCAACCATATTTTTGTGATCTTCCCCTCTGTTGTATTCCTTCTACATAATAATATTGACAAATCTGTATCATTCTTTTTGCTTGCATGTCCAAATTATGGGCCCAAATTTGCCCAGGAGTTGCTCTGTTTTTTTTTGGAACAACTTGATTTTTCTGGAGTATCTTAAAAATCCCCATTCTGCACATTTAATTTGCGCCAGTGTAAGTGAGTTATTTAGGAATTTTTTTAGTTTCTTTTTTTTTTCAAAAGGGGGTGTTACCAGCCGTTTTGGCCATTTAAGCCAGTATGGACAGCTAATAATTGCTCCAAACTAACTTAGGCCAGCGTATATGGCCACTTGTGGCCGCACAGAAAACCCTTGCGGAGAGTTAAGAAATCAGCGCAGGTTAGTACATTCTAAAGCACCAAGACTTAAAAGCATTTAAGAACAAATAAAAAAAATAGAAGGAAGCGGAGGAGACCTGCACCGAAAGCACCAAGACTTACAAAGTTTTAAGGAAAGATTAAAAGAAAATAAAGGAACTCTGCACACACACAATCACAGTAGTTTAAACAACACAAGCAGCTACTAACATGTACAGGGCTTTTTTTCATGTCACTCATTACTTTGCACATTTTTACAGGTCTCCTTCACAATCATTTTTTTACCTGTACAGGGATCTCCCTAACACAAATTAAGCCGAGCGATGTTTCCATTCTCTAGTAATTGGCTCTAAACGCTGTATGCCGAGATACTCCCAAAAGATGTGTAAAATAGAAACAACTTCCCCATATTTTTGCCAGAAACAAGTTAGCACAGCAGATTTCCATTTATTCAATAGCTCACGTGCTGGTGCGGGAGACCATTCGGCCAGGGAAAGGAACGGCTAACATTGGATCGTCCCTTCGGCCAGGGATAGGGGCGGCGAGCATCGGGTCCCGCTCACATCCTGCCGGACGTGCTGGGAGGGTGAGGAGCTACTGCGCATGCACGCAGGCTCCAATGCATGTGCGTCAGCTTCCGGCACTGTTTTTGGCACAGGGCGGTAGCTCTGCCCCCCCACTCCACTATATACGCCGTGCCAGGACCCGGGACACACAGCAGAGCGGCCAGAATTGTGAGTACGTTTTTTGGCGCTGGTTTGAGCGCACAAAGTCGGCGCATCTCGGGTGAGTGCGCCGAAAAAGGGGAAATTTGGGCCCTATGAGTGGTTTTTTAGTGATTTGGTCCTCTAACATTTTGCATAATCCAGTTTTCTTTAAAGTTCGATCATCACTGATCTTTCGCAGCCAAGAAATGACGAAACTTTCTTGTGCAAGTGACCACTGCCATAAACAATCTTCTTCCCTAAGATATCGTATTTCACGTCAACTATTAAAATGGACTGAAGAAATTGAGGGCAAGAGGGTATAAACAGGAAAAAGAGCGGGGTTCATGCACTTATGGAATTTTTTTTCTTGTTGCATTTCTTTATCTCAATAGGAGAACGGCTCCCGAAGCCAGACCAGGGAAAAATGCGTTTCCATAAAATTGCAAATGTTAACAAAGCATTGGATTACATTTCCAGAAAAGGAGTAAAGCTTGTGTCAATTGGTGCAGAAGGTAATTTGATCAAAAATATTTAAGTTTTACGTTTGTAACCCGGAGGCTGTGTGATCAATAGAGGGACCGCTGGAGGCCGCTCAAGAAAAAAAAAGGCCCACAAAATGTTCATTCTTTAACCTTAGGCCCACAAAAAAACACTCTGGCCTTCTGCTGGCACGTGCGCGGCTTCCCCCCATCTTCCCGCAACCCAACCCTGGGATCGAATCTCCTCCCCTCTCAGATCCAACTTACGGGGCAGATCAGTGTCGGAGCCATCCGAATTCCTGCCCTCATCGACCATCGAGCTGTAACCCATTTGGTGCCCACATCTCGCCGATGGCCGGGACCAGTGCGCGGAGCCATCACTCCGCCAACTTTGCACCCGTTTTGGGTGCAAATAGAATTTCTCAGCAAATACCTTTCCTGGCTGCACAACACTCAGCTCACCTGTACTAGCCAGCGATGTGACTTTCACATTGTTGGACTGTCTAGACCTGCTGAGTTTGTAATAGAAGTGTTTTTATTCCACATTTGTTCCTTTTAGTTTTGATTCTGATGGCTGGGTTGTTACGCACTTGAGTCAAGACGCTCCACAAATGTTATGTAATGACATTCGAACTCAATAGTTAAAGATTGTGATGAACTTCCACAGTCTGTGTGAAAATCAATACAGGTACAAGCTCCGAAATCTGGAAACCTCGGGACCGAGGCCATTCTGCTTTTTGTGTTTTTCTGGATTTCGGAACAGAAATCCGAATCCGGAAACCCCTGGGCCAAGTTTCGGGTATTTCCGGATTTAGGAAACCGGGACAGCGGCTGTGGGTGATTCAAAAAAAAATTTCTTTATTATGCTTAACCTTGGTTTGGATTACAATTGCTCTGTATTAACCGCACGGGCACCTGGTGTGATCTGGCAGGACTGCATCCAGGGCTGAGAACAGATCAGACACCCGGCAGAGCTAAAAATTCGCGAACCGGGAAATTCGGAGAAGTCTTGCGGCGGCGGTTTTTAAGTACTGCTGGGGAGCGGACTACTGGCGTGCAAGACTCGAAATAGCGCTTTCACCAAAAATTTGGCTCGCAGCGCACCCGTAGTTAGGACGGAAAAAAAAACACCCGGGAAAAACCTGCATTGCAGCCCTTGGAACAGTGGTAGTGGTATGAAGACTTGCAAAAAAGGTATGTTAAAGTTTTTATTTTTTTTATTCTTTTGCAGCGATTCGATAGTTAAGTGCCTTGTGAATGTTTTGTGATGTTTTATTTTTTGTTTTTTGCAATTTTTTGGAGGGGGAATTATTTGCAGATCCGAATACCAAATATCCATTTCTGAAATTTTACTACAGGTATTTTCATTTTATGCCGTTTATCACTATTGTGAAAAAAATGTCCGGTTTTCGGAACAGATTTCCGGATTCCGGTCTTTGATTTGTGCGATCTGCACGGTGTCCGGTTTTTGGAACATTCCAGTTTTTGGAACTCCGGATTTCGGATGCTCTACCTGTAGGACATTTTTTTTGACCTGTAGATTTTTGTTCTAATAGAATTAAATCTATGTGAAGATTGGATATTGCATTAACAATCTACTTGACTATTACATTTGTCTTTCTTCTATTGTAGAAATAGTAGATGGGAATGTGAAGATGACTCTGGGTATGATTTGGACAATCATCCTCCGTTTTGCTATTCAGGACATATCTGTGGAGGGTAAGTAAAAATGAGATTCTAATTTCAATCCAATGCAACCCATTCAACAAAAACCTTACATGTACGGAAGGACCTGTGGTGATGATTAAAACATCAGCAGATAAAGATTCAGATCACTCAGAATTTTGAGTCCTTGTAGGACTCCCATAGTTGGAAGCTGTATCCATTGTTACTGTGTTGTCTAGAGTTCCTCTTGGTCGATCTCTACTCTAGCCTCAGGGCTTCCATTTTCATGTTTACTTGGGGATCCACAGGCGGAACTTTCAACTTCGCCGGGGACGTAAAACAGGCGGTAGTGGATTGGCCGCCCTTTATACACCCACTTGATTTTCCTTTCCCTTGACTTCATGTGCGTAATGGGCGGCCGATCCAATATTGCCACTTTTATACCTCCACCGTTTTGCTAATCATAAGAGAACTCCATGTTGTGATTAATGCGGTGCTAGCCTTGGGATGTATTTTTACATTCATGGTATTGTATAAATGTAAATTTATAGCCCAAGGCATTTCACGAAAGGAAATAGACAGGTAAGCAGATGCCAAACCTCCGAGAGAGAGATTAGGAGGGTGGCCAAAATTCTGGTTGAAAAGATTTTGAGAAGGCTTTTAACGGAGGAGAGAGAAGTGAAGCGGTAAGTGGGGGGTATTTGGGAGGGACTTCCAGAAAATGGGACCAAGGAGGAGAGTGCATAAAATGCCAGAGGCTGGCAATCGAGGGGAGGGCAGTGGAGGAGTTATAAGAACATAAGAAATAGGAGCAGGAGTAGGCCATACGGCCCCTCGAGCCTGTTCCACCATTTAATACGATCATGGCTGATCCAATCATGGACTCAGGTCCACTTCCCTGCCCGCTCCCCATAACCTCTTATTCCCTTATAGTTTAAGAAACTGTCTATTTCTGTCTTAAATTTATTCAATGTCCCAGCTTCCACATCTCTCTGAGGCAGCGAATTCCACAGATTTACAACCCTCAGAGAAGAAATGTCTCCTCATCTCTGTTATACAAGAGTGATGTAAGCTCCAGAAACTGGGAGGGATGAGGGCATGGAAGGATTTGAAAATGAGGAAGAGGAATTGTATCAATGCTGTTTGTATTTACACTGCAGACAGAGGCAGTGCTGACATTGAAGAGACGATTAGAAACCACTGACTTTGGCGCCCACTGCTGCTGACTTCCACAGCAGCCCAGGTTTACACAACTGATTTGCAGACTACTTCAGCGGTGCCATCCATCAATGACAGATGTTTAATCTCACTTGGGATATTACAACCAGTTTGAAAATGACCTCAGCTGGGTTTCCATCTGCAGTGTAAAAATAAAGTGAATGGTAATGTAGAGTTGCATTTGAAATTGTGCAAATGGGAGAGGGTATCCATTCCTTTCTGATCATAAATCAAACAAAGTCCTGACCTGGCAGGAAAGACTTTGCCTAGTGACACGTAATTCTTGGACATGAACACCTTTCTGACCATTTCGTGCCTGATTGATTGAACATATATTTTATTTCTGGTGGTGTCATCTTGCGTGTGTAAACTTGAAATACCATTTTTTCTTGACAGAAACTTCCGCTAAGGAAGGCCTGCTGCTCTGGTGCCAGAGAAAGACTGCTCCCTATAAGAATGTAAATGTGCAGAACTTCCATACAAGGCAAGTCGAGGAGATGTAGATACCAATCATAAGAGAAATACATGTTATGATTAACGCGGTGCATCCCAGAACCACGCAGGTAGAATTGTGCACTATTAGCTTGCGATGTTCTGTCCATTATCGTGGACCGGGGGAATGAGGTTTAAAAATGTGTGCTCTCCTGTGCACCAAGAACGCAGAGGTGATGGAATCATTACCCTGTGATTGCTTTATTTTCCATGTCATTTTTTCTAACGCAAACACTGGTTACATGGCTGGCTGAGCGTACTTCAAATTTAGATTTATTTTACCGCAATACTGCTGAACTGACAACTCGGTGGCATTTTATTGCTTTGAGAGACACAATCTTTGAATTTTAATCAATTGTGCCTCTCAAAAGCAATAAAATGCAAGCACAGTTCACGAGAATTTGCTGATGCTGTTGAAATGAAACCTTGCTTATTTGTGACATTGCTCGTCCCCACTTGTGCTTTGACAAAGCGCTCAAGACATAATCTACGGAAGGAGAGTTCAGTGCAGGGCAAGCTCAGCTGTGTTTTTATTCTGAGGTGTTCCAACTGATGCTTCAAAATGAAAAATTCAGGAACAGACAGTTTTAAGGTAATTGGCAAAAGAACCAGAGAATTTTTTTTAGGCAGCGAGTTATGATCTGGAACGTACTGCCTGAAAGGGTGGTGGAAACCGATTGAATAATAATTTTCAAAAAGGAATTGGATAAATACTTGAAGGGGCGGGGGGGGAAGAAAGCGCAGGGCTATGAGGAAAGGGGAGTGGGACTAATTGGATAGCTCTTTCAAAGAGCCGGCACAGGCACGATGGGCTGAATGGCCTCCTTCTCTGCTTATCATTCTATGAACAGTAACCCATTCAGTCTGCCTGTATTGGATCCACTGGATTGTGTTTTTAATACATTCACTAATATATTTAAAGAATATAGACAGTTTATCGATTTATTTAACAAAATTGTATGCAGGGTTTAGAAATACAGAATTACACTATTTTGTAAGTTTCAGAGGTCGGTGGGCACTTGCCTCACACATTTATTTGAAGCCCAAGTGTAGTGGAGTCTCTGTCAAGCGTGTCACTGTGGGGATGAGTTTCATCCATTCTGAGCCCGATACCCAAAGCATCTCCAGAAATCAAGTTTGACTGCAGTCCTTTCCTTCATCTCTCACTTGACCAGCATCTTCTTGTTGAGTTGTGTGGAGGATCACTGAAATTGGATGATGAGAAGAAGCTGCTTACTCATTCTTAGTAAGAGTATTTACAATTGCAGAGTGAGGGTGAAAATGGAGTGAAAAAGGTTAGGATCAATTGTTGGAAGGAGACTATTGTACAAATAGGTTTATAATTAGTAGCTAATATTCACATCTTTCTCAATAGTTTTATTGGATGAATATAATTGTCCAAATCATAGAAACCTCATTTCAATAAATTAAGCCCAAAGCCCTTGACCTCAGCATGCATTAAAAGATTTGAAAAGAGATCTTGTATTAGTGGTCCTTTGAAATTTTTTTCCACTCTTTTGAAATTTGTTTTTCTTACTTTGACATACTAAGGATTGTCTCTGCGAAACAGGTCAGAACCAATAAAAAGACAAGACAGTATTGACCCTCCCAAAATGGAAGGCTGACGTGGACTCCGATCATCCATAAAAACAAAGAAGGAATCATTTTGCTGTTAATACTTATTTACCTTCCAATTTGGGGGTTAGCTGTCTCACCACAATACAAAGAATGTTTGCATACTGTAAGATTTCTAAATTTCTGGCATTAAATTGACAGCAAGACCAATTCTTTTTAAGCAATTTGGAATAAGTTTATTAAACACACACAATGCACGTCTATCAGAGATCCTACAGATCCAATTACAACAGATACAATGATGTTACAATAATGATTTAGAAAAAGGTATACTTTACATCCCTCTGGCAAAGCACACGGCCTGCTTCTTGGTCTGGCTTTGTGTAGAGGAAGGTTTCCTGCTTTGCCGTGTGGTCAGTAGAAGAGACAAGAGAGACCGAGCAATCTTTTGCGCTTGGGGGTTTTTATATCTCTTAAGCCATTGTTTCTCAGAAAGCCCCAGGATTGGGTCTTGGTTTCAGGGCAGTTCCTTATTGACTTCTCCTCCTACATGTGTCTGTCTGGAGGACCAATGCCATTTCTTGACTAGGTTAATGGCTTTGACCTTTTCTAGTTTGGTGAATTTCAAAGCCATGCTTCCTTTGTTCCTTAAACTCTGCCCAGCCAGAGCAGACATGAACTTGGGGAAGGTATCCATTTTGTCTTTTCAAGCTGCAGCCTTTCCATATAATCTACACTTTCAACATGTGTTTGTTTGTTTGTTTTTGTTTGTTTATTTTATTTATTTATTTATCATGCGTGCACACGCACACACACACACACACACACAATCAATTTTATCATTACTAAACACTTTTATTCTTACAATACTTAAAAACAATAATGGATATTGTTCATTTTTATTTATATTTAAATGTACATTGTGAATTACTCACTTCTCACTTTATGAAAATATTCTTGTAAAAAAAAATTGATAGCTTAAACCTATTTATCATTGGGCTTGTTTACATATGTTTGATCCTCCTAACATATAATAATTTCAGTGAAATAATAGGGAAGTAGCAAGGTGCCAATGCAAAGGATGATTTACAGATTTAAAACATTAGATGCTGACAAGGATGTGTTAGGTGCTCATTTACTTTGGCCAGGAAATTTTCTTTAGCAAAAAAAAAAGTTTGTTTGCTGTAATTTATGCTTAAATTCTTGTTTACTCTTCTCATTGTGAAGCTGGAAAGATGGCCTTGCACTCTGCGCACTCATCCACAGACATCGGCCTGACCTTATTGAATACTCCAAGCTACAAAAGGTCATCTGTCTGATTGACAGCATGCTACTGTGCTGCTTGCTTTTTTTGCATGGTTCTGATGGAAGAGGTGGCCTGCATTAACTAAGGTGGACAGCTCTGAATACTATATATAAATACTATGTATAGTCAGCACAACCTAATTTCCAAAGGTTCTTGGAAATATGTCTAATGCTTTTGTGTTTTTGCTTGATTATAAATTACATTCATTTGCCTAATTGTATGTGCCGTCCACCCCACACCATCCCCTACATAAATCCATTGGTACTGGTGATAATATCACTGCTCACAGTGTGGCAACAAACAGCTAGTACGCCACTTCTACAGATTTTTCCAATTTCATATTCCTGCTGACCGTGTCTGTTTCAGTTCCTGGTCTTTTGTGATTCTCTTCCCCACCCCCGCATAATATGGTGATGTTAATGCTCCAGGTTGCAATTAATGTCCCTTGCGAGAAGTTGGTGGAGTGTTTGGGTCAACGCTAACCATGGAAGTCCATGTGTAATGGACAGCTGCAATGGGGAAGAAAGTCCAAACTGAATTATAATTGCATTCAAAAAACAAAAAATGCTAGAAATACATAGCATCTGTGAAGAGAAAACAAATGGGTTCAGACAAATGTTGGTTCTGACAAAAGGTTATATCCAAAACAATAAAATTATCTTTCCTCTTTATAGATGCTAACAGACCATTTCTGTATTTCCAGCACATTGTTTTTGTTTTGGATTTCCGATATTTGCAGGTTCTTTTTTTGCTTTTTGTGATTTTATGCAACAGGGTAAATGCTATATATGATCTGTAGCAGTTTTAAAATTGGTACTTGAAGGCATGTTGAGAAGATTCTCGAAAAATTTAACCTTGTGCTTCAGAACTGCCAGGTGCTAGTAAATTACTATGGACATGCAGCAGGAAGTTTAAGTATTCACACTTATTATTGGTGTGTGCACCTCCCTGAGGTGTCCACTCTGAGAACTCACATATGGATATCAGGAAAACCAAATATTGTCAAAAGAACAGTATATGTTAAGCTGTTCTCTGTTCATGAGTGTAATCGGAGGTTGAGAAACCGACTACTTCATTGGTGAGAAGTGGAGTAGCTTGAGGAGCTTATTGGCACCAAGAAGCAGAACTATTTTACTCTTGAATTCTGTCCTGGTTTTAGCTCCAGCTATTTTCCAGTCGGAAGGGCCCTCTGCTCTTGTATTAGAGGGGCATGTGAGGGAGATTTGCCAGGCTGCCCTGGGAATTCCACCCTTTAAGCTTTAAAAGGCAGTGGTGTAATTCACAGCCAGAGAGGACTAATTACTCTTTGTCTTGAGTCAAAATGGCTCCTTTTTTAAAGTTTATGTTTACCTTGGGCCCGGAGGTACCTCAGGCAGAGCAGCGGTGCACCGCTCGACCTTACAAGGTCAGATCGGCACAGACTATACTGAAACATACGTCCCCCAACCCTGCAATTTGGGATGGGGTCTATAGCCAACCACATCACTCGTCCGCCAGTGGAGTGGCACCACCCTGGTATATTTGGCCCATAATGACTAGGGGTAATATTCCTGCTGTGTTTACAATGGTGCCGACGCATAAAGACCAGTGGAAATCTTTGCCTCTAGTCTCTTGAATAATGTATTGGACAGTTCCTCTGTATTACATTTTGAAGGTAAGTTGAAAGACCGTTGTCATTATTATAATTAACAAAAGAAAAAATGTGTCCAGCTGACACATTATCCTGTCTTTTTCCCATACTATCTTTCTTATCAATTTTTTGTCTTTAATCATTTTCATTTATCATGTCAAACATCGTGTTACTATCCTTTTTCTTCTCTCACTGCATGCTTACTGATCTGTCCTGTTGCCCCATTGTGGCTGGGTTGGTGTGTGCCTATGCATATAGCTGGAAGAATGGACGAGCATTTAATATCCTCATTCACAGATACAGACCTGATCTGATTGATTATGACATGCTGCAAGAGGTATTTAACATGCACCTGCTTTAAGCTTATTGCAAAAAATTATTGAATGTTGTCGCATGTTGAGAAAGCAATTTGTTAAGAAAAGCTGTTGGGGTAGATTTTGACTTTGTGCAATACTGTAGTATAAAAGAGGCGATTGTGAATCAACAGCCCATTTTACATCTCCCATTTTAAATTTCCATTGAAGCCAATAGGGAATAAAAACCCGGGAGAGATGTAAAACAGGCTGCCGATTCATTATCGCTCGTTATACACTATTGCACAAAGCCAAAATCTTACCTCATTAAGTCTTCTAGTTAGCATTTGTGATGTATGAGGCTGGCGATGAACCAGTACAGATATCTGCTAATATTTGGTATACTGTACCACTAGATGTCAGTACTGGGGATACAGAGGCAGTCCAAGAACCAGACATGTTAACATCAGTGCTGGGGACATTAAACCAATACAGGCTTCAGAGCTGTACAGCATTGGTATTGGGAATGCTACACCATCACAAATATCAAAGTCTACCCAAGCAGCAGAACTTGGTTACCCATCCATTGTAAATTCTCAGAAATGATTGAGAATCAGACCTAAGCAAAAACCAACACCAGAAAGTGAACTTCATTGCTTGCACCAAGCTTTTCTGCATTGTTGTATTTTATTATTCACTGAATAAGATTGCTTCTAATGCTGACAGAAGCAGCCAGTAAGATAATGTTGCATGTGTGCCCAAAGTCCATTAATTCTCCATTATGCTTCATTTCTGCACCTTGTTTCAGGTGTGCATTCTTGCAATTGAAGCAGACTTTTGTAAACTTGCTATTCAGAAGCAAGGTTACTAAGGACAAGAAGTACCTATTGCACACTGCAGGAAATCATGGTCCACTGATTTCTGTTGAACCTCTGTTAATATCGTATAGAAAAATGAATTCAGGTTTACATTTTGCGTATATAACTACACAATATCAGATGTTTTTACGACCGGGACTACTTGTCCTCAATGACATATTTGTCTATCAACAAAATGGCATCATGCCTAGCTTAAGAAAACTGCGGCTGTCCATAGTTTCTGATGTCAGCAATGTTACTTAATTGGCTACTAACGAAACTAGCCGTTGTGGTTTGTAAATGTTACACTTGGCAAAAATTAAAAATGTTTTCCACTTGCCATTCAAGTAGTCAAATTGATTGGAGATGTAGATGAATGAATGTAGATATTTTAATTTACTGTCCAGGCCCATATTACTGAGTAACAAGATTGTCTTCTAAATATAGGATGATGCTCTTTACAACCTGAACCTTGCCTTGGAGATTGCAGAAAAGGAACTGGATATTCCTAAGATGCTGGATGCGGAAGGTACTGTCTACTTCAGTACTGAGGCTCTGACATTCCTATTGTAACCATTAATTTGAATGAAAATATAAACACCGTGATAAATTGGACCTCGTTTTGTCCGTTTTCCCTCCGGGAAATTGGTTAGCAATGAGCGGAGCAGGTGCTGGGCCTGATCCACTTAGGATTCATCAACAGCTGAATAAGCTACAGTGCCGTCAACAAAAGGTACTTAAAAAAGATAATAAACTTCCCAAAATGTTGCTGTGGAGCCAGGAAGAGCAAGAGTGCTCACCTGACTCCACAGTATTTGCAATTGGGCCATTTCCACCCCCACGTCCGTGCCCCCCACCCATTGCCATTCCAACCCCCTCTCCTGGGGCTTACCTTGCTGGTAAGGCAAGTGACCCAACATTCATCATTTTAAAGTGAATGTGGCAGCTCTCCCAAATAATGTAAACGAGGCTCAATTCTTACTCCTTCGAGTTTATGGAAAGCACTAGTAAACTGAGGGATGTGTGCCTTTCAGAAATGGAAGAGCAAAGTTTGAGTGAAAGTTTCTGGAAGTTAACCCCACGATGTGCTGTTATCTTGAAACTGGGAACATGTATTTTTACTGTATCGATGGAATTACACAATATAAAAAGACATTAAAATAAGACATTTTGATATGAAGGAATTAATAGATAAGCCCACTAGCAAATTGCCAAAATTAAATGTGCGGTATCTGAGGTGCCCGGTAGTATACTTCAATTAGGTTAGGGCTTAATTGGATTTCTGCCACTGTTGCCATGCAATTATTTATTTAAAAATGCGCAAGAGGGATTCAAGGTTATTTAACTTCTGAATTTTCACCAGAATGATACCTCTAAAAGGACTAAATTATGAGGACAGGTTGCATAGACTAGGTTTGTATTCTCATGATAATAGAAGATTAAGTGATGAACTAATTGAGGTGTTTAAGATGATTAAAGTAGTTGACAGGGTAAATAGAGATAAACTATTTCCTCCGGAGGGCATGTCCAGGACAAGAGAGCATAACCTTAACATTAGAGCTAAGCTGTTCAGGGAACACCTCGTCACACAAAGGGTAGTGGAAATCTGGACCTTTCGCCTCCTAAAAGCTGTTGAGGCTGGGGGTCAATTGAAAATCTCAAAACTGAGGGGCCGAAATTCATCACCTCACCACCAGTTGCTGCCAACATTCCTCCTGAAGATCTGCCCAGTGCCACTTTGGAGGTGACCTGGAGCGGGCAGGAGGAGCGAGCCGCCGGGAACAGCCTGCTAACGTCAGCGGACGGCCGAGTGGCGTAACTGACCTCCCGTCCGCCAGGCTCCCAGATTCCTGCGGGCGGGACTCGGAGGCAGAACGGGGGTGGACCGCTGCGGGAGGCTAGTCTGTCCCCGACGGTAAATTTGAACAAAATGTAAGTGAACATTTAAAAAAAAAAAAAATTTTCAACAGCGACTTACCTGGATGGAGTCCCCTGAAGGTCTTCGGATATTTAAAAAAATTATTTTATTGATGATTTTTTTTTTCAGGTCTTCGATCCTCCGTGGGCCCGACTCCATCCTCGGTGGCATTTGGGCGGCAAGTGCCTCCGCGCCGATAATGAGCCCCCCCGCCCGCTGCCACCCAGATTGACGGCGTACGTCGCCCATTTGCCACCCACCGACCCTCGAGGGACCTCGGCAATGAATATTCTGCCTAAAATACCGTCCGGTACTTCGGTGGCACTTTGGGCGGCACTTGGGCGGGCGGAGGCCGTGATGGAAATCGGCCCCTGAGAGTGAGATGTTTGTTAGGCAAATAGTATTAAGGGTTGCAGAACCAAGGCAGATAGATGGAATTAAGATACAGATCAGCCATGATCTATTTGATTGGTGGAACTGACTCGATGGGCTGAATGGCTTACTCTTGTTCCCATACTCCTTTTTGTTTTCTTTTCTCTCTTTCTGGAGAGAAGCACATGTTGGCCTGCAGCAACACATCTGAGACTGGAAAAAATAAAACACTGGCCCTGAAAACCCTTGGAGGGGCGATTTTAGTATTCTTAGTGCCTCTTTGACGCTGGAATATGGGGGAGGGGGGGGGGTGGTGGCGTGAGGGTTGATAAAAGGGAATGCTGCAGATCGCTCCAAAAGTGGACCCAAATTATTTTTACTCTTCGCCTTGCAGCAATAAGCCACTTGCCCCAATACATTATCCAAAAGCTGACTGTGATCCCCATGTTATGCACTCACCATGTGTCTTCTCCTATGGATTGTGCATTGTTTATTGGAGAGGTGTATTCCTGTTGTTTAGCTACTGTACTTACCTGAGACAGTAGACAAACGAATACCAGCATCTCAGTAACAGCATGTCCTGCTGTGAAGTGTCCTCCTTCTCAACCTACACAACCAATGAACAAGAGTTGGTACTGAGCCATGCATGAGCCAGGTGTATGTGCATCGTCTGCTCTTGTTCAGTGTGCGCTTTAAATTAAACGAATGAGGGTACCTGATTTATCTGAACTTTGCTTTTCCAAATTAAGTTACAGTCTACCAGCCTTATTTGATATTTAGTAAAAAGTAACAATTTTCTTTCCAAACAGATATTGTAAATACAGCAAGACCCGACGAAAGGGCTGTTATGACTTATGTTTCCTGTTACTACCATGCATTTGCAGGTGCACAGAAGGTGAGGTCAAAACCTACGGGCCACCCCAGACCTTTAACCTTCAACCTTCTGATTTCCAGCTTCTACATCTCCCATTGTGTCCTCTGCTGGATTGGTCATGTTATTTTCCATGTTTCTTCTTTTTTTTATCACTTTTTCTTTTCTTTTCAATCATTTTAGATCCTGCTTTCTAGTATTTCCTTGTTTTTTTTTCCAGTTTCTCATGCTCCTGCAATTGTCAGTGCTTAGCTGGTACCTCCATCTGCAAAGAATTCTGCAATTCCTTCTGCTCTGAACTATATTAGAGGTCTCTTAATAGACATCCAGTCGATGGGGCTATCTCGTTAACATGAGCATTTGCACACACATGCACACTTGTGAATTCCCTATACATTCTACTACATCAATTTCTTAGCGATTCCTGAATGAAAGGGGCATTTTGTGCAACAATGGAGTTTTTTTCTGAAGAGGCCTCCAATGAAATGAGGGCTATATTTTACTCATTAATTTTAGCAAGCAAGTAGGAATGAGTAGTGTAAGTGGGGAAGTACCAATTGCTAAAATTAGAAAACAGAGAAAACTGTAACCCTGCCATCTTGCTAAGGTCAAACCAAGACTACTGCTTTCCACTTTGTTTAGTCCATCCCTGTTTTTATGCTTTCCCTTCTCCTGCCACTTTATTATTTTTTTATCCTCCTCACTAGATATTGTGAACACACCCAAACCTGATCAGAGGGCTCTTATGACGTATGTTTCGTGTTTCTATCATGCTTTTGCTGGAGCAGAGCAGGTACACGCGATGTTGTGTTCCCTGTGATGATTTGGTGCCTGCAATGTGCTTGTTTTTGTGTGTGCAGGTGTGCGCATTTCATAACTACAATACACCAATTCCCCACACCGTGATGTTAGTATTGTACATTATTCATATAGATGCATTAATAACACATTTTTGCACAATGTAAAATAAGAGATAGGTGTAGACTGAGATTTAGTGCAGTCATGCCAAAAATTGTAATAATAAAATGCTTATAGGATTTCTGCATTCTGAGATAAGAATTCAAAATCAACAGCGAACACCATAGAGGGACTGTTATGATAGTAGGTGGGCCATATGATGTAATATTGAACTATACAGGTCAAGAAGGTTTCGGGTTTAGTCCCCAGTTGTGCTGAGTTAACTGATCTCCGCCAAGATAACAGTAAGAGGACTATAATTGGTCTCACGAACTTGGGCTCAGGAGGCAAAAACTGATGCCGCCTAGCGTGTGGCCATCAGGTGAGAACAGGATCAGGCTCAGCTGTGATGTCTTCCCATGGTCAGCCAAACCGCACTCATTGTCTAAGTGCATGTGAAGAATAAGTACTTGGGTGAAATATTGGAACACGCCGATGTCCCAGCAGGAATTAGCACTTTCTAAGAAGGAGGGAAGAAATGGCGAGAACATTGGACAAAAAGAATTCAGGTCTTGTATAATAGAGCAGCTCACATCTTATGCTGACCACTGTGCTGAATTTTCCAACCTGCACCTTTGTTGAGCGAGACTTTTCAGTGGGAGCTCAATCTCGAGGCTCTGGAGTTGGTATTCTGCCTTTATATCTATAACACTTTTAAGTCTACTTTTAATCAATTGATAATGCTGAGTTTAAAAAAAAATTCACGTCAATCTCCTGTGGCATTGGACATGGAGAGTCAGGTCAAGGTCAGAGAGCAGTGGGATCGAGATGAGAGAGAGGGAGTGTACGCTTGAAATGTTAGTCTAAGGTTACAGTTGTACCAGACATAAGGGTTGTATACACCGAGTCAAACCCAGGTTATTGAGGGTTTTGTAAACATACTCACAAACAACACTCCGGACACACGGAGATATTTCTGTCATTGAGCTCAACTTTCTAGATCTGTTTATTCATCTTCTAACCTTGCAATACAACTTTGCCATTTTTATATCTTTTTAACTACATTACTTCATGATTTTGATGCAATTTACAGCCGTTCTCATCAGTCTTTATCAAGAAGTTCCAGGTCACGAAATGTAAGGTTTTCTTTCAGACATCAGTGGCCCCCAAAGGCTAGCAGGTTTTGAGGTTTAAGCAAAGCATAAAATGTATCTATTGTGGCTGCACTACAGATAAGTTAGACTCTAAACATATATGAATCTGTGAGAAAGTTCAGAATTAAATGTAGTGATTGTGTTGTTTAATCTTGAGACCAGGTGGCCTGTGACCTCTGTCACCATCAGCAAAGTTCAGCAGGCTTTTACCTTTTGGAGTTAGTATAAAATGGATTCTTTACAAAAATACATTCGACACACGCTCCTGATCCCCTAATAGGGGGAGGAGGGTTGGGGGCAGGGAGAAGGGAATAGGGGAAGCTGGAAATGGAGAGGAAGGGAACATGAGATGGAGAGGAGGGGAATGGCAAGAGATGGAAATGGAGCAGAGGGAAAGGGGAGATGGAGAGGAGGAGGATGGAGAAAGGAGGATAGGTATAGGCAGAGGGGGAGAGAAGAAGGAAAGGAGAGAAGATGGGAGGTCAAAAAACCACTCGGTGGGATTTCTGATGGTTAAAATGGAGTACAGTGAGGGATGACTAAGGTGAACACCAACCAAAACGCTGCCCCTAAAGGAGGTATAATTGGCTGAAGGAGCCGAGATTCTGCCAGACGGAGCCTGTCACCATTGTAAGTTGCCGGTGCTGCAAGGTAGGGTATGAGACCAGTTAGAGGCAGGTTGTGCCCCAACTTATGACCCTTTGCTCCAGGGACACTTGATCTGCCAAAAAGGAGTGGAAGTTGTAAGCTCATGTTAGAAAGAGTTTCAGACTGAGAACAACAAACTTAACCATGAATTAAGTTAGACATCAAAGCACGAATCATACTGACAAAGCATGTTGTGTAGGCACATATTTACACACACCATACTAAACATTTTTCTTGCTAATAACCGAGTGTATTACATTTAGCATTGACAAGTTTTCAGTTATTAGTTAACAGTTTTATGTTGGTTTATGCTATCTACACTTTACATTCTAACATGGTAGCTGCATTAACATATTTTTGGTTAAATCTGATCTATGGGAGTTTTGGAATGAATGTATTTTTGTGTGATCGATAAATGCGTGCTTTGCTTTACTTCTGGGATTCTGATGGTGATTGCTGTTTCCCATATAGTAAATACTCATTGATTCAACTAAGCTTCTCACTGCCAAGTACTGAATTGCCTTCATGAGCAGAACATGCTCCAATTGCATTTTGCTGTTATGTTTTGTGCACACATGTTTGTTGTCTAAGATGTGATTTTATTTTTCAACATAGGCTGAGATGGCAGCCAACAGGATTTGCAAGATACTGGCAGTGAATCAGGACAATGAAAAATCAATGGTAGAATATGAGAAGCTGGCCAGTGAGGTAAACTGAGAGACACTGATGAATGTAAATGAGTTCTGCCCTTTTTCCTTTTACCGCTTTATTCAGTAGAGTTCAAATTGAAGTATTGGTAACTGAGAAAGAAAGACTTGGATTTATATAACGCCTTTCACGACCACCGGATGTCTCAAAGCGCTTTACAGCCAATGAACTACTTTTGGAGTGTAGTCACTGTTGAAATGTAGGAAACATGGCAGCCAATTTGTGCACAAGCAAGCTCCCACAAACAGCAATGTGATAATGACCAAATAATCTGTTTTTGTTATGTTGCTTGAGGAATAGATATTGGCCAACACACCAGGGATAACTCCCCTGCTCTTTATCAAAATAGTGCCACTTGAGAGAGCAGATGGGGCCTCGGTTTAACATCTCATCTGAAAGACGGCACCTCTGGCAGTGCAGGGTTCTCTCAGCACTGCACTGGAGTGTCGGCCTAGATTTTTTTGTGCTCAACTCCCTGGAGTTGGATTTGAACCCACAACCTTCTAACTCGGTGAGAGTGCTACCCACTGAGCCACAGCTGACCCTTTGCAGACATAAAGTATTTAAGTTTATATCAAAACTTTAAACACACTTGCGGGGGGGGTGGTGGTGAAATAGACTGGATGCACCTTTGAACCCTTGCCACCATTTGGATGCTGATCTGAGCTGCATGAGGCCAAGAGGAGGAGGATATAGGAAGAGAGAAATACAATACTATTACGCCTGGCTCCGTGATTTGCACTTTCCTGATGGCTGGTCAGAGTTGCATTGACAGAGATTTAGGACTGGTAGATGCCTCTCTTTCCTGCCCCCCGCCAGCCCACCACCTTCCCCATCCCCCTTCAGTTACAAGTGTTGTATGGCTTTAGAAGACTAGGAGGACCAGAGACATATAGAAAAACAAAACAAAAATTGTCCCTCGAGTTAAAGTTTCCAGATATATAAAGAGGAAAAGAGTGGCTAAAGTAAATGTTCGTCCTTCGAGGATGAGACCAGGGAATTAGTAATGGGGAACATGGAGATGGCAGAAACTCTGAACAAATATTTTGTATCAGTTTTTACGGTAACTGTATCCCAACAGTGGATAGTCAAGGGGCTATAGAGGGGCGGAACTTAATCACAATCACTAAGGAGATGGTACTCAGTAAGATAATGGGACAAAAGGCGGATAAATCCCCATGACCTGATGGCTTGCATCTAGGGTCTCAAGAGAAGTAGCAGCAGGGATAGTGGATGCACTGGCTGTAATTTACCAAAATTCCCTGGATTCTGGGGAGATCCCAGCAGATTGGAAAACTGCAAATGTAAGGCCCCTATTTAAAAAAGGAGGCAGACAAAAAGCAGGAAACTATAGACCAGTTAGCCTAACATCTGTGATTGGGAAAATGTTGGAGTCCATTATTAAGGAAGCAGTAGCAGGACATTTGGAAAAACATAATTCGGTCAGGCAGAGTCAGCATGGATTTATGAAAGGGAAGTCATGTTTGACAAATTTGCTGGAATTCTTTGAGGATGTAATGAACAGGGTGGATAAAGGGAAACCAGTGGATGTGGTGTATTTGGATTTCCAGAAGGCATTTGACAAGGTGCCACATAAAAGGTGACTGCACAAGATAAAAGTTCAGAGTTGGGGGTAATATATTAGCATGGATTGAGGATTGGCTAACTACAGAAAACAGAGTTGGGATAAATGGTTCATTCTTGGGTTGGCAATCGGTAACTAGTGGGGTGCTGCAGGGATCAGTGCTGGGACCCCAACTATTTACATTAATGACTTGGAAGAAGGGACCGAGTGTAACGTAGCCAAGTTTGCTGATGATACAAAGATGGGAGGAAAAGCAATGTGTGAGGAGGACACAAAATATCTGCAAAAGGACATAGACAGGCTAAGTGGGCAAAAATTTGGCAGATGGAGTATAATGTTGGAAAGTGTGAGGTTATGCACTTTGGGAGAAAAAAATCAAAGAGCAAGTTATTATTTAAATGGAGAAAAATTTCAAAGTGCTGCAGTACAGCAGGACCTGGGAGTACTTGTGCATGAAATACAAAAGGTTAGTATGAAGGTACAGCAAGTGATCAGATAGGCCAATGGAATCTTGGCCTTTATTGCAAAGGGGATGGCATATAAAAGCAGGGAAGTCTTGCTACACTTATGCAGGGTATTGGTGAGGTCACACCTGGAATACTGCATACAGTTTTGGTTTCCATATTTATGAAGGGATATACTTGCTTTGGAGGCAGTTCAGAGATGAGGGGGTTGACTAATGAGGAAAGGTTTAGTAGGTTGGGCCTCTACTCATTGGAATTCAGAAGAATGAGAGGTGATCTTATCAAAATGTATAAGATTATGAGGGGTCTTGACAAGGTTGATGCAGAGAGGATGTTTCCATTGATAGGGGAGACTAGAACTAGGGGGCATAATCTTAGAATAAGGGGCCGCCCATTTAAAACTGAGATGAGGAGAAATTTCTTAGAGGGTTGTAAATCTGTGGAATTCGCTGCCTCAGAGAGCTGTGGAAGCTGGTACATTGAATAAGTTTAAGACAGAGATAGACAGTTTCTTAACTTATAAGGGGTTATGGAGAGTGGGTAGGGAAGTGGACATGAGTCTATGATCGGTTCAGGTGAATTTATAATGGGAACAAAGAAATGGCAGACCAATTGAACAAATACTTTGGTTCTGTCTTCACGAAGAAAGACACAAATAACCTTCCGAAGGTACTAGAGGACAGTGAGTCTAGTGAGAAGGAGGAACTGAAGGATATCCTTATTAGGTGGGAAATTGTGTTGGGGAAATTGATGAGATTGAAGGCTGATAAATCCCCGGGGCCTGATAGTCTGCATCTCAGAGTACTTAAGGAAGTGGCCCTACAAATAGTGGATGCATTGGTGATCATTTTCCAACAGTCTATCGATTCTGGATCAATTCCTATGGACTGGAGGGTAGCTAATGTAACACCACTTTTTAAAAAAGGAGGGAGAGAGAAAACAGGGAATTATAGACCGGTTAGCCTGACATCAGTAGCGGGGAAAATGTTGGAATCAATCATTAAGGATGAAATAGCAGCGCATTTGGAAAGCAGTGACAGGATCAGTCCAAGTCAGCATGGATTTATGAAAGGGAAATCATGCTTGACGAATCTTCTGGAATTTTTTGAGGATGTAACTAGCAGAGTGGACAAGGGAGAACCAATGGATGTGGTGTATTTGGACTTTCAAAAGGCTTTTGACAAGGTCCCGCACAAGAGATTGGTGTGCAAAATCAGTAATGTATTGACGTGGATAGAGAACTGGTTGGCAGACAGGAAACAGAGAGTTGAGATAAATGGGTCCTTTTCAGAAAGGCAGGCAGTGACTAGTCGGGTGCTGCAGGGCTCAGTGCTGGGACCCCAGCTCTTTACAATATACATTAATGATTTGGATGAAGGAATTGAGTGTAATATCTCCAAGTTTGCAGATGACACTAAACTGGGTGGCGGTGTGAGCTGTGAAGAGGACGCTAAGAGGCTGCAGGTTGACTTGGACAGGTTAGGTGAGTGAGGAGTGAGTAGGTAGCTGGGGGATTTGAGTATAGGAGCAGGGAGGTCTTTCTGCAGTTGTACAGGGCCTTGGTGAGGCCTCACCTGGAATATTGTGTTCAGTTTTGGTCTCCCAATCTGAGGAAGGACGTTCTTGCTATTGAGGGAGTGCAGCGAAGGTTCACCAGACTGATTCCAGGGATGGCTGGACTGACATATGAGGAGAGACTGGATCAACTGGGCCTTTATTCACTGGAGTTTAGAAGGATGAGAGGGGATCTCATAGAAGCGTATAAGATTCTGATGGGACTGGACAGGTTAGATACGGGAAGAATGTTCCCAATGTTGGGGAAGTCCAGAACCAGGGGACATAGTCTTAGGATAAGGGGTAGGCCATTTAGGTACTGAGATGAGGAGAAACTTCTTCACTAAGAGTTGTTAACCTGTGGAATTCCTTGCTGCAGAGAGTTGTTGATGTCAGTTCATTGGATATATTCAAGAGGGAGTTAGATATGGCCCTTACGGCTAAAGAGATCAAGGAGGTATGGAGAGAAAGCAGGAAAGGGGTACTGAGGGAATGATCAGCCATGATCTTATTGAATGGTGGTGCAGGATTGAGGGGACGTATGGCATACTCCTCCTATTTCTTATGTTCTTATGTTCTAATACATGGCTAGTTGTCCGAATTATATTTAATATAATAAAAACTCTAAAAGATTATACTGATGGAGCAGAATTAAATTGGAAATTGTGTAAAACATAATTTTGCTGTTATGTTTCATAGCCACAATTGCACAAGGAGGGGTGAGGACAATATGGGAGATTTTTAATTTGTGACGCTAAATGTTGAGCAAAAGACTGGTGATGATTTTGTACTGGATAGTTATGTTCCCTACCGCCCTGGTTGTCTGGCTCTGGTCAGGACCTGGCCGGAAGACTGTGTGCCATGTGAGATGAGACATACCGGCCTCCAGATAAGAACATAACGTAAGAAATAGGAGCAGCAGTCGGCCATTTGGCCCCTCGAGCCTGCTCCGTCATTCAATAAGATCATGGCTGATCTGATCTTGGCCTCAACCTCACTTCCCTGCCCGCTCCCCATAACCCTTGGTGAAAGTGGACCCCATTGAGGTGGGGTGGGGGGGGGGAGGTGCGGTGGTAGTCCAGGTGAGGGAAGAGGTTAGGCATTCTATTAATCTGTGGTCTGGGAACTAGTTTCAGTACAAAAGCCAGCAGAAATTAATACAATTCCATGAAGAGTCCAAACCAGTGAATGTGCAGATTGAATAGTTGGGGAATAATGGGGTATATGTTCCGATTGCTGCTGTTCCCATATGAACGTTGAACGCACTTGTACTAGATTCCTCTGCTTTTTTTTTTGCAATGCCAGTTTAAAATAAATGTCTGCATTAAAGAATCGCTCAGTACGAGTGTGAAACTTAGCCAGTCAGGAAACAAGTTTCCATATCTCCTCAGAAGGCGTGTCACCGGGATTAATAGCATACGGTCCAGTATGTACCAGTATTGTGGCACCTCGTGCTGTTGGAGACAGGAATGTAAAAGCAAGAAAGAAAACATTGTCTCAAAGTTAATGTTTGAATGATTTAGTTTTTCAATCCATCGGGGCGGGGATGAAACAGTTTGTTAGGTTTAAAATGTTTAAAACGTTTCTCCCCTCTCCAATTTATTGATTAGCTCTATCTGCTTGCTTGCACCTCTATTGGTATAGTATCCTCTAGTTGCTATTGGCAGCAGAAGAGTCTGTGTGAGTATGAAATGGGGAAATCTCTGTCATACATTGGTGACCAGAGAACATATACCCACAGGTGTTGGGGATGCAGGCAAAGTACGAGGTTAGACAGAACCACTTGAATGTATGCGATGATCTAATTAGTAAATTTTGTTTCTGTCCCTTTCAGCTGCTGCAATGGATTCAGAGGACCATCCCCTGGCTGGAAAATCGGTCCCCTGAGAAGACGATGCAAGCCATGCAGCAGAAATTGGAGGATTTCCGAGACTACCGTCGTTTGCACAAACCGCCCAAAATCCATGAGAAATGTCAATTAGAAATCAACTTCAACACTCTGCAGACTAAACTGAGGATCAGCAACAGGCCAGCCTTCATGCCCTCCGAGGGCAAGATGGTTTCAGTAAGTTGACTAAAATGGTAGATTTTCAACTTGTCTCCCAGGCGTAAAACTGACTTCACAATTAAGATGCCCATTATTGAAACTGTTGTGTTCCTGACACAGATGAGACTGCACACAGGGAGGTTAAAGTAACAGTGACCTCAGTCTTTATTAAGAAACTCCAGAATGAGGAACAGGCCTTAGGGGCCGGCTTGTATACAGTGCTCCCAAGGGATGCTGGGATCCCTTGGGTCTTCAGGGGATGTGCTCCCTGGTGGCGGAACATGGGAGTGCATGCTTTACAGATACACAACATCACTCCCTGCTAAAGTCAAAGTGAAAACTATTTACAAGGTGAAGCGGTCGGGAGCCTTTCTTTTCCTGGTGGACCACTTTGGTACAAATGTCTGTTCTGGTGTGTTGGCTGTGCCCTCGCTGGGCTGGCGTGTTGTTGGCCCTGCAGGGCTGCTGGGTGAGCCTGGCCTTGCTTGGCTGTTGGGCATGATGGGTTTGATTTCCTGGTCCGGGGTGGTGTCGTTGATCCTTTGGGTGTGTGTTGTGGGCTCGAAAAAGGTGGTGTCTGCTGTGGGTTGTTAAGGGCAGTCTGTGAACCGCAGCCTCGTTTGGTCCAGGTGCTTTCTGCAAATTTGTCCATTGTCTAGTTTGACTACAAACACCCTACTCCCTTCTTTAGCTATCACCATGCCCGTGATCCACTTGGGACCATGTCCATAGTTTAGCACGTACACAGGGTCATTCAGATCAATTTTCCCGTGACACAGTGGCGCAACCATTGTTCACATTTTGTTGCTGCCGCCTGCTCTCTACCTGATCATGCAGGTTGGGGTGAACCAGCAAGAATCTGATTTTAAGTGTCCTTTTTATGGGGTGGGGTCTCGTGCAGTAGCTGAGCAGTACTCGGGACAGGAGGGTTTGGAGTGAGCCTTCTGTGACTCGTTTGAGGCTCTGTTTGATTGTTTGTACTGCCTGCTCTGCCTGCCCATTGGAGGCTGGTTTAAACGGGGCCGAGGTGACATGTTTGATCCCATTACGGGTCATGAATTCTTTCAATTTAGCACTGGTGAAACATGGCCCGTTGTCACTGACCAGTATGTCAGGCAGGCCATGGGTGGCAAACATGGCCCTCAGGCTTTCAATGGTGGCGGTGGCGGTGCTTCCCGACATTATTTCACATTCAATCCATTTTGATAAAGCATCCACCACCACCAGGAACATTTTACCGAGAAACGGGCCCGCATAGTCGACTTGGATGCTTGACCATGGTCTGGAGGGCCAGGACCCCAAACTTAGTGGTGCCTCTCTGGGCGCGTTGCTCAACTGTGCACACACGCTGCATTGCCGTACACAGGACTCTAAGTCAGAGTCTATACCAAGCCACCACACGTGGGATCTGGCTATCGCTTTCATCATTAGTATAACAGGGTGTGTGCTGTGGAGATCTGAGATGAACATCTCCCTGCCCTTTTTTGGTAGCACTATGCGGTTACCCCACAACAGGCAGTCTGCCTGAATGGACAGCTCGTCCTTTCGCCGCTGGAACGGCTTGGTTAGCTCTTGCATTTCAACGGGGATGCTGGCCCAGGTCCCATGCAGTACACAGTTTTTTACTATGGACAGCAGAGGATCTTGGCTGGTCTAAGACCTAATCTGGCGGGCCGTGACAGGTGATTTTCAAACGCTTCCATGACCATCAACAAGTCTGCAGGCTGCGCCATTTCCACCCCCGTGGTGGGCAATGGTAGCTGACTGAGATCATCTGCACAGTTCTCGGTGCCTGGCCTGTGGCGGATGGTATAGTTATACACTGATAGCGCAAGTGCCCACCTTTGTATGCGGGCTGAGCCATTAGTATTTATCCCCTTGTTTTCAGCAAACAGGGATATGAGGGGCTTTGATCGGTTTCCAGCTGAAATTTGAGGCCATACATGTACTGATGCATTTTTTTTACCCCGAACACACGCTAATGCCTCTTTCTCAATCATGCTGTAGGCCCTCTTGGTCTTAGACAAGCTCCTGGAGGCGTAGGTGACAGGTTGCAACTTTCCCGCAACATTAGCTTGTTGTAATACACACCCGACTCCGTACGACGACGCATCACGTGCGAGCACGAGTCTTTTACATGGGTTATACAATACAAGCAGCATGTTGGAGCATAAAATGTTTCTGGCTTTCTCAAAAGCAATTACTTGTTTTTTTTCCCCATACCCAGTTCTCACCTTTGCGCAATAACACATGTAGGGGCTCTAAGAGGGTGCTTAACCCCGGTAGGAAGTTAGCAAAATAGTTGAGTCCCAGGAACAACCGCAGCTCCGTGACGTTCTGTGGCCTGGGCGCGTTACTGATGGCCTCTGTCTTGACATCTGTGGGCCGAATGCCATCTGCCGGGATCTTTCTCCCCAAAGACTCCAATTCTGTTGCCATGAAGACGCATTTCGACCTCTTCAGCCGCAGCCCCACCCAACCCAGTCGCTGGAGGCTTTGTAGGTGCTCAACGGTGTCCCCACCCGTGACCAATATGTCATCCTGAAAAACCACCGTGCGTGGTACCGACTTGAGTAGGCTCTCCATGTTTCTCTGGAAGATCGCTGCCAATCGCATTCCAAACGGGCATCTGTTGTAGATGAACAGTCCCTTGTGCGTGTTGATGCAGGTGAGGCCCTTCGAAGACTCCTCCAGCTCCTGCATCATGTAGGCCAAAGTCAGGTCGAGCTTGGTGAACGTCTTGCCTCCTGCCAGCGTCGCAAATAGGTCATCTGCCTTAGGTAGCGGGTATTGGTCCTGTAGCGAGAAACGATTAATAGTTACTTTATAATCGCCGCAAATCCTGACCGCGCCATCACTTTTGAGTACTGGAACAATCGGGCTGGCCCACTCGCTGAATTCCACTGGGGAGATGATGCCCTCGCGTTGCAGCCTGTCCAGCTCAATTTCCACTCTCTCATCATGTGAGTACCGCTCGCACCTTGTGGTGAATGGGTCGTGCCTTTGGGACCAAGTGGATCTGCACCTTCGCCCGGAAAAGTTTCCAATGCCAGGCTCAAAAAGGGAAGGAAATTTAAGAACCTGGGTATATGAGGCCTCATTTACATGTGATAGCGCTCGGATGTCATCCCAGTTCCAGCGGATTTTGCCCAGCCAGCTCCTTCCAAGTAGTGTGGGGCCATCGCCTGGAACAATCCAGAGTGGCAGTTTGTGCACCGTGCCCTCGTAGGTGACCTTGACCATGGCACTGCCCAGGACAGTGATGAGTTGTATGGTGTACGTTCTCAGTTTCGTGTGGATCGGGCTCAGGGCTGGTCTGAGTGCCTTGTTGCACAACAGTCTCTCAAACATCTTTTTACTCATGATGGATTGGCTAGCGCCAGTGTCCAGTTCCATGGCTACGGGTAAGCCATTCAATTTTACATTTAGAATTATAGGTGGACATTTTGTCAAAAATGTGTGCACCCCGTGTACTTTCAGCATCTGCCTCCTCTGAGGCTTGAAATTGCTTTGATCCACCACGGACTGATCTTCCTCTGCCACGTGGTGGTTAGTAGGTTTTGCAGAGCTTGCAGCTCATTTGCAAGCTCGTTGGAGGTGCCCTATTGTTCCACGGCTCTTGCAAACATACCCTTTGAAGTGGCATGAATAGGCTGAATGGAAGCCTCCACAGCGCCAACAAGGTGTGAATTGCCTTGCATTCATCCTTTGTTGCGGAATCTTAGTCATCTGGGTCACCTGAGGCCTGCTGGCAGTTGCAGACTCGTGGTTTCTGTCCTGTACATTTCTGCTCGCAAACACAGTTCCAGTTAATTTATGAACATTGCTAGCACTTGTGTGCTGAGAGATTTGTTTGGTGTTATCACTGGTGGACATAAACATCTGTGCTATCGCAATGGCCTTACTGAGGGTCGGTTTTTCTACTGTCAAAAGTTTTCGTAGGCTGGTCTCGTGCCCAATGCCCAGTACAAAAAAGTCTGAGCATTTGCTCCAGGTAGCCGTCAAACTCATTGTCCTGCAAGTCGCCTGAGCTCGGCGACGTAGCTCGCCACTTCCTGACCTTCAGATCGCTGGCACGTGTAGAATCGATACCTCGCCATCAGCACGCTCTCCCTCGGGTTAAGATGCTCCCGAACCAGTGTACACAGCTCCTCATAAGACTTATCTTTGGGGTTCACCGGAGCCAGAAGATTCTTCATGAGGCTGTAGGTCGGTGCCCCGCAGACCATGAGGAGGACCGCTCTCCTTTTTGCAGCGCTTCCTTCTCCGTCCAGCTCGTTGGCTACAAAGTACTGGTCTAGCCATTTGACATAGGCTTCCCAGTCCTGACCCTCCGAGAACTTCTCCAGGATGCCCACAGTTTGCTGCATCTTTGCGTTGGATTCGTATACTCGTCGCCAGTTGTTGTGTTCCTGACACAGATGAGGCTGCACACAGGGAGGTTAAAGTAACAATGACCTCAGTCTTTAATAAGACACTCCAGAGTGAGGAACAGGCCTTTGGGGCCGGCTTATATAGAGTGCTCCCAAGGGATGCTAGGCTGTGTGGCCGAGCAGCGGTCAGGAGGTCCCGCACAGGCCGCTGAGCAGCTGCTACTGGGCCGCGCTTCCGGTTCAAGTGAACGCGCATTAAAACATAGGGGAACATTGGTCACAGGTACACGATATTGGTGACGATATGGAGCCTGAAACTGTCAATAGCTGACTTCATTTGCACAGTGGATGGCAAAGTAACACTGGGCCCAATTTTGGCCATGATTTGCATCAATTTTTTTGGAGTAAGTTTTTTCTGGCGTAAGTTTAAAAAATGCCATTTCCCCCAAATATTTGCTCCAGAGTAAGTCAGTTAGGTACAATTTTTTTTTTTTTTCAAAAGGGGGTATTCCCAGAACTTATGCCAGTTTTGGCCATTTATGCCACATTGGCTAGCAAATTCTTACTCCAAATCGACTTAGGTCAGCATATGTGGCCAGATCTGAAAAACATTGTGGGCAGTGAAGAATTCGGCACAGGTTAATACATTTAAAGCACCAACACTTACAAAGCACTAAACAAAGCACAAAAATAAGCATTCAATAACAAATAAAAAATACAAGGAAGCGGAGGACCTGCACGAAGACTTAAAGTACTAAACAAATCACAAAGTAATAAGCAATCAATCAATAACAAATAAAAAAATAGAAGTCCTACCTTTATGCCAGAATCAAGTTTTTTTTTAAAAAAAAAGTCCCCTCCACCCTCCCCACCCCCCAATCAAAACTCTCAAGCACAACCATCAATAAATAAAAAATAAAACTGAAGTCCTACCTCGGCGGGAAGTCAGTGGGCCGGCCGGCCGGCCGGTACGGGAGGCCACTTGGCCGGGGATGGGGTGCGGCGAAGATCGGGGCGTCCCTTCAGCCAGGGATAGGGGCTGCGAGCATCGGGTCCTGCTCACAGCCCACAGGACACGTTGGGAGGGCAGGAGCATGCGCGCAGACTTCACTGCGCATGCGCGCAGCTGCCGGCAGTGCTTTCTGCGCTGGCCTGTTGCTCCACCCCCCACTTCACTAGCTACGCCACACTAGGACACCGGAGAGCGTGTAGGATGGAGCCCCTTTTTTTTTTGCCGCCGTTTCCAGCGCGCAAAGTCGGTGCACCGAAAAAAGAGGTTGGGGAGAATTGGGCCCACTGTGTTCATCACTAATGTTAACTTAGCTCCATCAACACTTGGACTCAGTAAATTCTCCCAATTAATACCCCCATGATATAATCAATAATTAATAGAGGGAGCATAGCAAAAGGATATTAGTCAGAATTCTTTAAATACAGAGTTTGTTTTCTAAAAGGTAGTCTCCTTTTCTCAAAAGCTTGGGTGGCACCATGAAGTACATTGCACCTAGTCTGTTGGAACGCGCAGGCTCTGTGGTTTCAATGCTCTGCATATTTCATTATCTTTGTTCAGATTAGCCCTCCCATGGGATATAAATCATATTCTACAAATTATAATGTCATACTTAGCCTTGTTTCTTTGGGGAGCATACCTAAAAATGATACAGGATTCTATGCAATAGAATTTTGCACTATTGTCTTAATGTGCATAAAACGCTGAGTTATGAGAGAGAGAGACAGTTTTTCACTCAGTATGAATCACATGGATTAAAACAGTGCAAAATCAGTAAATTGTTAATGAAATTGCAAGTTTTAACAACGCTGAAGAGGTAAAGATAAGAGTTGAAAAGACAGAATTAATACTGAAATGCTGAACAGTGGCTTGTTGCTTTATAATGTGGAGGAATGGCTGGGGGATGGGAGGAGAGTGTCCTGGAGTTTTCCTCATGTTATACTGATCTGTTCAGGGTTGTCTTAACGGGTGACTGGGAATGGATTTGTACTTGTGATCACAGTTGATTTATGATCCAGGGTGATACAGGGGAGGGACATAGAACAAATCAGAAAAAGATCCAACTCTTCTCTCTTATATCCAGGACATTGCGGGTGCTTGGCAGCGCCTTGAGCAGGTAGAAAAGGGATATGAAGAATGGCTTCTGAATGAAATAAGGAGATTGGAGCGTCTGGATCACCTAGCTGAGAAATTCAGACAGAAAGCTACAATTCAGGAAATATGGACACATGGTAAGAAAACATCTGAAAGATTAGTGTGACAAAATACAGCTTTTGTGTGTGTGTGTGTGTGTGTGTGTGTATTTCCATATTAAGTTTTATCTCTGGTTCCAGCAGCATTGCTGATTGGTCCATGCTAAACATGAATATTAGTCAGAATTCTTTAACTGCAGAGTTTGTTTTCTAAAGGGTAGTCTAGTAGTCACCATCTCGTGGTCAGCAGTGATACTCGCCCTCCTATATGGCTGACACATGGACCATATACAGTAGACACCTCAAAGCGCTGGAGAAATACCACCAGCGCTGCCTCCGCAAGATCCTGCAAATCCACTGGGAGGATAGATGCACCAACGTCAGTGTTCTCAATCAGGCCCAGCATCGAAGCACTGACCACACTCGTCCAGCTCCGTTGGGCGGACCACATCGTCCGCGTGCCCGACACGAGATTCCCAAAGCAAGTACTCTACTCGGAACTCCTACATGGCAAGCGAGCCCCAGGTGGGCAGAGAAAGCATTTCAAGGACACCCTCAAAGCCTCCTTGATTAAGTGCAACATCTCCACTGGCACCAGGGAATCCCTGGCCCAAGACCGCCCTAAGTGGAGGAAGAGCACCTCGAGTCTCGTCGCCGAGAGCATGCAGAAACCAAGCGCAGATAGCAGAAGGAGTGTGCGGCAAACCAGACGCCCCACCCACCCTTTCCTTCACCTGTGACAGGGACTGTAGTTCGCGTATTGGACTGTACAATCACCTGAGAACTCAGAGTGGAAGCACTTCCTCAGTTTCAAAGGACTGCCTATGATGATGATGATGATGATTCATGGTCAGCAGTCATATCCAGATAATCCGTTCCTGAAAAAACAATGAGGCCATATTCCCTGGCTCGCTCTATGCTCCACTCATTCCACAGTCTGTCCGTGCTTGCAGGCCCCATGCATAGCTGCCTGCCCCAAAATTGCATTAAAGAAAGAAAGAAAGACTTGCATTTATATAGTACCCCTCTCAACCTCAGGACATCCCAAATTGATTTATAACCAATGAAGTACTTTTGAAGTGCAGTCATTGTTGTAATGTAGGGAAATGCAGCTGCCAATCTGTGCACAGCAAGGTCCCACAGACAGCAATGAGATAATGACCAGATGATCTGTTTTGGTGATGCTGGTTGAGGCCAGGAGAGAACACTTCTGCTTTTCTTCAAAATAGTGCCATGGGATCTCTTGCGTCCACATTAGCAGCCGTTCTGTGATTGCCCTGGCTTTCTCCAGACCCAGCCCGACCCAACTCGCCTAAACTTTCCCATTACTTTTCAGCAGGCGCATTGAACCAACTCAGTCCGCCACTCTTGTAACCAACCCCACTAGTGGCTCAGCTGTGAGCAATGCCACATGAGGTACACCAGTATATGTATATATAATCCTATCACAAATTATGGACTGTTAATAGTGAGCAGTGGTTGAAACATCAGTAACTGCTGAAGAATAAAATCCAATAAACCACAAGTTAAAATATCGCTGCCCTGATTTCACACTCTTTTGTTTTTAAAGAATTTTGAATTGTAAGTTCGAAAAATACTGGGGAGGGGTGGGGGGCGCGAAGATTAACCTGGCTAATATACGCTCTTGGTTTCCCCAGGTAAAGATTATGCTTTGAGGCAGAAAGACTATGAATCTGCCTCTTTGACTGAAGTACGGGCTTTGCTGAGAAAGCATGAGGCGTTTGAGAGCGACTTGGCTGCACATCAGGACCGAGTGGAGCAAATTGCTGCCATCGCACAGGAGCTGAAGTATGTTCCATTTGCAGGCTGACAGCTGGTGACATTTCAGCGATAATCGGCTTCTAAATAATCACAGTATAGGAATTCTCCTGGACAGCATAATAAGATTGTAGATTTTTTTTTAAATAGCTAAACACATTTGTGTTTTTATCGCCATTACTTTGGGATAAGGATTCTAATCCAAATTAAACATTAGGAAAAAAAAACAGAATTCCTTAGAAATTATTTATATGACCTCACTTGTAAATGAAGGTTTTTTTTTCTATCCGCTCCAAAGTAAAATCGCTTTTTTTTAAAAAAAGATGATTTAAAAAATTACATTGATATAAGCTGTGGTAGTGAAGTTTGGGAAGAGCAAGTTCCACATACATTACTCAGACGTGGAGTGCTGTTTTCTGCTCTTCCATGGCCAGTATATTGCTTTCCATGGTTACCAGGAAATACAACTCCGTTGTTCCATCCATAGCTGAAGAAAGTGAGTAATTTGGGGCTCAATTTTGGCCTAGCCCATTTTTCGGCGTACTTACCGGAGATGCGTCGCTTTTCTCCGTTCCGAAGTGTGCCCAAAAATTTCCTTCCCATTTTGGCCGCTGTCCGGCCTCCTCCCTGTGGTCGCGCAGCTTGGCCAGTCGAGTTGGGGGTAGAGCCAGCATCCTGCGCCGAAAACAGTGCCGGGATGTCTGCACATGCTCAATGGAGTGTCTGCACATGCGCAGTAGCTCCTTGCCCCCAGCCTCTCCGTGTGCTTGCTACAGCCGCTGTGTGGGACCCGATGCCGGCCAAATGTTGAGTAGTGGTATGGAGTGGTAATTGCACGGACTGCTTAGTTCCATTTGGTTGGAAAATGCTTATTTATGGACTTAAATTGAAAAATACATTGCTTATTGGGGAGCTGTGTATGCATTAACAGGTGATGCAGTCAGTTTAGGGAACATGTTTCTTTAGATACCCACATTAAAAAGCCTTAACCTTACTTTGATAAATGCATCGATATGAAGCTTTAATCACTTCTGTGATGTATGTAGCACTCAAAGCACTGACTCCACACAGTATGGTATTGTAGTAACTGCTGTGACCTTAGTCCTTTATTGTGTAACTCCAGAGTGCCTCTCGGGTGTGGTGGGCAGCCTTTTATACTCTGTCTTGCAGGTACTATCGGGTCTCCCACCACAGTGCCCCCTGTAGCGCACTATACATTTAATGTACCTGGACAATACATAACGTCTCACTCTTCCCCCCAGTTCAAAAGCACATTGCCGGTAACCTCGTCCTTGTTCGTCCTTGTTGATTTGTGAGTGTGAGTCCATGACCACCCACTTCCCTCTTTTCCCCCCCCCCCATGTAGAGATTATGCTTGCGATCTGGTGCAAGCATGTGGTATTTGCAGTCCTTACATGGGTGACGAAGTACACAAACATAACCTCCAATAGAAAGCAGCTACACATAGACAGTACATTTGTATGGTACATATAGATGCATTGAAGAGTTATGTCAAAAGGTTGCAGGTACACTGAACAGTTATTTAATCCCATCTCCACTGGGTGAGGCATGGTGGCGGCATAATGCCCCTTTTTGCCCGAGGTAATGGGCTGCGCTGAGACAGGGTATCGCAAATAGTGCATTGCCTCTGTTCTCAGAAAATAGTTGCCTTTGCGGCTCATCTGCAGCCGCTGAACCATTGCATGAATCACATAAAATCGGAAATCACATTAATCCATTCATCATGTTAGTCACAGATCCATTAACCCTTTTACTTGTGCATGGTGATATTAACTCTCTTCACCAAACATTTTAATCACAGTAATCATTTTAGCATCAAAATATTAACTCTTGTCATAAATCACGTCATCATACAAATCACAGTAATCATTTTGACTCGCTCTTGCCCTTGCAAAAGTCGCTTTGTGGGGACCGCCAACGGTGTAAGGCCCCTTTAAGACTCCCGGATACATTTCCCTTTTAAGACGCCATTTTGTTTTTTCCACGAGGTTTCCACTGGGCGCCGCCATTTTAGGTGCTCTGCTGGTGCCTGCCTCTCTCTCTCTGCAGAACTCTGATGCCGCAAGCCTCGCCGCCATCTTGAGCTCGCTGTGCTGAAGCTGAAACCGCCGGGACTCTTGGGTGTCCCTGTGCTTGATCACTCGCACCCCGGAGATCTGCCCCTACTTGGAGAACGCTTCTTCCAGGGTCTGCTTGTACTTGATCACTTGGAGATCTGCCCGTACTTGGAGAACGCTTCTTCCAGGGTCTGCTCGTACTTGATCACTCGGAGATCTGCCCGTACTTGGAGAACGCTTTTTCCAGGGTCTGCTCGTCTGTCTCGAAATTGAGAACGCCGATAAACAGCTTTCCTTTCTTTGGACCCTTTTGCGAGGTTGGTTTGCTGGGTGTTTTCCCTGCTGGACTCTAGCCTGCTGCTGCCTGACGGTTCGCATAATTAGATTTGGAGTAACTATTAGCTGGCCAAATAGCTGGCTGGTAACGCCCCCTTTTGAGAAAAAAAAAACTAAACTAAAAAAATCATAACTAACTCACTTACACTGGTGCAAATTGATTGTGGAAAATGGGGATATTTAAGTTACGCCAGAAAAATCAAGTTGCTCCAAAAAAAAGCGGAGCAACTCCTGGCCAAAATTGAGCCCTTGAAGTGATTGCAGCAACAGTAAGATGACAGTGGCATAAACCACTCTATATATTGTCTCATTAATAGCACCATCAGTGGTTAAATTCCACTTGCTGTTTTGATGCTTTGATCTCAAATCTCTGGCATTAGAAGATCAAAGGAACAACTGTAACTCAGTCGCCAGTACTGGCATAAGTGAGACAGCAGTATAGCCGGAAGCATTCTCCTGAGAGTTGGAGAGGGTGTCTAACTATTATTAGCAGATGATAAAGTATACAAATCTGTTCAACAGGGAGAGAAATATGTTTTTGTTTCTTAAACATTGCAAAAAAAATTATCCTCTTTTTGATATATTTTCAGAGGATAATTTACACTCTCCAAAAAAAGAAATGTATTTGGAAAAATATTTGGGGGGGGAATGAACAGCCCCTGTATCATTTTGATCATGATGAAATCATACAGATGATGCATTTCAGTGACATTTATATCATGCTTTGATCTGCTTGCCAAACACACTCCCATTACAATCGTCCCACTTTCGACAACAAGAAACAGAAAAAAATGCAAATAAACACCAGGAAAAAGCAACCCGCTTGATTGGCACCCCATCCACCAACTTACACTTTCACTCCCTGCACCGTGGCTGCAGTGTGCACCATCTACAAGATGCACTGCAGCAACTCGCCAAGGCTTCTTCGACAGCACCTCGCAAACCCATGACCTCTGCCACCTAGAAGGACAAGGGCAGCAGGCGCATGGGAACACCATCACCTGCAAAATCCCCTCCAAGTCACACACCATCCTGACTTGGAAATATATTGCGGTTCCTTCAGAGTCGCTGGGTCAAAATCCTGGAACTCCCTAACAGCACTGTGGGAGTACCTTCACCACACGGACTGCAGAGGTTCAAGAAGGCAGCTCACCTCACCACCACCTTCTCGAGGGCAATGAATGCTGGCGCCCCCATCCCAGGAATGAATTTTTTAAAAATTTTGAGGTAAACTGGCATGAGTTTGTTTCCTTGAGTGTAAATTTTAAGTAATCTTATTGAGACCATAGTAATTAATTCCTATAAAAAATAAAGTTCTTCAGTCTTTGGATGGGCAAAAAAAAAATCTTCAGGTTTTGTGGATCTGCAGATTTTTTAAGGCCAAAAGTCAAGCACTCTGAAATTTAAAATGAAAAGAATGCTTTGATTTTAGTTGGGCCCAGTCACTCTAGTGATGGAAAGTTCAGTGCAGGCCGACATTATCTATTGTCCCCAACAGATGGTTAAACTCCTTCACTCTAAATAGCATGTTGCAACTCAAGGGTCACTTTCAGTGACTTCAATATTCTACAAAACCTGCATCTGCCTAATAATAGAATATTGTAGTCCTCTTTCGCAGGGCGCATTGAAAATCAATCTCTTGCTTCTGAACTTGGAGTTGTCAAAGGACCAGTGGATTTGATGTGGATCACGGACTTTATCTGAATGCATTCCCTCAGTTTACATTAAAGGGGCAGGGTCAGGCTGCCGGGGGTCCCTGCCAGATTATGAACTAAGCAGCACTGCTGCAGTTACTAGTATTTAAATCAGATCTTTTTGATTAAGTTTTGGCTCTTCAAAGGTCCAAATCATAGAATTAGAATTTCCACAAAATCTGCCATCGCCAGATTGCCGCCCAAAAAACTGCTAAGATCATTAACACTGGAGAAAAATTGATCAAAAAAAGGAAAAAAATTCCACCCGGCGGGAAAAATGGATCTTACATGTGGATTCTCAGCGGAAAATGCGATCCTGGGCAAATTGACCGGTACTTACTCAAATTTAGTCCGAGGCTGCGGGTTGGGCCTAGTGAGGGGCGGGGGGAAACACACACAATATTTTTCCAAAAAATAAAAAATTGGAAAACATTCTCAGGGATCCTTTTCCACTGAATCGCTGTAAAAGAAATTTAAAATAACGTTTAACTTTTTTTTTTGCAGGGTTTCATACCTACCGCCCAGCTCCGGCTGGTTTCTTGTAGGCGTTGTTTTTCTACTCGCCTACGGGTCACTGCTGTGACCCAACTTGGACGGTTGTGTTTTTTTTGCTGGTTCAAGCCAACAGTCCACTCCCACCGGATTGTTTTCTACCGAAAACGAAGAATACCGCCGAAAAACCTGGTGGGAATGGTGCTCAATTTCTAGCCCATAGAAATTTACAGCACGGAAGGAGGCCATTTCGGCCCATCGTGTCCGTGCTGGCCGACCAAGACCTATCTAGCCTAATTCCACTTTCCAACTCTTTGTCCATAGCCCTGTAGGTTACGGCACTAAGTGCACATCCAAGTATTTTTTTAAATGTGGTGAGAGTTTCTGCCTCTACCAACTTTTCAGGCAGTGAGTTCCAGACCCCACCACCCTCTGCATGATGAAATTTCCCCTCATCTCCTCTATACCTCCCCCCAATTACTTTAAATCTATGCCCCCTGGTTGTTGATCCCTCTGCTAAGAGAAACAGGTCCTTCCTATCCACTCTATCCAGGCCCCTCATAATTTTATACATCTCAATCAGGTCTCCCCTTAGCCGCCTCTGTTCCAAAGAAAACAGACCCAGTATCTCCAATCTTCCCTCATATCAAAAATTCTCCAGTCCAGGTGACATTCTTATAAATCTCCTCTGCACCCTTTCCAGTGCATTCACATCTTTCCTGTAATGTGGTGACCAGAACGGCACACAGCAATCCAGCTGCAGCCTAACCACTGTTTCATACAGTTCAAGCTATTGTATTCCATACCTCGACTAATAAATGTTTGATTAATTTGGGTTTAGATGCTACTTAGCTTTCACACAGACACCGAGTGGCCAAAACTCCTCAGTCCCATTTTGCTGGCAGAATTGGGGTGGAGTGGGTACTTGTGAATTCTCCTCTAGATTTCTCCGCCTCCTCCTTCCAACAGAGTATCCAGGTTAGGGCAGTGCCACTTAATTTTGTGGGTGTACATTGGGCACATGCCAGACGAGGGGTCAGGAAAAGCGGTATGGACAAGCTGCTCTTTTGCAATTTTATTTAATCAGCTCTTTTGGCCCCTTTTATGCTTAAGGAGGTCAATATTACTAGTAAGCTAGGATTTTGATTGGGCGGGGGGGAATGGCAGGTCCAGACCAAGTCCCAAGCCTGGCTTCCCAAGGGGTTCCATTTCCGCCACTGACAAGATCTAAATACGAGATTCATCCTGGCAATCTGGTCGCTTGGCATTGGAGGCCAAGGCCAAGAAATTCTCTCTTCTCTGCATCTAATGAAAGGTTCCATGTTTGGGGCGTACATAGGTTTTGTCTATCCCAGGTCCTTGTGCAGATTGGCTGCTGGCGGGATTCTGAGCCACCAATGTTCTGCCACAAATCCCGTCTCTATTGGACCTCCTGTGTCTGACTCACTGACCCAGTGACGTTCTTGGAATTTTTCCCCCCACGTCTGTAATTTTTCAAACTGAATTTTTGAGAGGCAAGACAATTTCCTTTTTAACCCTGGACATTGGAAACCTTTCTGAAATCAAGACACAAATGTCACTATTTCCTACAGGGGGAAAAAAAACTTTTTTTTTTTTACAAGTGGCGACTTGCAAATGGCAAGCACATGTCTTGTATTTCCATACTCCACCATGCTAAAAGAAGCTGAGGCTATAATTCTTTCTGTGCTATGTATCCTCATCTAAACAGATTGAAAACGACTGTCTTTTAAAGACCTCACTGTGTGTGGAAGAACACCATCAGCAATCTTGAAGAAACCACGAACTATAAAATCTGGTGTATTGGTCACGGTGCATACATCATATCAGGTTTTTATACTGGATGCATGGCTGGCTAGAAAATGTCACTTGCACCAAACATATGACTTACTCTTGATCGTCAAGTTGGCTGTTATTGGATACAAATATATCAATTCTTTTTCGTTACAGTAGACCTTGCACTTGAGCACCTTTTCCCATCCTTGGTTCAGATGTGAAGAGGAGCGAAGCAAGAAAGCAGTAGAATGATCCCCTCTTCTGCTCAACGGCAAAAGCCTGTTAATGATGTTAGAATATTGGTCTCAGTGTGCACACTGCCTGTGGCACTAATCAAACTATAGAAAGTGCAGATGCTCACTGAAAGGAGGCACAGGGCGACTGCTGTTTGTATTACCTATCGGCCCTACATCTCCTATTTGAGTGATGTAAGCACATACATAGGAACATATAATTTAGGGTTATGGTAGCATAGTGGTGATGTTACTGGACGAGTAACTCAGAGGCCCCGGACTAAAAATCCGCAGACATGAGTTCAAATCCCACCATGGCAGCTGGGGAAATTTAAATTCAGTTAATTAAATAAATCTGGAATAAAAAGCTAGTGTCAGCAATGGTGACCATGAAACTACCGGATTGTCGTTAAAAACCCATCTGGTTCATTCATGTCCTTTCAGGGAAGGAAATCTGCCGTCCTTACCTGGTCTGGTCTATATGTGACTTCAGACCCACAGCAATGTGGTTGACTCTTAACTGCCCTCTGAAATGGCCTCGCAAGCCACTCAGTTGTAGAAGGCGATTCACCATCACCTTCTCAAAGGCAATTAGGGAGCGACAATAAATGCCTACCTTGTCAGTGCCGCCCACATCCAATGAATAATAAAAAACATAGGAACTGGAGTAGACAATTCAGCCCCTCAAGCCTGTTCCACCATTCAATGAGATCATGATTGATCTGTGACCTAACTCCATATAAACCTCCTTTGGCCTATAATAACTCTGGTTAACAAAAATCTATTAATCTTAGATTTAAAATTAACAATTGATCTAGCATCAATTGTTTGCGGAAGAGAGTTCCAAACTTCTTCCATCCTTTGTGTGTAGAGGTGTTTCCTAATTTCACTCCTGAATGGTCTGGCTCTAATTTTTACACTCTGCCCAACTAGTCCTAGAATCCCCAACCAGCAGAAATAGTTTCTCTCTCTCTACCCTATCTTCCCTTTTCATGGGCCGAAATTTGCGGCCTCGCCAGGTGTGTACGGAGCGTGCATGCACCCGGCAAAGCCTGGCAAAAAGGTTCTTGGTGCATGCGCCGAGAACCAGCTTTTCCGATCTGTCAATTTCTTTTGCCAGATTCTACGCATTCCCGGGAGAAGGACATCCGCAGGGCAGAAATTGGGCTACTTGCCCAACGAATGTCCTTCAAACACTTACGCCTGATGATAAAAGCAGGCGTATAGCTTACTGCTACCAGCGTAAGATTTTAAAACATAGAAAAATTAAATTTAATCATTAATTTTTATATTTAAAAACCCTATCCATTATGATAAATTTATTTTTAACCCAATTAAAACACAAAAAATAATTTTAAAACATTTTTTCTAAAACATTTAATTACATTCAACTTCAATGAATTTTAAATATGTGAGGTGTTTTTTAAAAAATTTATTCTATGTTTCTTTTTTTAGGGGGATTTTCTCATTGATAGAAATGGGAGCTCATACAAACAGAGTTCCCATTATTATCAGTGAGAATAATAGATAGTGATTGGTGGTCCAGGCCCATGTGATTGCAACATAGACGTCCGTACGTGGAAGACAGGTCCCTGTATATTGTGCAGCAAATGAAGGCCTCAGATCAGAATCCTACGTTAGTCCGGGACCAACAAGTATTTTCGTAGATTTTTTGGGGGGTCAGAAGTGTTCGTCCGAAGGAAGCCTCCGACCGCAATTTTCGGCCCAATATCTTGAAAACATCAATCAAATCACCCTTTGACTGTCTAAATTCTAGGGAACACACCCTAAATTGTGTAATCTCTCTTTGTAATTTAACCCTTGGAATCACCACTGCTCTGTGTCAATGCTGATGCATTCGAAGCTCCTGCTAAGAAAGCCCTATTCAGCCACACCTCGCTACCAACCTGACGACTCCCAGGTATTATTCTGGTAAACCTATGCTGCACTCCTTCCAAGGCCAACATAGCCTTCCTAAGGTGTGGTGCACACTGTAATATCTGATAATCTCCTCGCACATCATTGTTATCGGCTAGCTGCTGGATTTCTTGAGCTTTCTCCACCCACCATCTGTTCTTTAGGTTGCGGGTTTTCTGTTGGACCTTGACCTTCAGATATCTATAGAGCTGCTTTCTTGCCCTCAAGTTGTGTTGCTGCTTTTAGTCCACCTGGATCTCCTGGTCGTTCTCGTCAAACCAATCTTGCTGTTTCCTGGTTGAGTGACTGAGCATCTCTTCGCAGGTGCTGGTTATGGAAGCCTTGAGGGTTGATCAGGCACTGTGGATACGCTGTGTCTCTGGGTCACTGGGAGTCGTCGGGTTGGTAGCGAGGCGCTAACTGAATAGGGCTTTCTTAGCAGGATCTTTGAGTACACCAGCGTTGACAGAGCAGTGGTGATACCCGTCCTCCAATATGGCTCAGAGACATGGACTACATATAGCAGGCACCTCAAAACACTGGAGAAGTACCACCAATGCTGCCTCTGCAAGATCTTGCAAATCCATTGGCAGGATAGGCGCACCAACGTCGGTGTCCTCGCTCAGGCCAGCATCGAAGGATTGACCACTCTCGATCAGCTCTGCTGGACGGGCCAAATCGCCCGCCTGCCTGACACGAGACTCTCAAAACAAGCGCTCTACTCAGAGCTCCGACACGGCAAGCGAGCCCCAGGTGGGCAGAGGAAATGCTTCATGAACACCCTCAAAGCCTCCTCGAAAAAATATAACATCCCCACCGAACCTGGGAATCCCTGGCCCAAGACGGCCCAAAGTGGAGGAAAAGCATCTGGGAGGGCGCTGAACCCCTCGAGTCTCCATCGAGAGCAAGCTGAAGCCAAGCGGCGACAGCGGAAGGAGCGCGTGGCAACCCAGACTCATCACCCACTTGTTCCTCCAACCAACGTCTGCCTTACCTGTGACAGAGACTGTAGGTCCCACATTGGACTCTTCAGTCATCTGAGAACTCATTTCTATTGTGGAAGCAAGTCATTCTTGACTCTGAGGGACTGCCTATGATGATGATGATCTGATAACCACTGGGGATATAAAGATTGAAAGTTGCTGCAAAGCTTATTGACTGCTAAGACTAGGGTGCAATGCTTAATGTTTCCTGAGGTGTTGAAGTCTAGAATGCTTCATTTTGTCAATGTAAAGGATCCCTTGGCGTTAAGATTGACGGGTTGTGGCTGGCGTGAAGATGTATGAGCTGAAATGTCAAGGTTAATCGGTGTTACGAAAAAATAAAAAGCTGGTGACATGTACCACTGAAAACAAAGAGTACCAAGTGTGGCATTAAAGATCAAAATTAACAGATCATTAAAACCTAAAAGTAAGTTCAAAAATGCTTTAAAATAGCAATGTAACTATTTGTTACGGGGGGCTGAGAACGGCAGTGGACAGCCAAGAGCGGCGGCTGGCAGAGAGGCGAGGGGTGGAAGAGAGGGAGAGAGACTAAGGGGAGAGAGAGGGAGAGAGTCTGGTGGGGTGGGGAGATTGGAAGGGAGAGGGGGAACTCGGAAGATGGATCACATTCTTCCAACCTCCTACAAGGGACATCATTGGAGTGGATGAAATCCAGAAGGCACAACACTGTCACTATTCACTTCATACCCAATAAACCTGTTAACAATCTGTACACAATGCCTGCCGATCTATGGTGGAGTAGGGGTAAGGTCATGCCCTTGCACTGGGGTAAGGCACTTTGGCTGGGGGAGGCATGCACTTGCACTGGGGTAAGGCACTTCGGCTGATCCTTGCTGTCTTCTGGAGAACTCTGTCGCTTCAGGAAGTCAAATTGGATCGAGTTACAATTTGCAAAGTCAGTGAGACCTTGGGATGGGTGGTTCCAGTTACACATTCCAGTGAAACTTCAAGGTGTGGCGTATCCTCCAGGGGGACCAATCATAAACAAAGGGTAGAGCATGGTAGCCATTTTCACAATACAAATAAGCGCATCCTTAAAATATACAATTTAGCAGATCCAGAAAAGAATGATTGCTATAAAGTTTGAATTTTGTGTGAGATATTTAGAGAGCAATTACTTGGTATTCACACTGTCACTGACTTGATTTCTCAGTGTTATTGATACTCCATGGCAGACTTAACATTCAAACAAATTTTCCAGTAAGTTCTATTCCCACTGGTAGCACACACTATCTTGGTGTAATATCTCCAAACTAGATCTTAGTTAACAAAAAGGGATTGGATAGCTGCCTTAACTTTTCCCATTTGAAATTTCCCATACCAGTGCGAGTGTATAACAATCAACATTCTCCTTGCCTTAATAACCAAGCACTATAGAATAGCAGACCTCTATTCTCAGTCAGCTATTCAGCATTAGATACTGGAAGAAGAGGCATTCCCCCCAAGGAAAGTACATGTCGGCCCTAGAGTAATAGCTTGTCTCCGAGATGGTACCTCAGATCAGAATGAACCTAGGCAAAACCTATCATCGAGTTGAGTGTGGCAAACAGCGTCTATTGCAGAATATGTTGTTATACAAGGGGGTTCCTCTGCTTCAATGGATGTTGCCCCTCACTGTAAATCTGCTTTATGGTGAAGTCTGCTTTTCTGAGCAACTTTCTTCTATCATAAACTATCAGTGGGACCTCCTGTTCCTCAACTAGAGTTAGAGAGTTTGATTGCTTTATACTGCTTGATCAGCGTCTGTTGTATTTCTCCCTCCCTGGACCGCCAGTTGCATTTTTTAATTGCAAAAATGTAACAAGGCATATTATTCCCCTTGACTAAAATATCACATAACCAACATCTACAAGTACATCTGGAGTTCAGAACCATGCGGCTTCAACTATTTCTCCTGTACGTGTTTGTTGACCAGTCCATGGAAGGGGACTTGAATTTCCTCATAACTTTTCCCGTTCAGTTTCCGTAACATTGATAAATGTTAGGTGGAAACTTCATTTACGTGTTTATCATGTCAACTACCTCTTGGAATCTGTATGTTTTGTGAATTTTAGCTAAGTTAATATGGAATTTGTGATGTACAAGAAAGCAAGGTTATTTGCTGCTCTGGATGATGCCTTTATGCATTAATATTCAGCAAGGACAACTGCAGGTTTAAGGTGCGTTCAATTCTGCTCCAAGTCTGAACTGTGCCAAGAAGGGAGATATCAGCTGAAAATACGGCATCTGTCAGCCCAGAGGGGAATGAGGAAGAAACTTCAGAGGTGAAAGCAAGGTCCTGGACAACAGAAGTTCAAAGAATGTATAAAGAGTTGTGGGAGCCATTAGGGGCAATTTCAGGAATTGGAACAGGTGTATAAGGAGAACACAACTCCATGCCAAATAAATTGGGGCTGGGGACCATGCTGGCTCGTATTGACACCTCCTTGACAGCCAGCTATAGGGTAGTTGGTGGATTTTGAGCAGCCTCTTGGCTATAGGGTTGCCTGGTCAATCCCCCGAAATTAGTGAGAAACAGAAAATATACACCTTCAGCCAAAAGTCTCCATAAAGATAAAAACAAAAAGCAATTGGTCAGCCTCCATTATTAGAAAACAGTATACAACCAGGATGGACAGGACAGCACCAGCATTTGTACTTGACACAAAAAATGTCAGCGCACTGCACTATACAAGTTATACACCTGTGATATCTCCATATGCAAAGCTGGTAGCCAAGGCAGTACACACTCAGGCAGTAAGCCTTAATGTGACGTCGCTGCAGAGTTTCAGGATGATATGAACCTTTTCGTGCTTATTCCCCGTCTTAGTAACAAAGCACTTTGTCTCTGTGCAGCCCCTCCGCCTGATCAGCCACGATCCAATTGAATGGCAAAGCAAGTCCGAGGGGCTGAATGGCCTACTCCTGTTCCTATCTTCTTCCTGATCGTGCAGTCGACATCAGGTTCTTGCTTGATGAAGATTCACAGGTGAAAATCCACGTACTTTGACTGTGGTGCTACGTTCTTGAAGATCCAAGACCTCTCTCATTGCAGATTTTTGTTAAGAATCTGACTTTCACATCAGTGTGGAGTTTGCTGAGCAGAGTATATCTGAAATTGCTGCATTGCCAAGAAAATAGAAATGACTAGTTTAAGTGTCTGAAATGTAACAAATGGGAGTGAACACCAAATACAGTTTATTGCTATAAATATTTGCGAGGGAAAATTCGGTACTGCCCCCACCCTTGCGAGGTGCAAGACTTTGCGGCAGGTACAGAAGTCTCACCTCTTACAAGAAATTTGGGTTACTGCCCTCAAAAGGAAGTGGAGCGCTAAATGAAACACTTCACTTCCTTTCTGGGGCAGACGCGCGGGAGCAGGACGCAGTGCTGCCGCATAGGAGGGGCACTTCCCTTAATTAAAGAGAAGGGTCCAAGCTGCAGACTCTGCAGCAAAAAAAGGGTCCTACCTGGACCACCAGGAAGCAGGGGTGCCGTGCCAACAGCCCGGCACTCAAGTAGAGTGCCGAGCTGACCTATCGCGGCAGGGACCCCGCGTTCAAAGTGCCAATGGGGCGTACATAATTGGTTTTCTTTTTAACATCAGCACACCTCTAAGTTTCACCCCGAAAGCAGCCGGCCACCTGGTACGCGTCCCCTGAAGCTATCACTGTCATCACCCGCCGCAACTTCAGGAGACAATACCCAATTTAGGATCTGGGGCGCTGCGCATGGTGATGACGTCAGCATTGCCACCGGACTGGGGCGCTATGGGTTATCGCCACTGCTAAACTCTCGCCGAATTTAGCGGGAGTTGTTGGCGGCGCCCTGCCTGGTTGCAAAGTCATTTGTTTCCCGTTAGCACCGCTAACGGGAGGTGCAAATGACCCGAATTTCAAGGCCTTAGTTATTACAGCACAAACTTTTGAATAAGAGATTGAGAGCTAGTTGCTTTGTTACAATTTTATGAACACAATTTTATGCGGAATAACAATTCAGCAATGTTAATTGACTTTTGTTTTAAAGTGAGTTGGATTATCACAATGCCGCTGGAGTAAATGAACGATGCCAGAAAATCTGTGATCAGTGGGACAGTTTTGGAACTCTGACCCAGAAACGGAGGGAGTCTTTAGAGGTGAGATATATTTGAATGAGTAGTAACTGACTAATAGTAAGCTCTGAACAACCTCTCTAAAACATATCATGCCTACCAGGACAGGGTCAGCATTTATACTTGACACAGTTGGTGCAGATGGTTTTATATCTGCACACTTATTGTACAACATCTGCTTAAAAAAGCCCATTTTCTGAATACATGAGGCCGATCTTAATGGCTAAGATATCACCAGGCTGGAGGCATGTGTTGTTGTAGAACATTCTTGCTCCATATGGCACAATTACACCCAGAATTGATGTAAGTTCCAAACACTGCCATTGTTGATTTATGCTAAGATATGCAGTGGTAATTTACAGTCACAGCCTTTTGGATGCTATTGGGTGAAATTTGACCTTGATGGGAATGCAAACTGGACGGTATCGTTCCCGTCGGCAGTAACACTGAAGTCAATGGAACTGAAAATCGGACAGGACAGACAGCGGGACGCAGATGCAGTACTGCTCATCTTGCATCCCTGCCCGAGTCGAATTTCACCCCCGTAGTCTTATCATTGCATCATATGGCTCAATAATAGCAGAAAAAAAATGACCTGTAAGTGACATTACAAGATATTTCAGGGTTTTAAGTATAATATTAATGACATGAACATTTCTAAGGTAACAGTATTTTATGGAACCATTTTGTTGATTTCTGTAAGCATGACCTTGTAATTGTGTGTTACTGTACCAATGCCAGGTATTGTCCCGAGAGTGGGGAGTAACATGTTTTCTTTTTTCTCCCCCTGCACTCCTGAATGTTTTGGCTCTTTATTGTGGGTGGCGTATGGTTCCAAAGACATTGGGATATTCTCTGGTATCTCATCCAAGTGCTCGTTATTCTGTGTGATTCCCAGTAGTGAGTGTCAGCAGGCTATTGAAGAGTGTTGGCGTCCTAAGATGGTCGCTCGCATGCACTTCCAGCAGGGAACATTAATCCTTCCATTTTCTCCTCACACCCTAACCTTGGGCTACTGAGACCAATTGAAATGTGCTCCACTGAGGAGCTGGCTGAGATCAGGCAACTGTGCACGGACTGGAGAAGGATCCAGGATCTTCCTGGTCCAGCTATTCACTGGATAAACACACAAATCTATCAGGGGAGTTTTCACATTCTTTTAATGTCCTCCAATAAAAGGAGAAGCCTTATTTCTTGGGTCAATTTATGAACACTACCTTGTCCACATAACGCAATCAGTTTCACCAGGTTTTACATGGTTTTCTTGTTGGACACTGGGTTCTTCTGAACATTGTCATGTCTCGTTTTTGCACGTAGGTACAAGTAATGTCACTTCTCAAACCTTTTGAAAAACGGTGTACCAGGTCTGAAAAGAACAACAAATGTTTTCGCTGCTTTAGCCAAAAGCAGATACACTCCAATATGTCCAGTCTTTTCATTGGTGTAGCAGCAGGGAGTGATGTGTCACCTCAATAACATTTGAGCTACAATGAGGGAATTTTCATCAATCTTGAATGTGTCTGCTTCTCATGTTGGCTACCTTGGTAAAAAGAACAGCTCATGATCCATCTGCTTCTGAATCCACAAATTGTTTGAACATGATTTTTTTTTTTAAAGTGCATCCATCCACCGGTGTATCAGGCACCAGATTTGCTTTTCATAGTTGTCATACAGTGAGTTTAGTTTTTAACTCTGTCTGATGAGACCGTGAACATCACTGCTGGGAAGATAGGCAAGTGAATCAACCAGTGTTATGCTCTTGCAATATTGTGTGGCCATGAAAAAAAAGAATATTCTGGATAAAATTTACATTATATAGTTCTGGGACAAAACTTATTGAAGCGAATCAAAATACCCCTAATGGCAGACAGCTTTGAAACTTCCTGGAGACTCACAGCGGAAGGAAACCACAACCATGCTGCTGAATTAATGTTCTGGGATTCCTTATGCTGTATGTGACATTTGTACTTTTTATCCTCCTCAATTAAGCTTGTTATTCCTAAAAATAAATCTTCAGTCCTCTGCCATTTCGAGTTGGACCCTAAATGCAGTTCTGACTTGGTCCAAGAGAACTCTGCTCCTTGACCTAATTAATGACTTAAGAAATCCTTAATATATCAAGGCAAAGTACATATTCATTTTAATTTACATTTACTATTTTGAAAAATCCTCTTTCCCCCCCCCCCCCCCACTTCTGAAGGCGGTGAGTCTTCCTGGAGTACATTTCCATAAGTACCAGCAGCCCTTTGGTATCTCACCCTTGTATCCTTTACATATGAGCTCAGATAGTGAGTGATAGACGAACGTATTAACAGTGCGGCCATGCTAGGAAGCTGGAACCTGTCCACGGCGTCGGTCTGTGGGTAACAATCAGGAGAACATAAGAACATAAGAAATAGGAGCAGGAGTAGACCACCTGGTCCCTCAAGCCTGCTCTGCCATTCAATAAGATCATGGCTGATCTGATCATGGACTCAGCTCCACTTCTCTGTTCGCTCCCCATGAACCTTTACTCTCTTGTTGCTCAAAAATCTGTCTATCTCCACCTTAAATATATTCAATGACCCAGCCTCCACAGTATTCTGGGGCAGAGAATTCCACAGATTTACAACCCTCAGAGAAGAAATTCCTCCTCATCACAGTTTTAAATGGGCGACCTCTTATTCTAATACTATGGATCCTGGTTCTAGATTCCCCCATGTGTGGAAACATCCTTTCTACATCTACTTTGTCGAACCCCCTCATTATCTTATATGTCTCAATAAGATCACCTCTCATTCTTCTGAACTCCAATGAGTACAGGCCCAACCTGCTCAATCTTTCTTCATAAGTCAACCCTTTCATCTCAGGGATCAACCTAGTGAACCTTCTCTGAACTGCCTCCAATGCAAGTATATCCCTTCTTAAATAAGGAGACCAAAACTATACATAGTACGCTAGGTGTGGCCTGACCAATATCCTGTACAGTTGTAGCAGGACTTCTCCGCTTTTATACACCATCTCCTTTGCAATAAAGGCCAACGTTCCATTTGCCTTCCTGATTACTTGCTGTACCTGCATACTAACTTTTTGTGTTTCATGTACAAGGATCCCCAGATCTCTCTCTCTCTCTGCAGCATTTTGTAATTTGTCTCCATTTAAATAATAATTTGCTTTTTTTCTGCCAAAGTGGATAACCACACTTTCCCACATTATACTCCATCTGCCAAATGTTTGCCCACTCACTTAGCCTGTCTATATCCATTTGCAGATTTTGTGTCCTCCACAAAACTTGCTTTCCCACCCATCTTTGTATCATCAATCTTGGCTACATTACACTCGCTCCCTTCATCCAAGTCATTAATATAGATTATAAATAGTTGAGGCCCCAGCACCACCCCACTAGTTACCTTTACCAATCGGAAAATGAACCATTTATCCAAACTCTGTTTTTTGTTAGTTAACCAATCTGCTATCCATGCTAATATATTACCCCCAACCCCGTGAACTTTCATCTTGTGCTGTAATCTTTTATGTGGCACCTTATCGAATGCCTTCTGGAAATCCGAATACACCAGAAGGATCCTGGTTGATGATTTTCTCTCTCCTTAGCGTTGGGAAACCAAAAGTATTGGTAATATAATCATTTTGAGGGGCTTTTATTATTCCAATGGAGGGTGTATTTTAAGTAAAAAATTCTGGGAAGCATGCAGCCTGTAAAGTTTCTATAATTAAGCATCTGTGCAGCTGCCCAAGTTCACCACACAGCGGCTCTGTTATGAAAGTGAAGCTGTATCTCTGTAGCTTTATGACTCATGAAATATGGTATTTGTGAAATGTAGCCTCTAGATGTGCAGAGTCAAGCATGTGCAAAATGACTGCAGAGTGAAGAAAAATGTAAGCTGATTTTAGATTTAATTTTTAATACTGTATATTGATCATCTTCTATACCTTGCATTGTGTTCATTTCTTTTTTGCAATAAAGCAACACAAAATGGTAATTCTGTTTGCCATCGAGCACAGAGGTTAATGCTCAGAATTTGATTTACATTCTTTTCTGGCTCGTTTCATATTGACGCTTGTAATTACAGTATGACAGAGAAGTGGGAAGCAAGTGTCTTTGGAATTGTTCTTGAAATTAAATGAGCCATTTTAAGCATCTTTGCAAGCCTTAAAAAAATAAAATGGTCAATAATGAATAAATCTCTAGTTCCATGGGTATACAAGTTGAACATTTTTTTTTAATATACTGAGAGAATGACAAGGAGCAATCTTCATGCCTATGAAGGGACAATATTAGAGGTTGCCGGGCCACCCAAAATGGGGAAAAAAAATGTTGGCAGCAACTCCTAAAGCAGATTAAACAGGTTCTCCACACAGTGGTGGGACATAAAGAACCAATGCCATTAGTACTGAGGGAAGAGGCTAAAAAATCTACATGGAATCCGCGGTCCTCGCCAACTTTAGTCTGAGGCTGATTACCGCTAAAAAGACAGGCCCTGAGAGGGGGGAGAAAACACACAGAAATTGCAAAATATTAAAAAAATCTCACAACATTTACAAGACCCTTAACTAAGTAATCGCTGCAAAAGAATTAAAAAATAAAAACTTTACCGTTGTTTCTGGGGCTTTTCTTGGGCCTTTTTTTTCGCACAGAATACGGGTGCGCCGAACGGCCAATTTGAAGCGATATCGTTTTTTTTGGTGTTGCATGACACCGGTCCGCTTTTCAATGGTATTTCAAGACTGCTGGCGCACAAATTTGGCCAATTTAGGTGAACATTAGGTGAACCGTCAAAAAAGGTGAAATATCGCTGAAAAATTGCGCGCAAGGCTGGCCAATTTTGACCCCTATCTCTCCCTCCCTGCGCCTTACCAGAATCTAGACCTGAAAAATAGTAGCGCCATGGTTGATCTGCTCCATGGAGCTTCAGCACAGTGCCACCAGTGGAGCCGGTCCATGGTTTGTTCTTAAAAAGATTGAATATACTCCCTCAACTAACGACTCTTAAACTTCACAACCCTTTCACGGCAGTGAAGTAAATATTCCTGGTCTTTCCAATTGGTTAAACTTTCAGAGAACCGAGAAATTACTGGAAACCATCGATCAGCTCTTCTTGGAGTTTGCTAAGAGAACTTCCCCCTTTAACAACTGGATTGAAGGAGCAATGGAAGACCTACAAGACATGTTTATTGTTCACACCATTGAAGAGATTCAGGTACGGTATGTTTGCTGAAACAAAAATGTGGATATCAGTGGAGCAAATTAATGGTACTGCTGTCGTTAAGGTGTGGTAATTCATTCTAACTGCATGACTTTTTGTAGTCATATGGAATTACTGGCTGTGCACTGGAGCCTCGCATGAATGTATTGTCCAAAAATACGTCTTCGCATTGGTGCTAAAAGAGAACCAGTTTTGCAATGTACCCTGCGTAACCGGAATTTAAAAAAACATGGGCCCAAAAATTGCTGTCCGCGTCGTACCTCCGGAGTACGCCGGTGACCTGCGAGAAGAATACGTAGCTACCTGATGGCGGCCCTCCTGCGTAAACTTGCGGTCTGACACTGCGAGTAGGAGGGCAGCGTAATGGCCGTTGATTCCAGGGACACAGCATGTGTGGAAGCTTACCTGGGATCACATGGGTCTGGTCCACTATTTCATTCATTGAAATTACTACATGACTTCATTACTACAGCCTTTAAAATACATACAGATGTAGCTTATTTTGTGGAAATCTAATTCATTACTCATGATTCCAACTTCTAAATTAATACTGTGCAGAAATTTATGAAATGTAAATGTTTCTTTTATATACCTGCAGCTTTAACATACACTGGGATTGCTTCTCATTAAAGCTTTTAATGTTCGTGGATGTTATTTAACCAAGAAAGCATTTTTTTTCAGTTTGAGTGTCCCCTTGAGCTGTGGAAACAGGCCCTGCACCTGCTTCCACCAGCCGTAAAATCTCCGTACGTAATTGCTGGGCAGTTGATGAGCAATTAGCCCAACTCTGCGGCAACAATGAGGTTTTCAGTGACGGAGCGGGTAGCCTGTCAATACGTACGTTGACAGACCGCAAGTTTGGGATTTAGCGCATGCGCTTGCGGAAATCCCAAACTTGCGGTGGATTTCAAAGGTGGTATGACGGCGTACTCTGGTAAAATCCGGACGAAAACCCCCTCAATTTTTGAATCCATTTCATTTTTTAAAAATAAATATATATATTTATATATGAACTTGCATGGCCTTTTGGGCCTTGCTGTTTCTGGAGTTTGAGGGAATCTAAAGGAATGATTGGAAGAGACAAAATATCCAGCACTAGTGTCCCAATAAAATTACTTTAAAACAGCAGTTCAGTCATTTACAATTCATTGTTCTGACAAACAAAATTTTCAAAAATCACTAATGACCAGCACATTATTCACAGTAAGACAATACTGGGATATTTGTGCATGTATTTGTGCTTTCTGTTAGCTGTAAAATTGCAGTAGTATTTACCGATGACTAACCTGTTGCCTTTACAAAAAAATATCCATTTACTGAAGAGTGTCAAAGCAGAAGTAACTAAAGATTGTTTAATTGTAATTGCAACTAGTGCAAGTAATATTTTATGATTTAAAAAAAAATATTCTACATAGATGAAGTGTAATGCTTTTTCCTCCCTATCATTTTCTCCTTATGTTTAGAGCCTGGTAGCAGCCCACGAACAGTTTAAAGCCACCCTGCCGGAAGCAGACAGTGAGAGGAAGGCCATCATGGGAATCCTTAATGAAATACAGAAGATTACTCAGACCTATAGCATCTCATCCATTGTGTCAAATCCTTATACCATGATATCCTGTGAAGAAATCAGTGCCAAATGGGACAAGGTATCAGCAGGAAAAATATTCTCTCAAATGAATCAATCAAACAACTCGGGTCTTAAATAAGAACAGAAAGTGCAGGAAACACACAGCATATTCATTAACACCTGGAAAGAGAGAGATGTTGATATTTTGGTCATGGAATCTTTTCCAAAACTCGCTGCTGAGTTCTTCCCTTCTGATGAAGGCTCTCGACCAGCATTGATTTTTTTTTTTCTGGATACTGACAAATCTGCTATATATTTATAGCACTTTCTGGTTTAATTTCAGATTTGCATCTTTTTTTTTTAAACTCTGATCACCCCAGATTCATGATTTGTTTTAATATACCCTTTAGAACTCCATTCATTTTAACATCTCATGGACAGAATGCACAAAAGGAAATTGTAAAATTGCAAGAACTGAACACATTAGCAAAAATAACTTTGTCTGTGGTGCATGCTTTGCAATATGGTTTACTACTTCTGTTTATCACCATTGTGTCATTTGGTTATTAATGTAGATTAAACCAATACCATCGATGTTCAACATTTGATTCATTTAGATTTAATACTGAAATCACACATGCGTTCTTTTGTTTTTGTCATCTTCAATAATATCGTATTTGAAAATGCAAGCACATGGTGAAGGCAGTATTAATGAGTAGATTCATTGGCTCAGTGTATTTTGAATTAAAACCAAATCACTTTAAATGGCAGATGAAACAATTGATTCCTCAAAGAGATGGAGCCCTGCAAGAGGAGCTTGTACGGCAGCATTCTAATGAGCGTCTCCGTCGCCAGTTTGCCAGCCAGGCCAATATCATTGGACCTTGGATCCAGCGTAAGATGGAGGTAAGATAGGAATATTAGCCAGCTCTTAAAATTCAACGCTGAGTACCAAATGTGATTTTTCAGTTTTAAACTATGTATTATGTTCAACAACAGCAGCTCACATTAATATAGCACCTTTTAAATGTAGAAAAATATCTTGTGTGTAAGGAAATAGATTTACGCCAAACCAAACAATGAGCTATTTGGAGGTGTAATCAAAAGCTTGGCCAGAGTTCACCCACCCTTGCAAAGATTCACTGGCTCTGTGTGCTCCAGTAAATTAATGTAAAAATATTTATCCTTAATTTCAAATCCCACAGTGACATTATTCCATCCTACCTCAACAGTATGAAATTCCTGCTTATACCTCCACTCCTCTGACACCAGTTGTCTGCTCACCTCTCTGGCAGCCACTCTTTTTCAGCAATTACACCACTACCCTTTTACTACCCTTTTTAAAAATTCCCTTCCTGAATTCCTCTTTCCTGACTATCTCCTTCCATCTCTTCTAAAGTGTTATGTAAGCAACCCTAGGTAACCTGTATCATACCGCCACTAGAGGGCATACCTGTTGGGGTCCCAAGGGATCCCAGCATCCCTTGGGAGCATTGTATATAAGCAAGCTTCCCATGTTGTATTAACACTCTAGAGTTTGAATAAAGGAGCTAAAGTCACACCTACTCATGTCTACAGTACTCAGTTACATTGCTTTATTATGAACATAACAACTGGCGACGAGATAACGAACAATCACGCGAAAATGCAGAGAACTTTTGGTATCCTGGAGAAATTCTCAGAAGGGGACGATTGGGAGGCCTTCGTGGAGCAACTCGACCAATACTTCGTGGCCAATGAACTGGAAGGGGATGAGAACGCTGCTAAACGAAGGCGATCCTCCTCACCATCTGTGGGGAAACAACCTATAGCCTCATGAAGAATCTTCTATCTCTGGTGAAACCAACAACCAAATCGTATGAAGAACTGTGTACGCTGATCCAGGAGCACCTAAATCCGAAGGCAAGGTATCGATTTTACACATGTCAACGGTCTGAAGGCCAGGAAGTGGCGAGCTACGGCGCCGAACTAAGGTGCCATGCAGGACATTGCGAATTCAATGGATTCCTTGAGCAAATGCTAAGAGACTTCTTTGTACTTGGCATTGGCCATGAGGTTATCCTTCACAAACTATTGACTGTTGAAACACCGAATCTGAGCAAAGCCATAACGATAGCCCAGGCATTTATTTCCACCAGCGATAACACCAAACAAATTTCACAGCATAAAGAGGTTTCGGCAAGTACTGTACACAAAGTAATGTCGTTTTCAGGCAGGAATGCATGTGGCAAAACATACACACCTACAGCTGCATGACTTCCGATGACCCAGAGTCCGCCATCAAACATTAATGCGAGGCAGTTAACACCTTGTTGGTGCTGCGGAGGTGATCATCGAGCCCATCAATGCCGCTTCAAACACTGTGTGCAAAGGCTGTGGAACAATGGGACACCTCCAGCGAATGTGCAGACGAGCTGCAAACCCTGCAAACCACCACGTTGCAGAGGAGGATCGATCCATGGTGGATCAGGCTGAACTAGAGACTCGAACCGAGGAGACAGAAGTACGGGGTGCACACCTTCACCACGAAATGTCCACCAATCATGCTAAAAGTCGAACTGGATGGAATTCTAGTATCCATGGAAGTGGACACGGGTGCGAGTCAGTTTATCATGAGCAAAAAGGCCTTCGACAGGCTGTGGTACAACAAGGCACACAGGCCCAAGCTTAGTCCCATTCATACCAAGCTAAGAACTTACACTAAAGAGCTGATCCCTGTAATTAGCAGCGCAGCAGTAAAAGTCTCCTATCATGGAGCAGTGCACGAACTCCCATTATGGATTGTACCAGGAGATGGCCCCACACTGTTCGGCAGAAGTTGGCTGGGAAAAATCCGCTGGAACTGAGACGACATCCGAGCGCTCTTGTCCGTCGCCAACGCCTCTTGTGCCCAGGTTCTGAGCAAGTTCCCGTCGTTTGAGCCAGGCATCGGAAGTTTCTTGGGGTCGAAGGTGCAGATCCACTTGGTTCCCGGTATACGACCCATCCACCACAAGGCACAGGCGGTGCCATATATGATGCGAGACAAAGCGGAAATTGAGCTGGACAGGCTGCAGCAAGAAGGCATCATCGCGCTGGTGGAGTTCAACAAGTGGGCCAGTCCGATTGTTCCGGTTCTCAAAGGTGATGGCACGGTCAGAATTTGTGGGGACTATAAAGTAACGATTAACCGTTTTTCTCTACAGGACCAGTACCCACTACCTAAGGCAGACAACCTATTTGCGACCCTGGCTGGAGGAAAGATGTTCACCAAGTTGGACCTGACCTCGGCCTACATGATGCAGGAGCTGGCGGAATCTTCGAAAGCCCTCACCTGCATCAATAGGCACAAAAGTCTGTTCATCTACAATAGATGCCCGCTTGGGGTTCGATCGGGTTCGATCTTTCAAAGGACCATGGAGAGCCTGCTAAAGTCGTTCCACGCACCGTGGTTTTCCAGGACGACATACTGGTTGCAGGTCGGGACACCATCGAACACTTGCAGAACCTGGAAGAGGTTCTAAGTCGGCTAGATCGCGTGGGACTCGGGTTGAAACGCTCGGTGTGTTTTCCTGGCGCCAGAGGTCAAGTTCTTAGGGAGAAGAATCGTGGCAGACGGCATCAGACCCACCGACGCCAAGACAGAGGCCATCAAAAACGCAGAACATGATGGAGCTGCGGTCGTTTCTGTGACTCACTATTTTGGTAATTTCCTAGCCGGGTTAAGCACCTTGCGAGAACCCTTTTATGTGCTGCTACGCAAGGGAGATGACTGGGTATGGGGAATTCACAAGAGGATACTTTTGAGAAAGCCAGAAATCTGTTATGTTCTAACAAACTGCTTGTTCTGTATAACCCATGTAAACGTTTAGTGTTAGCTTGCGATGCGTCTTCGTACGGGGTCGGGTGTGTGTTACAACAAGCAAACGAGTCGGGAACATTGCAACCGGTCGCCTATGCATCCAGGAGTTTGTCCAAGGCTGAAAGAGCCTACAGCATGATTGAAAAAGAAGCTTTGGCATGCATTTACGGGGTGAAAAAAATGCACCAGTATCTGTTTGGTCTCAAGTTTGAGTTCGAAACTGACCATAAGCCGCTCATATTGCTATTCTCAGAGAGCAAAGGGATTAATACCAATGACTCTACCCGCATCCAAAGATGGGCGCTCACGCTGTCTGCATATAACTATGTAATCCGCCACAGACAAGGCACAGAGAACTGCGCTGATGCTCTCAGTCGGCTACCATTGCCCACCACCGGGGTGGACATGGCGTAGCCTGCAGACTTGCTCTTGGTGATGGATGCATTTGAAAATGAAAAGTCACCTGTTACGGTCCGCCAGATCAGGACCTGGACCAGCCAGGATCCTTTACTGTCCCTTGTAAAAAACTGTGTCCTCCATGGGAGCTGGTCCAGCGTCCCAGCGGAGATGCATGAAGAGATCAAGCCGTTCCAGCGGCGCAAAGACGAACTGTCCATACAGACGGACTGTCTTTTGTGGGGTAATCGCGTGGTTTTGCCAAAGAAAAGCAGGGAAATGTTCATATGCGACCGACACAGTACCCACCCAGGCATAGTAATGATGAAAGCTATAGCCAGATCCCATGTGTGGTGGCCCGGCATCAACTCAGATTTGGAGTCATGCGTGCGCCAATGCAACACTTGCTCTCAACTGAGCAATGCACCCAGGGGGGCACTGCTAAGTTTGTGGTCATTGCCCTCCAAACCATGGTCCAGGATCCACGTTGACTTTGCGGGCCTGTCTCTGGGCAAAATGTTTTTGGTTGTTGTGGATGCTTATTCAAAATGGATTGAGTGTTTAATAATGTCTGTAAGCACGTCCACTGCCATCACCGAAAGCCTACGAACCATGTTCGCCACGCACGGCCTGCCTGATGTCCTTGTCAGCGACAATGGGTCATGCTTCACCTGTGCTGAATTCAAGGAATTCATGACCCACAATGGGATCAAGCATGTCACACCTGCTCCGTTCAATGGCCAGACAAAACGGGCAGTCCAAACCATCAAGCAAAGCTTGAAACGTGTGTTGGAAGGTTCCCTGCAGACCCACCTGTCTCGAGTTCTGCTCAGCTACCGCACCAGACCCCACTCGCTCACCGGGGTTCCCCCAGCCGAGCTGCTCATGAAAAGGGTGCTCAAAACAAGGCTCTCTCTTATCCACCCTGATCTCCATGATCACATCGACAGGCGGCATGAAGAGATCAAGCAGTTCCAGCGGCGCAAAGACGAACTGTCCATACAGGCAGACTGTCTTTTGTGGGGTAATCGCGTGGTTTTGCCTAAGAAAGGCAGGGAAATGTTCATTTGTGACCGACACAGTACCCACCCAGGCATAGTAATGATGATCGCGCAAACTTGTCACGCGATATTGAAGTCAGTGGCCCTGTATTTGTACTCAACTATGGACATGGTCCCAAATGGCTTGCTGGCACCGTCTTAGCCAAAGAAGGGAGTAGGGTGTTTCAGGTCAAACTTGCTATGGACTAACTTGCAGAAAGCGTTTGGACCAAACCAAACTGCGATTCACAGACAGCCACGAGCAACCTGAAGAGGACACCACCAGCTTCGACCCTCCAACATACACACAAGTGTCAACCGACATCACGGTCGACCACGAAGCTGAACTCACCATCCCCAGCAGCCCGGCAAGGCCAGCTGCCCAGCGACGGACGAACCAACTAACTCACCCACACCTGCATTTGCACCGAGATGATCAGCAAGGGAGCGAAAAGCCCCAGATCATCTCACCCTGTAAATAAGTGTACTATTGACTTTGGGAGGGAGTGGTGTTATGTATGCAACCCTAGGTAACCTGTATCATACCGCCACCAGAGGGCATACCTGTTGGAGTCCCAAGGGATCCCAGCATCCCTTGGGAGCACTGTATATAAGCAGGCCTCCCATGCTGTACCAACACTCGAGTTTGAATAAATAAGCTAAGGTCACACTTACTCATGTCTACAGTACTCAGCTACATTGTTTTATTATGAACATAACACACAGCCTCATAATAACCGAACTCTTGGGCCATGCGTTTAGCTGCACAATATACCTCTTCCTTACCACCTACATCCTTCTCTCCCTCCTGCCTGGCATCTACCCTTTTCCTTCTCCCTCTAAAGCACATCAAGACATCTTTGTGTGTGAGGAGCACTGTAGAAGTGTACGGTTGTTGTGGGACAGTCACAAGTTCACAAATGAGGGAGGGCAACTGAACCCATCCATCCAACTGACCTATCAATATAATTCAGCTTTTTCTCATTGCTGCCCCAAAGTGATTTGACATGTTAAGTGTTGAAACTACTATCACTCCCAGATCTAGTGGATAACTGAAAAATTTCTAAACTTTTTGTGAAGGAAAGCATTACAATGAGTCTAGCATGAGAACCAGTTGATAGGTGCACAAATGCCACTCAGTTCAGAATGGATTTCTTCATAAACATAGAGATCTCTGCTGTTCTTGCAATAATCAGGGTAGGGATTAAAATGAGGCATCCGAAAATTTTCAAACTGTTCATTGTGATATGTCATCTGAGTGTAGTTGGGGTTCTGCAATGATTTGCACCCATTTCATTATTTATTTAATCACCAAGATTGCTTTGAGCACCTTCCTAATGAACGTGGACTAGGCTTACAGCTTTAAATTCAATGGTAGCTCGTACTTCCGTTAGGATGCAAAGTAAAATATCTCAAAAAAGTTTAACAAAACCTCTTCTGGATAAGTCTCGTATTGGTCTTTGAAGGCTGAATATTATTGTAACTCTCAGAATTTAAATACAGGATATAGCTCAAAGCTCGATTGAAATGACTGGAAACCTGGAAGATCAAATGAACCAGCTGAAGCAGTGCGAGGAGATCATCATCAACTACAAACCCAACATTGACAAACTGGAAGGAGACCATCAACTTATTCAAGAAGCCCTCATCTTTGACAACAAGCACACCAATTATACCATGGAGGTACTGAATGGATGTCAGAGTGAAGGTTGTGCTACAGAAGAGTTTTTTTTTGGTGTGGATTTATTGTGAAGAAGTGAGCTATAAGCAATCCCCGTTACATCTGAAGTGCTTCAAAGGCCAGTCACTCCAGATTGCCTGTTGCATCTTCCAGCAGCCAGACAATATATTGACACTAGCAGAGGCCTGGACTCTGATCTCCAGCCTTCCCTCAACCAGAGTAGGCATGCAGTGCAAGGAGAATAGGGGACAATTTTTTTTAAAACACCTACGGAGGAGGGAGAAAATCTGAGATAGTCTCTTGACCCAATTGCACAAAAGTTCTTTAAAAAAATCATGTACATCAGTTTCTTTCTAAAGAAAAAAGTTTTAATGGGGAGTTAAAAAAAATATTTTGTATAATGCTTACTCAATCCTTGGACTTGTTTTTCTTTTTGGACAGTTTTAATTATTTTTGTGCTTCAGTGCAATCACCTATTAGAGAAAAATTAGCACCAGCACTGATTCAGCATCAAATCCCATGTTAGTGATGAGAATAAATTGCATGTTGGATCTTCCCACCCATCTAATAGAAATTATAAACAAGCGCCAGAACAATATGAATTCCACCCTCTCTATAACCTCATCCACGGGAGCCAAGCTATTGCATGTTGTAACAAAAGCCCGTTAAAGTAGTCTTGTAACCTGAAAAAGTGCTCCAAGGGATTTGAGTCTTGTATTCAGGTGAGGTGTATTTTCATCTCAGTATGTTGCTGTGGCAATTTTTAAAACTTTTTTTTGTTGCTAATTTTGGTAGCACATCCGTGTTGGCTGGGAGATGCTTCTTACTACAATTGCCAGGACTATCAACGAAATTGAGACCCAGATTCTAACCAGAGATGCTAAAGGGATCACCCAACAACAAATGAATGAATTCCGATCTTCATTCACCCACTTTGACAGGGTACAGTGTTCCTTTTATCGAGCATGACACTTTTTTAATATCAGTATGTTAAACATCTGTTGGAAGTAGACATTCACATTTTATGGTGACTCGTTGTCTCTTTTGCTCCCCCTGTGAAGCGCTGTTTTTCCAGGGTATCCCAAGGCTCTTCCACCAAAGTTACGGTGGACAAGCGGAAGATTACCATTGGAAATTCACCCAGCATGTGTTTAGTTATAACCTTGCTGACCAGTCTGATGTTTTCAGACAGACCGTGCATCTTGTTAGCCTTCTGAGTGCTGAGGCGCCCTCTTCAGATTCAAAATGAATTAACATAATTCATAATAGAAAACAAAATTGTGTACATTTCCCATGATGACTACTCTGTAGAGTAGAATTGGCGAAGTTCACTTGAACATACCAACTCCTAATTTGCATTATTACTTTTAAAATAGCATAATTATATAAACAAATTATGCTATTCAGTTCAGAAATTATCCCGCAGTTTCTGATGAGCATGCAAAAGCAACTACATCTCCAACTGACAAACGTGTTATATTCATGTTGTAATGTGCTAACTGAGTCCCGACGTTCTAATGAACATTAACTGAGTGAGTTGTAGTTTTGATCTTGCTTAATATGGTGTATGCTGTAATTAAGACTAAATACTGTATCATCATGTATGCATATTGCATGCCGCAACTAACTTCTGTGCGATACTAGGATAATTCTGGCAAACTGCAACCAAAGGAATTCAAAGCCTGCCTCATCAGCCTTGGACATGTTGGAAATGATAAACAGGTACTAACTGGACTGTGCTTTATTTTTCTTCTTTATACAAGTAAAACTGTGCTAAATTTCTCTCTTTTTTTTTTTCTTTTTCCTTTTTCAAATTTGTGATGTGGTCTATGTCAATGGTTGTTTCCCTCATTGCTTCATGTTCGTCCTATTGTTGTCTCTTTCCCGTTTGTCTGATTTATCTCTGTGTTAGTCGCTCTCTTCCCGCTCACAACAATGATGCTCCTTTCGGCTTGCATCCCACCTGCCTATTTGGAACTACTGAATCCTTGGGACTTTAAATGATCCTTTTGACTCTGGCCCCTCCTTGGTGTCCTACCTCATCACCCACGCACCGCGGGATCTGGGGGCCATCCGCTACTGATCTGCTTGCTGGAAATCCCTCAATCTTTCATCTGTTCCTTTTATTTGCTGATCTGCTCAATAGAAGAAGAATGGGGCGATGGAGCCAGATGATCTCAGAGCTTGTCTCATCTCCATGGGCTTTGATCTGGTATGCTAGATGCATGTTTAATATATCTTGAGGTTACAAATAATTCTTGGGATTACCATCCATCTTGAATTTATCACTATCTGAACTGGGGCATTCAATAGTATACAGGTGACCTTAGCCAAGATTGTAGTAAACCAACAATTGACCACCAGCACAGAATAAGGCCATTCGAACAATCATGCTTGTATTGGCTCTTTGAAATTAGTCCCACTCCCCTGCTTTTTCCCCATTGCCCTGCAATTTTTGCTTTTTAAGTAGAGATCCAATTCCCTTTTGAAAGTTACTCTTGCATCTGCTTCCTCCACCCTTTCAGGCAATGCATTCCAGATTATAACAACTTGTTGAATTTTTTTTTAAATCTTCTCATCTACGCCCTGCTTTTTCCCACATTTATTTTAAATCTGTATCCTCTGGTTACTGACTCTCCTGCTAGTGGATACAGTTTCTCCCTATCTACTCTATCAAAACCCCAGTTTCTGATATTGTGCATAAAGTAGGTATCCTACAATTAAGAGTTACCTGCTGTCACCAATAGTGGCATTGGTTACTGTAGGTCACTGATAATCAGAATAGTTTTTCATTCCCTTGATAAAATGATGTATCTGAAAGTTTGCAAATCATTCGTAAGTTAGAGCATTGCACACCTTAGTGAGAAGATTGGACAGCAAAAGCAATCAAGACTTTGTTGCGTTTCCTTTTGGTATCGGACCCTCATTTGTCTTCCTGTTTATTCTTTCACATTTCAAATCTGCAACTCATTCTATAGGGCGAGGCTGAGTTTGCTCGGACCATGAACCTAATTGATCCAAACAATACTGGCGTAGTGTCCCTCCAGTCCTTCATCGCCTTCATGACCCGAGAGACTGCTGACACAGATACAGCTGACCAGGTGGTGGCTTCCTTCAGAATCCTGGCTGGAGATAAAGTAAGTTCTGGGTTTGTTTGTTTTTTTGATTCGTTCATGGGATGTGGGCATTTCTGGCAAGACCAGCATTTATTGCCCATCCCTAATTGCCCTTGAGAAGGTGGTGGTGAGCCGCCGCCTTGAACCTCTGCAGTCCGTGTGGTGAAGGTACTCCCACAATGCTGTTGGGGAGGGAGTTCCAGGATTTTGACCCAGTGATGACAATGAAGGAATGGCGATATACTTCCAAATCAGGATGGTCTGTGATGTTGGAGGGGATCGTGGAGGTGATGGTGTTCCCATACACCTGCTACCCTTCTACTTGGTAGAGGTCACAGATTTGGAAGGTGCTGCCGAAGAAGCCTTGGCGCGTTGCTGCAGTGCATCTTGTAGATGGGTACACACTGCAGCCACTGTGAGCCGGTGGAGGAAGTGAATGTTGAAGCTGGAGGATGGGGTACCAATCAAGCGGACTGCTTTGTCCTGTTTGGTGTCGAGCTTCTTGAGTGTTGTTGGAGCTTCACTCATCCAGCCAAGTGGAGAGCCTGAGGAAAAGAGTGTTTGAAGACCAGGCCCTCAAAACTGTCACTAAGCTCATCGTCTACAGGGCGTAGTAATACCCACCCTCCTGTACGGCCCAGACGTGGACCATGTACAGTAGACAACTCAAGTCGCCGGAGAAATACCACCAACGATGTCTCCAAGATTCTGCAAATCCCCTGGGAGGACAGACGCACAAACATTAGCATCCTCATTCAGGCCAACATCCCCAGCATTGAAGCACTGACCACACTTGATCAGCTCCGCTGGGCAGGCCACATAGTTCGCATACCAGACACGAGACTCCCAAAGCAAGCGCTCTACTCGGAACTCCTTCATGGCAAACGAGCCAAAGGCGGGCAGAGGAAACGTTACAAAGACACCCTCAAAGCCTCCCTGATAAAGTGCGACATCCCCACTGACACCTGGGAGTCCCTGGCCATAGACCGCCCTAAGTGGAGGAAGTGCATTCGGGAGGGCGCTGAGCTCCTCGAATATTGTCGCCGAGAGCATGCAGAAATTAAGCGCAGGCAGCGGAAGGAGTGTGCAGCAAACCAGGCTCCCTGCCCACCCTTTCCCTCAACGACTATCTGTCCCACCTGTGACAGAGACTGTGGTTCTCGTATTGGACTGTACTGCCACCTAAGAACTCATGCTAAGAGTGGAAACAAGTCTTCCTTGATTCCGAGGGACTGCCTATGATTCCATCATACTCCTGACATGTGCCTTGTAGATAGTGGAAAGGCTTTGAGGAGTCAGGAGGTGAGTCAGTTGCCGCAGAATATCCATTCTTAAATAAGAAGTGGTACAATGGGTTATTCTCATTTGCATATTGTAAAGTGAGGTCCCATTAAAGTTTTCTGATTAACTAGCCTGTATAATGAATAGCTAGTTCTTGCAGCTGATTATCTGGTTATTGATCATATAGTTTAAATCTCCAGTTCTGGAATGTGGTCCCTCATTCTCTTCTTTCCCTTCCCCTCCCTCCCAGGAAAAAAAAATTAAATAAACATATCTTGCTTTAAGTGAAATTGGCCACATTTCAACTACTGTGTAAATTTGTAGCAAAGCTGTGGCTTTCTCAACATCTCTAATTTCTCAGGTTTACTTAGAAGGGCACAGCACCAACGGTCGTCAGCAGCAAAACTAATTTTCCAGCCATAATTCCTTTTGTCATCTTTGTAAACTGAGAATATTATCTTTGACTAATTTTCTTTTTAAAGTACAGTCTCCTCCATTGGTCTGACTCAGTAAGATTACTTCTTGGTGTAGAGAATGGCAGGGAACCATCTTCCAGGTCTCAATCAATGCTATGTTGCTGTGGGGAGGGAAGAAGGTGGAGCACATGTTTTTTTTTGGTCACATAGAAAAGGAAACATGTCTGTGGGTACCGACTTACAGCAACATTGGCAGAGCACGAGAGCAGGTTGTCTTGACCATATGTGGCGCTGAGGAGAAAATAAACGAGATTTCCAAGTTTAAAATGTTTTTAAAGGCATTTCTTTTTTCATGACTATGTCAAACAAAATCACACTTCTGTTTGTGCAGCCTTACATTCTTGCTGAGGAATTGCGCCGAGAGCTGCCCTCAGAACAGGCTGAATACTGCATTGCCAGCATGCCACCCTACGGAGCAAAAGGTGGTGTTCCAGGAGCCCTGGACTATGCCTCATTTTCAACTGCACTCTACGGTGAAAGTGACCTGTAACCAAGGATTCAGAAGCAGGGTCTTTTCTTTCTTTCCAAAGCCTGGCTATTTTAGTAATTAAAAGTATAGAACAATGAATAGCCTCGAATGCAATGTTAGAACTGAATCTCTAAAAATGATCTAGTGCTGTGTGTGGAATCAGCACAAGTGTGAGGGAAGCACCACAGCCTTGTATGAATTGTATTTTCAAAAAAAATCCATTAGGATTTGATAATAGTGACAGCAAAATCTGACACACAACCCATTTCGTTTTTAAAATCTGCACATTTACTATTGCTTGGTTTAAAATTGACTTGTATATGAATGTTCCGTCATTACTAACAGAATTGTTTGTGAGCCCAGTACACTAAATTACCTTTCCACTGGTGTTTCAAAATGAGCAGTTTGAAAATTCTATTACAGCATTAATAAGGAAAAGCTCAAGTATTCCTCAGTTAATGAAGGGATTTTGGCCCCAAGTTTCCACATGATTTGCTCCTGATTTTTAGGAGCAACTGGTGTAGAACGGAGTATCTTAGAAATCGGAATTCTCCACATTTAGTTTTCTGCAGTTTTAGTCAGGTAGAACAGTTTTACTTTGGAACAGAATTTTTTTTTCAAAAGTGGGTCACTGACACCTGATTTGAAAGTTTCCACAGTGAAAACGTACTCCAAACTAACTTAAAATGGAGCAAGTGAAGATTTTTGTACGCTTGAAAAAACCTTGTCTACACTTTAAAAAATCAGGCGCAGGTTACAAATTAGGCGTAGGGAACGAGGTGGGGGTGGGGGAGGAAGGGAAGTCATTAAATTCTGCAATCAATCCTTAGTTATACTTATACAAATATTATACAAATAAATTCAACCTGAATAAAAATTTATAAGCAAAGAAAAGATTAAATAAATCATGTTCCGACCTGTGTGAAAGTGCTTCAGGCAGGCCTTTCAGGCAGCGGTATGGCGTCAGTGTCTCGACGGCAGCGGCAGGCAGCAAGCAGCCTTCGAGCTGAGCTGCGGTGCTTGAGGCAGGCCTTCATTCCCCGCGAAGATGCAGCACCCGGACGGACTTGAGGCCATTCGGCCATGGGATTGCAGCGGCGTCAGTGGCTGGCTGGGAGCCGAAGAATGAACACAGACACACGCAGCTCATTAAGGTTCTTGAGGCCATTCGGCCACGCTTTAGGGGCGGCGTCAGTGGCTGGCCAGCAGCCAAAGATACAGCAGCAGCCTTCGAGCTGTGAGGGGGACTGAGGCCATTTGGACAGGGAGAGGCAGCCACATAGGTAGTTTTATATTTAAATTTGCAGAATGGGTGCTGCATTGTCAACACCACTTACAAAACAGTTTCATTGTGAAAAGTCTTACACTCTGAAGAACACTTAAACTTCAGGATCACTTTTTAGGTGCAAAATTAAATCAGAAACAAAAAAATGTGAGAGCATTTACACTATAAGATCAGCAGGTGATTTATTCAGCAGTGCTGCTAAAAGCACTCCCTCACACACAGAAATATCAAGAAAATTAAAATACAAGCCTTTGCAGGAGTCCAAGAAACAAATCTTCACTTTTTCTGCAGCACTTTTAAAAATGGCCGAGTGCCAATGTTTACTTCAGACTGCGCGTGCGCGAACGCTCCAACGCGCACGCGCAGGGTTGCCGGCACCAAGAAGCCTCATTTCAATTGTACCCGCCCCCTCCTACTTACAAAATCGGCGCGAGTGGTAGGCTCCACCCCCTGTGCACCGCGCCAAGCAGACATCGAGCTCCAAGGAGCTCGAGAATACCGCACTTTTTTTCTGGCGCCGTTTTCGGCGCGAAAAACAGGCGCCCAGCTCTGAGGTGCGCCTTTTTCGCCGCGTGTGGAAACTTGGGGCCATTGTCACCGGAACATTGGAATACGTAGAATCAGAAGATACCATTGTGGAGCACAAGAAATATCATACACTTCCCTATCTCTCTGACTCCCTCAATCCTTTTCTCTGGCAAATCTCTCTGGTACCCCCTTGAATCTGCCAAGAGTATTTGCCGGCACTAGATCATGTGTAGTCTATGCTGTATACTCACGACCCTCTGTATAAAGTAATTACATTTAAATAGTCTGTTCTCCCTCTCCCTTCTGAGCTTAAGTCCTTGCCCCTTTTTTGTAGTGTTTGTGATTGACACAAATCATATAGGGATTCAATTTATCTATAATTCTTTAAACTCTTGACTACCTTAATAACATATAAATTGATAGCTGTCACTGGAGTAGATTTTGATTTTGTGCAATTGTGTAAAACGGGTGATAGCGCATTGGCACCATACTTTACATCTCCTCTGATTTTTTTTTTCCATTGAGGTCAGTGGAAATAAAAATCAGGACAGATATAAAATGGGATGCTGACTCACTATCACCCGATTTTCACTATCGCACAAAGACAAGATCTGCCTCATTGATTCTTCCAATTGTGATAGTGTATTCCCAATCTTGTATTTTGTATGAATTTTCACATTAGATTTTACAGAATATGCAAACTAGCATTTTAAAAACATGTTCTTTAAAAAAAAATTGGACAAGTTACAGGTCTAAGCTTTTTGTAGTTCCAAGCAGTTTGTGAAAATTTTCATAGTTCGAGAAAAGCATCTCGCCTCGTCTGTCATTGGAATGAAACATTACAGAAAGGAAGAAGTAAGAGTAAAAAAAAGTTCAACTGAGTACATGCCTGGTACTTTTTCTTATTAAGGTACTTGTAAAATATAACAGTTGACATTTTTATCACTACTGATGTTTGAAATGTTATTAAAATTAATACTTGCTAAACTAGTTGATTCTGTTCTCTTGTTTCATAAGACCATTTATTGTTTGTGTACTCATTTAATATATACTACACCAGATGCTTTTCTGCAATCCAGACCAGTGAACAGCTATATTTGTGGAAACATTAACCAGTGTGTATGTGAATTCTGCCCCGGTAGATGAATGACATAACGTCAGCATCTGAACTGAAACACCAGGAATTTCCTCTTGAGCTGCTCCCAGTCTATCCGGTACCGCCATATCACAAGAAGCAAGGCGGAAATTCTGTTTACATGAGTAAATGGGGTTTCTGTCGTGTTTCCAGCAATGTTATGCAGCAGAGCAGAAGCAGCGACGAGGAAATTCCTGGCCAAAGTCACTCCTTTTCACAATGGGGAGAGAAGAAGAGAACGTAAAGAAACAGAAGAGGAGAGAGATAAATAGAGAGAGAGAGAGAGAGAGAGAGAGAGAAGCAGGATCATGAAGGTGAGAGAGAGAGATAAGTGAATGAACATATGCGCCAATCTACCTTCAGCATCACCATTGGGTGCTCCATAACCATACATTAAAAGTCTTGACTCTGCAGGAGCTTTCTGGTTATAACATTTTGTGTAATGTCACACTTTTCCCATCCTACCCTTCCTGTTACGCTGTTGATTAGCTCAAAGTAAAACAACAGAGAATCTAAATTGATGGGGTCTCCCGAGTTTCTCGCCTGTCTCGGAGGCCTCCCGCCATCAACCTGCCTCCCTTGAGAAAATTCCAGCCTTTCTGTCTGTCTCTTTCATCTCTCTTCCTTAATCCCATCTGTATTTCACAATCTTTATTTCACTTTCTTTACATGATTTAAATCTAATTTCCATTTCCTGCTTTATACTTCCTGGTTTGGACTCTGCATGCCTCAGTGAGAATTCTTATATCTGGTTGAAGAGCTTTGCTGTTACTTGTCTTGCTCATAGCTGCCGTAGTTCCCCTGTGGGTGCCGTACTAAAACAGATGGCAGATTAGCGGAAATTTCTGCTCACAAACCCATGGGCCAGAATCTGACCGATGCTGCAAGTTTCGAGGCGGGTCCGCTGTCAAAATAGCACTGATTGACAGCGGGTAGAAGTCCGCTCTGAACCTGCCTTCATGTCAGTTTTATCAAGTGCTGGCTCTGCCTGCGGTTTGCAGACGCGGTGGGTCAGGCAATTGAGATACTTAGGACGTTGTAAAATGCTGCTTCTTAACGATTTTTACGAGGTTCCCGGCGCTCGGGCATCACGTCAGTTAAGTGTGTCAGGTTCTCAATGACTCTCCATTACTGTGAATAGCTCACAGCTGCAAAAGTGATATAAAAGCTACCATTTCTGAGGAAGGACGTTCTTGCTATTGAGAGAGTGCAGCGAAGGTTCACCAGACTGATTCCCGGGATGGCTGGATTGACATATGAGGAGAGACTGGATCAACTGGGCCTTTATACACTGGAGTTTAGAAGGAGGGGATCTCATAGAAACGTATAAGATTCTTATGGGACGGGACAGGTTAGATGTGGGAAGAATGTTCTCGATGTTGGGGAAGTCCAGAACCAGGAGACACAGTCTTAGGATAAGGGGTAGGCCATTTAGGACTGAGATGAGGAGAAACTTCTTCTGTCAGAGAGTTCTTAACCTGTGGAATTCCCTGCCACAGAGTCATTGATGCCAGTTCATTGGATGTATTCAAGAGGGAGTTAGCTGTGGCCCTTTGGGCTAAAGGGATCAAGGGGTATGGAGAGAAAGCGAGAAAGGGGTACTGAGGTGAAGGATCAGCCGTGATCTTATTGAATGGTGGTGCAGGCTCAAAGGGCCGAATGGCCTACTCCTGCACCTATTTTCTATGTTTCTATTTCACAGCTATTCAATTTCCAATCTTAGAGGCTGGAAACTAAAAAGTTTGGAATACACTTTTCAGCTTTGTGGACGTTTGAAGTGTTTGCAATGAACTCTATCTAGTGTCACTGCCTAGGAGCAACCTCTCTCACCATTGACAGAAAGCTACTATCATCTCAACTTCAGCTGCCATCTATTTCATCAGCAACAGTGCCTTGAAAAAAGTCACATCTTGGTCTATAGATTACTATTTACAATCTATATTAATGACTTGGAAGAAGGGACTGAGTGTAACGTAGCCAAGTTTGCTGACAATAGATGGGAGGAAAAGCAATGTGTGAGAAGGACACACAAAATCTGCAAAAGGACAGACAGGCTAAGTGAGTGGGCAAAAATTTGGCAGATGGAGTATAATGTTGGAAAGTGTGAGGTCATGCTCTTTGATTTTTTCTGTCAAATTGCAAGTTATTATTTAAATGGAGAAAGATTGCAAAGTGCCGCAGTACAGCGGGACCTGGGGGTACTTGTGCCTGAAACATAAAAGGATAGTATGCAGGTACAGCAAATGATCAGGAAGGCCAATGGAATCTTGGCCTTTATTGCAAAGGGGATGGAATATAAAAGCAGGGAAGTCTTGCTACAGTTCTATAGGGTATTGGTTTGGAGCTAGTTCAGAGAAGATTCACTTGGTTGATTCCGGAGATGAGGGGTTTGACTTGAGGAAAGATTGAGTAGGTTGGGCCTTTACTCATTGGCATTCAGAAGAATGAGAGGTGATCTTATCGAAACGTATAGGATTATGAGGAGGCTTGACGGGGTGGATGCAGAGAGAATGTTTCTACTGTTGGGAGAGACTAGAACTAGAGGGTATAATCATAAAATAAGGGACCGCCCATTTAAAACAGAGATGAGGAGAAATTTCTTCTGAGGGTTGTGGATCTGTGGAATTCGCTGCCTCAGAGCTGTGGAAGCTGGGTCATTGAATAAATTTAAGACAGAGATGAGGAGAATAAGGGTGTTGTAGGGAGCGGGCAGAAAAGTGGACTTGTGTCCATGATCAGATCAGCCAAGATCGTATTAAATGGTGGAGCAGGCTCGAGGGGCCATAGGCCTACTCCTGCTTCTATTTTTTGTTCTTATTCTCACCATAATCAGCCCCAACACCAATATCACTAGGCACACCAGCATAACCAACAACATCAATCTTCTCCGCAATCACCTGATGCTGCACAGGACAGAGGCCATCAGTACCCGACCACATTACTGCCCTGGACGCCAGGGATGGCCTCACCAGGGCCAGATTTACTTCACTTGATGCTGTACACCCTGACTGTAACATGATGCGCCATTTTGGCACCACCCCATACCAACACTATAAAGCAACAAGCCATTCCTTTCACAGTCATCACCATTGCGGGGACTACTGTAATGTCTCATCATTCATTGCAACTCACTAAGCCGCTTACAAAGGTGCACACAGAAGGCAAAGTGTTGAAAATAAAGATTTCAATGTTTGACAGCACATTAACAGAAACGTTACGTGAACATTGGCGATAACATCCAAGTGGCTACCCTTGTACAGTATTAGTTGGTATGATTGGACAAGGATGAGGTTGAGTATGAAGGATGGCTAGTGAGGTGGGGATGTGATGATGCAGAACATAACAACTAGGAGCAGGAGTAGATCATTTGGCCCCTTGAGCCTGCTCTGCCATTTAATAAGATCATGGCTGATCTGATCCTGGACTCAGCTCCACTTCCCTGCCCGTTCCCCATCGCCCTTTATTCCCTTATCGCTCAAAAATCTGTCTATCTCCACCTTAAATATATTCAGTGACCCAGCCTCCACAGTTCTCTGGGGCAGAGAATTCCATAGATTTACAACGCTCAGAGAAGAAATTCTTCCTCATCTCAATTTTAAATGGGTGGCCCCTTATTCTGAGACTATATCCCCTAGTTTTAGTTTCCCCTTATATCCTCTCTGCATCCACCTTGTCGAGCCCCCTCATTGTCTTGTATGTTTCAATAAGATCACCTCTCATTCTTCTGAACTCCAATATCTATAGGCCCAACCTACTCAACCTATCTTCATAAGTCAACCCCCTTATCTCCGGAATCAACCTAGTGAACCTTCTCTGAACAGCCTCCAATGCAAATATATCCTTCCTTAAATACGGAGACCAAAACTGTACACGGTACAGGTTGAACCTCCTTTATCCGGCACCACCCCTCGCCCAGCACCTTTCCCAGCTGTGGGTGGCGCATGCGCAGACACTTCTCGGGGCCTGCCAGTATTTCTTGGGGCCCACTGGCCTCCACGCCGACCTCGGGCGACCACCTCCCCCCCTCATTTCGGCACAGGCCAGGTCCCGAGGGTGCCGGATAAGGGAGTTTCAACCTGTACTCTAGGTGTGGCTTCACCAATACCCTGTACAGTTGTAGCAGGATTTCTCTACTTTTATACTCTATCTCCCTTGCAATAAAGGCCAACATTCCATTTGCCTTCCTGATTATTTACTGTACCTGCATACTAACTTTTTGTATTTCATGCACAAGGACCCCCAGGTTCCTCTGTACTGAAGCACTTTGCAATTTTTCTCCATTTAAATTATAATTTCCTTTTCTATTTTTTCTGCTAAAGTGGATAACCTCACATTTTCCCATATTATACTCCATCGGCCAAATTTTTGCCCACTCACTTAGCCTGTCTATATCCCTTTGCAGATTTTTTGTGTCCTTACAATTTGCTTTCCCACCCATCTTTGTATCATCAGCAAACTTGGCTACATTACACTCGGTCACTTCATCCAAGTCATTAATATAAATTGTAAATAATTGAGGCCTGAGCACTGATCCTTGCGGTACCCCATTAGTTACTGTTTGACAAACGGAAAATAACCCATTTATTCCGACTCTCTGCTTTCTGTTAGTTAGCCAATCCTCTATCCATGCTAATATATTACCCCCAACCCCATGAACTTGTATCTTGTGCAGTAACCTTTTATGTGGCACCTTATCGAATGCCTTCTGGAAATCCAAATACACCACATCCACTGGTTCCCCCTTATCCAGCCGACTCGTTACATCCTCAAGGAACTCCAACAAATTTGTCAAACATGATTTCCCTTTTATTAAACCATGCTAACTCTGCTTGATTGAATTATGCTTTTCCAAATGCCCCACTACTGATTCCTTTAAGGCAACTGGCTGATGACGTGTCATCAAATGGCATCATCAGACCCGCTTCCTTTTAATTGGCCGGGAAACAAGCAGGGCGGGCATAACAGGCCCAATCAGGGGAAAATCACTGGGACAGAGGTGGATGAAGAAGCGAGTGAGGTGCCGCCTTGCAACTGTAGGCGCTAGTCGTCGCTCGGAAAAATCGCGGGTAAAGTCTGGGCAACTGTCAGCGAGAATAATGGCGAAAGAAAAATCCGGGGGATTATGATTAAACATAATATAGTTTTTCCCAGGGTTTTTGCAGCACTTATGTAGAATGGGTATCAAATAGAATGGATGAGCGGGAGAACGCCCAAGAAAATTCCCAGCCCAAGTAGCTATCTCTAACTAGGAGCATCTTGCTATGTATTCTAAACTTAATAGTAAAGGACACAATTTAGTAATCATTTAACTACTATCCCTACCGCTTATAGTGGGCGTGTTGGGTTAATGTGATTTTCCCACTCTACACGGTGGACCAACATTTTTTTTGGAAAAACTAAGATATCTCTACTTAGCAATTGCTTCTCCGAATTGTTAGCAGTTGCATTGAGAATCGCAGCAATAAAGTAAAAGTAATTTAATTAATTGCGAACAGCGGATTGAAACCGATTGAAGATCCGACTTTATCCACAAATCAGCAGAGCCTTTTAAATTAACAAGGTGTGAACAGCTATATGTACTTATTGAACTGCCCAAAATAGTTGGCACACTTAAAACATTATCAGTGGTGCCTTTGTAATTTCTCTTAAGATAATGAAAAATGGTTCGCACCATTTGCCCTATGTAGTCGGCTGCCTGTGATAAGCGTGGATGGTGTAAGTATTGGGGACTGTACTTAAATAAAGGCCATTCATTTATCAATCTATTTGAGTAAAGCCACTGATTTACAGTCTTCAAATTAACTGTCTATAACCAACAATCAAGGCTTATACACAGTAAATTGGTGCATTTTTGACTTTAAACCAATTTCATTCAGTTTTTGTTACCCCTCATTCCACGACTCCTCCCTCACCTACCCCTTGCTCCCTACTTCCAACACCTATTTCACTCGATTCTTTGTTCTCCCCTATCTCCATCCCATCGTGTCTACTGCAAATTCTCTTACCCATCACCAATTTTGGCACCTCCTCTTTCCACTCCCCTTGCCCTCTTGGCTCTTCTTCATCTCCTCAGATATCTCCATCCTCTAACCAATTCCCGTTCTCCTACATCCCCGACACCACTTTGACCACACTTGCATTGTGCCACTGCAGTCACTTACTCTGGTGGCCATTGATTCACCTTCCCCTCTCCAACTCCTCCGTAGCCTCTTAATATGCTCTACCTTTCCCAGCCTGTAACTTTGCTTCGTTTCTTTTCTTCTTCCCCGGGGCCTCTGACCTTGCTCCACCTTCCTCCTTTCCCACAGCCTCCAACTCTGTTCAACTTTCTCTCTTGCCCCCCCCCCTGGTTTCTAACAATGCTTGCTTCCTGTTCTGGCCCCTCTGGCTTCATTCACTGTTGCAGTTTTCTCTTGACCCTGATCCAAATATCTCTTGATGTCTCACCTCCCTTGCTCTAGATATAGCACTTGATTCCCTGTGTGCACTGCCATGGTAGATTGACTAGTATATAATAAAAGTGCATTTTGATCAATTATATAGGGCTTTGATGAGACTACACCTGGAGTACTTGTACAGTTTCGGTCTCCTTACCTAAGGAAGAATATACTTGACTGAGAGGGGGTGCAACAAAGGTTCACTAGATTGATTCCGAGGATAATTGATTACTGGGTGAAGAGGGTTATCCTATGAGGAGAGATTGACTAGAATGGGCTTTTATTCTCCACAGTTTAGAAGAATAAGAGATGATCTTCTTGAAACGTGAAGCATAAAATTACATAGTGATAACCTATTTATTGAATGGTCAAAAATGTGGCAAATGGATTTCAATGAGTACTTTCTAAATGGTGAAAAGCTCGAAACAGTGGCGGTCCAAAGAGACTTTGGGGGTCCATGTACTTAGAACATTAAAATGTCATGGACAGGTACAGAAAATAATCAAAAAGGTTAATAAAATGCTGGACTTTATATCTAGAATATAAGGGGGTATAAGTTATGCTACAGATATACAAAATCCTTGTTTGATCGTACCTAGAGTACCGTGTTCAGTTCTGGGCACCACAGCTAAGGAAGGATATAATTGGCCTTGGAGGGAGTACAGCGTAGATTTACCAGAATGATACCTGGACTCCAAGGATTAAATTACGAGGAGAGATTACACAAACTAGGGTTGTATTCCCTAGCAATTGGAAGGTTAAAAGGTGATCTGATCGAAGTTTTCAGGCTATTAAGGGGAACTGATGGGTTAGATGGGGTAAACTATTTCCGCTGTTTGGTGAATCTAGGACTAGGGAGCATCGTCCAAAAATGAGAGCCAAGCCTTTCAGGAGTGAGTTTAGGAAACGCAAAGAGTGGTAGTAGTTTGGAACACTCTTCCGCAAACGGCAGTTGATGCTCGGTCAATTTTAAATTTTAAATCCGAGATTGATAGACTTTTGTTAACCAAAGGTATTAAGAGTTATAGGGCAAAGGCAGGTTATGGAGTTAGGTCACAGATCAGCCATGATTTCATTGAATGACAGAACAGGCTCGAGTTCCTGACAGGATACATGCTGAGAGGTTGTTTCCCTGGCCTGAAGAGTCTCGAACTAGGGGTCATGGTCTCAAGACAAGGCAGTGGTCATTTAGGACTGAGATAAGGAGAAATTTCTTCACTCAGGGGTTGTGAATCTCTGGAATTGTCTACCCCAGAGAGCTGTGGATACTCAGTCGTTGAGTATATTCAAGACTGAGATTGATACATTTTTGGACACCAAGGGATATGAAGATAGGCCTGCTGGAATATTAAGAACTACAGCTGTGCTTACAATTCCCAGAATGCTGCCGCCTGAGCTGGTGCAGTGAGAAATCCCAGCATTTGTCAGTGTGGCTCATTGCAACAGATACCTTCTCTCAGGCTCTCGCAGCAATAATATGCTTCTTTTTATATATTTTTTTCTTCAAAACAAGCTAGTGTTTTACTTTAGAACTTTAGAATCTTTTTTGAGGTCAGATTTAACAGGATAGTTATTTCTAATAATTATTTTTACTTGAAAGTCTGGCTCAGAGACAGACACAGAGACTTTTAGAGGGGCTGGAAATTACAGAGATCGGGAGGGGTGAGGTCATGAAGGAATTTGAAAACTAGGATGTGAATTCTGAAATCAAGGCATTGCTTAACGGGAGCCAATGTAGGTCAGCAAGCACAGGGGTGATGGGTGAATGGGACTTGGCACGAGTTAGGACACGGGCAGCCATGTTTTGGATGATGTCATGTTTACGTAGGGTAGAACGTGGGAGGCCAGCCAGGAGTGCGTTAGAATAGTCACGTCTAGAGGTAACAATGGCATGGATGAGGGTTTCTTTTCTTGCCAGCAGTTTAATTGGAGAGGATGAACAGAAACACAAGGGAACAGCTTGGCAACCCACAACTGCAAGTGTGACAAGCTGGGTTGTCAAACCATTAAACATCATTAGCTCAAGTTATGATGGGGGACGAAGGTCACAGATTATAAATCCATTTAAACATTTGTAGCTGTGTTTGTTCTTTAAGGTGTCTGGGTGCTGCTTTACCTGCGAACCAGTGGGACTGGTTTGAATTGCAGCATGAAAAATAGGAAAATGATATGACACATGCTGGGCCCCTGGGCAGGGGGGGAAACAGTGAAAGCGGCGCCTGCGCAGTGCTAGCTCACTGAGAGGGGGGAAACGGCAAAGAGTTGGCGCCTGCGCAATGGCGTCTCTGGGAGACAGGGGAAAAGGGAGTTGGCGCCTGCGCAATTGGCGTCTCTGGGAGACGGGGGAAAAGGGAGTTGGCGCCTGCGCAATCACACCTAACTCTGGGCGCGGCTGAGAATTAGCGCCTGCGCATTGATGCTGCAGGATGGGAGAGGGGCGGGAGTTGCGCCTGCGCATTGGTGCTGCAGGGAGGGAGAGGGGCGGGGAGTCGCGCCTGCGCATTGGTGCTGCAGGGAGGGGCTAGAGTCGCGCTTACGCATTGGAGCAGCGTGGTCGGTGGCGTTGTGGTGAGCCGGAGCCGGAGCCGGAGCCGGGCGGAGGAGGGAGGGTTTTCATGCTGTTGCTGATCGCGGGAGCGGGTCGAGCCTCGTATCGCGCCGTCTGTCGGACGTGGCTGAAAGTGGGCAGAGGATACATGGCGCGGACCTTGGCGACAGGGTCGGTGGGAGCCGGTAAGCGAGGGTGGGCAAAGGTCAGGGGAAGGGCCTGTAGGTCAGGGGCACACCCCCTGGGTCAGCCAGTCAGAGTTCCCAAACCTCCCGGGTACATGCACTGGGCACAGCGCATCGTGGGCACCCGGACTTTAAAGGAACCAGCGCACTGCACAATGGGGCAGTTTCTCTTGTAAAAAGATTCACTGTGCGCTGCTCTCTAAATGTGGCTCAGTGGGAACACTCGCCTCTGAGTCAGAATGTCGTGCGTTCAGGTCCCACTCCACAAAACATCATCCAGGCTGACACCCCAGTGTCGTACTGAGGGAGTGCGGCATTGTCACATGTGCCGTCTTTCGGATGAGACGTTAAACATAATCCTTGTTTGCCTCTCAAATTGAAATAATTAAAAAAAGAGCAGGGGAGTTATGAGCAATATTTATCCCTCAACAAACATTACTTGAAAAAAAAACAGATTACTGGTCATGTCATTCATTCATTCATCGGCAGCCCCTAGGAATCGAGGAAGACTTGCTTCCACTCCTGAAGTGAGTTCTTTGGTGGCTGAATACGAGAGCCACAGACTCAGTCACAGGTGGGACAGATAGGCGTTGAGGGGAGGGGTGGGTGGGACAGGTTTGCCGCACGCTCTTTCCGCTGTCTGCGCTTGATTTCTGCATGCTCTTGGCGTTGAGACTCGAGGTGCTCAGCGCCCTCTCGGATGTACTTCCTCCACTTAGGGCGGTCTTGGGCCAGGGACTCCCAGGTGTCAGAGGGAATGTTGCACTTTATCAGGGAGGCTTTGAGGGTGTCCTTGTAGCGTTTCCGCTGTCCACCTTTGGCTCATTTGCCGTGACGGAGCTCCGAGTAGAGCACTTGTTTTGGGAGTCTCGTGTCTGGAATGCGGACTATATGACCTGCACAGTGGAGCTGATCGAGTGTGGTCAGTGCTTCAATGCTGGGGATGTTAGCCTGAGTGAGGACGCTGATGTTGGTGCGCCTGTCCTCCCAGGTGATTTGTAGGATCTTGTGGAGACATCATTGGTGATATTTCTCCAGCAACTTGAGGTGTTTACTGTACATGGTCCTTGTCTCTGAGCCATACAGGAGGGCAGGTATTACTACAGCCTTCTAGACCATGAGCTTGGTGGTAGTTTTGAGGGCCTGGTCTTCAAACACTCTTTTCCTCAGGCGGCTGCACTGGCGCACTGGAGGCTGTGTTGGATCGCGTCGTTGATGCCTGCTCTTGTTGATAGGAAGCTCCTGAGATATGGGAAGTGGTCCATGGTGTCCAGGGCTGCGCCGTGGATCTTGATGACTGGGGAGCAGTGCTGTGTAGTGAGGACAGGCTGGTGGGGGACTTATGTCTTACGGATGTTTAGCGTAAGGCCCATGCTTTCGTACGCCTCAGTAAATACGCCGACTATGTCCTGGAGTGCGGCCTCTGTATGCGCGCAGAGGCAGGCGTCATCCGCGTACTGTAGCTCGACGACAGAGGGTGGGGTGGTCTTGGATCAGGCCTAGAGATGGCGCAGGTTGAACAGGTTCCCACTGGTTCTGTCGTTTCGTTCCACTCCAACGGGGAGCTTGTTGATTGTGAGGTGGAGCATGGCGGTGAGAAAAATTGAGAAGAGGGTTGGAGCGATGACGCAGCCCTGTTTGACCCCGGTCTGGACGTGTATTGGGTCTGTGATGGATCCGTTGGTAAGGATCACGGCCTGCATGTCGTCGTGGAGCAGGCGGATTGAACTTTTGGGAGCATCCGAAATGGAGGAGGACGCTCCATAGACCCTCGCGGTTGACAGTGTCAAAGGCCTTTGTAAGGTCGAAGAAGGCCATGTATAAGGGCTGTCGCTGTTCCCTGCATTTTTCCTGTAAGCTGTCGAGCTGCAAAAATCATGTTCGTTGTGCCCCGTGGGGGACAAAATCCGCACTGTGACTCCGGGAGGAGCTCCTCGGCCACGGGAAGAAGTCGGTTGAGGAGGACTCTAGCGATGATTTTCCCAGTGGCTGATAGCAGGGAGATTCCTCTGTAGTTGCTGCAGTCATGTATTGTATTGCTGTTTGCAGGTCCCTGTGTGCAAATTGGCTGCCCTGTGTCCTTGCATACAGTTATGACTACACTTCATGCTTCATTAGCTGTAAAATACTTTGGTATGTCGTGAGGCAGTTAAAGATGCTATATAAATGCAGGTCCTTTCCTTTACTGTAATCTCAGCATGGGTGGCTCTGGAAGTACAGGTCAAAAAGTTCACAAGCCATATACAGTTTTCATTTAGAAGTTCTTGGGTCACCACTTTTTATCTGATGAAAATGCCACGTTTTTGTTTCAGTTTAAAATCTGTTAAAGCAGTCTTTTATTCAGTCTAATGGTCAAGAACTAGTTATTAAAGGATAGTAATGAACTCTGAGGTGCCCTTGTGTCATAGGTTTAACAGTGTTTCATCTCGTCAAACAGTTACTGTTTAGGTAAAACCCAAATACATGCTCACTTTTTATTCGTTCATGGGATGTGGGTGTCCCTGGTTTAATCCTGTTGTGGAAAATCATAGTGTTGGGAGATGTTTGTGTTTCTGTACATAAAACCATATACCTTTAAAGGATTTACATGCACTTACCAAGTGTCAGCTTAACTCAGTTGTTCGCCTTTTGACTCAGGATAAGAATGCTGTGGGTTGGAGCTCCACTACGAACTTGAGTATGTAAGCTAGACCGACACTTCAGTGCATTACTGAGGAAGTGCTGCGGTGTCGGATTAAACATTGGGGCTGAAATTGCGGTCGGAGGCTTCCCCGCGGGCAATTGCCTCCAACCTGAAACATTTCTACGAAAGTACTTGATGGTCCGGTGGGAGCAAGGGATTCTGGTGGGGAGGCCTTCTCTTCCAGTGCGCTGCTGTCCTCCAGGTTCCCACGCAGAAGGTGCAGTCACGTACGACTACTCAGCCAATCAGGTACAATATTCCACAACATTCTCATTAATAGCAATGAGAACTCCATATCTACGAGTTCTCATTGCTGTTAATGAGAAGAAAAACCCAAACACACTAAACACGTAATAAAATAAAAAAACACATCTCACATAATGAAAATTAATTGAAATTAAAGTTAATAAATATCTTAGAAATGTTTTTTTTCCCCTGAGTTTTTTAAAAAAGTTTTTAAAATTCTGGCTAAAAATAAATATCACGTAGTTGACAGGGTTTTTAAAAATGTGTTCTTTTTAAATTTAATTTAATTATATTTTTGTATGTTTTTAAACTTACGCCTGTAAAAGTAGGCTTTATGCCTGCTTTTATCAGGCGCAAGAATTTTGAGGACATTTGCTGGGCAAGATATGGGTGAATCCCGCAACCTTGCCCTTGCAAATGTCTTCGCTCCCCCTATGCATTGGAGATTGGAAAAGCCAGTTTTCAGCGCATGCACATTGTGCGCTGAAAACCAGATTTTGCGATGCCTTCCTGGGTCCGTAGACACTCAGTACGGAGTCGGGGAGGCCGGGAATTCCAGCCAAATAAATCAAGTCTCTGCTTGTTCAGAGCTTGTTCTGTTTGATGTAAAATATTCCATGGCAATATTGGACAAAGCAAAGGGAGTTGTCTTGGCCAACATTCTTGCCACAACCAGCATCTCAAAAAACATATCTTCTGGTCATTCATTCTCTGACTTTGTGTGACCTTGCTGTGCACCAAGGGCTGCCACTTTAACAATGGTGACTGCACTCTTGGATGTATATAATTTTGGGATGGCCTGAGGACATGGTAAGATGTTAAATAAATGCACATTTTTTCTTGAAAATATATGGCATAATTGTATGGCATTAATTTAAATCTAATTGACTTTAACAGGTGCCAAATATACAGTGACAGCAGTAAGCTCTACCTCGCCGCCAAATATTTCAATCCCTCCAGTGCCTCTGTGCTGTCAAACTGCTTGTCCAATATCTATTTCTGAATGAGCTACAATTTCCTCCAGAAGACCAAAGCCAATGGGCTTGAATTTGTGCTCCCCACGAGCGGGTATGAGCTGTGCACGCACCCGTGGGGTCCCCGCACGTTCCAGGTTTAGGCTTGCGGAACTTGCAATCTGCCTCCAAAACTGAAGGGCCTCCGCCGAACTATTTGCCCAACTCCTGCCCAGTGAATATCCTTCAAATTCTTACAACTGATAAAATCAGCGTAAGACTTTTAAAGCGCAGAATAATATTTTCTTTTCAATATAAACATTTATTTAAAATATGTAAATTTACTTTTCAAAAACATAAATTTTTGTTTTAAGTAATTAATTAAATTCGATTTAGATGAATTTTAAAACTGTCTTAAGTGCTTGTGTGTTTTTGGGGTTATTCCCATTCATACTTCTGGTAGTCACCATAATTATGAATGGGACTACCTCTACTCTGATGGGTTGGGCCGGCCCATGTGATCCCAGCAATGCATACGACGTTGGGATACATGGGCTTCTACGCATGCCTTCGCATAGAGGCCCAGGACCAGAAGTCTCTCAAACTCCGAGAACAAACAGGAACTGTTGTAGAAATATTTGCGGTCGGAGGCATCCACCCACAGGAAGCCTTCGACGGCAAATTCTGGGCCATTGTCTTCAGCTCCGCATCCCCATAAAGTCCATCTCCTTGCCACTGATTCCATCCCTTCTCGGGCCACTGTCTCAGGCTAAACTAGTCTGTTTGCAACCTTTTACATCCTATTTAACCCTGAGATGAGCATCCGGACCCATATTCTCTTCAGCACAAAGACTGCTGGTCCCATATTCTCTCCAGCATAAAGACTGCTGACTTGACCTCTATAGCATCACCTGTCTCAGCCCTCTTTGAGGCCCTTGTATGAAGTAAAAGAATATATTTTCTCTTGTTCTTGAATTGATTAAAAAAAAATGTTAAATCTTAATTCCAGAAATAAGGAGCTGTCTTGAAAATGAACTTAAAGCAATTTTACAAGAACGCATCATGGTGCTGGATGGAGGGATGGGGACCATGATTCAACAACACAAACTTGAAGAAGATGATTATTGTGGTGAAGAGTTCAAAGACCATCCTAAACCTTTAAAGGGGAACAATGACCTTCTCAGCATAACCCAATCTGACATGATCTGCAAAATTCACAAGGTATGGTATTAAGGCTGCAGAATCATAAGGACAGAGGCAGTGATTGACGAACCCCTTGTATGTAGTTTCCCCTTGCAGTGCTGAGGGAGCGCAACATTGTCTGAGGTCCCGTCTTTCGGATGCAACGTTAAAACGAGGGCCCCGTCTGCCCTCTCTCGGGTGGACTTAAAAGATCCCGGGGCCACCGTTGCGAAGAAGAGCAGGGGGAGTTCTCCCCAGTATCCTATTGATCCCTCAACCAACAAAAAAACCCAGATGATCTGGGTCATTATCTCGCTTATGGGAGCTTGCTGTGCACGAATTGGCTGCTGCGTGTCCCTCATTACAACAGTGACTGCACCCCCAAAATATTTCATTGGCTGTGAGGCGCTTTGGGACGTCCCGAGGTGGTGAAAGGCACTATAGAAATGCAAGTCGTGCTTTGAGCCGCGGGTCAGAAAACCAGCAGGAAATGAGTGGCGCACATTCTACCTTTGTGTATGGTTTGTAAGGTGGTCTCGGTCCAGTGGCAAGGATTACCCAAGAAGACTGGAGACCAGTTCTGCTGCACGGACCTAATGCGCGCACATATCGCAGTGTGGGCTGGCCCGTGCTGCCCTTGGGCCCTCGCCTCTCCTGGGCCCCGAACTCACTCCTCTCTTGGGCCCCGAACTCACTCCTCTCCTGGGCCCCGATCACATCACTCTGCAATCTCTCGCCGCTCCTGCGCCCCAACCTCGCCATATTATAGATATTGCACTAACATCACCGTGAAATGTTTCAGCGTTGTGTGATGATTACCCTATCCCACTCCCTCCCCTTCCATGTGCTGTGCAGACCATTTATCGCCCTCTTCCAATTCCCTGCTGTGCGACCATGGGAATCTTTCGCTCCCACAGGACATACCCCCAGTGTTTGGGGGGAGGGGGGTTGGTATCTGAGAGTGGAAGCCCCTCACTCCCACATGACAGACACCCGGTGTTGGGGGTCTCACTGCCGCTGATAGAGAAAATTTGCCATGGCCTCTAACTGCCCTCAGCGTAATGCTGCGCGCCTGGCCTGTGATACACAGTTCCCTATTCAGCAACAAACCCCTTGTCAGATTGCCGCAGGCTATAAAACTTTCATTACCCTCACAATGTTGTGCTTTCAGGAAAGCTTTTACAGGAAATGGTGAATGTTCCGTTGGCAATTACCTCTTGAATCTGTGGATTCGATTGGTTGCATGTCGGTTGGTGACCATTGCGTAATGAAATGCTGGCACTGGCCGGCCGGATCAATAACGGTAACTGTGAGCTCGACCATCTCGGCAGCTCTGTCACTTCCTCCGCTGATATTCCGGGGCTTTTACATTGATTGAAAGGCTACTGCTTGAACACAGACCCCTGACGCCATGCCGCTTCAATTTACTGACGCAGAGTGCTCACGCAAAGCAGGAAATAATCTGCGTCTCCACAGCGCTTCTCACCACGTCCCAAAGCGCCTCACAGCCAATAAGTCCTTTTACAGTGTGCCTGTTGTAGGAAAGATGGCAGCCAAATTTGCGCACAGCAAGGCTCCCACCAACAGCAAAGTAACATTGAGACCTAGCGAGCCACTCGGTTGATTTAAGAAGGAAGCTCACCACCACCTTGTCTGGCAATTAGATGGGCAATAAATGCTGGCCTTGCCAGGGGGAGGGTGGGGAAAGATGGAGGATGTGAGAGAGAGGGTGTGAGTTCGGGGCCCAGAAGAGGCAAGGGCCCAGAGGCAACAGGGCCAGCCCACACTGCGATATGTGTGTGCACTAGTGTAAGATTTCTAAATCTCTGGCATTAAGTTTGACAGTGAGCCAATTGTTTTAAAATAATTGTAACAGTTTATTTAAAAAAACACACACACATGCACATCCACCTTAGTTACAACAGATACAATGAGGTTATAATAAAGAGTGATATACGTTACTTCCCTTTGGCTGGCTGTTTGAGGAGAGAGAAAAGTCTTTTGCTGAGTTCATAATACCTCTCAAAGCCATTGTCCCTCTGAGCCTCAGGATTGGACCTTGATTCCAGGGCAGTTCCTTATTGGCTCTTCTCACACATGTGGCTGTCTGGCCTGGCTCAGCCATCTCTTGATTAGTTTAATTGGCTTTCCAGTACACAAAACCCATGCGGCAGCTCTGTGGGCTTCCATTGTGTTTCTTTCAAAACTCAGCCCACGCTGGTAGCCTGTGGGCTTTCATTTTGTTTCAACTCAAACAGACCTTTCCGTATAATACACACTTTTAACATTTATACATACACAGAATCAATTTTAATCATTAATAAACACTTTTATTCTTACACTATGTCCGTGCAGCAGAGCTGGTCTCCATTCGTCTTGGTTAACCCTTGCCACTGAAGATCGAGCTCTGTCAAGCCCATGTGGTAGCTGGTGTGCAATGGCCACCACACGTAAAAAAAATCCACACACGGGCATCTTCCACCCTTCAACATGTAGTTCAAGCCCTGGAATATCAGGTCCTTCATTGAAACACCTGTGAACTCATCCCTTTTTGGCATGGAAGCAAGTCATCCTCGATACGAGGGACCGCCTATGATGATGATGTATGTAGTTTAAAAACCATTGGATCTGTTATCCAGTGAATAGAAACAAAAAGTGCACTTAGAGCCACGAACACGAGGGAATGTAAGACGTGAGATTTCCTTTCCACTTTCCTCCACTCCCTGATGGTGCTGCTCAGTTTCCTCAACTGGGGGGGGGGGAAATTGGTCCTCTATCAGACAGCAGGAACAGAGCATAGCATGAAAGCTGATCTGCAGGTTGAGTTCAAAAGTGAACTGAAAGATGGCCAAGAGGACTGGGTGGTTGACCTAGGAATTGGGGAACCAAGAAAAAATAAAATAAGGGGAAAGTGGCAGTAGAACGAGAAGCAGCAGCGAAGAGAATCGGGCCCCAAACTTCGAGAATGTAGGGATGGGCCCTTAGTAATCTTTGCTGCTTTTGCAACACTTGGAAACGGGCACTCTCTTTTCTCTCCATCACTCTTATCGCCCTCCGTGCAGCCCTGCCTCTCCTCAATTGCTCTCTCTCCCCTCCACACTCCCCGACCCACACTCCCCTCCACACACTCTCTGTGCCTTCTCTCTCTCTACCAATTACATCTACACCCTACTCTCTGCCCACTCATTGATTTAAAAAAAAAAATCAAAGCACCAATATGTCAGAGAGTATAAGAACATAAGAAATAGGAGCAGGAGTAGGCCACCTGGCCGCACGAGCCTGCTCCGCCATTTAATAAGATCATGGCTGATCTGATCATGGACTCGGCTCCACTTCCCTGCCTGCTCACCATAATCCCTTATTCCCTTATCGCTAAAAAATCTGGCTATCACCAACTTAAATATATTCAATGACCCAGCCTCCACAGGGGGCAGAGAATTCCACAGATTTACAATCCTCTGAGAGAAGAAATTCCTCCTCATCTCAGTTTTAAATGGGCGGCCCCTTATTCTGAGACTATGCCCCCTAGTTTTAGTTTCCTCTATGAATGGAAATAGCCCTCTCTGCATCCACCTTATTGAGCCCCCTCATCATCTGATATGTTTCAATAAGATCACCTCTCATTCTTCTGAACTCCAATGAGTATGGGCCCAATCTACTCAACCTATCTTCATACGTCAACCCTCTCATCTCCGGAATCAACCGAGTGAACCTTCCCTGAACTGCCTCCAATGTATATCCTTCTTTAAAAACGGAGACCAAAACTGTACGCAGTACTCTAGATGTGACCTCACCAATACCCTGTACAGTTGTAGCAGGATTTCTCTGCTTTTATACTCTCTCCCCCTTGCAATAAAGGCCAACATTTCATTTGCCTTCCTGATTACTTGCTGTACCTGCATACTAACGTTTTGTGTTTCATGCACAAGGACCCCCAAGTCCCTCTGTACTGCAGCACTTTTTCTCCCTTTAAATTATAATTTGCTTTTCTATTTTTTCTGTCAAAATGGATAACCTCATATTTTCACACATTATACTCCATCTGCCAAATTTTTGCCCACTCACTTAGCCTGTCTATATCCCTTTGCAGATTTTTTGTGTCCTCCTCACACATTGCTTTCCCACCTATCTTTGTACAATCAACAAACTTGGCTACATTACACTCAGTCCCTTCATCCAAGTCATTAATATAGATTGTAAATAGTTGAGGACCCAGCACCGATCCCTATGGCACCACTAGACTCTGTTTTCCAACCGGAAAATGATCCATTTATCCCGACTCTCTGTTTTCTGTTAGTTAGCCAATCCTCTATCCATGCTAATATATTACCCCCACCCTGTGAACTTTTATCTTGTGCAGTAACCTTTTATGTGGCACCTTATCGAATGCCTTCTGGAAATCCAAATACACCACATCCACTGGTTCCCCCTTATCCACCCTACTCGTTACATCCTCAAAGAACTCCAGCAAATTTGTCAAACATGATTTCCCTTTCATAAAATATGCTTGATTGAACTATGCTTTTCCAAATATTCCTGCTACTGCTTCCTTAATGGACTCCAGCATTTTCCCAACGACAGATGTTAGGCTAACTGGTCTATAGTTTCCTGTTTTCTGTCTGCCTCCTTTTTTAAATAGGGACGTTATATTTACGGTTTTCCAATCCGCTGGGACTGCCCCAGAATCCAGGGAATGTTGGAAGATTGCAACCAATACATCCACTATCTCTGCAGCCACTTCTTTTAAGACCCTAGGATGAAAGCCATCAGGTCCAGGGGACTTATCCGGCTTTAGTCCCATTATTTTACCGGGTACAATTTCCTTAGTGATAGTGATTGTATTAAGTTCTTCCCTCCTTATAGCCCCTTGATTATCCACTATTATGATGTTTTTCGTGTCTTCTACTGTGAAGACCAATACAATATATTTGTTCAATGTCTCTGCCATTTCCCTGTTCTCCATTATTAATTCCCGAGTTTCAACCTGACATTTACTTTAGCCACTCTTTTCCTTTTTATGTACTTTACTATCTGTTTTTATATTTCGTGCTAGTTTACTTTCATAATCTATCTCCCCCCATACCCCCCCTCATTTTTTTAGTCGTTCTTTGCTGGCTTTTAAAAGTTTCCCAATCCTCTGGCCTCCCACCAGTCTTGGCCTCATTGTATGCCCTTCTTTTCAATTTGATACCTTTCCTTATTCCCTTAGTTAGCCATGGATGGTTATCCCTTCTCTTACAGTCTTTCCTTCTTATTCGGATATATTTTTGCGAGTTATGAAATATCTCCTTAAATGTCTGCCGCTGCTCATCAACCGTCCCACACTTTAATCTATTTCCCCAGTCCACTTTAGCCAACTCTGCCTTCATACCTTTGTAGTCTCCTTTATTTAAGCTCAGGACACTGGTTTGAGATCCAACTTTCTCACCCTCGAACTGAATTTGAAATTCAACCATGTTATGGTCACTCATTCCTAGAGGATCCTTTACCACTATAAAAGAGGCTGACTGTAAGGAAACTGGAAATGAAGCAGGTCAGATGGGGTGACAGCTCACCAGCATGGGAAGGACCCTAAGATAGTTGCCTGAGGGCTTTAAGGAGCCTTTGGGTGAGAGACAGGCAAGAGGCTGTGTGTGCATTCGGAAATGGGAATGAGGGTCATGGTAGGGGGATTCAATCAAAAACAATTTCTTAAAAAATACATAAAAAGTTAATGTAGAAAGATAGGTAACAAAAATTACAGATTAAAAAAAACCTGAAGAAAGAAAGAGTTCAGAAATTTGCTCCAGAGTCACTTAGTGGCCAGAGCATACAACTACATTGTGACATTAGTCGTAGCAAAATTGAATTGGAAATGTTGACTTCCCAAAAGCTGACACAAAAGTTGACTAAAAAACCTGGTAGATTGCAACCAATGCAGGTTATTTTCTCTCCAACTTTTGTTACGTATCTTTCTACATTAAGGTTTGTGGGCAGGAAGTGCATGCAAGATTTTGAATAATAATAGATTTTATTTCCTTTTTAACCAGGAAAGTAAGTGCATTTCTTTTCAATATTAGGAGTACTTGCTGGCGGGAGCAGATATTGTGGAGACAAACACTTTCAGTAGCACGAGAGTTGCACAGGCAGATTATGGATTGGAACATTTGGTAAGGAATCATTCTGCTACCTGAAATTGAATGCAACTCAAAAATGGTGTGAGGAGAGAGTTTCTTATTTATTTAGTGTCAGCCGTGGTTCAGTTGGTAGCACCTTCGCCGCTGAATCAGAAGGTTGTGGGTTCAAGTCCCACTCCAGGGTCTTGACCACAAAATCTAGGCTGATACTCCAGTGCAGTACTGAGGGAGTGCTGCAGTACCGTCTTTCGAAGGAGACATTAAACTGAGGCCCTCTCAGGCGGACGTAAAAGATCCCGTGGCACTATTTGGAAGAGCAGGGGAGTTATCCCTGGTGTCCTGGCTGTATTTATCCCTCAATCAACAGCACCAAAACAGATTATCTGGTCATTATCACATTGTTGTTTTTGGAAGTTTGCTGTGTGCACATTGGCTGCTGCGTTTCCTACATTACAACAGTGACTACACTTGTTGGTGAGGGAGGAATGTTGAGCAGGATACTGGGAGAATTTTCTGCCCTACTTTGAACAGTACCATGTAATATTTTCCCTCCACTTGAGCAGGCAGATGAAGGCTTGATTTCATGTCCCAACCAAAATGCAACACTCCACTTTAGTAATAAGAACATAAGAAATAGGAACAGGAGTAGGCCATACGAGCCTGCTCCGTCATTCAATAAGATCATGGCTGATCTGATCATGGACTCAGCTCCACTTCCCCGACCGCTCCCCATAACCCCTTATCCCCTTATCGTTTAAGAAACTGTCTATTTCTGTCTTAAATTTATTCAATGTCCCAGCTTCCACAGCTCTCTGAGGCAGCGAATTCCACAGATTTGTGTGCTCAAGTCCTTAGTAGGGCTTGAACCCACAACCTTCTGTCTTGGAGGCAAGAATGTTACTAACTGAGCCAAAAAGACAGATACTAATTTCACCTTTCCAATTGGAACAAACGCAAAAAAACTGCAGATGCTGGAGGTCAGTCAATTGGAATGTTTTCAGGGTATTTGCATTTAAACCTGCCTATTTTTTTCCGAATGCAAAAGAATGCTTAAAATGGGTGTGTTGTCCCATAAACGGAGGTTCGGTGTGCTTGGGGGTGGGGCGGGGGGGGGTGTAAGGAGAGGAGTGGAGTGTGCATTGCAGCGGCCGTTCACAACTTGCTCAACCAAGTCGTTATCTGCCAAGGATATTATTACTTGGCTATGGCTTTGTGTACAGTGGCTATCTCAAGCTAATCGTGCAGGAGCTGCATCTTCATCCATGTTGGAGTCCCTAAGTTAAGGTTGTTACTTATACACCAGTGCCATCTCTACAAAATAGGGGTGTAATTTGCTTTGTACGTGACTTGTATTTATGATAAAGGAAGCTATTTTCTGTAACCATCTGGGTTAAGTTGAGCTCTAAATTTGGTTTCAACATTACAGGTATTTTAATTCTTAAGTGTTTTTCAAAGAACTGTGTATGTTCTGTGCAAAATGACAACTTATAAATGTTATATTTGTGGGCTTTTTTAGGGTCACATTTTCATAAGTGAATATTTCCTTTACGTTATTGTTAATAGGTGTTCAGCCTCTTCCCATACCTCTGCCGGCGCTGAAACTATTAGGGGGCAACAGCTCAAAAGTAAGCCAAGGACAATGATTCCCTTCATCTTATTTCTTCCCTTTCATAGAATCTTAGAAAATAGGTGAAGGAGTAGGCCATTCGGCCCTTCGAGCCTACACTGCCATTCATAAGATCATGGCTGATCATTCACCTCAGTATACCTTTCCTGCTTTCTCTCCATAATCCCTTGATCCCTTTAGCCGTAAGGGCCATATCTAACTCCCCCTTGAAAATATCTAACGAACTGGCTTCAACAACTCTCTGCGGTAGAGAATTCCACAGGTTAACAACTCTCTGAGTGAAGAAATTTCTCCTCATCTCGGTTCTAAATGGCTTATCCCATTCTTAGATTGTGACCCCTGGTTCTGGACTTCCCCAACATCAGGAACATTCTTCCTGCATCTAACCTGTCCAGTCCCGTCAGAATTTTATGTTTCTATGAGATCCCCTCTCATTCTTCTAAACTCCAGTGAATACAGGCCCAGTCGATCCAGTCTCTCCTCATATGTCAGTCCTGCCATCCCGGGAATCAGTCTGGTGAACCTTCGCTGCACTCCTTCAATAGCAAGAACGTCCTTCCTCAGATTAGGAGACCAAAACTGAACACACTATTCCAGACGAGGCCTCACCAAGGCCCTGTACAACTGCAGTAAGACCTCCCTGCTCCTATACTCAAATCCCCTAGCTATGAAGGTCAGCACGCCATTTGCCGCCTTCACCGCCTGCTGTACCTGCATGCCAACTTTCAATGACTCTGATGTACCATGACACCCAGGTCTCGCTGCACCTCCCCTTCTCCTAATCTACCGATATTATTTGGAAGGAAACTTGCAATTTTGTCTTCAATGAAGTTTTACTGTTGTGTTGAGTCATCTCCCTCTGGATATTTAAATAAGGTGCATAAGAGGCAATGACAATGCAAATTGATATGGTTTGCTTGAAGGAATGGACTTGGTTGACCAAATGGCCTTTTCCCATTTCACACATTTGTTCTTTTGTTTGTTTAGGGAGGTGTCTGGCATCTGCTGGGTAATTCCACACAGCAGCTGTGTGGGTGATGGAGTCTGTGTCTTGTCACTGCTGTGGCCCTGTGGGTTGCTGCTTGAACACATTTCATCACAATTCTGCTCGTAGTGGCATTTTATTTCCCTTTTTATAAATTTCTCCCTTTGACCATCCTCGCCTGAACAATAATGCTAGCGTTCTACCGATACTTTGCAGCCTTCCAGTACTTCAATGCAATGCCCATTATTCACATGTAAACCGAGAAATATTGGCCCCAAGTTTCGGCCCTCGCCGAAAACGGCGCACCTCCGAGTTGAACACCTGTTCTTTGCGCCTAAAAGTGCGCTGGAAAAAAACTTCGATATTCTCCGGCTCCTCGGAGCTCGATCTCAGCTTGGCGCGGCGCGCTCTTCACAGCGGGGGGCGGAGCCAAACACTCGCGCCGATTCTGTAAGGAGTGGGGGGGCAGGTCCAATTTAAATGAGCCAACGTGGTGCCGGCAACCCTGCGCGTGCGCGTTGGAGCTTGCGCGCACGCGCAGTGTCAAATAAACATTGGCACTCTGCCATTTTTAAAAGGACTCGGCTGCCGTCGAGCCACTGACGCCGCCCCTTAAGCGTGGCCGAATGGTCTCAGCCCCCTTGAAAAGCTGCATGCGTCCGGTGTTGATCCTTCGGCTGCCGGCCAGCCACTGACGTCGCACCTATCTCATGGCCGAATGGTCTCAGCCCCCTTGAAAAGCTGCATGCCTCTGGTGTTGATCCTTCGGCTGCCGGCCAGCCACTAACAGAATGAAGGCCTGCCTGCAGCACAGCAGCTCAGCTCGAAGGCTGCTTGCTGCCGCTGTTGGGGCTGCCGTCGAGACACTGACGCCACACCCCTGCCTGTCTCCAACATGAAAGTCCTGCCTGAAGCACAGCAGCTCGAAGGCTGCTGCTGTTTCACTCAGGTAGGAACATGGTTTATTTAATCTTTTCTTTGCTTAGAAATTTTTATTCAGGTTGGATTTATTTGTATAATATTTGTATAAGTATAACTAAGGATTGATTGTAGAATTTAATGACTCGACTCCCCTTCCCTTCCCCCCCCCCCCCCCCTCCTCGTTCCCTACGCATAATTTGTAACCTACGCCTGATTTTCTAAAGTGTTGACAAGGTTTTTTTGAGCATACAAAAATCTTCACTTACTCCATTCTAAGTTAGTTTGGAGTAAGTTTTCACTGCCGAAACTTTGAAAACCGGCGTAAGTGGCCGGACACGCCCCCTTTTGAAAAAAAAATTCTGTTCCAAAGTGAAACTGTTCTAACTGACTAGAACTGCAGCAAACTAAATGCTGAGAATTTGAATTTCTAAGGTACTCCGTTCTGCACCAGTTGCTCCAAACAATCAGGAGCAACTGAGGCCGAAACTTGGGCCCTAAATGTCAGTTGCATATTTGATAATGGAGGAGATTACAGTCAGAACCAATCCTGTCCAATAAATATTCACACATGCATATAGCTTTCCTACAAAAGTCACTGGGGTCACTTTACTGCCACATCTGCTTAGATCATTTGCACGCAGTGAAGCCTCGGACAATCCTGATCTGTATGAATGACTACAGGGCCAGGTGCTGTAGTTAACATTTTCCATTGTAGGGCTGATGCTTCCAATTGCACTACAGGCAACTCTCGATTATCCGGGTCCCTCGGGGATTGGGTTGTTCCGGGTAAACGATTTTTCTGTTGGGGTGAGTCGACATTTTAAAGTTAAAACTTTGTATTGATTCATTAATCAGCTACAAATAGTAACAAAAGATGGACATTACCAGCATACATGTACAGGTTATGTGTCTGGAACCTGGTGCTGGCACTGCCTCCATTCCCAACGTCAGCGGCGGCCGCGAGAGACAGCGGCTGCGGCGGCGTTTGCACACACACACACACCAGCAAAGCAAGGGCAGAGGAGGGTGATTTTTATGGAGAGAGAGAAAGAGAGAGAGAGAGAGAGTGTGTGTGTGTGTGTGTGTGTGTGTGTGAGAGAGAGTAAGTACAGTGTCTGGAAGGCGATTTTTCCAAATTATTTGGAGCCATCTTTTCACTTGTTAGCAACAGAATTTTAAATCTCGTTACAACGGTTTCCCGTTGAATCCGTGTACTGATAATCGAGAGTTGCCTGTACTAGCTAAGCATGGCTCTGAGTCATCAGGGAGCTGTAATGATATTCTTGATAGGTCCATACTCTGAAAACATTCCAGTTGGTTGACTTCCAGCATCTGCAGTTATTTTTTGCATTTGTTCCAATTGTAAAGGTGGTTTTTAAAATGAAATAAGTATCTTGTCAGTTTGGCTTAGTTGGTCACCTTCTTGCCTTCAAGTCGGAAGGTTCAAGCCCCACTACAAACATGAACACATAATCTCGGCTGATATCAGTACATTGTTAATATGGAGTGTTGCATTTTGGATGGGATGAAGTCAAACATTTATTTGTCTGAAAAAGAAAAAAAGACTTGCATTTATATAGCGCCTTTCACAACCACCAGACGCCCCAAAACGCTGTACAGCCAATGAAGTACGATTTGAAGTGTTGTCACTATGGTAATGTAGGAAACGCGGCAGCCAATTTGCACACAGGAAGATCCCACAAACAGCAATGTGATGATAACCAGATAATCTGTTTTAGTAATGTTGATAGAGGGATAAATATTGGTCACGACACCGGGGATAACTCCCCTGCTCTTCAAAATAGTGTCACTGGATCTTTTACGTCCCTCTGAAAGGGCAGACGGGGCCTCAGTTTACATCGAAACATAGAAAATAGGTGCAGGAGTAGGCCTGCACCACCATTCAATATGATCATGGCTGATCATGCAACTTCAGTACCCCATTCCTGCTTTCTCTCCATACCCCTTGATCCCTTTAGCCGTAAGGACCACATCTAACTCCCTTTTGAATATATCTAACGAACTGGCCTCAACAACTTTCTGTGGTAGAGAATTCCACAGGTTCACAATTCTCTGAGTGAAGAAGTTTCTCCTCATCTCAGTCCTAAATGGCTTACCCATTATCCTTAGACTGTGACCCCTGGTTCTGGACTGCCCCAACATCGGGAACATTCTTCCTGCATCTAACCAGTCCAATCCCATCCGAATGTTATATGTTTCTATGAGATCCCCTCTCATTCTTCTAAAGTCCAGTGAATATAAGCCTCGTCAATCCAGTCTTTCTTCATATGTCAGTCCTGCCATCCCGGAAATCAGTCTGGTGAACCTTCGCTGCACTCCCTCAATAGCAAGAATGCCCTTCCTCAGATTACGACACCAAAACTGCGCACACGACTCGAGGTGTAGTCTCAACAAGGCCCTGTACAACTGCAGTAAGACCTCCCTGCTCCGATACGCAAATCTGTTCACTATGAAGGCCAGCATGCCATTTGCTGTCTCTACTGCCTGCTGTACCTGCATGCCTACCTTCAATGACTGATGTACCATGACACCCAGATCTCGTTGCACCTCCTCTTTTATTAATCTGTCACCATTCAGATAATCTGCCTTCCTGTTTTTGCCACCAAAGTGGATAACCTCACACTTATCCGCATTATACTGCATCTGCCATGCATTTGTCCATTCACCTAACATGTCCAAGTCCTCCTGCAGCCTCCTAACATCCTCCTCGCAGCTCGCACTGCCACCCAGCTTAGTATCATCTGCAAACTTGGAGATATTGCACTCAATTCCTTCATCTATATCATTAATGTATATTGTAAATAGCTGGGGTCCTAGCACTGAACCCTGTGGCACCCCACTAGTCACTGCCTGCCATTCTGAAAAGGACCCGTTTATTCCCACTCTTTGCTTCCTGTCTGCCAACCAGTTCTCTATCCACGTCAATACATTATCCCCAATACCATGTGCCTTAATTTTGCACACTAACCTCCTGTGTGGGACCTTGTCAAAAGCCTTTTGAAAGTCCAAATACACCACATCCACTGGTTCTCCCTTATCCAATCTACTAATTACATCCTCACAAAACTCTAGAAGATTTGTCAAGTATGATTTCCCTTTCATAAATCCATGCTGACTTGGACCGATCAGTCACTGTTTTCCAAATGTGCTGCTTTACATCTTTAATAATTGATTCCAGCATTTTCCCCACCACCGATGTCAGGCTAACCGGTCTATAATTCCCTGTTTTCTCTCCCTTTTTTAAAAAGTGAGGTTACATTAGCTACCCTTCAATCCATAGGAACTGATCCAGAGTATATAGAATGTTGGAAAATGACTACCAATACATCTACTATTTCTAGGGCCACTTCCTTAAGTACTCTGGGATGCAGACTATCAGGCCCCGGGGATTTATTGGCCTTTAGTCCCTTCAATTTTCCTAACACCATTTCCTGACTAATAAGGATTTCCCTCAGTTCCCCTTTCTCGCTAGACCCTCGGTCCCCTAGTATTTTCGGGAGGTTATTCGTGTCTTCCTTAGTGAAGACAGAACCAAAGTATTTGTTCAATTGGTCTGCCATTTCCTTGTTCCCCATTATGAATTCACCTGATTCTGACTGCAAGGGACCTACATTAGTCTTCACTAATCTTTTTCTCTTCACATAACCATAGAAACTTTTGCAGTCACTTTTTATGTTCCCTGCAAGCTTACTTTCATACTCAATTTTCCCCCTCCTAATTAAACCCTTAGTTCTCCTCTGCTGAATTCTAAATTTCTCCCAGTCCTCAGGTTTGCTGCTTTTTCTGGTCAATTTATATGCCTCTTCCTTGGATTTAACACTAACCCTAATTTCCCTTGTTAACCACGGTTGAGCCACCTTCCCCATTTTATTTTTACGCCAGACAGGGATGGACAATTGTTGTAGTTCATCCATGTGATATTTAAATGTCTGCCATTGCCTATCCACCGTCAACCCTTTAAGTATCATTCTCCAATTCACGTCTCATACCGTTGAAGTTTCCTTTCTTTAACTGCAGGACCCTAGTCTCTGAATTAACTGTGTCACTCTCCATCTTAATGAAGAATTTGACCATATTATGGTCACTCTTCCCCAAGACCAGATTGCTAATTAATCCTCTCTCGTTACACAAGACCCAGTCTAGGATGGCCTGCTCTCTAGTTGGTTTCTTGACATATTGGTCTAGAAAACCATCCCTAATACATAGAAACAAAGAAAATAGGTGCAGGAGTAGGCCATTCGGCCCTTCGAGCCTGCACCGCCATTCAATGAGTTCATGGCTGAACATGCAACTTCAGTACCCCATTCCTGCTTTCTCGCCATACCCCTTGATCCCCCTAGTAGAAAGGACGACATCTAACTCCTTTTTGAATATATTTAATGAATTGGCCTCAACAACGTTCTGTGGTAGAGAATTCCACAGGTTCACCATTCTCTGGGTGAAGAAGTTTCTCCTCATCTCGGTCCTAAATGGCTTACCCCTTATCCTTAGACTATGACCCCTGGTTCTGGACTTCCCCAACATTGTGAACATTCTTCCTGCATCGAACCTGTTTAAACCCGTCAGAATTTTAAATGTTTCTATGAGGTCCCCTCTCATTCTTCTGAACTCCAGTGAATACAAGCCCAGTTGATCCAGTCTTTCTTGATATGTCAGTCCCGCCATCCTGGGAAGCAGTCTGGTGAACCTTCGCTGCACTCCCTCAATAGCAAGAATGTCCTTCCTCAAATTAGGAGACCAAAACTGTACACAATACTCCAGGTGTGGCCTCACCAAGGCCCTGTACAACTGTAGTAACATCTCCCTGCCCCTGTACTCAAATTCCCTCGCTATGAAGGCCAACATGCCATTTGCTTTCTTAACTGCCTGCTGTACCTGCATGCCAACCTTCAATGACTGATGTACCATGACGCCCAGGTCTCGTTGCACCTCCCCTTTTCCTAATCTGTCACCATTCAGATAATAGTCTGTCTCTCTGATTTTACCACCAAAGTGGATAACCTCACACTTATCCACATTATACTTCATCTGCCATGCATTTGCCCACTCACCTAACCTATCCAAGTCACTCTGCAGCCTCATAGCATCCTCCTCGCAGCTCACACTGCCACCCAACTTAGTTTCATCCACAAATTTGGAGATACTACATTTAATCCCCTCGTCTAAATCATTAATGTACAATGTAAACAGCTGGGGCCCCAGCACAGAACCTTGCGGTACCCCACTAGACACTGCCTGCCATTCTGAAAAGTACCCATTTACTCCTACTCTTTGTTTCCTGTCTGCCAACCAGTTCTCAATCCACGTCAGCACACTACCCCCAATCCCATGTGCTTTAATTTTGCACATTAATGTCTTGTGTGGGACCTTGTCGAAAGCTTTCTGAAAGTCCAAATACACCACATCAACTGGATGGTGTATTTGGACTTTCAGAAGGCTTTCGACAAGGTCCCAGGAAATGCTCCTCCACAGTATTGCTACCAGTTTGGTTAGCCCAATCAATATGTAGATTAAAGTCATCCATGATAACTGCTGTACCCTTATTGCACGTGTCCCTAATTTCCTGTTTGATGCCATCCCCAACCTCCCTACTACTGTTTTTGATCTGTACACAACTCCCACTAATGTTTTCTGCCCTTTGATGTTTCACAGCTCTACCCATATACATTCCACATCATCCACGCTAATGTCCTTCCTTACTAATGCGTTAATCTCCTCTTTAACCAGTAACGCTACCCCACCTCCTTTTCCTTCCTGTCTGTCCTTCCTGAATATTGAATACCCCTGGATGTTGAGTTCCCAGCCTTGGTTACCTTGGAACCATGTCTCTAATCCCAATTACATCATATCCGTTAACAGCTATCTGCGCAGTCAGGTCATCCACCTTATTACGAATGCTTCTCACATTGAGACTCAGAGCCTTCATGCTTGTATTTTTAACACACTTTTTGTCCTTTTAGAATTATGTTGTTATGTGGCCATTTTTGATTTTTGCCCTTGATTTCTCTGCCCTCCACTCTTACTTTTCTCCTTCCAACCTTTGGCTTCTGCCCTCTTTTTACTTCCCTCTGCCTCCCTGCATAGATTTCCATCCCCCTGTCATTTTAGTTTAAACCCTCCCGAACAGCACTAGCAAACACTTCGCCGAGGACATCGGTTCCGGTCCTGCCCAGGTGCAGACTGTCTGGTTTGTACTAGTCCCACTTCCCCCAGAACCGGTTCCATTGTCCCAGGAATTTGAATCCCTCCCTCTTGCACCATTCCTCAAGCCACATATTCATCTGAGCTAACCTGCAATTCCTACTCTGACTGGCACATGGCACTGGTAGCAATCCTGAGATTTCTACCTTTTTTGAGGTCCTACTTTTTAATTTAACTCCTAGCTCCCTACATTCAGCTTGTAGGACCTCATCTCATTTTTTACCGATATCGCTGGTACCTATATGTACCACGACAGCTGGCTGTTCACCCTCCCCCTCCACAATGTGCTGCAGCTGCTCCGAGACATCCTTGACCCTTTAACGTCTCATCCGAAAGACGGCAGCTCCGACAGAGCAGCACTGCCTCACTCCTGCACTTGAGTGTTTGAACATAAGAACATGGAACAGGAGTAGGCCATCTAGCCCCTCGAGCCTGCTCCGCCATTCAACAAGATCATGGCTGATCTAGCAATGGACTCAGCTCCACTTACCCGCCCACTCCCCATAACCCTTAATTCCCTTATTGGTTAAAAATCTATCTATCTGTGATTTGAATACATTCAATGAGCTAGCCTCAACTGCTTCCTTGGGCAGAGAATTCCACAGATTCACAACCCTCTGGGAGAATAAATTCCTTCTCAACTCGGTTTTAAATTGGCTCCCCCTTATTTTGAGGCTGTGCCCCCTAGTTCTAGTCTCCCGGACCAGTGGAAAAACCTCTCTGCCTCTATCTTGTCTATCCCTTTCATTATTTTAAATGTTTCTATAAGATCACCCCTCATCCTTCTGAACTCCAAGGAGTAAAGACCCAGTCTACTCAATCTATCATCATAAGGTAGCCCCCTCATCTCCGGAATCAACCTAGTGAATCGTCTCTGTACCCCCTCCAAAGCTAGTATATCCTTCCTTAAGTAAGGTGACCAAAACTGCACGCAGTACTCCAGGTGCGGCCTCACCAATACCCTGTACAGTTGCAGCAGGATCTCCCTGCTTTTGTACTCCATCCCTCTCGCAATGAAGGCCAACATTCCATTCGCCTTCCTGATTACCTGCTGCTCCTGCAAACTAACTTTTTGGGATTCATGCACTGCACCGCAGCATGTTGTAATTTCTCCCCATTCAAATAATATTCCCTTTTACTGTTTTTTTTCCCAAGGTGGATGACTTCATATTTTCCGACATTGTATTCCATCTGCCAAACCTTAGCCCATTCGCTTAACCTATCTAAATCTCTTTGCAGCCTCTCTGTGTCCTCTACACAACCCGCTTTCCCACTAATCTTTGTGTCATCTGCAAATTTTGTTACACTACACTCTGTCCCCTCTTCTAGGTCATCTATGTATATTGTAAATAGTTGTGGTCCCAGCACCGATCCCTGTGGCACACCACTAACCACCGATTTCCAACCCGAAAAGGACCCATTTATCCCGACCCTCTGCTTTCTGTTAGCCAGCCAATTCTCTATCCATGCTAATACATTTCCTCTGACTCCGCGTACCTTTATCTTCTGCAGTAACCTTTTGTGTGGCACCTTATCGAATGCCTTTTGGAAATCTAAATACACCACATCCATCGGTACACCTCTATCCACCATGCTCGTTATATCCTCAAAGAATTCCAGTAAATTAGTTCAACATGATTTCCCCTTCATGAATTCATGTTGCGTCTGCTTGATTGCACTATTCCTATCGAGATGTCCCGCTATTTCTTCCTTAATGATAGCTTCAAACATTTTCCCCACTACAGATGTTAAACTAACCGGCCTATAGTTACCTACCTTTTGTCTGCCTGCCCCCCTTTTTAAATAGAGGCATTACATTAGCTGCTTTCCAATCCGCTGGTACCCCACCAGAGTCCAGAGAATTTTGGTAGATTATAACGAATGCATCTGCTATAACTTCCGCCATCTCTTTTAATACCCTGGGATGCATTTCATCAGGACAAGGGGACTTGTCTACCTTGAGTCCCATTAGCCTGTCCAGCACTACCTCTCTAGTGATAGTGATTGTCTCAAGGTCCTCCCTTCCCACATTCCCGTGACCAGCAATTTTTGGCATGGTTTTTGTCTTCCACTGTGAAGACCGAAGCAAAATAATTGTTTAAGGTCTCAGCCATTTCCACATTTCCCATTATTAAATCCCCCTTCTCATCTTCTAAGGGACCAACATTTACTTTAGTCACTCTTTTCCGTTTTATATATCGGTAAAAGCTTTTACTATCTGTTTTTATGTTTTGCGCAAGTTTACATTCGTAATCTATCTTCCCCTTCTTTATTGCTTTCTTAGTCATTCTTTTCTGTCATTTAAAATTTTCCCAATCTTCTAGTTTCCCACTAACCTTGGCCACCTTATACTCATTGGTTTTTAATTTGATACTCTCCTTTATTTCCTTGGTTATCCACGGCTGGTTATCACTTCTCTTACCGCCCTTTTTTTTCACTGGAATATATTTTTGTTGAGCACTATGAAAGAGCTCCTTAAAAGTCCTCCACTGTTCCTCAATTGTGCCACCGTTTAGTCTGTGTTCCCAGTCTACTTTAGCCAACTCTGCTCTCGTCCCATTGTAGTCCCCTTTGTTTAAGCATAGTACGCTCGTTTGAGACACAACTTCCTTACCCTCAATCTGTATTACAAATTCAACCATACTGTGATCACTCATTCCGAGAGGATCTTTTACTAGGAGATCATTTATTATTCCTGTCTCATTACACAGGACCAGATCTAAAATAGCTTGCTCCCTTGTCGGTTCTGTAACATATGGTTCTAAGAAACAATCCCGTATGCATTCTATGAATTCCTCCTCGAGGCTACCCCGTGCGATTTGATTTGACCAATTGATATGTAGGTTAAAATCCCCCATGATTACTGCCGTTCCTTTTTCACATACCTCCATTATTCCCTTGATTATTGTCCGCCCCACCGTGAAGTTATTATTTGGGGGCCTATAAACTACACCCACCAGTGACTTTTTCCCCTTACTATCTCTAATCTCCACCCACAATGATTCAACATTTTGTTCATTAGAGCCATTATCGTCTTTCACAACTGCCCTGATATCATTCTTTTATTAACAGAGCTACCCCACCTCCTTTCCCTTCTTGTCTATCCTTCCGAATTGTCAGATACCCCTGTATGTTTAATTCCCAGTCTTGGCCACCCTGCAACCATGTTTCTGTAATGGCCACCAAATCATACCCATTTGTAATGATTTGTGCCGTCAACTCATTTACTTTATTTCGAATGCTGCGTGCGTTTAGGTAGAGTGTTTTAATACTAGTTTTTAAATCATGATTTTTAGTTTTGACCCCTCCTGCAGCCCCTTTATATTCATACATATTGTCCCTTCCTATCACCTTGTGGTTTACACTTACCCCAGTGCTAATCTGCTCTGTTGCCTCCTGCCTTTTGCATTCTTTCTTGGGGTCCTGTTCATCTGAGCTCTCCCCCACTCTAACTAGCTCAGAGCCCTCTCCTGGGTTCCGAATACTCCTCGTATTGAGGCACCGAGCTTTCAGGCTTGCCTTTTTATTACACTTTGACCCTTTAGAATTTTGTTGTTCAGTGGCCCTTTTTGTTTTTTGCCTTGGGTTTCTCTGCCCTCCACTTTTACTCATCTCCTTTCTGTCTTTTGCTTCTGTCTCCATTTTGTTTCCCTCTGTCTCCCTGCGTTGGTTCCCATCCCCCTGCCATATTAGTTTAACTCCTCCCCAACAGCACTAGCAAACACTCCCCCTAGGGCATTGGTTCCGGTCCTGCCTAGGTGCAGGCCGTCCGGTTTGTACTGGTCCCACCTCCCCCAGAACCAGTTCCAATGCCCCAGGAATTTGAATCCCTCCCTGCTGCACCACTGCTCAAGCCACGTATTCATCTGCGCTATCCTGCGATTCCTACTCTGACTAGCACGTGGCACTGCTAGCAATCCCGAGATTACTACTTTTGAGGTTCTACTTTTTAATTTAGCTCCTAGCTCCTTAAATTCGTCTCGTAGGACCTCATCCCTTTTTTTACCGAAATCGTTGATACCAATGTGCACCACGACAACTGGCTGTTCACCCTTTTCAGAATGTCCTGCACCCGCTCTGAGACATCCTTGACTCTTGCACCAGGGAGGCAACATACCATCCTGGAGTCTCGGTTGCGGCCGCAGAAACGCCTATCTATTCCCCTTACAATTGAATCCCCTATCACTATCGCTCTCCCACTCTTTTTCCTGCCCTCCTGTGCAACAGAGCCAGCCACGGTGCCATGAACTTGGCTGCTGCTGCCCTCCCCTGATGAGTCATCCCCCTCAACCGTACTCAAAGCGGTGTATCTGTTTTGCAGGGGGATGACCGCAGGGGACCCCTGCACTACCTTCTTTGCACTGCTCTTCCTGCTGGTCTTCCATTCCCTACCTGGCTGTGAACCCTTCACCTGCGGTAAGAACAACTCGCCTCGATTTTTGTGCTCAAGTTTCTGGACTGGGGCGTGAACCTGCTCAAGTGGACGGAAAAAATTCCTTGGTACTGTTCAAAGAAGGGGAGCGATTTCTCCCAGTGTCATGCCCAACATTCCTCCCTCAATCAACATGTCCAAAAACACATTATCTGGTCATTCATTTTTCTGTGGGACCTCGCAGTGCACTGTTGTTTGCACTTCAGAAGTAATCAGTTGGTTACAAAGTGCTTTGGGATGTGATGAGGCACAATATAAATGCAAGTTCTTTTTATCTGGTCGTAATAATGGCGTACTAGTATTTGCTGTCCCAATATATTTTGATTTCTTTTTTCCAATCCAGGTTTACCGACTGAACAAAGTCTCAGCAGAACTGGCCAGAAAGGCAGCTGATGATGTGGGAGCGCAAACAGGTTACCAACATCTTTGTTGTTGTCAGCTTCACCTTGATCCTTAGACCTGTGAACGTTAAATACTTGTAAATGGATAATGTAGTAATATATCAACACACCACAACATGAAATATGTCTCCCATGGTTTCCCACTCTGCTTAGTTCCTGATCTCAGCTGAACCTCTGCAGAAAGATGCCGAGCAACAGCCAAGGGATTGAGGAAACATTTGGAGCCTGAGTTATAATCGTAGCTTCTTTGCCCATCTCGAGAAGTGGTCTTGGTGCCACCATTGCCTAATCTCCTGTCTATTGCAGTTGGTGTATGGCGATCGGTATAAAGAGAGGATACTAACAAAACAAAAGTTGCTTCCAGGTGTGTAACAAGCTGCATGCCTAAATGTTGCTATTTCAGTGAGCAAATGGAGTACTTGTTAATTGACCATCCATAAACAAATGTAAATTATATTTTTTATACAAATAAAACAATTCTTGTAAGGCACAGATAATTTAGATATTGGGGTTTCTCTTGTAATGGTTCCGATCTACTAATTGAGCTTTTTGGAGAAATCTCTCTTCCAGGATTAAAACTAATTATTGGTCCCACTGAATGGAGCTGAAGGTGGAAGAGATCATTATGTTTGAGCATCACACTAAGAGAAAACTCACCTATATCTACAGTATATTTAAATTAATTTCAAAATCAGAGTCAGACTATTCAGGAGAGAAGTTAGGAAACACTTCTTCACGCACAGGGTGGCAGAAGTGTGGAACACTCTCCCACAAAAAGCAGTAGCTACTAATTCAATTAATAATTTTAAAATCTGACATCGATAGACTTTTGCTAGCCAAGGGTTTTAAGTGATATGGAGCCAAGGCGGGTAAATGGTGTTAGGGTGCAAATCAGCCATGATCTCATTCAATGGCAGAACAGGCTTGAGGGGCTGAAGGCCCTACTCCTGTTCTATGTAAATTTGACTTGGAAGGAAAAATACTCCCATAGTAAGTATTTAATATTTATAGGATTTGCCATAGAGTTTTGTTATCATTTAAAATAGTTGTAAAGTTTCGCAATGTTTCACTTTTAAACTTATGTCGTTTGTCACAGGTACCCGAAGATTTGTAGCAGGTGCGATGGGACCGACCAACAAAACATTGTCAATATCGCCATCTGTGGAGAGGCCAGACTACAGAAATATAAGTACGAAAATAATGTCCATGCCAGTAAAGGATTTTGGAGGGTTTAAAAAATCATACATTGGTCACTAGATAAAGGAACAGACTTAAAAATAAAATTATACTTTAAAAACTGCAAATTCTGTTGCAGAATTTGCTGCTCCCAATTGTACTACTTTCGATGGTGATCTTTATCTTAGTTTTATGAATGCCGTAACATAGAGCAATGATAAGAGAGAAATTCACATACCATGCTCCTTAATTTATGAGGTAATAAGTCGCTGATGTTTGCTAAACAGTGTGCCTCATTGGCTGTAGTGTTTATCGCTAAGAATGTTTAGGAATTCCCAACTTGGTTGCTGTTGTATGCTACATTTTGTAAGTTTGCATGCTAAACGATAATGCGATGAAATGTTAGGATGGTAACTTGAAGCCATAATTTCACCTCGCACAAGTGGGTGGGGAGAAGAATTACCTTATCTACTCTTCGTGCGTCTTCCAGTGGCTGATTATAGGGCACAACTAGAACCGTGTTGCCATATTATAGGAAGAACATCACAGGCCTGAATAAGATGCAGCAAAGGGCTTCACACCTGGCATCACATACCTGAGCTATATGGAGAGACTACAGAATGTTTTTGTTTCGACTAAAGAAGACTGAGAGGGGACCTTATTGAGATATTCAAGATCCTTAAAGGTATAGATCAGTTGAACCCTGAGAAACTGTTTACCATCTCTCTCAGAATGACAATGAGGGAACATCGGTTCTGGCAAGAAACCAATAGAGGAACATAGGTAGTGAACTGTGCATTCTGGTTTTGAACTTGCTCAGCCAGGTGTACTGGAATGGTTTTTCCGATTCTGCATATTCTAGTGTTCTTTTTTACATTAAGCCAAGAGATAGTATAACACGACAGAGGTTGGGGTGATCTTGGACCTGGCCTGGAGGCGGCGTAGGTTAAACAGCTTCCCACTGGTTCTGCAGTTTAGTTCCACTCCCGTGGGGAACTTGTTGACTGAGGTGGAGCATGGCAGCGAGGAAGATTGAGAAGAGGGTTGGAGCGATGACGCAGCCCTGTTTGACCCCCGTTCGGACGTGGATTGGGTCTGTCATGGAACCACTGGTAAGGATCACGGCCTGCATGTCATCGTGGAGCAGGCGAAGGATGTTGACAAACTTTTGAGGGCATCCAAAATGGAGGAAGACGCTCCATAAGCCCTCACGGTTGACAGTGTCAAAGGCCTTTGTAAGATTGAAAAAGGCCATATATAAGGGCTGGTGCTGCTCCCTGCATTTTTCCTGCAGCTGTCGCGCTGCAAAGATCATGTCCGTTGTGCCCCGTAGGGGACAAAATCCAAACTGTGATTCCAGGAGGAGCTCCTTGGCCACAGGGAGAAGACGGTTGAGAAGAACTCTAGTGACAACCTTCCCAGCGGCTGATAGCAGGGAGATTCCTCTGTAATTGCTGCAGTCGGACTTGCCCCCTTTTTAAAGATGGTCACGATCACTGCATCTCTGAGATCTCCCGGCATGCTCTCCTCCCTCCAAATGAGAGAGTTGAGGTCATGTATCCGCGCTAACAGGATATCCGCCTCTCCGCCATACTTTAGTGCCTCAGCAGGAATTCCATCCGCACCTGTAGCCTTGTTACGCGGACGACGCCTGCGTCTGCGCACAGTCTCAGGCTGAACTCCAGGATATAGTCGATGTATACACTGAGGCATGTGAAAGCATGGGCCTTACGCTTAACATCCGTGAGACAAAAGTCCTCCACCAGCCTGTCCTCGCCGCACAACACTGCCCCGCAGTCATTAACAATCACGGTGCGGCCCTCGACAACGTGGACCACTTCCCATACCTCGGGAGCTTTTTATCAGCAAAGGCAGACATTGATGCGGAGATTCAACATCGCCTCCAGTGCGCCAGTGCAGCCTTTGGCCGCCTGAGGAAAAGAGTGTTCGAAAAACAGACCCTCAAATCTACCACCAAGCTCATGGTCTACAAGGCTGTCCTAATACCTGCCCTCCTGTATGGATCAGAGGCATGGTTGATGTACAGAAGACCCCTCAAGTTGCTGGAGCTATATCACCAACGATGTCTCCGCAAGATCCTGCAAATCCCGAGAGGACAGGCGCACCAACGTCAGTGTCCTCGCCCAAGTCAACATCCCCTGCATTGAAGCACTGACCATGCTCGGATCAGCTTCACTATGCAGGCCACACAGTTCACATGCAAGACACGAGGCTCCCTAAGCAATTGCTCTATGCGGAGCTCCTTCACGGCAAACAAGCCAAAGGTGGGCAGAGGAAACGTTATAAGTTCACCTTCAAAGCCTCCCTGGTAAAGTGCGACATCACCATTGACACCTGGGAGTCCCTGGCCTAAGACCGCCCTAGGTGGAGAAAGTGCATCTTCGAATCTCAACGCCGTGAACGTGAAGAGGTCAGGCGCAGGCAGTGGAAGGAGCATACGGCACATCGGTCCCACCCCCCCCCCCCCCCCCGCTTCCCCTGATGAATGTCTGTCCCACCTGTGACAGGGTCTGTGGCTCTCGCATTTGACTGTTCAGCCACCAAAGAATTCACTTTAGGGGCTCAAGTTTTGGCTCGAGTTGCTCCTATTTTTTTGGAGCAACTAATTTAGTATGGAGTATCTTAGAAATTGCAATTCTCGGCATTTAGTTTGCTCCAATTCTAGTGAGTGAGAATAGTTTTGTTTTAGAACAGTTTTTTTTTTCAAAAGCGGGTGTGACCAGCCACTTATGCCTGTTTTGCAAGTTTCGGCAGCGAAAACTTACTCTAAACTAACTTAGAATTTAGCAAGTGTAGATTTTTGTACGCTCAGGAAAAACCTTGCCTACGTTTTTAGGAATTATGCGCACGGAACGAAAGATGGGGGGGGGTTGGAGGGAAGTTAGGGGATTTTACAAGCATTAAAAACTTCTCTTTTACCAATAAAGGGCCGTCATCAATAATAAATGAAAAATAAATCAGTTAAAAAATAAATTACATTTTCCTACCTCTCTGAAGCAGCGGCAGCAGGCCGGTAGAGTTCGGCCAGAGGATAGGGGATGGGGGCGGCGTGTAAGCACCGGGAGGAAGAGAGAGACAGCCAACCAGCAAGTTTGAAAGTTTATAAACATAGAAAATAGGTGCAGGAGTAGGCCATTCGGCCCTTCGATCCTGCACCGCCATCCAATGAGTTCATGGCTGAACATGCAACTTCAGTACCCCATTCCTGCTTTCTCGCCATACCCCTTGATTCCCCCTAGTAGTAAGGACTACATCTAACTCCTTTTTGAATATATTTAGTGAATTGGCCTCAACAACTTTCTGTGGAAGAGAATTCCACAGGTTCACCACTCTCTGGGTGAAGAAGTTTCTCCTCATCTCGGTCCTAAATGGCTTACCCCTGGTTCTGGACTTCCCCAACATTAATAAGAACATAAGAATTAGGAACAGGAGTAGGCCATCTAGCCCCTTGAGCCTGCTCCGCCACCCAACAAGATCACGGCTGATCTGGCCGTGGACTCAGCTCCACTTACCCGCCCGCTCCCCATAACCCTTAATTCCCTTATTGGTTGAAAATCTATCTATCTGTGATTTGAATATATTCAATGAGCTAGCCTCAACTGCTTCCTTGGGCAGAGAATTCCACAGATTCACAACCCTCTGGGAGAAGAAATTCCTTCTCAACTCGGTTTTTAATTGGCTCCCCCGTATTTTGTGGCTGTGCCCCCTAGTTCTAGTCTCCCCGACCAGTGGAAACAACCTCTCTGCCTCGATCCTGTCTATCCCCTTCATTATTTTAAATGTTTCTATAAGATCAACCCTCATCCTTCTGAACTCCAAGGAGTAAAGACCCAGTCTACTCAATCTATCATTATAAGGTAACCCCCTCATCTCCGGAATCAGCCTAGTGAATTGTCTCTGTACCCCTTCCAAAGCTAGTATATCCTTCCTTAAGTAAGGTGACCTAAACTGCACGCAGTACTCCAGGTACAGCCTCACCAATACCCTGTACAGTTGCAGCAGGACCTCCCTGCTTTTGTACTCCATCCTTCTCGCAATGAAGGCCAACATTCCATTCGCCTTCCTGATTACCTGCAAACTAACTTTTTGCGATTCATGCACAAGGACCCCCAGGTCCCTCTGCACCTCAGCATGTTGTAATTTCTCCCCATTCAAATAATATTCCCTTTTACTGTTTTTTTTTCCCAAGGTGGATGACCTCACATTTTCCGACATTGTATTCCATCTTCCAAACCTTAGCCCATTCGCTTAACCTATCCAAATCTCTTTGCAGCCTCTCTGTGTCCTCTACACAACCCGCTTTCCCACTAATCTTTGTGTCATCTGCAAATTTTGTTACACTACACTCTGTCCCCTCTTCCAGGTCATCTATGTATATTGTAAACAGTTGTGGTCCCAGCACCGATCCCTGTGGCACACCACTAACCACCGATTTCCAACCCGAAAAGGACCCATTTATCCCGACTCTTTGCTTTCTGTTAGCCAGCCAATTCTCTATCCATGCTAATACATTTCCTCTGACTCCACGTACCTTTATCTTCTGCAGTAACCTTTTGTGTGGCACCTTATCGAATGCCTTTTGGAAATCTAAATACACCACATCCATCGGTACACCTCTATCCACCATGCTCGTTATATCCTCAAAGAATTCCAGTAAATTAGTTACACATGATTTCCCCTTCATGAATCCATGTTGCGTCTGCTTGAATGCACTATTCCTATCAAGATGTCCCGCTATTTCTTCCTTAATGATAGCTTCAAGCATTTTCCCCACTACAGATGTTAAACTAACTGGCCTATAGTTACCTGCCTTTTATCTGCCCCCTTTTTTAAACAGGCATTACATTAGCTGCTTTCCAATCCGATGGCACCTCCCCAGAGTCCAGAGAATTTTGGTAGATTATAACGAATGCATCTGCTATAACTTCCGCCATCTCTTTTAATACCCTGGGATGCATTTCATCAGGACCAGGGGACTTGTCTACCTTGAGTCCCATTAGCCTGTCCAGCACTACCCCCCCTAGTGATAGTGATTGTCTCAAGGCCCTCCCTTCCCACATTCCCGTGACCAGCAATTTTTGGCATGGTTTTTGTGTCTTCCACTGTGAAGACCGAAGCAAAATAATTGTTTAAGGACTCAGCCATTTCCACATTTCCCATTATTAAATCCCCTTTCTCATCTTCTAAGGGACCAACATTTACTTGAGTCACTCTTTTCCGTTTTATATATCGGTAAAATCTTTTACTATCTGTTTTTATGTTTTGCGCAAGTTTACATTCGTAATCTATCTTCCCCTTTATTGCTTTCTTAGTCATTCTTTGCTGTCGTTTAAAATTTTCCCAATCTTCTAGTTTCCCACTAACCTTGGCCACCTTATACGCATTGGTTTTTAACTTGACACTCCTTTATTTCCTTGGTTATCCACAGCTGGTTATCCCTTCTCTTACCGCCCTTCTTTTTCACTGGAATATATTTTTGTTGCGCACTATGAAAGAGCTCCTTAAAAGTCCTCCACTGTTCCTCAATTGTGCCACCGTTTAGTCTGTGTTTCCAGTCTACTTTAGCCAACCCAGCCCTCATCTCATTGTAGTCCCCTTTGTTTAAGCATAGTACGCTCGTTTGAGACACAACTTCCTTACCCTCAATCTGTATTACAAATTCAACCATACTGTGATCACTCATTCCGAGAGGATCTTTTACTCGGAGATCGTCTATTATTCCTGTCTCATTACATAGGATCAGATCTAAGATAGTTTGCTCCCTTGTAGGTTCTGTAACATACTGTTCTAAGAAACAATCCCGTATGCATTCTATGAATTCCTCCTCAAGGCTACCCCGTGCGATTTGATTTGACCAATCGATATGTAGGTTAAAATCCCCCATGATTACTGCCGTTCCTTTTTCACATGCCTCCATTATTCCCTTGATTATTGTCCGCCCCACTGTGAAATTATTATTTGGGGGCCTATAAACTACACGCAACAGTGACTTTTTCCCCTTACTATCTCTAATCTCCACCCACAATGATTCAACATTTTGTTCATTAGAGCCAATATCGTCTCTCACAACTGCCCTGATATCATCCTTTATTAACAGAGCTACCCCACCTTCTTTCCCTTCTTGTCTATCTTTCCGAATTGTCAGATACCCCTGTATGTTTAATTCCCAGTCTTGGCCACTCTGCAACCACGTTTCTGTAATGGCTACCAAATAATACCCATTTGTAATGATTTGTGCCGTCAACTCATTTACTTTATTTCGAATGCTGCGTGCGTTTAGGTAGAGTGTTTTAATGCTGGTTTTTAAACCATGATTTTTAGTTTTGACCCCTCCTGCAGCTCTTTTATATTCATACATAATGTCCCTTCCTATAACCTTGTGGTTTACACTTACCCCAGTGCTATTCTGCTCTGTTGCCTCCTGCCTTTTGCATTCTTTCTTGGGGTCCTTTTCATCTGAGCTCTCACCCACTCTAACGAGCTGAGAGCCCTCTCCTGGGTTCCCATCCCCCTGCCAAGCTAGTTTAAAGCCCTCCCAACCGTACTATCAAAAATTTAATTTGTACTTCAAGTATGGATGCTGCATTATCAACACCACGGATTATGCAATGGTTCTCCATCAATTCGCTGCATAGGAGAGAATTGATTAGAGCTCACCGCACCAGGAACGTCATAGCCCGTAGACTGATTGGCAGGAGGCCATACCCACTTCGGCAATATCGAGTCAGACATTCGTACCTGGACATGAACGAGGCTGATTGTGTCAAAAGGCTGCGTTTCCGCAGAGAAGTTGTCGTTGAGATCTGTGATATGCTGAGAGCAGATTTATAGCCGAGAAGCAGAACGCCGACTGCCTTGTCTGTTGAAGTGAAGGTTATAGCTGCACTTTCCTTCTATGCCTCGGGATCGTTTCAAGCTACAACTCGAGATGTGTGCGCCATCTCTCTTTGTGCAATAACTGCCTGTGTTTACCAGGTCACGGCTGCACTGTATATGCGCGGAGGAATGACTTCATCAAGTTCCCAATGGCCAAGCAATGCATGACAGGGTTGTGGGCTTCTCCAGGATTGCTGGCTTCCCAAAGGTGCAGGCTGCATTGATTGTACCCACATCACCTTGCGAGCACCTGTGGAGGATTTCGAGCAGTACAGGAACAGAAAAGGTTTCCACTCCATTAATGTGCAGCTCATGTGACCACAAGCAGCGCATTATGTCAGTCGATGCAAGATACTCTGACAGCACCCATGATGCGTTCATCCTACGCGACAGCGTTATCTGACATGTTTCAGCAGCAGCCAGAAGGACAGAGATGGGTACAGCCTCGCCACCTGGCTCATGACGCCCCTACATGTGACACGGACGGAAGCTGACCATCAATACGACATGGCACACATTGCGACGCGCAACATCATAGGCGTCTATGGCATCTTGAAACAGCATTTCCGATGCCTGGACCATTCCGAAGGCCACTTGCAATACTCCCCTGAGATTGTCGGTCACTTCACTGTTGTGTGCTGCATGCTCTATAACTTAGCCATCATGAGGCAACAGGAGCTGGTAGTGGAACCAGAAGACCCACATGACGGTCCAGTGCCTGATGATAGTAATTTGGAAGAGCAGGATGAGGATGATGACGACGATCAGGAAAGCATGCAAGTGCCTGATGCCAGAGGAGAGCGTGCTCCTTTAACGATTGCTTGAGCCCTGCACCAGCAGCTCATCCGTGAACGCTTCAATTACTGATGCCTGAGGGCACAGCGACAACTCTTACGTATGTTTCTATGACATGTTTATTTTTTGGAGTTGTCCCTATGTTGTGTTGTGTTAATGGAACATGATTCAGTTTTAATGTAAAAATATTTTATTGAAAAGTTCACGTTAGTGTAATAAAATATTTCTTGTATCAAACTTTACTTTAATATGCCTCTTTAAGATCACTTAAAAACTTTAAGATCACTTATAAGTTGTAAAGTTGCAAAACTTACAAAACAATTTCAATTTGAAAAAAGTTACTACACTTACATCAAGAACAAGAACAAAAGCAGCAAAGAAAGGCTGCAACCATCTTTCATCCACTTCTCGGTAAATGTTCACTTCTTCATGGGGTTGTAATCTGATTGGCCGGGATGTGTGCCCTTATTACAGCAGCTACCTCCATGAGGGCCTGTGCCGTCACTTACATGCCTTCCCTGACAGCCTGTGTTGTCACTTGCACTCCCTCTGACATTCCCTCCCTCATTTCCCATGTCATTACTGCTATTTCTCCCGTCAGTACCGTTACCTCTTCACCCACTGCACTGACGCTGCCCATGAGTGATCGGGTAAGGTCATTGCTCTCCACACCCAATGCCACAACCTGAGCCACATCTGTTGCATGCTACATCTCAGGAGAGCATGTTTCGAATCTCCTCCTCCTCTGCCTGGGTCTGCCTCGCTGCACCACTCCAGTGAGAGCCGAGGGCTGGGATGGTGGGGCAGTGGGTGTAAATGCTGCATTACACCAGCAGCACCACTGGGACCCGCAACGTCGGAATCTGAAACCATAGAATGTGGAACCAGAATCTATGCAAGGGTTTGAAACACTGATGTCCATTGATGTGGGCTCATAAATATTAAGTTCTAAGGTCTCCCCTGAAGACATTTCAGTCAACGCCTGCAGCTACCCTTGGTCTGGATTGTCCGCATTTGGTTCTTCTGGTGGTTCTTCTGTATGTTCAGGATCTTCTGTAAAATATATCAGAACACTCAAATGTTTAGCAGCACAGGAGGGGGCAGGATGGGTAGCATGAGTACTCTCACACATAGCAGGCCAGGCAGCAGGTTGATTTGAAGGGCCACGATGCATTTTCAGGACTTACCCTCTCCCTCGCCTGTGGGCCCAGCTTGTGCAGTACTGATTGTTTTTCTCCAGGTACGACTCATAGCAGCGACCCTCTGTCCCAAGGGTGTCAGTTGGTGCAGATTTGGCAGGCCTCCTTCTGTTCAAGTTCTTTCCTTTTTGTTGTGGGCCAATTTCTTCTGCAAAGATTAAAATATAACTTTTTACAGAGTGCGTTTTTCTGCAGGGTGGGATATATACAGATAGTCACATTTACAATTTAGATTCCAGTGAAAAATGAAAATATTATTTACACTAACTACTTGACCAAGGTCGTGCCATTTCTTTTTACACTGGCTTCCAGATCTCCTGGTATGCACCACTGCGCCGTAATCTTCTGCAACTTGGTTCCAGCAGTTTTTCATTTCTTTGGGTAGCACTTTTGTATGACCACTGTTGCTGGTACCCAGCTCCTGCCATCTCTGCTCAATGACATTCACTAGTGTCTCCACTTCCTCATGCAAGAAATTCTTCGTTCTTGGTGGACGTTGTTCCATTGCTGTATTGAATTGACACTCTGATTTTTCAAAACACGCAGTCTTTATTTTGCATGCATCTATGCAGCACTTATTCTGGAAGTTTAGCAGCAACAAACAGCACTCACTGGGCTCAAGTTTCGGACCCCCGCGAAAACGGCGCACATCGGAGAGGCCCACCTAATTTGTAGAATAAAAATTGCGCCGAATACTTACCTCGCGATTCTCCGATAGCTGTAGGCCCATTTCTAGCTCGGCGCGGCGCAGCAGGAGCTGCTGGGGGCAGAGCTACAGCCCTGCGCCAAAAGATGCGCGCATGCGCAGTAGCTCCCGGCCCTCCCAGCGTGTCCCGTCTCCCGGGTGACTACCCTATCCCTGGCCAAAGGGACGTCGCCCCCTATCCCCGGCCGAGTGGCATGACACATCTTATCTCGTCGTTGGCGGGGCCCGCCCTCTCGCTGGGGGTGGGCCTCGCCTGAAGAGTTGGCGGCGGCGGCAGCATCGGCTGTGTGCGTGCCCCGCCCGAAGTCCTTGGTGGGGCCCGTTCAGCTTCTCTCTTTTCCCTCTTCCCCCCCCCCCTGCCCCTTGTTCATCGCCCCTCCCCCCTTGTTCATCTTCCCTCCCCCCTCTTGTTCATCTCACCCCCTCCCCCCCCTTGTTCATCTCCCCTTCTCAACCCCTCCCCCCCTTGTTCATCTCCCCTCCCCCCCCTGTTCATCTCCTCCCCTCCCCCCCCCCCCGTTCATCTCCCCTCTTCACCCCCTCCCCCCCCCTTAGTCATCTCCCCTCCACAACCCCTTCCCCCCCTTGTTTATCTCCCCTCCCCCCCCCTTGTTCATCTCCTCTCCTCAACCCCTCCCCCAAACATCTCCCCCTCCCCGTACATCTCCCCCTCCTCCCCCCCCGTTCATCTCCTCCTCCCCCCGTTTATCCTCCCCCTCCCCCCGTTCATCTCCCCCTCCCCCCGTTTATCCTCCCCCCCCCCCCCCCCATTCATCTTCCCTTCCCCCCCTTCTTTCCCCTCTTTCCCCCCCCCCCCCCACTTCTCTCCGGTGCTGCAGTCGGTGAGTAGAAATAATTATTTATTGTGATTTTTTTTTTAAACATTTTATTAATTTTTTTGGATTGATTTATTGATTTAGTTATCATTTATTATTGATGATGGCTCTTTATTTGTAAAAGTGAAGTGTTTCATGTTTGTAAACCCCCCCCATCTCTCGTTCCCTACGCCTGATTTCTAAGTGTAGGCAAGGTTTTTCTGAGCATACAAAAATCTACACTTACTCCATTCTAAGTTAGTTTGAAGTAAGTTTTTGCTGCCTAAACTTGCAAAACCAGGCGGAAGTGGCTGGACAGGCCCCCCTTTGGAAAAAAAAATTTGTTCTAAAATGAAACTATTCTAACTCACTAGAACTGGAGCAAACTATATGCCGAGAATTGCAATTTCTAAGATGCTCAATTCTAAACTAGTTGCTCCAAAAAAATAGGAGCAACTCAGGCCGAAACTTGAGCCCACTGATTCCAGCAGGTGATTTCTTCCACAGTACTGCTAACCGCACTCCTTCAGGCACAAAAAAATCAGTCAGAAGCCTTTGCACAGCTCCACAAAACCAAAAATCACCCTTCTGCATGTACCTTTAAAAATGGCCGATTGCCAATGTTTCTCTGCCACTGCGCATGCGCGCATGCTCCAGCGCGCATGTGCAAGGCTGCCGGCACTAAAAATGGCGCTGGGCCCTAGCCCCGCCCCCCTTCTGGCAGTTCTTCGTCGCAACGCCTTGGCCCCGCCCCCAGCAGCTCCTGCTGCACCGTACCGACCTGGAAAGGGCCCAAAAAATGTCGAAGAATACCGAGGTTAGTAATGGGCGCACTTTATGTTCCAGAAAATAGGCGTACCTCTTGGAGGTGCGCCGTTCTGCAGGACAGCCGAAACTTGGGCCCTAGGAGTGGAAGCAAGTCTTCCTCGATTCCGAGGGACTGCCGATGATGATGAGTATAACACACAGTGCAGGTAGAAAAGGAGGCAGAAGTAGTACATAACAAAACGTTACTTGGATAGCCATTGATTTGCTTTTCACGATTACAGGAACATTAGGAACAGGAGGAGGCCATAGAGCCCCTCGGGCCTGCTCCGCCATTCATAGCTGATCTGCACCTCAACTCCATTTACTTACCATTGCTCCATATTCTTTGATACCCTTACCTAACAAAAATCTATCTCTCTGTCTTGAAAACTCCAAATGTCCTTGCATCCAGAGTCTTTTTGGGGAGGAATTCCAAACTTCTACTTTCTTTATGGAAAAAATGCTTCTAAATTTTGCTCCTGAATGTCCCAGCTCTAATTTTACTGTGTTGTCCAACTTGTGTCCCACGGAGTTTCACTGTCAATAAATCTGTTTTACAGCATTCGATGAGTTGGTTGAAGCTTATGAAGAACAGGCCAGAGGCTTGCTTGATGGCGGTGTTGACCTCCTCCTGGTGGAGACCATTTTTGATACAGCAAATGCAAAGGTAGCAGACATACCAAATCCTATTCAATGTTGAAATCATCATAAAGAAAATGCTGCAGCTATTTACTCATTTTGGCTTTAATTTTAAATCCTGCTGTTTTGAATTCCATGCTGCTTTAGGAAATCACATCAAAACAATGTAATTTTCTTTTAACCTTGGTAAAATATAGTGCCTGCCATGATCTCAGGAGGTACCATTGCACTTCATACCCAGTAAAGTACTTTGAAATGTAGGGAAACGAGGCAGCTAATTTGCACACAGCAAGGTTCCACAAACAGCAATGAGATAAATGACCAGATAGTCTGTTTTTGATGGGGGTTACTTGAGGGATAAATGAGGACATGAAAAGAACTTCCCTGTTCTTCGAATAATGGGCCGTGATCTTTTATGTCATCCTGAGAGGACAGATGAGACCTCGGTTTAATGTCTCGTCCGAAAGACAATGGGCTGGAATTTGCGGTCAGAGGCGTACCTCTGGAGTATGCCTCCACCCCGAAAAGAAAAGAAAATCTGAACCGACCTTATGTCTCCTGGGCTTTGGAGACTGTGGGTCCTGGGCTTGTAGGCGTATGCCTGTGTAAAGGCCCAGGGACGCAGGCGGTTCGGAAGCATCTCTGGGATCACGTGGGCCAGTTCCTCCTATCGGCAAGGAGGATTTCTCATATGTTTATGGGGATTCCATTAACGTATGTTATGGGCATTCCATTTATGAACGGAATCCCTATAAGCATGAAATCAATTCCCAAATAATTAAATAATTTACACAACTGGAATAAAAATACATTTTCCCATTTGCAAATTCAATTAGAAGTTCCTTTAACGAAGCATTCACAAAAGTTTAATTTTTTGAAAAATAATAAACATTTAATCTGAGCCAAAATTTACATAAACTAATTTTAAATGTTTGTGGCTGTTTTTTTTTTTTATTTTTAAGTTTTTAATTTAACAGTTAATATTAACCCTTACGCTGGTGAAAGCCCGCTTGTGCCAGACGTAAGGGTTTTGTGGATATTTTCTGGGCAGTAGTTGGACAATTGCGCCAACGAAAGTGATTTTTGGGTTGGATCCTATGATCTGTCAAGGCGAACCATGACAGATTACAAGTTCCGGGTTTTCGCGCACAAAGGCTTACTCCGGGCCATTACCTCCAATAGTGCAGCACTCCCTCAGTATTGTACTGTAGTGCCAGCCTAGATTTTGTGCTCAAGTGTGGAGTGAGGCATGAAGCCACGACTACCTGACTCGGGCAGGAGTGCTCCCACTGAGCCAAAGAAAAATAAAAAAAAATTATTTCACAGGTTGGCACTTAGAATTTTAATTTGAGTACCTTTTTAATAAGCTGAACACTCTTAATAGTGTTGATTTCATTATGATTTTTCATGTATTTTATTTAGATTCCAGCAGGCATCATTGGGTACTGATCAGGAGACAGTACCTTGTCTGAATTTATTTCCCTCTCTATTCCTAACCCAGAGGCACTGGGGTCAATTGTAACACCACAATTGGTGAACCAGTTGATCTAAGCACAGACTGAGGATTATTTCTGTTCTGTATGGCTCAGTTAATGACCAGATATTTGGTGGAGGAATGCATTATGCCGTTTTTAATTCCAGAGCGACACAGCCACGGTCTGCAGAAGGTTAGCAAGCCCTCATAATCCACTGATTTATAATAATACTTTGTTTTGTTAATGGTACATGTTCTTTTCACAGGCTGCCTTGTTTGCCATTCAGCAGTTGTTTGCTGAGCAGTATGAGCCCAGACCTATTTTTGTAAGTATAAAATACAGTTGCATTTTTCCACTTTCCATCTCTTTCCCTCCCGCCCCCCTCTAGTAACCTTGTTTTGTAGCTAACTAGTTTCATTTATTTGTAATGCAACAGATTTCCGGAACAATTGTAGATAAGAGTGGACGCACCCTTTCTGGTCAGACAGGAGAAGCGTTTGTCATCAGTGTATCCCATGTGGAGCCACTTGGGTAAGATCATTGGTTGTCAGCCAAGATGGAACCAAAGTATACTTTTTAGCAGTGCAAAGAATTTGTTCAACAGAAGTCAGTGACACATAGAAAGAGGAGTAAGCGTTTTGGATACATTTTTATTGCACCAATCATATGGAGTTCCACAATAAAAATAGAAAATGTTGGAAACACTCAGCAGGTCAGGCAGTATCTGTGGAGAGAGAAACAGAGTTAACGTTTTAGGTCGATGATCTTTCATCAGAACACAAAAATAAGACAAGCTGCAAGAGTGTTCAGTGTTGTACTGCAGTTTGTTGTAATCTGTTCTTGACTATATAAGGTGCCCGAGTTTTACTCTTGAAGTTTGTTCTTCAAATACTTCAAGTATAACATGATCCTAACCACCTGTTAGACTATCTGGAATATGCAGCAACTGTACAACCTGCACAACATGATGGAATCTGACACATGCATTTCTAATGATGCCCAAGAACATTCTTTGTAGTTCAATTGGGTAATGTTTTAAGGTGCAAACGGGGACTTTTAATTCTTTACTGCACCAATGTCTATGATCAGTGTATCCAGTGGTGCATTAATAACATGAGTTGCCTCTTTGTTTGCACTAATTTTAACCTTTTAAGTACAGTGACATTTGAAAGGCACCCTGAAAGTCTGTAGAAGAGTTGATGGGGTGTTCTCAAGGTTTGACTGAAAAGTTATGGGTACGTAACTCGATAAGAGACTCAATCGACAGCCAGCTGTTGGATATTGCTGTCCTCTAAACACTTGTGTGACATGTTTTTGCAAATTTCTGCAACAGAAAGAGCTTTCTGTCTTTGTGGACAAATAGAATGGACACTCTCGGGCATTTTTACATGTGTAAGCAATTTCCAGAACACGACTTGACTTCTCGTTGCTAATGATCATTAAAGTTGCTTTTTTACTGATTTCTGTTTCCCCCCCCCCAACCCATCCCCCTATTTCAATAAATTCCCTGATTTGCTTTCTGGTTGGTGGATCGACAAGAGTGCTTGTCTCCCAATTTTATTTTATTTTTTTCTCTGCAGAAAATCAGGTCCAGAGATGGACACATGAACTGGAATTCAGGGTTTCCTTTTAATAAGGCGATCTGAATCTTCTTGGCCCTGAGTCATGCTTCCTGAGTCATGACCCAAGCGCTGCACAGACTTTGTCAGTCTTATGGAGATAACAGAAGAGTTCGTTAATCCTGATAATTTTGTGGTCTTCTCTGACTACCATAGGCAAAAAACTCTCAAATCAGTGGTAGATAATTGCCCCGATATTTACCGAGAAGCATGTTTGGAGAGTGGGAGGGGGAGGCGGGGGTAGGTGGCGAGGAGTTATGGATAGGAAATCCGGTAATACACATTTCCCAAATGTCCTGCATCGCGGGGGGGGCGGGTTGGCGAGTTGGTCCCGGGGTAAGATGGTGGTTGCAGATGGGGTAGAACATGGTCGGGCGGGGAGGGGTTTTAGATGGTGGTCATGAGGGGGGTGGGGCAGGGCACGGTTGTAGAGCATGGATGGGGGGGGGGGGGGGGTGCGAGATGGTAGTTAGTTGGGAGGTGTAGAGCGTGGTCCTGGGGGCCGTCGAGCGTGGTCGGTGAGGGAGGGGGTGAGATTGCGACGGGGGCGGATCGGACAAATTGCAGTGGGGTTTACTGGGTATCTTGTTGGAGAGGGGTGGGATCGAGGGGGAAACGCACTGCTCCTCCTGGCCCACAAGTAGGGCTGTAAAGGTACTTACCTTATAGATCCAGCTCGTCTCACCTCCTTTTACCTGCTGGGTTTCCCAAGGCCCAGAAAACCCATCACCCTTAAAAGCTTTTGATGACTGACCCGCCTACTGAGAGAGGCTTGGTCGCCGAGCCTCCATCCCGCATCCGTTAAAACCGGGAATTGGGCGGTTTGAGGCCAGTTGGGTTCGGATTTGAAATTTAAAAGTTTTTAACTTTCCACCCGACCCAAACCCACAAGAGGGTATTGAAGTTAGCAAAAAAAAAACTAAAGGCAGCAGATTAGGTCAGGTTGCAGAGTGTTCAAATTGTGTGCAGTTGACGTAGATGCTTGCAGAGAATGCATAAAGGAGCACGTGGCTGAGAGATGAATATCTCTCAGCCTCTTACTGTTACATGGCTCCAACATCAGACCATTGTTCACTCTGAAGTACTGTTAATGTTTGAAATTTTACTTTTGTGCACTGTTTTTGGGAAGGTAGTTTTTGTCCTTAACAAGAGGTAGTTGGCCAACTGACTCTGCTGAAAACACTTAACATGTCTTGATGCTTTGTTTCTTGTGTCGCCTGACCTTCTCATGTTAAATTTCCTAACTGAAAGTAATGAGAAAAATGTTAGCATTCACACTTGCTGTTCAGAAAAATGGGGATGAACATGACATTGTGAGTGAATACCTTGGTGTCCTGTGCTCGTCAGCCCAGCTATTAATTTTTGCTTGATGATTCTGGGGGAACATATTGACCAGTAGCAATGCCATCAACCTAACCAAGAAATCATTGTGAAAGTGATGAGGTTCTGACTGACAAAATTAAGGACCAATTAGTTGGTAATGTTGATAACTTCAGTTTTCAGAGAATTACTCTATGCTGTGAAACTCAAGTGCAAGCTTCTCTGCAACAGAGTCAGAAGCACAATTTCTGTTTATGGCTGTTTTAGAGAAGCCGGCACTTGTGTTAACAGATTGGATTTTTAGCTCTTCCACAAATAATGACAGTTACTACATGTGCAAATATAACTTTCAAACAGTACGATCTTGTGTAGCAAGAAGTAGCAGCTGTGAATTCAGACTCGGCTACTTGACTGCAGTTTGGCTACGTGTGAAGCAAAATGACATTTGCTTTGCATCTCTTACCTTGCTTGTCTGCATTTTGCTGTTTCTCATGCAAAAGATACTTCCAAAATGGCGACTGCAAAGCAGTTCATCATTACTGCTGGTGGAGTCTTCGAATGAGAAAAGAGCTTTATGAGATTTGTGAAGAGACCCACGTGGAATGTAGCCTGCCAATTGTGGTCGCCACGAGATGATGCCGTTTGTATTTAACTTCAAAAGACCTGTAATGCTTTAATGCATCTTTTAGATAAATCCGAGTTTCTCAGCAGAGAGAGACCATTCTTTGATAACGCTAGCAGTTACTCAAGAATCCAGATAAATTCTGCAGACACCACTGGAATTTGTAATAAAAACTCTTGGCTGTTGCATGAGATGCAAGCATTCTATCCTTTTTCTGAAAGCCAAAATTCTGATGAATACTGATGTTCATCACATTCTGCTCAGCTGAACTTAACACAACAGAGAAGAATTGCTCAAATTCCATTATTATTAACTGTGCAGTCAAGACTGCTGAGGGAGTTTGTCTTTTGTTGGGAGCTGTCTAGTCTGCAAAATTGTAATATTTTAACGATCGCCCTCTTTGTGGCTCATGGTAAAAGCAAAGCAAAACTAGAAAGCGAGTTCCACACCTAACTGGGTATGTCTGGTGCAGACAATGAAAACATTGCTCTTTTTCGCAGTTTCTGATGAAACTATGAACAATTTCTCATGTCGTAATGTGATATATTTTCCTTTAGCATAGGATTAAATTGTGCTTTGGGAGCTGTGGAAATGAGGCCATTCATAGAAGCAATTGGAAAATGCACAACTGCCTATGTTTTATGCTACCCTAATGCAGGTTAGTACCTCATGTTTTATATATAGTATGATAGAACTTAAGAACATAAGAATTAGGAACAGGAGTAGGCCATCTAGCCCCTCGAGCCTGCTCCGCCATTCAACAAGATCATGGCTGATCTGGCCGTGGACTGGGCTCCACTTACTCGCCCGCTCCCCATAACCCTTAATTCCCTTATTGGTTAAACATCGATCTATCTGTGATTTGAATATATTCAATGAGCTAGCCTCAACTGCTTCCTTGGGCAGAGAATTCCACAGATTCACAACCCTCTGGGAGAAGAAATTCCTTTTCAACTCGGTTTTAAATTGGCTCCCCTGTATTTTGAGGCTGTGCCCCCTAGTTCTAGTCTCCCCGACGAGTGGAAACAACCTCTCTGCCTCGATCTTGTCTATCCCTTTCATTATTTTAAATGTTTCTATAAGATCACCCCTCATCCTTCTGAACTCCCAACGAGTAAAGACCCAGTCTACTCAATCTATCATCATAAGGTAACCCCCTCATCTCCGGAATCAGCCTAGTGAATCGTCTCTGTATCCCCTCCAAAGCTAGTATATCCTTCCTTAAGTAAGGTGACCAAAACTGTACTCCAGGTGCGGCCTCACCAATACCCTGTACAGTTGCAGCAGGACCTCCCTGCTTTTGTACTTCATCCCTCTCGCAATGAAGGCCAACATTCCATTCGCCTTCCTGATTACCTGCTGCACCGGCAAACTAACTTTTTGGGATTCATGCACAAGGACCCCCAGGTCCCTCTGCACCGCAGCATGTTGTAATTTCTCCCCATTCAAATAATATTCCCTTTTACTGTTTTTTTTCCAAGATGGATGACCTCACATTTTCCGACATTGTATTCCATCTTCCAAACCTTAGCCCATTCGCTTAACCTATCTAAATCTCTTCGCAGCCTCTGTGTCCTCTGCACAACCCGCTTTCCCACTAATCTTTGTGTCATCTGCAAATTTTGTTACACTACACTCTGTCCCCGCTTCCAGGTCATCTATGTATATTGTAAACAGTTGTGGTCCCAGCACCGATCCATTTGGCGCACCACTAACCACCGATTTCCAACCCGAAAAGGACCCATTTATCCTGACTCTCTGCTTTCTGTTAGCCAGCCAATTCTCTATCCATGCTAATACATTTCCTCTGACTCCGCGTACCTTTATCTTCTGCAGTAACCTTTTGTGTGGCACCTTATCGAATGCCTTTTGGAAATCTAAATACACCACATCCATCGGTACACCTCTATCCACCATGCTCGTTATATCCTCAAAGAATTCCAGTAAATTAGTTAAATATGATAAATCTGTATCAAAGAAGCAGGATAGTAAACTATGAATGATTTCATGGCAAACATACACAGTATGTAGCCTCAAACATTCTTAACATAATTGATGTGTATTTACATTCTGAATTCCTCACTAGTGTCATATAATTTTTGCATTATTCAGAAAAGTCCCGCAGACATCCATTTGAGAAAACTACCTATCCCCACTTTATTCAGTGAGTAATGGCCCATACTGACCATGGAGCTCATAGATTTGATTCCAGGCCTGTGCTGAGTTAGCACTCTGCTGGGTTAGCAGTTGGGGTGCTAAGTGTCTTCAGCCTCCTTGTGTTAGAGAGGCAGTTTGACTTGGGTTCCTGGGCTCGTCGTTGAGGCTTAGACATAAATAATGTCTCCTTGGACAAGGCCCAGAAAGAAAGCACTTGCATTTATATAGTGCTTTATCACAGCCTTAGGCAATCGTAATACATTTTACAACCAGTAGATTACTTTTAAAGTGCAGTCACTTGTTTTGTAGACAGATATTGCAGCCAATTTGTGGACAACCAGGTCCTACAATCAACAAATTAATGAATGACCAGATAATCTGTTTTTGATGGTGTTGAGGGAGGAATGTTGACTGAGACACTGGGAAAAATCCCTGCTTCTGCTTGAATAGTGCCGGTGGACCTTTTACAATCACATGAGCAGAATGCAATGCTTTGGTTTGATCTTTTATTTAAAAGATGATACCTTTGGCAATGTACTCCCTCAGTACTGTACTGAAATTTCACTGTAGATTATATGCTCCTCAAGTCTCTAATGGTGCTTGAATCCATGAGATACCGGAGAGTGACTAGTGCTTGTGGAGCTCTAACCGAGCAATGAGCTAATGCACTCGGGAGAGAAGAGGAGGGGACAGAAGAACATTGGTTGGGGTGGTGGGGAGGTGATGGTGGAGGAAGCTACATATGGAGCTATTACACAGGAGCAACATCAGACAGGAAGATTTTCTCTCGTCCACAGAACCTGAATCTTTAAGTTTTTTTTAAAATTCTAAGCCTCCTAGCATTAACTAATGCTCCACCGTGCCTATGGAGAAATAGTGTAAATGAAGACTAGAAAAATAGAACTAGAGTAAAAGGCACCTGTCAATGATGGTATTTCTCCTTCAGCTAACCAATTAATGGAATAGTCTGGCTCAAGATTTATGTTGAGCCTAACATACGTCCATGTTTTTTTTAACTTTAGGCCTTCCCAACACGTTTGGAGACTACGACGAAACCCCTGAAGTCACTGCAAAACACCTGAAGGTACTGTTCATCACTGGTAGTCTAACCTCCAACTCGCAGTCACTTATATTCACTTGTGTGCTCCAAGTCCCCCATTTCAATTTTAGTCCCTTTTCTCATGCAGGGGTATGGTGAGATGGATCATGGCAGCGCAAGTGGCTGTTCTTCATGTATGGGCCTAAATAGTCAGCAGGATATGCGACAATCCTAGCTGAAAGCAATTCTGTCTTCTTCACATCTCCTTTCTAGCAATGGATGCTGATGAAAAGTGGAAATCTTGGCTGATTTTATTTCTCTTTAATTTTTTCCCTCCTTTTCTAACCTAACCTATACAATGTGTCCTCCTGAAAGGGAGTTATAGGCTTTACGTTTGTGGCCCTTTCTAGAGCTTGTGTCTGTTTCCTTCCGTTAAAGCTGACTTGTCCCGCAAACACAGAAAGAAAAGAACACATACAGTGATGCACAAGTCATCATCACAGGCAGTCCCTCGGAGTCGAGGATGACTTGCTTCTACACTAAAAGTGAGTTCTCAGGTGATTGAAGAGTCCAATGCGGGACCTACAGTCTGTCACAGGTGGGGTAGACAGTGGTTGAAGGAAAGGGTGTGTGGGGAGCCTGGGTTGACGCACGCTCTTTCCTCTGTCTATCCTTGGTTTCTGCTTGCTCTCGGTGATGAGACTCGAGGTGCTCGGTGCCCTCCCGGATGCTCTTCCTCCACTTTGGGCGGTCTTGGGCCAGGGATTCCCAGGTGTCGGTGGGAATATGTTGCACTTTATCAATGAGGCTTTGAGGGTGTCCTTGAAGCATTTCTCTGCCCACCTGGGGCTCGCTTGCCGTGTCGTAGCTCCCAGTAGAGTGCTTGCTTTGGGAGTCTTGTGTCGGGCATGCGGACGATGTGGCCCGCCCAACGGAGCTGTTCGAGTGTGGTCAGTGCTTCGGTGCTGGGCATGTTGGCTTGAGCGAGAACACTGACATTGGTGTGTCTATCCTGCCAATGGATTTGCAGGATCTTGCGGAGCCTGGGTTAACACACGCTCCTTCCGCTGTCTATCCTTGGTTTCTGCTTGCTCTCGGCGATGAGACTCGAGGTGCTTGGTGCCCTCCCAGATGCTCTTCCTCCACTTTGGGCGGTCTTGGACCAGGGATTCCCAGGTGTCGGTGGGGATATGTTGCACTTGCTGGTATTTCTCCAGCATTTTGAGGTGTCTGCTGTGTATAGTCCACGTATCTGAGCCATATAAGAGGGCGGGTATCACTACTGCCCTGTAGACCATAAGCTTGGTGCCAGATTTAAGGTCCTGGTCTTCAAACACTGTCTTCCGAAGGCTGCGCTGGCGCACTGTTGTTGGACCTCATCATCAATGTCTGCCCCTGCTGATATTAGGCTCCCGAGGTATGGAAAATGGTCCACGTTGTCCAAGGCCGTGTCACAGATTTTGCTAACCACAAGTGCTAATCATGCAGCAGGATCCTGTGTATCAGCTAACCAACATGCATTCAGTTAGGTTGTGTCAGAAGGTCTTGTTTGTGAAGCCCATTTAAGATTCAAGTGTGAATGCTGTTTCAGTTGTAAGTTGCAGCTTTTATTTGTGCCCTGCTGCAGCATGCAGCAAAGGGCTGTACAGTTGTATAAATACTCTTGTATCAGTACAATAAGCCTGCTGGGAGAAAGCTAACAGCGTACAAGGAACATGTTATGCCATATATATTTGTGGTAGCTACTTAGTCGAGGAAGCTGTTTTGTAGCATTACCATGGCAGCTTTGTTCCGGTCTGCCATTTTCTGCATTTGGGGCCTCGGTGTTGGTGACAGTTTTTACCCTGTTGGCTTTCTCCCAGCAGGCTTATTGTACCGGTCTTTTCTGTGGAGGTTGCCTTTTGGTGCCAAAAGGGACAGACCTCTTTTACACCTCTCTATCCAGTGTGATTTCTAGCTCAGCATCAGTGCATCTGGTGGTATGTGGACCAGAAGCCTCCTCCATGCAGGTGTTTTGGAATTATAATCTTTTACCTTACCAAATATCAGCTGTGGCTCAGTGGGTAGCACACTCGCCTCTGAATCAGAAGATTGTGGGTTCAAAGACTTGAGCACAAACATCTAGGCTGACACTCCAGTGCAGTGCTGAGGGAGCACTGCACAGTCAGAGGTGCCTTCAGGTGAGACTTTAAACCGAGGCCCCGTTTGCACGCTCAAGTGGAGCATACTATCCCATGACACTATTTCGAAGAGCAAGGGAATTATCCCTGATATCCTGGCCAATATTTATCCCTCAATCAACATAACTTAAAAAAAAAAACAGATTATGTGGTCATTGGCACATTACTGTTTGTGGGAGCAAAAGTATTTAATTGGTTGTAAAGCGCTTTGAGACGTCCGGTGGTCATGAAAGGCGCTATATAAATCCAAGTCTTTCTATTGCAGCAGAGCTCTTTAAATTAATCAACAGTGAACCTCGTGCGAACATTCCCCTAGGCAAATACAAAATAGGTTCTATGTGCAAATCCCAAGTATTTTGCATAAACAGCCATGCAAGAACATAAGAAATAGGAGCAGGAGTAGGCCGTATGGCCCCTCGAGCCTGCTCCACTATTCAATAAGATCATGGCTAATTTGATCTTGGCCCCAACTCCACTTTCCTGCCTGTTCCCATAACCCTTGACTCCCCTGTAGTTCAAGAATCTGTCTATCTCAGCCTTGAATATATTCAATGACTCAGCTTCCACAGTTCTCTGGGGTAGAGAATTCCAAAGATTCACGACCCTCCGAGAAGAAATTCTACCTTATCTACGTCTTAAATGGGTGACCCCTTATTCTGAAACTGTGCCCCCTAGTTCTAGATTCCCCCACGAGGGAAAATATCCTCTCAGCATCTACCCTGTCAAGCCCCCTCAGAATTTTATATGTTTCAATAAGATCACCTCTCATTCTTCTAAACTACAATAAGTACAGGCCCAACCTGCTCAACCTTTCCTCATACGACAACCCCTTCAAACGAGGAATCAACCTAGTGAACCTTCTCTGAACTGCCTCCAATGTAAGTATATCCCTCCTTTAAATAAGGAGACCAAAACTGTATGCAGTACTCTAGCTGTGGTCTCACTAACGTCCTGTACAGTTGTGCCAGTGCACCAACGTAGCCTTTGGCTGCCAGAGGAAAAGAGTGTTCGAAGACCAGACCCTCAAATCTACCACCAAGCTCATGGTCTACAGGGCTGTAGTAATACCCGCCCTTCTGTACGGCTCAAAGACATGGACCATGTACAGTAGACACCTCAAGTCGCTGGAGAAATACCACCAACGATGCCTCCGCAAGATCCTACAAATCCCCTGGGAGGACAGGCGCACCAACGTTAGTGTCCTCGACCAGGCCAACATCCCCAGCATTGAAGCACTGACCACACTTGATCAGCTCCGCTGGGCAGGCCACATTGTCCGCATGCCAGACACGAGACTCCCAAAGCAAGCGCTCTATTCTGAACTCCTTCATGGCAAACGAGCCAAAGGTGGACAGAGGAAATGTTACAAGGACACCCTCAAAGCCTCCCTGATAAAGTGCAACATCCCCACCAACTCCTGCGAGTCCCTGGCCAAAGACCACCCTAAGTGGAGGAAGTGCATCCGGGAGGGCGCTGAGCGCCTCAAGTCTCATCGCCGAGTGCATGCAGAAACCAAGCGCAGGCAGTGGAAAGAAAGTGCGGCAAATCTGTTTCACCCTCCCTTACCCTCAACGAATGTCTGTCCCACCTGTGGCAGGGACTGTGGCTCTCGTATTGGACTGTTCAGCCACCTAAGGACTCATTCTAAGAGTGGAATCAAGTCTTCCTCGATTCCGAGGGACTGCCTATGATGAAGATGTGCACTTGTTGCAGGACTTCTCTACCTTTATACTCCATTCCTATTGCGATAAAGGCCAACGTTCCATTTGCCTTCCTAATTACTTGCTGTACCTGCATGCTAACTTTTTGTGTTTCATATAGGAGGACAGCCAGATCCAAGCGCTGGCAGCAGAAGCCAATTTGGATTTGTTTATATTTATTCAAAGTTTAGTAGTAATTTTAGTGAAAACAGTTAGAGCTTTAATTGTAGGTCTAGTTTGTTTGTCATGATGGAACTTGTTTTGCAGGAATTCGCCATGGATGGGCTCGTGAACATTGTTGGAGGTTGCTGTGGGACGACTCCAGCTCACATCCGGTAATTTTTGAATTCCATGATTTGCTCAAAAGGTTTTAAAATACAATGTTGATGACCATGAACTACATGGGTGTAGTACAAATTACTCTGGGTGGAAACTTGCTTCTATTTAATCCACTTTTAGGAAGCTACTTGTGGGCAAAAAATAAAGCAGGATCGTGGACGGATCTCTTGAGCATTGTAGTTGTGCAGTATGTAAATAGTCCGATTAACTCTGCTGCAGGTTTATTAAGAAAAACTCAGTATGACTAATTTTCCACACACTACATTCCTGACCGTGGACTTGCTGAGCAGAGGCATAACCAGTGCTTTCTCACAGGACACAATAGAATGTTACCCAGGTTGCTCTTTGAGCTTACATTTAAGTGTGTGTAATGCAAGAAAAAATACCGATTGCTATCTTCCAGACTTAGTCTGTGCTGCATCCATGTATTCGTTTTAAGTATATAATTGGTAAAAATATTAAATAATTACTTGCCTCAGTATTTACCAGGGAGACTAACATGGTAGGCATGGCATTAGAAGAGGAGATCAAAAAAAATATAAAGACTTTTAAGATAGAAAGGGGTGATAACTGATAAACTAATTAAAATTAAGAGAAGATAAACCCCTGGTCCGGATGAATTGCATTTGCCCATATTAAAAGTAGTTAGGGCAGAAATAAAAAAGGCACTATTACATATATATTATAAAAATAACAAAAATTCATTAGAAATGGGAATAATGCCAGAGGACTGGCAAATAGCCAATGTGATTCCTATATTTTAAAAGTTGATATAGAACAAGTCCAGAGAACTTTAGACCAATTAGCTTAATGTCGATGGTTGGAAAGATAATTGAATCTTTACTCGAAGATGTAATAGAAAAACATCTAGAAAGTGAAAATATAATAAAGAATAGTTAGCATGGATTTAAAAAGGGAAGAGCATACTTGACCACCCTTATTGAATTCTTTGAAGAAGTAACAGAAAGGGTAAACAAGGGTGATACAGTAGACATAATATATTTGGATCTTCAAAAATACCTTTGATAAGGTACTGCATATGTCGTCTCATGACTAAGATCAGAACGTGTGGAGTTGGGACAAGTAACAAAATGGATAGCAAGCTGGCTAGAAAACAGAGAGTAGGGGTTAAGGGTAGTTATTCAGACTGGAAAAAGTGGGAAGTGGTGTTCCACAAGGATCAGTGCTGGGACCACTGTTGTTCACCATTTACATTAACGATTTGGACTCTGGAATCGGAAGTACAATTTCAAAATTTGCGGATGACACCAAATTGGGGGAAATAGTTAATAGAGAGGAGGATTGCGAAAAAATACAGGAAGCCATTAATAAACTTGCAGAATGGGCGTAAATTGGCAAATGAGCTTCAATATAGTTAAGTGTGAGGTAGTACATTTTAGTAGGAAGACTAAAGGCCACATACTCCTTGGAAATTACATGTCTAAATGCAGTAGAGGAGCAGAGGGATCTAGGGAAACAGACACATAGATCACTAAAAGTAGCGATTAATAAGGCCATAACAGAGCAAACAAAGCTCTGGGGTTAATTTCCAGAGAGATACAATGGAAAAGCAGAGAAGTTATATTTAACTTGTGTAGAAACTTCATTAGACCACTTGGAGTACTATGAACAGTTTTGGTCTCCATATTATAAGAAGGATATCGATGCACTGGAGAAGGTGCAAAAAAGACTCGATAGTTAAGACCTCTCAGTTCCGGTATCATATCGTAGAATCATAGAAATTTACAGCACGGAAGGAGGCCATTTCGTGCCATCGTGTCCGCGCCAGTCAACCAAGAGCTCTCCAGCCTACCCTTAAGGATCTGTGGACCTGCACTCCAAGGTCCCTTTGTTCCGCTACACATATTTCAGTGTTGCACTATTTAATGTGTATTCCCTTGCCTTTTTAGACCTCCTTAAATGCATTACCTCACACTTAGCCAGATTGAATTCCATTTGCCACTGTTCCGCCCACCTGACCAGTACATTGATATCTTCCTGCAGTCTGCAGCTTTCTTCTTCGTTATCAACCAGACAGCCTATTTTCATCTGCAAGCTTCTTAATCATGCCCCCAACATTCAAGTTCAAGTCATTGATAATATACCACAAAAAGCAAGGGACCCAGCACTGAGCCCTGCGGAACCCCAGGAAAGATTGAAGATTGGGGCTCTTTTGACTAGAAAATAGAAGATTGAGGGGTGACCTGATAGAGATCTTTAAGATTATGAAGGGGTTTGATAGAGCAGACATAGAATGTTTCCATTTGCAGGGGAGACCAGAACTAGGGGGCATAAATATAAAATAATCATTAATAAATGCAACAGAGAATTCAGGAGAAACTTCTTTACCCAGAGAGTGGTTAGAATGTGGAATATTTCAGGCGAATAGCATAAATGCATTTAAGGGGAAGCTAGATAAACACATGAGGGCGAAAGGAATAGAAGGATATGTTGATGGGGTTAGATAAAGAAGGGTGGAAGGAGGCTTGTGTGGAGCATAAACACCGGCATTGACCTGTTGGGCCAAATGACCTGTTTCTATGCTGTAAATGCCATGTAATACTATGTAATTATGAATTATTCTAATTATTTAATAAATGTTTTGCATCTTGTATTTTTAGGGCAATATCCGAAGCAGTCCAAAAATGTAGACCGAGAATTCCTCCTTCCTCTGTTTTTGAAGACTACTTGTTACTGTCAGGTAAATAGACAAAAGGTTAATTTGCTCATACCTCGGGCTCTAGTTTCCCCAGGAGTTGCTCCTATTTTTTTTTGAGCAACTAGTTTTTTTTGGAGTATCTTAAAAATTCTCCCCCTATAGTTTGCTCCAGTTTAAGTGAGTTAGTTCAGTTTCTTTTTAGTTCAGTTTTTTTTCAAAAGGGGGCATTACATAGAAACATAGAAAATAGGTGCAGGAGTAGGCCTTTCGGCCCTTCGAGCCTGCTCCACCATTCAATATGATCATGGCTGATCATGCACTTCAGTACCCCATTCCTGTTTTCTGTCCATACCCCTTGATCCCTTTAGCCATAAGGGTCACATCTAACTCCCTTTTGAATATCTCTAACGAACTGGCCTCAACAACTTTCTGAGGTAGAGAAATCCACCTGCTCACAACTCTCAATTTTGGCCATTTAAGCAAGTTTAGCCAGCGAAAAGTTACTCCAAACTAACTTAGGCCAGCGTATGTGTCCACTTTTGTATACTCAGAAAAACCTTGCGGAGACTTAAGAAATCAGCGCAGGTAGCCAAAGATGAGTGGGGGGAGGGAAGTTAGAGGATTTTAGAAAACACTAAACACCTTCACAACAACATTAAAGAAACATAAGTACATTTTAAGCACTAAACAAAGCAGTACATTTAAATCACCAAGCACTAAACAAAGCACAAAAATAAGCATTCAATAACAAATAAAAAATACAAGGAAAAGCACCAAGACTTACAAAGCACTAAACAAAGCATAAAAAGTAATAAGCAATTAATTAACAAATAAAAAATAGAAGGAACCCTGCACCTAAAGCACCAGGGCCAAAGTAATAAGCAATCAGTCAATAACAAAAAAAATAGAAGTCCTACCTTTATTTGAAGGGAAGGCAGCGAGCCACCGATGAGGGAGCCCATTTGGCCAGGGCTAGGGGCAGTAAGACGCGCACCGGGAGGCTAGGCTCAACGCGGCATCGGTGAAGGAGTGGGGGGAAGCGGTGGGGGGGAGGTGGAAGGGGGAAAAGGAGGGGGTGTGGGGGGAGGCCTACCCACTCGACAGCCAGGGGAGGTGCGTCAGAGGCCATTATAAAATCATCCAGTTGTTTGAATGCGTGTATCGTGATATTTGCAGGACAATTTCACAATGCAACTGGGAAATTTAAATTGATGTGTAGGCTGGCCCCTGTTATCTTCAATTACTCCCTCTTTGATTTTCCATTCCGCTGCCCTGATCGCTCCCTTGCTGCTTGATTTTCTATCCCTCTGCCTGGAGTCACCTCTTACCTAGTTCCTTCTCTAGGGAGCCCATTCGGCCAGGGCTAGTGGCGGCGTGCTTCGGTCCCCTCCCAAACAGCTTGCAGAGATTCGGGGGCAAGGAGCTACTGCACATGCACGCACACTCTAGCGCGTATGTGCAGAGGTTCCAGCATTGTTTTCAGCGCCAGGACCTGGCTCCGCGCCCCCCCCCCCCCCCACTGGATGTGATGCGCTACGCCAAGCCCGAAGACGTCCGGAGGAGCGGGGAGAATTCCTCGGTAAGTTTTAGGCGCGCTTTTTGTTCCAGAAAGTCGGCACACGTCGGGGAAAACTTGGGCCCCTAGCTACTGATCTATCTGTGTCCCATTCAATTTATTCTCCACCTAGAAAGTCAAGTATACACTAGGGTCAACCTTTTTCTTTGGCTGGATGAAGAACCAGACCAATTCAGAAAACCCAAAATTGTTATTAAGGTTCAGTTTTGGAGACTAAGCTTGCCTTCAGATACCAATACAATTTACCATGTCAGTTATTGAAATGTCATCAAAATTGTACAAATAGTGTTTCAATAGCTTTTTTGTGTAAAACCTATGTCTGATTTTACCCTCTTCGAAATGGACTTATTTGCATTCATAAACATCAAATTGAAAAACATTGCAAGGAAAATGATGAGGGACAAGACAAACTGAACATTAAACTAAATTAAGACAAAAGTGTTTGTAAGATTGTTTTAATGGTAATGTACTGTTTAATGCATAATATTGGCTGAGAAATTGTATCATGTATTGAAAATTGTTGGAGTTTTTTTTTCATTAAATAGTAACAATGTGAAGATCATTGGTCCATCCACTCTTCCAAACCTCCTATCAAGTTATTATGATAAGTCTGTGTCCCCTTTCCTAAGAGTAACGGATTCAGTCCTTTTGTAAACCCTGTCATACTTTCCCCGTTGGTAATCTGTTCCACACTTCTATCATCCTCTTCCTAAATTTCCTATTTTCTTTTGGCACCGTTAACTTTAAACAGTGTTCCTTCATCCTTGAATCCTGTGCCTGACAGAACAACTGTCTTCGATCTAAAATTTCCCTACCAGTGAAAATCTTAAAGGCATTTATCGAGTTTCCCATCCACCCCTCTCATTCTGCACCTTTCCGGTGAGTAAAGTCCCAGGGTAGACAATCTTTTTGACTCAGCCCTCTAAGTTTGGGAATGACCCTATTATCCCCACTCTGGATACCATCCAGTAAGTCTACATCTTTCCTGTAATGTGGAGATCAAAAGTTAACAGTAGCCCTCACGCCAGATTATAAGGCTTACATCCCAGTCTTGGCTATACATCCCAACATTTTATTTTCTTTCTCTATTGTCAGCTGTGGCTCAATGGGTAGCACTCTCGCCTCTGAGTCAGAAGGTTGTGGGTTCAAGTCTCACTCCAGAATCCTGAGCACAAAAATCTAGGCTGACACTCCAGTGCAGTACTGAGGGAGTGCTGCACTGTGGGAGGTGCCGTCTTTTGGATGAGACATTAAACCGAGTACCCGTCTACCCTCTCAGCTGGAAATAAAAGATCCCATGGCACTATTTCGAAGAAGAGCAGGGGAGTTATCCCTGGTGTCCTGACCAATATTTATCCTCAATCAGCAATCATCTATTATCTGGTCATTATCACACTGCTGTTTGTCGGAGCTTGCTGTGTGCAAATTGGCTCGTGTTTCCCACATTACAACAGTAACTACACTTCCAAAGTACTTCATTGGCTGTAAAGCGCTTTGGGACGTCCGGTGATCGTGAAAGGCGCTATAGAAATGCAAGTCTGTCTTTCTTCACTGCAGACAATCACTGAATTGATAATTTTAATAACCTATCCTACTCTGTCTCCTTGAACACATTGCCATTTCACACATAATCCAGATTCTGCTTCTTCCACTTAATCTCATGGGCTAGTCTTTCCTGAGAGCCCCTCAACGCCCGATTGCCCGCCCCAAAAAAACGCTAACATTTAGTAAGTAACGCTGGCGAAAATTTACACTTATGTTAAAAATAATTAAAACTTATCACCGGCGAGAAAATGGGCCTTCCACCATTATTCTCGGCAGTTAAGGGGAAACTAAGTAAAACAGCCGTTTTTTAAAAAATTTAGTCCGAGGCTGCGGTTGGGCCTAAGGAGGGGGAAAAACTTTTTTTTAAATTTCACAAAAAAAAAAGTTAGAAAACATTCCTAAGGCACCTTTATACATAATCGGCATGTTAAAATTAAGAGAAAAATACAGAACCTTTAACTCACCACCTGCCTTGTTTAAGCAGCTTTTACAGGGCGGTTCCCTCAGAGATCTGGACGGGCTTCCGTTGAGGCCAAACTTATGCCCTGGCCATTTTCTCGGCGGTGCACATTGGCGGTTTGGTCCCGGCGGGCGTTTTCCGATTTGGGCAATACCACTAAAAAAATAATGGGGAAACTTTTGCCGGCCGAAAAAGCTGTATCGCCGAGAGCCCGCCGAAAATGATAGGAAAGTTTAGCCCCATGACTTTACACTTTTCCAATAGTACAATTAATAAAAGCTCAACACAAATTTTTCTGGTAAACAATCAATTAAAAGGAAATTGTGATTTAATAGTTAAACTAGTAATGGTTAAAACAAAATTGTAACTACCTCGAACCTGAAGGAAGTATTCATGTCATATGTTTTTATATGCTTGTTTTATTATTTTCCTGAAGAAGTTTTCTGCTTGCTTTTGGGGTACTGTTCATGGGTGCTGGGCACTTCTGGTACTTCAACCAAATTGCCATTTTCCACATGTGAGCCTTGACTGAGAGTGTTGAAAGATCATTCCACAGTGGTGGAGGAACGAGGGCGTCACAGCCAAGCCCAATCCCGTCCTCTCCTGCTGCACGCACATTTTCAGCAGGGATTACTGGATAGCAAAGCAATCAGGAGCAGTAATCCTGTCTGACTTTTCTCCTCCTTAACCCAGGAGAGCTGAGGGTGTTTGTAGTGTCCCTGCTACCATCCTGTTGAGATCATCCCCGACGAGGATTGAAGCTGGGCCCTTCTGCTTTGTATAGCCTGACTACTCACTAAGCCATTGGGGGAGTTTTACACTTAAAATTCTCTTTTGCTTCAGATTTCTCACTCCATGTACTACTCTTCATGGTGCTTTGTAACTCCCCGCTGGAGTGGAACTAAACTATAGAACCAGTGGGAACCTGTTCCACCTTCATCGTCTCCAAGCTAGATCTATGGTCGTCCCATCCTCTGTCATTGAACTACAGTAAGCGGACGATGCTTGCGTCTGCGCACATTCAGAGGCCGAACCCCAAGCCAGCAGCAACATCTTCACTGAGGCATACGAAAGCATGGGCCTTACACTAAACATCTGTAAGGCAAAGGTCCTCCACCAAGCTGACCTCGCCACACAGCACTGCCCCCGGTCATCAAAATCCAGGGCGCGGCCTTGGACAATGTGGATCATTTTCCATACCTCGGGAGCCTAGTATCAGCAAGGGCAGACATCGACGACGAGGTCCAGCACCGCCTCCATTGTGCCAGCGCAGCCTTCGCTCGCCTGAAGAAGAGAGTGTTTGAAGACCAGGGCCTCAAATCTGGCACCAAGCTTAAGGTCTACAGGGCAGTAGTGATACCCACCCTCCTATATGGCTGAGACGTGGACCATATACAGTAGACACCTCAAAGCGCTGGAGAAGTACCACCAGCGCTGCCTCCGCAAGATCCTGCAAATCTACTGGGAGGACAGACGCACCAACGTCCGTGTTCTCGCTCAGGCCAACGTACCTAGCATCGAAGCACTGATCACACTCGACCAGCTCCGTTGGGCGGGCCACATCGTCCGCAGGCCCATCACGAGACTCCCAAAGCAACGCTCTACTCGGAACTCGTACACGGCAAGTGAGCCCCAGATGGGCAGAGGAAACATTTCAAGGACCCCCTCAAAGCCTCCGTGATAAAGTGCAACATCCCCACTGGCACCTGGCCCAAGACCGCCCTAAGTGAAGGAAGAGCATCCGGGAGGGGGTTGAGCATCTCGAGTCGGAAATCAAGCGCAGACAGCGGAAGGAGCGTGCGGCAAACATAAGAACATAAGAATTAGGAACAGGAGTAGGCCATCTAGCCCCTCAAGCCTGCTCCGCCATTCAATAAGATCATGGCTGATCTGGCCGTGGACTCGGCTCCACTTACCCGCCCTCTCCCCATAACCCTTAATTTCCTTATTGGTTAAAAATCTATCTATCTGTGACTTGAACACATTCAATGAGCTAGCCTCAACTGCTTCCTTGGGCAGATAATTCCACAGATTCACAACCCTCTGGGAGAAGAAATTCCTTCTCAACTCGGTTTTAAATTGGCTCCTCCGTATTTTGAGGCTGTGCCCCCTAGTTCTAGTCGCCCCGACCAGTGGAAACAAACTCTCTGCCTCTATCTTGTCTATCCCTTTCATGATTTTAAATGTTTCTATAAGATCACCTCTCATCCTTCTGAACTCCAACGAGTAAAGACCCAGTCTACTCAATCTATCATCATAAGGTAACCCCCTCATCTTCGGAATCAGCCGAGTGAATCGTCTCTGTACCCCTTCCAAAGCTAGTATATCCTTCCTTAAGTAAGGTGACCAAAACTGCACGCAGTACTCCAGGCGCGGCCTTACCAATACCCTATACAGTTGCAGTAGGACCTCCCTGCTTTTGTACTCCATCCCTCTCGCAATGAAGGCCAATATTCCATTCGCCTTCCTGATTACCTGCTGTACCTGCAAACTAACCTTTTGGGATTCATGCACAAAGACCCCCAGGTCCCTCTGCACCTCAGCATGTTGTAATTTCTCCCCATTCAAATAATATTCCCTTTTACTGTTTTTTTTTCCCCAAGGTTGATGACCTCACATTTCCGACATTGTATTCCATCTGCCAAACCTTAGCCCATTCCCTTAACCTATCCAAATCTCCTTGCAGCCTCTCTGAGTCCTCTACACAACCCGCTTTCCCACTAATCTTAGTGTCATCTGCAACCAGACTCCCCACCCATCCCTTCCTTCAACCACTGTCCGTCCCACCTGAGACAGAGACTGTAATTCCTGTATTGGACTATACAGTCACCTGAGAATTCACTTTTAGAGTGGAAGCAAGTCTTCCTCGATTTCGAGGGACTGCCTATGTAACTGTCTACCAGAAGATGCATGGAGACCTTTTGGAAAAGTTGCCTTCTGAACTTGGTCCTTAATGAGAAACCTCTGGAAAAGGGGCAGCCTTGTGTCTTTGTCTCTTCATCTCTCCCCACCGAAGATTATGAAGAGATGACGTGGAAGTAAAATCTACCCTTGGCAATCTATATTTATGAATAAGAAATCCATGCATTGTTTGTAATCAACCACAAGAATGATTAGCTTAGAATTGTTGTTCATACTATTGCTAATTTCCCCAAAGAAGTAGTTAATACTTTCAAAAATAATATCTGCACTTTTACAGTGACTTGTAACATTGAAATCTCTCATAGATATGATGCAGGTAAATATGGCATAGATTCTGCATCAACATCATTCCACATTTCACAAATAATAATGAGACGAATGACCTGTTAATGTGTTTCTATTTTGGTGCTATTGGTTGAAGAAAATGGAAGAAGCCTCTGCTCATTCGAATACTGCATGGGATCTTCAATTAGATGAACAGGCAGACAGCACCTCTGATAATGCAGCACTCTCTCTATGCTGGAATGTCAGCCTTGATTATGTGCTGAAGTCATAATATGGGGCTTAAACCTGCAATCTCCATACCTAAATGGGGGAATGCTACCACCTGAGCCAATATAACCCACATTGATCACACATTTAGCAGTAATGAAGAAAGTGCTTTCTTCCGATGTGCATTTGGTTTACGTTCTACCGCATGACAAATAGCCATAGCAATTATTACTTTTGTGTTTTACTTAGGTCTTGAACCTTTCAGAATTGGCCCGTACACCAACTTTGTCAATATTGGAGAACGTTGTAATGTGGCAGGATCCAGAATGTTTGGAAAACTCATTATGGCAGGTAATTATGAGGTAAAGTGCAGTTTTATCTCTCATTACAGTGAATGTTGAGGTTTTTTTTAAACACTTGTTCAGTTTCTCTAAATCCATAATGCCTCAAAAACTAGGAAAAGTTAAATGCTTGGAAATCAACATCTTTATGCCAAGAGCCAGGAAGTTTGTGTGTAAGTCCCACTTTGGGCTGGGGTATGAATTGTTATATCTGTATATCCCAGATGCTGTAGATGGGGGAGCTATTACATCGATATACCTCTGGTAGTCTAGTGGACAACCCCCTGGAGCACATCTTACACTATTTGACTTTAGTGCTCATTTACTGGAGATGATTTGAGAGTTATGCTGCTGCTTTCATGGCATTGTGCTCTTAAAATTACATTAAATCGAGCAAAAGTAGCACTGTGAATGCTCCTGAAGATTATATTTTCATTGACTGCATTTTTCTGAATTATCGACCTCATTAAGAGGAAAATAATATATATGTTTTTAAAAACTCAATGTAGTAAATGTGTGGTACTTAGAAAGAAAATCTGCTGCTTTTCACACAGCTAAATCATCAGCAGTTCCTAGTTTATTGAAAGTGGGCTTATGGGTTGACAATGTTAATTTCTGCATGATGATAAAGATTAATTAATAGCATTTTCACTGTCATTGGATCCTAATTGTAGGAAGCCTTGAGCATAGCAAAAACCCAAGTAAAAATGGGAGCGCAAATCCTGGACATCAACATGGATGATGGAATGTTAGATGGCAAGAGTGCTATGACCAGATTTTGTAACCTCGTATCAACAGAACCAGATATTGCCAAGGTTAGTGAAGGGTAATGTACACTTTAGAGATCCATTGTAGCAGGAACATAATGAAAGAAAGGCAAGTGGTTGACTAGTATCTTTACTGAACAATGTTAATAAATGTTAATTCACCATGCTGTTAAATCAAGCAACTTAGGTTAACATTACGTACTTGCTTGTTCTTCTGTTGAAGGTCCCAGTATGTATAGATTCATCCAATTTCACTGTGATTGAAGCGGGGTTGAGATGTTGCCAGGGCAAGTGTGTTGTGAATAGCATCAGCTTGAAGGAAGGTGAGGAAGACTTTCTGGAGAAGGCGCGCATCATTAAACGCTTCGGGGCTGCTGTTGTAATCATGGCATTTGATGAGAAAGGGCAGGTAAGCGAGTTAGATTTAATAGCAACAGATTGTTTCCTTGCTGCATTCTCCAACAATCCTTACATCTAACTTAATGTTATTAATTTATAATGAACTACACCATTTTAGCTTCTCAAGAGGTCGTGAGGACCTCAAATCTGGCACCAACTTTATGCTGTACAAGGCAGTAGACCATAAGCTTTCCTATATGGCTCAGAGACATGGACCATATACAGCAGATATCTCCGCGCTGGAGAGGTACCACCAACACTGCCTCTGCAAGACCCTGCAAATCCACAATGTCAGTGTTCTCGCTCAACATTCCCAGCATTGAAACACTGACCACGCTCGACCAGCTCCGTTGGGCAGGCCACATCATCCGCATGCCTAACACGAGACTCCCTAAGCAAGCGCTCTATTTAGAACTCCTATACGACAAGCGAGCCCCAGGTGGGCAGAGGAAACATTTTAAGAAAACCCTCAAAGCCGCCTTGATAAAGTGCAACAACCCCACCGGCATCTGGTAATCCCTGGCCCAAGACCGCCCAAAATGGAGGAAGTGCATCTGAGAGGGTGCTGAGCACCTCGTGTCTCTTCGCCGAGAGCAAGCAGAAATGAGGCACAGACAGCGGAAGGAGCGTGCGGCAAACCAGACTTCCCACCCTTTCCTTCAACCACTGTCTGTCCCACCTGTGACAGAGACTGTAATTCCCGCATTGGACTGTCCAGCCACCTGAAAACTCACTTTTAGAGTGGAAGCAAGTCATCCTTGACTCCAATGGACTGCCTATGAAGATGATGGTAATGAACTACTTCATGGCACCATCAATTTATCAATCCTACTTTATGGTTTCAAAAGGAGTCTGTTCAGAATCCCATTTCTAATTTTCAGTAGCTCAATACGGGATTCACGGAGTCAAAATAGAGAAACAATTTGTGCGGAAATGATGTTCTGCCCCTGATGTCAGTGAAATCCTTTGTTGTTCGGTTATGAAGTTATACTAAATAAGCCGATGACATCTAGTGGCAAAATCTCATTACTGCACCAAACTGACTGGTTACTAAATTTTAGACACCATAGAAAGAAAGACTTGGATTTATATAGCGCCTTTCACGACTACGGGATGTCTCCGTAGTCTCAAAACGCTTTACCGCTAATTAAATACATTTTAAAGTGTAGTCACTGTTGTAATGTATTTACTATGGGTAAATTGTTTGAAAACCAGAGGTCCGGGAGGGTGGTTGGGAGCTCGTATGTAGCGAGCAGTTTCTTAAAAGATCGTGAGTTTACTGCCCTTGATTTTCCGTCATCTGCATGCAAAGGTGATGTAGGGTCTCAGAAAATTTAGTGCCATGGGTCGTTTACTTCAGAATGTTGGTCATCAATTGGAATATTGTGGCTAGCTGTAACAGGGCATATAGCATCAAAGCTAGTATTCAATTGTGGCTCTTTGGGATTTATCCCCAACTTCAGCTGCAGCCCTTTACCGCTATTGGCAACTGTGATAGAATTATATAGAATTTACAGCACAGAAACAGGCCTGGTGTTGATGCTCCACACGAGCCTCCTCCCACCTTACTCCATCTCACCCAATCAACATATCCTTCTATTCCTTTCTCCCTCATGGACTTATCTAGCTTTTCCTTAATAGCTAACTGTTTAATATGATTTTTAAAAAGGTTTGTTGCCTCTCAAAGCAAAAGTTAACAAGTGAGCACCATAAATATCTCTCATTATTCTGACCATCTAGTTTTTAAAAAAAAATTGCTACTAATTTTTCTATTTTTTTTCTGTTCAGGGAAAGTGCCCCATCATATTGCATTGAGGTGACTGAATTGGTGAGGCAGCTGTTGGTAATTTTGAACAATAACTGTGTCAGATATGAAATGCGAGTTGGCATCTTGATGCTGCCACATTTTTTTGAAATAAAAAGATTTGCAATTTCCAAAGTCATAACTTGAAGGCTACAGTCAGAATTTCAGTGTGGTAAAGAAATTATTGCAAGTTAATATATGGTATTTAACAATAGAGTTTTTACAGATTAGACAAAGTGCTGAAGTTTAGGCATAGTACTGGAATTTGTGTTTTGTTTAGGCATCGGAGACTGAAGATAAAGTGGAAGTGTGCACCAGAGCCTATAACCTGCTTGTGAACAAAGTCAAATTTAAACCTAATGATATAATATTTGATCCAAATATACTGACTATTGGAACTGGAATGGAAGAGCATGGTCTGTATGCTGAGAACTTTATCAAGTCCACTTCAATTATAAAGGTAAGTGCATGTATCAAAGCACTGATCCACTTAAAAACGACAGCGAGGAGCTGAAATTGGGCCATAAGGAAATGGAACAGCTAAATAGTTACTTTACCTCTGTCTTTACAGCGGAAGAGGATGGAAATCAGATTTCTTGGAAAGTCAGTATGTGAATAACGATGAAAATAATTATTAAAAGAGAAGTTGCTCTTAAAGTAGATAAAAGCATCTGTTCCGGACAATGCACCCTGACAAGTTTTGAAGCAAATGGAAATAGAAATTACTGAAGCTATAGCGGCACTTTCAGCATTCGCGAGATTCAGGAGAGAAACCGAGGGCCCGGACGTGGTTAAAGCTAAGGCCCGGGCGGAACGTACCTTTTTGCTGCCCGCCTGGGGCCAGTCAGGAGCGAGTTTCGCCACGGTTGTGTCGGCAGCAGGAGTCGGTAGGCGTGAGCGGGTGGTGGCTGCACTGGCCGCTCGGCGCAGGCCTCTCAACTCGGCAAACATCGGAGGCCGTGCACCGCGCATGCGCAAGACTTTTTTTTTGTAGTTTCCTCTGGGCGATTACATCACTTTTGCTGTGATTGGGGCTGATGACACAGCTGCACATACCCATAAAAGCTCTGCACTCACTTGCACTGCCAGTTGGAGAGGGGTCAGTTTTGGTTGGCGAGAGAGAGATACAAATTCATCATCAGCCACCCATCAAGGAAAGTGATGAGTGCAAAAAAAGCTTCCAAGAAGTCGGATGGAGCCAAGCCGAGAGCTCACTGGTTTAATGATGACGAGCTGGAGGAGCTTGTATCTGAGGTGGAGCATTGGTATAAAGACCTCACCCTGGGATGGTCGTGACAAGCCTCCACCTTCCCAATATAGACACATTTGGAGGGAGATTGGTGAGGCCGTGTCCTCAGTGGGCAGCATTGCGTGGGATGGAGACCAGTGTCTGAAACGATGGAACGATGTGGTGGCATCAGCGAGAGTGATTAAACATTTATTGGACCATTCCCGTGCAACTCCAAAAAGTTCTGTGCCAGTTGTGTGTGTGTGTGCGTGCTGCATGAGCAAAAGGGGCAAAGGCTGCAAAGTTTCTTTCTGCAGAAGAAAAGAACATCCAAGGCAGCAAGCCTGAGTGCCACGGGAGGGGGCCCAGCAGATGTCATTGAGTTGAACAGCCTAGAAGAATGTGCCTTGGCATTGATGGGTGACCACCTCCGTGCCACCACAAAGGGTGATGCAGATCCCATGCTAGGGCATGGTAAACTTTTACTAAACTCCGGTCTGCATCGCACTCATCATGAAAGGTCATGCAATGTTAAGTAAAATGCCTTTTAACGCACTGTGTTGGCCATTAATGATATGCTCACGTAGCAATGGAAGTTCTTGAAATAAGAATGTGAAACGTTACGGCTCACATGTCAGCTTGACCAACCCCACTCCCCAGCTATACACTGAAATGTTGTCCTATTTGCAGATGTTGATTCGGACAACACCGAGCAATGCACCCCATCCACCTCTGGCACATAAAGGCCGAGTGTGACACCAAGGTCTCCCACCCCGACGTTGTCACCAGCCCAACACACCAGCTCCTTCCTCCACCCCCCTCCCAGATCACCCATATCCACTGCACCCACCTCCACCACCCAGCGTCACGAAGACCAGCAGGGAGAGTCTTCGTGCCGTTTGAGGTCGAGGAGGTGAAAGAGGAGGACTCCAGCCTCCTGACACGTGTGCCACCTGTCCGGCTAACATCGGTGTCGGGCTCCTACTTCTTAGGATTCGAGTTAGACGAAGCAGGAACAAATGCTAGGAGACGCAGAGGCCGTGCTGGAAAATCCACTCGGCCACAAGCACCCAGGATGAGGATGGAGGACGGCTCGCAGCAATTCAAGAAATGGTCCAGCTGTCGAGGATGAGCGTCGAACAAGATCGCGATGTGCTGCAGACCATGACTGGGATAGCTGCCAGCATCGCCACATTTGCTCAGCAGCATACTGCCAGTATGGAGAGGCTCATTAGTGCAGTGGAGCACAACACCGACTCTGATGAGGCAAGCGATGGCTTCTGGCTATGTCATGCAACCCCCCGCCCCCCCCCCCCCCGAGCCCACACCATCGAGGCCGACAGATACTGAGGAGCCGGAGATGCCGCCACTTTCAATCACGCCCCCTACCTTCTCTCCAAGACGAACACGTCAGCAGCGCTCCGGCTGCCCTCATGCACAACGTGATGGAGCAGAGGCGGTGAGGGGCAGGGGTGCAGCTCGCCGTGGTGAAGGCGGACCCATGAAGAGGACGATGGGCCTCAGGTTGAGGAGGGGAAGAGAGGTGGTGGTAGTGGGTGTAGAGGGTTGGGTGTTGGTGGTGGATATGTTCTTTACTCCTCAAGTTATGGCTGTTGTTTCACATGGGTTGTTGTCAATGTCACTTGACTGGTCTCTGAACAACTGTACATATGTTGGATTCAATTGTTTGCATATTCTGTCACTTTGGCATGCTGCACTATTCAGTACAGTCACATTGTTCACCCACTCTTGGTCAGTGTCTCATTTTTACATTACCTGGGGTGCGTTCTGAGAAAAAGACAAATCTCCTTCCGGTGTACTGCTGTGTGAGGAATATCTTGCCCTCCACACATGATGTGACTGTTTAATGGATCCTGTCATACGACAAGTAAGGGTAACCAATGCAGGAAGGCTGCCATTAAATGAGAGACAGTTGCACTACTTGCAGGGCACACATTAAGGCTTTCACTTCAGTCCACTTTTTCTTGGGTCCACCATCGTGGAGTCCCACCTCTGATATGACATGTTCCTCAGTGACTTTGCAGTCCATTATATATCTTTTTCCATCTTCTATACTTCTCACTATCACATGCTGCGACCTGCCAGAACATTACATGTTCTCATTTTCGCCTATTTATTCTGACAAGCTCATACCATTTGTGCACTCACATTCTGTCAATAACTCTGTTCTGCCTGCAATGGTCTAAAAACTCTTTTAGGGCATCTCGATTGAGCCTTCGCCATCTTTTGGAACTCACTGCCGCTTCCTCTACCACACCTTCCCTTCAATGGAGTACTTTTCATTTACATGTCTGAACTCATTCTGTGCAGGTTAAGGTCGATCAGATAACAATTTCTGAGCCTTTGATAATGGTGCAGCCTATGGACGTTACCCGGGATGTGCAGCACTGCAGCACTCTGAGCGATTCTCCGTGCCGCCTGATTCACAGCCCGCTCAGATCACCTTTTTGCCAGCAGTCCTTCGGGCGAGCGGGAGCACTATCTTAGAGGATCGTGCACAAGGAAAATCCCTGTTTTTGAGGCTCTGGCATGGGCGGGCGGCAGGAAGTTGTGCCAACAGTACTTCACAGAGGAATCTAATGCCAGGCCAGACATGGGTGGTACGTGAAGAATTTGGAAAAAATAAATTTTTTAAGTGGCTGTAGCCGGAACTCTGACTAAGTTCGGGCCCCTGATGATTTAAAAAGTAAAAAATGTAACTTAATATTTTACATTGCATAATGATTGTGAATGAGGTGAGATCTGTCCTGTTTCTGATTTATAAAATCTGAACATTATAGGGGCGATTTTAACATCCCTCCACCCAGCGAAAATGAGCAGCAGCGGAGTTAAAATCCAGGTGGTTGACTTACCGCTCTGTTCCCACTGTGCTGTTAATTTTAACTGCAGCCTTCTGCTAGGTGGCCCAGGCACCAGTGTTCCCTGTAAGCTGCGCTTTGTTCTGCGCAGCCGGTTTCAATGCGCGGTCCCTTTAAGTTTCTGCGCATACGCAATTTTTCCGATGTAAAAGCTTGTGAGCGGCCTGCGGGGACCTTGCCGATTACTGCGTGGTCTGAATCAGGCAGGTGAAGCAATCTGTGCAAATCGAGGCCTCATGACGAACATAGGATCCTGCTGAAATTCGGAGGGCCTTATGAGTGGAACGTGCACTGTGGACGCTCCATTCAATAACAACTGGCAGTCCAGAGGAAGAGGCCATGAAAAGCTAAGTGAAAAATTGTTTTTGTGGGGACAAAAGGAACTGGAGTGCTCCCGTGGGCTACAGTAAAGTAACATGGGCTTCTTCCATCTTGGACTTCCCCAGCCCTCCACAATCGTCCCCCTCCCGATCTACCTTCCCACTGGCTGGGTCACCTCCAGGCCAGTTCAGACCTGGGAAGCTGCAGCAAGATGCCCATTTGGTAAGTGTAGCTCACCGGTAGCATGTTAATGAGGCCTCCCGCTGAAGGGATTGGGCAGTCAACCAATGTATTCCACCAAATGGCTGCCCAATATTTAAAATTGCCCTTTAAAAGATTTTGTGTGATATTTCAACTGAGCTAAAGTTAGTCAATTTAAACTCGTTTCTGTTAACAGTTGTCCGGGAGCAGCTTATTTTGCCTTTTGTGAGAGAGTTTGTGTGTGTTTTGAGTGAACTTACACACTATTCTCTCTGGAAGTGCTACATATTAGTGACACATTTAAACTGGCCTCTTTTAGCTGCTAGCTCTGTTCCAGTTTCCTTTGGTCTTGATTAAACGGTAAGCAAATACACAGGACCTGTCTGGAATATAGGTGTTAGTTTCAAATGACAGCCAGCTTCTGTTCATATTTATCATTTGAAGTCAGACCCCTATTGGGAGAAAGTTGATTTGATTAATTCCCCAGGCAATGATTACGTGTTTGCAACAGTGAGAAAGCGATACAACCATAATCTTTATGATGAGCAAGGCTCCTGTAGGTGCCAAAGCCATGAGATTGCTACGTATCTTTAGTTCACTTAACATTAAAGGTCACCCATCGAGAAACATAGACCTGCATGTCCAAGTCGCTTTGGCAAAAAGCATCACATTGTCTCGTGCCCATATTTTGTTGTGGTCAAAAAATAATTGCTGACCACTAGCACAAGGGCTCATGAAAGCCTTAAGTGTCAGCAGAAAAAAAAACAAAGAACGAAAGGCCCAGAAAATGCCTAAAACATTTTTCTTTACATCTGTGATCCTTTTAAATATCTCGCCGCAAGATCGGCCCGAGGTCCTCATCTCACCAGGATTCCCTCGTGTTGGATCTTGGCTTCCAGCATGCCTGCAAGTTGCAAAATAGAGCAGTGTCCTTCCCCACTAAACACACTGCACCAATTTTGCCTATCTGGCACTGTGCTCTGGTAGCATTAATAGAATGAAAAGCTGGCCAATTAAAATGCTGGATTGAAACAGAGCTTTGAACTAATGTCATCACCTTGTTCATACGGTCTCCATATTCCCAGTGCCAATCTCTGTATGCCCAAAGAATGGTAATTGTGAGATGACATAAGTGGAGGGTGACACATAGAGGTTAGTATAATGTAGGTTTTACAATACTGGATTTTTATTCACAGAAAAGTAAAAGTGCTTGAAATGATCCACGTTAAGTTCTTGTGACATCGTTCATCAATGGCTTCAGAGGAATCGAGGATGATAACTTTATTTATTTAGTGTGAGAGCGCAGTCTATTGAAGCTCCCAGTGCCTGTGCCATGGATTGCTGCAAGACCAGTTTGTGCTGGTGACTTTCTCCTCGGAGAGCTGTTGGTTTTGCTTTGGGAAATTTGAGTGGAGGCCAAACCCTTCCTCAAAGGCAGGGAGAAAAGCATCAGTACATACCTTAGATGTTTGTTATGCTAGAGATCCAAGAGTTGAGCTCTGAAAGGTGCCTGGTGCAGAAGAAATGGCGAAGCAGAGACAATTGTACAGGAACTGACCAAAGCTAAAGACTGATTTTCTACTTGGATTTTCCAAGTTACAAACAATTTGTTATTTTGTCAAAAGTACAAAGTAGGTGCTGACTTTACTTTCTACTGCTCATACTGACCGTGCTCTATCTTTTATTGACAACGATAATACTTTAATATCTTACTGACAGGAATAATGTTTGGTATTATTCCATTGATGCAAATTAAGTTTGAACATTGACCTCATAACAAAGTCATGAAAGGAAAACTTCATCCTTCACTCTTTGTTAAAACCAAGTGAGTCATCACAAATAATACCGCAGTCTTTTATGGATCTGTAAAACCTGATAGTGCCAAGAATTATCTATTTCAGTATGTGCTTGCAACATTGGCTTTGCTTAGATAACTTTGTGCCTGTTTTCAGTGTGTGTGAGATGTACCAAGTAACCATTTTGATTCATCTAATTATCCCATTTCAGACTTAAATCCATTGTTCTCTCTTTCACCTTTCTTCCCTTATAGAGACTGATGAACTGTGCACGCCATTCTTTCCAATGTCTGAACAAGTGGATTGCATCGATCTATCCCTGATACACGATCTATTCCATCATATCATTTTGCCTTTCTTGATCTATACTTTTAACTTTTTCCAGACAGTAACGGTCCATTGGCATTCCTCATGAGTCACTAATAATGTGTTCAGTGTGTCAGTCTTTTCATTATAATCTATCTCATCACTTCTCTTCACAGACTAACGTTAGTCATTGATTTTTACATTGACCTTTTGTCCTCTTTTTAAATAGGGAAAGCTACCTGGAGCCAGAATAAGTGGAGGTCTTTCTAATTTGTCCTTCTCATTTCGAGGAATGGAGGCAATCCGTGAAGCCATGCATAGCGTGTTCCTTTACCATGCTATAAAGGTAGAGAATGAATATTTTCAGATAACCTTTCAAGTACATCGATTCCATCAGTATAGATAGTAATATCAACAATAACCATCTTTAAATATAATATGTGGTTGGAGTTTGACCGTCTAGTCAGAACTGTAGTGACCGTTAATATACCATTAATGTATAGCATAGGCCAGTTCCTGACCAATAGAATATCTAAATGGATAGCAGTTCAGTGTACTTGTTGAATTGTATTTCATTATAGCAATTTCTCACTCCACATCTGCTGCAACATCTGTAATAAGTCTCCTCTCCTTAGGCAGGGCTGGATATGGGAATTGTGAATGCAGGAAATCTGCCTGTTTATGATGACATCGACAAAGAACTTCTGGAGCTGTGTGAGAATTTGATCTGGAACAAAGACCCTGAAGCTACAGAGAAATTGTTGCAATATGCACAGGTAAGCACATTGAAAGTAAACCATTGAATGATGCTGGCTGCCATGAAAGTGGTTGCTCTTCCATGAATTACCAATCTGCGATATGCATTTTGATGTTGTATACTTTATAGCAACAACAACTTGCATTTATATAGCATCTTTAAAGAAGAATACATCCAAAGGCGCTGTACAAAAGTTTACTCAAACAAAAATTGACACACAGCCAAAAGAGTAGATCTATAGAGTGATTAAATGATTGGTTAAAGAGGTGGGTTTTAAGGAGGAGAGAGAGGTGGAAGGGAGGTAAGTTGAGTTTAGGGCCTAGGCAGCAGAAGGCATGGCTATCAATGGTGGGGCACAGGGAGTGAGGGGAGGCAGATAAACAAGAGGCCAGAGTTGGAGGAACACAGAGTTCTCAGAGGGTTGTAGGGCTGGAGGAGGATACAAAGATAGGGAGGGGCGAGGCTATGAAGGTATTTGAACACAAGGATTTGAATTTGAAAGATAAAGCATTGGGGAACCGGAAGTCAATGCCTGTCATCAAGGATGGTGGTGAAAGGTGAGTCGGGGGGGGGGGGGGGAAATCCCAGGCCTATTTGACACATGTGTCTCTCTCAAGGCCCCATTAAAGAGGCAGGCTGGCCATTCAGTCAACAGCATTCTGAAATATTTCAGAACAGCGTGGCTCAGGCATCAGAGTTTAGAGCTTATAGAGAATTGATTTAGTTCCAATCTTCCATTGGCAGATGTGTTGTCTTGGATTAACTCACCCCCAAAGAGACCCTGCTTACAAAAAAACAGTTTATAATTGAAATGGTTGTGACAGTATTTACTATGCCAATAACAAATGAGCTTGTAAAGATTTGCATATTTTAGGCTGATTATAAGTAGGTTTGAGACTAATTAGGTTTCTTTGGAAGTTTATTTTCTGAGTGAAACTATTGTATATTTTTTAAAGATTTTTATTGAAAACCTGATTAAAATATATAAACCTGCAGACTTTTTAAAACCTGTATGATGTTTGCACATTACTAAAATACCCAGTAAACTCTCTCTCTATTGTAAGCATCTACTTGATTATATTAAACAGCCTCCTGATATGAATGGCAGGTTAAAATCACACTGTATTAGATTTGGAGAACAAAAATTACCTTGGAGAGGACTCAATAGCTGCAATGCCGCTGCTTAATTTCTAACACTGGAACAAATTTGTATCTTAGTGCTGATCAGTTTTATCAGTTTGCCTCTTGAGAAATTTTATCCAGGTCATTTCCAGCCTTTCTGAATAAATGAGAGTTCCGTCCTAGTTCCTGCATTAGGTACAATTAATCTTACAGGTACAATTAATCTTACCCAATAAAATACAGACTGTAATCTTAAACGTATCCTCAAAAACCACCTGCAAATACTGATTTACTGTGTCTTGACAATCTACTGTGGCCCTTTGTTTTCAGAATCATACCACGGGTGGAAAAAAAGTGATACACACTGATGAATGGAGGAACGATACTGTTGAGGAACGTCTCGAGTATGCCCTAATTAAGGTAAATGCTTCAATCTATCTATTTGTGTCTTTTCTATTTGTCTTTGCTACATGAATTCAAATTCTGTCCCTGTTCTTCAGGGTATAGAAAAATATGTAGTAGAAGATACAACAGAAGCAAGAGCCAATCAGAAGAAGTACCCTAGGCCCCTGCATATAATCGAAGGACCTCTGATGAATGGAATGAAAGTTGTGGGAGAATTATTTGGAACAGGAAAGATGTTTCTTCCACAGGTAGGACTGAAATAAGCTACCTCGCTATATAAAGAGGCAAAATGTATTTACGACGCCAAATGACTTGTACTTCTATTTTAATATTTAATCTTGGGATGCTGGGAGGGGTGCTGCTCTTGGCCTCAGTGTATCTGGGTTAGGGAAGGAAACATTCAGTTTCCACTCCTGTTCACTATTCATTGAGGTCTACTGGAAGTGTGAGTGGGTAGAGGACAAGATCAAGCTTGTTTGATCGCATGAAGAACGATGACTACACCAAGGTACCAAAGGATGCCAGTGTCTGTGGAACCATACCCCAGCAGAAGTCATTACCTCAGAAGAGATGAGATGAGAAAATGATCAAAAACAAAAGATAAGGTGGAGTTGAGGTAGATGATCAGCCATGATCTTATTGAATGGTGGAGTGGGCTTGAGGGACTGAATAGTCTACTACTCCTCCTGTTTCTTAGGTTCTTTAAACCATAATCTTGCATCTCGTACAGAGGACAATTTTGAACATTTAACTGTTATTTTAATTAGATACAAAGTTCGTTTGCAAATGTAACATTTTCCATAATAGTTCCTTCCTTGTTCTGTCTCTTTAAAGTAGTCAAGTCAAAATTTTTGAAGAGGAGACTTCAAATGTCAAAACCGAGCTGCGATTGCTTGCAAAACATGCCTGATTTTCAATTAAATTTGTGAAATATCCAAATGGAGGGATTTTGCATATTTCAATGTTTTGTGAATAAAATCTGCTTTGTATCAACAGGTTATTAAATCTGCCCGTGTAATGAAGAAAGCTGTAGCTTATCTTATCCCCTTTATGGAGAAGGAGAGAGAGGAAAGCTTGGCACAGTCAGGCCATTCAGAAGAAATCGTAAGTTATCGTATCTCTTACTGGGATTGGGGATGCTTAAGGCTTTTTTAAAAAAGTGACTTTAAATACCTTGCATTTAAATTTGAATTGTACGGATTTAATTTTCTTACACACCTTTCTTAAAAGCAACATAATGCGGATGCAGGAAATATCAAATAAAAACAGAAAATGCTGGAAGTACTCAGCAGGTACTATGGAGAGAGAAACAGAGTTAACATTTCAAGTTGATGGTCATTGAGCTGAAATGTTAACTGTTTCTCTCTCCATAGATGCTGACTGACCTGAGTATTTCCAGCATTTTCTGTTTATATTTCCTATTTTAAATGCCCTTTAAGATATAAATGCCAATGAGTTTTGCCACCATTCTCTGGCTGAGACAGGAGACTGGTAACATGCTCACAAACCCCCGGTGACGATGCTGTTTGGGTGGGGGAGGAGAGTAAGTTGTCTCATTCTATGGATTCATAGAATCATAGATTAGTACAGCACAGAAGGAGCCCATTCGGTCCATCAAGTCTGCACTGGCTCTTTTGAAGAGCAAATCCAGTTAGACCCATCCCCATCCGGCTCTTTCCCCAGATCACTGTAATTCCTTCTGTGTCAAGTATTTATCCAATTTGCTTTTGAAGGCTACTACTAAATCTGTTTCCACCACCCTATCAGGCAGTGCATTCCAAATCCTAAACACTCATTTTCCTTCTAATCAGTACCCATGAGAGGGCTGAAAAGCAAGTCCACTTTTCTTTTCACCTTTACTCTGCTGTTTAACTGAGATAGAAAACTTCCTGTTTGGGAAGTCACAGATACAGAACTGTATCTTACTACTTTTCTTTTGTGTTGTGCAAGCTTTAAAGGAGTGATTATTTGCAATGACTTTTTTGTGTCCATTCGCGCATGTTCGCCTTGGACTCCTCCCCCTATTTGCGCATGCACACTCGATCCGGTCGCGTATGCGCAGTGCAATATATGGGGAAACCAGAAGTGCGGCTCAACCACGATTCGCATGGAGCTCATTGCCACTGGAACTACTTCTGGGGTTTTTGGATTATCTCCAGGCTTTTGCCTAGAATATTGCTGTGATTATGTACACAAACATTTTCACGGCCTTCTGTGGGAGAGAAAGACTGGGGTCGGAGAGAGAGAAAGACTGGGGGCAGAGAGAGAGAGAGAGAAAAAGACTGGAGGCAGAGAGAGAGAGAGAAACTGGGGGCAGAGAGAGAGAGAGAAAGACTGGGGGCAGAAAGAGAGAAAGAAAGAAAGACTGGGGGCAGAGAGAGAGAGAAAGACTGGGGGCAGAGAGAGAGAAAGACTGGGGGCAGAAAGAGAGAAAGAAAGAAAGACTGGGGGCAGAGAGAGAGAAAGAGAGAGAGACTGGGGGCAGAGAGAGAGAGAGCGCGAGACTGGGGGCAGAGAGAGAGAGAGAGCGAGACTGGGGGCAGAGAGAGAGAGAGCGAGACTGGGGGCAGAGAGAGAGAGAGCGAGACTGGGGGCAGAGAGAGAGGGAGAGAGACTGGGGGCAGAGAGAGAGAGACTGGGGGCAGAGAGAGAGAGACTGGGGGCAGAGAGAGAGAGAGACTGGGGGCAGAGAGAGAGAGAGACAGAGGGGGGCAGAGAGAGAGAGAGACTGGGGGCAGAGAGAGAGAGACTGGGGGCGAGACTGGGGGCAGAGAGAGAGCGAGACTGGGAGACTGGGGGCAGAGAGAGAGAGAGAGAGAGAGAGCGAGACGGGGCAGAGAGAGAGAGCGAGACTAGGGGCAGAGAGAGAGCGAGACTGGGAGACTGGGGGGAGAGAGAGAGCGAGACGGGGCAGAGAGAGAGAGAGCGAGACTGGGGGCAGAGAGAGAGAGAGCGAGACTGGGGGCAGAGAGAGAGAGAGCGAGACTGGGGGCAGAGAGAGAGAGAGCGAGACTGGGGGCAGAGAGAGAGAGAGCGAGACTGGGGGCAGAGAGAGAGAGAGCGAGACTGGGGGCAGAGAGAGAGAGAGCGAGACTGGGGGCAGAGAGAGAGAGAGCGAGACTGGGGGCAGAGAGAGAGAGAGCGAGACTGGGGGCAGCGAGAGAGAGAGCGAGACTGGGGGCAGCGAGAGAGAGAGACTGGGGGCAGAGAGAGAGAGAGACTGGGGGCAGAGAGAGAGAGAGACTGGGGGCAGAGAGAGAGAGAGACTGGGGGCAGAGAGAGAGAGAGACTGGGGGCAGCGAGAGAGAGAGACTGGGGGCAGAGAGAGAGAGAGAGAGACTGGGGGCAGAGAGAGAGAGAGCGAGACTGGGGGCAGAGAGAGAGAGAGCGAGACTGGGGGCAGAGAGGGGGAGAGAGAGAGAGTGGGGGCGCAGAGAGAGAGAGTGAGAGCGCAGAGAGAGAGAGAGAGAGTGAGAGCGCAGAGAGAGAGAGAGAGAGAGAGTGGGGGCAGAGATTGAGAGAGCGAGAGAGCGAGACTGGGGGCAGAGCGAGAGAGAGAGAGCGAGACTGGGGGCAGAGAGGGGGAGAGAGAGAGTGAGACTGGGGGCAGAGAGGGGGAGAGAGAGAGTGGGGGCGCAGAGAGAGAGAGAGTAAGGGCAGAGAGAGAGAGAGTGGGAGCAGAGATTGAGAGAGCGAGAGAGCGAGACTGGGGGCAGAGAGAGAGAGAGAGACTGGGGGCAGAGAGAGAGAGAGACTGGGGGCAGAGAGAGAGAGAGAGAGAGAGACTGGGGGCAGAGAGAGAGAGAGAGAGAGAGAGAGACTGGGGGCAGAGAGAGAGAGAGAGAGACTGGGGGCAGAGAGAGAGAGAGAGAGAGACTGGGGGCAGAGAGAGAGAGAGAGAGACTGGGGGCAGAGAGCGAGACTGGGGGCAGAGAGAGAGAGCGAGACAGACTGGGGGGAAGAGAGAGAGAGAGACTGGGGGGGGCAGAGAGAGAGAGAGACTGGGGGGGGCAGAGAGAGAGAGAGAGACTGGGGGCGGAGAGAGAGAGAGACTGGGGGCAGAGAGAGAGAGAGCGAGACTGGGGGCAGAGAGAGAGAGAGCGAGACTGGGGGCAGAGAGAGAGGGAGTGAGACTGGGGGCAGAGAGAGAGCGAGACTGGGAGACTGGGGGGAGAGAGAGAGCGAGACGGGGCAGAGAGAGAGAGAGAGAAAGCGAGACTGGGGGCAAAGAGAGAGAGAGTGGGGGCAGAGAGAGAGAGAGAGAGAGAGTGGGGGCAGAGAGAGAGAGAGCGAGACTAGGGGCAGAGAGAGAGAGAGAGAGCGAGACTGGGGGCAGAGAGAGAGAGCGAGACTGGGGGCAGAGAGAGAGAGAGCGAGACTGGGGGCAGAGAGCGAGAGAGCGAGACTGGGGGCAGAGAGCGAGAGAGCGAGACTGGGGGCAGAGAGCGAGAGAGCGAGACTGGGGGCAGCGAGAGAGCGAGACTGGGGGCAGCGAGAGAGCGAGACTGGGGGCAGCGAGAGAGAGAGACTGGGGGCAGCGAGAGAGAGAGACTGGGGGCAGCGAGAGAGAGAGACTGGGGGCAGCGAGAGAGAGAGACTGGGGGCAGAGAGAGAGCGAGACTGGGGGCAGAGAGAGAGCGAGACTGGGGGCAGAGAGAGAGCGAGACTGGGGGCAGATAGAGAGAGAGACTGGGGGCAGAGAGAGAGAGCGCGAGACTGGGGGCAGAGAGGGGGAGAGAGAGAGTGGGGGCGCAGAGAGGGGGAGAGAGTGAGAGCGCAGAGAGAGAGAGAGTGGGGGCAGAGATTGAGAGAGAGAGTGGGGGCAGAGAGAGAGAGAGAGTGGGGGCAGAGAGAGAGAGAGACTGGGGGCAGAGAGAGAGAGAGAGAGACTGGGGGCAGAGAGAGAGAGACTGGGGGCAGAGAGAGAGAGAGAGAGAGACTGGGGGCAGAGAGAGAGAGAGAGAGAGACTGGGGGCAGAGAGAGAGAGAGAGAGAGAGAGACTGGGGGCAGAGAGAGAGAGAGACTGGGGGCAGAGAGAGAGAGAGACTGGGGGCAGAGAGAGAGAGAGACTGGGGGCAGAGAGAGAGAGAGACTGGGGGCAGAGAGAGAGAGAGACTGGGGGCAGAGAGAGAGAGAGACTGGGGGCAGAGAGAGAGAGAGACTGGGGGCAGAGAGAGAGAGAGACTGGGGGCAGAGAGAGAGAGAGACTGGGGGCAGAGAGAGAGAGAGACTGGGGGCAGAGAGAGAGAGAGACTGGGGGCAGAGAGAGAGAGAGAGAGACTGGGGGCAGAGAGAGAGAGAGCGAGACTGGGGGCAGAGAGAGAGAGAGCGAGACTGGGGGCAGAGAGAGAGAGAGCGAGACTGGGGGCAGAGAGAGAGAGAGCGAGACTGGGGGCAGAGAGGGGGAGAGAGAGAGAGTGGGGGCGCAGAGAGAGAGAGAGAGAGAACGAGAGAGAGAGAGTGAGAGCGCAGAGAGAGAGAGAGAGAGAGAGTGGGGGCAGAGATTGAGAGAGAGAGAGCGAGACTGGGGGCAGAGAGGGGGAGAGAGAGAGTGAGACTGGGGGCAGAGAGGGGGAGAGAGAGAGTGGGGGCGCAGAGAGAGAGAGTGGGGGCAGAGATTGAGAGAGCGAGAGAGAGCGAGACTGGGGGCAGAGAGAGAGAGAGAGAGAGACTGGGGGCAGAGAGAGAGAGAGAGAGAGACTGGGGGCAGAGAGAGAGAGAGAGACTGGGGGCAGAGAGAGAGAGACTGGGGGCAGAGGGGGGCAGAGAGAGAGAGCGAGACTGGGGGCAGAGAGAGAGAGAGCGAGACTGGGGGCAGAGAGAGAAGGAGCGAGACTGGGGGCAGAGAGAGAGGGAGCGAGACTGGGGGCAGAGAGAGAGGGAGCGAGACTGGGGGCAGAGAGAGAGGGAGCGAGACTGGGGGCAGAGAGAGAGGGAGCGAGACTGGGGGCAGAGAGAGAGGGAGCGAGACTGGGGGCAGAGAGAGAGGGAGCGAGACTGGGGGCAGAGAGAGAGGGAGCGAGACTGGGGGCAGAGAGAGCGAGACTGGGGGCAGAGAGAGCGAGACTGGGGGCAGAGAGAGCGAGACTGGGGGCAGAGAGAGCGAGACTGGGGGCAGAGAGAGAGGGAGCGAGACTGGGGGCAGAGAGAGCGAGACTGGGGGCAGAGAGAGCGAGACTGGGGGCAGAGAGAGCGAGACTGGGGGCAGAGAGAGCGAGACTGGGGGCAGAGAGAGCGAGACTGGGGGCAGAGAGAGCGAGACTGGGGGCAGAGAGAGCGAGACTGGGGGCAGAGAGAGCGAGACTGGGGGCAGAGAGAGCGAGACTGGGGGCAGAGAGAGCGAGACTGGGGGCAGAGAGAGAGCGAGACTGGGGGCAGAGAGAGAGCGAGACTGGGGGCAGAGAGAGAGCGAGACTGGGGGCAGAGAGAGAGCGAGACTGGGGGCAGAGAGAGAGCGAGACTGGGGGCAGAGAGAGAGCGAGACTGGGGGCAGAGAGAGAGCGAGACTGGGGGCAGAGAGAGAGCGAGACTGGGGGCAGAGAGAGAGCGAGACTGGGGGCAGAGAGAGAGCGAGACTGGGGGCAGAGAGAGAGCGAGACTGGGGGCAGAGAGAGAGCGAGACTGGGGGCAGAGAGAGAGCGAGACTGGGGGCAGAGAGAGAGCGAGACTGGGGGCAGAGAGAGAGCGAGACTGGGGGCAGAGAGAGAGCAGAGAGAGAGCGAGACTGGGGGCAGAGAGAGAGCGAGACTGGGGGCAGAGAGAGAGCGAGACTGGGGGCAGAGAGAGAGCGAGACTGGGGGCAGAGAGAGAGAGAGCGAGACTGGGGGCAGAGAGAGAGAGAGAGAGACTGGGGGCAGAGAGCGAGACTGGGGGCAGAGAGAGAGAGCGAGACAGACTGGGGGGAAGAGAGAGAGAGAGACTGGGGGGGGGCAGAGAGAGAGAGAGAGACTGGGGGGGGCGGAGAGAGAGAGACTGGGGGCAGAGAGAGAGAGAGAGAGAGAGACTGGGGGCAGAGAGAGAGAGAGAGAGAGAGAGAGAGAGACTGGGGGCAGAGAGAGAGAGACTGGGGGCAGAGGGGGGCAGAGAGAGAGAGAGCGAGACTGGGGGCAGAGAGAGAGGGAGCGAGACTGGGGGCAGAGAGAGAGGGAGCGAGACTGGGGGCAGAGAGAGAGGGAGCGAGACTGGGGGCAGAGAGAGAGGGAGCGAGACTGGGGGCAGAGAGAGAGGGAGCGAGACTGGGGGCAGAGAGAGAGGGAGCGAGACTGGGGGCAGAGAGAGAGGGAGCGAGACTGGGGGCAGAGAGAGAGGGAGCGAGACTGGGGGCAGAGAGAGAGCGAGACTGGGGGCAGAGAGAGAGCGAGACTGGGGGCAGAGAGAGAGCGAGACTGGGGGCAGAGAGAGAGAGACTGGGGGCAGAGAGAGAGAGAGAGAGAGAGACTGGGGGCAGAGAGAGAGAGAGAGAGAGACTGGGGGCAGAGAGCGAGACTGGGAGCAGAGAGAGAGAGCGAGACAGACTGGGGGGAAGAGAGAGAGAGAGAGAGACTGGGGGGGGCAGAGAGAGAGAGAGAGACTGGGGGGGGCGGAGAGAGAGAGAGACTGGGGGCAGAGAGAGAGAGAGAGAGAGAGACTGGGGGCAGAGAGAGAGAGAGAGAGAGAGAGACTGGGGGCAGAGAGAGAGAGACTGGGGGCAGAGGGGGGCAGAGAGAGAGAGAGCGAGACTGGGGGCAGAGAGAGAGGGAGCGAGACTGGGGGCAGAGAGAGAGGGAGCGAGACTGGGGGCAGAGAGAGAGGGAGCGAGACTGGGGGCAGAGAGAGAGGGAGCGAGACTGGGGGCAGAGAGAGAGAGACTGGGGGCAGAGAGAGAGAGAGAGAGACTGGGGGCAGAGAGAGAGAGAGAGAGAGAGACTGGGGGCAGAGAGAGAGAGAGAGAGAGAGAGACTGGGGGCAGAGAGAGAGAGCGAGACTGGGGGCAGAGAGAGAGCGAGACTGGGGGCAGAGAGAGAGCGAGACTGGGGGCAGAGAGAGAGCGAGACTGGGGGCAGAGAGAGAGCGAGACTGGGGGCAGAGAGAGAGCGAGACTGGGGGCAGAGAGCGAGCGAGACTGGGGGCAGAGAGCGAGCGAGACTGGGGGCAGAGAGCGAGCGAGACTGGGGGCAGAGAGCGAGCGAGACTGGGGGCAGAGAGCGAGCGAGACTGGGGGCAGAGAGCGAGCGAGACTGGGGGCAGAGAGCGAGCGAGACTGGGGGCAGAGAGCGAGCGAGACTGGGGGCAGAGAGCGAGCGAGACTGGGGGCAGAGAGCGAGCGAGACTGGGGGCAGAGAGCGAGCGCGACTGGGGGCAGAGAGCGAGCGCGACTGGGGGCAGAGAGCGAGCGCGACTGGGGGCAGAGAGCGAGCGCGACTGGGGGCAGAGAGCGAGCGCGACTGGGGGCAGAGAGCGAGCGCGACTGGGGGCAGAGAGCGAGCGCGACTGGGGGCAGAGAGCGAGCGCGACTGGGGGCAGAGAGCGAGCGCGACTGGGGGCAGAGAGCGAGCGCGACTGGGGGCAGAGAGCGAGCGCGACTGGGGGCAGAGAGCGAGCGCGACTGGGGGCAGAGAGCGAGCGCGACTGGGGGCAGAGAGCGAGCGCGACTGGGGGCAGAGAGCGAGCGCGACTGGGGGCAGAGAGCGAGCGCGACTGGGGGCAGAGAGCGAGCGCGACTGGGGGCAGAGAGCGAGCGCGACTGGGGGCAGAGAGCGAGCGCGACTGGGGGCAGAGAGCGAGCGCGACTGGGGGCAGAGAGCGAGCGCGACTGGGGGCAGAGAGCGAGCGCGACTGGGGGCAGAGAGCGAGCGCGACTGGGGGCAGAGAGCGAGCGCGACTGGGGGCAGAGAGCGAGCGCGACTGGGGGCAGAGAGCGAGCGCGACTGGGGGCAGAGAGCGAGCGCGACTGGGGGCAGAGAGCGAGCGCGACTGGGGGCAGAGAGCGAGCGCGACTGGGGGCAGAGAGCGAGCGCGACTGGGGGCAGAGAGCGAGCGCGACTGGGGGCAGAGAGCGAGCGCGACTGGGGGCAGAGAGCGAGCGCGACTGGGGGCAGAGAGCGAGCGCGACTGGGGGCAGAGAGCGAGCGCGACTGGGGGCAGAGAGCGAGCGCGACTGGGGGCAGAGAGCGAGCGCGACTGGGGGCAGAGAGCGAGCGCGACTGGGGGCAGAGAGCGAGCGCGACTGGGGGCAGAGAGCGAGCGAGACTGGGGGCAGAGAGCGAGCGAGACTGGGGGCAGAGAGCGAGCGAGACTGGGGGCAGAGAGCGAGCGAGACTGGGGGCAGAGAGCGAGCGAGACTGGGGGCAGAGAGCGAGCGAGACTGGGGGCAGAGAGCGAGCGAGACTGGGGGCAGAGAGCGAGCGCGACTGGGGGCAGAGAGCGAGCGCGACTGGGGGCAGAGAGCGAGCGCGACTGGGGGCAGAGAGCGAGCGCGACTGGGGGCAGAGAGCGAGCGCGACTGGGGGCAGAGAGCGAGCGCGACTGGGGGCAGAGAGCGAGCGCGACTGGGGGCAGAGAGCGAGCGCGACTGGGGGCAGAGAGCGAGCGCGACTGGGGGCAGAGAGCGAGCGCGACTGGGGGCAGAGAGCGAGCGCGACTGGGGGCAGAGAGCGAGCGCGACTGGGGGCAGAGAGCGAGCGCGACTGGGGGCAGAGAGCGAGCGAGACTGGGGGCAGAGAGCGAGCGAGACTGGGGGCAAAAAGAGAGAGAGAGAGAGCGAGACTGGGGGCAGAGAGTTAGAGAGAGCGAGAGAGACTGGGGGCAGAGAGAGAGAGAGAGAGCGAGACTGGGGGCAGAGAGAGAGAATGAGACTGGGGTCAGAGAGAGAGCGAGAGAGAGAGTGGGGGCAGAGAGAGAGAGCGAGACTGGGGGCAGAGAGCGAGCGCGACTGGGGGCAGAGAGCGAGCGCGACTGGGGGCAGAGAGCGAGCGCGACTGGGGGCAGAGAGCGAGCGCGACTGGGGGCAGAGAGCGAGCGAGACTGGGGGCAGAGAGCGAGCGAGACTGGGGGCAGAGAGCGAGCGAGACTGGGGGCAGAGAGCGAGCGAGACTGGGGGCAGAGAGCGAGCGAGACTGGGGGCAGAGAGCGAGCGAGACTGGGGGCAGAGAGCGAGCGAGACTGGGGGCAGAGAGCGAGCGAGACTGGGGGCAGAGAGCGAGCGAGACTGGGGGCAGAGAGCGAGCGAGACTGGGGGCAGAGAGCGAGCGAGACTGGGGGCAGAGAGCGAGCGAGACTGGGGGCAGAGAGCGAGCGAGACTGGGGGCAAAAAGAGAGAGAGAGAGAGCGAGACTGGGGGCAGAGAGTTAGAGAGAGCGAGAGAGACTGGGGGCAGAGAGAGAGAGAGAGAGCGAGACTGGGGGCAGAGAGAGAGAGAGAGCGAGACTGGGGGCAGAGAGAGAGAGCGAGACTGGGGTCAGAGAGAGAGCGAGAGAGAGAGTGGGGGCAGAGAGAGAGAGTGGGGGCAGAGAGAGAGAGAGAGACTGGGGGCAGAGAGCGAGCGAGACTGGGGGCAGAGAGCGAGCGAGACTGGGGGCAGAGAGCGAGCGAGACTGGGGGCAGAGAGCGAGCGAGACTGGGGGCAGAGAGCGAGCGAGACTGGGGGCAGAGAGCGAGCGAGACTGGGGGCAGAGAGCGAGCGAGACTGGGGGCAGAGAGCGAGCGAGACTGGGGGCAGAGAGCGAGCGAGACTGGGGGCAGAGAGCGAGCGAGACTGGGGGCAGAGAGCGAGCGAGACTGGGGGCAGAGAGCGAGCGAGACTGGGGGCAGAGAGCGAGCGAGACTGGGGGCAGAGAGCGAGACTGGGGGCAGAGAGAGAGAGAGAGCGAGACTGGGGGCAGAGAGAGAGAGAGAGCGAGACTGGGGGCAGAGAGAGAGAGAGAGCGAGACTGGGGGCAGAGAGAGAGAGCGAGACTGGGGGCAGAGAGAGAGCGAGAGAGAGAGTGGGGGCAGAGAGAGAGAGTGGGGGCAGAGAGAGAGAGAGAGAGAGTGGGGGCAGAGAGAGAGAGTGGGGGCAGAGAGAGAGAGAGAGACTGGGTCAGAGAGAGAGCGAGACAGAGGGGGGCAGAGAGAGCGAGACTGGGGGCAGAGAGAGAACGAGACTGGGGGCAAAAAGAGAGAGAGGGAGAGCGAGACTGGGGGCAGAGAGAGAGAGAGCGAGATTGGGGGCAGAGAGAGAGAGAGAGAGAGAGAGCGAGACTGGGGGCAGAGAGAGAGGGAGCGAGACTGGGGGCAGAGAGAGAGGGAGCGAGACTGGGGGCAGAGAGAGAGGGAGCGAGACTGGGGGCAGAGAGAGAGGGAGCGAGACTGGGGGCAGAGAGAGAGGGAGCGAGACTGGGGGCAGAGAGAGAGGGAGCGAGACTGGGGGCAGAGAGAGAGGGAGCGAGACTGGGGGCAGAGAGAGAGGGAGCGAGACTGGGGGCAGAGAGAGAGGGAGCGAGACTGGGGGCAGAGAGAGAGCGAGACTGGGGGCAGAGAGAGAGCGAGACTGGGGGCAGAGAGAGAGAGACTGGGGGCAGAGAGAGAGAGAGAGAGAGAGACTGGGGGCAGAGAGAGAGAGAGAGAGAGACTGGGGGCAGAGAGCGAGACTGGGAGCAGAGAGAGAGAGCGAGACAGACTGGGGGGAAGAGAGAGAGAGAGAGAGACTGGGGGGGGCAGAGAGAGAGAGAGAGACTGGGGGGGCGGAGAGAGAGAGAGACTGGGGGCAGAGAGAGAGAGAGAGAGAGAGACTGGGGGCAGAGAGAGAGAGAGAGAGAGAGAGACTGGGGGCAGAGAGAGAGAGACTGGGGGCAGAGGGGGGCAGAGAGAGAGAGAGCGAGACTGGGGGCAGAGAGAGAGGGAGCGAGACTGGGGGCAGAGAGAGAGGGAGCGAGACTGGGGGCAGAGAGAGAGGGAGCGAGACTGGGGGCAGAGAGAGAGAGACTGGGGGCAGAGAGAGAGAGAGAGAGAGACTGGGGGCAGAGAGAGAGAGAGAGAGAGAGACTGGGGGCAGAGAGAGAGAGAGAGAGAGAGAGACTGGGGGCAGAGAGAGAGAGCGAGACTGGGGGCAGAGAGAGAGCGAGACTGGGGGCAGAGAGAGAGCGAGACTGGGGGCAGAGAGAGAGCGAGACTGGGGGCAGAGAGCGAGCGAGACTGGGGGCAGAGAGCGAGCGAGACTGGGGGCAGAGAGCGAGCGAGACTGGGGGCAGAGAGCGAGCGAGACTGGGGGCAGAGAGCGAGCGAGACTGGGGGCAGAGAGCGAGCGAGACTGGGGGCAGAGAGCGAGCGAGACTGGGGGCAGAGAGCGAGCGAGACTGGGGGCAGAGAGCGAGCGAGACTGGGGGCAGAGAGCGAGCGAGACTGGGGGCAGAGAGCGAGCGAGACTGGGGGCAGAGAGCGAGCGAGACTGGGGGCAGAGAGCGAGCGAGACTGGGGGCAGAGAGCGAGCGCGACTGGGGGCAGAGAGCGAGCGCGACTGGGGGCAGAGAGCGAGCGCGACTGGGGGCAGAGAGCGAGCGCGACTGGGGGCAGAGAGCGAGCGCGACTGGGGGCAGAGAGCGAGCGCGACTGGGGGCAGAGAGCGAGCGCGACTGGGGGCAGAGAGCGAGCGAGAC